>NC_053157.1:82926073-84343573 GCF_016835505.1 Polypterus senegalus
CAGTTTTGATGAGGTTCCTTGCACCATCACCTTCTGCTTCCTGTGTCTGAGCCAATACTGCACCCATCTAAAAACATCACCCTGAACTCCCACTTCTTTTAATTTGATGCCCATCCTCTGTATTCCAGGAATAGAGATAAAATAATCCTGGATCTCAGAATTGACTGGTGTTAGAACTCCAGAATACATTCAACACATAATCCTGGATAGGTTTATCTGGATAAACGTACATTCACTGCAAAATTTTCAAGCCCTAATGAATTAAGCAACGATCAGCTGATCAACCATGAATTACAAGTCTAAAAAGCAGCGGAAACAACCTTCATGCCAGTAAAATTAAATGTACTGGTGGAAGGGCATGAAAATTATTTTGGTATCTAGCAAAAGAGCAGCAACACAGCACCAACAGTGTAACTCTGTAAAACAGTTAATCTATGAAATCCGTGTAAACCTAAAGTGTGTCAAGGATGCCAGGGGCGACGACCCGGACGGGATGCCTTCAGGGACCGGAAGTGGGCGTGCGCCCAACTGGGATCACGTGGGGGCCGCCTTCCTGGTTGCTTTGGGGGCCACGGGTAGAGGGCTTGGAAGCCCAACCCTGTAGGGACCCGTGGTCACCACCAGGTGGTGCCCCAATGCCTTGGGGACCCTGGACCTCAGCACTTCCACCACACCAGGAAGTGCTGGGGAAGAAGAAGAGGGACACCCGGAGAGCTTCCGGGAGAACAGACGGCATTTCCGCCACACTGGGGCGTGTCCAGGGAGGAATGCCGGGAAACACCTGGAGCTCATCCGGGATCATATAAAAGGGGCCGTCTCCCTTCATTCGAGGCTGGAGTCGGGTGGAAGCAGGACGAGGCAGGAGAAGAGAGTGTGGAGGCGGCCCGAAAAGAAGGCATTGTGTGGCCAGGACTGTGTTGGGGTTTGTGTGGCACTTTGAACTTGTAAATATTGTATATAATAAACGTGTGGCGGTGATTAACAACATGTCCGCCTGTCTGTGTCTGGGCCGGGTCCACAAGTGATAACTAATTGCATTGTGTAACCCCTGGAACTATTACTTTACTTAAAATGTTGCATGCCCTCAGGTAAGCACTGTAATCTGCTTTTGTATTATTGATATAAAAAATTGAAAGATCCCATGGCATTAAGTATTTATTGAGTTGTTCTAATCATTACTGTGAGAAATATTGACCATTCTCCTGCTTGTATTGAACCCTGTGTTGTCCTGTGATTATATGTCAAAAGAGAAGAAAGGTGGATTACTTTCATGTATAAATGTAAAAAGAATACTGGTAAAACAACCCACTCTTTGAATGGTAACTTACCCTGTTCAAACTTGAGATCCCAGATATTGGGCCTTAGCATTTGTAACTATGTGTATGGCATCTCATATTATCTTAAGAATAGATAAGAGGATATATTGATATATGTACTGACCATTTAACTTAAATGTGTGCTTCATTCATAAAAGCCATCAGACAAATGAACTACAATACAATTCAGAAGTAATATTGTTGCCTTATTCCATTACAGAAGCACAAATTGAAACTGCATTTTGAAGCATATTGGAATAGGAATTCCACTGAAGAGGAGTGTCTTTACAGGCATTTCTTTAAAACGTGACAGACTCTGCAGAAGGGATGAAGTTGGACGGCTTTTTCCGCCAGTCTATAATCAGTTATTATTGCTCCGAAAAGTTGTTCAAATTTCATTTTCCTACCTGTCACTCTGTGAAATTCCTCTTTGAAGGCAGTTATTTATTTCAGTTTCAGGGAGACTGTGTGTGTGTGCGTGCGTGGGTGTGTGTGTGTGTGCGTGTGTGCAATCACCACTTTAAAGTTAGGCAGACCTTCATGATTCCTTTGCCACTATTTGTGTCATCTCTAGTTTTGTGAAGAAAACTGCTGTTAATGGAAAGAAAAAACAATGTCCATGATTTGTATTGATGTCTACTCAAAGCCACAACGTGTTATGCAGAACATGTCATGCTTTAGAAAGTTGCTCATATACATTAAATTTTCAGATGTAAAATGATCATGGAGCTTCTTCTCTGGTCATTCAAGAATGTCTAATTGGAATTTGATTATGTTTCTTTGAATAGAATTTGGCAAAGGAGTTTTGCTTCCATTACAAGTATTTGTTCATTTTCAAAATTTCATCTGTGTTTTTCTGATTCTTAAAGAACAGCTGATATCAACATTTCTGACTGGACATTTACGACCTTTGATCTTATGACAGGATGATCTGCTCCTTAAATATTAAGGCAGCAAAGCATTAATCCTAGATGTTAAACCTGCTGTTTTGCAGGTTGTTTTGTGGTAATGGGCTGCCCCATAAAATGAGTGATTACCCTTGCTGCTTGTTTTCTTTCCTTCTGAATATCTACAGCATTGTTTCTTAAACACAGGCTACATCCATACTACAATGTTTTCATTTAAAAAGTGTTTTTAAAATAAAAAGATCTGCATTCATGCCAGTGCTTTTATATAGTTTGTGCAAGTATGCTTGTACACAATAAAATGACCAAACATAAACATAATAAAAATGTTCACCCAAACTGGGCATGCGCTCATCCTCAGTAAAATCTTCGATGTGTCAGTAACGCTGCAAGGCACAGTTTTTACCACAAAAAAGTAGTGAATTATTTGCTTTTTGCGAATGTATGCAACATTCAAACTGTACACAACACAATTTAGAGGCATGCAGGTAAGCAAGCAACAAGTGCCAGTGTGTTTTTTCTTCTATGAGGGGTGACCAATCAGGGAGAGAGAGATTGTAATTAGCAGAATCCAATCAGAGAAGTGCAAACAGATCAGAGTGCAATTAGAGTCTGCATATTTGAAAATCTCCATTCATGCCCATCCACCTCATTATGTTGAGGCTACATTTTCAAAAGTATATGATACTGGAGAGCATTTCCAAAAGTCTTTGTTTCTTGGGGGATGAAAAGGCAGGGGCAGTCTTATGTTTTTAAATGAAAACAAAGTAATGTGGATGGGGCCTTTGACCTCAAGGCTGCAGGTTTAATCCAACCAGAATAATCAGTTAGTCATTTTTTCTTTAAATCGTCTCATTTACTTAACTGGTCTTTCTTCTTATTCTTTTTTTAGATTTTTATAATTATAGGAAATTTTGAAATATTTGTATTTTTGCTATAACTTTAAATGCTTAACTCTTTTATTGTTTTACTGTTATTTAGCCTTTTTATGTTGTAGGTTGTTGCCTTAACTGTATCCTAATAGAACTCATGCAAACAATATTGAATGCTGAAAGGCTGCAACTCCACTAATACGTTCATTAGTAAATAATGAGTTATATAACCTGAAATCCTGAAAATGCATAATGAAAATCATTATGATAATGAAAATCTTAAAAAACAAGTTAATAAAACGCTATCCCATTTGACATGCAAATGCTTGGTACATCTTGATAAAATGTTTTGTAATTTCTACATTGATCTCATAAACTGGGAAATAGCTTTCTTAATTAGGGTACAAGTCAAATTATAAACAGAAGTATGTTGAAAGAAATACCTGCAGCCACATGGTGTCCCTAGGAAAGAGTTTGATAGTAATGTTACATTATGAAATACCCACTGACTATATTTTTATTATATTGCTAATTTACATCTAGTCTTGGGAATAGCACTACTATTAACACACTTGTTTTATGTTTCATTTTTGTGGTACAGTAATCCCCCGCTATATCGCGCTTCGACTTTTGCGGCTTCACTCTATCGCGGATTTTATATGTAAGCATAACTAAATATATAACACAGATTTTTCGCTGCTTCACGGGTTCTGCGGACAATGGGTCTTTTTACTTCCTGTACATGTGTGGTGGCTCAGGGTAAAAGACCCCAACAGCAATTTATTTTGGTTTATCGTTTAAGTTTGTCACACCCTTTTGGGACCTCTGGAGCACAGCAAAACAGAGGGACCACACCCACACGTAGCAGCAAGTTCAAATACACATTTATTGAATGAGCAAGTTTCCATCCAGATGGTAAGTCTCTCCCCTTGGTCCGGGCCCCTCTCAAACCCACCCGTGATGAACACAGCAGTCCAAAATAACCAAAACAACCCTCAGTTCTTCTTCACACAGCACTCGAGTTATATCACTCGGGGGAAACACAGCACACTATAAACCATTAAGGGATGGGGGAAGCATAAAAGGGAAAAAAAATGAATAACTAAACTCCACAAACAATAACCCAATACTTGAACATTAAGAAATAACTAAACAAACTTAAACAGTTCTTGGGCCTTCGTGCTCTCACCACAAGGCCCTCACTTAAACCAAAATAACCAAATACCAAAAACCTCTGGCAGCGCCCAATGTCCCCTGTGCTCAAATGCTCAGTTCCCAGTTCTCACAAGTCCCGATTCTCCAGTGCTGACACCTTCCCTATAATCCACCACAGTGTCCAGTTGCAGCAATCCAGTAATGGTATCCTTCCAACCAGCCAATCACTGTTGCTTCTCCACACCGCCGTTGCCATCTCTCCTCCGTCACATCATGGACCCTACGGCAAAGAACCAAAAGAAAAACCCTCAGACCCTCTTTTCCCCCTCCTCAGCCATAAGGCCACACTCTCAACTCGCTATTAGCCACTTCCCTTTAGGCTGACTGGGGATCACGGGGGTCTGAGTCGCTCTCTCTCTCCGTTCTGGTCCACGCGCCGTCCACTCCGTCAGCCTGGTTCCACTCCCAATCTCTCTCTGCGTCACACGATCAGCCTCCGTGTTCTCGCTCACTCGCCTCGATCAGGTACCTGGACACAAAGAGAAAAAAGGGACAAATATCCTGTGGCCGCTGCCCCTGTCGGCAACGCCGCTTTTCCCTCCGGACTTGGACCACTGCGCCGTAGTCCACTCTCTTCAGGTCCTTGCAGCCAGCAGCAAACCACTTTACAAAACATCCAACCGTTTGGTCCCTTCACAGCAGTTCAGGACACCTCTCTCCCAAGCGAGCACCACAAACAAACAGCAGTGGCCATCTTAAATCCTGTCTCAACCCCGCCCCAACTACCTTGTCAGTGACTGTCCAGCGAATCAATCGCATTAGGGGCGGGTTCACACAAGACCTCCATTGCTGTCCAAGGTGCTGCCAGTGTAAAATTGAATTAAAGCAACATACACAAAGAAAAAAGAAAAAAATGATGCTTCTCACACCGGGACACAGCACATGCTTCCTCAGTTGGTTTGCCCAGTTGATTTCATACAAGGGATGCTATTTGCGGATGGCTGAGAAGCTAACCAATCAGAGCACGCAGTTAAGTTCCTGTGTGCTGAATGCGGTGTTAACCAGGAAGTCTCATCTTGCTCATTCAGCATCAACGTGTTTCGCTGTGAAAAGAGTTAACTTTTGTGCTCTTTTGTGTTTATCTTTGTGCATAGTCAAGCCCTTCATTAAGGCTCCAAAACGATCTGCTTCTGCTACTGCTTCAGGGTCTGTGCCCAAGCGCCAACGGAAGATGTTAACGATTGCCGAAAACATAAACGTTTTGGATTTGTTGAAGGAAGGGAAAAGCTACACCGCTGTAGGACGCCATTACAGCATCAATGAGGCTACGATTCTTTTTATTTAAAAAGTAGGAAAGGAATTTAAGATCTACAGCCGCAGTGTCCTTTTAACCAGGGTGCAAAACTAGTTGTAAGTGCATGTAATAAGGCAGTAGTCTGGATGGAATCTGCTTTAGGGATTTGGATTGAAGAAGAATAATGGCGGTGCTACACAGTTGCCTGAAGTGGCTCCTTTAGAAGGGCTGTAACGCTCTCCTTTGTTGTGCAGTAAAATTAAACTCATCGTTATCGGACAAGTCATCGTGTCATTGTTGGTGAGTAACCATAATTAATTTTCTGCTTACAGTACTTAGTACATGTACGTACGTTTAGTGTCACTGTACACACATTTACTGTATACAATTTTTCTTGCATTGTACATATTTATTGCTGGTGGCCTGTCTATCGTAATGGCTGTAACATATGTGATATCGGAGACACTCAATATCTTTAAAATAATATTTAGGTTTTACTGTATATAAATAGTGTGTTTACATACATAATTTCAATGAATCTTACCTAATATCTAAGAGAATACAAAGGGATTATGCTGTACTCGTATAACTGTGCAGGGAATATTTATAAACAGTGTGGGAGAGTTTATAAGGGCTTAAAATATATAAAAATAACCATACAAACATATGGTTTCTACTTCGCGGATTTTCACCTATCGTGGGGGGGTCTGGAACGCAACCCTATCGATCGAGGAGGGATTACTGTATTTATCTTGTAAAGTCTGTGCTTTCTTGCTAAAAACTCAGGTGTGTTGTGTGAATATTTTACATAGATTATTTTGTAAGTCAACTTTGTCTCTTTCATATCAATTACAAGCATATGTGGTGTGGAGAAAAAAAACACAATAATAATTAACAAAAAAAGGCCTTTATTACATCGATAGGTCCAGAGCTCTTAATGGAATTCTGAATAAACTCTTAAATTAGCTCATAGCTTATTAAGGTATCAAGATCCTACCTCCTTATGTTACTTATGTAATACACGGATACAGGGCTTCTTTCGCAGACAGCACATACCTCAGGAATGTGAAACAATGAACAAAAGTGGGATAAGAAACAGCTGGTAACCAAAATAACTCAACAAATATTACCAGTTTTGTTAATTAGAGAAGTTACTAATTTTACATATTACAGAATATTTACAGAACTAGTAAATGTATGTGAATAAAAGCGTACAGTACAGCTTATTTCAGTGCAGTCACAGAGTTCAATGACAAAAAGCAAATACAAACTTTACAAATTACCGATTACATAGTTGGTACACATAACAGACAGGAAAACAAAGAAGTTTGAAACAAAATAACATAAGTGGAGGCCAGCAATATATGTCCATGAATTAATTGTTAAACAACAGAGTTCATTTTGAGAAAACTATTATTTAAGCTAACAAGGAACAATAAAAATGCTTAGATACAATAGAAAATTAAGCACAAACTCTTCAAAGTGGTTAACCTAGTTCAGGGCCACGGGGGGCCAGATTTTATCCTGGCACCACTGGGCACCATTCCATCATGAGATCCACTTACACACAGCCATGATCACAGTTAGCATTGCAAATTAACCTAACAAGTACCCGTTTGGCAAACGAGAGGTACCCTGACAAAAACCCAACCAGACACAGGAAAATGTTTAAGCTGCCATTCATTTTTTTCCATCTAATATTTTACGTCCTGATTTAATTCCTGAGGATCTGTTAAGTATGTTTGGAATATCACTGAATGTCTTGATGTCAAACACCATAGACTTAAAACTCAATTGTAGAACAAATAGGGAAATGGCATAAGGCATAGGGAAAGGGTGTAATATGTTATTTGTTTAAGTTTATGTTTAGAATGTTAACCTTATGCTGTTAAGCCAAGACACGCATGCTTAATGAACTCAGTGGATATATTTCATCAAATCAAATGAAAATGTATTCATAAAGCACAATTTAAAAGCACCATATGTGTAAACCAATGTGCTGTACAATGTAAAAAAAAAGGCGCTATATATTCACACGTATAAACAAGTATTTATTTTTCTTCACGTGGAGGTCACGTCTTCCCTGTAATCCCTCCAGCCACAACACAGTCCCAAACAAAGTCCACAAGTGCACTAAGCACTTTCTCTTCCTCCACCACTCCTCCTCAGCAAGCTTTGTCTTCTACCTCCCGACTATGGCTGCTGAGTGGTGGCTCCCTTTTATCGGGCACCCGGAAGTGCTCCAGGTGTTTCATTGCTGACATCTGACTGCTCTTCCAGGTAAGGTGAAACCAGTGTCCAAAACGGGTCAGCCGCTCCTGTTGCAGCACCCCCGGCGGTGCCAGCGGAACCCCACAGAGCTGCACAGAATTCCAACCACCATGAAGCCCTGGGATAGTCCGAGGCACTGGACTGGGCTTCCCACCCTTGTCCCCCTGGCAGATGTGGTGAAAGGGGCGTCCCGGCCAGGCATGGGCCCCGGCCATCCGTCACAACAATAAAATTAAAAATATCAAAAGGTAATATATAAACAAACACAAAACAAAAAAAAAAGTTACATAAGCACAAAACAAATAAGTTAAAGGAACCAATTAGCAGATAAACAACAGAAACACAGTGAATATGAAAAAATAATAAACTTATACAAGAGTAACTCATATACATTTAAAGGCAATCGAAAACAGGTGTTTTTTAAGTCTTGATTTAAACATTTGGGTTAATGATGCTGACCTAATTTCAATTGGCAGAGTATTCCATAACTTTGGTGCTAGAACTGCAAAGGCACGATCACCCCTTGTCTTCATCTTAGACTTTGGCACGACCAACAATTGCTGTTGAGAGGAGCAGACTGATGTATATGGGACCAGCAACTTAGTCAGATAAGACGAGGCAGCACCATTTAGCGAGTTATAAACCAAAAGTAAAATTTTAAACTGAATCCTAAATTTAGCTGGGACACAACTTTCTGAGAACCAGTAAGAAAACGAGCAGCAGCATTCTGAACCATCTGCACCCAAGAAAGATGAGATTTACTGATTGCAGAATAAAGTGAATTACACTATCTTCAAATCTAAGGCACCTAGGAACGGTTTGACTCAAGCTGGAAAAAAGCAGCTCTCAAAAATAGACGAGATCTGTTTATTAAAATAAAGATCAGAATCAAGGATAACCCCAAGATTTTGATGTGGGGTTTGCAAAACCCAGCTAATGAGACAAGCTGATCCCTGACAGCCCCATCAGAAGCCATTGGTCCAAATACGATAACCTCAGTTTTGATTGAGATTCAAAAAATGTATGGCCATCCAATGTTTGACCTCATCATAACATTTATGTAGTGAATTTAAGGACTCCTTAGTCATAGGTAAATAAATCTGGGTATTGTCAATGTTAAAATGAAATGAAACACCATACAGTATTTGCGAAATATCGACCAAAGGGGTAGCAAATACAAAGAAAACAACAAAGGTCCCAGAACAGACCCCTGTGGAACACCATATTTCAAATGAGCAGTAGAGGAAAATACATGCTTGTTACCAATTGAAAAAGTACATATATTGAAATATAATTTGAACCAATCTAGTGCACCCACTCGGATTTGTAGCCACTTATCCACCCTTGACAACAATATGTTGTGATCAATGGTATCAAAGGTTGCAGTTAAATCCAAAAGCACTAAAACTGTTGAAACCCCAGAATCAGCTGAAAATAAAATATCATTAACAACCCTGAGTAAAGATGTTTCAGTGTTGTGATAAGTTTTAAAACCGGACTGAACAATTTCTTGACCACCATTACAATCCAAAAAGATCTGAAGCTGCTGCAAAACAACTTTCTGAAGTATTTTAGATCAAAAAAGTAGTTGAAAAAACGTCTGAAACTATTTAAGTCAGCCTTATTAAGCATAGGTTTTTTCAGTAAGGGCTTAACCACTGCATGTTTAAAATAGGCAGGCACAGTTTCAGTGGTAAGAGAAAAATTATTAATATTTAATATATATGGTGCAAGTGTATTTAATGATCCTCTCCACAAGTGTATTGGAATAATATCAGAAGGACAAAAAGTAACTTTAAGTCCATTTATAATGTCTATGAGTGAAGAAAGAGACACTTGTTCAAACTGGTCTAACACAGCTTTACAGACAAGAGGACAGGGAACCTCGCAAGGGGAAAATACTACGCACGCTCGCAAGTTCTCAGTCCTTTCAATAAAAAACCTGAGAAACTGTTCACACCTGTCCAGAAACAAGTTATGACAGCTGGAAACACGTGGGTTTAAAGCAGAGTCCACTGCATGAAATAATGTCTTTGGACTATTAAGATTGGTAGACACCAAGTTCGAAAAATGATGTCTTTTAGCTTGAGTGGCAGCTTTTTGAAACATTGAAAAGATAACTGCAATTTGTCCTTCTTCCATTTACACTCAGACTGCCTACATGAGCGCCACAATGATTTAACATTAATGTTAAGCCAGGGTGCACACTTGGATTTAGCACAATGATCTCTTAAAGGAGCAACAGTTTCCAGGGTAGTTAAACAGATAGAATTAAAAATGGACACAATGACATCAACACCACCATCAACCATTCTACCCCAAAAAGGAGAGTTGATGTAACACTGAAAAGTGATTCAAAATTATTCACAGACTCATCATTTATAATTTGAGCGCAATGTTTCTGTAAGATGGTATGAGCAGACGAGGCATGCCGAGCTAGAGACACATCAAATAAAACAGAATAGTGGTCAGAAAAAGAGACAACCCAAATCAATACCAATAATTAATACAAGGTCCAGGGTATGTCCCTGTTTATGTGTGGGCGCATTAACAACCTGTTTAAAATCAAACAAATGAATAAGAACCAAAAAATAATTTACCAGAGGCTTGCCAGGGCAACAAACATTAATATTAAAATCCTCAACAATCTAACATTTATCATAATTTGAAATAAAGGAAACTAAAAATTCAGAAAATTCTGAAATAAAATCCGTATTTACCTTCGGAGGTCTGTACACAACTGCACAAACAAGTGATTCACCACTAATTTCATATAGTTGAGTTTCAAAATTTGAATATAGCTCAACATCTAGAATTTTACAAATAAAACCATTTTTAAAAATAGTAGCAAGACCTCCTCCTCAGCCAGTAGTCCTGGGTGAATATAAGAAATTAAAACATGGAGATACCATCTCAGTAAATGCACTAAGGTCGGCTCTACGAATCCAGGTTTCTGTAATGAACAAAAAGTGCATCTTAATGTTTGTGAAATGTCATTTAATAAAAAAGATTTATTTATCACAGACCTGGCATTGATCAATGCCATCTTACTGGGGGAAGGAATTCTTCTGCCAGTAAAGTATGCCAATCCATTTGGCAAAGATTAGAAAATTTTACCCCTGGTGAGAAAGCCAGCTTGCAAATTAACCCAGAATATGTAACAGGAGCCGCGGATGTTGACCAGTTGAGTCCCAGCCGGACAGTGAAATATTCCAGGTCAACAACCACTTTCAGGCTTCAACATTGAATTTGACAATTGAATCTACCCACAATAAGCAGATCAATGATCGAACAGTCACAAGCCTTCGAGACTTGACCAAAACTCCAGTCCAGCAACCCCTTCTATGTTTCCTGTTGTGACGGCAGTGAAACCTCATCATCTCAACCAAAGCAAACCTCTTACTGCATTGCTGGACGCCACCAGAGGTGGAAAATAAAAACAACAAGGTCTTGCCAAAATAAATTCCAGGACAGCAGTTTAAATGTCTAGAAGTGTCTGCCAATCATAGGTCAATACAGAAAAAATAAAATGAAATTGAAAAGAACATAATAAAAACAACAGGCTAAAACGAAAACACAGAAAAAACTGACGGCAAGCCATTAAAATTAGCACCATGACTGCAAAGGTGATTTCATCTCAAGTCTTAACTACTTAGGAAGACTGTTTCCACGCTTGGTATATGTGTTTCACATATCAGTGATTAATAACATGAAGACATCATAAAAAGTCCACATAGACAGTGATAAGGGGCCTCATTTATAACGCCGTGTGTAGAATTCGCACTATAACATGGCGTAAGCACAAAAGCCTAAATGTGCTTACGCACAGAAAAATCCAGATGCAGGAATCTGTGCGTAATCCAACTTCCATATTCTTGCGCTACATAAATCCCAATCAGCGTGAAAAGTAACGCTCGTGCACAAGCTTTATGTAACGCCCCTACTCCTCCCAGAATTACGCCTCTTTGAATATGCAAATCAATATAAATCGCCCTTAAGCGCAGCCTTCTGTGAAAAGACAATGGGAAAAGCACGGGGGAAAATATAAGAATTTCAGCGAATACCAAGTGGAGGCAAAGGAAAAACATACTATTTGTTTACTTAAACCGTGGTATAATCAACAAAAGGAAGTTGATCGAGTGACATAGCGTGTTGGAGAAACTTGAAAGCTCACGTTCACAAAATCGCACAGTGCCGGAAATAAAAAAGAATTCCCATATCAAAGTCGCCGTGAAAAGGCGAGTTGTAGCCCACTGTCTGAGTGTCATATGAAAGCTTATTAGGGTACAGAGAAAAAAAAAGGCAAACAGTGGGGAAAAAGCACGAAATGTCAACTTCAATCTTGAAATTTCCACTTTAATCATGTAGTTTATTTTGTCATTAAAATAGAACATAATAAACTTCATCTTAAAATCGTTTAACCAGTTTCTCAAATCACATCGTAATTAAAGTAGCACGTTAAACGCTTTGTTTTGTATTTGATCTTCTATGTGCTCTATGTGTGTGAATCACTACGTGCTTCTTAAACCGCCTCTCTTCCTCTGACAGGACACAGAATCCATTACATTCATGATATTACAGCTCTCTGAATAACTAAAATACTGAGATGTATACGTGATATTATTTTCATGATGGTAGTTAAAGCATGTTATTGATTGTGTGCGACCTTCGATGAAATTATTTATTTCAGCAGTACTCATGGGCGGCTCTGTCCAATAGAGAAAGTCCAATGTCAATATGGTATCTTATGCACGGTGGATGGCCACATCCGTTGCGGACACTGCATAGCCGCCTCGTGCTCATGATACAAGCGTTTAACTTTTGTCGAAACTTTCCACTGTGTTTTTTGCTGTGTCGTTATTTTCTCTTTCTGTTTTATATCCAATACATACAGTATTAATAAAGTATCTATCTATTGGCATGGCCGCCCCTGCAGTCCTTGCTTTTCTTTCTCCAAGTAACCGATCCCCACACAATAAGCTCTGTAATAGACGTTAAGCCATCTGTAAGCTTAGAGCGCTGATTCTTCAAAACATACAGTTTGAGGATACAGTGATATAAATACTCAGAGTGCTGCAGTGAGAGTAATATGGAAAAAGATGATCCGCTGTGGCAACTCCTAACGGGGCAAGCTGAAAGAAGAAGGTGCAGTGAGAGTAACAACGCTAAAGCAGTTATGGTATTTGGAATACTATGGCTATTCCCTGGACCATTATATTGTTACAAGTTAATTACAATCAGATGCATTACACTAATAAACAATATGCGGTTAGTTTCAGTGTATTTATAAAGCCGTGTCAGGAAAATAGAGTAACCACACAGGAACAGTAGCACTGCTTTGACGCTGGGTGCCGCCAGTCTGCAAAACCGAGCGGAGAACTTGCGTACGACAAGGTATGAGGTACCGTGGAAAAGTGCGTGGCTTTACGCCAAGTGTAGGTTTTATACATCACGATTTGAACGTGGAAAAGTTTTTACGCAACATTTCTGTGCGTACGCACCGTTTATACATGAGGCCCCAGGTGAGGGACCCAGGACATTGGATCCATTAGGCTGTAGTTCTAAACACTATAAAAAATATATACACTCCATTTTTCATGCTTCTTTTGATATATATTACATTTTGTTTGATTTTAACTTAAATTGTCCCTACAATAGTTGATTTATATAACGGTGAGCTGAATGACGTCAGGCCTGTTGCCCTGATGTCGCATGTGATGAAGACCATGGAGCGGCTGCTGCTTCACCACCTAAAGCCACAGGTCCGCCACGCCCTCGACCTGCTCCAGATCCCTCTCCCACTTGGACAGAGGCAGTCGTGCAGTAAGAATTATGTTTCTGGACTTCTCTAGTGCCTTCAACACCATCCAGGCTCTGATCCTTAGGGACAAGCTGACAGAGATGGGAGTAGAGTCATACCTGGTGGCACGGATTGTGAGCTATCTTACAGACAGACCTCAGTATGTGCGTCTCGGGAACTGCAGGTCTGACATTGTAGTCAGCAGCACAGGAGCGATGCAGGGGACTGTGCTTTCTCCAGTCCTGTTCAGCCTATATACATTGGACTTCCAATACAACTCGGAGTCCTGTCACGTACAAAGGTTCATTGACGACACTGCTATCGTGGGCTGTATCACGAGTGGGCAGGAGGAGGAGTATAGGAACCTAATCAAAGACTTTGGGAATGGTGCGACTCAAACCACCTACAACTGAACACCAGAAAAAACAAAGAGCTGGTGGTGGATTTTAGAAGGCACAGGTACTTCATGGACCTAGTAATCATCAGAGGTGACTGTGTGCAGAGAGTGCAGACCTATAAATACCAGGGAGTGCAGCTGGATGATAAATTGGACTGGACTGCCAATACTGATGCTCTGTACAAGAGAGGACAGAGCCAACTATACTTCCTTAGAAGGCTGGCGTCCTTCAACATCTGCAATAAGATGCTGCAGATGCTCTATCAGACGGTTGTGGCGAGCGTCCTGTTCTACATGGTGTTGTGCTGGGAAGGCAGCATAAAGAATAGG
This sequence comes from Polypterus senegalus, assembly GCF_016835505.1. Taxonomy (NCBI): domain Eukaryota; kingdom Metazoa; phylum Chordata; class Cladistia; order Polypteriformes; family Polypteridae; genus Polypterus; species Polypterus senegalus. Next base: position 82,940,414 of record NC_053157.1, read on the forward strand.
GATGCCTCACGCCTAGACAAACTGGTGAGGAAGGCAGGCTCTATTGTAGGCACTTAGCTGGACAGTTATACATCTGTGGAAGAGCGATGGGCACTGAGCAGGCTCCTGTCAATCATGGAGAATCCACTGCATCCACTAAACAGGATCATCTCCAGACAGAGGAGCAGCTTCAACACAGACTGCTGTCACTGTCCTGCTCCACTGACAGACTGAGGAGATCGTTCCTCCCCCACACTATGCGACTCTTCTATTTTACCTGGGGGGGTAAACGTTAACATCATACAATGTTATTGACTGTTATACCTGCCTTGCACTCTCCACCTTGCATTTTTTTTCTTTATTTTATTAATTTTATTACAATCCATACATAGCAATCAAGTTTTTACAAAAAAAAGAATTATGTTAAGAACAGATCGATCCCCACCCTGAGAGAGAGAGCAAGCCAAACGTGTAAAATTTAAGGCTTGTTAACATACCTAAGTTAATAAATTCTCTGTGCTTTATAAACTTATTTTAAACTTATTTTGAAAAAAAGTCTGTACAGATCCTCTAACTGAGTATTTGATTTTTTCCAATTTCAAATAATATAACACATCAGTTTCCCACTGACTTAAAGAGGAGAGTTTGGGTTCTTCCAGTTTATCATAATAAGTCTGCGTGCCAAGAGTGTAGTAAATGCAATCACAATTTGTTTGTCCTTCTCCACTATAAGCCCCCTTGGGAAGAACCCCAAACACAGCTGTTAATGGGTTAGGAGGGATTGTGAGTCCAAGGCTTTCTGAGAGGTAATTAAAATTTTTGTCCAGAATAATGTTAATTTGGTGCAGGCCCAGAACATGTGACCTAGTGAGGCTGGGGCTTGGTTGCAACGTTCGCAGGTTGGATCATGCCCTGGAAACATTTTGGAGAGTTTTAGTCGAGACAGATGTGCTCGATATATAATTTTGAGTTGTATAATTGTATGCTTTGCGCATATGGAGCTCGAGTGAATTCTCTGCATTGCTACTTTCCACTCCTTTTCTGATATTTTAATTGAGAGATCCTTTTCCCAGTGTCCTCTTGGATCTTTGAAAGGAAGGGATTGTAAAATGATTTTATATATTGTAGAGATGGAGTCTAATCCTTGAAATTGAGCAATATTTTTCCAGCGTGGATGAGGGTGCAAGATGAGGAAAATCTGGAAGGTTCTGTTTAACAAAGTTCCTGATTTGAAGATAGTGAAAGAAATTTGTAGCTGGAATGTTAAATTTGGAATGTAATTGTTCATAGGATGCAAAGACGTTGTCTATATAAAGATCTCTAAGCAAGTTAATTCCAAATTTTTCCTAGATATTAAAAACTGCATATGTTTGTGAAGGTTGAAAGAGGTGGTTCTCTTGCAGGGTGCCACAGAAGAAGCTTCTCCGTCTTAAAATGCTTTCTACATTGGTTCCAGATTCTAAGTGAGTGGAGCACAATTGGGTTATTAGTGTATTGCCGATAACGTGTGTTTATTGGAGCACAGAGCAAGGAATACAAAGAAGTACTGCAGGATTTTACTTCTATTGCGGTCCATGCCTGTGTATGTTCTTCTATTTGTGTCCAGGTTCTTATCGCTGTATATTTGCTGCCCAGTAATAAAACTGGAAGTTAGGTAGAGCCATGCCGCCTTCTGCCTTTTGTCTTTGTAGGGTCGCTCTTTTGATGCGTGGATGTTTTGAATTCCAAATAAATGAGGTTATTGTTGAATCTAATTGCTTAAAGAATGATTTATTAATGTATATTGGTATGTTTTGAAATAAAAAGGAGCTTAGGAAGAATATTCATCTTAACAGTGTTAATTCTTCCAGCTAGTGTGAGATGAAGGGTTGACCATCTATGCAAGTCTTGTTTAATTTTTTCCATGCAGACGACGAAATTTTGTTGATAAAGAGCTTTATGTTTACTTGTGATGTTTACCCCTAGGTATTTAAACTGTTCTGCAATGATAAAAGGTAGGGTGTCTAATCTAATATTATATGCTTGAGAATTCACTGGAAAGAGTACACTTTTATTCAGATTAATTCTGAGACCAGAGAGCTTTTGAAATTCTGTGAGTGCTGCTAAGACTGCAGGCACAGAATTTTCTGGGTCCGATATATACAGTACCATGTCATCTGCATATAATGAGATTTTCTGTTCCAGTCCTTCTCTGCTAATCCCCTTTATCTGATCAGTATTTCGACAATGTATTGCCAGTGGTTCAATGGCAATTGCAAACAGCAGCGGTGACAAGGGGCATCCTTGTCTTGTGCCACGTTCTAGTTTAAAGTAGTCTGAGCAAATGTTATTGATGCAAACTGAAGCTTCTGGGTTAGTATACAGTAATTTAATCCATGCACAAATGTTGGGCCAAACCCAAACTTCTCCAAAATAGTAAAAGGTATTTCCATTCAATCATGTCGAATGCTTTTCTGCATCCAATGATAATAATATTTCTGGGGTGTTTGATTTAGTTGGTGAGTATATTACATTAAACAGGCGTCGAAGATTTGAAGATAAGTGTCGGCCCCTAATAAATCTAGTTTGGTCTTGTGATATTACTGAGGGAGCACTTTCTCCATCCTTCTAGCTATGATTTTAGAGAGTATTTTAACGTCGTTATTCAGAAGTGAAATTGGTCTGTATGATGCACATTGTAATAAGTCCTTATTTTGTTTTGGAAAGACAGTGATTAGTGCTTGGCGAAAGGTTTGTGGAAGAGATTGGTTATCTCTGGCTTCTGTAAATGTTGCTAATAGGAGGGAGCTAGCTGAGCGGAGAATTTCTTGTAAAACTCTGCAGGGTAGCCATCAGGGCCTGCTGCTTTTCCACCTTGGAGTGACTTTATAGCATCTAGTAATTCTGATAATGCAGAGGTTTATCAAGTTCCTCCACACTAAAAGCGTCAATTTGTGGTATCTGTAATGTATCCAGAAATGCATTAGATTGTATATTGTCTTCTTTAAACTCAGTAGTATATAGGGATTTATAGTAGTCTCTAAAAGTGTACATTATATTTTTGTGTTCGATGATTTTATCTCCGTTAGTGTTAGTGATTACGAGATTGCGTTATGCACATCTTGCTTGTGAATTTGTTGCGCTAAAAGCTTATTAGCTTTCTCTCCATGTTCATAATAATGATGTCTGGATTTGTAAATTAGTTGTTCAGTTTCTTTAGTTGTCAAGAGGTTTAATTCTGAATGTAGAGCCTGCCTCCTCTTATGTAGAGTCTCGCTTGGTAGTCTGGCATGTTCTTCATCTATTTTAGTAATTTCGCTTTTTATCTCTGCTACTTTCTTGCGGATTTATTTCTGTGGGAAAGATATGAGATAATCTGTCCTCTTAAGAAGGCCTTAAGAGTTTCCCAGAGTATTCCTGCAGAGATCTCAGGGGATGTATTTGTCTCTAGAAAGAATTCGATTTGTTTGGATATAAATTCAGTACAATTCTCGTCAGCTAATAGAAGCGGTTGAGCGCCATCTGGGGTGAGTGTATGGGGCTTAGTAATTTCAGCTCCAAGATCATAGGAGCATGGTCTGAAATAACAATAGCATCGTATTTACAAGATTTAATCTTAGGCAAGAAGTTATTATCTATAAAGAAGTAATCAATCCTTGAGTAGCAATGATGTACTGGTGAGTAGAAAGAATATGTTCTTGAATTTGGGTTTAAAAACCTCCAGGGATCTGATAAGTTGTGATCAGTTATAAACTTTGTAATTATCTTTGCGGTGTTAGTTGCCTTCCCCTGTGGAGGAAGTCTTATCTAAAAGTGGATTTAAAACACAATTAAAGTCCCCAGCCATTATAAGTTTATGAGTGTTCAGATTGGGAATGGATGCAAATAAATTTTGTATAAATTCCTTATCATCAACATTAGGTGCATAAACATTTATCAAAATCATTTTACAGTTAGATAAGTCTCCCATGACCATCACATATCTCCCTTCAGGATCCAATACTACATCTGATGCTACAAATGGTACTGTTCTATGTATGAGAATTCCCACCCTCTAGTTTTCTTTGTAAAACTAGAATGGAACATTTGGCCAGTCCAGTCTTTTGCAGCGGAACTGATCCTTACTTAGTAAGTGGGTTTCCTGTAAAAATACTATTTTAGCATTTAGACCTGTTAGGTGAGAAAGTACTTTCTTTCTCTTTAATTCGTGATTCAGGCCTTTAACATTCCAGCTTACGAAGTTAACTGTCCCATCATGGAGACACTGATTCTGAGTTTTTGATGTCATTTTATAGTCTTAACTGGAAGTGAAATAGTTTAGGTCTTAATTTCCTATTCCCCAAGAGTTGTTGCCATGCAGCTTATTATTACGTTGATAGTTATAATTATAAAGATTGAAATGATAGATTAGGTATAGATCAAGGCTGCTCTCTTTCTCTTCCCCTTAACCCCCACCCTCCCTTTTGCCTCCCCAGTGAGGCTAAAACCCACTTCACGCAGTCCCAGTCCTCTGACATACCCAGAGACAGAGCACGTCCAAAGCACATCAAGCCCCATGCAGTGGCGCTTTAGGGTTAAAAGATAGAGATATCTGTTACCAATATAGTCTTTAAAAGAGAAAAAAAAAAATGTTTGCACTTAAGATATATATATATAGTCTTCAGCAATTTTAGTACATTAAGATGATACCCCCAGATAATAAACCCGGGTGATGGTGTTAAAGATGTGTCCAAAATAAGTATAACAAGTCTTAATGCAGTAATAGCAATAACAGTAAACCAAGGGTATGATATTGAACAGTCTCATTTAGGGTACACATGAAATAATTAGAAAAGAAAAAGAGAAAAAAAAAAAGGAGGAAAAGTAATTAAGCACAATAAAACATAAACGTATAGTGCCCTAGTAATACTAAGAAATAATAAAAATATATGAGAATATATGCTGATAAAAAACCCGTATTTTAAAACGAATAGATCAGACAGTAGATTATTAATCCTAGCATTATCATTTACCGCCATGACTCTTTATGTATCAGAATAGTCCCGGGATCAGCTTGCACTGCATTTTTAATTAATTATTATTGTTTTTATCAGTATGCTGCTGGTGGAGTATTAATAAAGTATCTATCTATCTATCTATCTATCTATTGTCACGCACGCGCGAATAGGAGACCGTGGACGGATTCGAACGCACCTGGGGACACATTCGCCGGCAGGGAATGGCGGGGTACTAACTTTCTCCCTCTGCTCCCTCATAGGAGAAAGGACCTTCCTTCACCATAAGCCGGGCTTTAACCGCAGTACGGTACTTCCGTCCTTCCTCCGCCATCTTGTCCTGACGTCATTAATCCCATCCTCCCTCACGGTCCTTCCCAGCATTCCTCCACTTCCGGCTTCTCCCTAATAAAATGGCCGCCGACGCCATGATACGGCATCGCGCATATGAACTGTTTTGTTTGTATTTTGACCTGCTTTTTTCTTTATTGTGGATCGTCTGCAATATGCGGGGCCGGAAAAATCCAAACCTTTTTGCTGTCTCCTTCTGAATCTGTTACAGTGGCGTAGTCAGCAGGATAGAAGATCCTTGGGAATGACAGAAGGACAGGACCTGAATACCGTGCTGCAGGGAATGAACGCCCAACTCTACTACTACTCGGGAGCTGGAGGCTACGAAGGCCAGGCTGGCAGAGGCTCAAAGAGTGAGACCAGACCCGCCCAAACTGACGCCTCCCTCTCTGGTGCCTATGACAGAGGCAGATGACGTCGAGTCTTACCTCGGCATATTTGAACGGACGGCCACCCGGAACGAGTGGCAGCGGTCCGAGTGGGCGTCCATTCTGGCGCCTTACCTGAAGGGACCCGCGCAGCGGGCCTATTATGACCTCCCTGAGGAGGAGGCCGCGAACTACGACCTCCTCAAACCAGAGATCCTGGCCCGCTACGGCATCACCCCGGGCCAGTAGGCGGCAGAGTGGCGGAACTGGCAGTTTGACCCTGAAAAGCCTGCCCGTGCCCAGATGGGGCAAGATGGGGCGCTGGCTACGGCCAGAGGGACCCCAGGCTCGGAGAGTAGTCGAGCAGGTGGCCTGTGAAGGCCTGGTGAACGCGATGCCCAGTTCCCTCGCCCAGCAGGTCCGGAGGCACCCCTATAAGGACATGCCGGGTCTTCTGGACGTGCTGGAGCATCAGCTCGCGGTCCTCCGAGTCGGGGGGTCAGAAAGGTCTGCTCGTGGGAACCGACAGGGACGGGCGGCCACACCCGAGCCCCCTTGATGAGCTGCGGAAGCGCCGTCAAGGCCTAAAGAAAAGCCGGCCTCGCCGCGCTGTTACAAGTGTGGCGAGACCAGCCATTTGCTGCCAACCTGTCCTCTCAACACCACGGCGGAGCCCATGGACTGCACCTGGACAACAACAGAAAGGTACTGTACCCCGCCGCATCCCTTGACGACTCCGAACACGGGAGTGGTGTTATTAAATGGGCACGCGGTGGTGGCTTTGTTTGACTCCGGCAGCAACATAACCATTGTGGCTCGCCGTTTTGTGTTACCACAAAAGTGGCTGAAACAGCACCTATTGGTCACTTGTGTACATGGGGGGACCAAGTCATATCGTTCCGCACAATGCTATATCACCTGAAAGGGGGAGTTAACTCAATTGATGGTCGCTGTGTTGCCCGAACCCCCTATCCGGTGATTCTGGGACAAGACTGGTCGAAAAAGAATTGCGGTAAGACATCCGCCACTCCCGGGGCCTCGTTGGATCTAGTTGTGAGAGGGAAAGGCGCCCCTCCTGCGGTCTCCACGCCGTGCTCAGGGGCAGGCCCTAGTGGCGCTGGCACTTCGGGGGACATTTCCGTGGCGACGGACCCTGACCCGGAAGACTCCGCCGGGGAAGGGACTAGCCAGGGAACTCTTCCAGGGCCCAGGTCACAAGACCCTCTCAGGAGCCTGGACCATCAATTTCGGTCCACGCCGGCCTCATTTAAGAGGGAACAGTGGAATGACGATTCCCTGCGCTTTGCCCGGAATGCGGTAGTTCTGCCAAACAGCTCACAAGCCGACGGTTCCACACCACGTGAGCCCTTTTTTGTTCTCGAAAACGAACTGTTGTACCGAGTGACGACCCAAGAGGGCGAGGTGCGGAAGTTGCTGCTAATTCCGCGTACCTTCCGGCGGGAGATATGCGAGTTAGCTCACGCTCACCTCCTTGGCGCCCATCTCGGGGCCGAAAAGACGTTGGAGAGAATTAAGCTCCGATTTTATTGGCCTGGGATTAACAAGGAGGTCCGGCGTTTCTGCCAATCCTGTCCGGAGTGTCAGACCCGCCAGATTCCTAGAAGGGACAGCCTCCTCGTCCCTATTCCCTGATTGATGTCCTTTTGATAGAATAGGGGTCGACTTAGTAGGACCCTTGGAGCCCTCAACCCGTGGCCATAAATACATATTAGTCATGGTGGATTACGCCACCCGGTACCCAGAGGCGGTTCCCCTGCGCTCCGCTAATACTAAAAGCATCGCACAGGAATTAGTCAGTTTATTTTCCAGAGTGGGCATACCCAAGGAAGTCCTCACGGACCAGGGTACACCCTTTACTTCGGATACGTTCAGGGAAGTGGCCAGATTACTGTGAATAAAGCACCTGAAAGCGTCTGTCTATCACCCGCAGACTGACGGGCTGGTGGAACGGTTTAACCAGACGCTTAAGCAGATGCTCCGCAAAGTAGTCAGCGCGGACAGCAGGAACTGGGATCAGCTCCTCCCGCTCGTGCTTTTTGCTTACCGATAGCTACCGCAGGCCTCTACGGGCTTCTCCCCGTTTGAATTGTTGTATGGGCGACAACCCCGTGGCATTTTGGACTAAAAGAGGGCTGGGAGGCTGAGGCCCTCCCCTCCTCCAACATATTGGAGTACGTAGCGCAACTGTGCGACCGGCTCACAAAAATCAGACCCCTCCTAAAGGAACACGTGACTCGTGCGCAAGCAGCGCAGGCCCGGTGTTACAACCGCAACTCCGTCCTCAGGGAGTTCTGCCCAGGGGACCGTGTTATGGTGCTCGTTGCTACCTCCCACTCCAAGTTGCTCGCTCACTGGCAAGGGGCTTACGAGGTTAAGGAAAGAAAAGAACTCGTTGACTATTTGGTGAAACAGCCCAATTGTCGACCGAGTGAGAGGATCTATCATGTCAACTTATTAAAACCTTGGAAAGATAGGGAGGAGCTTCCCGGCTCCCATAGATCACTCTCCCTCTTCACATGCACGACTGCCCTTAACCTCGGCGAAGAGCTAAACCCCAAGCAGCGGCAGGGGTTAACCCAAACACTCCAAGCCGTCCCGAAATAGTGAGCGAGTCGCCCGGCCAGACCTCACTGATTGCCCATGACATAGTCACGGACCCCGGTGTAATCGTCCGGGAGTCCCTATAGACTCCCGGAGGCAAAACGCACGGAGGTGGAATTAGAGGTGCAACGAATGTTGGACATGGACATAATTGAGGAAAGCCATAGCCCCTGGTCCAGCCCTATCGTCCTCGTGTCCAAGCCAGATGGCTCCTGGAGATTTTGTAACGACTTTAGACGTCTGAATCAAGTCTCCAAATTCGATGCCTACCCAATGCCCCGCATTGACGATCTTCTTGAGCGGCTGGGTACGGCTCGATACTTGACTACTCTTGACATGACGAAAGGGTATTGGCAAATTCTCTTAACGGCATCCGCGAAAGAAAAAAACGGCCTTTAGCACCCCTAGCGGGCACTGGCAATACAAGGTTCTCCCATTTGGGCTGCACAGGGCCCCGGCAACTTTTCAACGTCTGGTAGATAGAGTGCTGAAGCCCCACCAGTCCTATAGTGCCGCCTACCTGGATGACATCGTCATCTATTCCGGCACCTGGGAGGAGCATCTATTGCAGATCACAGCTGTCCTCAAAACACTAGCTAAAGCCGGCTTCCGCATCAATCCTTGGAAATGTTATTTTGGCTTAAAGGAGGCCAAGTATTTAGGCTACCTCGTGGGACGGGGACAGGTGAGACCACAGTGTTCAAAAGTTAAAGACATCTTGGAATGGCCCCGTCCGAATACCAAGAGGCAGGTGCAGGCTTTCTTGGGGCTAGCGGGGTACTACCGCCGGTTCGTTCCCCGTTTCTCCGAAAGAGCAGCACCCTTGACCAATTTGACAAAGAAGGGTGCTCCCTTATACGTGGTGTGGACAGACAAGGCGGAACACGCATTCAGTGACCTAAAGAAGGCCCTAACATCGGCACCTGTATTGAGGACGCCCAATTTTGGGCTCCCTTTTATTCTCCAGACCGACGCTTCGGACACAGGCCTGGGCGCCGTGTTGAGCCAAAGCGTCGATGGTGTCGAACACCCTGTAATGTATCTAAGCCGGAAACTGATGGACCGGGAGACCCGGTACGCGGCAGTGGAGAGGGAGGCCTTGGCCATTAAGTGGGCAGTGACCCATCTCCGTTATTACCTGCTGGGTCGCGAATTCGCTCTGGTGACTGATCACGCTGCACTTGTGTATGTCCCTACATAAAGAGTAGAATCCGCAGGTCACCAGGTGGTTTCTGGATTTACAACTGTATAAGTTCACTGTCACTTATTGGCGAGGCACCCTTCAGGCCAATGCCGATGCCCTCTCTCGTATTCACGACCTCTCGGTTAGGTCCCTAAGGGGGGGATCATGTCACGCACGCGCAAGTAGGAGACCGCGGATGGATTCGAACGCACCTGGGGACACATTCCCCGGCAGGGAATGGCAAGGTACTAACTTTCTCCCTCTGCTAACTCATAGGAGAAAGGACCTTCCTTCACCATAAGCCGGGTTTTGACCGCAGTACGGTACTTCCGCCCTTCCTCCGCCATCTTGTCCTGACGTCATCAATCCCATCCTCCCTCACGGTCCTTCCCAGCATTCCTCCACTTCTGGCTCCTCCCTAATAAAATGGCCTCCGATGCCATGATACGGCGTCGTGCATATGAACTGTTTTGTTTGTATTTTGACCTGCTTTTTTCTTTATTGTGGATCGTCTGCAATATACGGGGCCGGAAAACCCCAAACCTTTTTGCTGTCTCCTTCTGAATCTGTTACACTATCTATCTATCTATCTATCTATCTATCTATCTATCTATCTATCTATCTATCTATCTATCTATCTATCTATCTATCTAATGTAACATATGTGTATACACACTGTCACATGTGCACATCTGTAGTGCACTCTACAGGCTTATCTGAGGTATGTACTACCAACCTGGGTTGAGAGACTAACATCTTCTTATCTCTTCTGTTTCCTCCATAGTACAGAGAAGATACCCAGTGAAGGTACTGTAATTGACTCTTCCCCATCTGGTATAAATACTGCAGCTAACTAGAAAGAGGCATTACAATTTGAACAGAATACACCGCAGAACAGAGCTGCTTTCTGGTGACAGTTATATCTAGCCTGAAAACTTTTCTTTTTGTTTGGACTTTTCAGTTAAATTTACGCACTTAGCTGCAATTTTTGCTTATTTTTCTTTAGTTGGATTAAACAGGGACAACTGGGTTGTCACTCCAACATTTATTTGTGAGGCTTGCAGTCTTTTTACTGTACCACAGCACATATACTGAAAACTAGTATACTGTGTATATACACACACCAACCACTCTTTTAGGTACATCTTGTTAGTACCAGGTTGGACACCCCCTTCAGAACTGCTGTAATTCTATGTGGTGTAGATTCAACAAGGTGCTGCAAGCATTCCTTAGAGATTTTGGTCCATATTGACATAACAGAATCATGCAGTTGCTGCTGATTTGTTGGCTGCACATCCATGATGCAAAGCTCCCATTCCACCAAAGGAGCACTCTTTGGTATGAGATCTGGTGACTGTGGAGGCCATTTGAGTACAGTGAACTCATTGTCATGTTCAAGAAACAATTTAAGATGATTTGAGCTTTGTGACCTGGTGGATTATCCTGCTGGAAGGAGCCATGAGATGATGGGTACACTGCGGTCATAAAGGAATGGACATGGTCAGCACTAATACTCAGGTAGGCTGTGGCATTTAAACAATACTCAATTGGTGCTACCCCATTACACCACCATCAGCATGAATCATTGATACAAGGCAGGATGAATCCATGCTTTCATATTGTTCACACCATAATTCTGACACTGCCATCCAAATGTTGAAGCAGAAATCAAGACTTCACACCAGGCAACGTTTTTCCAATCTTCTATTGTTCAATTTTGGTGAACCTGTGCAAACTGTAGCTTCAGTTGCCTGTTCTTAACCAACAGGAGTGTCACCCGGTGTGGTCTACTGCTTTTGTAGCTTATCTGATTCAAGGTTTGACATGTTGTGCATTCAGAGATACTCTTCTGTATACCTTGGTTTAATTATCTGAGATACTGTTGTTTTTCTATCAGTTTGAACCAGTCTGACCATTCTCCTCTGATCTCTGGCATCAACAAAGCATTTTCGCCCAGAGAACTGCTGCTCACTGGATATTTTCCCTTTTATTCGGCCCATTTTCTATAAAGCCTAGAGATGGTTGTGCATGAAAATCCCAGTAGATCAGCATTTCTGAAATACTCAGACTAACCTACAGTATCTGACACAAAAAACCATGCCAAGTTCAAAGCCACTTAGTGTAAATCACCATTTGTTTCCGATTCTGATGCTGGGTTTGAACTTCAGCAGGTTGTCTTGACAATGTCTACATGCCTAAATGCATTGAATTGCTGCCATGTGATTAACTGAGAAGATATTTGCATTAACAAGCATTTGAACAGGTGTACCTAATAAAGTAACTAGTGAGTGTAAGTGTATATAAAGTATACAGTACAAATATATTTAGTAGGAGGAAATTAATTGTTTAGAATGCATCACACATATATTGTGAAATACAGTCCCAGAACATGATTAATAAATGGTAAGCCTGGATATTTTTTTTAGCATTTTCTACAAGATGCATAAATGCTTGATGACTCTGTATAAAGGAAAAAATAGATGATTTCAGAGAGAGGTTAATTAAAGAGTTTGGAAGATACACACATTTGTATGATTAATTTTGCAACAGCAGATAAAAAGCAAAATGTACAATAATTCACAATAAGAAATGGCTGGTGCTTAATGTGAAAAAATGCATAAAGAAAAATGTAAGAATATTCATGTTACGATTTATAAACCTATTTATTCTTCACTTCTATTTTTATTTAAGGAGTAAATATGCAGCACTGTTATTTATTTTTTTATATTAATTTTACCACATTATCAGTGACTAGATTTCTAACGCAGATAAACAGAATGTGAGTGTGCATAGACTAACATACAGATTTGTTAATTTGATTTTGCAACCAATGGACAAAATCAATATTTCAGAATATATTAATCTTAAGTTTATTGCTAGATGTATGCCTGACTTCCATACAAGCTTAGCAAATGCTGAATTATATTTATAGGCAGTAATCACTGAAAATTGTTTTATAACATTTTTAACGTCCTCTGAATAGGATTCTTTAAGACAAAAGCTGTGCTAGGTACATTTGAGGAGAAGGACAGTGAGGGGCTTCCAACTGCCACAGCAACAAAGGGGGAAGGGGCAGTGCATGACTCTGTGAGGAACAGATCCTGGCAACAAGTGTGGAACAGCTGAACATCCCTCCTACAACTGGAAGAGGAAGAGTTTTTGAAAGAGGAAGAAACTGACAGACGCTGGGTGCCACCTATCCAGTCACAATGCACCTCTGACAGCAAGGCAAAGGGGCATCAATGTCAAAGGAGATGTGTGGTGGTGAGAGATCACCAGGGAGACCAGTGCCAGGGTTTTTTTAGGGTTGTTAGGCAGTACTGCTACCAGGTTTCTAAAACAGAAGCAACAGGCAGCAGCTGACACCCGGACTGATGATGTGCCATGTGCTGCCGCAACGAAGGCAGACGGGGTGATGAGTGGGTGTTCTTTAAGCATCTTGGCAGAAAAGCAGACGTTTGCAGTCTGTAACCTCTGATTGAAGACAGTGCACAAGCGGTAGTTTGTTTCTCATATGGACACTACCACCTGCAATAACCTCATCTACGATTGCCCTTATCCCTGTTGTTAGAGTACAGTGCTGGTCCTCTATTACGCAGATGCTGTAATGTAAGTGGTCTCTCCTGCCCCGCCACCTCCAAATCTAGAATGTAAATGAGCACCTGACAAAGTTGTTGACACTACATTTTTAAACATATATGTAAAGAAAATGGCAATACATATTCTGCACTACACTATACTATATATCAATTGCCTTATATAGAACTTCCCATAGGTTTTGTCACTTATCTTTATAAATGGCATGCCACCAAAAGAAGAAAAAATAAAATCGCTAATAATAACACAATTTTTTATATAGCACCTTTCCCATTCTCAAAGCACATCACAAAATTTAGAAAGAACAAAAGGACATGTATATAACATAATATAACCACTAAATAAAGATAAATACAGGATATAAAAAGTATTCAAATAGAATAAAAGACAATAATCCAGACTAAAATACAAAGTATAATATTAGAAAAAAACAAACACAAATCCTGAGCACCTGAACAGAGAGGGTAAACTGAAAGAAGGGGCAGCATTTTAGGGCGGTTTGATGCCTTCCTAAAAAAATCAGTTAAAAAAAATGAGTTGAGTCAGCTGATCTCATTAATTTATGGAGGCCATACCAAAGTCAGTGAGCTATAAAACTGAAGTCCCTGTGACCCATAGAGTACAGGTTGACGTGGGGCACAACAAAATTAACAGAATCAGTGGAACACAGGATCATATTGATAGTGGAAGTCAATGATGTATTCCTGTGCAAGGCCATTTAAAGCTTTGTATGTTAATAATAGAATTTTATATTCAATCCTGTAAGACACTGGGAGCAGTGAAGGTGCAGCACGATGGCTGATGTGCTCTCTATTGCAAATCTGTGTCAGGACTCTCAAAGCAGAGTTTTGAATCAAGTGGAGCTGTGATAGAAGATTAGAAAAGCCACCTGCCAGTAAGGAGTTACAGTTGTCAATGTGTAAAATTATAAAAGCATAAATAAACTTCTCAGCATTAGAAGAAAACAGGAATGAGCGAATATGGGATATGTTACACAAATGGGTGTAAAAAAAGATTCTTAATGTGGTTTATATGGGTGGAGTAAGAAATGGAGTAATGAAAAATGACACCAACATTTTCTGCAGTAAAAGAAGGTCTTACTAGATTATCACCAAGAGTGATAGAAGAGGAGCTCATTTTCTTAACACTAGAATTACCAGAGCCTACGAAAAAACTCGTAATTCCGTCCCACCTTAAACTGCTTCTTAAATCCCTTCACACCTCTCCGCCAGCGTCCTTTGTTCTCTAAATGTGCTGATAAAGAGAAGCTCGGCAGCCGCTATTCCATCCCCCACCAATTTAGAACGTGCACGAACTTCTCTCAGCTCATGCCTTGATTGAGTATCTGGGAGTGAAGTGGAGTTTTAGAGTGAAATAATAGATCGTTGTTTGGAACACACGCATTTCATGTCTGTTCCGTTTCTACAGTAATCTGTGTCAACACATTGTTAAAACAGAAACTTTTTTATATTCTAGTAGTAGATGACAAAATGTAGGCATAAACTATATAATGTATGAAGCCTGAAGTCCAAATAGCAAAGAAACATTTTCACAAGAATAACACAATTGCACTTTTATTCAAACATATACCTGCAGAAACAAAAAGCCGCCTTAACATGCGACATTGACGCCAGTTTACTATAACTAACTCCTTGGTTCAATATATACAGCCCCCGATTGGGAATCAAGGGGTCACGGGTTCGATCCTGCGCCCCTCCCTTTTGAGAAGTAAACTGTTCTTAGTCTTACTGTTTTAGAATAAAAACATACATTTGATTTCAGTCTGTAACAGCGGTGCAATTTATGATCTTTGTAAAGGTTAGCTTTTTTTTTTTATTCACTTTTCACTCTCTCAGTCGCGTTCAGAATCAATCCATACAACCCCATCTGACACGGCTGTTTTTCCTAAAGACGCTATAGCTCTGCAGTGTACCACGATGCATACTAACGCCCCGGTTCTGACACACAAATGCTGGCGAAGCTGCCTTCTTATATCTCACCGTCACTTGCTTTTCTTTTTATTCAGTTTTATTGAGTGTTCCTGCCAGTCCCCGCATGTTGCTGTATGCTTTTCTTTTGCACCCCAGGACATGCAGAAGAAAGAATGGTAAAGACCAACTTTGGCGCTATATGCAATCATCAGACACTCCCCATCTGCCCGTGTCGTTCAAACACAGGAACATATATTGGTGTAAAAGTATAACAAAAGTGCACTTTTATTCAAGTGCACTTTTTCCATCGCCTTTTCCTGTAAGAAGCAGTGTACACACTTCTCTCTATGCTGTGGTTTCTATTACACACCTGAAAGAAAGAGACAATACATATGAACATATCCAGCATACAGCAACATGCGGGGACTGGCAGGAACACTCAATAAAACTGAATAAAAAGAAAATCAAGTGACGGTGAGATACGAAGAAGACAGCTTTGCCAGCGTCTGTGTGTCAGAACCGGGTGGGGGTCGTTAGTATGCATCGTGGTACAGCACAGAGCTATAGCGCGTCTGTATTCTGTTTCTTTTGTACTCCAGGGCACGCAGAGGAGAGAATAGTAAAGAGCAGTAAGTTCGGCGCTATATGCAATCATCAGACACTCTCCATCTGCCCGTTGTTTTGTTATACTTTTCAATACTTTTATACTGCTCAAGCGGGCATGCTCAAAAATACCGTGTAATGCCACGAAAAGTGCACGCAGACACTTCATTTCGCAAACAAAACAAGTGCACTTTTATTCAAAACTACCTGTATAACCGAAGAAAAAAGAAAGCAAGATACAGTAGGCGATTGATCGACATCTTGCATGGTGCAATGCTAAGAAGTGAAGATTTTCATTCCGTGCTATATAAAATCATCACATTCAAATATTAACAGTTCCCACACACCCAAGGACCGTCCTTCCTACATTTACGACCGTGTACTTGTTGCCGTGTACACACCTCTCTGTGCTATGGTTTCTATTACACTGAATGAGCACCTGACACTGTACTTTCTTCCCTGGGGGAAGGTCCCGCATCAGAGAATTTCCAGTTCCTGCATAAATTCACACCTGATCTGGCGCTGTTCGTTTTCAAATAATATTGCATTAGTGCGATTATATTTTCACATATATTGTCTTTCTTTCAGGTGTGTAATAGAAACCACAGCATAGAGAGAAGTGTGTACACTGCTTCTTACAGGAAAAGGCGATGGAAAAAGTGCACTTGAATAAAAGTGCACTTTTGTTATACTTTACACCAATATATGTTCACTGTGTTTGAGCGACACGGGCAGATGGGGAGTGTCTGATGATTGCATATAGCGCCGAAGTTGGTCTTTACCATTCTTTCTTCTGCATGTCCTGGGGTGCAAAAGAAAAAGCATACAGCAACATGCGGGGACTGGCAGGAACACTCAATAAAACTGAATAAAAAGAAAAGCAAGTGACGGTGAGATACGAAGAAGGCAGCTTCGCCAGCGTTTGTGTGTCAGAACCGGGGGCGGGGCGTTAGTATGCATCGTGGTACACTGCAGAGCTATAGCGCGTCTTTAGTGAAAAACGCCGTGTCAGATGGGGTTGTATGGATTGATTCTGAACGCGACTGAGAGAGTGAAAAGTGAATAAAAAAAAAAAAAAGCTAACCTTTACAAAGATCATAAATTGCACCGGCTGTTACAGACTGAAATCAAATGTATGTTTTTCTTCTAAAACAGTAAGACTAAGAACAGTTTACTTCTCAAAAGGGAGGGGCGCAGGATCGAACCCGTGACCCCTTGATTCCCAAGCGGGGGCTGTATCTATTGAACCACGGAGTCAGTTATAGTAAACTGGTGTCAATGTCGCATGTTAAGGCGGCTTTTGTTTCTGCAGTTATATGTTTGAATAAAAGTGCAATTGTGTTATTCTTGTGAAAATGTTTCTTTGCTATTTGGACTTCAGGCTTCATACATTATATAGTTTATGCCTACATTTTGTCATCTACTACTAGAATATAAAAAAAGTTTCTGTTTTAACAATGTGTTGACACAGATTACTGTAGAAACGGAACAGACATGAAATGCGTGTGTTCCAAACAACGATCTATTATTTCACTCTAAAACTCCACTTCACTCCCAGATACTCAATCAAGGCATGAGCTGAGAGAAGTTCGTGCACGTTCTAAATTGGTGGGGGGATGGAATAGCCGGCTGCTCCTAGCTTCTCTTTATCAGCAAATTTAGAGGACAAAGGACGCTGGCGGAGAGGTGTGAAGGGATTTAAGAAGCAGTTTAAGGTGGGACGGAATTACGAGTTTTTTCGTAGGCTCTGGTAATTCTAGTGTTAAGCTGAGCTTTAGTGCCATTTAGCAGAACTTTGGTTTAGTTGCAGTTTAATTTTAAAGAGTTATGCTCCATTTAGGTTTTAATTTCACTGGGGCAAGTTGTGAGTTAAGAAAGATCTGATGAACTTTCACTTTTAACACTGAAAGAGATCTGAGTATCATCTTCATCAAAATGATAACTCTGTCTAAAGGTACAAATTACATGGCCAATAGGAAGCATTTAGTTACAGAGGATCAGAGGATGCTGTTTCACTAACAAGATGGAGGAAATCCTGTGAGAAATTAAGGTATGAGGGTTACCCTGGACATGACACATCAGCTACATGGCCACAATGCCATGTATGATAACTTAATTCCACACTAACTGGTACAGTAGCTCCTGAAGATAAAGATAACAATGCTCAGTACAATAAGGAAAAATAAGCCAGAACTCCTATCTCAACTGCTGGCCACACAGAATAGGCCAGTGAAGACATTAAAGTTTGTCGACACAACTGACACGTCCTTGGTGCACAATGTAATCTTGATGAGCTGCACAGGGATAGGAGACTTCATAATCAGAAATGATAAGGGACTACGAAAGGAGGAGAGGAGAATTTGAACAATCTGATGACTTGCTACAACTACAGATGCAAAAGAAAAATACTACACTGATGCTGGCCACAAGCAATTTTTTCAACATATTATCAGAAAATAATGCTCTTGTCATCTGGACAACCCTGAACCCAGACTGGAAAAGGGGGAAACTAATTTTCTTATGTTTATTCTGTTATTAAATATTTTTTAAAATTCTTTTTAAAGAGCCTTTAGATAGCACTAAGTGAGCTTTAAAAATGCTAACCATAGTAACTACTAATAAAAATATTTCAAAATGAGAGGCAAACACAAAAAGAGACTTGCAGTTAAATGTTTTGTATTTTCAAAAAATACCCACTATCAAAAGAAAGCAGAAAATCAAAGTACAGGAATTCTAAACTAAATTCAACAGAACATTAATGAACAATAAAATACAACAAGTAACTAACATTATTAGTGTAGCAACAGATGTCACTAAATGGATATATTGACCCCCCAGCAAAAATTATAGCGATTCATTAAATATGCAGTTCATTTTATCTCTACATCCCTGAGCAAAGACTTCCATATCATCCCTAAACTGAAATATAAACAAAAAAGGTTATTTTGCCAAAACTGTATCTTCTGTATCAAATGCATCAATTATGTCATGGAGAGCTTTTGTTTGGTTCTCCTCCTATTTCTCCAGAAAATGTTGCTCAAACTCTGCACCTCTGAAGAGCTGTCTACGTTGGTGCAACCATTTTACTGCAGTGCAGATATCTTTTTTTATCAGTGGCTCTTTAAGATACAGTAAGACCACAAAGAGAATTAAATAAAATAAAACATGTATTTCTACATACATATTAAGATATTATTACATGTATTACCCCCTCACTGCTCTGGATCTCATTCACACTTTTGTCCAAAGCCCTTTAAATGAATTTCTGTTTCCTGCAAGAAAGCCACACATAGAAAGAGAGAGAGAAACAGAGATTAAATTTACATTTACTTATTTATCTGACGCCTTTATCCAAGGATTCCTTTCAACAGCAAAATTCTCTAATAGATTAATGCACCACCACCTCCTGCACCATATATACCTACACATTGTCACAGACAGCTGGGGGTGGAGCCCAGCCGGGACGCCCGAGGGGACCGGAGGAGGGCTGTTGCCTCCTCCTGACCACGTGGGGGCAACCGCCCTGGTTTTGTTGGTGGCCTCGGGTAGGGGGCTTGGAAGCCCAACCCTGTAGGGGCCCATGGCCACCATCAGGCGTCACCCCGGTGCCTGAAGAACCCTGGAGCCCAGCACTTCCGCCACACCAGGAATTGCTGGGGGGAAGAGGTCCAGGAACACCCGGAGGACTTCCAGCTACACAGTTGCTGCTTCCGCGGAAGCTCCTCAAGAAGCACCTGGAGCCCATTCGGGCTTACATAAAAGGGGCTGCCTCCCTCCAGTCGACAGCAAGAGTCGGGTGGAAGTGGACGGAGCTTGGAGGAGAGGAGTGGAGGCGGTCTGAGGACTGTGCAAGGCGTGGTTGTGCGGCCAGGACTTGAAGGGGTGATTGGTGCTGCGGCACTGGGTTTGTGCACTTGTAAATAGTGTAAATAAACACGTGTGGCGAAATAACATATCTGCCTGTCTGTGTCCGGGCTGTACCCCACAACATTCACACACACAGTATAAATACATCTGGAGGATCTAGAGTCAATCCCATCAAGCATTGGGTAAAAGGAAGAAACAAACTCTGGACAGGGCATCAGACCACTGCAGTGTGAACTCATGCACACACACACACACAAGGGCCAATCTATTGTCTTTGAACTGTGGGAGAAACTGAGGAAACCCATACAGGGAGAACATGCAAACTCCATGTAGGGAGCACATTCATACACACACACACATGCACACACACACATATGTATACTGTATATTTATTCTAAAGTAATAAACACCTTAATTTTTTAATACAAAATAAGAATATTGTTTGCTAGTATAAATGTTGGGAAATTCTATAGTGTATTATATAGTATATGCATAAATGTTGTCTACAAGCACATATACTGTAAGCATTGTGGCGGACAGCCAGGGCCCTTGCCCGGCCGGGATGCCTCTTCTATATACAGTATGGCCCATGGGAAGAGGCATGGACTGATCAATACCTCTCACTGGGACACTTGATGGCAGCCCCCCTGGGTGGCAGTGGTTCCTCGGATTCCCGCAGGGCTCCATGGTGTTCTAGTAGGGGTCGCTAGCTCCCTAGTTGGAATAAGTTCTTTTACAATTGTGGCGTTTTAAGTAACGTGAAACTATATAGATATAAAGTAACAAGGCGATATCCCTTCCATAGTGATACAGCGGTAAAAATCACATAAGAGAAAATAACAGCTTTTTTAATGACAATTTACGTGGCATAACAGACCAAGGAAGCCATAACAAAACTTTATCACGGTGGGATCTCGATGTATACAGTCTGCCATTTTTCGTCGCTGCACTGGAAGGGTTTTCAGGACGGAGAATGATATTACCTATCTGTCCATCGGCTTCAAGGTATTTGGTTATTGTCCAAGTCTTATATACTGGTTTCTCCACGTGCAGGCCCTTACTTAGGTTCTAAACAAGGGAAGGAGAGGATTCCATTTCATCTCTAACATACAGAAATAGTACAATGCCCATTTTCATAGTTCATAGACAAGTCAATTTCCCGGCTAAATCCCATGAAGTCTTTATGGTCTTTGGTATTGATGTCATGAAATTGATCATGCAGTGCATAGTGATCATAAAAACCTGTTGTGGGTTAACCATCTGGATCTGCTATTTTCATTTTAGTATCCAGCCAATGCAGCGGCACTTTCAGCTTTCCACGTGTAGCCAGTGCTATGTTACTTTCAGTAGGTTCACCTAAGCATCCTTCAAATGGAGAAAAGGATAGCTTTTCTAGTACCAGAAATTAGTATGTGTTGCAAGACCCCTGGCAAAGTCATAAATTACCACATTTGCCATGTTTTTCTATGATAGCAGCAAATCAGCACAGTCCCGAAGGCAATCAGCTCAAAGATTACATTTAAGGCTATTAAGAATCCCACATGAACACATTACTGGCCACCCACATAACAGAGGGAAGTCATTCAGATTTTTACATTATTAAATAATACGCAATAATAAAATATAATAAATTCCACATTAATGTAGCAAAACTTATTTCAATGTTAACTTATTCTGTTGAATGTAAGAAAAAAATAAAGATTACACTAGAAATAATGCTTTCCAGACACAGTCCAGATTTTCTTAAATATTTTGTCATACATTTGCCTAGGCCTCATTTCATTGGATAGTCTAAGTAAGCAGGTCATTATGTGATCCATTGGAATCCAATCCACACTTTTTACATATTTTTCTTATCACTTCAACATATCTAAGACAGTTTAGCAGTATTTAACCTATAAGATTAAAAATATTTGAAAATATTTTTTTTCAGTACTCAAAAACAAACCAGACCTTCTGCTTGAAAGGTTCATCTATAAGGATGTCTTCTGAAACTAAAATTTCAGCAGCCTCTGTAAAGATTTTGGAGAATGAACTTTTTCATATTCAATGTTCAATACAACATCCGAGGGCTAAGTCCTCCTTCCTATTCATGTAGCCCAAAAGTAAAAACTTACTGGCACTGCAAAGGGATTATATCTTGCACCTAAAGCAAAAATATTAAAGATATCCAATAGGACAGCAAAATGTAGTCTAGTATTTGTTATGAAATGGCTGGGACAACATACTTACTTGCAACAAATCCATGACAAATCATCTCCTTGGAAAATGCCTCCAAAATAGTCTCTAAATTGACATTCCTCTGAAATTCTCCAGTGATTTTTTGATATTATTTACTGAAAACAAAGGATTTATGTTTCTTTGTATCAAGTCCATAATGGCTTAGGTGTAGTAATGTGATTATGCTGTGAATTAACATTTATAGAGTAATACCTGATAACTTGAAAACACCCTTTCTGTGCAAATCCATCAATACCATTGGGGGTTGATCACCACACGTAAAACATGAGTTACTTGTATCCATGATCCGTAACGGCTTCAAAAAGTAAATAGGCAAGCAACACTGTGTCTGATGGTGGAAACTGCACACCTGCCATGAGTTCAATAATGCACCCGTTGGTCAATATTTTTACCTTTCATTTAATAAACATAGAGTCACTAAGTAGGAAAGTGATCTCTGGCACATTGTTTCTTCAGCCAAAGGTTCCATGGATAGTGCCTGTCAGCTATTGTGGTACACACAAATTCTTTGGCAGGGCATCTGGTATCTTCTTTTTCCTCATAAGTCACTATACCCTCTAGTCTCCCACCTTTTGGAGGATGAACAGAATGTTCATCTTTCACATTCCTTTCATCAGTTGAAGAGTGTTGGTCATTTGTTTGCAGTGTTTGTGCTTCCTTTGTACTACAGACAGTTCTGAAAAGTTTGTGGTGGCTCTTAAAAAAGCAATATATTTATGAATGCAAGATTGTCTTAATCTGGCACATGGACAGTGCCTGGTGTTTAAATTTTGTATCATAGACAACAATGACACTTCCCAAATGGCTTTAGTAGATCATTGATGGCTCATAGACTGAAATACGCTGTTTTCTTTGTGGGATTCCAGTTTTTGTGAGGACTGACTTTGGGCCCTGTTGGTGTTCGCAAGCTGTTGTCGAACAAGGCAGATTTTCTTTTCCTCACTAAACCACTTTCAGCTTACCATCTCTGACAATATCTTCTCCGACAGTTAAACTACATTGGTCGAAGAAGAACAGTAGTTATCTAACCTGATTTGTTTACGTTGATAAGACAGAAGACCACTGCTCTGTGCTAGTTCCATGTTGATCAGGCATTCATGTGACTCACATATCACACTGTGAATTTCCCCGATGTTTTACACTGTACATGAAATGGTATGCTATGATCTTTAACTGTCTTCAAAACAGCAAAAATGCCACTTTTCTCATCAATGCATTGGCAGGTAAGGTGGCATCCAGCATTGATGTCTTGTGTTTTTTGTTCCGTGTGTTTGCGGTTGATATGTTTTTTTTAAGTTCCATATATTCATCAGATTGTTGCAAATGGGGCACCTCATTCTGCCTACTGTACACAAATGAACCTTTCCTGCATAATCATTGGGGGTGGGCGGGACAGACATTGTGGCACTGGCAGTTGGTGAATTTTCCAAGGTCGGTGAAACAGCAGTTGAGACCCTGGCAATTGGTGGCGTTTCCAAGGGTGCTGGAACAGTCATTGTGCCTCTGACAGTTGGAGTTTCCAAGGTGGGTGGAACAGTCATTGTGGCACTGATAAGTAGTCTCGTTTCCAGGGTTGAAGATGGAGCTTTGGTGGCCGAAACAACATTCTCTTTGTGTTTATAAACAAACAAGTGATTTTCAAAGTCACTTCTCCTAAATATTGTTGTCTGGCAGTGATAATGCAGTCATGGCCTGAAGTCTAAACCACATCTGTGGAAGGTGAAATCTAAAGGTTATATTGTGAAATATTGTGCTAAAATATATGTCCAAATACTGCACATATATTAAAAATCATTTCTCAAATTAACTTACCTTCATGAAGAACCACCTTCTTAAAATGACTCTTCAGATGTTGTTTAAATTTGTCCAGACTGGAGGGCTTAAAAACATTGCCACTACAAAAATGTCAATGGTAATAGGTGCAACAATTGTCAACAGTGGCACTGACTCCCCCAATTGAATCGCTATGTGTTTCTATAAAACAAAATAAAAGAAAGATGGCTTTAGCAACTTTAAATTCTTTATCTACAGTAATAGCTCATGATATATATTAACAACTGTTTTAGTCAAACAATCAAATCTGAATTATTTAGTGCATTTTATAATGAGTTTTGTCACAAAGCAGCTTTACATATGTTCAGGCCTTGAGAAAAAACACAGAAAAAAATCTTGGTGTCAGTACCAGATCGTTATTGAACAAAATAAAAGATTGTCTTTTTGTTTTACACAAATTAAAAATAATAAAACTAAAAAGAAAAAAATACAGGACAAATAGGAATATAGATTCATTGTAAATTTTACTTATTGGTCTGATTAAACAAATGTATTGTTAGCCCAGACTTGAAGGCTTTCAGACTGTCAGAATCTCATACCTCTACAGAAGGGTTATTCCATAAATAGGGTGCTTTATAAGCTACTGCTTTATTTCCAGGTCTACCCTTTTTTATTCTAGAGAGAATAAGGTATCCCACTCCCTGTGAGAGTAATTGTAAGGAATTTAAAGGTCACAAAGCATTATAGGTGAGCACCAGTACCTAATAGTCAATAACAAATGTGCAGAAAGCCAATGTAAAGGAAAACAAAATGGGGTGATCTATACATATTTCTTGGCTCTTCTAAGCACTTTAGTCACTGCATTCAGAACTAACTTAAGTCTGATTTCAGCCACAAAAAAGCTTTATGGTAATCCACCTAGAAGTAATAAAAGCATAGATATGTTGTTTAGCATCATGGAATGCTAACATACATCTACATTTTGTAATATTTCTTAAGTAAAATGAAGGTTACTCTAGATACATTTTGAATATTTGTATCAAATAAAAGATCAAAATCTATAGATACACCTATGTTTCTGATGATTGTACTGGGAGTGATAGGATTTCTATCAACAGACATGGTATATTTAGACTGCCTTTTTAAGCAGCTTTAGAACCGATGTCCAGCACTTCTGTTTTGTTAGGATTCAACAAAAGACATTTTCAAGAAATCTAATGTCTACTAGTCAAGCTTCTATTTTAGAAAACTGAAATGCTTCATGTACTGTAGTAGATGAGCTGAATATCATCCACATAGCAACAGAAACTAATATTATACTTATATAGGGGCAACATATAAAAGTGCAAAGGAACAGCACTGGACCCACACAGAGGGACTCCATATTTTACCCTGGTTATTTCAGAATATTCACTGTTTATATGTACCAACTGACGGTGGTCACTTAGATAAGATCTAAATCTGCTTAGTACCTGACAACCTATACCAGCAGATTATTCCAGTCTACTCAAAAGAATATATCATGGTCTATAATATCAAATGTAGCACTTAGATCTAACACTATAAGACTAAAAATGCAGCTGTGGTCAGTGGAGTGGAGCGAAGTACAAATCATTAAATACTTTAACTAAAGCAGTCTCTGTACTATGGTGTTGTCTCAAAAAAACGTTACTGAAAAATTTGAAAAACACTTTTTTTTTGGAAAAATATAGATAACTTTTCACCTACAGCTTTCTCTAAACTTTAGAGATAAAAGAAAGATTAGAAATTAGTCTATAATTTGATAGATCACCGGGACCAAGATTTATCAACAAATTTATAATACTTAAATTTGGTTTACTAAAAAGAAGGTGAAAGATCTTTAACAAATCTAGTAAGAATATGCTGGCATGTAGAAGATTTAGACCCATTATCCAATGAACCAAATTCTAAATATTCAATATGGGTAAAGGATTTTAATTCCTTAGTTTTCTTGTAAGTAATCTTATTTGACACTACCTCACTGAATGTAAAAGAAAACATCATTTATTATAAAATGATGTAGAAATGTCAGCTTTACCCCAGTATTATCTTCTCATTAAAGAATTAAAGAATCTCCACTTCTACAACTAAACAGGAACATGAGGACTGATTGTTTCATGAAAAAAGAAAAAGACTCCCCACTCCAAAAAAAATAATTAAAAGTGTAATAAAAACTAAGTTAAAATTTGTTAGAAAATGAATGGATGAATCCAATTTATAAAATAAAATGTAGAACCATAAATTGTTAAAATATTGTCTTGGAAGTACTGGGAATTTTCCATTCAACAGGAAAATAGACTGAAGTTTGGTTGCCATTTCCTTTTATTGTAATTTGCTGACAATACAACATTAGGTGTCAATCACCCCAGTTTTTACAAGCCAAACTGAACTGCATTGTAACTACAGCTATAGTCATTAACAATTAGCTCACTTGGCAAACAACAAACATAACATACATGTAGAGTCGTGGCCAAAAGTTTTGAGAATAACACAAATATTGATGCTTCAGTGTCATTAGATTTTTTTTGTCAGATGTTTCTATGGTATACTGAAGTATAATTACAAGCATTTCATAAGTTTCAAAGTTTTTTTTGACAATTGTATTAACTTTATGCAAACAGTCCATATTTGCAGTGTTGGCCCTTCTTTTTCGAGACCTCTGCAATTCTCCTTGGCATGCTGTCAACCAACTTCTGGGCCAAATCCTGACTAATGGAAGCCCATTCTTACATAATTAATGCTTGGAGTTTGTCAGAATTTGTGTTTTTTTTTGTTCACCCACCTCTTGAGGATTGACCACAAGTTCTCAATGGGATTCTGGGGAGTTCCCTGGCCATGGAACAAAAATTTCAATGTTTTGTTCCCCAAGCCATTTAGGTAACACTTTTCCCTTATCACATGATGCTCCATCATGCTAGAAAAGGCATTGCTCATCACCAAACTGTTCTTGGAAGGTTGGGAGAAGTTGCTCTTGGAGGATGTTTTGAACCATTGTTTATTCATTGCTGTGTTCTTAGGCAAAATTACGAATGAGCCCACTCCCTTGGCTGAGAAGCAGCCCCACACATGAATGGTCTCAGGATGCTTTACTGTTGGCATGACACAGGACTGATGGTAGCGCTCACCTTGGATGCCCCAAACTATCAGAAAGGGGATTCATCATAGAAAATGACTTTACCCCAGTCCTCAGCAGTCCAATCCCTGTACCTTTTGCAGAATATCAATCTGTCCCTGATGTTTTTCTTGGAGATAAGTGGCCTTTTTGCTGCCCTTCTTGACACCAGGCCATCCTTCAAATGTATATGCCTCACTGTGTGTGCAGATACACTCACACCTGCCTGCTGTCGTTCCTGAGCAAGCTCTGCACTGGTGGTGCCCCGATCCCGCAGCTGAATCAACTTTAGGAAATGGTCCTGGCATTTGCTGGACTTTCTTGGGCGCCCTGAAGCCTTTTTCACAACAGCAGTGGAAATAGGTTTTTTGGGATTAAGTTAATTTAAATGGCAAAGAGGAACTTTGCAATTAATTGCAATTCATCTGATCTCTCTTCATAACATTCTGGAGTATATGCAAATTGCCATCATAAAAACTGAGGCAGCAAATGTTGTGAAAATTAATATTTGTGCCATTCTCAAAACTTTTGGCCATGACTGTACATGCTAATGTGGAATGTAGTATAATTTATTATTGAGTATTATTTTAGTAATAATAGCAACAATAATACTGTGCTGCTTTCTGCCCTTTTTTTCTTTGTGCTCGAGAATATTGTGCTGACTTAGAAATGGTGACGTCACGTCTGACCTGAAACTGCAGGTCTACAACTACTATCCTAGACCTACTGTGACATATGGTGGTGTGGCTCTGCAAGTGGATGGTATTGTCAAGTGAGGAACATGGCTGTAAAATATAACTCTCACTTGCTAATTTCTCTGGCAACACTTTTTAGACCTGGGGCCTCATGTATAAATGGTGCATACGCAAAGAAATGTTGCATAAGAATGTTTCCACATTCAAATCACAATGCATAAAACCTAAACTTGGCGTAAAGTCACGCACATTTCCACGGTACCTCATACCATGTCGTACGCAAGTTCTCCGCTCAGTTTTGCAGACTGGCGGCACCCAGCGTGAAAGCAGTGCTACTGTTCCTGTGTGGTTTATCTTTCTTTTTCAGATCCACGTCCCTGAAGCGGCTTTATAAATACACTGAAATTAACCGCATATTGTTTATTAGTTTAATGCATCTGATTGTAATTAACCAGTAACAATATAATGGTCCACGGAATGGTCAAACTTTTCCAAATACCATAACTGCTTTAACGTTGTTTCACTGCACCTTCTTTTTCTTCTTACAGCTGCTCCCGTTAGGGGTTGCCACAGCAGATCATCTTTTTCCATATTACTCGCACTGCACCACTTGGAGCAGCTGATTGGAAAGAGAATTATCGGTATACAGCATCAAGCACACGCTGCCTCATCCATGCATCCTATTTGAACTGCTTCTCAAATGGCAAACTCTTCAAACCTTTCCTGTATGGACCTTGCGGTTTAAAAAGAGTTTCATCCCAAGAGCTATAAATGAACTCAAGCTATCCATCAACTGCTCCTTGTAGAACTGTTTGTACTTATAAATACAATCACTTCACTGTAAACTTGCACTACAGTTATAATATTGCACAACCTGAGCCACTTTATTTAGCTCGTACTGTATTTGCATATGATGACAATATAATTTTTAAGATGAAATATGTTTATTATATTGTACAGATAAAACTTTAACTTCATTTAAATAATTTATATTGTTAATAATTAAAGGACACGGTGTTGCTACGCTAGCAAGGATCTGGCACTCCACTCGCGGATTGTTCCTACCTCGCACTGTATGCTTCACTGGAACTGGCGTGAAGGATAGAATAATTAAACATGTACTACGAAGATATTTCAATGTTCCTTAAAAGTTTTGAAGAACCTGCATTATAAGCTTACAGATGGCTTAACGTCTATTACAGAGCTGATTGTGTGGCGATCAGTTACTTGGAGAAAGAAAAGGAAGGACATGAATTGGAGGTTAGTACGTCTGAAAGAGAAAATACTGCAGTGGTGGACTTAGGCATGTGCAAACTGTGCATCTGCACAGGGCCGCCAAATCCCAGGGGCCGCCACACCAATATATATTGAATATAAAACAGAAAGAGAAAATAATGACACAACTAAAAATGCAGCGGCAAATTTCAGCAAAGGTTAAACGCTTCTGTGATGAGCACGAGGCAGCTATGCAGTGTCCGCAATGGACATGGTCATCTGCCGTGCATAAGATACCATATTGACATTGGCGGGCGAAGGGGCCACCGATTCTTTTTCTCCCCAGGGCCGCCGCAAGCCTAGAGCTGCCCCGAGTACTGCTGCAATGAAATTATTTCATCGAAGGTCACGCGCAATCACTGCGCCACCATGTTCTCATGTTTAATAACGTGCTTTAACTTCTATCATCATGAAAATGATACTGTATCACTTATACATCTCAGTATTTTAGTTATTCAGAGAGCTGTAATATCACGAATGTAATGGGTTCTGTGTCCTGTCAGAGGAAGAGAAAGCCAGTTTAAGAAGCACATAGTGATTCACACACATACAGCACATAGAAGAACACATACAAAACAAAGCATTTAACGTGCTACTTTAATTACGATGTGATCTGAGAAACTGGTTAATTAAACGATTTTAAGATGAAGTTTATGATGTTCTACTTTAATGTCAAAATAAACTATGTGATTAAAGTGGAAATTTCGAGATTGAAGTTGACATTTCGTGCTTTTTCCCCACTGTGCCTTTTTTTTCTCTGTACCCTAATAAGCTTTCATATGACACTCAGATGGTGGGCTACGACTCGCCTTTTCATGGCAACTTTGATATCTGACAACTTCTTTTTTATTTCGGGCACTGTGCGACTTTGTGAACTTGGGCTTTCGAGTTTCTCCGACACGCTATGTAAGTCGATCAGCTTCCTTTTGTTGTTTATACCACTGTTTAAACCAACAAATAGTATTTTTTTCCTTGTCACTACTTGGTATTCACTGAAATTCTTCCATTTTCCCTCTTGCTTTTTCCTACTGTCTTTTCACAGAACACTGAGCTTAAGGGCTATTTATATTGATTTGCATATTTAAAGAGGCGTAATTCTGGGAGGAGTTGGGGCGAGACACCAGGCGTGTACACGAGCATTACTTTTCACGCTAACCGGGATTTATGCATCTGTATTTTTCTGTGCGTAAGCACATTTCAGCTTTTGTGCTTACGTCATGTTATAGTGTAGTATAAGTAACATGACAATTATAATTGAATACTATCCCTCACCTATTATGTTTCTCTTCTCTGTACTCAAATGTGGCACTTGGTTCCACGGCCCACCTGCCAAGTTGTTTTGCCTGCCTATGGTAAAGTCATCCCTGATGGAGGATCGCAGAAATCATGGGAAAGAGGGGTCCTTTCATTGGATTGCCTGGCCCAGCACTGTTTTAGCCGTGGAATGGCCAAATGGAGGAGGCAGCTTGAATGATGAAGTCTCCAGGAATACATCCAAATCTTATTATATGATATAATCTACTGTTAAATTCTGCTCCATACTTCTAAAATTTTTATTTTTATGCTGTATTGAGGATTTGTTCTATTCTGTGTATTATATTGTATTGACCCCCTTCTTTTGACACCCACTGCACGCCCAACATACCTGGAAAGGGGTCTCTCTTTGAATTGCCTTTCCCAAGGTTTCTTCCATTTTCCCTACAAGGTTTTTTTGGGAGTTTTTCCTTGTCTTCTTAGAGAGTCAAGGCTGGGGGGCTGTCAAGAGGCAGGGCCTGTTAAAGCCCATTGCGGCACTTCCTGTGTGATTTTGGGCTATACAAAAATAAACTGTATTGTATTGTATTGTAAACTGTATAGTGTAAGTTCTACGCACGGCGTTATGCATGAGGATCCTGGTGCGCATTTCATGGGGAAAGTGCAAGCCTTGGCTGATATCCCAGTTTGGAATAGCATTCAGCAAATTCACTGAGCAAATCTGACTTTGTTAGATGTGTTTGATTTGGTTCAGGTGAAGATTACCACCCTTCACATATCACCCTGCCAGGCAATGGCAATGATAATCTAACTTTTTTTTAAAGGGTAAAGTAATAAGACATGATGCTCTTCTTAGACTTTCACACACATGCCAACTGTGTTTTGGCAAAGCATAATGCACTAAAATTGATGTGTATTCAAATAAGGCAATCCCAACACAAAAACTTTAATATTTACCTTATATATTGTAATCAGCATTAAGTGAAAAGCTATCCACATTGAATTCAAAGGAAGATGTATGGTGCTATATCTCTTTCTGAGTTTTCAGCCACCTTGCATAGCCCCATTCTCTAACAGAACATGCAAGAGTGAAGTGAAGAGGAGAACGTGCAAAGTAATGAAGCAGCAATCATTATGCAGCAAATAAAATAAACATATCACAACACAAATACTAATTTTTGTTATGACTGGGAGTCATACTATAGGGGAAAATCTAATCAAAAACCCTGGATAGACCCAAAAATGGAATCGCAGAATTCTTACACAAAAGAAATTTAATGTCATAAAAATTATTTTCAGAAACAAAGGTCTACAGAGAACAAAGGCAAAAAGATTGTTTGCATATTATTGTAACAGAATTTGTGTTAACATTTTAGTACTAAGGTGTTGTACCATGTTAGCAATTATGAATGTAGTGAGTAGTCAAGTAAAATGACAGCTTCAATTGCCTAGCTAAAAAGATTACAATATGCAAGATTTCAAGGCAACTCAAGCCACTTCTTCAGGCAAGATGATTATTATCTCACTGTTAACACTTTGGAACTATTTGAAAGTTTGATAACAATTGCACAAATGTTAGAGAATGGCTAAATCACCAAACATCCTCATTTTAGCCTTGGTCTCCAGAAGGTTAAACTTTACTTAGGCACACCTTCCAGGCCAACCATGAATATGATTCCCTGAACAAAAAATCTGTTATTTGTTATCCCAGCAAGATAAAAAGTCCATGTTTAACACAGAGAGAGAGAGAGGCAGAGACAGAGCGAGGGGTTGGGCAGGGGTGGAGAGAGAGATCATTTATTTTATCTATAACACAATTACTGTGTAAACACTCCACACAGCTGTTTTTATTCTCATTTCCACAAAATAAAGAGAACCATTAAAGTCAACAGCCCTGTCTTTGTCTTTTTTTTAATCTATGACACTATTAATTGTAAAGCCACATGACCAAAAAAAGAGAAATTGACAGATGATAGGTCCTCATTACAATGACATAGAGACTTGTTCTTCTATGGATCTTCAACAAAAACCAGGACACCAATAAAAGTAATTCATCAACTCTATAAACTCTATAAAAAATACTCCTTTGAAAAGGAAAACATTGAGGTCAGGTCAGGTTAGGGAGCATGACTGACAAAACAGCTTGGGAGCCTGGTTGGCCACTCCCGAGGCAGACATGTGGTCCAGTCCTCCCTGGAAATGACCATCTGTCTGCTGCAGTCATGTATTATGTGGCCGGCCCCGTGGCCTGGTCCAGCCATTCGGGTCCTCAACAGTGAGTATCCTGACATGACTAACTGATGCTCCGTCACAATTGTGGTAATGTGCCTCATTCAGGAATCTGTGAGCAAACCAGCGGTACCTAAGGATTCTCCGAAGAGACACAGTACAGAAGAAGTCCATTGACAAACTGAAAATACTAGTGGAAAGTAATCAGTAATTCTTATATTTCTATGTATTCCATAGACAACAGGATATGCATTAGAGTAGATCTAATGCCATCAGGTTTATGTTATTACTAGAACAATCTCAGAATTTTTGTTCCAGGATAATTCCTGTCAAATGATCAACCTTAAACTTAGAATTCAAACACAGGCCCTGAAAGGTGAGAGACACTAGCTAATATTTCACTGTATCAGTTAAAATAACACAATGGTTTTACCTTATTAAATTGTATAAAGCAAAACTAGAGTAGTTTGTTAGAATATTTACTATATTACATTTCTAATATCATAAATATAGTTGCAATAAAAATCAGACTTGTAAAACTTAAAAATTTATTTCTTTGACTGAATTGCTTTCAATTATATTTTATATCTATTTAAACATACTGCTATTTTTTGCTTTTACTCATTTGATTTACTTCTTTAAAATCAAATCATGAAGAAGCAGACTTAGAATGTGAATCTAAAAAACATAACATCTTACTGAAGATCTTACTTCAGAATATATACTGCAATTATTGTAGTGCTTTGTTTTACAGAATGCTAATTTTATGCTACTTGCTGTACAATTTAAAACGATTTCAATGATTTTCTCTGAATCAGATATGTAACTCATTAATCATGATTGTGACTTTTATCAATGCACAAAATGACTGCATTTGTTCATATAAAATAGTGTAGTCTTCAGGAATAGCAGGTTCATTTGCTAAAAGTGGCTGAATGATTTATTGTTTTCAAAAAAAGAAGTTTTCCAGACTGAGAAACATAAATCATAGGTGTTTAAATCAGGTCCTTTAGGGCCAATGTGACTTTTCCAGGTATTCCTGAAGTAGGGTTTTTAACCAAGACATTACTTATTATTATTAAAGGGAAGGACAAGCAAATATTTCAGTTTGTTGAAGTGTACTCAAACAACTAAAAAATATTAACTTAACCAGTTTCTAAAAAAAAAATCCTGGACATTCAACAAAATTTTTTTTGAAGTATAATATTGGTACTAAAACTTGGTCACCCATTTGTTAAGCTTATTTTTTTATAGCATCATGGGAATCTGCAACGCAACAGACAGGTACCAAGTTTGGAAGAGTAAACAGTTAATCAAAGGCTGGATTTCCTGGCCACGTTGTTCACTGAATACTTTCCTGAAAATCCACAGTGTTGTTGGCTTTGACAAACTGTTTTTTCCAGTGCCCATAATACTTTGCAAGGTCAGTATGATTTCATAAAACTGTAGCAGCCATGTTGGATAGGGATGTCATTACTTGATCATGCATTTGCAGAACTTACATGCCCACAAGCTATAAGCATAATGCAACTTCACATTTTATACTGATGCCCAATATATTTGATGTCATTGCTAATTTGGTATTCCAGCCAGATTTACACCCGTACATGCGTTTTTATAAAAAGGAAAACAAGCAGTATTTTCAGTTGAGGGGTACATAAGCTGACCAAGCATTGCAGCTGAGTATATAACACCATCCCCATGCACTCACTCACTTGCTACTTGCATGCAGTTAGTCATGCAGTATGTCGGCAAGTCAACACAAACTCTCCCATTCCCA
Organism: Polypterus senegalus; assembly: GCF_016835505.1. NCBI lineage: Eukaryota > Metazoa > Chordata > Cladistia > Polypteriformes > Polypteridae > Polypterus > Polypterus senegalus. The sequence continues at coordinate 82,974,268 of NC_053157.1, forward strand.
GAGTCAGAAAACACATGGGACCTTGTGAAACAGTAATAATAACAAAAGACGTATTACTATTTACAAGATGTTTCTATATTCTTGATGTAACAAACAAATATGAAGCATCCAATAAAGACAGATTGAAAAGAAGAAAGAGGAGCGTGACTTCAAAAAATGGAAAAAGCCAGTCTCACACGACAACTGTGAGATATGGCTAAGCAATATCCTCAAGACTGGAACTCTGTGTTCACAATGATGTTTTGTTTTAGCCATAGCTAGTTTGGGGCCATTTGTTGTATTTGATTGGTGGTTATCATTCCATCTGTTTCTTCTGGTTTTTTAGGCACTTTAGCTCTGCAGTAGCATTACAGCCTCATAGCTCAGGTCGCCATTTTGGCCACAGTTATCGGTCCAGCATAGTAAGCAGATGCTTCTCTCTTAACGCTTAAAACACCACTGCACCATTATAATACACTCAAAACTAGTTTAGTTCCTCCATTCCTGTTGACTTCAATGCACTTTGGCAAGTTCAGCATAGTTCCCAAATGTTTCTGTGATTTTGGCAATCTTGAAGAAACAAAACAAAACAAAACAAACTTCATGGGGTTCACTCATGCATAATTCTGGGTATGGATGTCTTTTGGATTTAGAAACTGATAGGAAAGGAGAATGACTATAGCACAAATAGGCATTTAGAAAATTGCGAAAAAAAAATGTTTTGGCTAAAATAACTAGATCACTAATTTTCAAAAACAAAGCTTCTCACATATCAAAAATCAACTAAAATCTCAAGACAGAGACAGAACAAAACTACAAGCCAGTGACAAGTTCAAAACAAAATTTACATTTTCACAACATGACATAACATTCATTTCTATTCTTACAGGATATTTCTTAGCTGTAAATTGTTTGTATTTAGCACTCTATTAACACTAGAATTACCAAAGCCTACGAAAAAACTCATAAACCCGGACCATCGTCTTCTGTCTTGTAAATGTGTCGATAAGCACAAGCAGCAAGCAGCCTCCTATACCATCCTCCCCACCGCTGCAGAAAGGACCCAGCTCAAGCCTTGATTATCTTGGAGTGAAGTGCTGGAGTTTTAGAGGGGAACTAATAAATTGTTATTTGGAATACATACATTTCATGTGTGTTCCGTGTCTACAACAGACACATTTTTCATGTCTTAGTAATAAATGACAAATGTGTGATGTGTGAAGTGTAAATATTAAATAAACATTTTCACAAAAGCGGCAAGAACAGTATGACAGCTTCTGTAGTGCAGTGGTAAGAACTGCTGACTTGTAATCAAAAGGCCCTGGGTTTGATTATGGGTTCTGGGCAAATTTACTGTTCTGACTAGTGAGCTGCTCTTATTGTTAATATTATACAATAAAAACATACATTTGATTTGTGTCTGTAACAGCCTATGTATATTTATAGTACTTGTTTTTTTTTTCACTTTTATTCTCTCAGTCACAATCATGATACATAGAGATCTGACGTTGTTAGTTTTTTATTTGAAACTGGGAATAACTGTAGATGTGAGTGGTGTTTCGAGACAATGGAAATGGAAATTCTCTGATCTTGGGGAATAAAAGCTGACACACACACGCTGGTCTTCTTCGTATCTCTTTGTCACTTAAATTTTTTTTATTCAGGTTTATTGAGTGTTCCTGCTCACGCTGAATTAGTATACATCTTATGGTCCATGATGTCAAAGTCGCACTGACAAAAAACAGAGACATAGGTATATATGATATTTGGAATAATTCATTTTATGACCTGTATAGTACATTTTGGAAAAAATTATGCTATATTATTCATATTATTCATGTTCGTTTGCATACCTTTTTGCGGTTGTAATCAGTGACCAAGTTTTTTTTTTTTACGATCTTGCCCAGTCTCCACATTTTAGTGCATGGTGGTGTTTCTTTTGTACTCCAGGATATGCAGAGGAAAGAATAGTACAGAGAGGTCAGTTCTGCGCTATATGCAATCATCAAATTCAAATGTTAACAGTTCACACACACCCAAGGACCATCCTTCCTACATTTATAACAATAAATTAGCTCACTACTCAAAACAGTAAATTTGCAAGACACCCAGGATCGATTCTGCAGCCTCTTGATGACAAGTCAACAATTCTTACCTCTGCACCATGGAAGCTGTCAAATTATACTTACACCTTTTGTGAAAGTGTTTATTGGAAGTTTGGACATCAGCCTTCACATATTATACAGTTCGTGTCGACATTTTGTCATTTATTACTAAAACATGAAAAACGTGTCTGTCTTAACAATGTGTTTACATAGCTTGTTGAAGACACAGAACACACATGAAATTCATGTGTTCCAAATAACTATTGTGAAATAGAAAAATACAGATACCGAAGTATGAGATTGGAAAATAGGAATTAATGATCAGAACTGAAGTGCATGCTAAGCAAAATGTCTAAGTGCAACTTCCTGTTTTTTCCTAACAGACACAAAACCACATGTGACCAACTGATGAACTTTAAAACCAACTGATGAACTTTAAAAATGTTGATCCAAGTAAAGTGTTGTAAAGATGTAATGTCTCAAAATTCTTGTGCAACTAAAGTCATAAGACAAAGCTTTGCCCTATAAAAGATTTAGGACACCGACTTCTCGGGGCAGATGAAGGGCAGGTGTCCTAGGACTGTGCTTCTCTGTCATTCTTACCTTTGCCTGGTGTGTATTAAATAAAAGATTTTTTACTAACTTTAATTATATCTCTCTGTCTTCAGTCACAAGAAATGACACTAGAGAAAAAGTGTCCACAGTTTTCTGGCGCCCAGACGTGGGGCAGGAGACGGCCGGCTGACTCCTTGAGCGGGAAGACCTCAGCGATCTGTCTTCTTGAAGCAGACTGCCGCTACAGTGTACACCGGCAGCAGTGTAAGCAGCTCCGATAAAAGTTAGGACTGCCCTGTCCTGAGATGGCTTCTGAGGAGTCCCGGTCTCCTCCTGGTTCAACCACGGTGACTGAAAAGGATTTCCTGACAGAGCTAATTAACACCCAGGCTGGAGTAAGTACCATCGGGGGATTCCCGGGATATAAGGGAAGACGTAACAGGTTTGCTGGTATTGCCCTTGAAACTGGAAGTGACTGAAAGTATAAAATTACTTTAACTGGGAGTTAGGAGTAGGTATAAAATTACTTTAACCAGAAGTCACTGGCTGTTAGGGAAAATAAAGAAAGTGGTGCTTGCTGAAAAATTATAGAAGGGAATCAGGTTTTTAGGACTAGGTGCGTGGCACACCTTAAAGAGAGCCTAAAAGATTCAGTCGACGAGCAAGGCTGAAGATATAAATGTTAACAGTTTAAATGGTTAAAGTAGGGGAAAGAAATTAAAAGTACGTACTGAATAAAAAAAATTGCTTCCTGGCGAGAGGGAAGCAGAAAATTAGTGATGGGGACACATAGCAGCAAACCTGTTAAACAAAATAGGGAGGGATCAAAATCAGTAATGTTAGAAGGACTGTTTTCGGAGGATCACCAGACGTCTAGAAAAAAATGGGTCTCCAAGAAAGTTAATCGAGAAAAAGACAGGTTTAGATTTTAAGAAAGCATGTAAAAAGTGGAATAGGCAGAGCGGAGGCGGTGGCGTTAGAAAGGACAGGAGACGCAAGTGAAATTCAGGAAATTAGAAAAATATTATGTAGAAATGCACAAGGGTGTTGTATGTAGAAGTATACGAGGATGTTGTAATAGAGGTCCGTGTTATGTTTGACAGATGGGAGTTGGTTATTAAAGATTGTAATTTAAAGGCAGTACAGAAATGAATTATTGGCTGCAGAAAGTTAGAACTAGAAGGAAAAAAAAAAAAAAAGTTATTTATAGCTTTACAGAAAGTGCAAGCAGATTCGGGACCGCAGTCGAATGAGAAGTGGAAGAAGAGCAAGGAAAAAAAAAAAAAAGACCCGTTATATCCCACACTTGTTCCTCCACCTTTCCTACACCATCCACATCCACAACCCCCACCTTCTCCTCCGCCACCTCCAGCGCCCACCGCACCAGAATTAAAAGATGATCCCTTGGGGTCTGGTTTCTTTGAAGAATATCATTATGATCCCTCATTACACACTGATCCGGGGCATGACAAAGTAACGTAATGGGTGCGGCGGGTGGGTTTCACGATCCTAGAACCTCCATTTCACAACGCACTAGAAGTCAAACCCTATTCCTTCAGCCCCTAATCAAAACACCACCTTCGATCCCCTTAAAGTCCCCCAAACCCACAGGCCCCTTATTCGAATGCCCCCTGATTGAGATCCCAGAACCCCCCGACATGATTCAATACAACCTGCAGGAGCTAATAACCCCACTACTGTAATGATACATCGTAACTGGGACACTCAAAGGGGTGAAGGACGTTGTGTCCGAATCGCCTGATCCCAAAGTCATCGGTGTGTTTAAAAAATTCATAGAACAATTACAGCAGCTGTATGATATGTATAAGCCTAATGCCACAGAATGGACTCAGGTGCTGTGGAGAAAGCTTGGCACCACATGGGACACTGTCAATCATGGACAGCATAACGGAAACCCGTGGCAGTGGAACGAGGCGTTGCCTCGGGGCCGGGATGAAGGTCCCTTTATTACGCAATGGGAACATGTTAAAATGATATTAAGGACAAGTATAAGAAAGGCAGAGACTAGTCTCTTATCTCGGCTGCCAAACAGAAAAAGATGAGACAGTAGATGAATGGGCACACTGAATTTAAGAGTTAATGGCAACACACTCCGGCCTTGAAAATCCAGACAACCGAACTAAAACTGCAGTTCCTCTTTTGTTTCCGGACTTAGAAGCGACATTCAAAACAAGGTATCCTGTATTAGATGAGAGGCTGCCGCGTTTGAGGAAGTAAAACGTCACGCAGTGCATGCTGAACGACAGAGCAAGCAGAAAGAGTCAGACACCCAGACAAAGCTGATTGCAGCACAAATGAACTATTACACTGGTGGGGCCACTCCCGGCAGAAGTCGTGGACGTGGAGGATTTTTCCGGGACAAGGGTGTGGACGGGACAGGTAGCGGATATATGTTACCTAATCCAAGTGGATCATCCACTCAGCTGCCTCCCTCCAGATCCAAACGCTACACCATATGCTTGTTACGGGTGTGGTGAAATGGGACACTTCTGCGCAATTGCCCTCACAAGTGCCCACCCCCTCCTCCACCACCTGAACAATTTGATGTTTCATGGACATAGGAATCCGCAGGGATCCCCAGCCCTTCTCTTCAACTACCTTTGCTCACCCATAATTCAGAGACTGATCCATTATTGACTTTGCTGGCTGGTGAATGGCACTGAAACTGTTTTCCTCGTGGACACAGGAGCCACGCTCAACCCTTTCGCTGAAGGAGGTCCCTGCCTCAAGAGATTCTTCGAGTTCAGCTGCATTCCAGTGATTCCACTTTAACACACCGATTTCTTTTAAATCAGCTCTGTCCAGTTAACCTCTTAGGAAGGGATCTCATGACAAAACTTTCTCTCTCCATTTCAATGAAATGTTTCCCCACACACCATCCTTCTTAAAGCCCTTCACTCATTTCCCTCCTGCTTGTTTCCCAATCTCCAAGCCCCTGACACCCTATTGCACTGCCCAATATTTCCCTATAGAAGTAGACACCCCTTGGCTAGAATCTTTTCTTTCTTCAGGCACCTGCCCCGAAACCCTTCACATCCCCTGCATTTTCATTTCCCCCACAAAAGCTGCTGCATCTGTACATCTTACATATTCACAGAATATTTTTTATCTTGGTGGGTCAGTACCTCATATTTCTTTAGCTAAATCGAGCACTGTACATTGGGCGGAAATCGGACCATGGGTAGAACAATGTCTTAATAGAACAGACTGGTTACATGTTGCTCCAGGTGGTTTTGATACCTCAGATCATTTAATAACTAAAGTTGTGCTTCAAACTGATTTTTTAGTGCACGTGCATTGTGCGCACTTCCCTTTCTGCTTTTTCATTGCAAACTACTTCCCCTTCTTGGCTCTCAGCGCTTCCTGACTCTTTGTGGTCTCAGGGTAAAAATGATTATGGAAGGATAGCCCATTGTGAGCCTCTGGTGATCTACCCAAAATCCTCCTTCCGCCCGCATCGTGCCCAGTATCCTCTGTCTCCTGAAGCAGAGGCTGGCATCTCCGCCGTACATTCCGATCTTGTGAAACGCGGTGCGATTATTCCAATTAAATATTCTCCAGTTAATTCTCCCATTTTACCTGTAAAAGGCTGACGGTTCATGGCGTTTTGTTCAAGACTTACGACAAGTGAATGCTGCAATCTTTCCTAGAGCTCCTATTGTACCTAATCCTTCCACTATTCTTTCTGCAATCCCTCCCTCTGCTCGTTATTTTTCAGTAATTGATTTAGCCAATGCTTTTTTCTCTATCCCGTACACCCTGACTCACAATTCTGGTTTGCTTTTACTTTCCAAAGCCGCCGTTGGACATGGACTGTCATGCCTCAGGGATATACTGAAGCCCCTTGTGTGTATGGACAAGCGCTTGCTCAAAATTTAGAAGGGTTCTGGCCAGACCGAGGTAGTACATTAATACAGTATGTAGATGATATTATGTTATGCAGCTACAGAAGAAGATTGTGCACAGGATACTAAAAACTACTGCTGTTTCTGGGGGACAATGGACATAAAGTTTCAAAGGCTAAATTGCAATTAATTCAAACAACTGTAAAATATCTGGGTCATGACATCACAAATGGAACAAGAGCTCTCTCAGCGATCGCATTAACACCATTCAAAACCTTCCCAGACCTGTCACAAAACAGCAGGTCATGTCTGTATTGGGCATTTTAGGTTACTGCCGGCAATGGATTTTGAATTTCACTGAAAGAGCACAGCCGTTACAAAATTTAGCAAACACCCTGGCCTTCCTCTTTCTGGTCAGGTGCAATGGACCAAGCAGGCTGAGAAGGCTCTCTGTAACTTAAAAAACGCACTGTCCTCGGCTCCGGCGTTGGGCTTATCGGACTACTCGCCCATTCACTTTGTTCGTGGGCGAAAAGGGGGGATATATGAGTGCAGTTCTAACACAATTACATGGGGATAAACAAAGGCCAATAGCATATTTTTCGAAAAAATTGGATCCAGTGGCTGCAGCACTTCCGCCTTGCCTTAGGGCTGTGGCTGCCACAACAGAAGCTGTGCTAGCCAGTACAGATATAGTGCTCATGAGCCCCCTAACAGTAAAGGTGCCTCACGCTGTACATTCCATTTTAGTACAGGCTAAGACCTCACATCTCACTACTGCTAGGGCAATACACTATCAGAATGTACTCTGTACTTTGTCAAATGTTACGATTGAAAGATGCTCCACCTTAAATCCAGCTACGTTACTCCCAAATAATAGCGATGGTGAACCGCATGATTGTCAGAAAAAAATTGCAGAAGTAGTGAAACCACGAGTAGATCTACAAGAAACACCTTTAGAAACCGGAGAAATTATTTTTGTGAATGGATGCTCTTTGCGATTAGAGAATGGTGCACCTTCAATAGTTACGCAGTGGTCCAAGGGGACCACCTGTTGGAAGCAAATCGAATTACATCAAGTTTAAGTGCACAAGCAGCTGAATTAATAGCGCTCACTCGAGCATGCCAGCTGTCTGAAGGAAAAAACATAACAATTTATACAGATTCCAGATATGCTTTTGGAGTCTGCCATGATCATGGGGCATTATGGAAATTGAGGGGATTCAAGACCAGTACTGGCAAGCCCATTCAACATCAAAAATTAATCGAATCCCTTTTTAGACGCCATAACTAAACTATCGAAGTTGGCAATTGTTAAATGTCAGGCTCACACAGGAAAGCAGGATTTTGTCAGCAGAGGAAATGAACTGGCAGATTATTTTGCAAAAAAGGCTGCATACTGCAACACACCAATTTTTTTATTTCAACAGAGAAATGACCAGGACCCTGATAATCAAATTATTTCTCTACAGAGTGCAGCCATGGACATCGAAAAGAAAAAATGGTCCAAAGAAGGGTCCTTCTCTGATGGAGTTTGGACTCACCAGCAAACTAACAAACCTTTTCTCCCAAAAGCTTCTTTTCCAGGAATGGCAAAAATAGCCCATGGCCTCGACCATGCCGGAAGAGATGCCATGGTTCAAGATGTTGAAAAGCATTGGGAAGCTGTAGGCTTCTCCACCTATGAGAGCAATTCTGTAAGCGATGTGCCTTGTGTCAAAGGTTTAATGTGGGAAAAGGCACACAGGTAAGTCCCGCCGTTACTCCTAACCCAATGGGACCGTTTGAGCACCTCCAAATGGATTTCATTGAGCTAACACCGTCTAGAGGTTACCGATATTGCCTTGTGATTGTCGATGTGTTCTCCCGATGGGTAGAAGCTTTCCCTTCTAAACACAATGATGCTAAAACGGTTGCTAAAGCACTAATTAAAGAAATTATTCCAAGATGGGGCATCCCGCAAAAGTTACAGACAGATAATGGTACTCACTTTGTGAATTCCATTATAAATGAATTGACTACCTGGCTACAAATCAATGTGCATCACTACTGTAAATACCATCCGCAAAGTGGGGGTATTGTGGAACGATGCAATGGCACCCTAAAAGCTAAGCTTGCAAAAATTTGTGAACAAACCAATTTATCCTGGCTTTAATGGGATTGAGGGGGCGGACACATCGGCAATTGGGACTATCGCCGTTTGAAATTCTGACTGGACGACCCATGCCCGTTGGCATGGTTATAGGAAATGTGAATCTGCATACCGTGGACAATGATCTTCTCTCTAGTCTTACAGGTCTCAGAGCGTCCCTGAAGGAAGTCCACGAGCAGGTTAATCAGGCCTGGAGAACCAGCCCTCCATCTGAAGACTCGCCGATTCTCTTGGGTACCTGGATTCTGGTCCGAGACACCCGGAGGAAACATTGGCATCAGCCCAGGTGGACAGGACCGTTTCAAGTTCTTCTATCCACACCTCACGCTGTCAAGGTTGAAGGACTGCCCGCCTGGATTCACACTTCCCAATGCATGGCACTCCTCCTGCTGATCCTGGCTGTATTCGTTTTTCTACGTCTACAAAGTAAAGTGACCCTGACTTTCCACAAAGGACAAACTGCTTCACTGCAAGTCGATTTTTGTTCCTTTATAAACTGTGACCCTACTAGACAGGAGCACTGGGCTTGGTCCGATAAATATGTTTGTGTTACAGCTTCCATGTTTCAGGGAAAGATAAAAACTCAAGTGTTTGGCAGTTATTTAGGAGGAGGGTTTCTAAATATTTCAATACTTCTCTCGCTAAAGCTTATCTATTACATGAAGAGCGTATGTTGCAGATTTCTCCAGGTCATACCCCATCCCCCTCTCTTCCTTCTTCTCCACCCTCTACCTCCCTTCTCTCTATCTCTTCGGTCTAAACACCTATTCAGGTAAATACTTCAGTTTGATCAAAAGGGTGGAGTGTGAAATAGAAAAATACAGATACCGAAGTATGAGATTGGAAAATAGGAATTAATGATCAGAACTGAAGTGCGTGCTAAGCAAAATGTCTAAGTGCAACTTCCTGTTTTTTCCTAACAGACAAAAAACCACATGTGACCAACTGATGAACTTTAAAACCAACTGATGAACTTTAAAAATGTTGATCCAAGTAAAGTGTTGTAAAGATGTAATGTCTCAAAATTCTTGTGCAACTAAAGTCATAAGACAAAGCTTTGCCCTATAAAAGATTTAGGACACCGACTTCTCGGGGCAGATGAAGGGCAGGTGTCCTAGGACTGTGCTTCTCTGTCATTCTTACCTTTGCCTGGTGTGTATTAAATAAAAGATTTTTTACTAACTTTAATCATATCTCTCTGTCTTCAGTCACAAGAAATGCCACTAGAGAAAAAGTGTCCACACTATCTATTATTTCCCCTGTAAAACTCCAGCACTTCACTCCAAGATAATCAAGGCTGGAACTGGGAGAATGTCTTGTCCTTTCTGTGGAGGTGGGGGTGATGGTCTATTTTCTATTTTAACACTCAATTCAGTGGACAAACACAAGACATTCTTCTGTTTATGAGCAACTAGGAAATATTCAGATGAATCCTGATCAAATAATTAAAACATACTTATCATTGTTGACTGTCTTATATGCATTTCTGGTACTCAGCACTATTCATTATGTTACCCTCTGCTTCATTAAAAGCTTCACAAATCTAGGTCACAATATTTCAATGCAGCAGTTACATGATTGTTCATGAAGGTCACCTGCTGATTAAGTACGTACAAAGAATTAACTGAAGCCTTATACTTTTACTTAATCAAAACATTAGGCGTACCAATACTTGCCACATACATTGTGAAGGACAGCCGGGTCCCATGCCCGGCAGGGACGCCCCTGCTGCTTATGTTCTGGGGGAGCCACCATGGGCAGTCCAATACCTCCCCCGGGACGCTTGGTGGCAGCCTCCTGGCCAGCGGTGATTCCCCAACCACCCGCAGGGCTCCATGGGAGATGGAGTCCTCCACAGCTGGGTTGGGGCCCGGGGTGGCCGCTAGGTGGGGGCTGTCTGCTTCCCACAGCCCGGCTGGACGAGTCTTCAGCCCCACCCGGAAGTGCAATTAGGACTAGGTGGTTAATCACCTGGAACACTTCCGGGTGGGCTATAAAAGGGCCCAGCCACCACCACTCGAACAGCCAGAGTTGGGAGGAAGGAGACGAAACTTGTCTGGGAGGAGTGGTGGAGCGAGGTGGAGAATTGTGGTTTTTTGTGAGTTTTGTGCTTTGGGACTGTGTTTGGGCTGTGTGGCACGGGGAAGACGTGTCCCACAGCTGAAGAAAAATAAAAGTCTTCTGTACTTTTTATACGTGCCTTCGTGTCTTTCAGTGTCGGGTCAGGCACCTATATAGCGCCTTTGTTACAACATGTAAAAGGGATCTTGTTGACATTTTGCTGACATTGGTTGAAGTAAAAGGTGTTACTGAAAGATGCTGAAATGTGATTTCTAAAATATTGTAAGCATTTTCTTCAGTGAAAGCACAATTAAAAAGATTCTGCTTTGACCTGCTCATTTAATAATTTTCCACATTCATAACTACTAGAATACCACAAAAAGCTTCATAGACTCATAAGTAAGTAAATTAACAGTGAAATTAACTAAAGAATTTTCATTAGGCTAGTCAATCTCAGAAAGTAGCTGGTGTTTCCGTTAGTATATTGTGTGTTAAAAATTAGATAGCAGACAGAAAAAGGTTTGGGGATATCCAGCCCGTATACTGAAAGAATCAGCAAAATAAAAAAAAACAAACATATTTTTACAAACGCCGAGTTCACAATTGAACTGACTAACAGGTTGAATCAGGGCAATAAATATGGTGGATAAGAGGAAGAGGTGGAGTTAGGGCAGCCGGAACAGGAACTGATGTGGCAGGAAGGGTTTGCCAGAAGTGACGTCAACAGTGGATGGACCACTGGTGATGTCATTGAGAGGCAGGGTCTTCAGCTGAACTGCAGAGGAACAAAGGAAAAGAGGATCAGGTGAGAGTGCCAACCCCTGGTCTGGCTGACGAATAACACTATTTGAGCCCATGAACTGTCCCCCATGTGTACGTGTGTGACAACTGGTGCAAGAAAATTAGCGCTGAAACGTCATTTTGTAACCCACTTAATCCAGACCAGGGACACTTACATACATACACACTCCAAAACCAATTTAGCATTGCCAATTCACCTAACCTGCATGTCTTTGGACATTGGGAGGAAGCTGAACCAAACCCATGCAGTTTCAGGGAGAACAAACAAACTCCACACAGGGGGTCCCATGATGCAAACCCTGGTCTCCTTGCTGTTAGGCAGCAGTGCAATCATTGCACTACTCCTAGTGCTGTCATATTAGTTAAAAATACTCCTGACATTTCAAAACATTTTCTCCCAACTACTGTATGAAATTTATTTATAGTTATTTCTCCATTTTCTAAAATCCTAATAAAGAAATAAACAGTGGCTACTACTGTATACTTTTATTCTGTTTTCTGATTATTAGGAAGTTTTGGATAATACAAATAATTTAGAAAGGTACACATGCAATGTTACAATTAGTATTCATAGAAGTACATATAGCAAAATGCTTTATTTTAATAATGTATATTCAAAAAAGGTGGCAATTATGAATAGCTGTGCCTTGCATTGCAAAGTGCCATTAGATTGTCTCTTTAAGAGAACTAAGATGCCCATGATCATGACATATTCTTATCTTAATGTACTCTTATAAGGAAAGTAGATTGTGCAAAGCTAAGATACAGTGGAATATGTCACTTACAATAACAATGATTTTCTTCTCCTTTTTAAATGGATTATGTACAATAAAACCAAACACAGTTGTGCCAATGAAGGTTCACTAGTTTTTTAAATACATTTAGTTCTGTTTCATTAGCTGCCTTTATTTATTTCCATCTACCTTAGGAGATGCAGAAACCTCACAGGATTGCTTTATTATGGAAGAACATCTGGCATTTCTTACCTACTGACCAGCATTGTCTGGGCTTGAAAAGAAGTCAGTTTCTTAATGTCACTAGTTCACTAATGGCATTTCTTGATTGTATTAAGTCAGATGGGTTTTAATTCAGTGTTTCTTCAAATGGGTAGTAATGAGACATTGCAATTAAATATTTCTACATAATTCATATTTTAGTTATTTTAAGTAGTATTAACATGAAACCTTTAAGTTAATAGGATTTTAATGTACTTGGAAAAAAAATATGTATCTTAGACATGCAGCTAATTTGGCTACTTATCTCCAGGGTTTTTTCAAGAGAAGGAGAATTAAATATTGATTCAAATTTGCATAAGAAAAGCACATTCATCCATCCATTTTCCAAGCAGACCTAACCAATTCACTAACATAGTGTTTGTAAAATCAATTTGTTAGTTAGGTCATGTTAAATTGATGTAAGTATTTTCCTAGTTATGTTAAAATGTTTGTCTATATATGTTATATATTCTTATCTTCTGTATACATTTAAATACAACATTTCACAGGGTGATGAACAACAGGAACACTTTATTTAACGAAACTGAACCAACCGCAAACACTATTATCTTTTTCACACACGTGTCTCTCTATCGCTCATTTGATACACAGTGTTTGCTCAAAACTCCCCCTTGTTTATATTACAAATGCGCACACAACCATGCCCTTTACCATATAAGAAATAACAGGAAACTCCCTTGACATTTATAAATGAAGATGTAAACATAACAATATATTAGTTCATAGTTAAGGAAAGCTTCTGTTATAACCCAACAAGCTAACTTGTAAATGGAATATTCTAATCGTTTCTTGCCATTCTGAATAGAGACTAGTTAGGTCTGTTATCTGCCTAGCACCTAGAAAAGCATGGAAGGCAAACAGTTTCAAGCCATACTGAATGTATGATCTTACTGAACATATTGAAGTGAAGCCTATGTGAGTTCAACATAGAAAAGTAATACAATTTTTGAGCATGTGAAAGCTAAAATGGTAATGAAACAGAGGAGAAATATTTTCTTCCCTGCATGACATTTAATTCTGTGTGTGACATTTTTTTCTGAATTTTTGTGATTTGCTCTTTTTTTAAATTTTCCTAAAACATTTTTAAAACAAACTTTATTGGACTGTGGAATTTCTTTTGTTACACGTTTGATTCATGCTGCATCCCACCTCGCCAACTCAGTAGCTGCTCAATTTTTGGGAACCTAAAAAAGACGCAGCTACAATGCACAGGGAGGAAGCCAGTCATGAATGGGACACCTGTCCAGGAGATACTCAGTCATCCAAGTCACACATTACTGGACAATTCTAAATCACTAATTATTCTTAAGTGAACATTATTCTCATTTAGGAGGAAAAGTCCCAGTTTTACTGTCTACAATGCTACTCAGTAGATTATTCCAAGTGTCTATGGTTCTCTGTGTAAAGAAAAAACTTCCTAATATTTGTGCAAAATTTACCCTTAACAAATTTCCAACTGTGTCCCTGTGTTCTTGATTAACTTATTTTAAAATAACAGCCTCAAGCCACCATAATAGTTCTCTTCATAATTTCAAACACTTCAATCATGTCACCTCTTAATATTCTTTTGCTCAGACTGAAAGGGCTCAGTTCTTTTAATCTTTCCTCATAATTGATCCCTTGTAGCCCTGAAAGTCAGCCTAGCAGCTCTTCTCTGGACCTGTTCTAGCGCTGCTATTTCCTTTTTGTGGCCAGGAGACCAAAACTGCACACAGTACTCCAGATGAAGCCTCAACTGTACGTTAAAAAGCTTGAGTACAACCTCCTTAGACTTTACTCTACACATCATGCTGTATAACCAAACATTCCATTAGCCTTCTTAATGGCTTCTGAACACTGTCTGGCAATTGATACTGTGAAGTCCACTACGACTCCTAAACCCTTCACATAAAGTGTGCTCTCGATTTTTAGACCTCCCCCATTGTGTATTCAAACCTAACATTTTTACTTTATATGTATAATACTTTACATTTATTGATATTAAACTTCATATGCCATAAATCTGCTCAAGCTTGTATGCTGTCAAAGTCCCTCTTTAATGATTTAACAGATTTCAGATTATCTTCCAATCCACCTATCTTGGTATAATCTAGAAAGTTAACCAGCTTGTTACTTATATTATATTATTATTATTATTATTATTATTATTATTATTATTATTATTATTATTATTATTATTTAGTGATATTGATATCTGGCATCATAACTTTTGACCTTGAAACAGGACCTTTGGATGTACATGTTACCCAGTAACAGAAGCAAGCCATTATATTTAGCTGAAATATTTGACATTTGTCTGTATTGAAGTGCTCAGAGGAGTCACCAAGCAGGGACCAGTTGGTCAAGGGCAGGTTTAATTTGTGCAGACTACAGTTTTGTCTTTTTCTTCTCCTCTGCCAGCTAGATGTGATATATTAATACTTTCACGTTATCAAAATTTTCACTTTTAAAATCTAATTAAATAAAAAAAATAGTCTAGGAATATATGTATACAATTGTCTATTTTGTACATAATAAAAGTGTTTTTTATGCATTACTGTATATTACTTTGTATATGTGTATTTTTAATATCATGTATTACATTCATAAATGTGAACATTGTCTGGGTCTTGTAAATGAAATAGAGTTGTATAAAAACTAACATATTAACTGACAGTCCTATAAGAACGGGTCTGCCAATACAATTTACAGTAATAACCTGGACAGTTTATCAATTTGTGGAAGATTTTTAAGACATATAAAAAACTAGCAAAATACCCGTGCTTCGCAGCGGAGAAGTAGTGTGTTAAAGAAGCAATGAAAAAGAAAAGGAAACATTTTGAAAATAACGTAACATGATTGTCAATGTAATTGTTTTGTCACTGTTGTGAGTGATGAGTGTTGTTGTCATATATATATATATATATATATATATATTTACACACACACACATAAACATATATATATATACATATCTATACATATACACATATATATATACATATATATCTACATATATACACATAAATATACACACACACATAAATACATACACACATACATACATACACACACATATATACACACAAATACATATATATACATACACACACACATATATAAACATATATATACATATACATACATATCTACATATATACACACACAGCTATTTCGTATCAGTGCAATACGCTGCTTGTTAAAACGGATAACTCCGCTCTTACGTGCAAGTCTGCGTGGATATTATGAACTATCGTATTTGTTCAAGTTCTATTTAAATTTTAAATAGAAGGAATTTTTATTTAGTCGACAGAAATATCTTTGGTAGGAATGGTAAAAACAGACAGGAATATTATTCGTGAATAAATCAACTCAAACCTTAAACAACTTATAATATTTTGCTCTCCATAAAAATTTATCCTGTCTAAATTATACAAGTTAGAAATAAAGTAAACGTTAAAAGAACAAACATTCACATTTCTTTACTCTTATGTAATTTTATATAAAAATAAACTTAGATTTTAAATATCCCAAAAGATTTTGCTCTCCATAAAAATATATCCTGTCAAAATGATACAAATTCAAATATGAACATGCTGCATAACAAAACCTAGAAATATAAATGAAATGTGTTCTTTCAGCAATAACAAATCAAATCATTCAGTTTCTTTGCTCATATGTCATTTTAGAGCTGGACGCCTGGCATCTTTTTTTGGCCACAGGTTCGTTTATGTTTGGTGTGAGGTTCTGTGTTGTGGAGATTCTCAGGATGGATTGCAGGTGCTCATCAGTGAGGTGACTCCTGTGTGCTGTTTTGTTAGTCTTTATCACTGAGAAGAGCTTCTCACACAGATATGTGCTACCAAACATGCACAAGGTTCGAGCCGCATGTAGACGGACTTTTTGTTCTTCAAAGTCACCAAAGCGCCGTGCAAACTCAGTGCGCTCAGTTTATCAGCAAAGTGCGTATTTGGGAACACCGTAGTGACGACTTGGTTTAACATTACTTGGCAACAGGGAAAGTGAGGCAAGGTGCACTGGTGCATTTGTGTCTCCCATAAAAGCAGCTTCACTTGAAATCACTTTGTGATTGTGCACGGGTTAAAACGTCCGCTGAAGTGTCAGATTCTTATTTAATTATGCTGCTTTCTGTATCTTCTGCATTGCATTCAGGTTAACCTGATGTTTTGTCTCATAGTGCCGTCTTAGATTAAATTCTGTAATTACAGCCACATTAGCTCCACAAATGAGACACACGGGTTTAGTAAACATATACTCAGCCTCCCATCGGTTTTTAAAGGCTCTATTTTCAGAATCAACTTTTCTCTTCAGCATCGTGTGAGCTAGCTTCGCAATAACTTGATTAACTCGGTAAGTGTTCGGCAAGGCAGCTGAAGCGCTGCATTATGGGATCTGTAGTTTATTGTGTTACCAGCGCTTCATATACCCGGCTTTAATAACAATAATACAGTATATAAAATGATCTCGGGCGGATATAATTACACGCCGGTCGGATGTGGCCCGCCCTTGAGTTTGACACATATGGACTAAATAGAACTTGAAAAGATATATTTTTCAAATGTGATCGCGCAATTCAGATAGAGTTGACGCGCACTACAGCCTGCATGCCTCAATAAGTCATCCTTCCCTCGCTCTTACTTTTTTACCGTTCATCTAATGAATACACTGAGTATGGCTTTACCAAAACAATCATTGATGGCGAATAAAGTATCCATTATTCGAGTATGTAGATCGGGTTATATATATACATATATATATATATATACCCCTGTATCGCAGCGGAGAAGTAGTGTGTTAAAAAAGAAAAAGAAAAGGGAACATTTAAAAATAACGTAACATGACTGTCAATATACAGTATTTGTTTTGTGAGTGTTACTGAGTGTTGCTGTCATCAAGGATTTGATTATCATTATTTCTTTCAATCAGGTTCGTATTTGTAGGATGTGTTGTGTTCAAGTTACATTCCGTGTTTGTCAATCGTTGTAAAGATGACAGGTTTCATTCATCGATTCGTTTCTTACTGCATCAATAAACAGCTCGTCTTCTTCTTTATCTGAGACCTGACACACTGCATGCACGGTTTTTTACACTGTCTTCCTTTAGCGGGACATTGACTTTTTCCAACGTGTGCTTTGTTTTGGATTTATGAATATGCTTGTATGTATCAGACGCTTCATATTTTTTGCTGCCTTTTCAATTGTGTAATTCGGTTTTGTTCAGCGCTTTGGAACTGTTGCTTTTATCTGTGCACTCGCGTCAGTTCCGTGAGCCGCTCGGTGTACATGCATCGAAGTTTCCCAGCTGTGCTGGTGCCATCTCGTGCTATGTCCATGGCTGTATTTAATGTTACCTTAGTCCTGGCACTTAAAACTTTCTCTCGCAGTTTCGCTGAGTTTGTACCAAACACCACCCTGACCATCTCATCTTCCTCTGCATAAGCACAGTCCTTAACCCGTGAATATTTAGTGGGAGTTTGCTATTGGATTGCCGTTGACGGACGGCCTTATATGGGCAGGCACTAAATTACAAACGCCAGCGGCAGCCTGTCTATGAACTTAATTTAAAGTGTAGGTTTACATCGTGCTTTGTTTCCGAAGTAGCAGAAGTCATGAATATGGTTGTATATGTCACTCGCTCGCTTCTTATTGTTTCGCTGCCTTCTCAATTATATAATGCATGTTTTCTTCAGTGCTTTTTTTAGGTCTTCCTGGTTTTCTATGTACTGCGTGATTACGTGGGAGGCGTGATGATGTCACCCGAAACTCCCCCCCGGCGTTGAAGCTCATCTCCATTACAGTAAATGGAGAAAAACTGCTTCCAGTTATGACCATTACACGTAGAATTTCGATATAAAACCTGCCCAACTTTTGTAAGGAAGCTGTAAGGAATGAACCTGCCAAATTTCAGCCTTCCACCCACACGGGAAGTTGGAGAATTAGTGATGAGTCAGTGAGTGAGTGAGTCAGTGAGTGAGTGAGTGAGGGCTTTGCCTTTTATTAGTATAGATATTGTGGCCATAGTTAAATTTATCATTTTGTCATTAGATTTATGAAAGCATATGTTAAAAATGATATTTGGGAATCACCTGTATTGAATGTAATATTTATTACTCTGCTTTATTGTTATTGGTATTGTTGAGATACGAGTATGCTTCAGTGGCTGGTATTATGACTTATGGCAGGCGGCCAGAACCCTTAACCAGCCAAGACGCCCTGCGTGTGGAAGGACTGGGGGAGAGAGTATTTTAAGGACAGTTTCTCCCCTGGGTCAACAGAGGGCAGCCCCCTTGTTTTCCAGCAGATCCACGGATCACGAGCATTGGAGCTCAATCCTGTTGGAACCCGTGGCCACCGCCAAGGGGCACACGAACCTTTCCAGGGCCTCATTTGGCTACACTTCCTCCACACAATGAAATGTGGCATTTCGAAGATTGTAGTTGTGCTTTTTGCGTAATGTTATAATATGCCGCTGAAAATTCAACAATTTTTCACTAAAGTCTCCAGGAAGTTTTTGCGCAAGAGTTGTCCGCCGTCGTAGTGATAAACCGTTTCATTTCATCATTCTTTTACACCAACCCATACTTGCTTTAAAGTCCGTTTTTGGGATGTTTAAATTAGCAGCCTCTTCTAACGCTTTAAATTTTATAACTTCACGTGATATTGGGAATCATTCATTTCGCTTTTCTATTACGAATTTTACCACTCGCTGCTCAACTTCTTTAAACCTTCCTATTTTGGGTCCACTAAAAGATTTTCTTGAGGAATTTGCATTCATATATTTTGTTTAATTTTTTCTCCAGGGATGGACATTTACTTCTGGAAATCCATATTTCCTTGAAGCTCTCATATTGTTCGTTCTCCCTGCCTCATTTGCAGCCATAATCTTAAAATTAATATCTTAGGTTCTCCTGGTACCTTTATTTATTTGTCTCATTGATGAGCCTTTTTTCTCAACACCACTATTATAACTCGCGCTCATTTTTTATGGATAATAAAGAACCCGCCGCTAGAGCAAACATGCAAATTACTACTATAACAGTTGCGAGAGACGTGGACTACACTTACCTGTGAATCATAGACACAATAGCCACTTGCTGGCGTACGCCGGACGCGCCAGAATCGAAATGCTCGAAACCGGCGATTCCACCGGAGCTAGAAACTCTCGTGCAGTCTCGTGTACTCGAACCAATCTGAACTGTACCGAACACGGCACATGCAAGTCGCGCGACCAACTTGCAGGTCGGTCGCAAGCATAGGCATACTAATAAGAAGAGTTGTTACATTGAATTGCCTAGTCCTCAAATTTTACACTTATGAACGGGAAATATTTAGTCAAAAAAAGGTCGCGTTGTATTCAGGCCAATACGGTACATGACACAATGTGTAATTTATGTACTTTGTTAATTGTTGGATTATAGATTCCTTTCATTTCAGCTTTACCAGAGGAGGACACTCAATTGGGCAGAAAAGGTTTTTACAATAAAAGCTGTCTACTTACAGTAAGTCATCTGCAATTTTCCAATGACATTTTTATCTGCGGCATTTATTCTGAAGAACTATAACCTCCGTTTTCATAAGATACAGCAATAAAAGAATGAGTACAGCAGAGGTCATATTCTACACATACATTAAATGTTTCAAATCTGAAGTAAAAATGAAAAATGATAAAATGATGAAAAGTGGATACATGGCATAACTGTACTTTTATATAGCAAAAATTTCCAACTGTATTCCAATCATACAATATGGTGAAATACAATATATAGACACATTAACATATTAAACTTTTTCAAACATCATAAACAATTGAGCAATGTAGATAGTATTTAAGGTTTGGATAGTGGAAAATATATTGTGCAATTTCTAGAAACAGGCAGTATTGAATCTAACAACCGTTCATTAAAAGGCAGTATTTCTTGTAAATTATTTTCCTCACCACAGATCACTGGAAACTGAGAAATAACAAATGTAAATACATACAGTAGGAACCGCTTATCAAAATAATAAGAGAAATAAACTCAATATGCTTATAATGTATCTCATGCCTTGGCTTAACAGAAAGGCAATGAAATTAACCTTTTTCCATCAAATAAACTGATGAAAATTCTGATTTCAGAATGGTACAGTCATTGTGTAAAACAAAGAACACAGGATATCATTTTTTGTGCTGTGTACTTAGAACTGCTTTTCTATTAGTTCTAGAGTTAACTTGTAAGTCTAGACTTCTCCTTGCATATCAATACATTTCAGAAATGATTCTGAGCTATATTCCATGTAGACTCTTTACACACAGAGATGAAGAAGACATATTTAATGGTGCAAAATCTAAGGGAGTTTATTCATTGTTTCCTTATTTGTATGGGTTTTGCATCTACATCTCAAAGATATGCAGAATAATTATCATTTCTAAGTTGACATTATATGATTGTGTAGGTCCTATAATGGACAGAAAACTCTCGAAAAAAATACAGTTGGCCCTCTATATTGGCAGGTTCTAAATCTACCAATTCAAAAATATGCAAAAGAAAAAAAATTCCAGAAAGTTCAGTGAAGCAAAGCTTGAATTGAGCACTACCCTGAATGCACACGAATAAAACGATGTGTATGCATATTCTGCTGTAACCTCCCGCCATTTCATAGATGCTCAATCTCTCTCCAGCACTTGATGTTTGAACATTGGTCATCTCGTGTCTTGTTAGTTGCTGCTTGTGTTGTGTGCACCCTTTGTTTTTGCAAAATAATGGCTCTTAAAAAGGAATTAGGTGGTCATATCAATACCTCAAAGATAGATAGATATGTCTGAGTTAATGGGTTTAGGATCCATCAATACTGCCAATTTAATTCCCATTTTCAGGCAGTGCCCAAACAAATCAGACATTTGTTTTCATACAAAAACCGAGTAGAAACAGACAAACATTTCTGATTACCCAACTAGTGACAGGTAAACTTATTGTTACAGTGCTTTGTTAAATTAACAAAGAAATGTACTTTTTCCTGTGAAATAGGGAAATACACTTTGATTTATTTTTAGAATTTCACAGTGACTTGAATGTGGAGTTGGATTTTTCTATATTTTTATGTTCATCTTTCAATTTAAATTAATTGCTTTGATTGTATTGTCTGTTTATATTTGTATGCAATGCACAATTTAAAGTATAATCTATTATTCCCAATACTTTTAACAGATTTTTATCCTGAATTAGTGTTGTTGTAAAGCACCAGGTGATCTATTTATATTTTTAATTACATGGAATGTAGCACCTTTAATGCAATTTGGTTCAAAAGTTGAGTAATTTGCTGCAGCGAGAAGCATTAAAAATCATGCATCCAGAAATGTTGTATCTCTAATTAAAATACGCATTAACCCTGAGCAAACAAAGGGAAAAGCAGTCTGCATGCTTTATCTGTCTCCTGAGAACTAGAAACTAAGAATGTAGCCTGTATAATTAACATAAAAAGTAATTTAGTCATTAAACTATTTTATGCTTCTGCATGGAACAAACAAATCCTCTGAGGAAACTTTAAACAAAAAGTGTTTACAAAATTTTTGTTGCAAAGAAGTCAAGAAAAGATAATATGTCAGGTGCTAAAAAGTGTTTTATTTAGTAATCAAGTATATTAAATCCATCCATCCATTATCCAACCCGTAATATCCTAATGACAGGGTCATGGGGGTCTGCTGGAGCCAGTCCCAGCCAACACAGGGCGCAAGGCAGGAAACAAACCCCAGGCAGGGCACCAGCCCACCGCAGGACACACACACCCACACACCAGGGACAATTTTGAATCGCCAGTCCACCTAACCTGCATGTCTTTGGACTGTGGGAGGAAACCCACGCAGACATGGGGAGAACATGCAAACTCCACGCAGGGAGGACCTGGAAAGCAAACCTGGGTCTCCTAACTGTGAGGCAGCAGTGCTACCTACTGCGCCACTGTGCCGCCCCTATATTAAATCCCTATTTTTAAATTCAACAACATTCTTTGTATTGTGTGACAAGTAAGATGTTTACTCTATCTATAGACAAAAACAGGTGTGAAGATTTTGTAATGCCACTGCTATAATATCCGTTAAAAGACAAATGATCAGGCTATATCATATAACTAAAATATGCATTTTGCAATTGTGCAGAATTAGTAATCATTTAGAATAAGGGTTACAATATCTTGATGCATCTTTTAAACAGACCTTAACAGCTTTTGATCAAAATTAAATGTATAATGCACCATTAAACACTTTTTAATAGTGTCATGCTATAGAGCATCTACTGTGTAAGTTACTGTTATGTAATATAAACACAGGCTTTGTTACAGTCTTGAAACACAGCAATAGGTAACTAATATAAAAAAGTGCTATAGCAATCCCCTAAGGTACTTGTTTTAAAGTGTTACCTCAATTTGTTTACAGGTATTCAAAATATTTACTTTGCAGAATGAGGACGGTTAATCTTCAAGTGTGGTTTCTTTCCTTCTGTATTACTGTTGTTGCTATTATGAGTGAAATTTCTTAAATGTAATCTGGAAGTGGACATGTAGATTTAAAACAACTTTGACACTTTGGTTCTCCACAATCTACAAAAAGATGTGAAATGTCATATTTTGAAATCTCACAGTTCTCAGCATTTACTATAAATTGTCAGCAATAACACAGACCTCATAAAAATGTTTTAGCTGTGAATAGTTTTTTTTTTATTTGCATTTATGAACACAATAAAAATAGAATTAGAGTATCTCAATCACATCAAATTTAAGCACAAAATTGCAATCTTAATTAAAATGTAACAAAATAATTTATTCATGTTTACAATACTATTATATATCAATCTAACATGAACATATTTATTCAATCTAATAATTTTAAACTAATTCATAAAGAAAACAACAAAAACATATATCTCCTCTGGTCCTTCCATTGCAGCAGTCTCCCAACTGGGTAAGGATTCATGTTCAACCTTGGCCAGGATAGCAGTCCCTGCATGCTATCCATTGCAACATCTAAAAAAAACACATCTACTTGTAATATGAGCCACCAAAATTAGTACGTATTTCAAGTGACCCTTGAACATTTCATTTCATTGATTAAAACATAAAGTGACAACCAGACATTTATTGTGTCCAAAACAAACACTTAAATTACAAAAAGCTTAGAAGGTAACAAAACATTTCCAAATTAATAAAATATGTGCAATAGTAAAGTTATTTTTTTTTAGTTTTAAGTAAGCATTTACTGTTCAGTTTTACCATTAAAAATAAGATATGTAACCTAGAAAAAGCAAACAACGGCATGTCCACATGTGCTGCTGTTGACTGAAGTCATATCACATAGCCTATTAAATGGGCATACCTTGGATCGGGTAGAGTGGAGATGCTGATTGTCCACTAAGCGGGAGTATGCTATGACAGAAAGCTTAAAATGCCCAACTATTATATGCCCAACTGTCAGGACATCTGCATAACTATGCTGTGCAAAAACACCCTCTGGTCTCCCAGCCTTGGGATTCCAGCATCATCAATACCTTTTTATCATATTTTGGACATTGTCACCGACCACAACGTGCACACAACTATCTGGAATGTCCCAAGTGCCAATCATTTCCTGAAATGCATCTGCTATTGCAATGCCTGTATGGGAGCCTCAAAACAGCTTTGCATGGAGCATAACCTGCTAGAGAGCTAAATTCTCATCTATCCATTGTGCAGTTAAGTTGATGATAGACATTGGACAAATACTAATACTGCTCCATATGCCACTGGCAAAGTTGACAGCTACCATATCTATCTATCGATAGATAGATAGATAGATAGATAGATAGATAGATAGATAGATAGATAGATAGATAGATAGATAGATAGATAGATAGATAGATAGATAGATAGATACTTTATTAATCCCAAGGGGAAATTCACATACTCCAGCAGCAGCATACTGATAAAAAAGCAAAATTAAAGAGTGATAAAAATGCAGGTAAAACAGACAACAACTTTGTATAATGTTAACGTTTACCCCCCGGGTGAAATTGAAGAGTTGCATAGTGTGGGGGAGGAACGATCTCCTCAGTCTGTCAGTGGAGCAGGACAGTGACAGCAGTCTGTCGCTGAAGCTGCTCCTCTGTCTGGAGATGATCCTGTTCAGTGGATGCAGTGGATTCTCCATGATTGACACGGATGTCAAACTGTCCAGCTCCATACCTACAATAGAGCCTGCCTTCCTCACCAATTTGTCCAGGCATGAGGTGTCCTTCTTCTTTATGCTGCCTCCCCAACACACCACCGTGTAGAAGAGGGCACTCGCCACAACCGTCTGATAGAACATCTGCAGCATCTTATTGCAGATGTTGAAGGATGCCAGTCTTCTAAGGAAGTATAGTCATCTCTGTCCTCTCTTCCATAGAGCATCAGTATTGGCAGTCCAGTCCAATTTATCATCCAGCTGCACTCCCAGGTATTTATAGGTCTGCACACAGTCACCTCTGATGATCACGGGGTCCATGAGGGGCCTGGGCCTCCTAAAATCCACCACTAGCTCCTTGGTTTTGTTGGTGTTCAGGTGTAGGTGGTTTGAGTCGCACCATTTAACAAAGTCCTTGATTAGGTTCCTATACTCCTCCACCTGCCCACTCCTGATGCAGCCCACGATAGCAGTGTCGTCAGCGAACTTTTGCATGTAGCAAGACTCCGAGTTATATTGGAAGTCCAATGTATATAGGCTGAACAGGACCGGAGAAAGTACAGTTCCCTGCAGCACTCCTGTACTGCTGACTACAATGTCAGACCTGCAGTTCCCGAGACGCACATACTGAGGTCTGTCTGTAAGATAGCCCACGATCCATGCCACCAGGTATGAATCTACTCCCATCTCTGTCAGCTTGTCCCTAAGGAGCAGAGGTGGGATGGTGTTGAAGGCAATAAGCTGCTGACATGCTTTTTAAAAAAATTTGTGTATCCTTGGTAAGATTATCTGTGTGATGTGGGCGCAACTTGGAATGTTGTACATGGGTTCTAACACATTCAGGAGGTGCCGAAATCTTACATTATCAACAACTGACAGAGGTTGATCGTTGCATCCCTACTTATAAATATAGATTTTGAAAGCAGTGATTTAGACTGGGCTATAATTAGATAATAAACATTTTAAGTAACTTGTATTTTATTGTGATTTTATTGGGATTATTACTGAAAAATGTGTATTATGTAAAGGTGAGGTTTATTTATTTAGTTATTTTCCTAACTCTTTCATCGCAAGGTGGCTTGTTTGTATTTTGCAATGCTTAACTTTGCTTAATTCTGCGAAATGTTTATTTTACTTGTTTCCAAAATCTTTCACTCATTCCAAAACTGGTAGCACAAACAATAAATAAGGAACTTACATTTAGCTTAATAATGATGCTAGTTTAAATTCAAGAGCAAAGAGTAGTAGACGTTACAGAAAGGAGCATATCAAAAAAAAATCTTTCATCCACTTTAGTGAAGACAAGAAATAGACACTGATGTTGTCCACAATGAGTACTGGTGATTAAATTGCCTCCAGGCCACTTCCTTTTTAAAACACTGGCTTGCAAGGATGTCAGAGACATTAATCGCTTTAAAGCACACCTGCGAATACGGAGCCAATTTGTAGTCCATATTTCATAAATGTTTCTTTGTTTAAGAAAGTTGTTTTATCTTTGTATGTCCAAAAGATACTTTCAGTATTTCTTGTTCTTTCGGTTACAAAGACACTAATTAGGTCCATCTCCATATAATATTTTACTCCATTTTCTGCTTTCAGCAAGAAGTATCTAGAGCGGGGGTGAGCAACATCAGTCCTGGAGGGCTACAATGGCTGCAGGTTTTGGTTCCAACCAAATTTCTAAATAAGAAGTCAATTATTGTTGATGAGGCGCTTATTGCTCAAGCAACATGTTATTGCTTTGTTTTAATCATCTTGCCTGTTGACACCCCACTTAATTGCTTGTTTTAGTCTTAAAAAGCTGCATTCACTCATTTTAAATTCTCCTTATTAGCAATAAGATACAAATGACAAAGGAAACAGCAGTTTCACATCTAACTTGTCTCTGTTTACACGTGTGTGAATTCAGCATGAACTATTTGGTTTAATCAAATGTTTGGAAGGAAACTCAAGAGATAAAAGTGAAGGACTGAGAATTACTCATCCATCTAAGGCTTTAGAGTTGTGGTTCCCAACCTTTTCTATGCTCCACACCCCTAGAAAACATTTGATTCATGTTTTTACCCCCTACAAAAGTAATGTAACATTTGAAGATGAAAAAGTGAAATTTTTAAATTTTAAACCTCATACAGAGCTGCAGGTAAATAAACTGAACTCAAAAAATACACTTTTATCTCAGTGAATAAAATTAAAATATAAATTGAGCAGTTTACCTTTATAAATCTCAAAAATCTTGTAAATGATGTGAAGCGATTGACAATCTGAGGGTTGGAGTATCCCGGGAAGCATCAAGGGCCGCAAGGAAATGACACACAATCAATGATCAAGGGGTTTGGGGGAATTGGAGACACCGTGAAGTAACGGGTGCCGCCATGCCACTAAGCAAAGAAACACAGTCGACAAGCTTTTTTCTCCACCTGCACTGCAGATGCGTCACATGGTTAAAATTGCTGTGCTACTACCATGACTGCCAGTAGGAGAGATGGGATGAGTGTAAGCAGCAGGTGGTGCATTCAATTCAGTACCTCTTGTCCAAACTGGAAAAAATGTCAATCAAACGTCAAAATCAGTGATGTTTCACAATCAGGGCTTGCACAGAAATCAATACTAGACCTTGCACTTCTCTACAGTTCACTGCAAATTCCAAATACCATTCTCTTAAAAAACTTTGACCCTCCCCTACCTCCTCCCCCTACCTCCTTGTCTGCTAATGACTTTGCCACCTTTTTCAGGATAGGGTGGCCACTATCAGCAGCCAGTTCTTATCCTCACTGCCACCCATTATGCTTCCTTCCAAGCATCAACCAACATTCTCTCCGCTCTCTGCTTCTGACAATTACAACCACCTCTCTAATCATGCCATTACCTGTCCGCTTGACCCTATACCATCACATCTCCTTCAGGCCATCACCCCCTTACTAATTCCTACAATTATACACACCGCTGTGCACATGCACATTTCCTAACATTTTCAAACATGCCATGATAATTACACTTTTCAAAAAACCAACACTCGATCCCTCTGAAATTAACAATTATAGGCATGCCTCTCCTTTCCTTTCTTTCTAAAACATTTGAATGTGCTGCTTCTATCCAGGTTTTTTCCTTCCTTGTACATTGATCAATACCAAACAGTCCGGCTTCAAGAGGAACCATTCAATTGAGTCGGCTAATGGTGGTCAACCAGCTACAACATGCCAGGGCTACTAACATGTCATCGGCCCTGATTCTCCTGGATCTTCTACCTTTGACATGGTCAACCATGACATACTTCACACTGGTCTCCATCATCCAATCCCATGGTTCCTGTTATCATTGCTATGCAGATGATACACAGTTGTACTTGTTCTTGCCACCGGAGGACAATATAGTATCAACTAGAGTCTCTGCATGTCTTACTGATATCTCAACCTGGATAAAGGACCACCATCCACAGCTCAGCCTAGCAAAAACAGAGCTTCTTGTGATCCCGGCCAAACAGTCTATTCAACTCCCCATCTCTGTACAGCCTGGCTCACTGTCACTAACACCTGCCAGGTCAGTTCGCAACCTTAGAGTGGTGATTAATGAGCAGCTATCTTTTTCTGTCCATATTTGTACTCTAACTTGTTCATGCAGGTTCACGCTGAACAACATTCACAAGATAAGACCCTATCTGACAGAGTATGACACACAACTTCTGGTCCAGGATTTGGTATTGTTGTGCCCGGACAATGCAACTCACTTCTGGTAGAAGATGGTCCCATCTCGTATTTAACCAGCCGAGACAGGCACATGTCACTCCTCTCTTCAGGTCACTACATTGGCTTCCTATTGCAGCACATGTCAAGTTCAAATTCCTAATGCTTGGCTACAAAGTAGTCAGCAAGAAACCCCTGAGAACATGTATTTCTGCACCTCCTTCACAGGTGACAATAACACATGCAATTCTTTATTCTTTTTATATCATGAAACAGGTGCACTAACTAATAAATGACCTACAAATGACGGCACAAAGCACCTCACTTGATTTTGGCAAATCACAACACAGTCGGTTTCTTTGTCACACAGAAAGCCACCTCACACCCCAGATTAGGAACATTTGCTTTAGACCATTTGAATGATATTCCTGGAAAGGAAAAATAATCTACGACATAAGAATGACCTGACATGGCATGGTTAAAACACATAAAAGCTTTAAAATTAAATAAGGCCTGCTATTGTTTAAGAACTGGTTTCTAATTAAGCAACTGAGATGAAAAAGAAACCCTGCAGCCACGGTGACCATCTGGGGCAAAGATTGCTCACCACTGATTTAGAGTATATATGCCTATAAAACAATTTTAAAAAGAAGCAAGCAAATTGCTAATTATTTACAACACTTCATAAAGAAATCTCAGAGCCTATTCTGACAGAAGGAACCCACTCTGGAAGTAGCGCCATGCACCTCTATGGACCTTGGGAGTATATCTGGAAACCCAAAACAAACTAACACAGACAAAAATAAAATGTACATACTCCACATATCCAATTTAATGAAGCTGTAAGACAACATCTCTAATCACTATTCTTCTATATAATTAGTAAACCATGTTGAAACAAGCCAGTTTTAATTAATTAATACACATAAAGGTTGATTTATAAGAACCAGTTTATAAGAATAAGTTCTCTTTTTTCTGAAAAAACAAGAATACAAACCTCTTAAGTAAATTGTCAGGCTTCATTATCAAAGACAGTAAGGGATTAAAAGAGGAGACAGCCAATGTAATGCTTTTAGCTATGCTAAATAATGATGGCCTTATATTTCAATTAACCTTATATAACACAGCTGTTCCTCTCGCAAATCTCAATAATATTTTAAAACTTTATTACAAAAGGCACATGTTTTTCCATATGCACACATTTACAATGCTGATTTTCTGTGATTGTAGATTAGAAAATCTAATTGAAGGTGACGTTGTGTGATGATATTCAGGTAATTGAACCGTATCTGAAGTGCACTTTTGTAGTACAAGAAAAAAATATTTCCCAGAAAATAAATGCAGTAGATATTCCATACAGTACTTAACCATGGAAAAGGTATTTAATATATTATTCAATATAAGATTCAGCAGAAGAGAAGATTACACTAGATTACAAAATATTTGATTTAATTCAAATGTGCTAATTAATGGTAAATGACAGCACTTCTCTTTTAAACCTTCATAAAATGGATTTGCAGTTGGTAGAACACCACAGATAATAATTCTGTCAAATCTCAAAGCAGACTACTCTAAATTATTTTTTTTTACTTTGATGGCATTTTTGACATTTTTTAATATTTCAATGATTTAGTATGAAATATTTGCTTAATCAATCTGCATAATATACCCTGTGTGGACTGTGCCCGGCAGTTTATCCTGGCCATGTCCCCCAAATCACCAGATGGAACCCTCCCTGCAGTATGGAGGTGCCCCGAAGACCAGCAGGGAGTCATGGACGTTGTAGGTTTTATCCTCAGCCCTGCGGGATACCACAGGGGCTGCAAAAGGGAGCTGCAGGGAGGGCCGAAGACTTCTTTTTGCCCTATGTCACATGAGCGGAAGGGATGATGTACTTCCGGGGTGAAAAAAAGGACTTTTATCTGACCCGGAAATGATAGGGAATTATGGACTGAAGGATGAGAAACACTTCAGGGTCAGGAACTATAAAAGGATCGTGGGAACTCCCAGACGGAGAGCTGAGCTGGGTGGTAGGAGGGCAATGCGTCTGGGAG
This sequence comes from Polypterus senegalus, assembly GCF_016835505.1. Lineage (NCBI taxonomy): Eukaryota > Metazoa > Chordata > Cladistia > Polypteriformes > Polypteridae > Polypterus > Polypterus senegalus. Next base: position 83,004,705 of record NC_053157.1, read on the forward strand.
TGGAGGATTGTGATTATTGATTGTTGGTATTATTGTGTATTGATTTATGAATAGTGTGGAGTGGAGGGTGCTTAGTGTGCATTATTATAATAAAAAGAATAATTGTAGCACTTTTACCAGGTGTTTGGCGTGGTACCTGAGGGTTCAAGGGAGCACTACTGCCCCCTGCTGCGACACCTGCAACAAAATTAAGTAAAATAAACTGGAGCATTTTTAGAGGCCTTAACTGACCATTACAATTAGATTGCTTTTAAAGTTTCCAGTAAATGGATGGATGAATAACTGATCACCAGTTTATTTCTTCAATTTATTACTGCTTCAGAACTGCACTTTGGATTTAAATGACACAGGCTATCAATACTTACAAGGATAAAGCAAAATTACTGTTGATGGTATAGTCTTCAGTTAATGGGATCCAATGAAAGGAATGTACCTGCTGGAGCTGCTGCTGTGGTAATGCATAATGCTTTTGGATTTTTCCTTCTCTGTGAAATGTAATCAATGAAAAAGTATCAGCTCACAGTCTTGGACTCTGTTTTCAGCAGTCTCATTGTGTAGATGACAGGTGCCATACTGTATATATGGTGGACATTCTTCTCATACAGAAAACTATTGACCTAGAGGGGTTATTTTTCTCTCTTGTAATGGGAATTTTTGTTTTCTTTTCCACATTGGTCATTAAGTCTTTAAAATATTAAATATTTTGTGCTTTATTTTTCCTTACTCATCGTTTTGTGTCAAAGCCCCACAGAATGTAATAATGTGACGATTGCAATATCAAAACAATCATATTTACTTAAAATGGATTGATTGTATGAAGTTTCTATTTTATAAAGCTATTTATTGGGCAAACATATTTACAGAAAGATTACATTAGGAAACCTAAAATCATGCAAAGATGCCCTTTTAAATGAAATAACACACAATTAATGTCATTTCTAAATTTTAGAAGAACTTGGCATTAAACAGTTCCTTAAAGTAAAATATGGATAGATACACTTTTTGCCATTTACAAATTCATCATTTCAATGTTGTTCAGTTGGTTTGTAAAGTAATAAATTTAATAATGCTTACTAAAAATTATATACCTTTAAAAAAAGTTTAAAACAGACATTGACCACAAAAGTAATAAACAATAAAAATGTTAGTACACATAAAAATACAGGAGATTTAGTAAAACATTTTTATGTTATTTAATCTTTAATGTTTATTGTGAACTTCATTTTTGGTTAAGGAAAGTCAAGAGTTAAACAAATTAGTTTAAAGCTTCGAGAAAGGATTAATCTGTGGCAAAAGATCAGTGTATCAAAAGAAATGCAGAAGTGAATAAAACAGAATTTTCAGCTTTTTCATAGTTTACTGTAAATTAGATCTTCTGGGAAATTACTAATTCCATGGAATATTTGAGCTCAATTTGGTAATCATTGAACCTGCAGTATAACACCTTTCAGTCAGTTAGCAATTTCATTTCAACCTTTTGAGTAATCTTCCATTCGCACACAGTTGTATTTAAAGTCCAGCAAGATGCACACTAAATGTAATCTAGGCTTTTGGCAATAAATGTACATATCAGCACTTCTTTGAATGGATAATCCAAGCAGATATCTTGGAGATGCATCAATCAATACTCAGACTGCACACACTGTGTTGACTAAAAGTGATAAGAAAGAAGTCAAAATGCACCTCAAGGTCACCAACTGACTAAGGCAGATAAACTGTTCAGGGTGTACAAACTGATGTGTTTTTTCCTAAAGAATAAATAAAAATAATAGGGTGTACAATTGAATTTTGAAGCCAATTTAGCAAATGCTTTTGCATTTTCCAAACTAAAGAATAAGATTTGATAGAAATACAAGAGTTTCCATGTTTTCTATTTACTTAATAATACTCATAAGTCATAGGTGCCGCAGTGAGTGGCAGCCTTTCCAGGAACTCCGTGTACATCTTTATATTTCTACCTTTTTCTCTATCGCTCTAAACACTCCTATCACTTTCTTTTATGTGGATTTGTTTCCTGGACACTTTTTACTACTTGGACATGAATTTTTACACGCCAAGACTTGTCTATTCAGGTAGTCAACTTCTAGCGCTGAGAACAAAGGCCTGTTTCAGTGTGGTTCCCTATTTGCCTGATGAGGTAAGAAGGCGGTATCGCGGCAGCAGAGCCAGCGCTAAGCTAAAGGCTAAGTGGCTAGCGAGAAAGAGGTGATACAAGCTTTCAGTGCCTTCTGTGATCCTGGGAAATGTGAACTCACTACCAAATAAGACTGACGAATTGACTGCACTGGTGAAAAATTTCAAGACCTACAGAGAATGCAGTTTGTTGTGTTTTTGTGAAACGTGGCTAACAACTAGCATCCCAGATGCTAACGTGGAGCTACCCGGGTTTAACACATATAGAGCGGACAGAGATGCAAATACCTGCGGGAAGTGGAAAGGAGGAGGACTCGCTCCCTATGTGAACACAAGGTGGTGCAATCCTGGACATGTAAACGTCAAAATTTCCACTTGCTGCAGGGACATCAAACTGTTGGGCATAAGTCTGCGTCCCTACTACTTGCCCAGAGAGTTTGGGCACGTCATTGTTATTGTTTACATCACTCCTTGGGCGGATGTGGAGATAGTGGGTGACATCATCCACGCCACTGTTGCTAAACTACAAACACAGCACCCCAAGGTGCTTGAGGTACTCTCTGGAGACTTTAACCATGTGACGCTGGACAAAACATTACCTGCCTTTAATGTTTAACCCTTTATTCCATAAAGACGCATACAGCGCCACCCTGCTGCCTGTGCTTGGAAAAGCAGATCATAACCTGGTTCTGCTTCTGCCTCACTACAAACCAAGAGTGAGGGAGCTACCTACAACCACATGCTCATTCAGAAAATGGTCCCCTGAGGCAGAGCATGCTCTGAGAGACTGCTTTGGGACTACGGACTGGGATATCCTGCAGGGATCATATAGTGAGAACATTGAGGAGGTTGTTGACTGCACTACTGACTACACCAACTTCTGTATGGACATTGTAGTTGTACAGTAAGCTGCTATGCTAACAACAAGTCATGGATTCCAAGTGACATCAAAGGCCTTTTGAACCAGAAGAAAAGGGCTTTTAAAAGCGTTGATCAGCATGAGCTCAAGCGCGTACAGAAGGAACTCCAAGTCCAGTTCAGGTAGGTGAAGGAGCAGTACAGGAGAAAGCTGGAGCAGAAGTTGAAGAATAACAGCATGAAGGAAGTGTGGGATGGGATGAAGATCATCACTGGCTGCAGCTCGAAGCGGGGTGCCACCATCGAGAGAGACGTGGACAGAGCAAACCTGATGAACAACTTCTTTAACAGGTTTGACCACTCTAACCCACTCTCACCTCAGAGTACTGCATCCTCCACCCATCCTTCTGCTGATACCAGCATAGGAGAGAGTTTTACCCCCGCCCACAATTACAGCAACCCAGGTAAGCAGAGAGCTGAGGTGACTTTGTGCCAGCAAAGCAGTGGGTCCAGATTTTGTCTCACCACAACTGCTGAAGGCCTGTGCGTTAGAGTTGGGGAGTCTGCTACAGCACATCTTCAACCTGAGCCTGGAAAAGGGGAGAGTCCCAAAGCTTTGGAAAACATCTTGCATCACCCCAGTCCCAAAGGTATCATGTCCTGGTGAGCTGAATGACTTCCGGCCTGTCACTCTGACGTGACATGTGATGAAGACCATGGAGCAGCTGCTGCTTCACCACCTGAGGCCACAGGTCCGACATACCCTTGACCCTCTGCAGTTTGCATACCAGGAGAAGGTGGGAGCAGAGGATGCCATCATCTATATGCTACACTGATCCCTCTCCCACTTGGACAGAGGCAGTGGTGATGTAAGAATTATGTTTCTGGACTTCTCTAGCGCCTTCAACACCATCCATCCTCAGCTCCTTAGGGACAAGCTGACAGAGATGGGAGTAGATTCATACCTGGTGGCGTGGATCGTGGGCTGTCTTACAGACAGACCTCAGTATGTGCGTCTCAGGAACTGCAGGTCTGACATTGTGGTCAGCAGCACAGGAGCCTCACAGGGGACTATGCTTTCTCCAGCCCTGTTCAGCCTATATACATCGGACTTCCAATACAACTCGGAGTTATGCCACGTGTAAAAGTTCACAGACGACACTGCTATTGTGGGCTGCATCAGGAGTGGGCAGGAGGAGGAGTATAGGAACCTAATCAAGGACTTTGTTAAATGGTGCAATTCAAACCACCTACACCTGAACACCAGCAAAACCAAAGAGCTGGTGGTGGATTTTAGGAGGCACAGGCCCCTCCCGGACCCTGTTATTATCAGAAGTGACTGTGTGCAGAGGGTACAGACCTATAAATATCTAAAATATAAATATATAAATATGGGAGTGCAGCTGGATGATAAATTGGACTGGACTGCCAATACTGGTGCTCTGTGCAAGGGAGGACAGAGCCGACTATACTTCCTTAGAAGACTGGCGTCCTTCAACATCTGCAATAAGATGCTGCAGATGTTCTATCAGACAGTTGTGGCGAGAGCTCTCTTCTCCGTGGTGGCGTGCTGGGGAGGCAGCATAAAGAAGAGGGACACCTCACGCCTGGACAAACTGATGAGGAAGGTAGGCTCTATTGTAGGCACGGAGCTGTACAGTTGGACATCTGTGGCAAAGTGATGGGCGCTGAGCAGGATCTTGTCAATCATGAAAAATCCAATGCATCCACTGAACAGTATCATCACCAAACAGAGGAGCAGCTTCATCAACAGATTGCTGTCATTGTCCTGCTCCACTGACAGGCTGAGGAGATTGTTCCTCCCCCACACTATGCGACTGTTCAATTCTACCCGGGGGGGTAAATGTTAGTACTACACAAGATTATAGACTGTTATACCTGCCTCACACTCTTCACCTTGACTTTTTAACTTGCACTGCCCTTTTATTGCTCTTTAATTAATATTGTTTTTTTCAGTATGCTGCTGCTGGAGTATGTCAATTTCCCCTTGGGGATTAATAAATTATCTATCTATCTATTGTGAGTTCGGGTCCGAACACCATCAGGCTAACACCAGCACTTTGTCCAAACATACGTTTATTAAATACAAAATAAAGTCCCCACACAACACACAGTGCCCCCAGCACCAATCACCCTCTTCACGGGCCTCTCTCTCATTGTTCGCGGTCCACCTTTCCTCTCCTCATGGGAGTTTCGTCCTGCTCCCGCTCCCGACTCTAGCTTAATGATTGGAGTGAGGAGGCCCCTTTAATTCCCACCCAGATGTGCTCCAGGTGCCTGATGACACTCTTCTGGCAGCACTTCTTGGTGTGGCGAAAGTGCTGCCCTTGCACCCAGAATCACTCCAGGTTTCGCTGGAAGGATTTTCCCAACCTTCCCAGGTGTGGCGGAAGTGTCGATCTCCTGGGCTCCACGACGCTTGGGTGCCCCCTGGCGGTTGCCACGGGCTCCATTGGGCTTGAGCCTTCTTATCCTTCCCCGTGGTCCCGTCAGCATCCAGGGTGGTTGCCCCCTGGTGGCCCGGGGGCATAAAGACCACCTCCTGGTCCTTCCAGGTGCCCTGGCTGGGTCTGACCTCCAGCCTCCTGTGACACTATCTATCTATCTATCTTACTTTCTACTTACAATGCACATTTACACATATTTGTAAGAAGGCATGTATCATGGCTTCAGTCAGTGGAAATTTACTTTATAATACAGTCATTGCAGAGCATTTCAGTATAAGGTATTTTGGAAGTATAAGTAAAAATGATAAGATGTTCTAAATTGCCTGCACATAAACATAAAGGTTCTTGGGGCCGTATTAATACATTGGACTTCTGTAATTCAACTGAAATATACTACTTGCCCTACTATCAGGATGAAATTCACCAATTACTTCATAGCAAAAAAAAAAGGACTAATAATCTTACATAACCAGTTTTCTATTAATGCAATTTTCTGTCATCTTGTCCTGGTACAAGTTATTATTTAAACACTATATCTAGCTCCTCTTTCGGAAGATCCCATTTGCTCCAATCCCATTTGTGACAATTTATCTTTCCTATTATTTTTTCACCAGAGGACTTCCTCATTAGATACCCAAACCCTTTTTAAATGGCCCCTTTCCATCTGGAGCAGCAGTGGTTGAACTATTCCCTGATTTTTCCAGCAGCCCTATTGACAAATCAGATTTCGTCCACTTCATTCCTTGATTTAAGTCTTTCATTCACTACTCACAATTCATGAACAGAGGTGTGGAATGGCATGTGTATTAATCTATATATTACAACAACAACAACATTTATTTATATAGCACATTTTCATACAAAAAATGTAGCTCAAAGTGCTTTACATAATGAAGAATAGAAAAATAAAAGACACAGTAAGAAATTAAAATAAGTCAACATTAATTAACAGAATAAGAGTAAGGTCCGAAGGCCAGGGAGGACAGAAAAAACAAAAAAATAAAAACTCCAGACGGCTGGAGAAAAAATTAAAATCTGCAGAGATTCCAGACCATGAGACCGCCCAGTCCCCTCTGGGCATTGTACCTCACATAAATGAAACAGTCCTCTTTGTATTTAGGGTTCTCATGGAAAGACTTGATGATGATGGACATGCATACTTCTGGCTTTTAGTCCATTAGTGTTGGAGCATCATGATGCTTTGAGTAGGTGGTGGTGGCGCAGGCCGCCACCACAAAGAAACCGGAAAAAGAAACAGAAGAGAAAGGGTTAGTACGGTTTTTAGAGCCACCATGAATAGTTATTATAATGAATTGCACATACAGAGTATCAGGATTAAGTTAAAGTGAAGTTATGAGAAGGCCATGTTAAAGTAATGTGTTTTCAGTAGTTTTTTTAAAGTGCTCCACTGTATTAGCCTGGCGAATTCCTATTGGCAGGCTATTCCAGATTTTAGGTGGATAACAGCAGAAGGCTGCCTCACCACTTCTTTTAAGTTTTTCTGTTGGAATTCTAAGGAGACACTCATTTGAGGATCTAAGGTTACGATTTGGAATATAGGGTATCAGACATTCTGATATATAAGATTATTTAAGGCTTTATAAACCATAAGCAGAATATTAAAGTTAATTATGAAAGACACAGGTAACCAGTGTAGTGACATCAAAACTGGAGAAATGTGTTTGGATTTTCTTTTCCTAGTTAGGATTCTAGCAGCTGCATTCTGCACTTGTTGCAAATGATTTATGTCTTTTTTGGGTAGTCCTCAGAGGAGTGCATTGCAGTAATCTAGTCGACTGAAAACAAAAGCGTGAACTAATTTCTCAGCATTTTTCAATGATATAAGAGGTCTAACTTTTGCTATGTTTCTTAAGTGAAAAAATGCTGTCCTAGTGGTCTGATGAATATGCGATTTAAAATTCAGGTTACAGTCAACAGTTACGTTTTTTACTTCCATCTTAAATTTTAATCCTAATGCATCAAGTTTATTTCTGATAACCTCATTGTATTCATTATTGCCAATCGCTAAAATTTCAGTTTTCTCTTTATTTAGCTTGAGAAAATTACTATTCATCCATTCAGAAATACCAGTAAGACATTGTGTTAGTGTATCGAAAGAGTCGGAGTCATCAGGTGCTACGGATAAGTACAGCTGTGTGTCATCAGCATAGCTGTGGTAACTCACGTTATGCCCCGAGATAATCTGACCTAACAGGAGCATATAGATTGAGAAGAGCAGCGGACCCAGGATAGAGCCTTGTGGAACACCATATAGGATATCAAGTGTCTTTGAGTTGTAATTACTACAACTAACAAAGAATTTTCTCCCTGCCAGGTAGGATTCAAACCAATTTAAGACACTGTCAGAGAGGCCCGCCCATTGACTAAGGCGATTTCTAAGAATATTGTGATCAATGGTGTCAAATGCGGCACTCAGATCTAGGAGGATGAGAACAGATAAATGGCCTCTGTCTGCATTTACCCACAAGTCATTTACTACTTTAACGAGTGCAGTTTCAGGGCTGTAATTTGTTCTAAAACCTGACTGAAAGTTATCAAGAATAGCATGTTTATTGAGGTGGTCATTTAACTGCATAATGACTTCCTTCTCTACAATTTTACTTAAGAAGGGCAGGTTAGAGATGGGTCTAAAATTTTCAAAAGCAGAGGGGTCAAGATTATTTTTCTTAAGTAGGGGTTTAACTACAGCAGTCTTAAGACAGTCTGGGAAGACCCCCGTATCTAATGACGAATTTACTATGTCAAGAATATTATCAACTAGCAAAATACCCCGCGCTTCACAGCGGAGAAGTAGTGTGTTAAAGAAGTAATGAAAAAGAAAAGGAAACATTTTAATAATAATGTAACATGATTGACATTGTCATTGTCATGAGTGTTGCTATCATATATATATACAGTGGGTACGGAAAGTATTCAGACCCCCTTCAATTTTTCACTCTTTGTTATGTTGCAGCCATTTGCTAAAATCATTTAAATTAATTTTTTCCCTCATTAATGTACACACAGCACTCCATATTGACAGACAAAAAAAAGAATTTTTGAAATTGTTGCAGATTTATTAAAAAAGAAAAACTTAAATATCACATGGTCCTAAGTATTCAGACCCTTTGCTCAGTATTTAGTAGAAGCACCCTTTTGAGCTAATACAACCATGAGTCTTCTTGGGAAAGATGCAACAAGTTTTTCACACCTGGATTTGGGGATCCTCTGCCATTCCTCCTTGCAGATCCTCTCCACTTCTGTCAGGCTGGATGGTAAACATTGGTGGACAGCCATTTTTAGGTCTCTCCAGAGATGCTCAATTGGGTTTAAGTCAGGGCTCTGGCTGGGCCATTCAAGAACAGTCACAGAGTTGTTGTGAAGCCACTCCTTCGTTATTTTAGCTGTGTGCTTAGGGTCATTGTCTTGTTGGAAGGTAAACCTTCGGCCCAGTCTGAGGTCCTTAGCACTCTGGAGAAGGTTTTGTCCAGGATATCCCTGTACTTGGCCGCATTCATCTTTCCCTCGATTGCAACCAGTCGTCCTATCCCTGCAGCTGAAAAACACCCCACAGCATGTGAAAAATTGAAGGGGGTCTGAATACTTTCCATACCCACTGTGTATATATATATGTATTTCTAGAGCCATTTACAAAAATTCATGAAGAAATGTGAGGCTAGAACAACCAAATGCACAAAATTCACGAGTACATGCTTATTTATCCAAATGCTTTACATTTTGTGAAATACTCCATTATATAATTTATGTGGGTGTTGACATTCAATTTAAATACTATTAGCTATAGCCTCAAAGTTTAAGCACGCAAATGTTGCCTTTTGCTTTCACATTCTGCATCATTTTTGCTATATTTCACATCTTGTATATAATACCTGCAGACAAGCATTTGTGCACAGTGAATGGGACAATATGTGCAATAAAATTGTTTATTCAAATTTTATTTTATGTTGACATACTTGTAAGCTTCATTCATTTTAATCATTTTTTATTTTTATTATTATTATTTATTATTTTTATATTTATTTTTTAAACTTTCATTTATATTTTGTGTAAAATTACTAAATAACAGGCACATTTAGCAAAGGGACAAGTGAGACTATGCCAGGATTGTGAATAAAATAAACCTCCAATATACCTATCTTATTGGTTATGTTCAAGGTTCTATTATTGTAAACAGTTTTCTTTCCATCATTAGGGCACCTGTTTCCCTATGTGATTACTTCATAACTGGAACACACCATCTGCTCATTATTTTAAAATTTTCTGACCTCTATATATAATTTTGTCATTTCAAAGGTATTCATCAAATTTAAGATGAAGTTCAAAGTACAGTGAAATTCTCATTTGCATGTATGATCAATAAGCAACAAGCCACCATGATTCTGCCACTGCCATTTGTTACCATGCAACACTGATGATGCATATTTAATAAGACACCACAGAAATAATGATGACCTTCAGCATTTCTACCTATTTCGAGTCTCACATACCATCACAGAGTTGTCAATATGGAGCTTTCAGAGACAAAATGCTTCCAGCACTACTAGCAAATCAGATGCTCCTCAATCAAATTTTGAGCTAAGAATTAACTAAAATTAAACAGATACATCCACCATGTGATCCAATTTTTAGGATTTTTTGTGTCAAAGGTCTAAACAGCCTCGGCCTTCTAAATCAACACACCATAAACTGGCAAATCTGAAGTTGTCTTTATCCAAAATGAGGCCTAAGATTAGATGACATGATGGACTATTAATTTTTGACCTATATGGTCTGGTACTAGGTAGATCTTTCATCAAGTTACTGTTTAAAAGTGGTGTTTATCATAGTCACTCAAATGATTAGCACTAAAATCTAATAGCAACAACTATTCATTTTCATGTGAATTTTTTTTTGACTTGGTCACGTCCGTTGCGAGGGATGGACGTCTGAAGTGCAGCTCCATTAGCAGCGGTGTTATTTTTTATATTATTTTCATATTATTCTGAGATATCCTGTATTTATCCAACCCGAAGGGGTTCTACTACAGTATATGCAAGCATATATAAACATAGTCGGCAAGAAAGGGGCTCAGAAAGAAATTGAAAAGAAAACTAAAGCTACATCCAAGCCCAGACCGACAAGTCCAAGTTCAAGATCCAGATACGCCCTTTCAGAGACTGACCTGGAACAGATGGGCGAAAGCCCAAACTCCTCGGGACCACGGTCTGCTGCATCGTATCCAGTTGAGAGTGAATTTGGTAGCTAATGTGCGAGTGACGCAGGTCACGATAGCTCACTGATCAGAAGATCATTTGAAACTGGAAAAGGCCTTGCTTTCTGCACTTTCACCTACTCCACACGAGCCAGGAACATTGGCTGTAATAGAGCCCGCCGCTTCACCTATGGTGCACAAAAGCAGAAATGATCTGTCCGAACTGAAGGTGATGATCACTGAGCTCAAGCAAGAGATAAAGAATGATATAAAGAAAAGCGAGATAGCAAGTGAGAAGCTGTGGCGGGAGCTGCAAGAGCTGTGGCAGGATAATAAAGACTCAGCCAAACGTGTATATATTCGATTTGAGGCGGACTTTAAATGTATGCTGGATAAAATTGAGGAGCACATTCAGGAAAACGCGTCTAAATTGAGCACCCTTGTTGATCAGCTGGAGGATGTTAAACAGACATTCACGACTCAAATTAAAACAGTCGAAAGTCTAGCATCCACCGCTGATGGAAAAGCAACAGCTGCCAATTCCAAATGCAAAAAACTCGGAGACAGACTTGCTGCTCTGGAAGATGGAAGCAGAAGGAATAATATTAGAATCGAAGGTCTACCTGAGAAATTTGCAGCTGAACTATTCTCTAAAATAATTGGAGAGGACTTTAAATCAGATACCGAGATAGCAGCAGCTTATCACATACGCAGATCAAATACCTTTAGACCTAGGTCTTTTATTGTCCGCATAGAGAGATTATAATGTAAGCTAGATGTGATGGCACTCCTCAGACACAAGCAAGAGATTATATTTGAAAATAACCACATGATTTCTCTCCCGCAACAGCTGCTAAACGTGCAGCCTTCTACAGCATTAAACAGCGGTTACGGCAAGCCAATATCAAATATAGCCTCTTGTATCCTGCCAAACTGAAAGTGGATGTTCAAGGCTAATACTATGTCTTCTCCAGCAAGTAGGAAGCAGGAAAGAAATTAAGAAAGCTGATCCCGACACTATTCTGAAACACAATAGTGAGTCACATCCTGTCATGGCATGGCAAGGACATATCACCTGCTGTCTGATCCACTTTTAATGATACAGGTATTATAATTATACATCCTTTTCATTACTCGGAACAATTTCTGTTTATGTTTTAATTACAGTTATAGACGTGTGTGTGGAAGAAATTTACCTTTTTTTTCTGATACCCTAAAGGAGACTGTTTAACATAATACCCTTGGTTTATTGTTATTGTTATTGTTATTATTGCATTAAGACTTACTATGCTTATCCTGGAATACTTTCTAACACCATTCCCTGGGTTTATTAACTTAATACTTTAAGATTGCTGAAGATTGTATTTTATACTTATAGTTTGTTAATGATTATATTTTAAACATATAGTATTTAGACTATATTGTCAATAGATATCTCTACTTTTTAATCCAAAAACGCCGCTGTGTGGGGGCTTGTTTAGCTTTGGACGTGCTCTGTCTCTAGGTATGTCAGAGGACCAGGGGCCTCATGTATAACGCCGTGCGTAGAACTCGCACTATAACATGGCGTAAGCACAAAAGCCGAAATGTGCTTACGCACAGAAAAATCCAGATGCAGGAATCTGTGCGTACTCCAACTTCCACGTTCTTCCGTTACATAAATCCCGATCAGTGTGAAAACTAACGCTCGTGCACGCCAAGATTATGTAACGCCCCAAATCCTCCCAGAATTACGGCTCTTTGAATATGCAAATCAATATAAATCGCACTTAAGCGCAGCCTTCTGTGAAAAGACAATGGGAAAAGCACGGGGAAAATATAAGAATTTCTGCGAATACCAAGTGGAGGCAAAGGAAAAACATACTATTTGTTCAAATAAACCGTGGTATAATCAACAAAAGGAAGTTGATCGAGTGACATAGCGTGTTGGAGAAACTTGAAAGCTCACATTCACAAAATCACACAGTGCCAGAAATAAAAAAGAAGTCACATATCAAAGTTGCCGTGAAAAGAAGAGTTGTAAGCCCACTGTCTGAGTGTCATATGAAAGTTTATTAGGGTACAGAGAAAAAAAGCACACAATGGGGAAAAAGCACGAAATGTCAACTTCAATCTCGACATTTCCACTTTAATCACGTAGTTTATTTTGTCATTTAGTAGAACATTATAAACTTCATCTTAAAATCATTTAATTAACCAGTTTCTCAAATCACATCGTAATTAAAGTAGCACGTTAAATGCTTTGTTTTGTATTTAATCTTCTACTCGTATGTGCTCTATGTGTGTGAATCACTACTTGCTTCTTAAACTGGCTCTCTTCCTCCAACTGGACACAGAATCCATTACATTTGTAATATTACAGCTCTCTGAATAACTAAAATACTGAGATGTATACGTGATATCATTTTCATGATGATAGGACTTAAAGCACGTTATTAAACATGTGTTTCACTTCGATGAAATAATTTATTGTCGAAATTTGTCGCTGCGTTTTTAGCTGTGTTGTTATTTTCTCTTTCTGTTTTATATTCAATATATATTGGCGTAGACGTCACTGCAGTCAGTGCTTTTCTTTCCCCAAGTAACCGATCGCCACACAATCAGCTCTGTAATAGACGTTAAGCCATCTGTAAGCTTGGCGCCGATTCTACAAAACGTTTAAAGAACATTGAAATATCTTCGTAGTACATGTTTAATTATTCTATCCTTCATGACACTCCCAGTGAAGAATATAGATTATTTAAATGAAGTTAATGTTTTATGTGTATAATTTAACAAATATATTTTGCTGCATTTCACATTAAAAATGATATCGTCATCATATGTAAATACGCGCTTTATAAAGTGGCTCAGGTTGTGAGATATTATAACTGTAGTGCAAGTTTACAGTGGGGTGATTGTACTTATAAGTACAAACTGTTCTACAAGGAGCAATTGATTGAGTGCATTTAAAATTCTTGGGATTAAACTGTTTCTGAACCACGAAGTCTGTACAGGAAAGGCTTTAAAACGTTTTGCCGTGGCTGAGACAGCGTGTCCTTAAAGCTGTATACCGATAATTCTCTTTCCGATCAGCTGCTGCTATGATTCACACTCAGATACAGTGATATAAATACTCCGAGTCGTGCAGTGAGAGTAATATGGAAAAAGATGATCCGCTGTGGCAACTCCTAACGGGAGGAGCTGAAAGAAGAAGAAGAAGAAGGAGAAGTGAGAGTAACAACGCTAAAGCAGTTATGGTATTTGGAATACTATGGCTGTTCCCTGAACCATTATATTGTTACGAGTTAATTACAATCAGATGCATTACACTAATAAACAATATGCGGTTAGTTTCTGTGTATTTATAAAGCCGCGTCATGAAAATAATGAGTAATCACACAAGAACAGTACCATTGCTTTGACGCTGGGTGCCGCCAGTTTGCAAAACCGAGCGGAGAACTTGCGTCACGACAAGGCACGAGGTACCGTGGAAAAGTGCGTGGCTTTACGCCAAGTGTAGGTTTTATACATCGCGATTTGAACGTGGAAAAGTTCTTACGCAACATTTCTGTGCGTACGCACCGTTTATACATGAGGCCCCAGGACTTTGTGAAGTGGGGTCCCTCCTCACAGGGGGAGGCAAAATGGGGGTGGGGGATAATAGGGGGGAGAAACAGAGCAGGCTATATCTAATCTATCCTTTTAATCCTTATAATTACAACTACCAACATAACAATAGGCTGCATGGCAATAACTCTTAGGGAAATAGGAAATTAAGGTTAAAGCTGTCTCACTTTCAGTTAAGACTATAAAATTACATCAAAAATTCAGAATCAATGTCTCTATGATGGGACAGTTACCTTTGTGAGCTGGAATGTTAAAGGCCTGAATCACAAATTAAAGAGAAAGAAAGTATTCTCTCACCTAGCAGGTTTAAATGCTAAAATAGTATTTTTACAGGAGACAAACTTACTAAGAAAGGATCAGTTCCGGCTGCAAAAGGACTGGACTGGCCAAATGTTCCATTGTAGCTTTACAAAGAAAACTAGAGGTGTGGGAATTCTCATACATAGAACAGTCTCATTTGTGGTATCAGATGTAGTATCTGATCCTGAAGGGAGATATGTGATGGTCATGGACAACTTATTTAACTGTAAAATGCATTTGCATCCATTCCCAATGTGAACACTAATAAAATTATAATGGCTGGGGACTTTAATTGTGTTTAAAATCCACTCTTAGGACTGCTGTCACAGGAGGGATGACATCTAACACTGCAAAGACAATTACAGAGTTTGGAACTGACCAAAACTTTTTAGACCCCTGGAGGTTTCTAAACCCAAAATCAAGAACATATTCTTTCTACTCACCACTACATCATTGCTACTCAAGAATTGATTATTTCTTTATAGATAATAATTTCCTACTAATGGAGCTGCGCAAGTATGATGCTATTGTTACTTCCGACCATGCACCTCTGATCTTGGAGCTAAAGTCACTATGCCCCACACACTCACCTCGCAGATGGCATCTTAACCCGCTTCTATTAGCAGACGAGAACTGTACAGAATTTATATCCAAACAAATCAGTTTCTTCATAGAGACAAATACATCCTCAGAGGTTTCTGCAGGAATACTCTGGGAAACTCTAAAGACCTTCTTAAGTGGACAGGTTATTTCATATCTTTCCCACAGGAATAAATTAGAAACCAAGAAAGTATCAGAGCTAAAAAGCAAAATTACTAGAATAGATGAAGAACATGCCAGTCTTCCAAGTGAGGCTCTACATAGGAAAAGGCAGGCTCTGCATTCAGAACTCAACCTCAAAGAAACTGAACAACTAATTTATAAATCCGGACATCATTACTATGAACATGGAGAGAAAGCTAATAAGCTTTTAGCTCAACAAATCCACAAGCAAGAAGTTCACAATGCAATCCCAGTAATCACCAACACAAACAGAGACGAAATCATTGACCATAAAAATATAATGCACACATTGAGAGACTATTATAAATCCTTATATTCTACTGAGTTTAAAGATGACACACAATCTAACACATTTCTGGATACATTACAGATACCACAAATAGTTACTTTTAGTGCAGAGGAACTGGATAAACCTCTGGTGCTATCAGAATTACTAGAGACTATAAAGTCACTTCAAGGCGGGAAAGCAGCAGGCCCTGATGGCTACCCTGCAGAATTTTATAAGAAATTCTCACTCAGCTAGCTCCCCTCCTATTAGCAACATTTACATAAGCCAGAGACAATCAAATTCTACCTCAAATTTTTCGCCAAGCATTAATCACCGTCTTTCCTAAACAAAATAAGGACTTATTACAATGTGCATCATACAGACCAATTTCACTTCTGAATAATGATGTTAAAATACTCTCAAAAATTATAGCTAGAAGGATGGAGAAAGTGCTGCCATCGGTAATATCACAAGATCAAACTGGATTTATCAAGGGTCGACACTTATCTTCCAATCTTCGACGCCTGTTTAATGTAATATACTCACCAACAAAGTCAAACACCCCAGAAATATTATTATCATTGAATGTAAAAAAAGCATTTGACATGATTCAATGGAAATACCTTTTCACTACATTAAAGAAATTTGGGTTTGGCCCAAACATTTGTGCATGGATCAAACTACTGTATACCAATCCAGAAGCTTCAGTTTGTATTAACAACATTTGTTCAGACTACTTTAAACTAGAACGTGTTACCAGACAAGGATGCCCCTTGTCACTGCTGCTATTTGCAATCGCCATTGAACCACTGGCGGTTCACTGTCGAAATGCTGATCAGATAAAGGTGATTATCAGAGAAGGACTGGAACAGAAAATTTCTCTATATGCAGATGATATGGTACTGTATATATCAGACCCACAAAATTCTGTGCCTGCAGTCTTAACAGCACTTACAGAATTTCAAAAGATCTCTGGTCTCAGAATTAATCTGAATAAAAGTGTACTCTTTCCAGTGAATTCTCAAGCATATAATATTAGATTAGGCACCTTACCTTTTATCATTGCAGATGAGTTTAAATACCTAGGGGTAAACATCACAAGTAAACACAAAGCTCTTTATCAACAAAATTTCACCATCTGCATGGAAAAAATTAAGCAAGACTTGCATAGATGGTCAACCCTTCATCTCACTCTAGCTGGAAGAATTAACATTGATAAGATGAATATTCTTCCTAAGCTTTTTTATTTCAAAACATTCCAATATACATCAATAAATCATTTTTTAAGCAATTAGATTCAACAATAACCTCATTTATTTGGAACTCAAAACATCCACATATCCAAAGAGCGACCCTACAAAGACCTAAGGCAGAAGGTGGCATGGCTCTACCTAACTTTCAGTTTTATTACTGGGCAGCAAACATACAAGCTATAAAAACCTGGACACAAATAGATGAACATACACAGGCCTGGTCCGCAATAGAAGTAAAATCCTGCAGTACTTCTTTATATTCCCTGCTTGTGCCCCAATAAATGCAAGTTATCGCAATATACTAATAACCTAATTGTGCTTCACTCACTCAGAATATGGAACCAATGTAGAAAGCATTTTAAGATGGAGAAGCTTTTATCTGTGGCACCTCTGCAAGAGAACCACCTCTTTCAACCTTCGCAAACATATGCAGTTTTTAATATCTGGAAAAATTTGGGATTAACTTGCTTAGAGATCTTTATATAGACAACTTTGCATCCTATGTACAATTACATTCCAAATTTAACATTCCAGCTACACATTTCTTTCACTATCTTCAAATTAGGAACTTTGTTAAACAGAACCTGCCCGATTTTCCTCATCTTGCACCCTCATCCATGCTGGAAAAAATATTGCTCAATTTCAAGGACTTAGACACCATCTCTGCAATATATAAAATTATTTTACAGTCCCTCCCTTTCAAAGATCCAAGAGGACACTGGGAAAAAGATCTCTTAATCAATATATCAGAAAAGGAGTGGAAAGTAGCAATGCAGAGAATTCACTCGAGCTCCATATGGCAAAGCATACAATTATTCAACTCAAAATTATATATCAAGCACATCTGTCTCACCTAAAACTGTCCAAAATGTTTCCAGGGCAAGATCCAACCTGTGAATGCTGCAATCAAGTCCAAGCCTCACTGGGTCAACATGTTTTGGGCCTGCACTAAATTAACATCATTTTGGACCAAAATTTTTAAGTGCCTTTCAGACAGCCTTGGTGTCACAATACCTCCTAACCCATTAACAGCTGTGTTTGGTGTTCTTCCAGATGGGTTTAAAGTGGAGAAGGACAAACAAACTGTGATTGCATTCACTACACTTTTGGCACACAGACTTATTTTGCTAAACTGGAAGAATCCTAACTCTCCTCTTTTAAGTCAGTGGGAAACCGATGTTTTATACTATTTGAAATTGGAAAAATCAAATATTCAGTTAGAGGATCTGTACAGAATTTTTTCAAAACCTGGCAGGATCTAATCAATAATATTTTAGAATAAGCTCTTAAAGCACCGAGGAAGCAATTATCTCTGCATTTCTTTTTCTTCTCCATTCATCTCTATTGGCCTATTAAACTTATTAATTTAGGTATGTTTACAAGCCTTAAGTTTTACCCCGTTGGCAATGCTCTCTCTCTCAGTGGTGGGGGTCGACTTGTTTTCAATTTTACTTTTTGTAAAAATTGATCGATTTGTATGGAATGATTACAATAAAATTTGTGAAATTAAAAAAAAAGTATTTTACTTGATTGTATGTAATGTTATCTTCTTAATTTGTAAGAGTTATAAAGGGCCATGGAGCATACATGTACGGTGGCATTTTGTGCTGTATAGAGAGCTGGCTTAAACCTGATATACCTGACACTGTGTTAAAACTGGACTGATTTCATCTTATACTAGCAGACAAGAACCCAGTGCAGTGAGGAAAAAAGACAGGAGGGTAACCTGGTCATCTATGTGAATGAGAAATTGGGTAAAACGGAGCATATTACAGTTAAAACTACAGTTTGTAATTTAGACATTGAAATTCTGGCTATTGGAATTAATCAATGCCATTTGCCCAGGGAAATAAATTACATCATCCTTATCATCGTATTCTTTTTTTCTGCAAATGGGGACTGTCACCAACACTTTAATGATGACTCACTCTGATCCTGCAGTTATAATATGTGGTGACTTCATCCATGTGGTTTTGGAAGGAGCTATGACACATTTCTACCATTTTGTGACCAGTTCCACACAAGGAAATAACAAGCTGGACGAGTTGTATTCAAATGTTGAAGATGCCTTTAAAGATAAACTACTACCACTTTTAGGCAAATCTAACCACAAATAGCTTATGCCCAGCTACAAGGCAGTTACTAGATTTTATCCTGTTACCACCAGAATAGTTAGGAAGTGAAGCCTGGAAGCTGAAACAGCTCTGAATGTGCCTCCAAATGACAGACTGGGAAATGATGTGCAAGTCACAAGGGGGATGATATTGAGGGACTCAGCCACTGCATTACAGACTATATGAACTTCTCTGTCAACACAATGGTATTGTCAAAGACAATTCATTGCTTTCCAAAAAACAAACAAATCTTTGTGAGACTCAAGGACTGTGTTTCTGATAAGATCTGAGCAACACTGAAGCACCACAAAGTGAAGTTCAGTCACCTTTTCTTTTTGCTCTGTACACCTCAGACTATAAATATAACACCAGGTTATGTCACTTGCAGAAATTCTCAGGTGATTCTTATGCACTTAGTATAAGGTGTATTGATAAAGGAGATAAAACAGATGATAGGAGTCAGGTGGAAACGTTTGTTTCTTGGTGCAAAGAGAATTGTCTGCATCTTAACATCAGCAAAACCAACGAACTAGTTATTGATTTTTACAACACCAAACAGCCTCTATCTCCAGTGTCTATTCAAGGAGTGGATGTAGAGGTGGTCAACTCCTACAGGTGCTTGGTGGTCCACATCAATGACAGGTTGGTCTGGTCTTAGAACACAGAGGAATAGCCAATAAATAGTGTTTATTTAATTATTTACTTACTTATCTACCTATTTATATAAAAAAGGAAATTTTGTTGTGTGTTAGTGTTTACAAAAGGTACTTTAACGTCTAAGGTTCTTTTTTATGTTGGTGGACTTGTTAATACTGGTAATGCCTAAATTATTAGCCTTGATTTACATGTACACCACACAATACTTACTTGTAATATTCACTCATCCTCATCATGGCTTCTGTGGCTTGCTACCTCATTTTCAGTATCTCTGCAATGTCTGTGACTGACTATCTCAGTGTTAATAGCTTAGCAAGGCCCAGAAATCGCTACTTCAGTATGACTTTAGCTGCAGAAAAAAGCTCCTGCTGCACTTTGCACAACTATTGTTAATGTTCTGCCTTTGTCCAGTAATGGTTTCATGAGCTTTATGACCTTAGTCTCAGAAAGTATTTCTCCCGTGGGATGACTGGAATCTTTTCTAGAATAAAGGAGTGGCATTGCACATGTGCTTTGTCAGCATGCCCTTGCCGATCAAACACAGGAAGCTCTTGAGTCTACTTGTGACTTTACACTGTAGGAAGATAAGTAAATAAATCAAGGTAAACAGGTAAATAACATTTGATCTGGCTTTTATAAAAGCAATATATACATTTTTTATATAAAAAACATCACAAAACATAATCACAAACAGAACTTTGTACAATACCTTGGTGAGATCTGTAAGCCCTGCTCTTTCATTGAAGGACATGCGTGTGTCAGATTCACTGGTAGGATGATGCCCAACCTGTTGCTGCATCCACGTGGTGCCATCTTTCACCTTTACGCCTGGTACAGCTGTGTTGTTCTTATGTGTAAGTGGACGTTTGTTACGGGGAGGGCTTCTGTTTTCTTTCTCTGATATAGAACCGTCATCCTTATCTGAGTTCACCTCTGTTATAGCACGTCTTTACTTGAAAACTAGCAGTGCCAGATAAGAGGAAGCATAAAAAAACACTAACTTTTACAAGTACCATTAATTTACACTGGCTGTTACAGACTCAAATAAATCAAATGTATATTTTTGTTCTATAATAGTAACAATAAGAGCTGCTCATTATTTAAAACATTAAATATACATAGAGCCCAGAATCAAACCTACAATCTCTTGATTATGAGTCAGCAGTTCTTACCTCTGCACCACACAGGCGGTTGTGTCAGCATTCTACTGCAACACTGTTTGTTTTTCATTGGTTATATTCTTAAATAAAAGTGCAACAGTACTTGTACCATTTGTGAAAGTATTAACTTGATTTTTGGACTTCAGTCTTCACACATACACTTCATGTCTACATTTTGTCAATTATTACTAAAACATGAAAATTGTTTCTGTTTTAGTTATGTGTTCAACAATTCCTGTTATTCTACATTTACCAAGATCATTGTAGACATGGAACACACATGAAATTAATGTATTCCAAACAACAATATATTTTTGACCCTATATAATTGCAGGCACCTCACACCCAGAAAAATAGACTTGAACGCTGAAAATCTATTGTGCGACTATGAGCTACGTTGGTTGAGGGATAAGATAGAAGGCTGTGCTGCTTGACACATTTTGGAAATAAAGAAGCTGGGGCCTCATGTATAACGCCATGCATAGAACTCACACTATAACATGGAGTAAGCACAAAAGCCGAAATGTGCTTACGCACAGAAAAATCCAGATGCAGGAATCTGTGCGTATTCCAACTTCCACGTTCTTCCTCTACATAAATCCCGATCAGCGTGAAAACTAACGCTCGTGCACGCGCATTATGTAACACCCCAACTCCTCCCCGAATTACGCCTCTTTGGATATGCAAATCAATATAAATCGCCCTTAAGCTCAGCCTTCTGTGAAAAGACAATGGGAAAAGCACGGGGGAAAATATAAGAATTTCAGCGAATACCAAGTGGAGGCAAAGGAAAAATATACTATTTGTTTAATTAAACTGTGGTATAATCAAAAAAAGGAAGTTGGTCGAGTGACATAGTGTGTTGGAGAAACTTGAAAGCTCAGATATCAGTCGCCATGAAAAGGCGAGTCGTAGCCTACCATCCGAGTGTCATATGAAAGCTTTTTAGGGTACAGAGAAAAAAAAAGGCACAGAGTGGGAAAAAAAACACGAAATGTCAACTTCAATCTCGAAATTTCAACTTTAATCATGTAGTTTATTTTGTCATTAAAGTAGAACATCATAAACATCATCTTAAAATCATTTAATTAACCAGTTTCTCATATCATATCATAATTAAAGTAGCACGTTAAATGTTTTGTTTTGTATTTGATCTTCTATGTGCCTATGTGTGTGAATCACTACTTGCTTCTTAAACCAGCTCTCTTCCTCCAACTGTACACAGAATCCATTACATTCGTGATATTACAGCTCTCTGAACAACTAAAATACTGAGATGTATACGTGGTATCATTTTCATGATAATAAGAGTTAAAGTACGTTATTAAACATGGGTTTTACAGCGCAGCGATTGTGCACGGCCATCGATGAAATTATTTATTGCAGCAGTACTCAGGGGTGGCTCTAGGCTTGTGGTGGCCCTGGGCAGAAAAAGAATCGGTGGCTCCTTCACCCGCCAATGTCAGTGAGGTATCTTATGCACGGCGGATGGCTACGTCAGTTGCAGACACTGCATAGCCGCCTCGTGCTCATGACACAAGCATTTAACTTTTGTCGAAATTTGCCGCTGCGTTTTTAGCTGTGTCGCTATTTTCTCTTTCTGTTTTATAATCAATATACTGTATATTGGCTTGGCCGTCCATGCAGCTCTTGCTTTTCTTTCTCCAAGTAACCGATTGCCACAAAATCAGCTCTGTAATAGATGTTAAGCCATCTGTAAACTTAGAGCGCTGATTCTTTAAAAAGTTTAAGGAACACTGAACTATCTTCGTAGTACATGTTTAATTATTCTATCCTTCACGCCAGTCCCAGTGAAGAATATAGATTATTTAAATGAAGTTAAAGTTTTACCTGTATAATATAATAAACATATTTTGCTGCATTTCATCTTAAAAATGATATCGTCATCATATGTAAATACGAGCTTTATAAATTGGCTCAGGTTGTGCAATATTATAACTGTAGAGCAAGTTTACAGTGAGGTAATTGTACTTATAAGTACAAACAGTTCTACAAGGAGCAATGATTGAGTGCGTTTAAAGTTCTTGGGATGAAACTGTTTCTGAACCGCGAGGTCCGTACAGGAAAGCTTATAAAACGTTTTGCCGTGGCTGAGGTAGCGTGTGCCTGATACTGTATACCGATAATTCTCTTTCCGATCAGCTGCTGCTGTGATTCACACTCAGATACAGTGATATAAATACTCCGAGTGCTGCAGTGAGAGTAATATGGAAAAAGATGATCTGCTGTGGCAAATCCTAACGGGAGCAGCTGAAAGAAGAAGAAGGTGCAGTGAGAGTAACAACGCTAAAGCAGTTATGGTATTTGGAATACTATGGCTATTCCCTGGACCATTATATTGTTACAAGTTAATTACAATCAGATGCATTACACTAATAAACAATATGCGATTAGTTTCAGTGTATTTATAAAGCCGCATCAGGAAAATAAGGAGTAACCACACAGGAACAGTAGCACTGCTTTGACGCTGGGTGCCGCCAGTCTGCAAAACTGAGCGGAGAACTTGCGTACGACAAGGTATGAGGTACCGTGGAAAAGTGCGTGGCTTTACGCCAAGTGTAGGTTTTATACATCGCGATTTGAACGTGGAAAAGTTCTTACGTAACATTTCTGTGCGTACATACCATTTATACATGAGGCCCCTGATGATGAGGTGTGAAGTATTTTAGGTGTCCTGGGATAAAACGTTTTTTCACAGGCTTCAGGGTTTCTATTGTTAAAAGCTACACCGTATCTATATATCTTTTCTTCATGCCGCTGCTGCCTAGAACTTGGAGGAAAAGTTTGCTGAGTTTTGCTGAAAGCAGTATAAAGCTTCACATAAAGGAATACATTTATCTGATGGCAAAATTGATTTCTACTTTCAGCTTTCCAATTCCAGAAGCAAAAGTTCCGTGCGAACCTTAAGTTTTAAAACTCTGCCGGTGAGGCCCCTCAGCTCAACTTTGGCTTATTGGTCTAGGGGTATCCTTCTGGCTTCGGGTATGAGAGGTCCCGGGTTCAAATACCACACAAGACTGTCTTAGTTTCTTCGTTTGCGATTCATATTGGAGAGTCCATAAGTTACATTTTAGAGATAGTTTGGAATGCTAAAAGTTCGACGTACAATTTTAGTCTACTAGATAATTAGGCAGAGCAATAGAATGAGATACAGCAACTGGAAAATTTTCTTCCCGCTGCCGTTGGCGTTTCTTTCGCCGGTATGTGTCAATTTCGGCATTGCTTCTTACAGAAATAGTTTGTCTTGCATGTCGGTAGAAAAAATAACTTGCTGACCTTAAACACCCTAAAATACGTGACAAACACAACCATTAATTCATTTAAGACATGGAAACAAACTGATATATATCTATTGTTGTTGTTTTCTTGTTGTTGCTGCTCCTTCAGCTGCAGCCGCACTTTCATCAATGAGGATACAGTTGGTGATAATTTCTTGAAGAAAGTAAAGCTTTTCATATGCGGCCAGGAAAGGAAGCAGTAAAGAATTTCAATTTGTAATTTAAAATTGATCAGGTGTAAACAAACAAATTCATATCTCCACTGAAGGATTGAGAGAATGCAGCTTTCCGGACATTTGCTGAAAATCTTCGCTTAAGACGAAAAAATTTTGAACGCAATTTCAGAAGAGTACCCCTTTAGATTTGGGCTGGAAATAAACCGCAATGAGTTTCAAGGATCCATGAAGATTGATTTTATGCGTTGGTGTGAAATGTTTCTTTCCGTTGAATTTCGCAACTCTGCCAGCGTTTGGAATGTGGAATTTATTTTCTACAATTTTCGTAATATTTCATTCTCATGTATGTCAGAAACCTAATGAAACAAAAGTTCCTTGCGACTCTGTGAAGCCCTTGATTTCTTTAGAATTACATTCCTTCGAGAAATTTGCTTTGAAACAGACATTGCGAATCTTGTGGCACAAAGCAGTCACACTCCCCAGGAGAACAGCTGGCTAGCAGCTGGCTTGTTGGTTTAGGGGTGTGATTCTTGCTTTGGGTGTGAGAGGTCCTGGGTTCAAATCCCGGACAAGCTCTTCTTCCTTTACCCATGGTAACTGTTGTCCTAGTGCTTCAACTCAGTTGCATTCTCTGCATTACCGGGCAAAGTCTGAGTGACATGCAAAGCGGTTGTCGACCTATAACACTTTGCCACTGTTTTGTACCTCCTCTACACAAATTGACCTTAACCTAATGGGAATATTTGCGCCACTCAAGACGCAGATTGTAGGCAATCGTTATCTTCAAGTGTATCCTGTAAAGCCTTGAAAAAGAAACTCTTGAAATGCGTGAAGAGAGATAAATTTCCAAACCCTAAGTGGAACATTAAAGGGAGTCTAGGAGTGCTGGCTTGATGGTCTAGGGGTATGATTCTCACTTAGGGTGTGAGAGGTCCCGGGTTCAATTCCTGGACAAGCCCGTCTTTGCTTCTTCCTGAAAATGGTGGGATTCCCCCCAAGAAGCTTCTGAATGGCTCAGGAAAGAAGGTGCTTCCATGTTTCACTTACCGGATGCACCTGACAAAACGGACACATTCTAAAGCGAGAACCTTAAAGAAAGTCCTCTTCCCATTGTCGCAGTGTTGTTACATTTCTGGCATGGTTCATCCTAAAGAAAGGCTTTCCCTTGGTGAAACGGTAGAAAACGATTCCTTGCCTGGAATGATTGAAAATACTGTAGCTTCATCTGATCTTGATGCCGCTGCTGCCTAGAACTTGGAGGAAAAGTTTTCTGATTTTTGCTGAAAGCAGTGTAAAGCTTCACACAAAGGAAGGCAATTGTCTGATGGCAAAATTGATTTCTACTTTCAACGTTCCAATTCCAGAAGCAAAAGTTCCGTACGAACCTTAAGTTTTAAAACACTGGCAGTAAGGCCCCCTCAGCTCTTCTCTGGCTTGTTGGTCTAGGGGTATGATTCTTGCTTTGGGTGTGAGAGGTCCCGGGTTCAAATCCCCAGACAAGCTCTCCTTGCTTTACCCATGTTAACTATTGTCCTAGTGTTTCAATTCGGTTGTGTTCTCAGCATTACCGGGCAAATCCTTAGCGACATGCAAAACAGATGTTGACATATAACACTTTGCCACTGTTTTGTACTTCCTCTACACCAGACGTCTCCAACACATCGCTCACAAGCTACCGGTAGCTCACCACCCCTTTCCAAGTAGCTCGCCAAAGGGTTAATGAATCCTACGTAATTTTGAAAACTTGATTAGTCAAATTAGGTGTGGGCGATTTTTACAAAAAATCCTATCACAATCCTTTTTAATACAAAATCATGATCCACAATCTGAATTGCAATCTATCTTTTCAATGTGGCATACACTTAAGAGAATATCTGGACTCAAACTAATCAAGACCTAATTAACACTTTATTTTAAATATTAAACAAAGTTGAATTCAATTGTTCTCTCATTCACTAGCTAAGCGGAATTAAGGACTATGTCTCAAAGCTGACACTTGAGTGAGGAGTGTTAAGCCCCCCTCCCCTTTGCCCTCTGCGTCTCACTTGGATTCGCAGTAATAAATCAGTACTGCAAGCGAACTATGATACATAGCGAAATGAGAGAAGTAGCAAAATCAACCCGAATGTTCAAGCAAATTATAGAAAAAAACGATCTAAATCTGTTAAGTAGTTCTCTCGTGAAAGCAGACAGACAGACAGACAGACATTGGATTTTATATATTAGTAAACCTTCAAAATAATGTGTGGTTAAAGTCTGAACAGCATTCTCATTATTTTTGAAACTTAGTAGAGCCAGATAACTATAAGAATCTTCACCAAGCAGCTCTGAAAATGCCTGCTTTGTTTGGGTCTCCATACCTCTGTGAGTCGGCTTTTTCTGACATGAATGTCATGAACTCAAAGTTCAGAACAAGACTGAGAGATGAACATTTCAATGACTTCATAAGAGTGAACCTAAGTGGCTCCACTCCACCACACACCTGTCTCTCTAGGTGACTCCATGCAGTGCCAGTCATCTGCCAAACTAAACAACACATCAAACATGCAACTAGACATGTGAATTAAGAGAAACAGTGACGTGTGACAAAATGACAAATGAATAAGTCACATCTATGCATTTGGAATTGCATTGTTTTGTTTTGACAGCATTCATGTTTTAATTCAATAGTGTGAGATACACTAGAAAATGCACACAGACATACAAAATGCACTTGTAGGTGAACTAAATATTTTTTGTGGTGTTTTAATGCAAAATATGAGTTGTGGACACCAACATTTTGTAAATGTTCATGCAAAACAAGCTTATTCAGTTTGTTTGGGTTGAAATAAGCTATGAGAACGTTAGAAAACACTAGTAGCACTCAGCCATTTTCATTTTGTAAAAGTAGCTCTCGGGGGAAAAGGTTGGAGACCCCTGCTCTACACAAATTGACCTTAACCTAATGGGAATATTTGTGCCACTCAAGATGCAGATTGTAGGCAACCGTTATCTTCAAGAGTATCCTGTAAAGCCTTGAAAAAGAAACTCTTAAAATGCGTGAAGAGAGATAAACTTCCAAACCCTAAGTGAATCATTGCTATCTGCTGGCTTGTTGGTCTAGGGGAATAAGTCTTGCTTTGGGTGTGAGAGGTCCTGGGTTCAAATCCCAGACAAGCCTTTCTTTGCTTCTTCCTTTGCAATTTGCCTCTTCCTGAAAAGGTGCATTTCCCCCCAAGAAGCTTCTGAATGGCTTAGGAAAGATGGTGCTTCCACATTTCGCTTACTGGATGCACCTGACAAAACGGACACATTCTAAAGCAGTTGTGTCCAACTCCAGTCCTGGAGGACCGCAGTGGCTGCAGGTTTTCATTCTAACCATCTTCTTAATTAGTGACCAGTTTTTGATGCTAATTAACTTCTTTAGCCTTAGCTTTAATTAGCTTAACTCAGGTCCCTTAGTTGTTTTTTTCCCTAATTAGCAGCCGGACAGTAATGAGACAAGCAGGACATGACTAGCTCACCTGTACCCATCAAACAAAATCTGAAAATAAAGATGAAGGTCTCAGTAAGGTTGATCCCTCAGGTTACCAAAACATTTTAGGAGTTCTTAGAAAAAAACAGAATATTAACATTTTGAAAATGTCTGTTGTGGCAAAAAGAGAGCAGCAACAAGCCATGGAATTGAATAGTGGGTTTAATTAACAGCAAGAATCAGCTTCTCATTAAGGAACTGGTTGGAGTTTGAAGCCCCAATTTAGCTGGTCGTCTGTTGGCTTGTTTCATGTCTCATTTCTGTTTGGTTGTCATTTAATGAAGAAAAGAATAATTCAGAAGACTTAATCCTTAAAAACAGGGCTATTAAAATAGAGGGAAAAGAAGTTAATTAGCAGTGAAAACTGGACACTGATTAGGAAAATGGTTAGAAAGAAAACCTGCACCTGCTGCGGCCCTCCAGGCTTGGAGTTTGACACCTATGATCTAAAGCGAGAACCTTAAAGAAAGGCCTCTGTTGTCGTGTTGTTACGGTCCTGGCATGGTTCATCCTAAAGAAATGCTTTTTCTTGGTGAAATGGTAGAAAACAATTCCTTGCACGGAATGACTGAAAATGCTGTATTACCCTAAAATAAAACACCCAATTTAAATATTACAAGACTTTATTCTCATTATATCTCAGGGTTCCAAATTGTATAATCTTCGAGTCTCAAATAGACCTTAGTTTTCTGTCCAAGACAAACATTATAGGAGATGGAACACAGCATTTGAGAACACTACAACAACTTAATACCAAGCTGGTTAGACAATGCTTGGTAGAAATCCTGAAAAACTGAATATTTAGAGAGTGTCTTGGCTAACATGTTTTTTCAAGATTATGTGAAAACAGAGAACAGTGTCTTCAAATTAGCAGAAAGGGGTACTGTGAGAAAAGAAAGTATTTCAGGTACAGAAGAATCACACTTCTTAGCCTCGCTGGAAAAATCTTGTACTTTGCTACTGAAAAGAAGAATCCAGCAAATATGTGAATCACAAATCTTGGATGTAGATACCATCTAGGCTTTGGAATAGCGAACCAGCTATTTGCCTTCCAGCACCAAAGCTGTGATTTTAAGAAAATTTTACATGAGGAAGTGATTGTTACAAGCTGTGAAAGGATATAATTATATTAAAATGAATGTACCTGAATTTGGAAACTTAGGTTAACACTGACAAGTGCAGTCATGTGTAGGGCTCATTGAAAGGACAGTATGTATGTAAGGGATTTAAATGTAATCCTCAACTCTTCTGCTTCTCTTCTTGGTATCTTCATTTGGCACTTGGTGTCACTGCCCTTCCAAGTTGCTTGCCTGCCATAAAAAAAATCATCTCAGATATAGGAGCATTGGAATCATCAGGTTGAATAGTCTTTTCATCAGAATGGCCGACCCCACACTGACCCAGCTGTAGAGTGGCCAGTAAGGGGGAGGTGGCTAGTTGGCCGAGGTCTCCATTAATCTGACTGTGTTTGGCTTGTCTAACTCCTTTTCTGCAATCTGGCACTGGGTCTACAATTAGCCGATGGACAGATATTGTTGTTTATTATTAGATTTTTAATTAATTTCTACTTTGTTGTGTTATATTTGATCAAATTTGTGTTCTTGTATGTGATAGTTCTGTTTTACTGAGTGGAATAATCTCATCTTGCATTTGAGAGTTGTTGAGGCACTTATTGAGGAGTGTTGTGCAAGAACAAAGTAGTTTCTACTATAGTATTGTATTTCTAAGGTGACAATGATAGTTAGGCCATCAAAATTAGTTGAAAAGGACACCCATTACATGTCCAACCTACCTGGAAGTGGGTCTCTCTCTGAATTGCCTTTCCTAAGATTTCTTCTATTTTCTCCTTGCAAGTTTTTTTTTCCCTTATCCTCTTAGGGAATCAAGGCTTGGGGGCTGTCAAAAACAGAGCCCATTAAAGCCATTGAGGTTGTAGTTATTGTTCTCTGTTTTAATTGGCCTTCTAATTTGCAGATGACTGATGCTGCACTGATCACGATACATAAAACACATACATTATTTTTATTTATTTTAAAAACCTAAAGGTAATTGTCAAATAAATCACTTAAATGCAGCAAAGTCAATAACCACAATACAATATACAATAACCCAAAAGGCAACAATAATCCTTCACTGTGCTGGTGACAATGCTATGTGAAAAGAACATTTTGTAGAATAAAATATCTTATAATGTCATATAAAGTTAGTAAAAAGTACCATAAAAGTAATACTATACCTGAAGGTATTCAGTATTGTCCCAAAAAAGAGATTCTTTGGAGCTAGCAGAGATAAAGAGCACTTGCCTCAGGAATAGATAGATAGATAGATAGATAGACAGATAGATAGATAGATAGATAGATAGATAGATAGATATTTTATTAATCCCCATGGGGAAATTCACATACTCCATTGGGCAACATACTGATAAAAACAATATTCATTAAAGAGTGATAAAAACGCAATGTAAGTTAAAAAATGCAAGATGGATAGAGCGAGGCAGGTATAACAGTCAATAACATTGTATAATGTTAACGTTTATGGGTGGAATTGAAGAGTCGTGTGGGGGAGGAAAGATCTCCTCAGTCTGTCAGCGGAGCAGGACAATGAAAGCAGTCTGTTGCTGAAGCTGCTCCTCTGTCTGGAGATGATCCTGTTCAGTGGATGCTTGCTCAGCGCCCATCGCTCCGCCATAGATTTCAAACTGTCCAGCTCCATGCCTATAATAGAGCCTGCCTTCCTCACCAGATTGTCCAGGCGTGAGGCGTCTCTCTTCTTTATGCTGCCTCCCCAGCACACCACCGCATTGAAGAAGACGCTCGCCACAACCGTCTGATAGAACATCTGCAGCATCTTATTGCAGATGTTGAAGGACGCCAGCCTTCTAAGGAAGTATAGTCGGCTCTGTCCTGTCTTGCACAGAGCATCAGTATTGGCAGTAGAGTCCAGTTTATCATCCAGCTGCACTCCCAGGTATTTATAGGTCTGTACCCTCTGCACACAGTCACCTCTGATGATCACGGGGTCCGGGAGGGGCCTGAGCCTTCTAAAATCCACCACCAGCTCCTTGGTTTTGCTGGTGTTCAGGTGTAGGTGGTTTGAGTCGCACCATTTAACAAAGTCCTTGATTAGGTTCCTACTGTATACTCCTCTTCCTGCCCACTCCTGATGCAGCTCATGATAGCAGTGTCGTCAGCAAACTTTTGCACATGGCAGGACTCCGAGTTGTATTGGAAGTCTGATGTATATAGGCTGAACAGGACCGGAGAAAGCACAGTCCCCTGCGGTGCTCCTGTGCTACTGACCACAATGTCAGACCTGCAGTTCCCAATACGCACATACTGAGGTTTGTCTGTAAGATAGTCCACAATCCATGCCACCAGGTATAAATCTATTCCCATCTCTGTCAGCTTGTCCCTAAGGAGCCGAGGTTGGATGGTGTTGAAGGCGCTAGAGAAGTCCAGAAACATAATTCTTACTGCACCACTGCCTCTGTCCAAGTGAGAGAGGGATCGGTGTAGCATATAGATGATGGCATCCTCCGCTCCCACCTTCTCCTGGTATGCGAACTGCAGAGGGTTGAAGGCGTGGCAGACCTGTGGCCTCAGGTGGTGAAGCAGCAGCCACTCCATGGTCTTCATCACATGTGACATCAGATCGAGAGGCCGGAAGTCATTCAGCTCACCAGGACATAATACCATTGGAGACTGGGGTGATGCAAGATGTTTTCCAAAGCCTCAGGACTCTCCCCTGTTCCCGGCTCAGGTTGAAGATGCGCTGTAGAGGACTCCCCAGCTCCTACGCACAGGCCTTCAACAGTTGTGGCGATACTCCATCTGGACCCACTGCTTTGCTGGCGCGAAGTTACCTCAGTTCTCTGCTTACCTGGGCTACTGTAATTGTGGGTGGGGGAAAACTCTCTCCTATACTGGTATCAGTATAAGGATGGGTGGAGGATGCAGTACTCTGAGGTGAGAGTGGTTTAGGGTGGTCAAACCTGTTAAAGAAGTTGTTCATTAGGTTTGCTCTCTGCACGTCTTTCTCGATGGTGACACCCCACTTTGAGCTGCAGCCAGTGATGATCTTCATCCCATCCCACACTTCCTTCATGCTGTTATTCTGCAACCTCTGCTCCAGCTTTCTCCTGTACTGCTCCTTCGCTACCCTGAGCTGGACTCAGAGTTCCTTCTGCATGCACTTGAGCTCATGCTGATCACCACCTTTAAAAGCCCTTTTTTTCTGGTTCAAAAGGCCGTTGATGTCACTTGTTATCCATGGCTTGTTGTTAGCATAGCAGCGTACTGTTCTTACTGGAACTACAATGCCCATACAGAAGTTGATGTAGTCAATAGTGCAGTCAACAACCTCCTCAATGTTCTCACTATGTGGCCCCTGCAGGATATCCCAGTCCGTAATTCCAAAGCAGTCTCTCAGAGCCTGCTCTGCCTCAGGGGACCACTTCCTGAATGAGTGTGTGGTTGTAGGTAGCTCCCTCACTCTTGGTTTGTAGTGAGGCTGAAGCAGAACCAGGTTATGATCTGCTTTCCCAAGCGCAGGCACCGGTGTGGCACTGTATGTGTCTTTAACATTTGTATACAGTAGGTCAATAGCCCTATTTTCCCGGGTGTTACAATCCACGTATTGGAAGAAGGCAGGTAATGTTTTATCCAGCGTCGCATGGTTAAAGTCTCTAGAGATTAGCACAGGCACCTTGGGGTACTGTGTTTGTAGTTTAGCAACATCGGTGTGGATGACGTCACACGCTATCTCCACATATGCCCGAGGAGCGATGCAAACAATAACAACAATGACGTGTCCAAACTCTCTGGGCAAGTAATAGGGACGCAGACTTACAGCCAACAGTTTGATGTCCCTGCAGCAAGGTTAGATTTTAAAGTTTACATGTCCAGGGTTGCATCACGTTGTATTCACATAGAGTGTGAGTCCTCCTCCTTTCTGCTTCCCACAGGTATTTGCGTCTCTGTCCGCTCTAACTGTGCTAAACCCAGGTAGCTCCAAGATAGCATCTGGGAATACAAGTTAACCTTGCCATTTAACAAGCATTTCAGAGAATTTTAATACTTCACTCATTCCAATATAATTCTTATTCCATTTTCAGAAACTTTTTAAATGTAATGTCTACTTTCAGTCTTTGATTACTTCATTAAATCTACTTACCGTGGGCACCATTCTTCATTCTTGCCCAAGTAGTTTTTCATTGTAATTCCTTTTCAAAAGTGATCTATGAATACATTTTCAGTAGAGTAAGAAAGTGTTATAAAGAGCAATGTTATAGACTTTTTTAAATCAGTTGGCTTTCTTATTTTGTGTCAATACTTCCATTTTTCAGAGCATGGTTAACATGGTAATTTTGTTTGTTTGTTTGATGTATTCACTCCCTCCCCTTCTCCCTCTTTCTGTCTCTTAGAAGATTATTTCCTGTTATAATCTGAAGGTAACAAGTGCAGATGTGGTATTATAGAATACAGTATAAGTTGCCAAGAGCAGGTGAATGTGGCAGAAGCTGTTTTCTTCTAGAATTTACATTTTTCATATATATTTTTTCTTTTAAAGCATGTGGCTGCATTCCATTTGAATATTTAAAAAATACATTCCTTTTCTTTAAGAGTGAGTGAATGTGAAAGCTAAAAAAAGTGTGATACCTAGGACTCATTGTTCTAGTAGGCATTGTACTTAGTAGTTATTCACCCTGTTATCAATTAAGCAGATACAAAAATGGATGGATAGTGCAATTGTGGTATTTGAGTTCTCTGTCATTTAACTTTTAGAACTTAATTTGTAAAAAAAATTCAAACAATTATGAGGTGCTCAATGGAAATAATGGGTGTGCTTGAAGAACACCTGAACATTGGTGAATAACATTATTTCCTATTAGTTAGTCTGTGTTGTATCAGAAACGAGTGGAATAAACTAGGAAATGGTTATGGATGGAGTTCTAGATAGAGCAAAAAGGGTGTGAGGGCTCAAAAATATCCCAAATAACCAGACTGTGCCTCACCCCAGGCATCTTGACCCCAAAATCTACTGGCCTGCTTTGGCATACACAGACTTAAAAGAGATAATGTCTCAGACAGCCTTTGGCTTTAGAAACTGTTTACAAAATGTTCTTTACAAATTAAAATATATATTCCAACATAAAAAGTATATAATAAAAAGCTCAAAAATGGCAACACTGAATTGCCTAAAAAGCGATCCTAGACAAATACCAATATACAATCTAAGGCCAAATACCAAAAGCAGAGCAAAAAACATCCAAAAACAGTAAATCTAATACGAAAAAACAGTACTTTTTAACTTCAATGCACCGGTGGCCCCATTTTAATTTCAATGCACCAGTGGCCCCATCTCTTGGGGTACACCTACATAACCCAAGGAACAGACTCACATTTAAGGTCAATTAATGAAAAATAAAAAAAAACCAAGAGCAATAATAGAGAAACATGAAAAATAATGATTTAAAGTTAACAAAAACAAAAGACATACAGAAAATAAATATGAGATATGGAATAAACACTGGCAGTAATATAACAAAAATATATGTATCCAATGTGGAAATGCCTTCACTGAGACTAAACATGACCATATCATTTATATTTTTTCATGCTCCTGTTTGGAAAAGCAACATTGAATATGGTATTTTTGAAATAAATACCATTTTTGTAAGCAAACCTCTTGTTTCACTTATAAAATATAATTTATAAGTTTCCTACAAGTACAGTACTAATTTTTTAAATAACACAATGTTTGGCTCCTAGTTGTTCTGCCTACCAGACAGGGAAAGATTTTGGTAAAGGACCAGAAGATACCTATAAACCAGAGACACATACTGTAAGGATCAAACATCAGGAAACAAACAAATCTAAAACCAAAAAAGCACTAAAGAAATGATCACAAGTGTTTAATACAGTTTATCCAATTTCAGATACAATATAAAGGACATCCTGGTATTTACTGTATATGGTCACGTCACTGACATCACATGTAGCGCAACACCTGGAATCTCTGGGACTCATTGTTATGATTTGAGTTTGTTTTTCATTTTTCTCAGGTTTTCCAGGGGGCTACAGAATTAATCTTTGTGTTATTTTGTGTTTTTTTTAAATTGAAAGAATCCAATTCTGCAGCCAGAATAGTGCTTAGAGTTTCCATTTTGATGCTATTTTAGTTTAATGATGGATGATGCCATTCTGTGGCTTTTGTGCCATCTGTTTCCATGAGGTTTCTCCCATTATGTCCCAGTTATGATGCTATCGATACACCAGTATAAAGACTCTCCCAAAACAGCCATTTCTATCTGAGATTAGATCAAACCTAGCAACTCATTTTACTTGATATTTGATTACTGCTTATTGAAGGCCTTTTGATTTTTGTTTTAGACCCTTGCTTTGCCTTGACTCTGTTCTTTCTCATGCAACTCACTGTTATGTTCTGGACTGACTGCCCTTTCTGCTGTCAGTACACTCATCACCATGGCAACCATTAATATCACTGTCAGAATAAGATGACATTCACAGGATAAAAAAATGGTATTGCAGCATAATGGTAAAAATAAATAACTTCATTAGGAAGACTTAGATCACAATTCCTTGTGTGTAAAAATCACATAACGGATGTATAAATTGGCCCATTAATTGGTAACATTAAATAAAGAGACTAATAACAACACTAGTAAAGGAAATATAAGAATGAAGTTGTTTAAAGTCACTCACTGATTTTTGGTATGACATATTTCTTTCTGCTTTTCAGTTCTCTGATACAAGAAATTCAAAAGCAAATTCTGATACATTTTTATATTTTAACCAATACACAGCATATTATAATTTGTATTTATGTTAACCAGGACACCCCAGATTTGTTTGACTTAATTTCTTTTTATTAAACCTAAGGGGCTTCGTCCCATGCTTGCTTCGCTTGTCAACCCCCCTGCCCTCGCTATGCACCAGCAACTTCGCATCTCTGCCACTTGCAAATAACAAAACTTCTAATTCTTGCAGACAGGCCTCTTCACTGGGAAGAAACACTAGTTTTCCCTGATGGCAACACAAATTAGATGATCTACAAGTCTCTGACTTAAAGTTTAAAGCCAAACAATATCTACATACTTCTGTCATATCACCTATGTCCATATATTCGATCTCTTTTCACTTTTACCTTTTCATCAATATCACATTGAATTTTGGAATTACATCGTGACAACGCAACATATAACTGCCCGTGAGTGAATATCATTTCTTTCTCTTTACATGAACTGTGTCTGACAATAGCATTCACACAAATGAGAAATAATTGAACCATGTGTGTGGTTGTAAATGTTTTAGATGTGGGCAGGACTGTTCCAAATCTCTTTGCATAAAGTCTTGTCTCATGGTGCTTGAAATTTTCTCTCGCGGGATTTCACTTTCACCAAACAACCAATCTTTTAATTCTCGCAGACACACTTGTTCATTGGGAAGAAACACTCCTTTTCCCTGATGGCAACACAAATTTGACGATCTACAAGTCTCCGACTTAAAGTTTAAATCCGAACAATACATTCGATTTCTTTCCACTGTTCCGTTATTTCACTGAGTAATAATTTTCGCTTATTTGTGCCAATGTGATCTTTATTTTCATTTTTTGACACTTTTGATTTTTCATACTTCCATTATCTCTAACCTGCTCTGCATGTTTAGCGTGCCAATGTTTTTGAATTGTTTACGACATTCTACTTTGTCATCTAAACTTTGTCTTTTATTTCTGGCCCCGGGTGTGGTTAAATCTCTTGGCACAAAGTGTCATCTTGCAGGATGTGAAAGCATTTCTCTTCAAAAGATCATGTCTCATTGCAGGATAAAAAGTCTCATCTCCCAAGATATTTTATTATAATAGAGAGATTTTATTTTTGATCTGATGGAATGAATGCCATATGTTAGGAGTGCTTAGGAATAAGACAAGTAAGAGGCTTCTTCCTCACCCTCCTTCTATACTCACAATAAAATACTAAGGATTGAAGCTCTGCAAAGGAGAGCCAGCAAGTGTATCCCAGGACTTAAGGACATGTCCTACCTGACAGACTCAGAGAATTAAACCTCTTTAGTCTAGAATAGAGGAGATTGCATGGGGACCTAATTCACGTGTTTAAAATATTCAAAGTAGATCTAGGCAACATTTTTTCAGTTTAAGGGTGAATCACATACTCAAGGGCGTCAGGGAAAATTAAGAGGAAGAACATTGAAATCTAAGTCCAGGAAGCACTTCTCTACACAAAGAGTTGTGAGAGTCTGGAAAAAACTACTGAGACATGTAGTTGAAGCAGAAACATTGACAACCTTTCAGAAGAATCTGAATGAGATATTGAGACAGCTTAGCTATTAGCTACACAAAAAGCTTGATAGACTGAATGGTTTTCTCTCATTTGTCAAATTTCTTATGTTATTATGTTCTATACTTAATTCTGAACATACGTCTGAATAGCTTAATGGCTCATTTTGTTATAACATGGTTTTGAAAACAATAACTACAGAGAAAAGTTAGGTTAGCATGAAGGGGGTTATGTTACTTTGCCTTTTGATCCACTTAAGGAACCAAGAGACTAGGATTTTGTGTATTTTTTGTGTATGTGTCAGTATCTGTGTGTCTGTCCATTTACTAGGGTTAGGTAGAATAATTTAAAAATAGACAAAACATATACAAGAAGGGTAAAAAAATAAAAAATGATGACAGAAATATTAAATGACTGTCTAAAAATGATAAAATTCATCTTATCAGCCTATTCTGTTGTTCAAAATTATAAGCTAGGAAGAGAAGTGTGGTCACATGGTTTATAGCTTTAATGGTAACAGCTGATAACTCTGTGCAGTGGACCTATGTTAGATAGGTAGCACCGCACTGTATTATTTTTTACCTTTTATTGGTTACATTTCTTTTGCTTTTCCTATTGGTGCACAAGCAGGTGAAGTGCCTTGCTCATGGTCAGAAAGTGTCAGAAGCAGGATTTGGACCTATGACTTCAGTGTTTAAAGTCCATAGAAGTCCACTATACCATACTATACCATACTTGCCTGCATGTTGTGTAAGCTTGTTTGGAAGACTTCCACAACTGCAATCAGATTATCTCCTGCTCCTTCAGAATGAAGCAGCTCAACTCTTGTACTCTGTTCCCCATTTCACACTCACTGTTCCGGAGAAGTGATGGCAATGCTCGAATTCATGTAATTGTCTGAAAAATTGGCATGCAAATTGTTGGTAAACAATTGATATATATATAGGATCAGCATATACCCAATAGTTTGAGGTATTCAGACAAGTTCATAGTGATGTCATCTGGGGTATCTCAGGGGAAGGTGACTGTAATGGGTAGTGACTTGAATGGACATGCTGGTGTCATGATTTTGCTGTCCTTGAGTTTTGTTTATGTTATGCACCATGACACCATTTTGTGTCAGTGTCAGGCATCACCAATTTTTGCTCCTTGTTCATAGGCATCTTAGTATTGTGATAACAATCAAAAGTCATTACTCTTATGCTTTAATTTGTAATTGAACTTTTTGGCGTTTTTGACCAGTGTTTTTTACTTCTGACTGCAATCTTTATTTCTAGTTTTGACCTTTTGAACGGAGTAATCTGACTGCTCTTTTCCCTAGCTCTTCAAATCCTGATCTGACACCCTTTTCTTCTTTTAAAGACAAACCTGCATTTTTGCCCTTTTTTCATGTACATACAATAGTTCAAGCCAGTGTTGGTGGTTATGGGAGTCCTATGGGACTTTAACTTTACTACCAGGAATGTTGAGGGCTAGAATATTCTGTAGTTTGGTGATACCATGGAAATAGTCATGTACATAACCATTTTTATGATGGAGTAATAAACAAACAAGTGAAATTTGAATCTGGTTGTGTAAAGGGCATGATAAACTTGTAAGAGTCATTTTCCTAGTTCTATAAGATTCATGAATATTTTATTAGATGACAATGCAAAATCTATTGGAGGTTCCTATAAGTAGAATTGTATTGGTATATTCTTGCCATTTCTAACAGCTTTGAGTAATCATTATTCTTCAGTTAGTGACAGCCTTGCCATGAGTAAGGTGTAGAGGCATACGGTTTTAAACCATGTTCATGCTTATGCACGTGACCTTGCCTGGGCAGGTGCTCGTGCCTGTGGGCCTATGGGCCTTTTGAGTGTGTGAAACAACTCTAAGAAAACAGTGCTTATTTAAATACTGTACCGTACGCTTAAGGCATACAGAAGAAGAAATTAAGAACCTTTAAGTATAGAAAGAAGAAGTAAGGATCTTTTAAGAAGTAACTAAAGTTTCTCAAGAAAAGCTAAGTTTAGAGAAGACACAATTTTCCTTTTTTTGCCTTTTATTCTACATGTGTAACTATTTTTTCTTTTATTCTTGTGTGGATTATTTGCTTTTAACTTTCACTAAATAATTATAAAACAAACTTGGATTGAGACATTTCTTTCGACATGCGTTTACCCGTGCTTGACTTCGCTTTACACTTCGATGGCTACAATACTGTTGGTTTGAAAAAGAAGTTGACTGGGAAATGGTGAAAGATTTGAAAAAAGTTTCTGGAGAGGTTTATGTAACTCATCATCACTTGGTTGTAGAACTGTGTATCCATTTGTCAGAAGCATAAAGAGAAGTAAGAGGAAATATGTACTGAGTCTGAGGATTATGAATTTGAAGGAGGAGAGTGTGAAAAAGTACATTTTCTGAACTGGAGAGCTGTTGGAAATACTGAAGGTAGAGGAAGGTCCCAGAGTTAAATGGTTGACAGATAGGCAAAGAAAAGGGTAATCCATTGGAATACAAGTCATATCAAGCAATTAAGCTTTTCAGTCAGGCAATGAAGGTGGCTGACAGAGTGTTCATGAAACGAATCGGGAATTAAATGAAAGTTAATGAAATTAGCTTGGTTTCATGCCTGGGAAAGGAAAAGCAGATGCAATTATGTTTTCAGCCATATGCAGGAAAATAATTTAGTAAATTAAAAGAGGAAGCAAATTGCATTTGTGATAGGTGTTAAAAAAGGTGGTTAGAAGTTCCATTGAGAAAGTTGTGTGGATGAATGCTTACTGTAGGCAGAGAATGTCAACATGACAAAGTACAAACAGTGCCATTAGCTAGTTAGCTAGTTAACATATGGGGGTGGTGAAAGTTTTGAGGTGAAGGTGGGCTTCAGCACTAGGGACCTATTCTTAGTCCATTCCTTTTCATGATAGTAGTTGAGGTGGTTAACAGAAATGTGTGAAGACTTCCCATGGGAGCTAATATGCACCAATGATCTCATTTTAATTACAAAACATAAGCATTATTGAAGGAGAAGATACTGATAAGGAAAGCCAGTTTGAAAGCAAAGGCCTCAAAGTACACAAGAAAAAAGACCAAGGTAATGGTTAGAGGTCAAGGAGCAGGAGACATAAAAAAGGTGGGTGCATGGTAGGGTGGCCAAAACATCTGGCTTTTGGCTTGACAGTATTGTTTTTGAGCACACTATCCACAAGCCATTACCACCTTGAACAGGAACATGATTCGTCCTCTTTTCATGGATTTGGCAGGATTCTGGAAACTGAGCCTGGTTTGCAGAATTAACTGTGTGAAAGTGTAAATGAATGCCAGTGATAGTGATAGAGTATTTAATTTACACTGTGGGGAATGCCATAGCCCTTTTGCTCTTAGACTTTGTCATTCATGTTCCCTGACATACAGGTAGTATAATATACAAATTAATGGATTCTGTTCAAAGCAGATAAGGCTACAAAGCTGCAGCAAACTATGGAGAGTAGTTGACTTTTTCTTCTTACTTGAATCAAACTACCTCAATGTTTCGGTTGGCATGTCTACCAATGTGTGAGAAAGTTGGAC
Organism: Polypterus senegalus; assembly: GCF_016835505.1. Taxonomy (NCBI): domain Eukaryota; kingdom Metazoa; phylum Chordata; class Cladistia; order Polypteriformes; family Polypteridae; genus Polypterus; species Polypterus senegalus. The sequence goes on from NC_053157.1 coordinate 83,045,383, forward strand.
CAAGAGGTTGGCATTCTCGCCAAAAAGACATCTTGGCTCTGTTCTTATAGTAAAAGATAGCATGTGCTTTTGTTAGTTTATTCATGTGAAGCTGAATATGTTGTTTTGTTGGTCCAAATGACATGTGTTCATTAAATGATATGATATGATAAAACACTATGATATTGTGGAAGGAGATTTATAATAAACAAAATGTGTTTAAGTGCATTAGAATTCCTTGATTCAATAAAAAAATAATCATTAAAAAAGAAAAAGGAGCAATTTGATCGATGTGTTGCCACAGATAAACATAAAGTTAACACTTGTAGTGCTGGTATGTCAGTATTATTTTTCTCTTCATTCACACCAGCTCAAGATGTCAAAATCTTGGCTGCAGAAATGTGTAAAGTGCATCAGGCTGTGAAGCATTATCAGTCATACAGAAGTGTTGATTGTGAAGTAAAAGGTGATAAAGAAATATTCAGTGATTCATTGATACTGAAAGGTATAATGTAGTAAAACTAAACCAAATATATATGCATGAAAATATTCTAGCACTGTGTTCTATACAAAAACATGTGAAATATATTAAAGGATGGCTTATCATTTTCAATAGCGACTGATGCTTCTAATAAAAGTCAAAAAATGTTTCCCAATCCTTCTACAAAACTTTTATTTTGAGAAGGGATGGCAACATATGTTACTTGACCTTTAAAGCAATAGCAATGAATCATCAGAGGCCATAACAAATCAGACACTGGTTAAACTAGAGATATCTGTTGATATGGCAAATGTTAACTATTGAAAACACAACAGTGTAAATCCAGACATCATTACTATGAACATGGAGAGAACGCCAATAAGCTTTTAGCTCAACAAATTCACAAGCAAGAAATGCACAATGCAATCTCAGTAATCACCAACGCAAACTGAGATCGAATCGTCGAACACAAAAATATAATGCACACTTTCAGAGACTACTATAAATCCCTATATAATACTGAGTTTAAAGAAGATAATACACAATCTAATGCATTTCTGGATACTTTACAGATACCACAAATAGACACTTTTAGTGCGGAGGAACATGGTGTTATCAGAATTACTAGATGCTATAAATTCACTCCAAGGTGGGAAAGCAGCAAGCACTGATGGCTGCCCTGCAGAATTTTACAAGAAATTCTCCGCTCAGCTAGCTCCCCTCCTACTAGGAACATTTACAGAAGCCAGAGATAACCAATCTTTTCCTCTAACCTTTCGCCAAGCACTAATCACCATTTTCCCAAAACAAAATAAGGACTTATTACAATGTGCATCATACAGACCAATTTCACTTCTGAATAACAACGTTAAAATACTCTCTAAAATCATAGCTAGAAGGATGGAGAAAGTGCTCCCCTCGGTAATATCACAAGACCAAACTGGATTTATTAGGGGCCGACACTTATCTTCAAATCTTCGACACCTGTTTAATGTAATATACTCACCAACTAAATCAAACACCCCAGAAATATTATTATCATTGGATGCAGAAAAAGCATTCGACATGATTGAATGGAAATACCTTTTACTACATTGGAGAAGTTTGGGTTTGGCCCGAACATTTGTGGATGGATCAAATTACTGTATACTAACCCAGAAGCTTCAGTTTGCATCAACAACATTTGCTCAGACTACTTTAAACTAGAACGTGGCACTAGACAAGGATGCCCTTGTCACCGCTGCTGTTTGCATTGCCATTGAACCACTGGTAATACATTGTCAAATACTGATCAGATAAAGGGGTTTAGCAGAGAAGGACTGGAACAGAAAATTTCATTATATGCAGATGATATGGTACTGTATATATGTGACCCAGAAAATTCTGTGCCTGCAGTCTTAGCAGCACTCACAGAATTTCAAAAGATCTCTGGTCTCAGAATTAATCTGAATAAAAGTGTACTCTTTCCAGTGAATTCTCAAGCATATAATATTAGATTAGATACCCTACCTTTTATCATTGCAGAACAGTTTAAATACCTAGGGTAAACATCACAAGTAAACATAAAGCTTTATCAACAAAATTTCGCCATCTGCATGGAAAAAATTAAACAAGACTTGCATAGATGGTCAACCCTTCATCTCACACTAGCTGGAAGAATTAACACTGTTAAGATGAATATTCTTCCTAAGCTCCTTTTTTTATTTCAAAACATCCAATATACATTAATAAATCATTCTTTAGCAATTAGATTCAACAATAACCTCATTTATTTGGAATTCAAAACATCCACACATCAAAAGAGCGACCTACAAAGACAAAAGGCAGAAGGCGGCATGGCTCTACCTAACTTCCAGTTTTATTACTGGGCAGCAAATATACAGGTGATAAGAACCTGGACACAAATAGAAGAACATACACAGGCTTGGACCGCAATAGAAGTAAAATCCTGCAGTACTTCTTTGTATTCCTTGCTCTGTGCTCCAATAAACACACGTTATCGGCAATATACAAATAACCCAATTGTGCTCCACTCACTTAGAATCTGGAACCAATGTAGAAAGCATTTTAAGACGGAGAAGCTTCTATCTGTGGCACCTCTGCAAGAGAACCACCTCTTTCAACCTTCACAAACATATGCAGTTTTAATATCTGGAAAAATTTGGAATTAACTTGCTTAGAGATCTTTATATAGACAACGTCTTTGCATCCTATGAACAATTACATTCCAAATTTAACATTCCAGCTACACATTTCTTTCACTATCTTCAAATCAGGAACTTTGTTAAACAGAACCTTCCAGATTTTCCTCATCTTGCACCCTCATCCATGCTGGAAAAATATTGCTCAATCTCAAGGACTTAGACTCCATCTCTACAATATATAAAATCATTTTACAATCCCTCCTTTCAAAGATCCAAGAGGACACTGGGAAAAAGATCTCTCAATTAATATATCAGAAAAGGAGTGGAAAGTAGCAATGCAGAGAATTCACTGAGCTCCATATGCAAAGCATACAATTATACAACTCAAAATTATATATCGAGCACATCTGTCTCGACTAAAACTCTCCAAAATGTTTCCAGGGCATGATCCAACCTGCGAACATTGCAACCAAGTCCCAGCCTCACTGGGTCACATGTTCTGGGCCTGCACCAAATTAACATTATTCTGGACAAAATTTTTAATTACCTTTTAGACAGCCTTGGACTCACAATCCCTCCTAACCCATTAACAGCTGTGTTTGGGGTTCTTCCAGAAGGGCATAAAGTGGAGAAAGACAAACAAATTGTGATTGCATTCACTACACTTTTGGCACGCAGACTTATTCAGATTAACTGGAAGAACCCAAACTCTCCTCTTTTAAGTCAGTGGGAAACTGATGTGTTATATTATTTGAAATTGGAAAAATCAAATACTCAGTTAGAGGATCCGTACAGACTTTTTTCAAAACATGGCAGGATCTAATCAGTATTATTTTAAAATAAGCTCAAAAAGCACAGAGAATTTATTAATTTAGGTATGTTTACAAGCCTTAAATTTCACACCGTTTGGCTTGCTCTCTCTCTCAGGGGTGGGGATTAATCTGTTCTTAACTTAATTTTTCTTTTGTAAAAACTTGATTGCTTTGTGTGGATTGCAATAAAATTAATAAAAAGGAAAAAAAAAAACAACAACAGTGTTTACCAGAAAATGAAACTAGCTCAAAAGAATATTATTGCTGCAAAATGCTTTACCCATTTTTTTCACAATTCAACAAGATTTGCCACAGGAAAATGGGAAATTCATTTTAAATGCAATATTGTGCTTACAGTGTATACCCATTTTAGCATCTCAGCAAAAAGAAAATAGTTAAAGGAATTCTCTGAATTTGTGGAAACTGATAATTACAATCTGTTGCAGCATGTTGTGACTAAATTGCTTTTTTTTTGACATCTATTGACAGCTTATCTTGAAAGTCTAAAAAAGCTACTCCTAAAGTCTAGATGAAGAAGAGTTCCCCACAATGCTGTTGAAGTACTTTGGAGAAAGAGAAAATGCCTGTGCATCATCAAAGATCTATTTCACCCAGCTCAGTCACACTCTTAAAGTGTTCTCAGACACTATTAAAGCACTAGAATACAAGTCATTTGGCATAATTTTAGTATTTAAGCTAATGGTAGATCTAATAAACAAACTTGAGAGTAGAGTTAAGGGCTGTTTTTTGGCTTTGCAGTGAACACAAAGTTTAGTCAGCCAACCCTTGTCATATCTAAGAAATGTCAAGAAGACTTCATTGTTTACTATGAAACAGCCACAGAGTACATATGTGACAGGTATGGTATACAGCAATACTCACACAGAATGTGTTTCTTCAATGATGACCTCAGATTGGAGACATGGGAGAATCTATGTATAACTGGACTTAGTGAAAGCAGAGCTCCAAAACTGTAACATCTCCTTGGAAGTGTGCACAGCCATGTACAAACATTTACTGGCCAAAAGAAAACTCCTGGAAAGGGGCAGTTAAGAAAAACAAAAACCAGACACCTACACCAGAGAGTCTGTGGTAAATAAGCTACTTCCTTTAGTTTGTGCTTGGTTTATATATACATACTGTATAGGCAAAGCAAAAAAAAAATTGTGTTAGAATTTGCATTTAACAAGATAAGTCATTATCCGTATTCATTTATTATAAGGGTTAAAACTTATGAAAAATAACAATGTGTTTAAAACACACTGTATATACATATACATACTCTGTGTCCTCCTTTTAGGAAATTCGGAAACGGCCATGCAGCATGTGTGGTAAATATTTGGGAAAGAACTGAATCCAGTGCATGGTTTGTCAGAAATGGGTGCTCAAACGATGTCGTTTTGTAAAGGGTAGTGTGCTGACAGAAAATGCAACCTTTGCAAAAAGTTTGTGCGAGAGGTGCAGAATGTCAACAAGTGGAAGAATGGAGTTGTTTTGGAAAAAGTATGGAAGCTTTGCTATTTAGGTAACATGTTCAGTGTGGATGAATTTGCAGGCACAGCAGTAATTGGCAGAGTGAGATGTGGAACAATTCTGGGAACTATTCACCATTCTGAGAGTCTCAGTTGCATTAAAGTGTTAAGTTTGTGAAAGCTGCATAAGTAGTTATTGTATGCCTTATGGGACTTGGACATTTCCAATGAAAGTGGAATGTGAACCAAAGCTCCAAAGAACAGAGATGACAATGATCTGATGAATACATGGAGAGTTATGCAGTGAGATGAAGATGAAGTCTAAATTAAGAAAACCTTTGTGTTGATGTGATATGTGCTATGTTGAGGTATAACAAACTGATGTGTTTTGGTCATGTGGATTGAAGCAAAGGATAATTAAGTAAGGAGGTAAACAAAGATGGAAGCAAAAGAGATGAGGCCAAAAGGAAGGACAAAGAAGATGTGTTTGGAGATGGTGTCATGTGATATGAAAAGAATGAGTTTCAGCCCAAAGAATACCTAGAATCATTGAAAGTGTAGGAAAAACATTTCGGGAACAACCAGCTAACTAGTAATCCTGGAAACAGCTGATGATGTCAATAGCAAAATTAGTTTCTCATTAAAAAAAAATGTAATTCATTTAAAGCAGTGTTGGGTGGCATGGTGGCGCAGTGGTAGTGCTGCTGCCTTGCAGTAAGGAGACCTGGGTTCGCTTCCCTGGTCCTCCCTGCATGGAGTTTGCATGTTCTCCCTGTGTCTGCATGGGTTTCCTCTGGGTGCTCGGGTTTCCTTCCAAAGATATGCAGGTTAGGTGTACTGGCGAGTCTAAACTGGTGTGTGTGGTGGGTTGGCACCCTGCCCGGGATTGATTCCTGCCTTGTGTGCTGGGATTGGCTCCAGTGGATCCCTGTGTTCAGATTCAGCAGGTTGGAAAATTGATATTCTGTTGTTGCTCACAGAAGAAATTGTGACTAGATGTGTATTTAATGATAACAAGGATGTTGCACTTGTAAACGTTTCCTGCATTGGTGAAAATATTTTAGTTAAAACAATGACATTTGTCCGCACATGGAATAGAATGTCCAATAGTAGATCATCCAAAGTTAATATTAACTTATACTTTCCTGAAGACCCAATGGAAAGCATTCCTAAAAATAACTCATTTAGCTAAAACCTGATTGTTGTTGTTTTCACTACATGAAAAACATGTAGTGTTATTTTATCAGAATGTAACTAGGAGTCACATGAGCTTAGTGTTTCAGTGACTCCTCTTTGAATCTTTACTGTATTGTGAAGTTCACATTTTCTTTTTACAAAATAATCTATTTTTTTCTGACTACATTTATTCCATTATATTTTTGTTGTGGAGCCAGGACCTATCCAATCAGCACTAGATGCAAGGTGGAAACACTTGTGAACAGAACACTAGCCCATGACATTGACAGTGACCCAAGCTAGGAATTTACCCAGTTTGCCTGGAATTTTGAGATAGTTGCACAGACTGCAGGACTATACTCTAAACAACCAAAACACTTTATTTTCATTGTGATATTCAGCCCCTTATGAAGATTAACTTTTATCTTTCCTATTTAAGTATAGGACATAATATTGACCATTGTAGAGAAGATCTGAGGCAGAATGTAAATGCAGTAAAAATATGAAGGATATTTTTCTTCCAAATATATCCCTTGATTCAAGAAGCTAACTTGACAATTTGTCCTTTGAAATTAATTGAATTTCCTTCTTACTTTCAAATGAATTAAACTAAATCCATATCAGGCGAACTTCCAGGCCTGTATTATGAATACAGAGCCTGGTAATTATGTACAAGTACAGCTTAAGGCATTTTTAGTATTTAGTGCTAAAAGCTGTGGGGAAGGTAAAATGTCTTAAATCAGCCAAGGATGCTAAAAACCACTCATCTTTCACTCCTATTAGTTTTAGTTTGTGTACAAACATAAAAAATTATAGCAGAGACATGCATGTACACAAGAATTATCATATAATTTAACTTCTTTTGAGTTTTCTTTTCATATCTCACCTACAAATAAACAAGTAAAATCATACCTTACTGACATCTACGCTATGTATTAATGACTAATGGAATTCTTTATGTGATAATGGCAACTTTTAAACTTATAAAGTCAGCAGTTTTGAATTACTGCCTTTACAGAGTTAATCAACTCTCTCTCTCTTTAGTGTTTTTCCTTTGTTGTCTGCTGTGTACTTTTCTTCCAGACTACTGCAGAAAGCCTTAGGGTAAAAATCTGCTTCATACTATTTATATTCTTCCTCAACTTCTCAAATGATGAGAATTTCATTGACAATCTTCAGTGGTGATGAAAAAAATGCCAACTTGATTACACATCTTTAGGAACATCAGAGGAATATCTGAAATGCTTACCTCCACTAAAATGAAAAAAACAGGTAGTGTGCTGTGCAGTATGAAGCATGTCCACAGTCTTCCACATTGGTGTGGGTGGTATTGTTCTTGAAGTATTTCTGTGTTATACAATGCTTTTGAGATTAGCTTTAGGAATATGGAATGCCACCTATACTGAGATGATGGCAAAGTGCTGGCTACATATAGTTGGTCTAATTTCAAACCTCACTTTTATTTTGAAAGAGAACATTTCAATTCAATGTTACTGCAACATCTGCGGATGCAATTAAATTATATTTGGTCACCCAGACCTGTGTGAAAACCAGTCAGGTAACATCTACAGGCTGCTGAGGTAAAATTAAAAATAAAGAGTGTCATAAAAGTGAGATGCATGGAATGGTATGTGTTATACTGTGCATGTGTTAAACTGGTGTGTATGTGGTACCAAATCCTAATCCTCGGTAAGTAAGATGAAGCAGACCAGAGTGTCAGTAGAATGACTTAATTAACCACTGAACATATTCAAAGAAGGATTTGTTGTAATGGTCCTGTGAAGCCGAATATTCATTTATTTACATTTGTATGGCTTCAGAAACAGAGCACATATGATAATGTTATATATTTGTCATAAAAATCAATGTCTACAGAATACTACTGATGGATAGTACACAAAAAGTTCAGTAGATGGCATGCCGCCATTAGCAAAGACACTGGAAAGAAGCTATTAAATGCTTTTAAACTGTACAGACAGAGTATTCACAGCCACTTCTTAAACTGCAATTACCATGTCTGTTTCCTATAAGTACAGATACATGAATAGAGAAACAACATTCCTTAAAGTACTTTACACATTAAACTGAAGCACCTGGAGCATAGGAAAGGAACCATATAAACAAAATGTATTATTATTATTATTATTATGAACACACTTTGACATAAAGGCCTGCCTGAAACATGTTTGTAAAACATTGTTACAGCTTTTGCCATCAAAGAAATAATGTTTATTTCTCATTAAACTAACAACAAAACATGTAGCTTACATCAATAAAGATGCACATAAAGTTAACAATGAAATACACGCGGCAACGTGCAGACTCTGGGAAGTACAACATTTCAACATGTCAGGAGCAAAAACTAACACACGCGCATGCTGCACAGTGTCTGTTGTACAGTGAGGCAGACTGGACTGGAGAGAGTGGCATAAGCAGCTTCATGAGTGTCTAAAAGGACAGCATAGGACAGTGCCTCTGCCTCTGTTCTTCCAAGGCTACATCAGGGGAAGCAGTACTGAGAGTTGGTGTCTTTCAAGGCCACAACATCAGGAGTTCTGTTAGGGCCCTGGTCAAGCCAAGTCCAAATAAACAATACTGTGGAAGAACATTTATTTATCAAAGGATTAGAATGCCAGTCCTTTGCCTAATGCTTTGCTAAAGTATTTTCCCTAGGGAATCCTTAATTAATAGTTTCCTGAATCTATATATGTAAAAGTCATTGTATGTGTGTGTGTATGTACAGTGCATCCGGAAAGTATTCACAGCGCATCACTTTTTCCACAATTTGTTATGTTACAGCCTTATTCCAAAATGGATTAAATTTATTTTTTTCCTCAGAATTCTACACACAACACCCCATAATGACAATGTGAAAAAAGTTTACATGATGTTTTTGCAAATTTATTAAAAATAAAAAAACTGAGAAATCACATGTACATAAGTATTCACAGCCTTTGCTCAATACTTTGTCAATGCACCTTTGGCAGCAATTACAGCCTCAAGTCTTTTTGAATATGATGCCACAAGCTTGGCACACCTATCCTTGGCCAGTTTCGCCCATTCCTCTTTGCAGCACCTCTAAAGCTCCATCAGGTTGGATGGGAAGCATCGGTGCACAGCCATTTTAAGATTTCTCCAGAGATGTTCAATCGGATTCAAGTCTGGGCTCTGGCTGGGCCACTCAAGGACATTCATAGAGTTGTCCTGAAGCCACTCCTTTGATATCTTGGCTGTGTGCTTAGGGTCGTTGTCCTGCTGAAAGATGAACCGTCGACCTAGTCTGAGGTCAAGAGCGCTCTGGAGCAGGTTTTCATTCAGGATGTCTCTGTACATTGCTGCAGTCATCTTTCCCTTTATTCTGACTAATCTCCCAGTTCCTGCTGCTGAAAAACATACCCACAGCATGATGCTACCACCACCATGCTTCACTGTAGGGATGGTATTGGCCTGGTGATGAAAGGTGCCTGGTTTCCTCAAAACATGACACCTGGCATTCACACCAAAGAGTTCAATCTTTGTCTCATCAGACCAGAGAATTTTGGTCTGAGAGTCCTTCAGGTGTCTTTTGGCAAACTCCAGGCAGGCTGCCATGTGCCTTTTACTAAGGAGTGGCGTCCTTCTGGCCACTCTACCATACAGGCCTGATTGGTGGATTGCTACAGAGATGGTTGTCCTTCTGGAAGGTTCTCCTCTCTCCACAGATGACCTCTGGAGCTCTGACAGAGTGACCATCAGGTTCTTGGTCACCTCACTGACTAAGGCCCTTCTCCCCTGATCACTCAGTTTAGATGGCTGGCCAGCTCTAGGAAGAGTCCTGGTGGTTTCAAACTTCTTCCACTTACGGATGATGGAGGCCACTGTGCTCATTGGGACCTTCAAAGCAGCAGAAATTTTTCTGTAACCTTCCCCAGATTTGTGCCTTGAGACAATCCTGTCTCAGAGGTCTACAGACAATTCCTTTGACTTCATGCTTGGTTTGTGCTCTGGCATGAACTGTCAACTGTGGGACCTTATATAGACAGGTGTGTGCCTTTCCAAATCATGTCCAATCAACTGAATTTACCACAGGTGGACTCCAATTAAGCTGCAGAAACATCTCAAGGATGATCAGGGGAAACAGGATGTACCTGAGCTCAATTTTGAGCTTCTAGGCAAAGGCTGTGAATACTTATGTACATGTGACTTCTCAATTTTTTTATTTTTAATAAATTTGCACAAATCTCAAGTAAACTTTTTTCACATTGTCATTATGGGGTGTTGTGTGTAGAATTCTGAGGAAAAAATGATTTTAATCCATTTTGGAATAAGACTGTAACATAACAAAATGTGGAAAAAGTGTTGCGCTGTGAATACTTTCCAGATACACTGTATGTATGTTCCCTCATCACTTCAAATGACTTGAGTGATATTCATGAAACTTGGTACACATGTTTCTCATTGGTCGGCTAAAAATACTGTAGGGTGAAATCAATCCTAACCCACACCCTTCTGGGTAGGGTGGGGGGTGATCTTGCAGTCTTGTATGCATGTTATCATCCCATTGACACTCGAAATGACCACCAGGGGGCGAACTGGAGGTGACTGCCAACATTCTCTATGTATGAGCACCAATGCGCCCATGTTGCTTTTGAAATGAAATAGAGTTGGCCGTTTCCGAGAGTCAGCTGGTTGATAACATACATACAAGACCGCAAGAGAAGCACATTAGTGAGTCTTCATTGTTTGTTAATTTATTTTTATTTTTAAAGTTGTGTTTTTTTTATTATATTTTTCTCAAACAATCAAAAAAAAAAAACTGAAAAACAAAGTATTGCAAAAGGTGTGTCAGTCTGACTCTGCAAATTAGGATGTGACCAAATGCCAATAGTGAGACAGCACTGATATAATATAAAATGTGGGTTCTTCTGTATGCTTCTATATTTTCAGCCTTCTTCCAATAGTCAAACTTTACTGAGTGAATAAAACTATTTATTTTGATTATTTGGGAAGCACCAAGGTTAGGACTGTTATTTTAAAGCTCCAGAGTACTGTTTACAACTCATGTCTCAGCCATTGTTTGGTCATTTTCTTGTGTATGTATGGTTTGTATTTCCTGGCTTTTAAATGGAATAAAATTATCAGTTTTCTGCATATAGAAATATATATTTTTAATTAGGTTGTAACATTTTATTAATTCATCAAAATGTTAGAGGTATAATTCTGTTTTCAGAGAACAACTTTCCCACTTAATTTTAAATTTGCTTTCTAAATCATTTTAAACCACACAAAATAAAGAAGTTCAGAAAACTTGTTAAGAAGATTTTTTTTTCCTAGAACAACCGTGGCTTTTTTTCTGGCAGCTTCAGTTTGTGCATATAAATCATCTGCTTTATTCATCATCTTGGGATATTGATTTACACATTTCAGAACAAACTTTATACTAGTATTGATTTGGGATACACCAACAGAGAAATATGGCACTTTAATGTTTTGTACTGAATCTGCTTGTTTTCTCTTCTGAGCCGAACAGTAAATAATGATCCTTTATTTGCTTCAGTATTTTGTGCTATTGACTTATTTGGCATGTCATTTTTTTCTTTGCTATTTTTTTATTTGCTTTCTTTTCACCCACTGTAGGAGTTTGCCTCCACATCTTCAGAAGATTTAAAAATGACAAAATTGGCTTCCTTTGGGTTTCTGTTTTATTCATTTTGTTGTTGTTAGTGGATGTTCTAAACTGAAAATAGTTACATTGCATAAGTATTTTCTTAAAATGTTCTTTTCAATTTAACATTTTAAGTTCATGATTATGGCAATAAAATAACAAGAATTGTATGGAATATGCTTATGATATCTATCTATCTATCTATCTATCTATCTATCTATCTATCTATCTATCTATCTATCTATCTATCTATCAATCCAATAAAGTTTTTGTTCAAGTAGTTTGTTTCTCATTTTCATGACACTGGTATTTATCTGGAAAATTTCTACTTTATTGATGCCTTTTGAGTTGTGAATAGACAAAAAACAATTTTACATATACTTTAAAAGCACTTTGATTAGCATGTGTTTACATACAAAGGTAATTCAAAAAGTATAGGCAGTTTGAAAATTATGGGGTAACCACAACACAAATAAGCTGAAACAATACAACACATTTGCAATGGCTTTTGGGTAGTTCAAACACTCACAGCGGAGCACTCTGCATTATTCTAGTTGAAGTCAAGGTCAAAAGGACAGGGACACTATACTGCAGGATTGCTCCATTATTGAACAATGCACCATAGTAAGATTTCTTTGGGCACATTTAATATATTGTTAATTCCTTTACCCAATCATAAAATTGTCATAAGACAATAAGCTTTATATTACTTGTAGCTGACTAAAAAGAGCCCAGTGTACCCAATAAAGAGACAGCCTTTACAAATGGACTAAAAGTTAGTGATTTTTGTTTGCTGTGGCAATATTTGTCAAAAATACAAATAGTGAAGAAATCAAAGACTCATTTGTGTTATTTCTATATACACTAAAATAAATACTTTCAAAATAAGCCTAAACAATCAAACTAGCTTATCCTTGCAGATGGATTTTTTTTTTCCTTCTGAGAACAATAAAAGTTGATTCTGCTAATCTCTAAAGGATTCAGAAAAAATATGAAATTAATGAGTTCATTAAAAGGGATTTAAGCCAAATAAAATAAATATATGTTAAGCAGTGTACTGTTTCCAACTTGAGCCCCAATGTTCAAGTTCAGCTCCTGTTGCTGTCTTTGCAGACTATTCTTATTTTCCCCATGTCTGCAAGGATTCTTCACTAGGTACTCATTTTTTCTCCACATTCCAAAGATGTGTGTGTTACCCTGATTTGTGATTTCTTATTGGTTCCAAGGTTTCACGCATAAATGGACTATTGATGACTGGCAACCCTTCCAAGGCTGTCTGTACTGTCTTGTGTCCAATGCTGTTGAGCGAGTTCAGGTCCACTGTGGCTCTGATTTGCATGAATCAGGCTTGAGAATATTATGTACATAACCATCTACACTAATGGTCAGACCTTCACAAAAGACCACTAATTCCTGAAAAGAAAACATTTGAAACAACCTGATTATTTGTAAACCAATCAAAATGCAGGGATATTATTTTTTAATATAAGAATGTCTGAAAAAAATCATCCAAGGCGTTTTCCACTATACAGACAAAAGTAAATAATCAAACATAAAAACGCTAAATCATATTTGCATGACATTCTAAAGCTACAAGTTTAAAAATTAAATTAGACCATTTTTACAAATGTCTTTATGTTATTAGTCATTTCAAATATCTTGCCATTTTACATTACAGAGTGTCATTATATAGTATAGTAAAAAGACAAAATCTTTCTTTATAAAAAATGGGGTGATTACCACCCAGTCTCGCGTACTGACCACCGTCACTGCTATTTGCTTTCTGCTCATTACCTTCACTTGTATGACCAATGTCAGGAATGCATTGAGTTAGTTTTGGTATATATTTTTTTCCTCATACCGTTACTTTTTATTTTATATTTTTATTGTTACTTGCATACATTTGTTTCATATCTGTATGGCAATTTATCTATCCCGGATATGATGTTAATATGCATCAATCCCTGCATGTAGGCCCTCCAACCTGCAGGGAAAAAACTTGTTGGTTGGTGGCAGAATTGACACTCCGGCCACCATGAAAAAAACCTCACGCTGTTCCATTCCAACTGAACTAGTGTGCTGCTAAAGTATCACCCGTTGCATGGCTGCACTCGGGTCCTAATCTGGATCTATCTATCTATCTATCTATCTATCTATCTATCTATCTATCTATCTATCTATCTATCTATCTATCTATTTAATAATAATCTAATCTAATCAACTTTAACTATATACATTACAGTCAAAACTCAGGTGCTGCTGCACATAGATTGATGCTAAGAACATGGAACAACATGGTTTCTCTAATGTTATAATTTATGCTCCTTGTATCTGGTAGGCCATCCAAGTTTGGTTCCTGCCATGCACCTACTGCTGCTAGGATTTGATCCTATATCCCTAACCATAAAATGAGAAAAGTACAATTCATAAAGTGAATAATATTCCTTTATGTGCAAAATATGAAGAAATTACCTGCTTTGACACAAATATCTGGTAATTGTTTATCCAGTTTTATAGATGATCAAGATAATTCAGAATTATTTTAGTGAATTTATTTTGGTAACTGTGCAGATTGAATAGAATCCCAGTCTTTTGTTGGCCTTTTGTAAATCCATGATGTTCCTGACATCACTGCTGAGTTTCCTTTTTATAACAGAAATTTTTACATCTTACAGAGATAGCCTATCATGAGACAAGGTTACAGAATTCTTTGGGGAGATTCAGTAATATGGCCAAAATTTACAACACATTTGTTCAACCACTAAAGATTAAGTGAAAAAGTCTGTTGCTGTTGATTTTACAATCCTAGATGTTTGTTAAGATTAACAGTTTCCTGAGTACACACTAAAAGGTCAGCAGTTTGACAGAAATCTTCTTCCCCTCCCTAGGTCAAAAGGTCCTCAGCCCAAGATTCTTTGTTCAACTATTATTTAATATATTGATTAAAAATTGTATTATTCCACACCTCTTATATTATGAACATTTTTTGTTTAGAGGCTGGGTCCTACACTTGATGCTTTATCTCTTAGTTGCTGCAGTAAAGCTTTTGCATAGTCAATCAATCATTTTTAATGCAGAAACATTCATGGTAAATAATAATACAAAGCATAGCTCATAAGCATAGTCTTTTGTTGTGATACATTAATACTTTTTCCAAGCTCATTTCTTTAATTCATGTAGGACTATAATTAAAAGCATTTTCTATGTGAGCAACTAAAATTTCTTCAGTGTTAAGTATTAGTTGCAGCACACTAATTGGCTCTGATTGCAAAATTTAAAATGCCAAGCAAGCAAAGACTGGCACAGAAGGGAGATTTCTTTAACCTTTTTCAGTCTAAGTAAAGAATAATCAGATACTGAAAGGTTTACTAAATTCAACACACTTTAAAATCTAAGGTGGTAAATTTTGATTTTGATTGAGCTAAAAACTTCACTTCTAAACTTGTAAAACATTTTGAGTAGCTACTTTTTATATACTTTAAACCTGAATCTATTAAAGCAAGTTGTTTATATTTGGAACTCTTTAATGGAGCTATAATTGCAAGGACTGTAAGGCATTATAAAGAATAAGTAATGAAATAATATATGTAAAGTCTATTGCTAAGAAAATACTGTATATACAATATTAAGCTTTAGCATTCACCTGATTCTCAGATATGTGATTGCAAGAAACTCTGAAATTTACAATGCAGAAAAAAACACTTGAGATTTGTATTCATATAAGTGGAGTAGTAACACTTTTTGAAAACTTTCATTAACTCTTTTAGGGATAATTCTTTTTTCTTTTTGTCCCAGGGCTGAATATTGTTCCAAAAAAATCAAAAATTGCTTGGTGTACCTGTTTGTCTCATCAGACAACAGCCTGAAGTAATTCAGTGGCTGGTAACCCATTCAGTCAACCAGGAAGCTGCATCATCTTGTGAAGTCAGGTGGCCAGCTTGCCTCCCACAGATCGATGTCTGTGTATTCCTGCCAGGCAAACCCTGTGCTCAGCTGAGGGCCAGTCAGCTGGAAAGTGATCAGTTTGGGCCCGATCAGCTGATGCTGGTTCCTCACTTTCCAGTTTGATCTCTAAATCATTCACATCAAAATTGGAGTCTGTAAAATGAGAGTCAGAATGAGCGATAATATTCAAAAGTTTGTCCACTGAGTATTTTGTTTGTGAATTTGCTTTACTTTTATTTGCGTACCTGGAGCTTCATGTATAATGTCGTACGTACAATTCGCACTAAAACATGGCATATGAAAAAGTAATTCAGATGCACAAAACCGTGTGTAAGCCAGCTTCCACGCACTTCTGCTCCATAAATCCTGGTCAATGTGAAATGTAACGCACATGCATGTGCCTGTTGCCCCACCCAATTTTGCATATTTTAATGTTAATCCATATAAATAGCACTTTCAATTGAGTGCTTTGTTAAAAGACAATGGCAAAAACACATAAAAAACAGAAGAATTTCACCAAATGCAAAGTGGAAGTCCTACTTAGTGAAATTGAGGCAAGTAAAAACATACTTTTTGTTGGCTTAGGCAATGATATGAAGTCAAGTTCAAGTTTATCAACTTCAGAAAGTGGCACAGTGCCCAAAATAAAAAAAGAAGTGGTCAGACATCAAAGTCGACATGAAAATGTGAGTAGTAGCCCACCTGCTGAGTGTCATATTGAAGCATATTAGGGCACAAAGAAAATAAAAAAAGAACACAGTGAACAAAAAAAGGTTGAAATGTTGAGTTTAATCTTGAAATTTCAAGTTTAATGTCATTGTTTATTTTGTCATTAAAGTGGAATGTTGTAAAGTTCATCTTAAAATCGATGTTTAATTTACTAGAGTTTCTCAAATCTCATCATAACTAAAGTAGCATTTTAAATGCTTTGTATTCTGTGTTCTATGGTTGTGAATCACTATGTGCTTCTTAAACAGGCTTTCTTTTTCGCAGATAGGAATGTGCAGGCACTGATTACCATACAGAATACATTACATTCATGATATTACAGCTCCGGGAACATTTTGTAAGCCGTGCTGTTTCATTGGGGCAGATTGACTGGCAGAATGATGCCGGACCTATTGCTGCATTCAAACAGTACCATCTTTCACCTTTACGCCTGGTGCAGCTGCGTTGTTCTGATATGAGAGTGGACATTTTTTGTGGGGAGGGCTTTTGTTCTCTTTCTCCAATGTAAAAACCACATTCACAACTGAGTTCACCTCAGTTATAGCATGTCTTTATTTGAAAACAGCAGTGTCAGATCGGGGCAAGCATGAATGTGACAAAGAGAATAAAACTTGATAAAAAAAGCGTAAACTTTACAAGTACAGTAGAACATCGGTTCACGACCATAATTCGTTCCAAAACTCTAGTCGTAAACCGATTTGATCGTGAACCGAAGTAATTTCCCCCATAGGATTGTATGTAAATACAATTAATCCATTCCAGACTGTACAAACTATGTAAATATATATTTTTTAAAGATTTTAGGCATTTTAATAAACCACCAAGAAAAGTAACAGTGCAACAATTTACGCTACAAACCGATCGCTGTAAACAGAATTGAAGTGGAGGTTAAAATCCAATAGAAAAAAGTCTTCATTAAATACGAGGTTAAAACAATGCTCAGATCTGTCTCTTTAAAAGCAAGCATTCTTTAACTGCCTTCTAGGCCTTATGCGTCCTGCCATCTCTCTCTCTCTCTCACTTGCGTGCGCGTATGTGTGTGTCTCTCTCTTGTGTGTGTGTCTCTCTCTTGTGTGTGTGTGTCTCTCTCTTGTGCGTGTGTGTCTCTCTCTCGCGTGTGTGTGTCTCTCACGTGCGTGTCTGTGTCTCTCTCTCCGCACGCGCATGTCTGTGTGTGTGTGTGTGTGTGTGTGTGTGTGTGTGTGTCTCTCTCTCTCTCTCTCTCTCTCTCTCCCTCTCGCTCGCTTTGTAGAAACAGAACACACATGAAATGCATGTGTTCCAAATAACAATATATTATTTAGCCTATACAGCTATACAGCTATAAATCACATTCCCTCTATTTAGTCTTGGTAAGGAGGCATTTAACATTATGTGCTGGACTGGCATAGTTTGGAATTGTAACATTCAGCACTAAGGAGTCACCAATTATTATCTTGCAGCTGAGTGGTGAGAATCTGTTCTAAGTCTGAACTGGTGACCTGAATTCTTACGCTACCATCTCACTGTTACTCATTCACTCTGCGGCTGAATTGGAGCTACTGATTTTGGCCGCACCCTGACGACACTGGGATCTGAAGAGATTGATGCTGAATCCAAAGTATACAAACTGTCTAAACCAGGGGTGGCCAGCTCTGATCCTGGATAGCAGCAGTGACTGCAGGTTTTTGTTCCAACCTAGCTGCTTTATCAGAAGCCAATCCTCACCTATAAAAGATCTTATTTAATTTCATGGCTTATCAAATCTTTATCAGCATCTACAGGTAATTGTTATCAGATTCCTATTATGGTTCTCAGAAGTGTGCATATTCCCAACCAAAGCTAAGTTAACGATAAATGTTTGGCAGGTGACACTGTCTGATTGTAAGCTGGAAAACCTAAACTGTACACACTATAGGACACATAGCATATAAACATTGCCTTGATGGGCGAAAAACAAAGTGAACTTACATTAAGTGCTGAGTTTATCTTCATTGTTGTGTTTGGTGCAACTTTAGTGCTTTTCGAATTCAACTGGTTATTTGGGAGATCCTCACATTCAGGCTTTCACCACTTGCTGGTGATCAGTGTTGCACTGTTGGTTTCTTATCTTCATCTGATGTTAGATTTTACTTCAGTTTTAATTTTTCTGTACTAATTGATTGAAATACTTTTTTCGCTCAATGCTGTTAAACACTGTCACACATGTGCGAATAGGGGACAGACTGGGGGTTAGCACTGTACTCTAACTCTTTCTCCTCTTTTTCCTGCAGAACAACTGAAGAATCACTCAATAATAGTCTCTTCCACTTCCACCCCTCTAAGTCTCACCTCCAAATGATGACACTTTGATCCCAGAATGCAACCTGCTTTTTACATCACATCCTGTTGTTCTATTATATATATGTCTGCCGTTTTTACATTGATCAGTGCTATTCTGGACTCAAGTCTGTAAAGACCAAATGCCTAACTCAGCTTTAACTAAGCAGGGATGGTCCCCAACACTGAATTTGTTCTTGTTTGTTTTGTTACAACACTCTATGGGTATGTGAGATGACACTGTGCTTCACTTTTCCTGCTGGTTGTGGTTTACTCTGCCAATATGAATAGGGCAGAAATATCTGTATTGAACTCCTGTAATGCATGGAGATCCAGATTAATTGTTTAAACAGTTTTATCTAGAATGTATACATCCAAAGTGGTCTTACGAGTGTGTTCAAAAATTCCAGAAATCAAACACCTTCCTGCTGTGAGTTGATTGAATAAGAATTAGGTGATTATTTTGAAGAAAAGATAGCAGGTATCTGAAAGAAAATGGTCACCCCAAAAGAAAAAGAGTGCAAACCATTTGTTTAAGAAGATGTTCCTTGAGTTATGAATGGGTAGTTCTTTAAAACCAAATGACCCAGAACATGTTGGTTGTTCAACAGGAAAATTCAACTCAAAAAGACATATGCTGTCATTCCTCAACGTCCTTAACATGAATCTTAACATGGTATTTATAGTGTGAGGTATACAGAGTGAAGGTAAAAGGAAACAGGATTGTCCCTTGTGCTACTTCAGTCTTGCTCAGACCTATGTCAGAAACACAGTCCTTAAGTCTCACAAACTGGTTATCCGTCAGATGGTCCATTATCCAGGTTCTTCCCCTTGGGGTCATCCACCTGCATATCTCTGAGTTTCCCCTCTAACAGGAATGGCTGGATGGGGAGGCATATCCATGGAGGGACATACAGACCTCTACAGGCTAGACAACGACACCTTGACTGCCTTTAGGTATTATGATGAATCCTTGGACCCATTGTCAGATCCTATGCTGGTGAAGTAGGTCCTGGGTTTCTGGTGAATGACAATCCCTGTCCTCATCTGGCAAGAGTATGCAGGCAGTTCCTGGAGGATGAAGGAATTGATACCATTGACTGGCCCCCACGCTCGCTTGGCTTAAATCCAATAGAACACCTCTGGGACATTATGTTTCAGTTCATCCGATGCCACCAGGTTGCACCTCAGACTGTCCAGGAGCTCAGTGATGCCTTGGTCCAGATCTGGGAGGAGATCCACCAGGACACCATCCGTTGTCTCATTAGGACGTTGTCAGGCATGCATGCAAGCATGTGGAGGCCATATAAACTACTGAGTACAATTTGGAGTTACTGCAATGAAATTTTGGCAAATTGGACTAGCCTGACGCATCATTTTTTTCACTTTGTTCGGGTGTCTTTGAATTCAGCCCTATGTAGGTTGATAATTTTTATTTCCATCAAACAATGGGGTATCCTTTCGTTCCTAACACATTACCCAGTCCATATCAGAATAGATATCCAGCATGATTTTTTTCCCATTGAGATCTAATGTAATTTCAAAGTATTCCTTTAATTTTTTTGAGCAGTTTATATAACAAGTACAAGGTACTGTTATCCCTTGTTGAACAGACCACAAACTGGTAAAAATTGGTGAGAGTCGAGGAAAGTGAAAAATGGATAAATTCCCCAAAAATTGTAATGCGATTGGTTCTTCTGCAGAGAGGGAGATGTAAACTGCCAGCACAATGGCACGTGAAAACTCACTCTGCATATACAGTAAACCCTTGTTTATCGTGGTTAATCCGTTCCAGACTCTACCACCATAAATGAAATTCTTTGAAGTAGGATTCTTTATTTATAAATCAAATATTTTCGCAGTTAGAGCATTGAAAACCTGTTTACGACCTTCTGAATACGTTTTTTTAACATTATTAGAGCCCTCTAGACATGAAATAACACTCTTTAGTCAAAAGTTTAAACTGTGCTCGATGACAAGACAGAGATGACAGTTCCATCTCACAATTAAAAGAATGCAAACATATCTTCCTCTTCAAAGGAGTGTGCGCCAGGAGCAGAGAATGTTAGAGAAAGAGAGAGAGACAGAGAGAGAGAAAAGCAAACAATCAAAAATCAATAGGGCTGTTCGGGCTTTTAAGTATGCGAAGCACCACCGGACAAAGCAGCTGCAAGGAAGGGAGCAATGTGAAGGTAGTCTTTCAGCATTTTTTAGAGGAGTGTCCATATCCTCTAGGCCAATGTGGAAACAGCCCCTCTGCTCACACCCCCTCTATCAGGAGCAGAGAATGTCAGAGAGAGTGATCAAAAATCAATACGTGCTGTTCAGGCTTTCAACTATGTGAAGCACCGTGCGGGAAGCATATCGTATATCATTGAGGAGTTTTATTTAATATGTAATACATGCTCTGATTGGGTAGCTTCTGAGCCATCTACCAATAGCGTCCCTTGTATGAAATCAACTGGGCAAACCAACTGAGGAAGCATGTAGCATAAATTAAAAGACCCATTGTCCACAGAAATCCGCGAACCAGCGAAAAATCTGTGATATATATTTAGATATGTTTACATTTAAAATCCGCAATGGAGTGAAGCCGCGAAAGTCGAAGCACAATATAGTGAGGGATCACTGTAATACACTTGAGAGGATCTGCAGAAAAGAACTGCAGAAAATACCCAAATCCAGGTGTGTGATGATGTCATGTCATTCTGTCATTGGCACTTCAACTAAGTGCTGAGTAAATGTTCTGAAACATCTGTCATAATGATTTATTTCAGTTGTTTATATTTTTATAATTTGCAAAACTTACTAAAATCCTGTTTTTGCTTTTTCATTCTGGGATATTAAGTGATGCTTGATGGATGAGGGGAAAAGTGAATTTAAATTATTTTAGCATAAGGATGCAACATAGCAGAATGTGAAAAATGTTAAAAGGTCTAGAAACTTTGTGAATCCACTGTATGTGAGGAGTGATCAATGTCTTTTCAGCTTTACCTATTAAAGTAAAACCAGTTAATTCAAATAAGTTTTATTATTCAGTGTAATCCCACCTAATATTAATATACAGTGGTACCTCGGTATACATCCGCTTTGGAATAAGTCCAACTTGGTATACGTCCTGTTTGGACGTGAAAAATTTTGCTTGGCATATGACCTTTGTTTGGAATACAACTCGCGTGCTACCCTCGTTTACCTCTCTTGAGACAAAGCCACGACTGCCCATGAGCGTCAGTGCGCCAGTTGCTAGCATTCAGTGAACAACCCGCGCTATAACTCTCTGTGAATTTTCACGTGTGTGGTATAGCGGGTCCACAGCTCCTGTCAAAGGCCGGTTTTAAAATAAATAATCACCGTGCTCGCGGCTTGGTGAGGGGGTGTGGAGATTGTGGGGCTGAAGCGGTTCTTGGGGCGATTTGCAATGTGGGCGTTTCTCACCTAAGTGCACAGGTGAGAGACCATCCTCATTCGTGTTTGTTCCTGGGGCTGCTAATCTTGATAAATAGAAGCGCGAGTCGGCTAGAACAGTTGCGAGAGAGAGAGAGAGAGTAAGAGACGGTGCAGGAGAGCGTTGCAGCTGAACAGAGAGCCTGGGTGTTGGGCCAACACCCGGGGAACAGTAGTAGTGGTCAC
Source organism: Polypterus senegalus (assembly GCF_016835505.1). Classification (NCBI taxonomy): domain Eukaryota; kingdom Metazoa; phylum Chordata; class Cladistia; order Polypteriformes; family Polypteridae; genus Polypterus; species Polypterus senegalus. The sequence goes on from NC_053157.1 coordinate 83,067,693, forward strand.
TCCCGCAGAGTGATCATGAAGTGGGATTGACCGGAAAGAGAGTGACTCTCCGCGTAAGGCCACGGGAGTCGGGACTTGGGTGAGTGTATTCCCCAGCGTAGGCGCCCTGGTCACTGTGGATCCCAAGTCACTGTCAGGAGAAGCCTACCGGAGCCAGGGATCGGAGAAGTGAACTGAATAGCTGAAGTAGGCAGAGTGAAGGTCAGCTGCAAGTAGGGCGACTCCCCTGTTGGGAAGCAGGGGGGCCGCCAAGTAAAAAGGCACCGCGCTTCTTGTTTTTTTTTTAAAGAATGTATCCCTGCTGTATTTTTATTTTTGCTTTTAAGAAGACTTTTTTCTATTGTTTTTAACCTCCACGTTTCACTTCTTATTTTATGGATTATTTATTGGAACTTTGGACACTGCACTTTAATTTAAACATCTTGTTTTGTTGATTGCTTTAATAAAAGCACTTTGCACTTTTTCACCATCACCAGCTAAGCTCATTGGTAACATTACCGACGGTGTAGGGTTTAAGGGCTCCTCGACAGCAGATGGGAGCATACAGCAAACTCGCATCATCACAGCGTGATTTTGTGTTTTTTCAAGTAAATTTGCATTGATTATTGAAAAGTATGAAGGTGGCATGCGTATCCGGGACATAGCTGTTGCATACCGTTTGTCGAGAATGACGGTATCTACGATTGTGAAAAACAAAGATGTTATTAAAAAGTAAAGTGAGGTTAAATTTTCTAATTGCTTTTGTATTTATGTATTTTAGTATTAAGCAGTGTTTAAATTATTTTATACAACCCCATCAATGTATAATATGCCAATAACAATAGGATTTTTTTTCATGGGAACAGATTAATCATTTTCCCATTATTTCTTAAGGGAAAAATTAGTTTGGTATACATCCTGTTTGCTACATCAAGTGGCATCTGAATCCTTTAATTCTTACAAATGGCCTGCCAGCTTGGCATGTTGATAACGAATCCGTACTGTCCTACCCTCAAAACCACAGATAGCTGATTACAGCTTGAGTAAATGAAAAAATAATTAATTTCTTAGTGCACAGCATGTATTGTTTGCATATATTTTCACTTTAAATGTTAGCATACAATTTCAATAAAAAAAAAAAAAGAAACTTCCGGGGTGCAAAGCAGAACAAAAGATTTCAATTGGTTGGACACATAAAATGATAAATTAATTATAAATCTAAATAATTACATTATAAAAATACAGCCATACTTATATATTTCATGAAATATGCAGGTAAATTGCAAGTGGCATGCCAAGCTTATTATAAAACTGTCTACAGTCTGTCAGTGATGCAGTTATTTCAATTAGCTCAAAAAACACAGCAGAATAAAAATCACAATCACTTTTATTTGCCAGTACTTAATGTACAAAAATTTGACTTGATAGATTTGGAGCTGCTTACAACAGAACACATTACATACAAATAACAGAAATAGCATAAGTTAAAAAGAAAAAGTACAGTACAGTAAATGAACAGCAAAGAAGATTTAAAGCAATCTAGTACAGTGTACTGTGCAAGAGACTGGTTAAAGATGTCAGTGAAGACAGGAGTGAGGTGCCTGACACAGTTTTTGATTGTTGCTGGTGAGACAGAATCCACATTGGTTGACTTTTTGCAGTTTTGTATTGCAAACAGCTTCCAGACATCATATTCCTTGGTAAAAAAGGAACAAGAGGGGAGATGCGTTTGTGAAGATGTGGCTAGTGTTAAAACCACTTCATAGCTGAAGGAACAGAGGGGATGAAAGTATCAGCACCTTGTTCAAATCTGCCACAAAACTTGTTTGTCAGGGAGTGATGAATCTGAGTAAGCATTGGGAGATGGCTTTTATTTTTTAATTTTATTGAATTTATTAAAATCAAATAACATTCCATAGAAGTTAGTCAAGTTTTACAAAACCTTTTGTAATTAGAAACAGACTGAATGCTTATCTATACATAGGAGCTATTGCTTTCTAAAAACTGAAGCTCCAGTTTTTTTGTGTTTCTATTTAGCATATCTGATTGCATTGTTTAGCCTATTCCTGGCCTGAAGCGTCTTTATCACCAGATTCCTTAGATCTTTAGTGAACCATTGTTTTCCATTGTTATAAATCACAGTACATTTGCTGGGAATGCAAACCTCTTCAAATAAGCTGATATAAGATGTAACAGTGTCAGTCAGCTCATGAATGTTTTCATAAGCATTTTTAAAAACATCCCAATCTGTACACTCTGTACAATCTTATAATGATTCAAATGACTTATCATTTCATGAATGAATAGATGTCTTTACTGGGTTATTTAATTTTAGCCTTTGTTTGTAAGTGGGTAGTAATTGTAGTCTAACGTTGTCAGATTTACCCAGTGGTGCACAAAGTAAAGCCTGGTATGTATCCTTTATGGCGCAGCAACAGTGATCCAAAGCTCATTGGTTAAGTCTGCATTATCGCCCATCACTATAATTAATTAGTTCGCAAAACTATTCTCCAAACTAGTGATGCAATCTGCCAACTGCTGCTGCTCTTCATTCATGGTCATGGGATGTAAACTCTAATGAGAACAGTATTTGAAAAAAATTCTTGAGTTGAATAGAATGACTAAAAGTTAACAGCAAATAGTTCCAGATTTCTGGAGCAGTGCTTCGATAATATGAAAACATCAGTACACCAATTGCTATTAATGTAGAAGCAGACTCCACCACCTTTTGACTTGTTGCAATGATCAGCATCTCTATCTGCTCTGTAAAGCAGAAACCCAGACAGTTCTAATTCTAATGCGGTGTCGGGAACTGACACATTAAGCCATGTCTCCACAAAGCAACACACTGAAGAGAGAAAATAACTCTTACTTGTTGTGAGAAGAAGATTAAGTTTGTTTGTTTTGCTCCTCAGTTATCTGATGTTGGATAAAACTAGAATGGGAAAGCGGTCTTAAAAAGAGTGTCTCCTGAACCACACGAGAGATCCTGTGCACTTCCCCCTTCTCCGCTTCAGATGTGAGTTACCTGGCTGGAAGTCCAAGTTTGCAGTTGGAGGGATCAAAAGTGGTAAATCCATATGTAGGTGTCCTTGATCGGCTGAGGATAACTTAAGTCCAATCCCAATAGATAGGAGCTGATCTTGCGTGTAAGTAATCCTCATATTGTTGCAAAAGACAAAGTTAACACTAAATTACCAGAACCAACAAAAATTTTCATAAATCCGGCCCACCTTAAATCCCTTCACACCTCTCCATCCGCGTCTTTTGTCTTCTAAATGTGTTAATAAGCCCATGCAGCAAGCAGCCTGCTATATATATTTCGTAGGTTCTGGTAATTCTAGTGTTAACAGACAAAATCAACAGACACATAAGCAGCAACCAAACATCATATATGTTTACCTGAAATTGCACTGCAAAGTTTTTTTTTACATTTGGAAAATAACATACACCACTTGCATCATTTTGACATTAGGAAAGGAAAACACACAAGATGGCACATTGTGGACAGAGTGAGCTGCAAATGAAGCAGCTTGCATTCAGTGAATCCATAGACACAGTAAACCTGATGAAGTATGCAAATGTGAGAATGTTTTTGTTGAAGCATGATATAATTAAAAAATGACAATAAAAGGGTATCAGAGATATTTTCTTCAAAATTAAAATTATAAAATAAAAATGCAATCTCTGAGTCTGTGTGCAACATTGCTGCAAAAATTAAAATGAAAATACAATCTTTCTTTTGGAATTTCATTTTCTAAGTCTGTGTGCAACAATGCTGCAAATATGAAATTGAAAATGCAATCTCTCAATTGCAATTTCATTTTCAAAGTCTGCGTTCAAGAATGCTGCAAAAATTTAAATGAAAATTAAATAACCTCATTTGCAATTTCATTTTCAGCCTGAACCACAACAAAGCTGCAAAAATGAAAAGTAAAATGTGAATAAGCACTGGCGCCACCTGCTGTCATTGAATTTTAATTTTCCACTTTGCATTTTCATTTTCAAGTTCTCAACAAGCAAATGGTGAGGGTCAATGGGCGGGGCTTTGCCCCTCGATTTCCTGCAATTCTTTGTCCTTCATAGCTGTAGCTTATATGTAGGAATTCCTACAATTTAACATTACTGTACTTCCCACAGTTATTGCCTGTTGTATTGATGGTATGTTGCAGTGACAGATTAAGGAAATGAATAGGATGCAGTCATTATTTGTCAGGTTATTAGTACTAATGTTTTAACATGTGTTGTGTGGCGTCACTGAGTGCATTCCTGTCACACTATTATGATGAAGTCTATGTTAAATGTTTCATCGATAGCAAATGGATGGACTTCAAAAATCTTACTATATTTAGAATGCCACAGTATTATAAAGTTTTAACAGAGGATTGTGACGTGCTGTGTTTATGAACTCTGCAGCACTCTGCTCTACTGAAATAAACACTGGTTATGGATATGTTTGCAGTGAACTTTCATTATCTATCATTGCTGTGCTTAACATACAGCTCATCATTATTAAAGGATTAGAACTACCTGATTCATTTTAGACTGCAATTTTAATATATCATGCAAAAATGAAAATACATTTTTAAAAAACTTGCAGAGTGAACCTAAATCTCATCTAAATGAGATGACTCCGTCCGAGTATTTTGTATATTATAGTCAAAGATCTGGTTGGAATTGCTATATCTGAACTGAACAGCAAGTGAATAGCCATTAAGTGGTTAATGTTGTCTAGCGGCTGGCTGTAAACTAATAAAAGAAAATACGCCCTTATCCTATTCATTTTCACTGTAAGTAATTGTTACAACTCTATTAATATTCCTACATGTAAGTATATAAAAACTGTGTTATTTGTTCAATGCTTTCTTCTTTTTCCTGCTTGTTTCTTAATATCATTCAAAACTTTGACTTTCAAATATTTAATAATGTTTTATATTAGTGTGTATCTTGTGTTATAAATGTCATCTTTGTTTTTATTTCTATTGTATTGTTTTGACTATTTGTGGAGCTCATTCAGCATTTGAAAGGTGCTATATAAATAAAATGTATTCCTCTTCTTCTTCTTATTATTATTATTACACTGTTCCATGAGTTGTCAGAAGTGAAGTCTGTATGGAGTTTGCATGTTCTTCCCATGTGGACTGAGTGTGTGTAACTTCAGATATTGTTCCACAGCAAAATATTTCAAGTGTGTCATTAAGAACTCTCAACTGGCAAAATCTGTTTATTCCTATATGTGTTGTTAAATTACATTGTCCCAGTTTAGGCTCACAGTAAGCTTCCCAGGTTTTCCATATTGGTTACTGACTGAAAGATCTCAAATGTTGCTGTAACAGATGTTCAGTATTTAATGTGAATGGTATGATTGTAGAAATACAGTACATGCATGGAAAACCTTTTATTTCTATTTCTACTATTACCATTATTAACACAGTTCAAATAGTGACTTTAGCAGTATTTCAAATAATAACTAAGAATTACCTTAATAAAATATACACTTTCAAAGTTTTGGAATGGGTAGATGACATATAGTTTGCATTAAGAGATGCCAAAAATAAATATAAGAGTATTTGTTTGCGGTGACCTTACTACTAGCAAATGGAATTTCAAAAATATTGTTTTGAAAACTCATCACAGACTTCAAAGGACATTGTTGGACAGTTATCTTATCCAAAGATCTTGACCCTACATTTTTTTTCTCTCTCTTGTCCAGTCCCGAACATTGAATTTCTTCAGTGCTGGAGAATCAAAATGCTTTCATTATTTTGTTTGTCATTTTGACTGTGTATTATAGTGATGTATTCTCGTTTAATCTCCAGTTAAGAAATGCTCCTGTTTTCTTCCTGCCTAAATTTATAAGCTTGTTATTCACTTTGGAACCTTGGGTGCAGTACAGCTTCATAGCAGGAGTCAGTACTCTGGGAACCCAACACGCACAGAGCTTGCTCATGTTTATTTGTGGATTAAATTCAATCATAAAGCCCTTGTCACACTACATGAATTTTCAGTTTACATAATATCAACCAGTCAGATGCAGATTTGGAACATTTCCGTGACAACCAGTTGTATAGTTTAACATCCCCAGCAAGTCAGTCAGACCAGTCTGCAACTCTTCCCAACAAAATCAGACAGGTGTGACAGCATTTGTGTGCAATATAACTGCTTCTGGACCATTGAGTAGCCCACTCCTATATTAGTGTAAACCCTTTAACATGTGTATCTTTCTCTCAGCAGTTCCTTTCTTTATCATATGTAGCAAGATGTGAACTGCCCTGCTGACTCTTATTTCCCCTTTTAAAACTCCCAAGGAATCAAGTAAATGGAAAAGGTGTGCTTCCTTTTTTTCTGGTTGAGCTCACTGAGCCAGTTGCCCTTCTGCAGACAATGAATTTCCCTCAGAGGTATTTATTGCTTGTGTATATTGTATACTGTATGTATGTATGTATTTGGTTATTACATTTTAGTGCTCATATTACTAGAGGAAAGCCAGTTGGTGGTGAAATAAATCAGATAGCAGGATTTCAGCAGCAAGAATTCCACAGGGATAAGAGAAAAAGAAAATCTAAGTATAAATTAATAAAGAGTGAAATCTATAAATCTACCACAGATAACTTAATACAGACGGCCTACTCGTGTACCATTTTCCAAACTAAGAAGCTCCTATTATTCAAATGGTAATTTATTTATGTGTTTCCTGACAGCTTATTTCTGATATTTATCTCATCCTTGCTGTTTTCTAGTAAATGTCAGAGATGATGTTTTTCTTTTTAATGTTTTAACTGTATTAACACCCAAATAAATGATTCATAATGTTCTTAATGACTTAACAATTTTGTACCGGATTTGAAAGTATACATTAATAAACTTCTATTTTCTGCCATAAATAAACACCAGAACCCACTTTATATACAGAAGTTACTTAGAAAACTAACATTATTAATAAAGAGGTATAAACATTACATCAAGCGGAATATATGACATAGATTATTTATTAATCATGAAAGTTAATATTCTAAAACTTTGCCAAGGTATGTTATGAAGAAGACTTACAGTAAGCGGTAGTTGCCTATGACATGAAGTTTAATTATTTACTGTACATTCTCATCAGCAATAACAACATTTTTAAAATAAAATATTTTGAGAATGACCAGTGTGATGGTGTCTTTTTGAGATAAGATGTCTTTTGTGTGAAACTCAGATGTTTTCATGTGAATTTCCACCATGTTTTGTTCTATGCTGCTTCATTGATTGAAACTGGCCCAGAGCTAGAGGGGTCAAGTGCATTTGTTGTCACCATGCAATGGACTGCCTTTGCGCCAATGGTGAATTCCTCTTCAGCCTCTAGTTCTCTTGCAACATGAAGCCCCCCAACTTAACAATCCTTAGTTAGCTTCTCTGGATTTCTTCCAGTGTGACATATTTCCTATTTCTATACAATTTCAACATAGCAAATGTCAAACTCTATGGTGTAATTTTACTTCCAATAGATCTGTGGGTGCAAAAACAACATAACAGCTTTAGAAATGGCCTACTTAACTTCAGCCAGTTGCATTCATAATTGTTCATTTATAATTCCATTATTGAGTAAATCAAGCAACATTTACTTTCCATGCTATGTCCACAAATTAAAGTATGACATTAAAGCCACATGACAGACACAAGTAATTCATTGCTAAATACAAGCCATGCGATTTTCACACTTAAACTAGTAGGATAATCATCTTCATATGGTTGGTCCATATGAGTAGATTAAAATTTAAGAAAATATTCTCTAATTAATCTATTAGCTCATGTAAATACTTTCCTGCTTTCTTATAATATTAGTAAACACAATAAGTCTGGATTAAAGGACCTGTTAATGACTTCTTAATGAGTGTGATGTTTTTAGAGACATTAGGCATATTGTCTTGTTTATACAAAAAAGGAATTATGAAATAACATAGAAAGATTCGGACACAGTGGGAAAATAGCAAGTGAAACCAGTACTCAGGGCTGTAGAGGATACTCATAAATTGAAATCAGCTCATGTAACACAGAATTGTGTAAATTTTTAGGAAAAGGGAATGAGATACTTAATATAATAAATTATGATGGTAATCTGAAGGGGGTGAAATTCAGAGTTAATCCAACCACTTATAGAATTTTATGATTGAAATATCTCCCGTAAAATGCAATTACACCAGGCCATATCAGTGGATGAGACTGATAAGGAGTAACAAAGTCGGTTTATGAAGGAAGTGGATACTTGTTTTAGTGCATTGAAGAAGCAAGGAAGGTTAGTGCAAATGTCTGCACTGGAGGATGTTCTAGAAGGATAGAAGTCTAAAAAAACCTTTGTGTTTACTGTAGTATCATCAATTTTCTCTGCAATCTTAAAAGCTAAATTAGAGAGGGCTACATTGTTAGGGCGGCAGAAAGAAATTGTGAGCATGAAATAATAAAACTTGAACTTCAGGTGGTGTTTCTAGCTACTGATGCACAATTCAAGAATGTGTAGAAATATGAAGAGCTACAAACATCAAGGAATATACAAGGTGATATAGTGATAAAACTTGTCTCTAGTATAATTACAATGAACTTAAGGATTCAAGTTATGAGCATAATTTACAGCCTGTCTCCATTACAGCTATTCAGCCTAGTAATACAGTGGGAGGTGATGCAAGGATCCCTAGTTCACAAACCAATAAAACTATGTTTGCCATGATCCAATGTTAGAAAGCTGACATGGAATCAATGGTAAAGCAACAAAGGCTCTTCACAATAACACCTCAAAACATTTCAGTTTTCAATTAGATCCTCTGGACTATAGATTTTGAACATGGAATGGAGAGTAAATCTGAGAGTAGCAGAACTTTATGAACCACAGCACCAACTGTTGTCATCACTGCTCCTGTGAAAAGAAAGGAGATAAACACCATCAACTCAGAGAGGGAAAGGAAAATTCGTTGTACCATGTGAACATCACTGAGAGAATGAAATGGAATAATAAAAAAGCGCTAACTTTTACAAGTTGCCAAAATTTACACTGGGTGTTGCAGAATCAAATTAAATGTATGTTTTTATTATATTATAGTAATAATAATAATAGCAGCTCACTACTCAAAACAAGGAACACCCAGACCTGAACCCACAACCTTTTGATTATAAGGCAACAGTTCTTACCTCTGCACCATCCAAGTAGACATATCAACTTTCTGTCAATTGACATTTAAGTTTAGGTTTTAGCTCAATTACAGCAACATGTAAATTGAATAATTTTTTTTCCTTTGGTTATATTCTTGAATAAAAGCGCACATGTTTATTTGATATTTGGACTAAAGTCTTCACACATTTTACACTTCAATTCATTATTACTATAATGTTGAAAAAGTTTCTGTTTTAGGTTTGTGTTCAGCATTTTGTGCCTCACATTTCCTGTCATCTTACATTTACCCAGATCATTGTAGACACAGAACACACATGAAATGTATGTATTCCAAATGACGATATATTATTTACCCTATACAACTGCAGGCACCTCACACTGCGATAACATGACTTGAGCTGGGAGAACTTCAGCTGCATCAGTAGGGGATGGGATACCAGACTGCTTGCTGCTTGTGCTGATCGACACATTTGTAAAACAAAAGATGCTCATGAGGAGGTGCAATGGACTTTAAGGTGGCCCAGGATTATGACTTTTCTCATAGGCTTCAGGGATTCCAGTGTTAACAAACATTCTAAGAATGTGCTAAACTCTTAAGGGGTAAGAATAAAGAACAAAGAAGCTTTCATCAGACATGAAGTCAGACAGATTAGGCACTACAAACATCTTCCTTACCACAATAACACAAGTCAGCAGACATAAAATTGTTAGTGCATAGTTAAGCTTAGAAAGAATTAGAACATTCAGGGAAATGTACAGAAGGGTGACAATGGTGGATCAAGGCCATGCCTGTTTCTCCTTGTTGGCCAATATGCCCTTTTCTCCTATTAGAAATGCCTTTTGTTTTGTCGTAAAAAACAGAGAAAAAATACGCTAAACAATGTGCTATGTTAAAGCTAAATATATTGTTTACTGTCTGATATGAAAATAAAGTATGGTCTTTAACAAGAGCGTCAGTACACTGTGCACCTTTATTTCATTTAACTTAATTTCATTTATTTATTTAACAAGCGCACCACCAGAGACAGAGAAGTGAAACTGCAACTTCACTAACTGCTCTAGACAGGAGACTTAGAGTTTCTCAGTTTCAATGGTCTTCTATTGATAAAATGCTTTCATTAATACACAAAATTGTGAACATTCACTCATTGGTCAGCATGCTTTCAATTCAGGTCATTTTGAGTCACTTCCTGAATGAAACTACCAGTAGTTGATACCAAATGTACCTGATCGGGTATTATCATAACTTATTCATTGAACCACTTTATTTTGCTCTTTGAGTCCCTATGATCTTTGTGGATTCAAATTGTGTAATGAAAACTGCTGTTGAAATTGCTTGTGTAACATTAGCATATTACTACTGCTTGGAATTTATAAAACTATAGATTTTGTAATTTGTAAATAATCTTATTTTGTGTATCTGGTCCTTTATTTATAATATAGTAAGGCACACTGGCTAAATGGTGCCAGCAATATAAACAATGTGTATGGACATCCCTGGAGAAGAAGATAGGGTATGATGACAGCATTTTATGGCTAAGTTTTATAGGGCATATACCATGCACCACAATTCAATGGAGCATGTAAGTTATTAACCTGGGAATTGCATCAAAGTTGCAAGGTAGGGGTAGGATGGTAATCGCAAGATTGCTGCTGTGGGACATATGCAGGTAAGGTGTCAAATTTATTATGAAATCTATGGTAAAACATAGCAAGTTTTTTTAGTTTCTATGTCAAAGAGAGTGATCCTGCTTTAAGCCATCAATTTTTCCAGAGGTGGGTCACAAGAAATGTTTTAATCCCTAAAAGAGCTACATTCGTAAAAAGGTTAAGAACTTATGATTTAAGTGCATGTGCACTATTGAGAATACTTGGCTAGGTAAGAGTGGAGCATATCAAGGTGCCTGATGGGAAGTGGTAAAGCACAATGAAACATAGAGAAAGAACCGGACTGTTCTCAGATGTCAAATAGATTCAACACCATGACTTTGCTGCCAAGAGTTAATGGCTAGGGGGCATAATAAGAGTGTAGGCTTTCAGAGAATTTACAAATGTTTGATAAGTCTCCTTGTATCTTGACAGTTCATTCTTCATCATCTGTGTTTTCTGGAATTCTGCAATGTTACACTCCACACATAATGATTTTATTGTTAGTACTAAAGTTATAATTCTATAGGAGATCGAGGATGAGGTCAAATCATTTTTCTTTTTGCACATACATGATATAACGGTCATTTCATCTGATGTACAACTGTCCATTATAATGAGTTTTGTAGATATCACTGGCTTAATTCAGGAGTGTTTTATTGGTTTCTTTGATGTAATTGGGGGCGTGAGACAAAAAACTCTAATGAAGAAGTCTGGTAAGCTGACAAGGTGATAAAAGTAATAAAGCAATAAAGTACTGTACAGACGGAAATGAGGTTTTGTATTACTTGTTATATATTCTCTTTCATTAATGACAGCCACATACACATGGCTTGGGCTTGTACAAAATAATACACATCTTTACTAAAGTTTTTAGTAACAGAACTATTCTGGACATATGGTCTTCTGAAATTCTGTGTAGTACAGTGTGTGTGGAAAGAAAATGTTTCTTCATGTAGAATGGTGTTTATTCTGCCAGTTTAAAATCAAGTACCATACAATGACAGTGTGTTATGATGTGAACTTTTGTTTAAGGTCCATTCGGTATTCCATGTAACTAGATGGTCATTCCTTTTTTGCATCCTTCACATATACAGAACAAAAGAATTAAATACATATTTAATATAAGTAAATTGTACAAATCTTTCCAGAAAATGTCAAAACAATAAGCAATTAGAAAGTAAACAAAAAGTAAGGGGTTTGAAAAAAAGGAAGAAGTATTGTGACAGCAGATAGCGTTATACCAGAGCTTAACCCAACACAGACAGATGCAGGAGCCACACTTATAAAAACACAAATGTTTATATTTATTCTTCAATCATGTGGTACATCTTCCCCGTTCCCACAACCACACAAAACAGTCCCCAAAGCAAAAAATACACCACAATCCTTACTCCTCTTCTCTCTATCTTCACCACTCCTCTCCGGCAAGCTTTGTCCACTACCTCCCAACTGGGGCTCCTGGAACTGTGTCTGCTGGTCCCTTATATAGGTCACCTGGAAGTGCTCCAGGTGCTCGTTGACTTACTCCTGGCAGCACATCTGGGTGTGGCAGAGGAACCACCCACATAAGCTCAGGAATAATTACAGCACACTCGGGGGTCGCCCCTGGATCCCAACAGGGATGTAATGAATTCCATTTCCCATGATGCCCTGCAAGAGTCTGAGGTAATGCTGCCACCTACGGGTGCTGCCATCTAGTGTTCCGGGGGAGGTGATGCTCTGTCCACAATTTCTCCCCCTTCCAAGCCAGATGCATCCTGGCCGGGCAAGGGTCCTGGCCATCTATGACAGTATAAAATGTACCAGTAATGGGTGCTTAGCTGAGGCTGTAAAACAACTCAATTAAGTAACTGGAGTACAACTTGATGGAAATGAAGGAAGTCAGAATGTGGGAATTAAATTAGGAAAAATGTTATTTTATGGTTAATTTAAGCCTGAAAATTGTACCATGTTAGGTTTAAAGATCCAATGGGCTTCGAAACATAACAGCTGATTATTGTAATACTGTCTTGTGGGTGTGGTTTTGCAATCTCAATACTGTAAATTGTAAATCTGTGTATTATATGATGTGCAGATGTAAAGCACTTCAGATGTAAAGCACATTAAATGGGATGTGTTCTGCAATTTGGTATGCGATGGTTCAAAAAGTTTACCCACAAAAAAAGGAACCAGTAAATATACAAACCCTTTACTGCTACAATTATAACAATTTTTTAAAGTGATTTTTGCTTGTTTACATTTTTGGCTGTTGGTTATATTTTGTAACAAACACAGTTGATTATTGTTTTTTCTTTTACATTTTTGCTGTGCTGTTAAACATAAGCAAGTACTATTTTTACCACGCTTATTTTAACTTCACCTGTTTGTTGTCTGGTACAAATCTTGTAACAGATATTTAACCCTCTTTGTATTGTACAAATGACTTGAAATTTTGCACACTTACTCACTTCCGATGACAATACATGAATCAATAATTAGTTTCAGTAATTGATCAATTAATCCATGTAAATTAAGAAATGAAATTTTCATATGGAGAGTAGTTAAAGATTTTACCAATAGATGGTGCTAGTAACGGATAGAAATATTAAAGGAAGTGCCAAAATATTGATTACAAAATTACGCTAAAAGTTGAAAATAATATATATATATATATATATATATATATATATATATATATATAAAAAAGTACTTTTTAAAAACCATGCTTATATTAAGTTAAAAAGTGTACTAAAAAGTAAAAAATAAGTCTCTCATACTCTCTCGTAGATCAACATTCAAAAAAACACTTTTCAAAAAACACTTTCTTTAAATCTTAGCAAAAGCTCCCACCTTTTATTTTACGAGTGATGTATGAGAGACTTATTTTTTACTTTTTAGTACACTTTTTAACTTATTATAAGCGTGGTTTTTAAAGTATTTTTTATATATATATTTTACTTGTGGATGGGTTATTCAGTCATTTTTCTGATAATCCATATATATATCTATCTCCATCCTCTTCCGCTTATCGGAGGTTGGGTGTGGGGCAGCAGCTTAAGCAGAGAGGCCCAGACTTCCCTCTCCCGCCACTTCTTCCAGCTCTTCCGAGAGAATCCCAAAGGCGTTCCCAGGCCAGCCGGGAGACATAGTCCCTCCAGCGTGTCCTGGGTCTTCCCGGGCCTCCTCCCGGTTGGGCGTGCCGGAACACCTCACCAGGGAGGCGTCCAGGAGGCATCCTGATCAGATGCCGAGCCACCTCATCTGACTCCTCTCCATGCGGAGGAGCAGTGGCTCTACTCTGAGCCCCTCCCGGATGACTGAGCTTCTCACCCTATCTTTAAGGGAAAGCCCAGACACCCTGCGGAGGAAACTCATTTCAGCCGCTTGTATTCGCTATCTCGTTCTTTCGGTCACTACCCATAGCTCATGACCATAGGTGAGGGTAGGAGCATAGATCGACTGGTAAATTGAGAGCTTTGCCTTACGGCTCAGCTCCTTTTTCACCACGACAGACCGATGCAGAGCCGCATCACTGCGGACGCTGCACCGATCCGCCTGTCGATCTCACGCTCCATTCTTCCCTCACTCGTGAACAAGACCCCAGATATTTGAACTCCTCCACTTGGGGTAGGATCTCTCCCCCAACCCTGAGAGGGCACTCCACCCTTTTCCGGCTGAGGACCATGCTCTCGGATTTGGAGGTGCTGATTCTCATCCCAGCCGCTTCACACTCAGCTGCGAACCGATCCAGAGAGCTGAAGATCACGGCCTGATGAAGCAAACAGGACAACATCATCTGCAAAAAGCAGTGACCCAATCCTGAGTCCACCAAACTGGACCCCTTCAACACCCTGGCTGCGCCTAGAAATTCTGTCCATAAAAGTTATGAACAGAATCGGTGACAAAGGGCAGCCCTGGCGGAGTCCAACTCTCACTGGAAGCGGGCTCACTTACTGCCGGCAATGCGGACCAAGCTCTGACACGGTTGTACAGAGACCGAACAGCTCTTATCAGGGGTCCGGTACCCCATACTCCCGGAGCACCCCCCACAGAATTCCCTGAGGGACACGGTCGAATGCCTTTTCCAAGTCCACAAAACACATGTAGACCGGTCGGGCAAACTCCCATGCACCCTCCAGGATTCTGCTAAGGGTGAAGAGCTGGTCCACTGTTCCGCGACCAGGACGGAAACCACACTGTTCCTCCTGAATCCGAGGTTTGACTATCCGACGGACCCTCCTCTCCAGAACCCCCGAATAGACTTTTCCAGGGAGGCTGAGGAGTGTGATCCCTCTATAGTTGGAACACACCCTCCGGTCCCCCTTTTTAAAGAGGGGGACCACCACCCCAGTCTGCCAATCCAGAGGCACTGTCCCCGATGTCCATGCGATGTTGCAGAGGCGTGTCAACCAAGACAGTCCTACAACATCCAGAGCCTTAAGGAACTCGGTATCTCATCCACCCCCGGGGCCCTGCCACCAAGGAGTTTTTTGACCACCTCGGTGACTTCAGTCCCAGAGATGGGAGAGCTCACCTCAGAGTCCCCAGGCTCTGCTTCCTCATTGGAAGGCATGTTAGTGGGATTGAGGAGGTCTTGAAATACTCCTCCCACCGACCCACAACGTCCAGAGTCGAGGTCAGCAGCGCACCATCCCCACCATATACGGTGTTGACACTGCACTGCTTCCCCTCCTGAGGCGCGGACGGTGGACCAGAATCTCCTGAAGCCGTCCGAAGTCGTTCTCCATGGCCTCTCCAAACTCCTCCCATGCCCATGTTTGCCTCAGCAACAACCGAAGCCGCGTTCGCTTGGCCTGCGGTACCTATCAGCTGCCTCCAGAGACCCACAGGACAAAAAAGTCCTATAGGACTCCTTCTTCAGCTTGACGGCATCCCTCACCGCCGGTGTCCACCAACGGGTTCGGGGATTGCCGCCACGACAGGCACCGACCACCTTGCGGCCACAGCTCCGGTCAGCCGCCTCAACAATAGAGGCACGGAACATGGCCCATTCGGACTCAATGTCCCCCACCTCCCTCGGGGCGTGGTTGAAGTTCTGCCGGAGGTGGGAGTTGAAGCTACTTCTGACAGGGGACTCTGCCAGCCGTTCCCAGCAGACCCTCACAACACGTTTGGGCCTACCAGGTCTGACCGGCATCTTCCCCCACCATCAAAGCCAACTCACCACCAGGTGGTGATCAGTTGACAGCTCGCCCCTCTCTTCACCCGAGTGTCCAAGACATATGGCGCAAGTCCGGCGACCACGACCACAAAGTCGATCATCGACCTGAGGCCTAGGGTGTCCTGGTGCCAAGTGCACATATGAACACCCTTATGCTTGAACATGGTGTTCGTTATGGACAATCCATGGCGAGCACAGAAGTCCAATAACAAAACACCGCTCGGGTTCCTCCCAATCACGCCCTTCCAGGTCTCACTGTCATTGCCCACGTGAGCATTGAAGTCTCCCAGCAAAACGAGGGAATCCCAGAAGGTATGCCCTCTAGCAACCCCTCCAGAGACTCCAAAAAGGGTGGATACTCCAAACTGCTGTTCGGCGCATATGCACAAACAACAGTCAGGACCCTTCCCCCCACCCGAAGGCGGAGGGAGGCCACCCTCTCGTCCACTGGGGTAAACCCCAATGCACAGGCTCCAAGTCGGGGCAATAAGTATGCCCACACCTGCTCGGTGCCTCTCACCGGGGGCAACTCCAGAGTGGTAGAGAGTCCAGCCCCTCTCAAGGAGATTGGTTCCAGAGTCCAAGCTGTGCGTCGAGGTGAGTCCGACTATATCTAGCTGGAACATCTCGACCTCGCACTAGCTCAGGCTCCTTCCCCTTCAGAGAGGTGACATTCCACGTCCCAAGAGCCAGTTTCTGTAGCCGAGGATCAGACCGCCAAGGTCCCGCCGCCACCACCCAACTCACACTGCACCCAACCTCCTTGGCCCCTCCCATAGGTGGTGAGCCCATGGGGAGGAGGACCCACGTTACCTCTTCGGGCTGTGCCTGGCCGAGCCCCATGGGTGCAGGCCTGGCCAGCAGGCGCCCATCGAGCCCCACCTCCAGGCCTGGCTCCAGAGGGGAGCATATATATACAGTAATCCCTCGCTATATCGCTATATCGTGCTTTGACTTTCGCGGTTTTGCTCTATCGCGGATTTTATATGAAAGCATAACTAAATATATAACGCAGATTTTTGCTGCTTCGCGGGTTCTGCGGACAATGTGTTTTTACTTCCTGCACATGCTTCCTCAGTTGGTTTGCCCAGTTGATTTCATACAAGGGACGCTATTGGCGGATGACTGAGAAGCTAACCAATCAGAGCACGCAGTTAAGTTCTCCTGACTGAGAAGCTAACCAATCAGATCACGCAGTTAAGTTCCTGCTTGCTGAATGCAGTGTTAACCAGGAAGTCTCGTCTCGCTCATTCAGCATCAACGTGTTTCGCTGTGTAAAGAGTTGTGCTCTTTTGTGTTTATCTTTGTGCATAGTCAAGCCCTTCATTATGGCTCCAAAACGATCTGCTACTGCTTCAGGGGCCGTGCCCAAGCGCAAACGGAAGATGTTAACGATTGCGAAAAGGTAAGCGTTTTGGATTTGTTGAAGGCTACGATTCTTTTATTTAAAAGTAGGAAAGGAATATAAGATCTACGGCGCAGTATCTTTTAACCAGGGTGCAAAACAAGTTGTAAGTGGATGTAATAAGGCAGTAGTCTGGATGGAATCTGCTTTAGGGATTTGGATTGAAGACTGCCAGAAGAAGAACAACGGCAGTGCTACACAATCGCCTGAAGTGGCTCCTTTAAGGGCTGTAACGCTCTCCTTTGTTGTGCAGTAAAATAAAACTCATTGTTATCGGACAAGTCATCGTGTCATTGTTGGTGAGTAACCATAATTAATTTTCTACTTACAGTACTTAGTACATGTACGTACGTTTAGTGTCACTGTACACACACATTTACTGTATACTATTTTTGTTGCATTGTACGTATTTATTGCTGGTGGCATGTCTATCGTAATGTCTGTAACATATGTGATATCGGAGACACTCAATATCTTTAAAATAATATTTAGGTTTTACTGTATATAAACAGTGTGTTTATATACATAATTTCAATGAATCTACCCTCATATCTAAGAAGAATACAAAGGGATTATGCTGTATAACTCTGGGGAATATTTATAAACAGTGTGGGAGAGTTTATGAGGGCTTAAAATATATAAAAATAACCATAGAAACATATGGTTTCTACTTCGCGGATTTTCACCTATCGTGGGGGGGTCTGGAACGCAACCCCCACGATCGAGGAGGATTACTGTATGTGTATATATATATATATATATATATATATATATATATATATATATATATATATATATATGTATATGTATATGTATATGTATATGTATATATATATATGTATATGTATATATATATATATGTATATATATATATATGTATATATATATATATATATATATATATATATATATATATATATATATATACACACACACACAATCCAATGTCTTTCTATCTGTCTGTCCAATCTTCTTGACAGAACTATTTTACGGATTTAGATCGTTTTTTTTTCTATAATTTGCTTGAACATTTCAGTTCATTTTGCAACTCCTCTAATCCTGTTAAGTATAGTTCGCTTGCAGTACTAATTTATTTGAGCAAATCCAAAAGAGCGGCTACCAGCCGCCTGGCCCTCCTCACTCATGCACCAGCTTCCATTTGAGTTGGTCTACCTCCGCCAAGTGTTGGACCATACTTGCCTCCACTTAGCTAGCGTTACCTGTTCGTTCAGCAGACATTATCATCTACAGATTGTTAAGAAGTAACGTATGAAGTTTTTGAGAGAAATATCAAAGCTATGTGTGTTTTACAGGGTAGCTGCTGATTGCCAGAGATATCACAGCCACGTACTTTTCTGTTCACGTGGAGGATGCTCTCCCGTCAGAGCTGAACACGATCAGATACAGTGCCAATGTTGGGGCATATCTACCTTCCACTTGGCCAGAATGACATTTTTTAATTGATTTTTAAAGTTTGTCCTGTTTCACTACTATGTGGGCGAAGCCATGGGAGACAGCTAGTCTCACATAATCAAACCTGTTTGCCAAGTTTGAATATTACAATGCCCCTTAAATGATATACAAAAGTCCCATTACATTAAAATTCTAGAAATCAAAACAGGCTCTTTTTTGTTTCCAGGATTAAAATGTAACAAATGCTGTCTTGTAAAGTGCCTTAAGTGGCCCTTAATGAGCCACTGTCCACCACAAGGTATGTGCATTTTACTGGCCAAATTAGTCTCAATAAGGTATTCAGTACACCTTGCTTCTTTTATCAAGGTGAGAATATCTTGGATCACTGTAAAAATAAATGTAGAAAAATGTAGTAAGAAGAAATCCTGTGAGAAGAAATTAAGCTTCTGTCTCTGCTTATTGGTACACCTTACAATTTTGCATATGAAGGACAAATATAATTCAGCATGCAAGAAGGATCCACTAGAGGACAATGGGACTCCAAAAGTGATCAGCAGTTTTGTGGTCACAGAAAGTAAAATATGTACTTTCATTGGGGCTGAAGACATAAACAGCATTGTTACCATTATCCCAGTACAAGTAAAAGACAGAGAAGGTCAAGATACCTTAATACATCATATTAGACCTGCAAATAATTGCTATTTTGCTAATATATTAGCAGGCTGATTACTACTTTAATTAGCTGGTTAATTGAGGATTTCACAAAATGCAACTATTTTCCAAAAATACAACTATGTTATGCAAAAATGAAAAAGTTGTATTCCTTACACAATTCTCCCCTTCATAGCAATAGTAAAAGTATTATTTGATTGCCAAAAATAATAAGCATGAATCTTGTTCAGGTTTATTAACACTTTCAAGGGTGTTGTTCATTTAAAGGAGTGGAAACTAATAAAGGTATTGCCTGGAGTATATTGTATTTTTTTTTTTCAAGCCAAATTATTTCCTTAGAATAAAGCATTGAATAAAAGCATTCACTATCATTAAAAGAATATTATGACTTATGAAGAAGAAGTTTTATCTATTGTTGAAAACATGGATGATGTATTGTCAAATAAGGATTTTGGGATGACAGTATAAAGTTACATTGGGATTGCTGCTGGGTTAATGAAAATGAGAATAGTTCCAATATGTTGTCTTTTCAGTTTGCTGTGCTCCTGTGTCCGGTTGTGTTCCTGTGCAACTTGTTTGTCAGATGTGAAACTAAAATGACTCCATACTTTTGAGTTCTTTGGTCTTCAACTCCACCATGTTTAGATTCCTCCATCTCCACCTTATCTAAAGATGTAAATACAATTACTCTTGGTAGTTGAAATGGCATACAAATACTTAACTAATCAATAACAAAATTGATTGACAGCTATTTTTATTGTCTATTATTATCAACATTTGTTAATGTAGACAAATGTTCTTGACTGAGAAGGGTACAAATCCCATGCGTCAATGTAGAATTAGTAATGCTGATCGATATTATTCTGCTAAAGACACTGGAATCAGAGGTAATCTGTAGTGTAAATTATGAGTGTTATGTTGCGAGAACTGTGCTAGTTTGGGCAGTGAATGGATCAATAAAAGAGGCCAGCTGTATTGGAAGATAGAACAGGTAAGGTCAAGTTGAATATTGTAATGATCTGATCAATGATTTGAAGGAAACCAGACAAGCTGTGATGGATGAGTGACATAGAAAGGGACCAGGACAGCTATCTGAAGACTACCCTCAAAGAGCATCTTAAAGGAGAGACTACAAAATTGGTACTCCACTGCTAGACAGCACCTGATGCCTGAAGCCTTTTGATCACTGGCAGCAGCGTCTTTCGTGGCCATACAACAATTACTGGTTTCTCTTTAGCAGTCTTTCTTGACATCATTTCAACGGTGCTGTTCCAAGTAGGGGATCACTGTGGCTTTGGCAAAAGGATATCTATCTGGGCAGAAGAACGGCAGAGCAAGTAGTATAGGGCGTCACTATTATACATCATCAGATTTTGACAGGTGTATGTCCCGCCCCTTGGCATTTCCGGTACCCACCTGCTGCCACCTGGTTAATGGGCATTTCCCCCCGCGGTCTGATCTCTGCCTGTTGTCGGGTGCGCTGTTTGACCGCATCGGACCTTTGTCAGTCGTGCGCAAGGAAAATGGTCGGCCGATCTTAGCCTTGATGCTAAAACTGGGGCTGATCATCTTTGTGATCCGAGACGGACCTTTGGGAGCCTGTAAGGTGTCATAAAAGGTAAGTCATCAATGGGGCGGAGCAGACATCCTGCTCCTATCTCTATGCAGCGCCCGGGGTGTGTACAGAGAGTACAGAGAGCGTGATTGACAGACCCGCGAGAGGATGTACAAGAAAACTTTAGAGAGAATCTATTACACACCCAAGGAACCTGGCAGTTTTGGTGGTGTTAACAGCTTGTTGAGAAATGCATCAAGTCGTCGGAAAAATGTTAAGCGAAAAAACGTATTGGAGTGGATGAATAGCCAATATACCTACAGTGTGCACAAACCAGCACGGCTCAGGTTCAAGAGAAACAGAACAATTGTTTCAACGATTGATGACCAATGGCAAGCAGATTTGGTAGAGATGTGTTATTACTCAAAATTCAATGATAATCATAAATTTATCCTTACCTGTATCGATGTGCTCTCAAAATATGCTTGGGCTGTACCATTAAAGGCCAAGACAGGGAAAGAAGTTTCTCGGGGTTTTAGTTTGATCTTTAGAGAGGGCCGAGTTCCTAAGAAGCTACAGACAGACCAAGGCAAAGAATTTCATAACACATTGGTGCAAAAACTTCTAAGACAGAACAATATTGTACATTTTGTCACAAACAGCGATGTAAAGGCCAGCATAGTAGAACGGTTCAATAGAACCTTAAAGTCCAAAATGTGGAAATATTTTACATATGCCAATACTTTTCGGTATATAGATGTCCTGTCAGATTTTCTCCAGAGTTATAACCACAGTTTTCACACCACGATTAAAACAAGACCTGTAGATGTGACTCCGGAAAATGCTCTGAGTGTTTGGAAAACAGTCTATGGTAGGACCGGGCAAAGAAAATCTACTCCGTGCACTTTCAAAATAGGTGATCATGTCCGCGTTTCAAAATTAAAAGGTGTATTCGAAAAAGGCTATGAGCAGTCGTTTACAGATGAGATATTTATTATCTTGGACTGTTTTAAACGGATCAAACCTGTCTATAAACTAAAAGATTACGCAGGTGATGAAATTCAAGGGACGTTTTATGCAGAAGAGTTACAAAAATAAACCCGATGCTAATCAGGTGTACCGCATCCAGAAAATTCTAGCCACTCGTGGGCGTGGTAGAAATAAGCATGTATTGGTAAAATGGCTTGGCTGGGACAAGAAATTTAACAGTTGGGTCAAGGCTTCAGAAGTGAAAGACATAAGGAGTTGAGAAAGCAAGAAAAAAAAAAAAATGTCTAAAGTCAGAAATGGATTTTATGTGACACTGCCTAGTAATTCATCGGCCAGGACTTTTCCCAAGAACACGATAGCATCATTCACCGTGCAGCTAGCCAAGACAATAGAACTGTCCAGAGACTGGGAAGTGGCATTGGTGGAACTGACTTACCCAAAAACGTTCAATTCCATCACTCAGCCAACACAATTTACACTAATGAATGAGGAAACAAGATCAACAAAATGGACATACACTTTAAACAAAGGTTATTTCAGGAATATAGAAGCATTGTTGTCGGAAATGAATCATGTTATTAATACCAACCCGTCATCACCTAAGACAATACTTAAATACAATCCAGCCAGTAGAACCGTTCGCCTGATGGGTGATAAAGGCATTTTGCTTCAAGTGTCTGGGGAGCTGTCTTACATTCTCGGTTTGATCATGATAAGCCGTCTTACAAGTCACCTAACTCGGCTGATATCACAGGTGGTTTTTCCACCATGTTTGTGTATACAGATATTATCGAACCACAACTTGTTGGAGATACATGCGCCATTACTGAGATGTGTAAACATAAAAGGTGAAGACGGTGCAAATGTCACCATATTTTTTGAAAAGCCACACTACATACCTCTCGCCGTGCAAAGCTTCAATACTATAAGGATTGAAATTAAGACGGACCAGAATAAACCAGTTCCGTTCCAGTATGGTAAAGTAATAATCAAGTTGCATTTTCGTCCAGCAAGATCTATCAATTTTTAAACATGCTTGTAACAAAAAACTATGGAGATCCACGCACCTACGCATCTTATTACAAGACACAAGCTGGCAATGGTCTACCAGGGTTTCATGGTCTTCGGTCCAGTACGGTGGTGGTATTGGTGGTATTTTAAAGCTCTCTTCAGAAAAGCAGTGCCTCTGTTTAGGCGTGGGCTAGAAATTGCTAAACCTCATGTCAAGTCTGCAGCGAAAAGCATTGCTAATGATGTCATGAGTCACGTGGCAGGTGCTGTAATGAATAAAGTTGCAACACCCCAACAAGAAGGTTCTGGTATGATTGTTATAAAGAGAGGTGTCAAGAGAAAAAGACACACACCCCATCTAGCACTGCTCGGGCCACCTGCACGACCCAGGAAGAGAGCAAATAGGAAAAAGCTCGACACTCTGCCAAAAGAAAAGAAAGTCAACCAAGAGAAGATCCAGAACTAAGCAAAATTCTGGTGATATATTCTAAAGATGGCTTTTGTACACTGTGCGTCAGATGAATGTGCAAAATCGAACTGGACGTATTTCAACTGTCGCCAACACAAACCAGCATTGAAAAAAGCTACTATGCCGAAGTGCCGCCTCTCACAGCATTGTCAGAAAGTGCTCCACTTGAGTTTTCGATTGCCGGAAATGATCAATACCTGGACCTCAACAACACACTCCTCTTCTTAAGCTGTAAAATACATAAAAATGATGGAACAACTCTGGCTGCCGATTCACGTGTTGCCCTTGTAAACTACCCGATTGCTTCTTTGTTCAGTCAGGTGGACATCACCGTGGGGACAGACTGATTAGCCAGAGCAATAACTGTTACCCATATCGAGCTTTTATCGAAACCGTACTAAATTACGGAGACGAGACCCTGAAAACACAATTTTCAGCTGGACTGTTCTATAAAGACACACCCGGTCACCACGAAGTCACTGCTCTGGATGGCCCAAATTTGGGGTTCAATAAAGGGCTGCTTACTCGACCAGAAGCCGCAGGATTGATTTATTAGGGCACATCCATGCAGATCTGTTCTTTCAAGAGAAATTATTAATTAATGGGGTTGATGTGAAAATAAAGTTGGTACGGAATAAGGATGACTTTTGTCTGATGAGCAATGGTGATCAATTTAAGGTCACCATATTATCAGCATCATTGTTTGTGAAAAGAGTTCAAGTCAACCCTGGAGTCAGACTGGGTCATGCAGAGGCCTTGATGACCAGCAACGCAAAATACCCAATCGACCGGGTTCAAATGAAGGTGTTCAGCATACCTACTGGTAGTCGTGTCTGCAACCAGGAAAATCTGTTTCTGGGACAGCTGCCAAAATTGGTTGTTTTGGGATTTGTGGACAATGCAGCTTTCAGTGGCAACTTTACACACAACCCCTTTAATTTTAAACATAACAACATTAACTTCATGGCTCTTTACCTGGATGGAGAGCAGATACCTAGCAAGCCTCTGCAGCCTGATTTTGCTAATGGTCACTGTGTCAGAGAATATTTTCAACTGGTGGAAACTGCAGACAAGAGGATGAAAGATAAGGCCCTGTTAGTCGATCGTGAAGAGTTTGCTAAAGGCTATTCACTTTTTGCATTCAACCTAAGCCCTGATATGGAATCAACAGGACACTATTCACTCATCAAAACAGGCAACCTCAGGACTGAAATAAGATTTGCGAACCGCTGCAAGATACAGTGAATATGATTGTGTATGCGGTTTTTGATAACATCATTGAAATTAACATGCGTCGGCAAGTCATTTACGACTACAGTTAAGCCATAGACATGTTCAGACATGCAGCCTCTGGACACCGAGCAGCTCAGGACCACCCTTGTATCTGGGGCACTGACACGCAGCCATTTTCTGGATGTATTCCCTTCAGATCAACTGCCCAAGGAGAAGTTGGCTGCTAGACCTCTGTTTATGGTCGTAAACACAGATCCCCATGATAAACCCGAAAGCATTGGATTGCCATTTACCTTGCGGATCATGGAAAAGCTGAATTTTTTGACTCGTATGGATTTCCCCCAGATTCTGAAATATTTCCCCAAGTTATTATGAAATTTTTGAAGATTAATGCTAACTGCATTACTTATAACCGTATTCAGTTACAGGAGTTTTTCTCCACCACCTGTGGTCACCATTGTATTTTCTATTTGAATCAAAAAAGCAAAGGACTTACCATAAACCAGATATCGGCCTTGTATCCAGGAGATGTTCATCTAAATGACCAGATGGTTGTTAGATATTTTCATCAAATAAAAAGGGGACAAACTGAAAATATGAAACTGGACATGTTTACCCAGAAATCAGAAATAAGTCAGTCATGTGTTTGCTTTTGCTGAATTATATATGCAGAATATTGTATGCAGAAAAAAAAATGTTACAATTATGTGTATTCCCTTTGTTTAAAAATAAAATAAAATAAATGAACTATTAACCAACATAAAAGTGTCTGTGGTTATTATAGTGAATAATCCAATAATCAGACAGATAAAAATTAAAAGGGTTTGTATGTTTATATTTTATTTTATTATTTTTTTAAATGTTCACACAGTAATAACACATGATGTAAAGTATTTTCACAGAATTAACAGAGTCATGATACAATCAAACAAAAGAAATGATACAATCAAACAAAAGAAATGATCTAAATGAAAATACTAATAATAGTCATAATACACAATAATAAAACACTGTACATTAAAGAAGTTGCTTCCTTAATTTTCTAATCATTAATACAGTGATATAAAAGTATTTTCAGAGTTTTGACACAATTAAACAAAATGATCTAAAATTAAAATACTAATAATGGTCATAATACACAATAATAAACAGCCATATTAAAACACTATTTTCTACATTTATTTTTAAAATACTTTTATTCATACGGTTAGCCAGCTGTGTTTTTTAAATAGTTGACCTTTTCTAAAGACTGTCCGTTTTCTTATCTGTCTAGATAATCTGGGTGTTTCAGGGGTATAGCTGGAGGCCTGGTCGAGCGTTGATGGAAAATCACGTGATGCAGGCAGGCCAAGCTGTTTACTGGTTGTTTGAATCGGCTTTGTATCACTTTTAATCTCTTGAAATAAAGCCCGAACGCCCATGTTCGGAAAAATGGACCCGGGCACGTTAATTTCGCCATAGCGTTAAAGAATAAATCCCAACCTTTTGGTTTTCCACTCTTGTTTAATGTACGTGTTTGCGTAGCGAACTTGATCAGATCAACCATATTTGTGCCAATAACAGGTGTGCCTTTATATAAAAATTCCCCTCTTTCATTCCAGGCCGTTGTGGACGGGTTTTGGGTCATTTTCCGAATTAGCATTTCCGTATTTTTCCGGTGTCTCTGAGAGACGGATTCCAAAACGTCTCTTATGACAATATCACCCGTGTCATTGGTCGGGTGCAACGCTGTGGTCTGGGATGGCGCTTCAGTTTCTGGTAGAAATAGAGTCAATGTAGACTTCTGTGATTCCCGTTGTCTCAATAGACTCAGATAACGCTGCAAAGTATGAAAATACAGTTCCACTTTTTCATGTGGTGATAGGGCGCTATTTTGTAAAATACTCCTCATTTCATGGTCAAGAGTTTGCATAGTATTTTTTGTCATATCTGTTTCTCCACCGACAGGTGTTTGGACTTGCCCCAGTTGCTGTTCTGGTACAAGATACATTTTCTCAGTGTACTCCATTTACCGATTCGAAATTAGACCGGTGAGTAAAGGGATTGCTATGCCGAGTAGTTGACCGATAAATCCACCAGACTGATTTATAATACGTTTCTTTCGTTTAATAGTAACTTTTTTATTGCTCAGATTTTTATAACAATGCGTTTCTTTTTAAGAATGCCAATCTGTCTGGAATTTAAAGGTAAGCTACCCTTAATTGCATTGAGTGCAATTTCACAAATAGCCAGAATTAAATCGTCAGAAGCTGCACACAAAATGGACTTTCTCTGTTTTGGTTTTGCCTTTATAAGCAATCGCATGAGCTGTAAATTTCGTTTAATCCTGGACGACATGTTGATCAGGATGACGTCTTTTACCAAATGACGTCGGGGCCACTAAAATCACATTTTTTTACCCTTGGGCTTTTTAAACACGTAAGCCACTGGGCGCTGCGATGGGTATGTGGATGCTCTGAGACGAAAGTCATCTGGAGTATTAGTATTTAAATCGACCAGTAGGAACCCAAAGGCTGACTTAGTGGCATCCTCATAAGCTTCGAGAAAGTAGCGCCACCTTGTGGGGTACATTTGACGGGCCAATATTGATATTTGTTGTCTGTCTCTCGGATTCTTAAACAAAACAATGTATTTAGCATTTAAAGTAATTGTTCGGTTCTGTTTTCCCTGGCAAAAAAGATTCTGAACAATATAGATTACGCTCAGATTTCTATGATGAACATACTTTGTGAATGCCAATTCCAACTCATTACTTTTACAGGCCGATTGCATGAGATCATCCACGACAACTAAGTTTATTTTATCACGGGGCAACAACACATCATCATTTAGGGAGTCAGGGAGACCTTCTATAAAATTTATGTGTCTGAATTTTTTCATCAATTCTGTATAGAGAGGTTGCCAAACGGAATAACAATACAGGATATTTTGTGGTTGGTGAGACATCATTTTAGTCCCCGATTCTAGTAATGTTTTCACAAAATAAGATTTTCCGCAGTTACTCGGCCCACTTAAGATACAGGAAAATGGGTGTTGTAAACGAACGTCCATTACTAATTATGTATTTATCTCAGAATCAATAGCCAAAAGGTAATGAGGTGAAATTTTTTGTTAATACGCGCTTGTCATATACAACTTTTTGTGTTTTTTATTTTTCTGGTTTCTATATGCCAGCTGCGTTTTACCCTGACAATACCAAAATCTTCAACTTTGATATTTTTATGTTCTGAAGACAGTTTTTTATTTTCTGCATAGTCAAATAGCAGTTCTTTTAAGCTTTGAAAATTAACCTTTTCACAGTTCTTAACATTTAATGTTATACCTTTAACTTTTAGACAGGTTTCACCGTTGGATAGCTTATAACCATAACTTTTGGACCCGTGCTTATAAATTCAGTGATGTATTCATTCGCTGGTACCTCGCTCGTCAATTCTCCTAAATAGCATCCAATTTCTGGGTCCCATTCGTTTGCTCTGGAAATATAAAGAATTGAATCCGTGTCATAGTATAGTATTCTTTCGTTCAGTTTGTTTAAAAGATTATACAATTCTAATCTTGCATAAGCTGTAGTAAAACTAGCAATAAAAATGTTTACATTGGCCGGTGTGCTGTAACGATCTTTATCGTATGTCCAAGTCACACAGGCACATTCATCATCAATAAAATCACAAGTAGATACCTCATAATTTGGGGCAAACAATAATTCAAACAGTTGTTCTGGATCCGTAACTAAAGATGTATGTGGCAAATTAGGTCTTTGTGCAAACTTACCCCATAAGGAATTTAAAAAAAGTTTTGCAATTTGTCTTCTGGCCGGATTTTTTAATAAGGTGCTCGCTTAATTGTACACCTTCCTTTTCATAAAACATGGATACATACTGTTTACACTGTTCTGTGTTTAGACAGCTCTCAGGATAACCTGAAGATTCTTGCTTAGCTTTTAAATGGGCATTAATATACTCTGAGAAAAGTTCAGTAGAACTTTGCTCAAAATGCCATATCTCATATATGCTTTCAATTTTGTATCCCTGCTGAATGGCTGCAAGCAATTCCGGTGTTGTCCAGCAACCGGTAAGCGCTCTCTCCTCGTGAGTGTGTGTGCAGGGTGTCTGCTGTTGTGTTACAGCACAAGTTTGACAAAGTGTAAAGTACAGCTTTTTGTTTATTTTGCATGGCAAAACAGGGAATAGAAGATTTCTGGGTGGGTACACCCTAACCCAGGCTAATCCGAAATACGTTTCTAATGGTTCAAAATCCTTATAAATAATTTTTGGATGACCGATTGGATATCTTTTGGTTTTATTCACATAAGGATATAAACTCGTAAAATCATAGTAATGGATTTTTTCACCAGCGCCCACCTTGTAGTATAAGCGTGATGCATTTGTTCTACCGCCGAAGAGAGATTCCTGGGATTCAAAATCTGAGGCAGACGTGCTGTTTTCAGAAAATTCTGCACACGGATGTTTTCACGAACCAGACGCCGCCAATTATGTTCCCAGATTTGATGCACCTGAAACCCCTGCATTTTTAAGTAGTTAACTTTTTCCATAGTTTTAGAATAAAGCCAACCGAATGTCGTGTTTGTAACACTATTCCATGATTTTTCACTGTAACAGATATTACAACCATGGTAAAAGCATCCGTTAAATTCAAAAGCCATCTTTATACCATTATTTTCTGCATACCCGTCTAGATAATATTTTCCAATACGCATTTCACCTCCAGGTTTTAACGCATGCCGAATATCTATTTTATCTTCGGCCTCTATATACATGAGCCATTGAATGGATGGAGTAGAGTACCTCTTTTGT
Organism: Polypterus senegalus; assembly: GCF_016835505.1. Classification (NCBI taxonomy): domain Eukaryota; kingdom Metazoa; phylum Chordata; class Cladistia; order Polypteriformes; family Polypteridae; genus Polypterus; species Polypterus senegalus. Next base: position 83,097,190 of record NC_053157.1, read on the forward strand.
TTTCGGTGATAACTGTCTTGTAAAGGCAAAGCTATGGTTTGCTCACGCAAAAATTTAAGTCTAAACATTGCCATACAGACGCTCGCTAGAGTAACATATTGAAAAGGATCAATAGATAATATGTTGTATTTGGCCTGAAACTGCTCGTTTAAATCAATACGTGTCGTTTTGGTGATCTCCATAACCTCTTGCCTGAACAAGATACACGCCGACCTTAGAATTTCAACATCTAAACGGCAGTACATTTTAATTCCTTTTGAAAATCAAATACGTCATTCTTGTGTTTAGAATACCATAAAAGAAAATCTTTCTTCTCGTCTGGCATCATACTTTCTACACCATAAAATTCTACAGCCGGTCTAGGCCCAACATAATTTTGGTTTTCTGCAGTGTTAAAAAAATGAGGAAAATAACCTTTCGACCCTTTAAAACCCAAAGCCTGTGGTAATTTACACAATTTTGATGCTAGAAAGTTCAAAGAGTCTATGAATCTGATGTTTAAAACTTTCACTGATATCGACATGATTTTTCCACCGATCGTTAACAAATCCATTTTCATTTTTTCTTTTATTAATTGACTAATTACAAAATAACTGTCATAGGATTTTGCATTGTGTGCAATAAAAGTGTAATTCTTAAACTTTTATCTATAAACGTAGAGATAAATCTTTCAACACAATCGTTTCCGGCAAACTCCCAGCTTCTGTTACCATCCATGTGTAATGCATATATGTAATTCGGTTCATGGATTCCTTTTCTTGCTTGCATTCAAAATCATAAAATATATATTTTTTTGATACCGGAGTCTTTAATAACGGTTGCATATAACATAAGTGACTGTCGCAGCTGGTGATAGCTTCTTTACAATTTGGACATAACCTCGGTTTGCAAACGTGGGTAAGGGCTGTGTAGCACTGACAACTAACACAGTATTCTTTCCGCTCGCAGGTTTGTTTATTTTGGTGTTTACCGAGGCAATCGTTTGATTGACAGATGATTTTGCATATCGGACATCTAATTAAGCAGCCTGTTACTTCAATGCAAGAAGCATCTAGGCAGGCCCTGCAAGTATTGGCACAAACATGGCGATCTTTGTGAGAATATGCGGCATGACAAATTTCACAAAAATAATTAGCCCCGATAAATTTCTTCACATCTAAAATCCCAAAAAAGTGATCGCTGTGTAACAGAAGAAAAATCACTTTATTATCGGTCGGCGTAGGACCCGTTGTGAAGTATTTCCATGCACTCTCATGCATGTATAGCACCTTTATAGAAACATTTAATAGACGCTCAAATTTTTCTACATCTGATAATGATATTTTCTTATCTTCCGAAAACCCCAATTGCATATGCATTTGTCTAGCTTTTTGCAGAATGTCACTATCCGGTCTGTCTTTCTGGCTGAGTAAGCGGATGACAGCGCCTGCAAAACATAAATTACCCCGATGTGAGAAATCCACTAATAGACGTCGTTTAGTATTAATAATTTTACTGAAGAGCAATGTGTTGATTCTAAGTCTTGCTCCACCCTGCATGTTTTTCACAATGGTTACTACAAACCGCAGAGAGGAATCTGTAATTATCTCAGTATTACTTTGCAGCATCTGAGACACATAATTTAAAAAGCTTCTGGCGTCAAAGCTGTCTAGATTCTTTTTGAGAATAAAGATTGTTTTGCAAACTCGGAGAAATGAGTCGCAATTGAACAAAATCACATGGCGCAATATTTGGGGATAATGTGTCTAAAATATCCTGAATACCTTGATGTACAATGTTTATGGCATGCGTATATGACTTAATTCTATCCAAATTGATAAAACGGAATTCATAGTTATGCTCTGTAGCCCTAAATCTTTTCATCCGTCTTTCAGATTCCCTTACAATTTCTACATGTGCATTAAGACCGGAACAATCACTTTGATCTTTTGCCCGATGAATTCTGGGTCTACGGCAACACTGCAGTCGCCTTTTCCGCTTATTGGCCAAAAGTTTGTATTTCTTTTAATCTTTCTGATCGTATTTAAAAGCGTGTTATGAGGTTTCATTTTATAATGCCTTAGTCATATAGATTTTGTACCTGAACCGACACCCAGACTTGTACAATCTTTTAAGATCAAGCTTTCCAGCCTATACAATCTTTGGAAAGCTGTTTCAAGTTCCTGTGCTGGAATGTGGTCAGAGTCATAAATGGCCCAAATAGACGTCAGAAGATATTTTTTTAAAATATCACTATGAGGACATAATATATCCTCGATAAAGTTTGATAAAAACTGTACACCTTTATGTCTGTTGCTAAATGAATTAATAATTCTTATAGCACACATCAACCATTTCTCGATTAAATGATACACAGGGTTATCAACTTTATCATGTGAATGAATGGTTTGCTTCCCAGACTTCACTGTTGCTTTCTCTGTTTTCTTTCCTTTGGAAATGCTACCAACTGATTGCCCAATATCTGAAAAAAAAATTAAATTAACTACAATCTTAATAGCTATATCATATAAATAATATTACATAATCTATATCATATAAATAATATTACATAATCCATTAATTAAACACATGGCCGATCCCCAAAGGCCTCAGAAATGGTCAAATGGGTTAGAAAAAAGGTTGGGCGTGTGTCGCTATTTCTGAGGCCTTTGGGGTGGAAAGCTCTTATCGGTAGGCTTTGTGAGAGACAAGCAAGGGGTCAACGCGGGCACGTTAGGGTGTTGTCCGCCAAAATCTTATCACCGGTTTGCACACATTGGCAAGCCTTGGGGCACTCGCCAATGCAATGCACATGGCTAACACTAGGGTTTTGTAAGCGCTATGCATGGACAACTGGGTTTACAGATTACAGCCCGCTTTTACTTGTTATGTGAATGCAAGCATACAAAATAGAGCAGCCATATTGGTACTAATAACTAAATAATTCGTTAAACATCAAACGTTTTTTCTTTTTATTTTCATACCTGTAGTCTGCCGAGGCGTCGTCACAGTTCCTATTAGGGTAGTTGAAATGCGTCTTGTTGACTTTTTGGTGCTCTTTCTCGGTGCAAGCAATTTCACACGTGCTGAATGAAAATCATTGTTAAATAATAATGTTAATAATAATAATAATAATAATAATAATAATAGTGGTTGTATTTTAAAATTTTAACATGGTACATACAAACATCCTTATAGCCATTAGGCCGTGTGCATCAAATTCATCCGAATCCAAGTTGCAGAATACATTAAAATATTTTAATGTGTAATTCCGAGATAACCATCTAACATGACATAATTAAACATTATCGTTTATGGACACGTGCTGAATATTTTATGTAATACCTCTGGAATGTTCAACCGTTATCAGTTATAGACAGACGGTGAAACGTATTTTCCAATGAATTTTATTTATTTCATTTTATGTAATAGGGTACATCTAGAATGTTCCAACTAGGCCCCGGGTGTTAGTACAAGCGTCTTATCGCAACGAGTGGCAACTGTTGTAAAATTTGTAAAGAAACCTAGAAGTCCATTTACCTTTTTCATTTTTTTTTTTTTTTTTTTTTTATTTTTTTTTGGGGTTATAATTGAATGACATCGTAATGCACAATCATGATAAATATACACATTTTACTTCTTAATATATCCTAGTTAATTAATAAAATGGTTGATATGCACCAAAATAATGTTTTTTTCTTCTTTTTAAGGTACAAGCTAATCATGCCAGGAATAAAAAGGCTAAATAAACGTGTACACACATTCATGACTATATATACATAAATATTAACGCTTTTACCGGATTTTTAGTTATTTACAAGACCATCTGCCCGGCGTGTCCAACTTCTAGACGTATCATACATTAAATGGCGCGTATTAAGAATAACAACAAGATCATTCCATTTTACCTTTTCATTTATGGGTCTATGATGTAATAAAACACCGTAATGCATAATTATGCTAATATACAGAATTTAAAAGTACATGGCTTACTTTTGTTGTCTGCCGGGACGCGAACCCCGATTTCCTTGGCTTAGAAAAACGACCGCCCGAATACCCGTGCCATCATTGTATGTGTTACGATATTTTTATCTGTTACTGTTTAATTCATATGCTGATACATTTTTTTTTTTTCCATTAACATAGTTCATACATTTGACAGTAGCGCCATGTTGTTTTTTCACGCCTAGACGCTTCACAGCCCGCCGACCTTTCTGCTTCCTGATTGGCTGTTATGAACATGTGACGCGCTCAGTGCACTCAGCGCACGTCCGAATCAGCATGGTGTAATTCCATTGGATAGTTCAACATGAGGCCGGTGTTTGTTGATTGGTTAAAATATGTTGGCGGGTTATCTAAATAAAATCTTATCTTTAAACGTTTTGATTGGCCCTAACGTTGTAAAAGCTTCGCCCAAATGCATATTTAAAGACGGGTAATTGGACTCAAAGCCTCAGGCCTCCTCCATAACAAGAATCGGGTATGTTGTGGTATGCGCTGTTGGTCATCTCCCTATGACTGATACCTAGCAGGCTGGCATTGTCCGCCGCTATTAAGGTCAGAAGGAGACCCCGGCGCTTGTTTTACAGCTAACATTTCTTTTGACCGAGCTGAAGTAGGCTGGCTGAGTCCACCACTTTTGCAAGGTTTTAATCGGCTACGCTTACCCTTCTCCCTGTGTTGCCTGGCCAGTCAAGCGTTCTTGCTGGTCCCTGTGTTGCCTGGCCAGTCAAGCGTTCTTGCTGGTCTCTGTGTTGCTTGGCCAGTCAAGCGTTCTTGCTGGTCCACCCGGAGCTTGCTGACTCCAGCTTAGCCGTGTCCCTGTGTCGCTTGGCCAGTCGAGCGTTCTCTCTGGTCCATCGCAGCTTTGGAGCTTAACGTTCCCATCTTACCTGTGTTGCTTGGCCCGTCAAGAGTTCTTGCTGGGGATTAATAAAGTATCTATCTGTCTGTCTGGGATTAATAAATTATTTATCCGTCTGGGGGGGTTAATAAAGTATCTATCTGTCTGTCTGGGGCTTAATAAATTATTTATCCGTCTGGGGGATAGTTGGTTAATAAAGTATCTATCTCTGTCTGGGAATTAATAAATTATTTATCTGTCATTAATAAGGTATCTATCTGTCTATCTATCCATCTCGGCGACACACCATCATCTGTTTTGTTTTAAGAAGCAAGACATGGATTCTGCAACAATGAAACCAGCCCATAATGCAGATGACGATGTCATCATTATAGGAGAATACCAGTCTGTAGAATGTGGAGGTGAAGCAGATAAGCCTAATCAGGTAATTTTGAATGTATGCCTTTTATAAATGTTGTTGGCTTTCACAGGTGTATTGCCTTTTTTTTTTTTTTTTTTCCTTGACTTTTCACACCTATTTTACTTTTTTCTTTAAAGGAGGTGCCAAAAACAGAAACTCGCCACCCCGCGAAAAAGACTGAAGCAGCTGCTGGATGCAGCACGACTTTTGACAAGACAAAGACGGACACACCTGGCCTAGACAGCACGACCTTGGACATGGTGAGTCTGGACTTTAAGAACATTTCTGTTAAGTCTATTTGAATGGCGGTACAAAATAGGTTCTGATTTTATTTTATTTTAACTTGACAGATTACATGCGGAGAGCCCAAGTATTATACAAAAGAACAGCTTTCAGCAACTTTGAAAGGTCTTATCAATAAAAAGAAAGATGATTTAAAACCAGATGTTAAAGATTTAATTTGCGACATTGAAAGCCTTATTGAAAAAATGCCTGCCTTAGTGATGTGTTTCCTTTTTTCGGACAGAAGGGCCGATTTAAAACCCTAACCGCTATTTCACGTGTAACTAGATGTATCTATAGATCAATAGGGAATACTATTCCTGTAATGACACGTGGTACGTTTTTGTGTCTTTTAAGACGTGTGGCTTATATCTGCTCCAACAGTGATGATGATTCTGTTGAGAAAGCTGTCCAGTTGGCTTCTGAAATAATGTCCAGAATTCTATGTTGTGCTGATATCCCGTCAGGAATATGTATGTTTCGTGTAGGAATATAACTTTGTTCTTTTTTCCCCATATTAGACTGACTTTAAGATGGCGGTGAGGTCTTTAAACATGGTGTAAAAGCTTGTTCAACTTCAAATCTGAAGTCTCAAGACCTGTGTATATATTCCCAAACACCTGCCAGCCATCGCAGTCACAGAGCCGGATTGATTTTAATGAAGCATTGTGTAAAGTCTGTTGTAGCTTACGTGGTCAGTAGTTGTGTAAGAGATGTATTAACGGGTCTTGTTTAGCATGCCGTTTGGGTGACGAATCTCAGGATGGGCACAGTTGTCTTTTACTAGAATCTGATTCTGAGGAGATGCACCCTTGTGTTTCCAGCATCTGTCGACAGATCAGTATTAAAAGATTAATTCAAACGGTGTTTTCTATGTTTAAACCATTGTGCGGGTTAAGAATTGTGAAACCGACAAAAAATCATATTCTCAACTGTCTGAAGCTGTTTGTTGCTGAAGTAAACACTTTTCAGCTTATACAAAAGATGCAACGTGCAACAAAACCCAAGATTCGAACAGCAGCTTTTGAACTTGTCTCTAATCACCATTACAGTTATTTTTTAAAGCCAAAATCGATTTACAGAAACTTAAGCAAATTGCATTATCCATGCTAAACAAGACCTGTTTGTGTTGTATTTTCTGTCGGCTAACTGTTTGTGTTTTGTTTCTGTTGTCAGAGGAACCAAGACTCGGAAGCTAGAACAAGGAAAACCAGGTCCCTGCCCAGCGTGACACGTAATGCAACCTATAGAAGGTTTTCTCCTTATATTATATCTGCTAGAAAAGATTCATTATGACCACAGTTGGTCGCTCAGTCATCTGGGCTTATGTGTTTAGCTCTGTTGAACATTTAGGGGAAAAATGTGCGGAATGTCAAGAGAACAAATACATACCAGATGGACACATTTGTAGTATTTGGTTCTCTAAACCAATTATTGCATATAAACATAGCTTATTTATGCTCAAAAGGGCTAGAAGAGATAGACTTGTGTCCTGTGTGCGTGCTTTGTTAAAAATGTACAATCTCCCTTGTTTTCGTAAAGCTATCAAGATTGATATGGATGATATTATAGCTGAATTTGAGCAGGGAGAGATACCCATTGATGCATACGCAAAACTGATTCAGCCTGTGAAGACCAGCTTTATGTGGTCGGCTCTGTTCCAAACAGAGAAAATAGGCTTACATAATTTAGTGAAGTATAAATATATAAAGTATGTGCTGGCTTAAACATTTTTATTTTAGGTGTATTACCGACTCACTGATGGGTTTGGACCTGGTTTTGAATTTTCATTTGCGTACCCCTATATGTATACATTTTCTTGTGTTTTTGTTTCTTTTCAAGTGAATTGCAAATCTGTATACAATTAAGCTTGTGTGATTATTTTACGGCTGTTTCTCCTGCTTTTATTCATACTTTAAACAATTTTAATGTATAGCAAACAATTTGTAACTCAAACTGAAGACCAGATCTTATTTTGCTATGTTTGGAATTTTGCTTCAATAAAATTTGATTTTTTTAAGACACTTTGGCATCTTTTTTGAATCATTGAATAAAACTTGTTGTTTTAAATCACTTTTGGTATCTGAAATATGCCTTGCTTTATAAAGGGCATGGTTTTACAAGGTGGGCAAGGTAACGGGATGCTCAAGGGGTGTTTTGGGCTGTACTGCCTGGTTCCTTGGGTGTGTAATAGATTCTCTCTCTAAAGTTTTCTTATACATCCACTCTGAAAGTTATTGTTTTAAACACTTGGGCATATGCCTTGCTTTATAAAGGGCATGGTTTTTTACATGGTGGGCAAAGTAACGCTATACCCATGGGTGTGTTTGGGATGCACTGCCAGGTTTTTTTCCCTGGATGTGTCCTAGATTCTCTCTTAAACCTTTCCTTGTACATCCACTCTGAAAGTTATTGTTTTAAACACTTTTGGTATCTGAAATATGCCTTGCTTTATAAAGGGCATGGTTTTACAAGGTGGGCAAGGTAACGGGATGCTCAAGGGGTGTTTTGGGCTGTACTGCCAGGTTCCTTGGGTGTGTAATAGATTCTCTCTAAAGTTTTCTTGTACATCCTCTCGCCGGGTCTGTCAATCACGCTCTCTGTACTCTCTGTACACACCCCCGAGCGCTGCATGCAGATAGGAGCAGGATGTCTGCTCCGCCCCATTGATGACTTACCTTTTATGACACCTTACAGGCTCCCAAAGGTCCGTCTCGGATCACAAAGATGATCAGCCCCAGTTTTAGCATCAAGGCTAAGATCGGCCGACCATTTTCCTTACGCACGACTGACAAAAGGTCCGAAGCTGGTCAAACAGCGCACCCGACAACAGGCAGAGATCAGACCGCGGGGGGAAATGCCCATTAACCAGGTGGCAGCAGGTGGGTACCGGAAATGCCAGGGGGGCGGGACATACACCTGTCAAAATCTGATGATGTATAATAGTGACGCCCCTATACTACTCGATGACAACCACGGTCCACAGCATGGTCCAAAATATTATTAGATTTCAATGACCCTTGGTAGTCCAGAACCTTAGTATGCTTGGTTGTCTGGAACTGATCCTTGGTGTCCAGAATGTGCACCACTTAACTTTCATAATTGACCATTTTTTGATGCAGGTGCTCTGTGCAGCACTGTTTATCTGTCTCTATTTTCCTGGTTGCAGCTAGCTTTCTTTTAAGTTTTACTTCTAACATTGTCAAATGCTCTGGGAGTTATTTCATGTTCATGAAGAATATAATCACTAAATGCCATGTACTGACGGTTCTAGATGAAGACTTGTGGCAGATTCTGTATCATTGAACTTGCCATCCAAAGGAAAAAAAACAAAAACACAAGATTTGTGTGGTATATGATTGCAGAATGTTGTTAATTTATTAAATGATCATACTAAATAAATACTTATAACAAGTTAAGTCAAGATGGGGAGCATGCACTAGTACAGTGCGTTGCTGCACCCACTACACAACGAAACAACTCAGGATCCCAGTTTGCAACCCCCTAGGCAGACACACGGTCCAGTCCCACCCTCCGGAAATGACCCTCTATTTGCCGTAGCCAGGTGTTACATGGGTGACTCCTTGGCATGGTCCAGCCAATCGGGTCCCCAACAATGAGGATCTTATGAGCTGGATCACCCTCTGGGAAACGTGCCACATGGCTGTAGTACCGTAATTGATGCTCCCTCACAATGCAGGTAATGTGACTCTTTCGGGACTCCATGAGTAACCGCTCATTCGACACAAAGTCAAACTAACGGTACCCTAGGATTTTCCGGAGAGACACAGTAGCAAAGGAGTCCAGTCCTCGTCTCAGGTCACTGGATAGCGTCCATGTTTCGCAACTATATAGCAAGACAGGAAGCACAAGGACTCTAAAGACTTGGACCTTTTGCATAGATATCAGGAGCGCCACACACCCCTTTCCAGCATCCTCATGACCCCCCATTCTCTCCCAATCTTCATAGGAAAAGTCACCAGAGACATGAATGTCACTGCCAAGGTAAGTAAACCTTTCGACAAGGTTGACACTCTTTCCGCAAACAAACACACTGATGATGACTGTGCCCAAGAGATCATTAAAGGCCTGGATCTTGGTTTTTATCCAGGACCCTCGAAAGCCCAGATACTCAGGCTCCTTGCTCAGGCTCTCAAGTGCCCTGATCAGAGCCTCCATTGACTCCATGAAGATCACAGCATCGTCAGCAAATTCAAGATCTGTGAATGTTTCTTCACCAACAGATGCCCAACAGCCGCTGGACACCACGACCTTGCCCAACACCCATTCCATACAAACGTTTAACAGAGTACGAGCAAGAACACATCCCCAACGAACCCCAGAATCAAATCGGAAAAATGCAGAGGTCCTGCCTCCACTCTGCACAGAACTCACAGTACCAGTGTACATGATATCCAGCAACCTCAAGATATTCCTGCAAACCCTAAGAATGTCCCACAGGGCAGCTCGATCAACTGAGTCGAACACTACGAAAATCGACAAAGGCTGCAAAGAAACTCTGCCAATATTCACGTTTGCGCTCCATGAGAGCCCTCAGTGCTAGGATGTGGTCGATGGTAGACTTTTTAGGTGTAAAGCCAGACTGTTCCGGTCACTGGTAGGTGAGCAAGTGATCACGGATCCTATTGAGGATGACCCTAGCAAGAACCTTACTCAGCACCGAGAGCAGTGTTATCCCCCTGTAGTTGCTGCAATCTAAGCGATCACCCTTCCCTTTCCAGATAGGGATGGTAAGTCCCGTTTTCAAGTCAGTTGGGATGATGCCAGTCTCCCAAATGGAAGCAAAGATTGCTTGCAATGCCAGGAGGACAGCGTTACCACCAGCCTGGAGAAATTCACCCCGGATACCACAGATCCCTGCAGCCTTTCCTCCAATCAGCTGGTTCACCATCTGTGCAATCTCAGTGAGATTGGGTGGTTCACAGCTAATTGGAGGATCAGCCTCAAGGACTGTGGACCCAGAGATATCCGACATCCTAGCCGCAAGATCAGTTTTGAACAGCTGCTCAAAGTAGCCAGCCCAGTGGGTCACAACTGCAGTGTCATCTGTAAGGACTGTTCCATCAGCTGCCCTGACTGCGACTTTCTGAGGAACAGATTTGGATGTGCGTAATGCTTTGATTCCTCTGTAAGCAGGACATGGGTTGCTAGACCACAGATGGTGTGTCACTTGCTCACAGATTCCTCTAACAAACGCCCCTTTATCTGCCCGCAGAGCCCATCCTTCTCAATTCCCGGTACAGACCAGAGTTGCCATTGAGCTGTGCGCTGCGACTCCTCTCAATGATATCCAGGGTGCCCTGCGAGATGAAACACTTCCTTCTGGGAAAACTGGTAACACCAACACTTATATGTGCTTATAACATTGTTCTTAATTTTTATAAAAACTCCTTGCCTCCTTGTGTTTTGCAAAATTTTACTATTGATAGAACACAATTAGAGGCTAAGTGTATGTGCACCAAATTTTGCCCTGATAGTTTTACTATTCTGTTAATTTGCAGATACTTTAACTTTGTATTCTGAGATTGCATTGTCTGATATTTTAGATATCTACATGATAATATAACATTTTCATTCCTTCTATGTAAGTTCTTTTCATTTTTAAAACTAACTGGCTGTGCTTACACACCTAAGACAAATAAAATCTAAGTAATCAATGTAGACCTCAACATTAACATTTGCAATGTACCACACAATGCATGCCTCTATTTTAAGCCATTTTGGTATGTGTAATGCACCATCCATTGAAATGAGAAGTGAAATGTATTTATTACTAAAAATGTTTGTGATGTGCAATCTATCAGAATGACATAGACATAGAAACTTGACAGATACCCAGACAGACACGGCTGGTAGATTATCTTTGTGTTCTTAGAATAAGGTGAGAATTCTCACTATTTCTGAGAAATGTTCCATTTAGAAAGAATGAGTCTTGTTGCAAGAGGTAATGTGAAATGGGAAAGGTAGAAGTTAATTAACAAAGAAGATTGTTATGTGGCATGCCCATTGAAGAACACAATTTAGTTACCATGTCAATTCTGTGGTTTTAGTTTCATTGTCAAATTGGTGCATGTAGAAAATAAGTGATGCCTGAGTTAGGCAACCACGTACTTTGGAGTAGATAATAGCAAAATGTATGACATAAGTACTGTAGGTCATTGCTAAAGCTAAGTCATATTTTTTTTAAACTTACAAAACCTTTCATATATCTGACACATATATCAGCTTCCTTGCCATCACTAAAATCTGCTACATTATTTTCAGCACACACTCACTTTGCCTTTGTGACATCTGCTCTACAACTGTAGCTGCTTTAGGAGTCATAATTTATTATAATAATCAACTTACTGTCTGTCTTGGGATATGTGAATGAATAAGTGTCCACCTGATCTGGTTTCTTCTTTAACATTCATTAAACCTGAACTATTATAAATGGGATTAGAAAATGAATATATGAGTGGATACAATTAATTATGTTAAAACTTTGTTGAAAAATTGACAACTTTTTCCCAACACCTCTAGCTTGTTATGGTCTTTACCAACTCTTGGTGCCCATTTCCTGCTGTTTTAACTAAATTCATTGAGCTTAATCATGGTTTAACCCTTATACATTTGCAGTCTCATTGTGTATCAGTATGCAACATTGTATTTGATTTAACTTGCAAAATGTCAAAACAATCTACATTCTTATTTTATAGTAGTAGTTAATTTTTAAAGTGCCTAGTGAAACACTTGCTTCAAAGGCATTATTTAAAATGGTTACCATTATAAATGAAGTAATATAAAATGAACAGATAGTTAAGTGGAAGTTACTTTTCATCTCTCTGCAATGATCTTCAGTTTAGGTTGTTTAAGAACTTTAAGATTTATTTAGTAGCAGTACATCCCAATTCGCCAATACTGAACTCCAAAGAAGAGAATTTTTGTAGTTTGTAATATCTGAAATTTAAAGTCATCCAGTGACAGAAAATGTCATTGCAGGGTGTCCCTTACAGTTAGTGGGTAACATCCAGGTATACATGGGAGAGATGATGGAATTGAGATAATTTAATGATGAAAGCAATAATACCAAAAAATATTTGTTTCACTGGACTTAAATAATAAATATTCTCAGAAAAAGGGAATTCTAAGCTTACTAGACAACCTTAAAACTTTTCTTTAACCTTAACTTTCCCCTTCACACCTGATTTAACCCTTTTCAAATGATTTACAGCATCCCAAGCCTATATCCAATGCACTGTTGGCTGTTAACTTCTAGCTGCTAAAATCTGTTTATCTTATTTTTACAGTTGCTTTTCATCATGGCTGACTGTTCAACTTTTCCACATTTATTTATTATCTATTGTAGTTAACACTTTAATCTATGATTCTTTTTTTATAATATTGTTTTGTTTGCTAATCAGCTTTTAGGACTTTCAGCAGTTTGCTCATTTCTACCCTTCCACATCAGTTTTCACATAAATTTGGCCATATTTTATATAACCTTTTACTATTATCACAAGTTTAACAAGAAATCCAAAACTGTAACTTCGCAGATATGAGAAACATTTTAAAGTGTGTAATAACTGTTTACTTTTATAAATATACTTTTCATGTGTCGGTCATTTTCTAAATTTATAATTAAGCTTAATTTTTTAAGAATTATTTTTATTCCTTTGAAGATATTTCTTACATAATACAAGTAACAGCAGCTTAGAAGAGAATTACTATACTTAATATCAGCTTGTTAAACCAAGAAATGTATGACATTGAAAAAAAGTTTTTTGAGACCAAGAACTATGGGCCTCATGTATAAACGGTGCTTATGCACAAAAACGTTATGTATGCTCGTTTCCACGTAACCACACCAATGTCATACACATTCTCATGGCAGCTCCCCCTCTTGCGTATGCACGTATCTGCTTGGCTTTGCAAACTGACGGCACCCAACGTCAAAGCAGTGCTACTGTTCCTGCGTAGTTTCCCTTTCTTTTTTAGATTCACATCCATGACACGGGCCTTATCAAATACACTGAAATTCACCACATATCATTTGTAAATTTAAGACACCTGATTGTAATCAACCTGTAACAATATAATGGCGCACGGAATGGCCAAGCTATTCCAAATACCACAGATGCTTTAGCATTGTTACTCTCAGTGCACTACTCATAGTATTTTAACCCATTGTATCTGAGTGTGGAATCACAGCTGTAGAGAGGCTGATCAGAAAGCACTACGGCGGGTTGTATCTAGAGTGTAGAGGATTATAGGGATACAGCTTCCAGCCCTGGAGGAGGACATTTATAACACACACTGCCTCAGTAAAGTCACCAGCATCTGCCTGAATTCCACTGAGCCTTGCATACAGTCTATTTGAACTTGTCCCATCCAGCAAACACTTTAGACCCTTTCCTGCATGGACTTCAAGGCTCAGAAACAGTTTCAACCCAAGACCTTTAAAGGCACTCAATCAGTCCATCAAGTGCTCCTGGTAGTTCTAATTGCAATTACTTCACTCTAAACTTGCACTACAACTGTAATATTGCATAACCTGTGCCATTTCATGAACCATTTGCACTATCTACACTATATGCACATGTATATTGTGCTTATGCTTTCATATTTTTCATTATTGTTATATTATTACTATTGTTATTATTATTTTTTTTATCATTTTATAGGAAAATAAGTTCATAGAGGATTTGCATATTGAATCTCATTGTACCATACAATGACAATAAAGAAATTCAATTCAGTAGAAGACACGTGTATTTACAGATGACTGGCTTCTAAGTCGATTTAGATTTCCAAGCGCTATCCTGTTGGAGCTGTGAGCTCTTAGAATACTAGTATGTAAACTTGATTAGTATGGATATTACATTATACAGATAAATTGTTGACTTAATTTAAATAATGTACTGTTAATAATTAAACATGTGGGGGCACACTGGCACAGCAGTAGCGATGAGTTGGCGCTCTGTCCAGGGATTGTTCCTGCCTTGCGCTGTATGCTTGCTGTGACTGGTGTGACCCTGGATGGATAGATGGATGAAATAATTAAACATGTATTACAAAGATTTTTCAATGTTCCTGAAAAAGTTTGAAAAATCAGAGTTCTAAAACAGACACAGTACTGCTGCAATAAATTATTTCCTTGAGGGTTGCGCACATCCCAGCAAGCATCTTGCAGGATGCAGGAACACTCCCTGGATGGAGGAAGCAAGAACAATCCCTGGATGGGGCACCAGCTCATTGCTACCATTATGCTACCATGCTCCACTGTTTAATACATGCTTTAATGCATTTCATCATGAAAACAATATCAAGTATACATCTTAGTATTCTAAAATGTTCAGAGAGCTGTAATATCATGAATGTAATATATTTTATGTGGAGATCAGTGCTTATGCACTGCTGTCTATGAAAGAGAAAGGCCATTTAAGAAGCACGTAGTGATTCACACACATAGAATACAAAGCATTTAATGTGCTACTTTAGTTTGAGAAACTATTAAATGAACCGTTGATTTTAAGAAAAGATAGTTTATGACATTCTGCTTTAATATCAAAATAAACTACAAAATTAAAGTGTAAATTTCAAGATTAAAATTTTGACCTTTTGTTTCTTCACTGTGTCCCTATTTTTTTCTTTTCTCTGTACCCTAATATGCATCCATATGACACTCAGCTAGTGGGCTATAACTCACCTTTTCAGGGCGACTTTATTATTTTGGCCACTGTGCGACTTTCTGAACTTGAATTTTTGAGTTTCTCCATCACTCTGTATGACTTGATGAACTTCCATTTGTTGTTTATACCACTGCTTAAGCCAACAAATAATATGCTTTTCCTTGCCTTCACTGAAATTTTTTTTTTCCCCCTTGCTTTTGTCATTGTCTTTTTACAAAACACTTAACCTAAGGTGATATTTATATTGATTTGTATATTCAAAGAGGCATAATTCTGGAAGGAGTTGGGGAGGGATGGTGGGCATTTGCATGTGCCACTAACTGGGATTTATGGAGCAGAACGACGTGGAAGTTGCAGTTTTGTGCATCTGAATTATTTAGTGTGTACGCACATTGCCCCTTTTGCCCGTATGCCATGTTTTAGTGTGAATTCTGTGCCTTTCATTATATATGAGGCCTTAGGGCACAAAACTGGGGTCTTATTTTTGGAGAGGAACAAATTGTGGTCAACAGACTATAAAAGAATTTAAAAACCAAACAAGCCAAAACAATGCAGCAAACTACTTTAGAGGAGCAGGAGAGAATGATAATCAAAAGTTCAGAAGAGAGTTCAGCAGCCTAACTAATCAGAAGATATATCCAAACCAAAAAAAGGCCAGACAACAAAGGTTTGCTTTTTTGAATGCCATATCTAGCATAATAAACGTGTTAAGTTACCATCTTAAACAGTTGGCACATAATGATTTTATTCATCACATTGACCCTGATCAAGTGAATGCAACCAATGTCTGGTAAACAACAAGGCTACTACCATGAGAAAACACAAGAAAATGGAGATGTGAATAGCAAAAAGGCCACACAAAATAATGCAAGCATAATGTCACTGACACAAAGATAAAAATATTTAAATATTACAAAACCTAAATAATAACTCAAAATGATACAAGAAATTGTCGCAGAATCTAGTAATAATAAGATTCACAACAACAAGAGCACTATAAAATAACATTTATGAAACTGGAAATCTGAGAGAGACACAGAGAGAGAGAGAAATGCTTAGGTTTTTTTCTTACTATCAGTGGTACTATAAAGAGGCTGGCAAAATTAACCTGAATCATTATTTGAAAGGTGTACAGTTGTCTAGGAATGCTAGGGGTGCACATGACTGTTACACTGCCGCACTCAGAAAGCATCTGATGAAATTCTTTGGAAAATTGTAACTGTTTAATTTGGCGGGTGACTTAAATTTCCTAATGAACTTGATAGGGACAGGAGCAAACTGCTATGTTGCTATTTAGACTGATAAAAAACCTTTGCCTGAACGTGGTAGTTTGGGGTCTAAAGTGAGTGTTGTACTGGGAAACACATTCTAACCAAGTCAACTGCCAGTCTATAATGATTCATTTCAGCACAGTCATCAGGGATAAGACAGCAATGATTGGACAACAGGAAATAAAGTTAGAACATTAAAAGAATTTAGACAAGAACAGGCCATTCGGCCCAACAAAGCTTGCCAGTCCTATCACTTAATTCTTCTTAAAAACATCAAATCTAGTTATCCACTTTCTCATTTGTGAAGACCTCAGAAAAAAGAAAGTTTAGAGCGTCCGCTATTTCACTGTCTGTATCTTTTATTTCCCCTTTACTATTCCTGATGCATTTCACCTCCTCCTTGACTGTTGTTTTACTACTAAAATACTAAAGGAATCTCTGAGGGTCATCTTATAACTCTCTGCTATATTCCTCTACAACTGTCTACAGCCCCGCTTATTTAACTCTTTATTAACCCACTGCAGAATTTTTAAAATTTCCTATTAATTCCAAATGTAGGTATGTACCTGTCCTGCATTACATGTTAACATTTTTAAACCTGTTCCAGTGCTCCTCCACTGTCTACACATTTAAAAGCTTATCCGAGTCTATCCCCCTTAGACTTTGTGGCATCTGCTCAAAATTTGCCCTACCAAAGTTAAATTTGACAGTTTTAATCTTTGCATCTGCTCTTTTACAAAACACTGAGAACTGTATTATATTATGGTCACTTAACACTAGTGGTTCAATCATCTCTACACCCTCAATTCTATCCTGATTATTAAAAAATGCTAAATCCAGTCAAGCTTCACCCCACATCTGTGCTTTAACATACTGTGTCAAAAAACAGTCATTGATTACTTCTAAAAACTCCTTATGCTCTGCCATTTGCAAGGTTATGCTAGTTAATATTTGGAAAGTCTCCTATAACTATAATTTCCCCCTGTAAACTTACCTTTTTAATATTACAAAAAATACGTGGTTTGGGTTTCAGATAAACTCCAGCGTTATTTGGGGCACTGATTTTCATACAGAAGTTTCTGTAAGATGTGTCAGCAGCTGAGGATCCAAAAGGCTCAGACTAACATCTTGCACTCTCAAAGTAACAGATGGGATTCTAGTAGTTCAATTAGCACTGTTCACACCTAGCTATTTTTAGAAACCATCAGCTGCTTATTCTCATTGTCTGTTCTACTATCCATGAGTCAACCTGATTACCGATTAGCCTCATGTCAATCTATTTTTTTTATTCATCCAAACAATGTAGCTCAAAGTGCTTTACAAAATGAAATAAAAGGAAGTTAATATAAAAATAAACAAGATTAGGCAACAACATTATACAGTATGTGTGTTATCATGATATTTCCCTCTACTTATCCTTTACCTGTTTTCTTCAAGGATTAGTGTATTCATCAGGTTCGTTACCAGGTTGGTCTACTGTCACACTTCAAGATTAACACACACACATGGATAAATATACACATACACACAAACCCTAACCACAACAGTGCCCTATGAGTGATGCACACACAGCTGGTAAATCTCTAGCACTTCAAACCACACAAGTGCCTTATGAATAACACAAACACAACTTGTCACTCTCTAAGCACTTCAAGAGCCTTACTTATTATCGAACAACTTACAATGTTTCAAATATATCTCAGACCTAAATATTACTTCAGTCTCTAGGAATACATTTAAACATACAAAGGCTCAATATCCTTGGCTACAGGTGATTTATCAAACAAGAATGGCTTACTTTAAGTACTGTTTCCTACTATTGGAAGGAAGTCACAACCTCAGCCTTAATAAGCCTGGCAGAGGAGAACGTCTGACAAATTTCTGATGGCTCTAGGTGCTATGAAGACAAAGTATAGAAAGTTAAAAGCAGCCTTTTATTTATTACATGAATAATAACAGCAAATACAACAAGGAATTATAGAAAATAAGATTGATAGGAAAGTCTGGACATGTATATAGTCTTCAGGAAAAGCTTGCAAAAAAGTAATAATGTCAAAAATGAATGTCCCAGGTGGCTTGTGATCTAGCACTCAAAGTTATTTATGAGATGCTTTGCTGACGATCAAATGAAAACGGCTACACATTGCTGGTGCCCTCTTCTGACGTTGCTCTTCTGCCATCGCTGTTTCCTCTTCTTTTTTGTTGCTCTTCAGACAAGGCATATTTATTATAAGATTCTACGCAGAGGGCTTTACAACATGTGATTGTTAGATACACCTAATTGGCTGCCTGTCAATATGATGGATTAATTCGCAAAGACTCTTTAACGTTTTTGAGTACATCCATTTTCCCAAACAAAGCTTTTGATGTTTTAAGAATCTCTTGTCTCAAGCTGTAAACTGATCTGGCCATTTCTAGTCACACGGCATCTCCTTCTATTCACAGGTTGTAAAGTAATCGGGTACAGCTTTAAGCCTCGGCATGTCTTCCTTTCCCAAGCTGTAAATTAATTTAGTCCTGGTGCCCATCTTTTTACCGGTGATAAAATCATCAGAACAGCTTGAGGCATCTCCTGTATTGCTGGTCAGTTTAAACAGATTTTACTGTGATTGATACTACTACAATTTAGGAAAACAGAATGTTTTGATGTTAAACTGTCCATGAAAGTGTCCTATATTTAAGTTCATCTTGTTTTGTCTTGAGCAAAATATAATGAAAATATAGACATAAATATGCAGATTTAACACACCACAAAAGTATGTGAGAGCCAAGAGGACAGAAAAAACAAAACAAAAAAAAACTCCAGTTAGGCTGGGGAAAAAAAAATCTGCAGGTGTTTCAAGGCCAAAAGACTGCCCAGTCTCCACTGGGCATTCTAACTAACATATATGTTCTAAATCAGTCCTTATGGTTTTGAGGCTCCACATGGAAGAAATTGATAATTATGGTCATGTGGACATCTGGAACCCCCGCCATTCAATCCATAAACACTGGGGGCAGCACGGTACCTTAATCAGGTGGTGGTGGCAGATCGCCACCACAGAAGAATCAAAAAAGACAGTAGGGAATAGTACAGATTAGTAGGAAATTGCAGAACCCAGAGGAAAATTATGATTTAATGCCCATATAGTGTAATAGGGATACAAATAAAATATAGCTATGAAAAAGCCACTTTAAAATAATGGGTTCTTAGCAGTTTTTTAAATTATTCTACAGTATTAGCCTGGTGAACTTCCTTTGGTAAAGTATTCCAAATTTCAGTTGCATAACAGAAAAAAAAACGCCTCACCAGTTCTTTTCAGATTGGCTCTTGGAGTTTTAAGTAGACCTTCATTTGAAGATCTGAGGTTACATCTTGTAGTGTAAGGGGACAAACTTTCCAAAATATGGGACGGAGTGAGATTATTTAAAGCTTTGTAAACAATTAGTACTTTTCAAAATCAATTCTAAACAACATGGTGTGACAGATAGGGGGCGCTGTTGTCCTCTTGAACCCTCATACCAGACGCCAGACACCAGGTAAAAGTCCAAATATTGAATTTATTCAGACAATAATGTGCACAAAGCACCCTCCACTCCACTATATTCATAAACCAATAAACAAATCACAATACTACACAATACAATAATCAAATCCTCCTCTTCCAGACGCGTTGTTCCTTTACCGATATTCCTTAGGTTAAAAAATGCAGTCATAGTAATCTGATTAATATGTGATTTTAAATTTAGTTCAGTGTCAATAGTTACGCCTAAATTCTTTACCTCTGACCTGACTTTTAAAGCTGAGGGATCAAGTTTATTTCTAATAACCTCATTATATCCATTTTTGCCAATCACTAAGATTTCTGTTTTCACCTTATTTAGTTTGAGAAAGTGACTGCTCATTCATTTGGAAATACAAGTAAGACACAGGATCAGAGACAGAGGATCAGGGTCATTAGACGCTATCAATAAATACAGCTATGTGACATCTGCATAGCTATGCTAGCTCACCTTGTGCTTTAAGAAAATCTGACCTAATGGAAACATATAGATTGAAAAGAACAGTGGCACTGGAATAGATGCTTATGGTACACCACATAAAATAGTATGTGCCTCCAATCACCACAACAAACTAAGAATTTTCTTTTAGGACTCTAACCAATTTAAGACATTGCCAAAGAAGCCCACCCACTAAGGAGATTTATAAGAATACTGTGATCAATGTTGTCAAATACCGCACTATTCTATGAGAACAAGAACAAATGTACAGCCTCTGTCCTTAACCTGCAAATCATTTACTACTTTAACCAGTGCAGTTTCTGTACTGTGATTTGTTCCAAAATCTGACTGAAACTTGTCAAGAATAGAATGTTTATTCAAGTAATCATTTAGCTGAGTAATGCCTGCATTTTCTAGAATTTTACTTAAAAAAGGCACGTTAGATATTGGTCTAAATTTGTTAAAAACAGAGGTGTTGACACTATTTTTCTTGAGCAGGGGTTTGACAACTGCAATGTTAAAACAGTCAGGAAAGACACCAGTGTCTAACAATGAGTTCACTATGTCAAGTACACTATCAGTTAGCACAACAGAAACCTCTTTGAAAAAGCCTGTTGGTATTGGGTCAAGGATGCACGTGGAGGGTTTCACTTGAGAAACTATTGTACGTAGTTCCGGGAGATCTATTCTGGTGAAATAATTTAACTCGCTTAAAATGGAATACTAGGGTTCAGTCCGATTAACTTTGGGAGGATGTACTGTATTATTTCTAATGTCATTAATTTTGTGTTTAAAAAAGTATCAGAAGCCTCACACGTTTTGCAAGTAGTTTTTTGGAGGCATTACATCAACAACAACAACAACAACATTTATTTATATAGCACATTTTCATACAAACAGTAGCTCAAAGTGCTTTACATATTAAAGAATAGAAAAATGAAAGACACAATTATAAAACAAAATAAATCAACATTAACATCGAATAAGAGTAAGGTTCAATGGCCAGGGGGGACAGAAAAAACAAAAAAACTCCAGACGGCTAAAAAAATAAAATCTGTAGGGATTCCAGACCATGAGACCGCCCAGTCCCCTCTGGGCATTCTACCTAACATAAATGAAACAGTCCTCTTTGGATTTAGGATTCTCACGGAAGGGCTTGATGATGATGATGGTCTCGTAGACTTCTGCCTTTTAATCCGTCCATCGAGTGAGCTGAATTTAGAAGACAATCAATAGTTGAGAATGAAATTCTTGGATTACTAGCATTATCATTTTTAATTTTAGAGAAATAGGACTGTCTCTCAAGGTGGATTATGTTGTTATATTCAGTTATTTTAGCCTTCAGTATTTCATAATGGACTATCAAATTAGTTTTTCTCCAGCAAGTTCTCTTTTAATCAGACACTCTGGCTTTCCCAAGGTATAATAGTGCTGGAGGATTTCTTAACTGTCTTTTCAGCGGTGACTATGTCAGCTGCAGCTCTTACCTTAGCATAAATATTTTCCACCTTGCTATTAACATTGTTAGCATTGTTGTTGTGATCACTACAAGCTGAATGATTGTTTACAATATTAGCAAACTTTGAAGCTGCAGATGTATCAAAGTAATTTTTTTTAACAATACACTTCTCAATAGTTGTAGTTATCAGTATTTCTGCATTAAACTGTATGAAAAAGTGTTTTGATATACCAATATCCATGACCTGATTCACTTCAATTTTTAATCCTTTTGCAATGATTAAATCCAGTACATGTCCTCTCCAGTGTGTGGGCTGGTTGATGTGCTGGCTGAGGTTAAGCAAGTGCAGACCATAGAAGCCCCAAGCATTTAAAAAGCAAATAAAGGCTGTGGAGAAGTGGAGGTGGTATAGCAATAACAACCATGGCAAATTAACTTTTACTCATGCAAGGCATTTCCAAGAATGAGAGCAGGTATTGGTATACAACAACTGCCATCAGAGCGGTGACTGTCAAGGGCCTGACATACTGTATCTTATTGATGAAACACACAAATATTAGTTGAAAATGATGGAAGATCATCATCCTTCAGGACCATCTTGCACCCTATTTGTGTTCCCAGTAAGTCTGAGTTTCATTGTTTCATTTCAAAATTTGATAGTTCAAAAAGAGTGGAAGTTTTGCACACTCTCACTGCCCAGAGAAGTTCCAACCGTCAGTCAAGATTTTTGACTCTGAAAAACAAAATAGGAATTAACTATTACTTAGTAACTTACCATGGTCATTGTCCTGCACACTAGCATTTGTCTTAGTTTTGTAAGTCACTCTAGGAAAAGTATCTGTCAGATACACAATATATAAGTTAAGACAACACATACTGTAACTTATAGCTGGTATCAGAAATAAATTATACATTGACTATTTGATAGCTTTTGTGGTCAAAATGTTATAACACAATATGAGGAGATGCTTGTAGAGATTATGATTGGCAATTCTGCAATATCTGTAAAAATTATAAGGAATTTCAAAGTAAACATATTTTATGCAAGCTGTAATTATTTTAATTTGATTATCCATTATTATTCTGTAACAGTTACAACATATCATTAGGAAAAAATATCAATTACATACAAAAAAAAGCAAACTTTGACACTCAAATAGACTATTAATTGAAGTTTTATAAAGCACAATCTTAATATTTGTTTTAGAACTCCTAAAAAGACGATGAATACAATAATTGCACATTATTATTGAAAAATGAATTAAGTCTACTGATTCAGAATATTGGGGTATATTTCAAGTATATGAATGAATTTAAAGAAGCTGAGACCCAGTCTGTCGACCAAAGCTATGTGCCAGTATTCTGACGATGCTGAAATGCTAAGACTTCAAGAAGGGAACATCAGCATTTAAACTATTGGACCGGAATGAGCAATGACTGTAAGC
Organism: Polypterus senegalus; assembly: GCF_016835505.1. Taxonomy (NCBI): domain Eukaryota; kingdom Metazoa; phylum Chordata; class Cladistia; order Polypteriformes; family Polypteridae; genus Polypterus; species Polypterus senegalus. Next base: position 83,120,563 of record NC_053157.1, read on the forward strand.
TGAGGAGGCAGCAGCACAGCAGTGATAAGGATCATGCAGCAGAAAAAAAGAGTTACCTTCAAAGCATGAAGAATCTTCCACTTGAACCCAGAACAACAACAACTGAACAAACAACTCCACACAACATTCGAAATCAAACCTAAAGACTTGGTATCATAAAACTATCTTTGCCAAGATAATGTCAATCAATTAATCAGTTATTTTCTAACCTGCTTAGTCCTGAACAGGGTTGCGATGGTGCTATAGCCTCTCCCACATGGCATAGGGTACGAGGCAGGAACAAACCCTGGACAGGATACCAGTCCATCGCAGGGAGAACACACACACATGCACACACTAACCACAATCTATGTTCAATATATGATCGCTAAATTAACTAACCTGCATATCTTTGGACTGTTTGAGGAAACCAGAGCATCTAGAGGAAACCCATGCAGACATGGAGTGAACATGCAAATTCCACACAGGGAGGATCTGGTTCCCTTACCCCGACGCAGCAGTGCTACCACTGTGACACTGGCCAATATAAAATAATAATAATAATATATTTTATTTATTCGTAGGTGTCTTTCTAAACACTCAAGAACACCAAACAACAGATAAAACACACATTTTAAACAAAAAATAAAAATACAAAAATTAAATTAAATAGAGCAATTGTAATCAAAGTGTGGAGGCAGTCTTAAACAGAAGAGGTTTAAGTTTAGATTTGAAAAGTGAGAATGATTCAATATTTCTAAGCTTGAGTGGCATTGAGCTCTAGAGCTGAGGAGAGCAACTGAATGCTGTGCACCCCATGGTGGTAAGATGGATGAAGGGGACAGTCAAATGGATGGAAGAAGAGGATCTAAGGGTGTGGGAGGGAATGGCAACATGGAGGAGGTCGGGCAGATATGGAGGGGCAAGGTTGTGGATTGCCTTAAATGTTAACAGGAGAATTTTGAAGTAAATATGGAAGTTAACAGGACGCCAGTGAAGCTGCTGCAATACGGAAGTGATAATGGTAAATAGAGGGGGTTCTAATAATGATGTAGGCAACTGAATCTTATAAAGAGATTTGTGAGCTAGACCAAAGAACAGGGAATTGCAATAATCCAGATGAGAAGTGGCAAGGCTATGAACAAGGATAGCAGTGGTGTAGGGAGTGAGGGAGTGGTAAATACGATTAATGTTATGCAGGTGGAAATATGCAGACTGGGAGGTGTTATTGATGTGGGACTGAAAAGATAGTGTACTATCAAGGATGACATCCAGACTCTAAACCTGTGGGGAAGGGGAAACAGAGGAATTATCAATAAGAAAAGAAAAATTATCAGTTTTGGATAATGTTGATTTTGTACCAATGAGGAGAACCTCAGTTTTGTCACTATTTAATTTAAGAAAATTTGAAGAAAACCATGATTTAATTTCTGCTATGCAGTCAATAAGCAAGGAGGGTGGAAAGAAAGAAGTAGGTTTGCTAGTGAGGTAAAGCTGGGTGTCATCAGCGTAACAGTGGAAGTTAATAGGCCTGAAGTAACAGCAGTGGGTTGGGATGTGAAAGTTTTAAGCTGAATGAACTTAGTGCAGCCAAAAAAAACGGATCTGAACCAACCTAGTGGAGTGTGAGTAATGCCAATCAAAGATAATCTATTGAGAAGAGTAGTGTGACAAATAGTGTCAAATGCTGCACTCAGATCAAGAAGGATGAGAATATTAATTAAACCAGAATCAGCTGCCATAAGGAGGTTGTTAGTAATTTTGATAAGTGGTATTTCTGTACTATGGAGGGAGCAAAAACCAGACTGGAACTGTTCATAGAGATTATTTTGAGATAAATGAGAATGAAGTTGAATAGCCACTATTTTTTCAAGAAATGCGGTAGAGTACTGACTACCCCCAATCAATGCTTCGGCCTAGTTAGACAGGGATGACTCGTCTCAAGCTGCCTCCACGCTGTGTAATCAGCCAGCGGAGAGAGGTACAGAAACCCAATAGGAGGATGGGGAGACTCCTGGACCGTTGCAGGTGGATACGTCATCTACCCGTGCCTCGATGAGTCGGGACGAATCTCTGCCCCTTGAGGTAAGACCGGACCCTCTCTCCAAAATTTATTTTCAATTTAGAGAAACACTGGCTCGTTTTAAAAGGGAGCAATGAAATGATGACTCCCTAAAATTTGCAAAAAACGCAGTAATTCTTGTCAATGGCCAATGCAGAAATCAGTCCATGCCACAAGGACCTCACTTCGTAATAGAAAATGATCTATTATATAGGGTCACCAAGCATGAGGGGGAAGTCTGGAAATTGTTGTTAATTCCACGAACCTACCAGCGGCGCTTTGTGAGTTGGCACAATCTCACCTCCTTGGAGGCCATTTTGGCTCTGAAAAAACTTTGGAGCGGATCAAGCTCCAGTTTTATTGACCGGGTATTAACAAGGAGGTTCACCATTTTTGTAGTTCTTGTCTGGAGTTTCAATTGCAGCAAATCCCTAGGAGGGACCATGCTCCTCTCGTTCCCCTTCCCCTAATTGATGTTCCTTTTGAAAGAATCTGGGTCGATATAGTAGGACCCGAGGACACAAATATATATTAGTCCTCATGAATTATGCAACCCGATATCCGGAAGCTGTTCCTTTATACTCTGTTACATCTAAGGCAATCACACGGGAACTAGTAGGGGGTCTTTGTGAGAGTCAATATTCCTAAAGAAGTCTTAACGGACCCAGGGACGCCTTTTACCTCGGAAACGTTCAGGGAAACAGCAAAGTTACTGAAGATGAAGCACTTAAAGACTGTGGCACATCATCCTCAAACCACCCATCTAGTAGAGAGTTTTAATTAGACTCTCAAGCAGATGCTTCACAAGGTGGTCAGCGGGGATGGGAGGAATTGGGATCAACTCCTCCCCCTCATTCTCTTTGCATATGGGGAAGTCCCACAAGCCTCTACAGGGTTCTCACCTTTTGAATTATTATATGGACGACAGCCCCGGGGTATATTAGATATTTTGAAAGAAGGCTGGGAAAAAGAGGCTCTTCCCTCTACAAATATATTGGAATATACCGCGCAATTACACGATAGATTCTGAAAAATGCAACCTGCTCTAAAAAGTCATATGGAAGAAGCGTAAGCAGCACAGGCCCGCTATTATGAAACAACCCAATCGTCGACCAAGCGAGCGGCTTTATCATGTGAACTTCCTGAAACCGTGGAAAGGAAGGGATCCTGATCCCTCCTCCGATTAGCCCCGCTCATTCTTTGCTCAAACAGACACCCTTCATTTCAGTGAGCAATTAACTTTCAGGCAGAGATGGGAGCTGGAATTAGCTATCCTGTCCGCTCCACAGGTTGTGAGTGAAAAACCCAGAAAGACCTCTCTGATTGCGCACAACATAATGACTGAACCAAGTGTTATCATCCGAGAACGCCCCTATAGACTTCCGGAGGCAAAGAAAGTAGAAGTGAACCGGGAAATCAAGCGATTGCTGGAACTAGGAGTGTTAGAGGAAAGTTTTAGTCCCTGGTCCGGTCCAGTTATCTTGGTTACTAAGCCTGAGAGCATTTGGAGGTTTTGCAATGATTTCCGTTGACTTAACCAAGTCTCCCAATATGATGCTTGCCTCATGCCTCGCATGGACAACCTCTTTGAAAGGCTGGGTCAAGCAAAATTCTTGACCACACTTGACATGACAAAGGAGTACTGGCAGATTCCTTTAACGGATTCCGCAACGGTTAAGAGCGCGATTAGCACCCCTAGTGGACACTGGCAGTATCGTGTCCTTCCTTTCGGGTTACATGGGGCTCTTGCGATTTTCCAGCATCTGGTGGACAAAGTGCTCCGTCCCCATAATGCGTATGGTGCTGCCTATCTGGTTGACATGATCATCTATTCCAGCACATGGAAGGAGCATGTGCAGCAAGTCAAAGCAGTGTTGAAGACACTAGGAGAAACCAGGCTTCAAATCAATCTAAAGAAATGTTTCTTTGAACTGAAAGAGGCTAAATATTTGGGCTATCTGGTGGGTCGGGGTACTGTGAAGCCACAGTGTTCAAAAATAGATGCCATTTTAAAATGGTCCTGTCCGCGAACCAATCGGCAAGTCCAAGCCTTTCTCGGATTGACCAAGTACTACTGCCAATTTGTGCCTTGGTTTTCCAAGAAAGCAGCGCCCTTAACTGATTTGATGAAGAAAAGAGCTCCTAACAATGTGGTATGGACTGACAATGCGGATGCTGCATTCTGTGACTTGAAACAGGCTCTTACTTCAGCACCAATATTAAAAGCTCCTAATTTTTCTCTCCCTTTTATTCTCCATACAGACGCTTCAGACATAGGCCTGGTGGCTGTGTTGAGCCAAAGCATTGATGGTGTTGAACACCCCGTCATGTACCTAAGCTGAAAATTGCTGGATCAGGAGACCAGGTATGCAACAGTGGAAAGAGAAGCCCTGGCGATTAAATGGGCGATTACGCAGTTGAGGTACTACCTCCTGGGCCGGAAGTTCACTCTAGTGACGGGTCATGATTCCTTGCAGTGGATGGCCCTTCATGTGGAGTCAATTCCATGGGTCGCTAGGTGGTTTTTTGACCTACAGCCTTACAAGTTTTTGCTCATTCATCATAAGGGCTCTCTCCATGCCAGCGCTGATGCCCTCTCTCATGCCCATGATCTCAGTGCTGGTTGCTCGACCAAATGGGTCTGGGCTAAGGAGGGGGCCTTGTCACACACGTGCGAGTAGGAGGCAGCTAAAGGCCTCAAGTAATTGAATACCACATCAGACCAGGAGGTGGCGGTGTGCACTGTCTTATTCAGTTCCTTGCAAACCCTTCCCGGGAAATCCTGCCGAGTTCTGGCACCTTTGATGACGTTGCTTCCAGTTCTGGCGCATTGGATGACGTCACTTCCGGCTCTGGTGCCATCAATGACGTCACTTCCTGTTCCAACACATTGGACAATGTCATTTCTGGTTCAGATGACATCACTTCCGGTTCCGGGCCCTATGACAATGTTACCTCTGGTTCTGGTCCCCAGGATGATGTCACTTCCTAAAGCCTTCATCTTGCCTTTGTTTAATCAGTTCTGTTTTGGACTCTTATAAACAACTCTCTTTGAGAATTCAACCTTTTTGCAGCCAGGACATATTATATGGATGGCTGCTCCAAACCTTTATTATGTATGGTATCTTATTGTATCACAATATATAGTGGGACCTATTAAGACCCCCTGCTAAATGCTGAAACGTGGGTGCCGTGTCTGTCGAGAGTTGTGTGTTTGCCAAAAGGTTTGCCATGTCAACTATGAGTCCACAGTATTGGGAGTACTTTTATCCGTCCACTGATCTGACCTGCTTTTTCTTTTCTATCTCCTTTGCTTCCAGAACGACCTGATCCCAGCCACTGATGAACCAACCTGACGAGCTCCAACTATATGTTCCTGAACTGAAGATGGGAGCCAAGGCAGGTAATGTCATTGCTCATTTGCTGTGTCTCTGTGTGGTGAAGTGGTAGGTCCCATTTCAATAAATACGCTTACTGTACTGTTTCTGTTTTGTTTTGAGATAAAGCTGGTTTATCTAAAGCCCATGTTCTCAACCTCATTTTTTGGGTGTAAGACAGCAACTTGCGCATCTGTGTATATGTATATATGTATATATGTATATATATATATACATATATATACATATATATATATATATACATATATATATACATATACATATATACATACATATACATACACATATACATATATATACATACATATACATACATATACATATATACATACATATATATATATATATACATACATATACATACATATATATATATATATACATATATATGCATATATATATATATATATATATGCATATATACATACATATACACATATATATATACATATATATACATACATATACATATATATATATATATATACATACATATACACATATACATATACACATATACATATACATATACATATACATATACATATACATATACATATACATATACATATACATATACATATATATATATATATATATATATATATATATATATATATATATATATATTGTCACACACGCGCATGGGAGGCAGCTAAAGGGCTTGAGTGACGGCAGTTCTGAGACAGGCCGGGCTGTGTCAGAGTGCACTGACTCTTTTTCTCACTTCCCTGTAGACCATCCCTGGGAGACTCCACCTGGCTCTCGTGATATCACTTCCGGGACCGAACCAATGGAGACAGAACTAACCGGCACCGGCCCCTGATGTCACGTCCGGGCCTGATCCAATGAGTGGCGAACACGTGCCCGATTCCCATGACCTCACTTCCTGTCTTCCCCTTTAAAAGCCTGGCCCTTTTCCCCTTACCCTCAGTCTTGTTTTGGACTCGATTGTATGCACATCAGTGCTGTTGTTATGATAAAAAACGACTTTGCAGCCAGGATACCAAAATATACGGGTGGCTGCCCCAAAACTTCTTTGAGTATGTCTCAGCTTTGTGACAATATATATATACATATACATATATATATATATACATATACATATACATATACATATATATATATATATATACATATACATATACATATATATATATATACATATACATATACATATACATATACATATATATATATATATATATATATATAGGGTGAGGCAGAAAGGACGGACGTCATTGAAATGGCTAGAACTCACCACTAGGTGGAGTGACAGATGTGCGGTTCGCAAAGTCTTAGCATTTTTTATTTTCTTTTTAGTTGAAGCCATGGAGCCGTGGATGATAGAACACCGCGGTTTTGCATACGACTGTTTTGTCAAGAACAACCAATCTATTACTACAATACAATCTATTTCAATATCCACAGAAATAAAGCTGTTCCCGCTCGTAACACTATCCTTCTTTGGGTTAAAGCACTTCGTACACGAGGTACACTAATGAACAAAAGACCGTCAGGTGCTACACGAATGGCACATACCCCTGAAAATGTGGAAAGCATACGACTAGCCCTGCTGCGCAGTCCAAGTCAATCTGCTCGGAAGCATTCTTCTGAACTTGGCCTCAGTAATTGTTCGGTAAGGTGTATTTTGTATTTAGACCTGCATTTCCATCCCTACAAATTGCTTTGAGCTCCTACTTATTTCAGTTTAATCAATAATCTCTCATGTGACATCTTATCAAATGCTTTCTGAAAATCAAATGAAATAATATCATATATTCCTCTCTGATTGTATGCTTTTTTTGAATGTTTACTGGATTCCAGCATGTTAGTGAAACAAAATCTCCTGAGGGTAAACCTGTGTTCACAGTTCTCTAACACAGTGAAGTATCTGGCACAATTTAGTTACCAAAAAGTTCAAGCTCTTTATGTCAGAAAATCTGGTGTCCAGTCAGAAGGCAGTCAACATTGTCTCAAAGTAATTTCTAAATTCCTTATTTTTGCCTCTATTTTAAATAAATTTTAGGATTTTCTTCACTCACATACAGTTAGACTCTTTTTCTTACAGCTAAGTATGTCTTACTTTTGTTTCTTAAACACTGCATTTTTCAATTTCTATATTGTTCCCAAAACACAGAACTTGGGAAATAACACATCACCACTTAATTGGCTCAGGAGTCCAATTAAAAACAGAAGCTGGTTGGAACAAAAACCTGTAGCCACAGTGTGCCCCCAGGACCGAGGTTGGGAATCACTGTCCTAAGGAAGAAGAGCCTGCTCTGCCCTTTCTTATATAGTTCCTTTGTGTTCCAAGATCAGTCCAACCTGTTATTAATGTGGACCCCCAAATACTTATAGGTGTGTACCATCTCAACATCCACTCGCTGAATAGTGACCGGATGTAAAGGCTGTTATATGCACTGGAAGCCAATAACCAGGTTTCTTGGTTTTGCTGATGCAGGCACTTCTTTATGCACCAAGAAACAAATTCCTGATTCCTATACTCTGTCTCATCCCCTTTATCAATACACCCCATATGTGCAGAATTTCTGCAAGTAACATCACCTGGGGCCTCATGTATAAACAGTGTGTACGCACAAAAATGTTGCGTAAGAACGTTTCCGTGTTCAAATCGTGATGTATAAAACCTAAACTTGGCATAAAGCCACGCACATTTCCACGGTAGCTCATACCCTGTTGTACGCAAGTTCTGCGCTCGGTTTTGCAGACTGGCGGCACCCAGCATCAAAGCAGTGCTACTGTTCTTGTGTGGTTACCCTTTCTTTTTTTAGATCTACGTCCCTGACACTGAAATTGACCAAAAATTGTTTATTAGTTTAATGCATCTGATTATAATTAACCTGTAACAATATAATGGTCCACAGAATGGTCAAACTATTCTAAACACAACAGCTGCTTTAAAGTTGTTACTCTGACTGCACCTTCTTCTACTTCTTTTTTCAGCTGCTGCCATTAGGGGTTGCCACAGCGGATCATCTTTTTCCATGTTACTCTCACTGCACCACTCAGAGTATTTATATTACTGTATCTGAGTGGGGAATCACAGCTGTACAGCAGCTGATCAGAAAGAGAATTATTGGGATACAGCATCAAGCACACACTGCCTCAGCCATGCTGTCTATTTAACTGCTCTCACACGGCAAATGCTTCAGAGCCTCTCCTGTACTGACCTCGCGGTTCAGAAATTTTCTGATGCTTTCATTCAGATGGTGGGCTGCGACTCGCCTTTTCACTTTGAAATGTGACAACTTCTTTTTTATTTCGGGCTGTGTGCGACTTTGTGAACTTGAGCTTTCGAGTTTCTCCGATATGCTATGTCACTCGATCAACTTCCTTTTGTTGTTTATACCACTGTTTAAACCAACAAATAGTATGTTTTTCCTTGCCTCCACTTGGTATTCACTGAAATCCATCTGTTTCCCCCCATGCTTTTCTCATTGTTGAAGGCTGAGCTTAAGGGCTATTTATATTGATTTGCATATTCAAAGAGGTGTAATTCTGGGAGGAGTCTGGGAGGGGACAGCAGGCGCGTGCACGTGCGTTACTTTTCACGCTGACCGGGACTTGTGGAGCGGAAAAAGCGGGAGTTGGCGAACGCACAGATTTATGCATCTGGATTTTTTTGTGCGTAAATATATTTCCGCTTTTGTCCGCACGCCATGTTATAGTGTGAATTCTATGCACAGCGTTATGCATGAGGCCCTTGGTGTTATATTTATACTCATAAGACTTTGATTTTGTCCCTCAGTGTTAACTTATTCATTATGAATAAATGGATGCAAACATATGCCCAGTGATAGATTTGCATCCCAGTCACAAGTGGTTCTTCCCTTATGGTCTTTTAATGGAAAAAAGTTTTAGAAAGTGGATTCTTTTGAATAAGCATAAACAGTAAAATTTCACCAAGGACTAATAATAGCATATCATTAAGGACTGATTTAGATCATTATGTTAGGTAGAATACCTAGTGGGGGCTGGGGGGGTCTCATGGCCTTGGAAGCCCAGCAGATTTTATTTTTTTCTCCAGCCCTCTGGGGTTTTTCTGTCCTCCCTGGCCATTGGACTATACTATATTCATTGTTAATTAGTATTGCCTAATTTTTATATTTTACTTTTTTTCTTTTTTCATCTTTTAAAGCACTTTGAGCTACATCATTTGTACGAAAATGTGCTATATAAATAAATTAAATTGTTGTTGTTGCTTCTTCAAAATAAAACAAATACTTTATGGAGACTCACATTATAGTGCATTCTGGACCTGTATTTTATTATTAATTAGCTTTAAGCTCAGAGTTAAAAGCTGAACTAGAGCATCAACATAGTTTAAAAATTGGGTCATCATGTTTCTTATGTTAAGATGCAATTAATGATTTCTAATATTGAGAAGTCAAATCTACTTCCACCATTTATACTTTACTAGAAACAGCCACTGTGAGAGCTGTTGACTTCCATTGGGTCTACTTGTTATTCCAGTGTAATGTCATTAGTTTCAATTATTCTCATGCATACAGAGCAGAGACATGCAGATACACTGAGACATGGGAAACTCCTCTCTACACTGTATTGTCTCTCTTATATCTCCACTTTATATAGAAAAATATCACTACTAAATATAAAAGTCTAGGTTTAAACATTCTCCTTTTTCTCATCTTCTAGAAATAATTTAATTGTAATTCAAAGTAAATTTTTTAAAGCCTAGTGTTCCTCTAGCAAATTAAACTCTGAATGCTAGTTACCATGGAAACTTCTGATGCACCACCAGTGAGCAATAGTTTAATATAAATAATTTTTGTGACCTTTTGTCTTAAGTATAAAGAGTATAAAAAATTGAACATTAATGCAAAAAGTTTGTACCTTTTTCTTTGATTTTGCATCACAATTTATTTTACTCTTCATGCTCAGTTATTATTTAAATGCTAGTGTGATATCAACATTAAATAAGTAATTTTAAGGCTTGTTTTTTTGTCTAATGCAAAATAAATGATAGAGAATCTTTTCATAAAACAGAAATGATAGATACCCACCCTGTTATTATATTTTGATAAAATTATGGCACATTTACAACTTATAAAGATACAAAATAATTTCCTAATATGTTAAAAGGTTTCTAGATTAATGACAAAGTAACAACAGATGACATCAGGTTCTCAAAGCCATTTACTGAAAAAATGAGTATGCAAAAAATACGGATTACACTTTGTCATTGATAATAAGGAAGAGGACAGAACTGTATGTTTTGAATTGAGCGATTATTCCATCACTTGCTTGTTTTAAATAGACTCGAAGAAGCATACTGCTGCTGTGATTTTCCAATAAAGCTTAAATTGATTTATCTCAAACTTCATCTTATATTATTTCCATATTCTTCTTTGAAATCCTATTCTTTGCTGGAATTAAGTAAGCATAATTGAAACATACTTATAACAGTTCATATTGACTAGCCCAGATAGCAAAAGATTAATTGCCCAGTGCTGTCCAGAACAATTTACCAGATGATTATCTTAAAAAAAACTGCACATACTGTAAGTGTACCACAGAGTATTAAGGCCACATGGTCACAGCAAATATTGATGGAATATCATTTTTTAGTGACCTTTCTAGAAAGTTTTTTGTTGTCCTCATTTTTGGGACCATCCTCACTTAATAGTATTCAATCACAAGTGCCTAATACTTCTTTGCATTACAATTAGATAGTTACACTAAAGTTAAAGTGTCCCTGCCAAATGATCCTTTCACTTTATGCCCCAAATACAAATGCCATGAAAATGCTTGAATGCTTCTGGTTACTGTCATTCCTTATTTGGCCCAAAACTGCAATGCCAGTAATACTCTACTTGTGGTTAATTGCATTTGGGCACAGGTTGGTTCAGAATCTAAATAGTATGGATCCTATACATATCACTAAATAGAGCTAGACCACTTTTAACTCATAATGAATCTGCCAAAAATATATGTCCATGGGTTGCAAATGGACCATTAAAGAACAGAAACGTTTTTAATGTTTTAGTAATAAATGACAAAATGTAGACATGAACTGTATAATGTGTGAAGCTTGAAGTGCAAATATCAAATAAACACTTTCACAAAATGTGCAAGTGTAATGTAGGTGGTGCAGTGGTAAGAACTGTTGACTTGTAATCAAGCGGATCGATCCTGGCTTTCTCCCAAATTTACCGTTTTGAGTAGTTTGCTGCTCTTATTGTTAATATTATACAATAAAAACATACATTTGATTTGCTTCTCTAACAGCCTGTGTAAATGTATAGTACTTGTAAAGTTAGCATTATTTTTGACTTTAATTCTCTCAGTCACGATCACGACACAACCCCCAAGATCTGACGCTATTAGTTTTTATTTGAAACTGGGAATAACTATACAGTAGATGTGAGTGGTGTTTTGAGACAATGGAGCTGGAAATCCTCTGATCTCGAGGGATAAAAGCTGACTCACAAACGCTGGTGTATCATGCCTTCGTGGTACAGTGGAACCTCGGTTCACGACCATAATTCGTTCCAAAACTCTGGTTGTAAACCGATTTGGTCATGACACGATTTCTCCCATAGGATTGTATATAAATACAATTAATTCGTTCCAGACCGTACGAACTGTATATAAATATATATATATATATATTTTTTTTGTTTATTTTTAAGCACAAATATAGTTAATTATACCATAGAATGCAAAGGGTATTAGTAAACTAAATGCAAAAACATTGAATAACACTGAGAAAACCTTGAACAACAGAGAAAACTAACACTGCAATAATTCGCGCTATAGTGATAAGAACTGCTCGCTAAAAACACTTTTTTTAATGAGGTTTAAGCACAGGGAAAAATGAACATTTGAAAAATCCGTAATTAATAAACCACCAAGTAGAGTAACATTGCAACAATGCACGCTACGAACCGCTGTAAACAGAAATGAAAACAAAAACAAGCCCAGTGCATTCTTTAACTGCCTTCTGTACCTTATGCGACCAGCTCTCTCTCGTGTGTGCGTGTGTCTCTCTCATGTGCGCCTGTGTGTGTGTGTGTGTGTGTGTCTCTCTCGCGTGCCTGTGTGTGTGTGTGTGTCTCTCTCAAAAGGCAAAAGTTTGCCAAACTTTTTTGGTTGTAAACCGATTTGTACGTGAACTGAGATGTTCGTGAACCGAGGTTCCACTGTATCTCATTTTCACTTGATTTTTTTTTTATTCAGTTTTATTGAGTGTTCCTGCTCACACTGAATTAGTATGCAACTTATGGCCCATGATGTCAAAGCCGCACTGACAAAAAACAGAGACATAGATATATATGATATTTGGAATAATACATTTTATGACCTGTATAGTACATTTCGGAAAACACTGTGGCACGGATGCAACATTATTCATATATTCATAGATATTCATTTGCATGTCTTCTTGCAGTTGTAATCAGTGACTGCGTTTTTTTTTTTTTCCTGATCTTGCCCAATCTCCACATTTTGGTGCATGGTGGTGTTTCATTTGTACTCCAGGACATGCAGAGGAAAAAAATAGTGCAGAGAGATCAGTTCCACGCTATATGCAATCATCAAATTCAAATGTTAACAGTTCCCACACACCCAAGGACCGTCCTTCCTAAACTTATGACATATGTACCTGTTGCAATGTACACACTTCTTTCTATGCTCTGGTTTCTATTACACTGAAGGGGCACCTGACACTGACTCAGTTTGCTTTCTTGGGGGAAGTAGCGATCTTGGAACTGAAGCTTGTTGATGTTGCATCCTCTTTTTCTATCGCCTTTTCTCATAAGAAGGGACAACGAATTTCTTCTGCAAGGTGTGCAAGGAACACTCTTCTTTTCTCAGTGGACCTGTGCATGCCTTGTACTGTACATGTGCGTTGATCGCTGCCAGGTCAAGCATGTTGTAGCTCACACGCCTGCTGCTGCTCACACTGAATAACATCACACCTTCTGGTGCATGATGTCAGCACATCACCGAAAAAAAAAATTTGAGAACAAAATGAAACTAAATAAATTTATGTTACTTGTAAAAGTTAGCTTTTTTTAATAGTTATTTGCAGTTTCAAATAAAAATAATGCTTATTCTAATTTTTTTTTTAAAATTAGGTCATGCCATATTTAAAAAAAAGTTTTGAACAGATCCTCTAAGTAAGAATTTGATTTTTTCCAATTTCAAATAGTTTAGAACTATTTAGAACTTAAAACAATGGGTCCTGGATTCTTCCAGTTGAACAAGACACTGAAAGTCTAAGTGCTAGTAGTGAAGTATAGGCAATTACAGCCAATTGGTCCTACTCCACTTTAAGCCCATCTGGGAGTACACCAAACACAGCTGTTAATGGGTTAGGAGTATTACACCAAGGCTGTGTGATAGGCATTCAAAGATTTTTGTCCAGAATGATGTTAATCACTGGGTTACACCCAAAACATGTAGTCCAGTGAGGCTGAAGCTAGATTGCAACATGTACAGGTTGAGTCTTAGCCTGGATATATAATGAACTATTTTAAATGAGATAAATGTGCTCAATAAAAGATTTTATATTCAACTAGCAGACCTTGTGCGCTTCGCTGCAGTCAGAATAATTATGTATCTACATGCGACTTATAAAGCTTCTTTATATACAACATTTTTGGCTTGTCCTCCTGGAGCCAAAATATATAAATTTTCTCTATGACTAATTCTTGAACATGCTACATAAAAAATAGAAACGGGGAAAAACGGAAACACCGCCGGGAACAACAGTAAATGAGATAAAGTAAAAGTGTACCAAACACTAAATTGGATAAAGTAAAAAAAGGGCAACACCGCTGGGAACAACAGTAAAAAACAACAGTAAATGAGATAAAGTAAAAGTCTACTAAACACTAAAGTACAAAAACGAAGTAGAAAGTAACAGTAAACTGCAGCACCGCTGGGAACACCGGCACACCGCGTCTACTAAACACTAAGAAACACTAAGTAGAAACACTAAAGGAAAAAATACTATTCAGTAAGTACAGCGTCTAGTAAACAGTAAATCAGTAAAGGAGAGCGGACTAAACACTAAGGAAAAAGAACAGCAAGAGCGCGTCAGCTCGGAGCGAAATGAAGTGAATGGGAGCGGAGATGATCACGTGACTCCCCCACCCGCCTTAACTCTCAATCCCCACACAAACACAGTCTCTCGGATCCCAACTCTCCTTTATATAAATCCGTAAAGGAGAGAGGACTAAACACTAAGGAAAACGAATGGTAAGACCACGTCGGCAGCGGAGCTCAGCTTGGAGCGAAATGAAGTGAATGAAATGACGTGAATTAGTGATGGGTCGTTCTTGAACGATTCGTTCATTTTGAACGAATCTTTAATGTGACTCGGGAAGAACGAGTCTCGTGGGAGTGAATTGTTCAGTCGCGCATGCGCATTTGCGCACCTTCCTATAGTTTCTGTATTCAATCAATCAATCAATCAACATTTATTTATATAGCACATATTCATACAAAAAAATGTAGCTCAAAGTGCTTTACAAAATGAATAGAGAAATAGAAGACACAATAAAAGATAAACATAAGTCAACATTAATTAACATAGAATAAGAGTAAGGTCCGATGGCCAGGGTGGACAGAAAAACAAAAAAACTCCAAAGGCTGGAGAAAAAATAAAATCTGTAGGGGTTCCAGACCAAGAGACCGCCCAGTCCCCTCTGGGCAATCTACCTAACATAAGTCAAACAGTCCTCTTTGTATTTAGGGTTTTCATGGAAGGACCTGATGATGATGGTCACGTAGACTTCTGGCTTTCAGTCCATCAATGTTGGTGCATCATGATGCTTTGAGTAGGTGGTGGTGGCGCAGGAATTGATTCACCTGTTTCGAGTCTTCAGGTTTTTCGAGTCGTTCGTTCATCACGTGACAGCCCCATAAGCTTAACCTATGCAGTCTGAGCCTGAAAGAGAATTGAACAAAATGACTCGAAAAATGATTCGTTCATTTTGCTGAACGAGACTCAAAGATCCGAGTCAGTAAAATGATCCGAACTTCCCATCACTAACGTGAATGATCACATGTCTCCCCTCCCGCCTTAACTGTCAGTCCCTCCACAAACACACAAACACAGTCTCTCGGATCTCAACTCTCCTTTATATATATAGATGATTGAATGCTTTCCAAATATGGAGCTAGAGTACATTCTTTGTATGGCTGCCTTCCACTCCATCCTTCCCTAAAATATTTTATATATTATTTAGATGCTGTCTGAGTCTTCAAGACTGATCAATATTCCTTCTGGAATAGAAATGGGTGGGAGGTGAGGAAAATTCAGCAGGTTCCTTATATTAAAGATTCTGATTAAAAAGTACTGGAAAAATTGTGATGGGAAGTTAAATTTGAAGCGTAATTGTTAATAAAATGCAAAGACATTATCTATATAAAATTCTGTGTGCTTTAATCCCAGACTTTTTCCAAACATTAAATACTGTGTAGGTGTGAGAGGGTAGAAAAAAGTGATTATCATGTAGAGAAGGAACTGATAAAAGCTTCTCTGACTTGGAGTGATTGATGGATAATTAGATTATTAGTATATTAACGATAATTTGTATTTACTGGGGCACAAAGCAGGGCATATAAAGAAGTACAGCAAGATTGTATTTCTATTAAAGTCCAGACATGTTTATATTCATCAATTTGTGTCAATTTCCAGGTCTTTCCAGCTCACTTTATGTCATTGTAGAGTCACCCTTTGGTTGCATGGATGTTTTGAATTTCAAATAAATGTGGTTATAGTTGAGTCTAATTTCTTAAATGGATATGGGGATGCTATAAAATAGGAAAAAAACACATAAGGAAGAATGTTTATCTTGAGATTATTGATTCTCCTAGCCAAAATGGGGCTTAATCCAACTTTCACTGGCCTCTCAGGGCTTGCAGGCCCAAAAAGGAACTTTTTGCCTATATTTACTCTTTTCACTGTTTCTTTTCATTTTTTCTGTTTTTTGCTAATAAACCTTAATTTACAGAGATTCTTTGTTAGCTATTTTCTGTTCTTTCTAGTACGGGGCCTGGTAGCCTGAACCTTACTAGTCATAGTTCTCAGTAAGGTGGATTTAGTGAGCTTTTTCTGGACTGCCAAGTGAGGTTCCTGGCCAGCCTTGTTGCTATTTGTAGAAGGGCTCACATCAATTTTATAATTGAGACTCCATCACACTGTGGTGGGCTGATGCCTGCCCGGGGTTTGTTTCCTGCCTTGCGCCCTGTGTTGGCTGGGATTGGCTCCAGCAGATCCCCCGTGACCCTGTTGTTAGGATATAGTGGGTTGGATAATTGATGGATGGATGGACTCCATCACACAACACAGTGGTTTAACTAACAGTGAGGTGGTAGGTCCAGAGTTCAGAGAAAGAGAAGTGGGCTTAGATTAGGAGTTGAATGGTAAAATAGTGGGCTTTTATTGTTTTATTCTTTGATTATGTTCTCCGACTTTTGCTTTGTTCTAAATTGTCCCTCGTGTGTGCTTGATGTGTGGGTGTGTGTGTGTGTGCCCTGTGGTGGGCTGTGTCTCCCTGGGTTTTGTGCGGGGGGCTGGCGCCTTGCCCACGGTTTGTTTCCTGCCTTGAACCCTGTATTGGCTGGGATTGGCTCCAGCAGACCCCCGTGACCCTGTAGTTAGGATATAGTGGATTGGGTAATGGATGGATGGATGGATGGACTTTTTCTATGTATGCATGTATGTGTTCAGGATTGTAAATTTTCTAATTGAGTTTCATTGTGAATTTTGTTATTATTTTCTATATATTGAAGACATTTGCTTAACTTGTTTTGTTTGTTTACTTTGTGTTTTGAAAAATGCATTGCATTATCGACACCATGCAGGAGGCTCAGCATTATTACCTGGACAATGTTACTCCTAAGAATGAGGTTTTAGACAATACATTAAAAAAAAAAAATCATTAGAAATAGCAAAAAGATAGCAAAATAAAACCTTTTATTTTTGGTAATAGATTACATAGCACATATGGGAAATCTCAAATTGGACTAAGTAAGTAAGAATGTTCTCATTTTCTCCTCATTGGCTGCCTTTGGGTTTTGTGGATTCCTCCCTCATCCCATAAATATGCATGTCAGGTTCATTAATTACTCTAGTTATTCTAGTTCCATCCCATTGCACACCGGTGTCAAGTGTGCAATGGGATGGGATGCCATCACATTTTAAGTATAGTACCTAACTCAGTGCTGCCAGGATACATGTTTATCACCCTGTAATTATTAAAGTGAGCCCAGGAAACAATGTGTGAGATGTTTTATTCAATTAAAATGTTTTTACCTGCTTTATGAAGAATAAACCAGAATTATATAATTTAATGTTACATGCATCTGCATACTGCTTTATTGGTCAGACTCTGAAGATGAGTTTACTAACCTTCACCATTTTACTGTATTCTTGTGTCATTGTTTTTAAAGAATATTAATGTACTTTAAAATCTCCTAATGTAATGCACCTTTAACTATAAACATTAAGGAATATTTTTAGTTTAACAACTATGGAACAAAGCTCTTTTGACTTCATATAGAATAAAGGAAAAGAAAAAAATGACAAAAATATATACCTTTTTGAAGTAAATTAAAGGCTACATTCATCAGGATGACAAATGAATGAGTCACATAAAACAATGTAACTGTCAGGAAGAAGACTCGGAAGCTTCTTTTACAGAGTGTAGGCTGAATATAAAATATAAAAAATAATGATTAGGAATGAAAGTCAGTATTGATATTTCATATTCAATTACTTCTGGTACCTATTTTGTATTCAGTGCATTTGCCAGCAGGAGCTGAGATATAACATTAGCTGTTACACTGTTAATTATTATGTAACTTTATTGAGTTAAACAGTTTGAAATGCACTTTCTAGAAGTTTATAAGTACTTAAAGATCCTCATTATATTCACACTTTAAATGCACCTCTTCTCTTCTTTCTGTAATGCACTTGTTTGTTTATATACCAGCAAGTGTTATAGAACCAAACATGTTTCTTTATTCTTTATGGTTTTTTTTTTTCACATAGAGGATCCTGTCTAAACAGCCAATTTAGTTTTTGTAAGGGAAATTTAAATGTGCATTTTCTCTGTCATCCTTATTTATTACTTGGTTTTCCAAAAGTAACATTATAAATTAAAAACTGGTATGAAAGAAGATTTTTTAAAAAGAATCAAGTTTCATTAAAATAACTCATTTTCCATTCCATTTTTTTTCCTCGACCACCTGCTTCAAATATAACAGCAGCACTGCACACATACTTGACCAGTTCAGAGTTGCCAGTTAAATTAGCCTGCACATGTTTGGTATGTGGGAAAAGAAGAACAAACTACTCAGGGAGAAAAATCCATATATTCACTGTGAGAATGTACAAAATCTGCAGAGAAAGTGCTAATGTTGCTTGGGATTTGAACCCAGGAATCGTGGGTAGCTATCAACTTAACATCTTCTGAACAAATCAGTTCTTCTCCAGAGTTTCAAGATAAACTTTATGCAAACATGGAGAATGTGCAAACTCTCCGCACATACTGGACTGGCCAACAATTAAACACAGTCTTCTGGACCTGGGAAGCAGAAGCACTTTCTGTACTAAACATCAATAAACTTAAATATTGAACTGAATGTTTTATCTACTCATATGTCCTTAACATATTTTAAAAAAAGCTAAATTACAGTAGCACGGACAATCAAGGGATTATTGAAATATAACTTCCACTTTGATTAGAAATATGTACCAAAACAAAAATACTGTGTGATGTTATTTGAGAGAATCTTGCTAGATATAATTGTTGAGATTGTTGGACTCAATGGCCTGTTTTCATTAAAATTAGGCCGTGTGAAGCCAATCATGAAGAGCACAAAAATCAAAATTAAATGCAACCAAGTAAGAAGGGGTTTCGTTATTACATATTGTAGCTTTGGTGAAGACAATGAGACTCAACAATAAATATGTGATTTATACAGAAAGCTACAGCACACTTAAATGTTGAGTTTTATGCCAAGTACATGAAGTGCAGACAGGATTTGTTACAGATGTTGTACACCATATCACTTAAAGATGGATTTCATTGCAACTGTTTAAAAGAAAAGCTATTATTGGTAGCTGTGTTTTCTTCATATAAGTGCATAGATATTTCACTTTTGCAAAGCTTTTTTTGTGTTTAGTAAATACAGTCCCTGGTTAAACATATGCACTTGGGGATCACCTTCAGGACTTGATAGAGATATAGAATACCACCCGGATCTGACAGGAGGCTCTGTCGCTGTCTGTCCTTTCTCTTCCACCTGCAGCTCCAAGAAGATACCCAGAGAGGGCATTTTATCCCACACACAGCACAAGCATTTGATTTATGTGGGAAGCAGGTTCACTGGCTTCACTCCTGGGAGATTCTCATAGAGTATGAATTGGAAATGGTGACATGCGACTTTTTAGTCCACACACTCCATGACCAACTAGTCCACCTGATTCAAAGTTTTCGATATGCCTTCTGGCAAACTCTAGCTGAGAAGACAAGCACATTTTTAAAAACATTTGCCACTTTCTCAAAAGCTTCAACTTCAATAAAGCCTATGGGCAACAGCTATTTGCACAGTTTTTCCAATCTCAGTCACTGTATCTTTTAACTCCTTCAGGGTTCTCGTAGGTCTCTGGGTGAAACTCCTTCAGAGTCTTCTTCCTGCATGATCACTCGGCTTTTGTGGATGTCCTGCTCTTGCCAGATTTACAGCTGTGCCATAATTTTTCCATTTCTTAATGATTGCTTTAATTGTGTTCTAAAGGTATATACAGTAGTAAAATTGGATTTGAGCATGGAGTATTTGTTTTGTCCTCATTGTGTAGGTAAGGCCATGATACTAACCTACAACAACCTGGAAATTCGAGATAAGGTGCATTTATACTGCAATCAATTGAAACTCCCTGGACTACAAACAGGTGATCTCCATTTACTGTAACTAATTATGAAACCCACTAGCTACAACGGAGATGATTTAGGTGTGACACAGTAAATGGGAAAAATACTTATGTCAATCAGGTGCTTTGTGTTTTATATTTGTAATTTTTTTAGCAACTTTACAGAGGTCTGTTTTCATTTTGACATTAAAGAGGTTTTTTTTATTAAATACACTGAGATTCTATATTTTATAACAATAAAATGTGAAACAAATACCTTTAAAGGCATTGTTCACCCTTACTACTGTTCTGAAAGCAAAAATACAATCTGTGCATAGATTAATGTGACAGAATAAGAAAAGTCAAAGGAGGTTGCCTCTTCCTATCTTATTCTCTTAATAGAGTTATGACAGTTGCAGAATTTGATTGATTATGTGACTGATTTCTTTCCAGGTTCACACTTTTGAATTCTATGGTAAGTTGCACTCAATTTTACTTATTTTAAATGAAAAAGAGAGAAAATGCAGTAAGCACATTACAAAATAAGCGCTTTCATTCAAAAGGCACAATAGTCACTTAAATCACAAAGTTCTTCTTTGCTTGGCTAGCTATGGTGGTCGTTTGCTTTCCATGCTCAGGGTATTACCATGTGTCTTATATTAAAGGAGGGGGTGAATTGTGGCAGGAATAACAGCTGTATAAAATAATCATGTTACTTGAATGGTTTTTATTTATATTACATTATTGTGGATGCAGACCCATTTCAGATTACATAGTATTTATATTATGTAATCTCTGAATTATGTAAATTAGTCTAAATGTCAATAGTAAAAATTTGGAGTTAATGAAACAGAGTGCTCACATATTGTTCTCTTTCTCCCTCAGCCTTGAGTGTTGCTGTGTGCTACTGAATGGTTGCTAAAAGAACTTCTACTCTTTGTGCTGCATCTTCCAACATCTTGTTCTAAAGTTTGCTGACAGAAAAAACATCTTAAACAATATCACTGATTTATTGCACTTTTATAAAATATTGTCATTTACAGTATGTATAGGCTGTGGAGTGTGATGAATGGGTTACTTTGAGGTCAGCTTTAGTGTGTTTAAAACTGTAGTTAAATAAAGTATTTCAAAACAGCTGTATTACATCAGTATTGAGAAAAAGCACATAATATTTTGGAAAATCAATTAATATTTAAACCAGATAAAACAAATAAGGTTTTAAAGTACTATTATTTAACATTATACTCATTGTCATAGCAAGTACACTCCAAAGTGAAACGTTGGCACTGTATCTGATTGTGTTCAGCTCTGACAAGAGAGAGCATCCCCCATGTGGAGAGAAAAGCATGTGGCCATGATATCTCTGGAAATTAGCACCGACCCTCTAAAACACATGTAGCTCTGATCTCTCTGTTAAAAATGTCAAACGTTACCTTTTAACAATCTGTAGATGATAATGTTTGTGAACAAACAAGTATCGCTAGCTAAGTGGAGGCAAGGTACAATTCAACACGTGGCGAGAGGTATACTGACTCAAACAGAGGCTGGCGCATGAGTGATGCCCACAGACTCTCTCTTGAATTTGTACAAATAAATCGGTATCACAAGCGAACTATGATACATAGTGCAATGAGAGAAGTCTCAAAAGCAACTGGAATGTTCAAGCAAATTATAGAAAAAAACCCAATCTAAATCTGTTAAGTACTTCTCTCATGAAAAGCAGACAGACAGATATAAAGATAGATGTTGGATTTTACAAATATACTAGCTGAAATACCCAGCGTTGCCCGGGAGGAAAATAAAGTTTTTTTTTAATTGTTTGAGAAAAACATAATTAAAAAAACACATCTTTAAAAATAAAAATAAATTCATAAACAATAAACCTAGGTTCACTTCCCGTTGTAGCGGACTGGGGCCGCTAAGATTCACACCGTCAAAAATGATGGTGATTTATTTATTTTAATAGAGGAGACCCCAGGAACGCCCCCAGCCTTGGATCGACCCACACACACTCACAACAGAGACCAAATGAAGCGTACTGGGAACATTAAGCAATTAAGAATATAATGAAATTAAATGAACTAAATGAAAACAATAATACCACCCCTGACCCCTTCGGCGATGTTACATTTAACAAATAAACACAAACACCACACAGCAAAGTCAATGTAAACCAAACTGGATGAAATGAGAGGTGATGAAGTTAAGTCCAGCGATCTGTATGTTGAAAAGGTGAAAGAAAACTCAGTCCTACCATTAGTAACTGAAAGGATGAAGTCGGATGGATGGTTCAGGAGTGCTCCACTCTTTTGGAAAACCAATGAATTCCAACACAGTCCTCAGTGCACAGGTAGACAGACAATCCAGACCCCAACAAACGAATACAGTCCAGGACACAATGATTAATTAAGGTTCAAATAACAGCAGGCAGCACGACAGATAAACGTAACACACAACAAACCAAAACAAACCCAACTTTTTTTTCTCTATTGGCCCCCTGCCCTCCTTTTAACCTCTTTTGATCACCTTTGACCGCAACAGCCCCTGCAAGGACTGCTGGGAGATGAAGTTCTTACTTAGTAGCACTGCTACACCGTGTCCTCCATGCATGGAATTTGGATGTTCTCCCTGTGTGGGTTTTGTGCGGTGGGCTGGCGCCTTGCCCAGGGTTTGTTTCCTGCTTTGCGCCCTTGTTGACTGGGATTGGATCCAGCAGACTCCCGTGATCCTGTAGTTAGGATATAGCGAGCTGGATAATGGATGGATGGATAAAGACTCACTAATGTGCTTGTCTTGCGGTGTTATATGTATGTTATCATCCAGTTGACGCTCGGAACCAGCCAACTGTGTTTAATTTGAAAAGCAACAGGGGCACAGTGGTGCTCAAACATAAAGAATGCTGGCAGTCACCTCCAGTTGGCCCTCATGTTTTTCTTAATTGTTTGAGAGAAACATAATTAAAAAAACACAACATTAAAAATAATAAATTAATAAAAAAAGACTCACTAATGTCCTTGTCTTGCTGTCTTGTATGTATCTTATCATGTAGTTGATGGTCGGAACTGGCCAACTCTATTTAATTTGAAAAGCAGCAGGGGCGTGGTGCTGTTCAAAAATAAAGAATGCTGGCAGTCGCCTGGTATATACTAACTGTGTAAGCCCGTGCTGTTAAAAGTGCGGGATCCTAGAAAGTATTTAAATCGTCAGAACTACTCTGGGCATCTCTCTTCTAGAAGGATTCATGTTGCCGAAGTGCTTGCATCATTTGTACATTAGCAGCTAAGAGACTGTCTTTCTTAGGAGTTTTCCTTTTGCCGGTTTACTGGCCTCGCTTGTGTATCCTCAGAGCTGGAGCCTTCACCCCGACTCTACGTCTCACTTCTGGGCTGGACAGACACACACACTTGCACGTGTAGAACTGTATTTAATTTCAAAAGCAACAGGGGCGCGGTGGCGCTCAAATATAAAGAAAGCTGGCAATCGTCTCCAGTTCACCCTCTGGTGGTCGTTCCGAGGGTCAACTGGATGATAACATGCATACAAGACCACAAGATCAAGATCACCCCCCACCCTACCCAGAAGAGGGTGGGTTACAGGTGATTTCACCCTACATTATGTTTAGTTGACCAATGAGGAACATGTGTACCAAGTTTCATGAAAATCGCTCCAGCCGTTCGGACATGATGCTCGAACATACATACACACATTGACTTTTATATATAGATAGATAGATAGATAGATAGATAGATAGATAGATAGATAGATAGATAGATAGATAGATAGATAATGTACAACTCATCAATTTATGAACCCTCAGGACAGGGCTGGTCTACCAATTAGGCAAAATAAGCACATGCGAGAGCATCAAGGGAAGCTGGGCACAACAGAAATTCTCCATTTCCGGACCACAAGTTACGCCAGTTTTACAGTTTTAAGGTGTAAAACTGCAAATTGTGCAACTGAACAAGGTTCCACAAAAAGGGGCTACTACAATTAAATGAAAAAATTACACACACACACATATTTTATATATACAGTATAATATGTGTGTATGTGTGTCATTTCTTCATTTAATTCTAGTATATAAATTTAGTTACCAGTAAGCGCGCAACAGACCTCAAATACTCCAGTCAAAACCACACAAAATAGTCCCATGTTAAAACAAACACCGTTTATTAATGAAAATACCTCCAATATCTTCTTCCTTCTATACAACCCAATATGATACTGGCAATGCACCAATAAACGTTCCTCCAACTCCTCCCAGGGAAGTGTTACCCTTCTCCTCTCCTGACTCTGACTCGTCTGGCTGGGGTCAGGCTTCCTCTTTTATCCTGGATCCGGAAGTACTTTCAGTAGTGGGCACATCCCAATGAAGTACTTCTGGGTCCATTGGAAGTCCTGAAATGTATGGCTTGTATGTGCCCTCAGCTCCCCCTGGAGGCTCCCCTGGAACCCAACAGGGCTACTCAATGGGACTAAAATATCTAGCATGCGCTGCGGGTGTCCAAGTGGAAATCAGGGAGATTGCCCTCTAATGTTTTGGGGAAGAAACTGTTCCACAGAGAATATCTTCCCCAATCCTTCCATATTATGGGCATCTCTGCCAGGTAAGGAACCAAGTTCTGTTTCATCTGTGATGCCGATTCCTACATGGGATCCCTTACAATATGCAATAATAATAGTAAAAAAAATATAGTAATAATAGAGTTTAAAGTATTATATTAATCCTCAGTATCTAACAAAATTAGAATCTGGTAACTGCCACATATTCTACTGAGGCTCACATGATCTTTCTTATTTTGGTTATGTCAGCTGTCCCATTCAATCGTCCACTTAGAGTGAGTGAAGCTCATATATATGGGGGCAACAAAATCTTTTAGGTACTTAGGGCCTTTAAAGGACTTAATTTAGCCCGGCCTCAGGATACTTACTATCTCTTAAGCTAGAAACAGACTTTAATAGAGCTGTGGCTGCTTTGCAACATTAAGTAGGATTGAGTTTGTTCTATACACCAGAGGCTGAATAAAACCATACTTAAATATGAAAGCTTCACATCATACTAAAGAAATACACCGTGTTTTGCTCTAATTCACAAGTGCAATTGGAACCCTTTGATGTATCTCCTTCTGTTTATTCTCACTTTATTATCATTATAGGTTTTTTATGATATGTTTGTGATGTTACTGTGTCAGCTTTTTGCAGTGACTTTACACTTGGGTGTCACCATTTTCTGTGTTGTTTTTATACAGGCAGCCAAATTGTTGATAGCATGAACATTCTTTACTAGTCAGTTGAGTGTCAAAGTTTTGGATTAAAGATAAAAAAGAAATCTTCAATGTTTAGAGAGCTAGGTAAAAGAATATTAGTCAATGATTGGGTGTCTGTTTTGGTATTAATTCAACAATGACTTTAAGTTTTGCTTTGAACTTTTACACTTTTGTGTTTTGACCCGAGCATTACTACTCTTTTTTGGTTTGCCTCTAAAGACAACCTGTCATTTTACTGGTTTATTTCTCAAATACAAATTGAGAAGTCCTTGAAGACAAACAATATATTCCACCTTGACTGTAACAGCAGTGACGTGTCCTTTCATTCTCTGTTTTTCCTATTTGTTATTGAACCAACCTATTAATCATATTTAATTTTGTAACAGACAATACATCTTTTAAACTGTCAAGTACCACAGCTAAATTTCAAAAACTTACACCTAACAAAAGAACAACAGAAAATATGAATGATATGTGACAGAAAATGAACCATCATCAGAGACAGCATTAATGCCCCTAAAATAATTCTCCAGTACTGTTCTGTCAGCCAAGCAATAAAAATCACCAGGCACTTAAACACAGTACTTCTTGTAATGGGAAAACTTGTCCACATTTTGGGATTTGATTCTGCTGTGGCATTAAAACAAATTCTTAGACCTGATAGATATCACAGAAGGATTTCCTGTAACAACATTTTTATCTAGATTGACATTATTGAGTACCGGTTAATCAGTGATGTTCACACACCTTTTCAAACATTGTGAACAATAAATGAAAGAAAAGTAGTAATATGACTAAAGTCTTCAAAAAACACAACTATATACAGTACGTGTTGCTATAACACTCAGACCAGAAAGTGTCTTCCATGACTACACAGGCTCCCCATGCAGGATGGCGGCAGGTTTGGCATTAGCTTTAAACACTTGAAATTTTCAATACAGTGCCAAGGTTTGGGATTGGGGGAGTGAGATTCCTAAGGAGATCTATTAAGAGAAAATGACAAAAGTTCTGCTGTCAGGCATAGCCTTTCTATGTCAAATAAGATTAAAATGCTGGAAGAGAAAAAAAAGATAGTAAGTCAAACGTGAGACACCAAGACATTTAGCAATGAAACCTACAATTTTCTAATTAAACTTGTTGTGCACTATATTTTGAAAAAACATAGCACTACATATTCCAGATCACCCCCACTCAGTTAAGTTTTGTGAACTTATCACATTCAGTCTATTTCCAACGCCGAATCCGAGTGGCAGCCTTTCCAGCAGCTCCTTATATGACTTTATCTTTTTACCTTTTTATCTCTATTTTTCTGTATTTCACTGATCACTTCTACCACTTTCTTTTATGTGGAATTGCTCTCTGGACATTTTTTACTACATGACATGGATTTTTACACTCCGAGAATCGCCTATTCAAGTAGTCAGCTTAAAGCACTGAGAAGAAATGCTTATGCCGGTGTGGTTCCTTATTTACCTGACGAGGTAAGAAGAGGATATCAGCTTGCTGTGTTTTAGTGAAACGTGGCTAACGGCTACCATCCCAAATGCTAACGTGGAGCTACCCGGGTTTAGCACAGTTAGAGCGGACAGAGACGCAAGTACCTGCGGAAAGAAGAAAGGAGGAGGACTCGCTCTCTATGTCAATACAAAGTGGTGCAACTCAGGACATGTAAACGTTAAAATCTCCATTGCTGCACGGACATCGAACTGTTGGCCGTAAGTCTGCGCCCCTATTACTTGCCCAGAGAGTTTGGACACATGATTGTTGTTATTGTTTACATCCCCCCTCAAGCGAACGCGGAGATGGCGAGTGACATCATCCATTCCGCAGTTGCTAAGTTACAAACGCAGCACCCTGAGGCACTTGTGCTAATCGCTGGAGACTTTAACCATGTAATGCTGGACAAAACATTACCTGCCTTCTCCCAGTATGTGGATTGTAACACTCGGGGAAACAGGACTATTGACCTACTGTATGCAAACGTTAAAGACACATACAGCGCCACCCCGCTGCCTGCGCTTGGGAAAGCAGATCATAACCTGGTTCTGCTTCAGCCTCAATACAAACCAAGAGTGAGGGTGCTACCTACAACTACACGCTCATTCAGGAAGTGGTCCCCTGAGGCAGAGCAGGCTCTGAGAGACTGCTTTGGAACTACAGACTGGGATATATTGCTTGGGTCACATAGTGAGAACATTGAAGAGGCTGTTGAATGCACAACTGATTACATCAACTTCTGTATGGACATTGTAGTTCCAGTAAGAACAGTACGCTGCTATGCTAACAACAAGCCATGGGTTACAAGTGACATCAAGGGCCTTTTGAACCAGAAGAAAAGGGCTTTTAAAGGTGGTGATCAGCATGAGCTCAAGCGGTGCAGAAGGAACTCCGAGTCCAGCTCAGGGCGGCGAAAGAGCAGTACAGGAGAAAGCTGGAGCAGAAGTTGCAGAACAACAGCATGAAGGAAGTGTGGGATGGGATGAAGATTATCACTGGCTGCAGCTCAAGCGGGTGCCGCATGAGACAGACGTGGAGAGAGCAAACCAAATGAACAACTTCTTTAATAGGTTTGATCACAGTAACCCACTCTCACCTCGAGTACTGCATCCTCCAACCATCCTTCTGCTGATACCAGCATAGGTGAGACATCCCCACCCACAATTACAGCAGCCCAGGTGAGCAGAGAGCTGAAAAGACTTGGTGCCAGCAAAGCAGCGGGTCCAGATGGTGTATCGCCACAACTGCTGAAGGCCTGTGCGTTGGAACTGGGGAGTCCTCTACAGTGCATCTTCAACCTGAGCCTGGAACAGGGAAGAGTCCCAAGGCTTTGGAAAACATCTTGTATCACCCTGTCCCAAAGGTATCACGTCCTAGTGAGCTGAATGACTTCCGCCTGTTGCTCTGACGTCACATCTGATGAAGACCATGGAGAGGCTGCTGCTTCACCACCTGAGGCCACAGGTCCGGCACGCCCTCGACCCTCTGCAGTTCGCATACCAGGAGAAGGTGGGAGCGGAGGATGCCATCATCTATATGCTACACCGATCCCTCTCCCACCTGGACAGAGGCAGTGGTGCTGTAAGAATTATGTTTCTGGACTTCTCTAGCCTTCAACACCATCCAAACCAAACTCTGCTCCTTAGAGACATGCTGACTGAGATGGGAGTAGACTCACACCTGGTGGCATGGATTGTGGACTATCTTACAGACAGACCTCAATATGTGCGTCTTGGGAACTGCAGGTCTGACATTGTGTTCAGCAATACAGGGGCACCGCAGGGGACTGTACTTTCTCCGGTCCTGTTCAATCTATATACATCAGACTTCCAATATGACTCGGTCCTGCCACGTGCAAAAGTTCGCTGATGACACTGCTATTGTGGGCTGCATCAGGTGTGGGCAGGAGGAGGAGTACAGAAAGTTAATCAAAGACTTTGTTAAATGGTGCGACTCAAACCACTTACACCTTAACACCAGCAAGACCAAGGAGCTGGTGGTGGATTTTAGGAGGCCCAGGCCCCTCATGGACCCTGTGATCATCAGAGGTGACTGTGTGCAGAGGGTGCAGACCTATAAATATCTGGGAGTGCAGCTGGATGACAAATTGGACTGGACTGCCAATACTGATGCTCTATGTAAGAAAGGTCAGAGCAGACTATACTTTCTGAGAAGGTTGGCATCCTTCAACATCTGCAGTAAGATGCTGCAGATGTTCTACCAGACGGTTGTGGTGAGTGCCCTTTCTACGCGTGGTGTGCTGGGGTGGCAGCATAAAGATGAAAGACGCCTCACGCCTGGACAAACTTGTTAAGAAGGCAGGCTCTATTGTAGGAGTAAAGTTGGACAGTTTAACATCTGTGGCAGAGCGACGGGCATTAAGCAAACTCCTGTCAATCATGAATAATCCACTGCATCCACTTAACAGTGTCATCTCCAGGCAGAGGAGTAGCTTCAGTGACAGACTTTTGTCACTGTCCTGCTCCACTGACAGACTGAGGAGATCGTTCCTCCCCACACTATGCGACTCTTCAATTCCACCGGGGGAGTAAATGCTAACATTAATTTTATTTTATTTTTTTATTTTTAATTACTATTTAATTTAATATTGTTTCTTTGTATCAGTATACTGCTGCTGGATTATGTGAATTTCCCCTTGGGATTAATAAAGTATCTATCTATCTATCTATCTATCTATCTATCTATCTATCTATCTATCTATCTATCTATCTATCTATCTATCTATCTATCATACACTGTAAGTAATACAACTGACTGCAATGTGTGAGAATGGCCTTCAGGCATTTTCATTGCTGGATTTGGCAAACACTTTTCAGAGGAGAATATGATATAAACTTTTTGTGCAGTTATAGACAAGTGTGGATAATTAACTGTGTTTGCTGTTTATCCTAGTGAATATTAAGAAGAAGGAAGAGTTTATCAGCTAGAGTAACAACTTCTATACATACAAAGCTTCTACTGAAGCTACGCTCAGCTTCAGGGAAGAAAGTCTGAAAAAGCAGTTTTCAGAGAGACTATTTTTAAGAGACACCCTAGATCAACACAAAGGTGACTGTGCTTATGCTCTTTAAATGGACGCTGAACATATCCCCACCAAAAATCTGCAACTGTTTTGCCAATAATCATTCTGACAGAGAGTAAAGATGAAATATTGAAAAATTAACTGCTACTACATTTATATTTGTTTGCTCAGCAGACACTTTTATCCAAAGTGGCTTACAAAAGACATCAACATAATCATGTAAACATCAGTCTGGGGAACTGTTTAGGAACAAATGTTACAGGACAAGGTTAGAAAATTGATCATCACAAGTGAAGAGCTTGGAACAAAATACAAGCTAGCTACACTGCCTTAAAATACAAAACTTAGCCATCTAACTAGTTATGAAAATGATGACGGCTAGTGACAATTTGCTGCTTCAAGCGTCTTATTAAGTTGCGTTTCGAATAGCTAAATCAAAAAAAACATTTACTATTGGTGAAGAGTTAGTAAAGCCTTGCATCTTAGATGTCGTACGAGAAAGTTTAGGTCCTCAAGCTGCTGTAAAACTAGAGGCCATACCGCTTTCGGACACCACCATTATAAGAAGATGGCCACAGGTATTCAAAATCAAGTTGTAGAGGGGATAAAGAAATTGAGATGTTTTGCGATTCAACTTGATGAATCAACTGATGTGAGTAATCAAGCCATCCTACTTTGCTTCGTGAGGTACAGTGAAGATGAAGACATAAGGTAAGAACTTCTTTGTTGTCTCGACTTACCTGGACGAACCACTGGTTCAGAAATATTTAATGCTCTTGTTGAGTATTTTCAAGCGCAGGGCTTAGACTGGAGCAAATGCGTCGGAATGTGTACTGACGTTGCTGCGGGCATGACTGGACGTTGCTCAGGAGTAGTTGCGAAAATAAAAGAAGTCACGCACCCTGAAGTTTTGTCCACTCACTGTATGATCCCAGCACCCAGCTGCAAAGAAGCTTTCTACTGAACTTAACACTGTGATGAATGACGTGGTGAAGATTATTAATGAAATTTGTAGTCAAGCTATGAACTCAAGGCTCTTCATGACACTATGTTAAAGCATGGACTCACACCACCAACATCTCCTTCTCCATGCAGAAGTAAAGTGGTTATCGGAAGAGTTCTGTCGCGCCTTTTCGAACTGAGGGAAGAAGTAAAGCAGTTTTTGCGAGAGCGAAAATCTGAACTGGAGCTTTTGTTGAATGAAGAATGGCTGACAAAGCTTGCTTACATGGCAGACATATTCAGACTGCTCAATGAAGTTAATAGTTCTCTGCAGGGGTCATATACAAATATTTTTACTTTAAGAAATAAAATGGATGCATTCAAAAAGAAGCTAGCTCTTTGGAATAGTCGCTTACAAGAGAAAGATATAGAAATGTTTCCACTTTTGGAAGAATTTTTGATTGCTGCTGATGGCAACCAGAAAGTCATATTCAACATAATAAGTCAACATTTAAGAGCATTAGCTAAAAATGTTAATAATTATTTCCCTGAAAATGAGGATCCTTGTAAAGATAACCTCTGGATTAATAATCTATTCTTGGAAGATATAAAGTCATGTGCACTTAATCCTAGTGAAAAAGAAAAGCTGTTCGAGTTTTTTCTGATGTCGCTCTGGTGTCCAGACATAAAATGCAATCATTGTCTCAATTTTGGAAATCGCTAGAAAAAGAATATCCACCTTTGAGTTTTTAAGTCTATCAAATTATTGGTCATTTTTTCAACTTCCTATTTGTGCGAAAATACTTTTTCAGCCATGTCAATAATAAAAACCAAACAGAGAAATCAAATGGATGTTAATGCAGCGCTTCATGTCTCAGAAACAACTCTGCAGCCACGTAAATCAAATTTTCTAACAAAAAGCAGTAGCAGATGTCGCACTAAAAACTTGTAATTGTATAACTGTATAACATATACCTATATAATAATAAAATATTATCAATATTGGTTTTTATTTGTGTCTTAGCTTTCAGCCAGTCTGCAAAATATTAATCCTATTTTCACCGGTCCGCACATGCAAAAAGGTTGAAGAACACTGCTCTAAAATAATGGGAGAGGACTTCAAATCAGACACCGAGATCTCAGCAACTTACTGTGGATCAAAATCTCAAAACTGAGAAGTCTGATTGTCTGTTTTGACAAACTATGGGTTGACAAAATTTGGTTCTCAGACAGAAAAAGGAGATTATATTTGAAAATAACAGCATTACCTTTACAGATTTCATCACTTCAACGGCTGCTAAAAAGCTGTATTCTACAGCAAAATGGAAATAAGATACAGCCTCTTGTTTCTGCTAAATTGAAAGTGATTTTTGAAGCCCAATTCTACATCTTTAATTCACCTAAAAAAGCAGAAAAACAGCAAAAAAGACTCTTCCCAGCATCAATTAAAATAGGATCATGAATCATATCATGTTCGGGTAATGCAAAGAAGATTCTGCTTGCAGCTTGGTCTATTTGTAATGTGACATTTGCTGTAACTATACATTCTAATTCCTTTTTGGCCACTTTTTGATTTTGTTTTCTTTTTCTTTTCAATTACAATATTGAACTTCCTTCTATTAAATATATGTTTATGTTGGTAATCACTAAGTAACTAGTTATTTAAAGTGATATTATACTTTTTTCCACCTAGGCATCATGCCCTAGGTTTATTGTATCTGGACTGTACTATCACAAGATATCTCAATTTTAATCTTAACTACACCCCTGCTTTGTTTTATTTTGGACTTGCTCTGTTTCTTGGCATGTCAGAGGATTGGGACTTTCAGAAGTGTGATCTAGCCTCACTTGGGGAGGCAAAATGGGGGGGAGAGGCTGGAGGGGGTCAATTTACTTCTTATTTATGCTTTTTACCCCAACAACTATAAGTGCCAACATTATAATATATACCGACAAACGTCTGTACCAGCAGTCTTCAATGCACTAGCAGAACTGAAAAAAAAATTCTAAACTCAAAATTAATTTGAATAAAAGTTTGCTTTCTCCAGAGAATTCTCTAGTACACATTAGACAGGACTACTTCCCATTTATTTTAGCAGATCAGTTCAGATACGTAGGGGGTAAACATCACAAGTAAATATAAAGATCTTTTTAAACAAAATTTTGCTATCTGCATGGAAAAAAATGTGAACACATGGTCTACCCTACATATCACATTACCTGGGAGAGTCAATACTTTCAAGATAAACATCCTGCCCTTTTATTTCTATTTCTGAGCTACCTCATATACATTAACACATTATTCTTTAAGAAATTACATTCAATTATAACCTCATTGATTTGGAATTGCATCCGAAGGGGGACTCTAAAATGACCTAAAGCAGAAGGGGGTATGGCACTAACTAAATTTCAATTTTATTACATGGAGGCACAAGCTAAAAAAGACCTGGACATTGACGCAAATTGATGAATATTCACAAGCATGGTTTGCAATAGAAATAAAATCTAGGTGTACTTCTTGATATGCCCTGCTTTTTGCCCCAGTAAATACAAATTATCATCAATTTAATGATAATCCAATTATCCATCAATCACTCAGAATATGGAACCAATGTAGGAAGCACTTTAAGACAGAGACGCTTTTATCTTTTGCACCTCTACATGATAATCATCTTTTTCTACCCTCTTAAACCTAAGCAGTATTTAATGTTTGGAAAAAAATTGGGATTAAAACACTTAGAGATTTGTCTATAGATAATGTGTTTGCATCATATGAACAAATTATGCCTTATATTTAATTTCCCATCAACACAATTTTTCCAGTACTTTCAAATCATAAACTTTGCTAAAAGGAACCTGCCCACCTACTTCTATTCCAGAGGCAATCAGGCAGTCTTGGTATAACAATAACTCCTAACCCATTAACAACCATGTTTGGTGTACTCCCAGATAGGCTTAAAGTGGAGAAGGACAAATTGATTGTAATTGCTTATATCACACTACTAGCAAGCAGACTTATCTTGCTCAACTGGAAGAATCCCAGCTCACCTGTTTTAAGTCAGTGGGTAACTGATGTTCTATACTATTTGAAATTGGAAAAAAATAAAATTCTCACTTAGAGGATCTGTTCAAAACTTTTTTTTTTAAAAAAATATGGCAAGATCTAATTAATCAAATCCTAGAATACGTATTTATATCAGGGGAAAAGGACATTCCCCTTTCTTTGTTTTTTTTAAAGATTTGCTCATGATGTATGTTCTCCTCTCTTCTTCTCAGGCAGTAGTTGAATTATGGTTTGCTAAGTTTGACATGATAGTATGGAATGTTGTTTTCTTCAAATAAAATCAATAAAATTAAAAACAGAAGATGGAAAAGTTCC
Source organism: Polypterus senegalus (assembly GCF_016835505.1). Taxonomy (NCBI): domain Eukaryota; kingdom Metazoa; phylum Chordata; class Cladistia; order Polypteriformes; family Polypteridae; genus Polypterus; species Polypterus senegalus. The sequence continues at coordinate 83,155,047 of NC_053157.1, forward strand.
ATTATTTGATTCAGTTCCTGAATTCTTTCTGTCAACTTTTCTCAAGTTTTAACAGAACAATGTTGATGCAATCCTGTATAAATTACCTAAGTTAAAGATGTCTTATCCATTGCCTGCAGGTACCATTTCTGCTTATGGCTTTTTAGAAGAAATGTGTATAGCACTGTCTTTAAACAACATACTGGAAAAGTACCTGGGGAATACAGAGTTCAGTGATTGTATGATGGCAAAATAGTATTCATCAAATGTTCTCTGCCTTAAACCAGAGAAAAAATGTCTTTGTACATTAGGATAAAAATGATAAAAAAAGCAAAAATGTATCTTGTTTTACTCACTTACAAAAGAGCCATAATATTTTGCAAAGCTTTGATCATTGTTGGTAAAATAAAATAATAACTATTTCTTGTATCAATAGAATCTTGCCTGATTAATTTGTTAAGGTGATATAATTATAAACTGACACATTTATGTTTTTCAACAATTTGTTCACTTACAAATTTATTTATATACATTAAAAATCATATTCTCATAATATAAGCCTACAAGGATCACTTTTATTTTTATATGCTTATTTACATATAGTACATCAGTAATTTACATCGATGCATTGTGTAATGCACTGACACTTTTAAATGATGGTGACTTTCCCACAGCCAAACATGCAGATTTAGTTAATAATCTTTTTTTCTCTAACCACTAGTTATAACCATTTCCAATTCCCTATCCCATTTTCATTTTTTCCAACAGCAGGTCAGTACTCATATTGCGAAGAATAGAGCTTGGATTTTGATTTTGCATATAGTTTGTAAATATGTATCCCAACAGTCGGAAAAATCCTGAATCTGCATGATTATTCTACCAGTGAAACTGATTAGTTTTGGAATTTTAAACCAGGGGATTAATTGAAAGTCTAAAGCCATTAAAGAACTATTAACCAGAAAGTAACTGTTGCAAAGGCGCAAATGCTAACCATAAATCAAAGTCATTTTTAGTTTTTCCATAATCTCAGGTGCATATAGTATCGTGGCATCGGCGTTGAAAGTTCCATGGCAGTAATGTTACATGGGACTTTTCTAACTTCACCCCTTGTCCACCGGGAGTTGCATACTGACAATTGAACCATCCAAACGGTAGCACCTACAAGAAAAACAAAATGTCATTATCATAAACAAAAATGTGAAACTAATAATACCAGGCCTTTCCTTGAAATTCAAATGTCATAAAAATGATGATAGAGTGCATTGCTGCACCCACCACATAACAAATCAACTCAGGATCCCAGATTGAGACCCGAGTGCAGCCATTGAATGGGTGACACCTCAGCACCACACTAGATCAGATGGAATAGAACCAGTGTGAGGTTTTTTTTTATGGTGGCTGGAGTGCCAGTTCTGCCACCAACCCCTACATTTTTCCCTGTAGGTTGGAGGGCCTACTTGCAGGGCTGGATGCAGATTAACATCATACCTAGGACAAAGCAATTGCAGGTTAAGGGCCTTGCTCAGGAGGCCAACAGAGTAGAGTCAATTCTGGCTATTACAGGATTTGAACCGGAAACCTTATGATTACCAGTGCAGATCCCTACTTCAGAGCCACCACTCCACCCTCAGAAAACTCAGAGTTTATTAAAAGTTTAATAAGTTTTCAAAAATGACAGCATTATAACATTGACCAGATCCAACAGGTTAATTCATGTGGTGTCTTGACAAATAAATTCCACTTTTTCATTCAAAGAGGTCATACAGTCATTTTGTATCATCATTATTAATAATGTTTCAAACCTGCTTTGTTTTTCTCAGGCATGCTTTTCATGATATCCATAAATACTTGGTCTGCACCTGGCTCTCTGAGCTGCTGAGGCAGCCATTTTGATCTATGGTTTGTCAAAAACAAAGGTTTGTGATGCCTTTCCTGTACTATTACTGTTGAGTTAAAGTGAGATAATATGAGCAAGTGCTTGAACTCTGCTTTTCTTTTTCACTTATGCTCTACAAGTTTTAAGTAAATACACCAGCCTAAATCAGGACTTGTTTTAGTCTTTTAACTTATAAGTTCTGTTACAAAGCCCATCTTCTTCAGCATGTTAATATGATAAGGAATGAAATGAAGAATTTTTTTTCACGGTGTTCAGTGCAGCATGAACTCCAATAATCTCTACTCGAAACTGTCAGAGGTACTGCACAGAATTATATTTTACATACTGTATGTGATGTTTGTTGGCACTCCACCAGTTGCTACGTAAAAGAGAAAGGAAGCTGAGACATCATGAATTTCAATTTTTCTAATACATATATGGTACAAGTGATGAGCAATACTGTGAAGTTTCTTTACACATATGGTTTTTGCAAACATGAACCTAAAAATAAGTTCATATGCAGTTTCTCAGTTGCAATACACAAAACCTACTAAAAAAAGCAGTTCAGTGTTTTTTGGATGCAAAACAAGGGATATTGCTCCCTAAATTCTTGTTCACACTTCTATGTAAGCTAATAATCCACAGCACACCAGTAAAATCAATTCTGTTTTATGGCTCTCATCCACATCATAGTTGAGAACGAGTGGTAAAGTGAGTTTTATTTTTAACAGTTTGACATGTTGTATATGTTCCACATGAAGAGACACAACAGGAAACCTTACTACACGGAACCCATAAATCCCCACCACTCTGCATTTCCTTCTAGGTTTGTATTCAGTGCTTCTAGGATAAGATGTGATTCACAACAATCCTATATTGACTGAACTAATAATGATGTGAAAATTCATGTACTATTGTTATGTTATGTCAATGTCATTGTTAACACCTTCTTTAAAAATATCTGAAAAATAAATTTAACTTGTGATTTTTTTTAAATCTGTATTTTTTAAACAGCTTTCCTCGTAGCATAATAAGCTTAAAAGTGCCACTAAAGAAAATAAAAAACTGTGATTTATTTTGACAAATACTACTACTACTACTACTACTACTAATAATAATAATAGTAAATTATTTCAATTATATTTTTGGTTAACACTCTGACCCACAGATCCAATTAGCTATTTAGTAAGTGAATTAACAACCATGCACAGGCTGTAGGCAGCAGATTGGGCCATAGCCAGCACTGCAACAGGAAAGACACCTTCTGACAAATTACCTTTCACTCACTGATACCACAGAGAAGGCAAATGGCATTATGATAATGATATCGCTGCCCAAGCTGCCAGAGAGACACTAAGCAGAAGTAACATGTGCAGCTATTATAGCTTGATAGTTGCAGTGATGTCCACGGAGAGACATAAGATTGGATTACAGATGTTCCTGATTTCACTATTCCTGCTGAGTTAAAATTTCAAAATCTTCAGGCTCAAGATTTTTCTGCCAAAGTTGCAGACACAAGTAATGCTCCAGCTTATTTCAACAAGGTGTCAAGGAATTTATGAATAGCCACACTGCCCCTGCATCCAAATGTTTGCATATTGGTTAAAAGCAGCTTTGCAGGACATTGTTAATGTTTTTTTGGGGTTAGGTGCAACTGAAAGAAAAATTGGCAGAGGTTGATATACTTGGTAAAATTTTACATGTATGATGGAACTGGGTACCAGTGAGCCCCAAATCACAAACACAATCACACAAATACAGTCCTGGCTTCAAATAAACTGGTGTTTATTACATACAATACCTAACAAAAAGTAATAAAAGCACAAGTAATCTCCCTCATAAGTCCTCTCCTCTCACCCCCACACTGCCCTCCTCCAGTCAAGTGTTGCCTTCCTTCCTCCCAGCTCAGATTCACTTGGACACGTTAGTGGTGTCCCTTTTATTGAGGACCTGGAAATACTTCCGGTGCCAGGGGTGTTGCCTGTTGGAAGTACTTCTGAATCATATGGAAGTCCAATATACTAGGGATTGCATCTTCCTATAGCGCTCCCATGGGGCACCCACGGAACCCAGCAGGGCTGTGCTGCCGGACTACAGCTCTTTCCATTCTCTACTGGTTTCTAAATGGGTGCTGATATGGAGGGAAGCTGCCATTTAGTGCCTTGGGGGAATAAACATTCCTCAGAGACAGTCCTTCCCTGTCTTCCTTTATCTAGGCCAGGGAAGGTGTTACACATGTGCCCGGTTGGGATGCCTGTCCATTTGTCTGGGGCTTCACATCCGCATAAAGACCTAGCTTCTATGGCTGGGATGTCCCTCCATTAGAGAATCCTTATCTGGATGCGACTTGGATGCCTTTATGGCTGGTTGGGGCCTCCCATCCGGGTAAGGAATCTTCCCACCTCCCTGCCAGGGTGCCTGCCACCTACACATGGTTTAAATGTATTTGAGAAAGAAAAGCTATATGTTTTATGGCATTTGGAGGGAAACTACTTGTAAAAGTCATAGTGTTTGCAGCGACAGTTGTTAAAACAGAAGAGACTAGGTTACACATTAGGAATAAGCCCAGCATCCCCAATAGTGCTTTCAATGTCCTCAAAGCATAGCCCCAATCTGACCAGGTTATCAGATTTTTGGCTTGTGAAACAATATCATATAGCCTCCCCAGAATCTGCTTTAGATGCAATTGCTTCACTTTCATCTTTTCATTTTATCATTTAAGCAAACATACTATATCTACATAAAGAGACAGCGCAATTTATAACAAATCTGCATTTAATAGTACTTACAATGATAATATCAATATAATAAATAATAAAAATAATTTATAAAAAACACAGGCACAGATGATGAAAAAGGAGTTATTGTAAACTCTATGGCTACCACTGGAGTTATTTGTTTTGTAGATGTTACACCCACTTTTCTTTTTTTAACTTCTTTGTTAGTTCTTTGATTGTCTTTAATTTCTTACTTCTAAATTTCTGGATGAACTTGTCCTGCATTGTGCATGAAATACTTTTAAACATGCTCCACTGCTCGTCCACTGTCTTCCCACTTCAGGGCTGGATTAACCATTAAGCAAATACTTAGGACATCAAAGTAAAAGGGGCATCACAGAAATTTTCCATTGCCAGATTTACGATGGGCCACATGGTACAAAACTGCAAAAGGTGCAGCTGAACCAGATTCTACAAAAAGGGACTCGGACATTGAATAAAAAAAATACATACACACATGTAAATACAATAATAAAAATAATAATAATATAGTTGGAATGTATCTTAATGATATATGTTAATCTTGGGAATACAACAAAATTAGAATCTGGTAACTGCCACAGAGTCTACTGAGTCTCACGTGATCATTCTTATCTTGGTCATGTCGGCTGTCCCGTTCAGTCATCCACTGAGAATGTGTGCTGGGCATCATTGCCAGAAGTACAATAATTTTTGAAAAATAAATTTTATTTTATGGTTTATTATTTTTTATATTTTGAAATAGATATACAGGTAGTCCCCAGGTTATGGACATCCAACCTACGACTTACGAATGGGGATGCAGCTGCAATGAATGCACCTCATTAACTGCCTCTCTGTCATCTTCGGCCTGGGGATGCTGCAAGTGGTGGCTGGACGGAGGCTGGAGGGGGGCGATTTCGCTACTCGCGCAGTGTAGTGTCCCTCTGGTGGTTCCCGGCGGCAAGCAGTTTCACTGCCCGCCCACCACACATGGCTGCCCTGTTCGTTCTCGGTGGGCGGCTGGTAATGCTGCAAGCGGTGACCCGGTTGTGGCTGAACAGAGGGTGAATGGGGCGGCGGGGAGTAGTATTGTAGTGTGCCTCAGATGGCTGCCTGTTGAATGGGGGCGGTGTTGGGCGATTGTCTACCCGCCTTTGGCTGCACGGTGCTCATTCTCGGTGGGCGGATGCTGCAGGCAGCATACTGTAGTGGAGGTGACTGTGAGGTGGGCTGGTGATGAACCGCCCCTTGCCGCCCCCATTCATTCTCAATAGCAAACCTGCTTGTACTGTTATGTACATAGCAGGAAGTTGTCTCTTGTCAGTACATCAGACGTGCTGACGACGGGTGCCTTCCTGCTGTGATAGTATGTACAGTGCTGCGCAGAAGAGCTCATCTTAACCTTTTGTCTTCACCATTCAAGAATGTCTCTGAAACACAAATCTGATGCAAGTGCTGATGATACAGTAAAGAAGAGAAAAAACATCACCATGGAAAATAAAGTAGAGATAATAAAAAGGTCAGAGAGATGTGAAATTCCATCATTCATTGGCAGAGCACTTGGTTACAGTCGGTCAACAACAGCATTTATTAAAATAATGTACCTGTTCTGACTTACATACAAATTCAACTTAAGTACAAACCTACAGTCCCTATCTCATACGTAACCCGGGGACAACTTGTATATGGGTGCAGCAAAATCCTTTAAGTGCTTGGGCCCTATAAAAGCTTTTAATCCAGCTCTGTCACACTTAAAAGTTTATTCCAGTTTATCTTTTTTGTATTTGATATATCTGCACAAAAAATGTAATGGTTTTAGGTTTTGATTTGACAGAATCCTCACCCCTATCACCCAGCCTCCACACATAGTCCTTTGGGGTATAGAACAAATGAATACCTTTACAAGGAACCCACAGCCTGTCATCTTTTTCCATAACCATACAAGTGTGCAATGTAATGTGCCTATATATATTAAAATGTACCAAGCAGTTATATGGGAGTAATGTATTTTTTTTTCAACAATATTTTCAACTTGATTCTCATTTTACTTTTCTAGGTGTTCTAATTGTTTAATTGATCCATTATTTACCAATTAGTGGGCCTGATGCTAAAGTAGTTGCACCCTTTGATTATTTAGTGTCATCTGCCTGGGTGTCTACTCTGCACATTTTTAATTGTCATTAATAAAATACAATGAAGGGGAAAAACTGCAAAGAGAAAGGGCAAAATATAATGAAATCAACAAAAGAGAGTTAAGCATTTAAATCTAGAGCAAAAGCAGGAATATTTGTAAATGTCTTATAAATGTAAAAATCATGCTGATGAGCTTTTCTGAATGTAGAATAAAAGAAAAATAATACCAGATAATGAAATGAGATCAGGGTTATTAGTTCTTGTCACTGATTAGGAATCTGGCTGGAACAAAAACCTGCAGCCACAGTGGTCCACAGGACCAAGGTTGGGAAACACTGCTCTAACCTACAAAAATTTCAAATTTCTGGTTAGCCTCAGTTAGTCTTGAGTCTTGAAGGAGTAGCAGAAGCAGAAAAACTTATTCATAAAATTATAAAAATATATGAACACGTAGATTTACAGTAAATTTATATTGAAGTGTATTCATCCTAAACTAAATACTTGTATAACTGAGAAGTGTGAAGCATGCAAATGATGAAATTACATTAGTACTCTGTTAATTCTCCTTTTGTCTGACCATTACAACTGAGAATAATAACCAGAGAGCAGATTTATTTTTTATGCCCAGTCAACAGCAAAATACCTTACAGAATAAGGAATTAAAATCCAATAATGGACAATACTGATGCTGGAAAACATATAATTTGAACACATTAGTTGTAAACACTTTGGTTATTTTGTTTACTGTAAAAAATATTTTAAGAGAAGTAAAATGATCAGCCTTGAAGAGCCTGTCAATGACAACTAAAATGACTCTAACACCTTCTGAGCTTGGAAAATGTGTCATGAAATCTATTAATATGTCTGTCCAGGGTTGCTTAGAGACATATTTTGTCCTAAGTAGCCCTGCCAGACAACAATGAAGAGCCTTTGGCCTATTAAATACATTTCATTACGTAAGTCTTGGCATTTGTTTCAATATACCAAACAATAGTGGGCTACCAGAAATAATTAGAAGAAAATTTCATAGCGCGTGTAGTACCATGGTAATCAGCTCACAGTGAATCATGTCGCCCAGACAAAAATAAATAAATAATAAATAAAGCTAAGGTAGGAATAAATTATAAACTCTGATAAGGATCCTCTGGGGTGACATATGTGTTCATCTGTAACACCTTGATATAAATAATTTTTATTTTTGTTTATCTTGGTTGATAAGAAATGTAAAAATGAAATGCTGTAAAATCAAGTCTATTTGAGTTGTCTGTGGTTGAGACTTTACTTAAGAAAAGTTTTTATAATCAATAAGGACCATGAATTGACATCTAGCAATCTGTGACCCTACAAAGGAGTGCCATCAATCTTTCAAAGCCAATTTAATCATTAAAAGACTTCAGAATTTTAAAATCCAGATTTTATTGTGGATGTGATGAGCCTGGTAATGTCTTGGAAATCCTATATGTTGAATTTCCACATACATATGAAGAAATAGAACAACTATTTAATTCATTTTAATTTTGTATAGAGCAAGCAGGCTGTGTTCAGGCTGAGATTGAAGTACTATGTTACAAGTAAAATGTAATTACAACTTTACAAAAGACTTATTTAATAATGCATAAACATAAATATATATAGTAAATGTGTTTAAAAACTCAGTAAAACAAAGCAGATTCAATCTTAACGTAATTTGAAACTAACAATGCTGGCTGTATATTTTCATTAACATGCTGTTGAACTATGTCCAGTTGACACCAGAAGAGAGGAAAACGCAAACTTCAGTCAACAGCATGCCTGAAGAAAACAAACCTCTGGGTGGGCTCCATGATCAGTTATAACAGACAAAGTAAGACGCATTCACTGTAACAGTCTGGGAGGGCTAGGTTAACTGTCCAAACCTCAGCTCCCAGCGCATTCACTGCTTATATTTAAGTTGAATCTATTAATCATTTGGATATATCATATCTAAGCAACAGAACTGAAGATTTGTTTAATTTATACCTGAAGATTACAAACCAAATTCTTTCTTAGTCTACATACTGTAGCTCCTCTCTCACATACAGATCATAGGAAAAAAAATCCACTACATACACCAAAACAGAAATTCTTAAAAAGGACCTAAAATGTGAAAGAGCTGAAAAACTGCAGCAGTTATGCAATCCACAAGGTATGCCTAGATATTTAGTATGTCAACACTGAATACTTTATTTAATTAATTTCAATCTAAGGTACAAATTAAATTAAATACCCTTCAGAGTCCAAATTGATAAAAAATACTGATTAAGGCAAAGGGTAAATGCTTTAAATTTTAAGTTTAATTCTTTCTCTGTATTTTCCAAACAAAAAAATCTATGTGTTGGCCGCATGCAGCCATTTTCCATATTCCCCTTTATCTCACAATTCATTGTTGTTTTCATGCTAGAAAGTGGATACAAATGTTCCTTAGTTAATGTGTATCAACAGTGTTCATGCTTGGATGGCAGCAAGTTACCCGCTCTGGCTGAGCCACAGCAAAGTCTGGACTCAGCCACATGAAACCGTACTTGCCCTTTTGTTCCTTACCTGCCTTCAACTCAAGTTCCTGAGTCGATGGTAGAAACAAATAAGTTGGTCAAACATAACAGGTTCAGTATGTGTAAAGAAAATGAATATATTGGAAAAGAATGAAATATAATACACATAAATCCTCATATCCCCCATTCCCGATGTTGATAGAAATATATACAGCAGTGGTTTTCAACCTGTGGGGCGGGCACCCCTAGGGGGGCGCAAAGTAACAAAAAGGGGGGTGTGAAGATGTGAAAAAATGAAAACAAGAATCAAAAATATGAAAAAAAACATCTGCTAAAACCAAAACAAATTAACTTAAACTACATTCTGATACTAGAACAATAAATATAGAGTTAGATTAATGTCGATAAAAGTTAAGTAGGTATAATAAAATATGCATCTACTTTTCAAAAAAATGTTGGGGGGGTACGATTAAAACTGTTATGAAAACTCGGGTTGCAAATACTTAAAGGTTGAGAAACGCTGATATACAGTGATAACGAAAAAAGAAAAAAAACTTGACACAGACCCAGCCATTCTTGTCTTAACTAGAAAACAGATAAAATTCACAAAACAACAAATTTTCATGTACAAAAAAAGTCCAATGAAATAATGGAAACTGCAGATATTAAGAAATGGATGAAAGCTGGCCAAGTTCCAAATCATGAAATGTCAGAAAACCACAACACAAAGAGTGCTTTTTCAAAGTATGAACCCAAACAAATCTCATTGATGACTCCAAAAAGAAGTTCAACAGTCCTGGGAAGTCCCATACTGTTGTGTGGAACACGATAAATAGTGATGATCTGTTGATACCTTTGATGCAGTAATAGCAGTGCTTGATATGATGGATCAAAGTTGTTTTATTTTTTCTTTTTCTCCCTTTTGTTTTGGAAATGCATGGTTCTAACTTATACTGTACACAACTCGGAAGTAACAGGAACCGCCACCTCCTCAAGGGTCAAGTGCTGTGCTTGGTGATGTCTTTGCAGATGCAGCAAGGAAATTCTTCTTCAGGTATATACTGTATATTTTATACATGAAAAAGGTCAAGCAAACACAACACTTACATATACTAAACAAACATGATTAACATTTTATGTATTCCTGCTACAAATGAAATGGCAAAAAAGTCAACAGGGCAGTCATATAGCCTGTAAAGTGTCAAAAACAAGTGCTTTCTGCTTGCCATATCTTGGGGCCATGTTTTTTTAGTGAACATTAATGACAAGAAATAGCCTTAACTAGCTACAGACATGACTTAAAACATATCATCCATCCATCTTCCTAAACCTTATTATTCTGGGCAGAGGTGTGGTTAAGCTGTAGCCTATCTTGGAACCTTTGACAAATATTCTATCTTCTCAGGATTGTATTGCCAAGCACAACAAGGTAAGATGGGATTTAACCACTTGAAAGGAGACGTGTTCTCAGTGTAGCTCTCTCAGAAGATGAACTGTCCAGTGGTTAATTAAATAAGAACTAATAGGTTCTCCATTAATAGGCAGTAATCTTAGTTTTGCAGTATACTTTAATGACTTGTAGATTCATTTGGCAAACTAATTAGTGATAGTGATAAAGTACTTAGCCCAACCCAATTCAATAAATGCCTTAACCATTATTGTTTTATAATTATAATGAATTAGGCAGGCAGGGTTAACATGAGAATGGGATTACAAGGTCCAGTGCACACTCTTAAGAAATTAACACCGAGGTTAACCAAATTGTTTTATAATTTAGGGACATGCAACACATGCATTGCATTGAAGACTGGTATTTGTCTGAGATTTGAGTGTAGAAATGACAACTTAAAATTTTTAATTACTTACCCCTTATGCAATAGAATACCCAGTTTCAATGTGAGCTGAACAACCCCACCAAGAAATTTACTCACATCCATTCTAGTCAATGAATCATTGATGGAGATGTTCTAAAAAATCTAGAATTTTGAAATTGCTTATTTAACAAGAGTACCCTGCTTTATATACCAAATTAGGCCTAGTTACTAAACTTTTCTTTCGGGGTAATCAAAAATCATTGAAAAATCCCTCTAAAACTGCTATTGGCAAGCTAAGAATTTGCCTTCAAACTGTCTACAAATAATGGTTCAATAAAAGTTATATCTGCCCTGTGAAAATGAGAAATAGGTAGGTCGTAAATTTAAAATCAGTGAAAGCTGAGTGAACAAGCTCCAACTTGAGCAAGGGAAAGACGCTAAATAAATAAAATGAATTATTATTATTCTTTATTATTATTTTCCAGCTATATAAAAAGAGGCCACTGACAGCAATAGAGTTAGAAAACAAATGTCTGAAAATCAGATGTTGCATCTAGTGATGGGCAGCCCAGTAAAGCTTCTTACTGATTATGATGGAAACAGAATAGAATATAATAAAATAGAATGGAATAGAAGCTTTGAAAATAGTGACAACTGGTCAAAGAAATTGTAGCAGCCATGAGTTTGACACAACCAACAGAGGAGCTTTGCAAACAACCCTTGTTGATCCTATAGTTCCAATCAGACAGGTGCACTAAAAGCCTACACGTGTTCTCTGTGTGTTCATTTTGATCTTATGATAATCATATAGTCATTAAAATGCTGCAACAAATGTACATGTTAGTATGGGCCACAATTTTATACAATAAAATGTTAATGTATCGTCCCAGAGAGGTAATTTGTTGCTTTTATGAATATTGTAGCACCATGGCAGTGCTCAGCTTTGATGAGTGCCAATGTACTCTCATTCTTTACTTGGCTGTTTCAGGTTATTGACTATTCTTAGAAGGACCACTTACTGCTGCCACAATAGTTGATATTCATTTGCCACTTTGGCAAGCTTGCTGTTTTTATCCCCTACAGCTAACTGTGATGGTCCTGCTCCATGCTCCCTCTTCCAGTTTTGGGAGCCTCTTGAATCCCCACTGTTGGTAGTCATGACCGGGATTAGCTGGAAAAATCAGGACACCACCTGAAGCAAGGGGAAAGTGCAAAACTGTACAGTGGCTTTATTAAAAATAGAATCAAAACTAAACAGTGTCCAAATAACTGCTGATACTGTTTGTTTTCAAATAATATTGAATTAGTTCAATGATGTTTTCTGATTGGTACTATTCAGGTCATAAAATGATTTCTTCAAAATGTCACATATATTTGTCGCTTTCTTTTTGTGCCCGGTGATGCGTTGACATCATGGACCACAAATAGGAGCACTCGGGTGGCTGGTTGCTGTGTGCTTTAACATGCCTGACCTGGCGGTGATCAACATGCATGTACTGTAAAAGGCATGCACGGGTCCACTGAGAAAAGAAGAATGTTCTTTGCTCACCTTGTAAAGGAATTTTGTCGTTGCTTCATACAAGAAAAGGCGATGGAAAAAGAAAAAGACGACGCAAAATTGACAAGCTTCTGTTCCAAGTAAGTGTCAGGCACCCCTTCAAGCACAGAGAGAAGTGTGTACATTGCAACAGGTAGACATGTCCTAAATGTTTCTTCTTCACCCCCACTCCTGTGATTCCACATTTAAAATGGGGACGTGGCAGAGGTGTGGCAATTAGCAGCTTACGACCACGGGCAATTCCGCACCTGTGCACTTAAGGGTGGGACCACCCGCATCGTGTCTTGGAACTGCTCCTGCCATGCTACTATGCCCCCTCCTTAAAACCGTGAGTGTGGTGATTATTTATTTAAAATGGTGCAGATCAGTTGTGGATCTCACTTTACCACTGTAGTGCCAAAGCTGCTCATTTGTATGATGGAATGCCAGCTAATAGTGCTAGTGAGCACCATTTCAATAATGACATAAACATCAAAAATCCATCTAGTACGACTGAGACACTATAATACATTGTAAGCCACCACCGAGTCATAATTATTTGACAACTTTTTCACATTAAAAAGATTTTTTGCTGTGAGGAAGTGTAAACTATTAGTATTTTATAATCATTGCTTGGGGTATTAAATATATTTAATTTTGTTGTTGAATAACAAATTCCACACTTCTGGACTCCATAGTCAATACAGTATCTTCACTGTTTGAAATGTGCCTGGGTCCTGTTGTATCCCTTTTATAGGGCAGCACAAAATTTTAAAGCAGTCAGACCACTCCCAGTGCTTCAGTGTCATTTGAAGCTTCAGATGGATTAGTCACATGGCAATGAAGCTTTGATACAAGTTGCTCTGAAATGTGCATTTTATTAAACATACAAGCCAAATGTCACATCCCTAGTATAAAGGGATACATTTATAACACTGATGATTTGTATGTATTCAAAGAGAATCATGAGCACATAAAAGACAAGTATTATATCTTATTGAGCACTAGTATTGTAAAGGGTAAACTGAAAAAGGCTTATGCCTATATATTTGTATGTATCTGAATAAACTAGAACCCGCCAATATACTCTAAGTCAAAGGTTAGGTATGTGAAGGAGGGTGGGGAGAGCAAGTTCCTCTCTTTCAGATTGGGAATGTAATCTTTAGGCTAGAAATATTGCTGGCAAACACTGGACAGGTACTAGGCAGAAAATGGCCTGTCAAGTGAGCGTGATGTACAGGAAGGGTGCTACGCCCTTATTACTGGGAAATATTGGTGGAATCAGTTGGAGGCAGGTTTGAGGGGAATGAAATGTTGGAAGTGAGATGAGGATGACAAATGTGTTGGGAGAACTGTAATAAAAGTAAGGTTTGCCCATCATTGGTCACTCATTTCACTTGATCTGGGTCCATGTGTGCATCATGCAATAATGCCTGATTCTGCTGCCATTCCTGAGAATCTGTATGCCTTTCTTTGAAGATCGGGTGCCTCACCCTTACCTTGACACTAGCTCTATTGCTAGGCTGAAAAATTATGAAATAAAATTTTAAAAAGCAATAGTTTAAATAAACTAAGCAAAATATACATCAATATTTTTAATAATTTGATATAAAAATGACAGAGTTTGGTTTATCCACAAAGCTCACCAAAACTGAGTATGCTTCTAGGTCTGATTTCATAAATCCCTACATGGATATCAGTGGTATGTGATCATGTTCTGTGAAATCATAATGTGATGGCCATCTTGGGCCTTGCAAAATAATTAGTGATTGTTAGTGAACAAAACAAAAAGAAAATAAATTATTTTTAAAAACTACTGTCAGACCTAGAACTGACACTTGGTGTCAAACTACTTAGGTCAAAAAAGTTAAACAGAATGCTTAGCCAAAACTAGTCAAAATTCATTGGCACATTCATTAATGCAGGTTATCACAAATAATCATTTTACTTGTTCCTAAAAATTACTAGTGATGTTGTGTTGCACGTCTACAAGCTCCTTCAACATAAGCTAATTAAACCAAATCTCACTTGTGGGATGGAAGTTGAAAATTGATTTCCTATGAATTTAAGAGCTGGTCTTGAGGATAAACATCTTTAAAGTGAGATGAAAATACTGCTACTGAGATCATCTCAGAAAACCTTCTAGTAAAAAGGATAAGTTCTTGTTTATCTGAACACCTGAAAGTGACACAATGGAAAGGGGATGAATTTTATCTTCAGAAGCTAAAATACAAGAAATGTAGAAACATCTGATTTACAAAGTTTTTTGTTGTTATTTTTGCCTTTTGATTTATGATTCATGACAGTAAAGGAAGAGAGAGAGTAGGAGTACGCACTGATACAGGATCCCCATTAGGATCTGAATGCAGCCATGAAAACAGGTGACACCTCAGCACCACGCTAGTTCAGATGGAGTGGAACCAGTGTGAGTTTTTTTTTTATGATGTCTGGAGTGCCAATTCTGCTATCAACCCCCAAGTTTTTCCCTGCAGGTTGGAGGGCCTACATGCAGAGCTGGATGCAGATTAACATCATACTCAGACAGATGATAGTAAAGAGATTACTAATTTCAATAAGGAAATCTCCATTTACAAGAAGACTTCTATCTGTCATTCAATCCATGTTCAAAACCCACTTAAACCAGAGCAGCATTGCAAAGAAACTGGAGCCTATCCCAATATGAGTCGGATGTAAGGCAGGAACACTCTCTGGGCAGGTTGCCATTCCATTGCACAAAGTTAACTTTTCTTTCTATAAAGACTTTAGTAGCTCTCACTGATGATTTTTATTTCAAGAACATTCAACATTAACAGTAGTTTTGTCACTCTACCATTTAATCTTAATATATTACCAAAAAACTTTATTTCTTTTTGACCTTAATCATGAGAAACATGTATTTTCATGTATAAAAATAAAGGTGACTAATTTAGTTAAACAATCAAATCTATTTTTCAGTATCCCAGAATGTTGCTATTTGTGATTTGTCACACCATTACACACGTAGGTCATCAGCCTTTTACAGATCTTCATCACCTTGTGGGTACCCAGCCCCAGTTACAATTCAAAAAAGTTGAGAGTAAATACCATTCTTGCCATGCAATTACCCAAGATCCATTGTAAGCATATGCTGGTACGGCTTGTGACATCTCCCCATCATTTAGAATGACAGACAGCACTGAGATGCATCTACACTTTTGGAATCTCAAGCAAACACTAAATGCCATGTTAGATTGTCTGTGAAGGAATGGATAACACACCAGGGTCAAGACTTTCCTTTGTTACTTTGACTGTTTTTTTTTACTTCTGGCTTGCTCTTAGATGTTTTGTTTTCCTTGTTGATTTTTGGTTTAAGACTTTAGTCTTCATCTACATTTTTATTGTTGTCACTACACTCATTTTCTTTAAATACTTGAAGTCTGCATTTTCTCCATGAGGCATAACACATGCCACTAGATAGATTCATCGCTCCAGCAGTAGTACTCAAATGCATCAATTGCAGCAACTGAGACATCAAAAATGAATAGTTTTCAGAAACAGATATCAATTATTTTGTGGCTATGTGTATGCAGGGAGCTTCAACTGCTGCCAATTCTATTTCGTCTGTTAATGAGTTCCCAAGTGTTATTGCTAGAGAACCAAAAATGACACCACAAGAGGTATCTACCTTGTTGAAAATTCCTAAATCTATGTAATTTGATTTTAAATTACAACCTGTCAGCATGCATTTTGTGCTGCTTTTGAAGGTTTTGTGATAACTTTTTACTCCATTTTTATTTTCCATTAAATTAATGGTAAAGTAGTGCCGGGGTCAGCAATGACCACCATATATTTATTCCACAGGGACATGATTGCTGTGTAATGTCATATGGGTACCTCATGTGATCTCAGTGCCATTTTCCCCAACAATAAAAGCAGTGCTGAGATTCACCTGTTCCAATTGCTTTAAAATTATCATACACTTCTTCCTAATGTCAAAATGTATGTAGAATTCTTTCTAAGCACATACGTTGTCTGCCCAGTGTATATTCCATGTTTATTTCTGTTTTATTCTTGAGTATGTTTATTTTTGTTGTGTAACTGCTTAGATGTTAGGTGATTTCAATATGTGGGTTGTCTTATAAGAGTAATGTTAAAGTCTGTTAGATTTTTTCATTCATCTGCTAATTCCTTTTGTTCTGGGATACTGCTATATGAATTAATGACTCACCAGTACATTTTGTATACATACAGTATATGTATATTGTGGCAGTAGGGGGCTGCTGGTGCTCCCTAGAACCCTCAGGGATGACTCCAGACACCGGGTAAAAGTCCAAGACTTTTTATTCTTTTCCACCGTGCACAAAGCACCTTCCACACTACTCATAAACTATTAAATCCAACAAATAAACACAATATTCTCTCTCCTCCTCGCCCAGACACTTTGCTCCTCTCCCACCCAGCACAGCTCAGTGTCTGGACTGAGGCATCGTCTTTTTATAGCCCCTGACCCGGAGGCGTTCCTGTCCAATCAGACCACAGTTCCTTTTTCCTTCCGGGTCAGGGCAAACAGTCCTGTTCTTCACCCCGGGAGCACGTCATTCCTTCCCGTCACGTGACCATGACGTACTCCCGGGTTATAGGGCACACAAGAGCCCATGAGCCCTCCTACAGCGAGTCCCGGTGGTCCCCAAGATATCCAGCCGGGCTGTGTAAAAACACTATATAGTCCAAAAGGCCCTGCTGGAACTCGGGGCATGATCCTGCTGTCGGGAGAGCTCCTCCTAGGGGCCTGGGGGTGAGGGCCGGAGCACGAAGCCGGCAGTCCTCCACAATATATATTTAGAGAGATAGAGAGAGAGAAGCAAAGGTCTGTGATACGGTGTACATATTTGTAGCTAGAAATCCACAAAGGTTGAAGATGATTCAAGTAACAAAGTTGTCTAATTCACAGAACAGCATAACAATAAACCAATTTTTTAACTCTTTTAGGACTGATGTGTTTTTTGTTTCTTTTCTCCCAGGGCTGAATATTTTTCCAAAAACGTACACAAAGCAATGGTTTAACACATCAAATCAACTAATAATATTTATTTTTGACAAATGTTAATGTCTTGTATGCTGTACGAGCCTGCATACTATGTGAATTCACATACATGTTACAAAGCAAATTCCTGCAAAGTATGATAATGCCGCAAAGCCCTTTATCTCGTCTTTTGTTGTGGGTTTCCACTTTGAAAAATGAGAATGTGCTGCAAGCGCACCCCACAATTTGAAAAATTGCTCAGCATACCTGTTTGTCTTGTTCAACAGTTGCTGAAAAGCAGCCTCAGGAAAGAACAGCCTGAAGTAGTCCAGCGGCTAGTAGTCTATTGTGGCCAACAGCAGGCCGTGTTATCTTGTGAAGTCCGGTAGCCAGGTTAGCTCCCACGGATCGATGTCTAGGTATTCCTCCCAGGAGAACCTTGCCATAGGTGCAGCGGCTGCGCGAATGTGCTTAGCTCGCATGTGCTTAGCTAGCAGTTTATCAGCTGGGGTCTGATCAGCTGATGTCTGTTCCTCACTCTCCTGCTTGATCTCCTGATTACTCTCAACAAAATCAGGCTCCGAAAATTCAGTCTGACTCTACGATAATGCTCAAAACATCATCTGCTGGGTATTTTGTTTTCAGCACTCACTTCGTTCCCTCAAGAGATGTCAAAGTCATTTTGCCTTTGTTTATGTTTCGTAACTCACGCACACACAGGGATTAGATGCTGAGTCAATGAGTCTATCATTCCTCCAAGTAGAGGGAATACCTTTAATGTAATGGTGAGTTTTGTCGCCGTTTACAGCTGATTATCGCCCTTAACCCCTCCCATGACAAAAGTCGACATCTGCCCTAAAAGAGTTAAATAAAAATTATAGTCTCCTATCTGTACAATTCCTAACCAATCTTCCAGTAACATAAGCACAGTCCCAGTAACTAACAAATTTCCACACTCCTTGTCCCTTAACAACAAAGTATGAACAAATTGCACCAGATTAATTCAATATTAAATAACTCAAACACTGGAACCCAAAATTATTAGTCATAATAACAACTGCAATGTCAGTCAAACTTTTAGTTTTGTTATAAACATGAAGCAAGATGCACGTTTACTTGTGATATATCTTTATAATTTATAATAATAACAGTGATAATAATGATAATATACAAATGGGGGATATTTATGAGAAGAGAGTATTATGGTGAGAGAGGTGTCATGACCCGTATTACTAAAGCTCTTCTTTGCAGTATTATGCATTCCACTAGTTGGCATTTGTAAGATGTATAATTTATCTGGTTTTTGTTGACACTAATTATTAACAGGCACAATAATGTAAAATGTATTGATTAAATCTGGTGATGTCGTTCAAATGAAGCTCAATGAATAATGTTTGAAGCCTTGAGTTGACATGTGTAGTGAAAATGAATTCTCCAGGTGTGGTTCAAAAGACAAAGCTACCATGCACAGTAGAAATGAAAAGTAGCACATGGCTCAAAGCATTGAGATGACATGTGCAATACAAAGGAAGCTTTGTGAAGCATTGACACATTCAAAGCCACTGTGCTGTATATTGTTGTGCGTCTTCCGAACATTTGACACTTAACTCTCTAGTGATATTTCGTAATTTGTATTGACATTATGCAGGCGATATACTTCAGTGACAGACTGAAACAACAATTGAGGCAGTTGCTGACAATTCATGATTGTTATTGCGGGTGTGATATAATTTCCTTTGCCTGATACATAGTGTCAAAAATATGTTATATTGTTATATATTACATATATTAAGAGTTTCACTTTAAAACAGTGTGCAAGAGACACTATTATTGTACAGAATATGTATTTTAAAAACATAAACTTAACATAAACCACTGTCCAGCATGCTTAAATGTTTTAGGGCAAGTTGCTATAAGGTTCAGACAATTAGTGCCTTACAAACCTAGAGCATGACAGCAAGGACATTCATTGTTAGTATTATTTGATGGGTGCTTTATTTACTGTTAAGTATTACTTGAGTTACTGTTTAATATAGTACAGGGCTTACCTATTTCTTAATTCAATATTGAAATGCACACATATGCCATTTAATTTATATATTGAAATGCTTACATTTACAGTGTCTGTTTAAAGAAGTCATAATTTTAAAATTTTCCCTTTATTATGCATTATAGTTCCTTACTGTCATGTATTATTCATCACTACACACGAATCTTGCTTTGTTAAGATTCTGTCTTTAATGCTGTATATGCAAACATTATAAAGGGAACTTTTATTGAACTGGCTGTAACAGTCTTGTCATTTTCGTAAAATTACTTTATTTCTATGTCATTGACAGTTAAATATAAAATCACGGATAAAGAAACTGTGAGTTTGTGTAGACTCTGCTGTATTTTTTTTTTTGCTGTTTGTGACATTGTCTCAGTACAGAGAGTGCCTACTGTTAACAATGCATTCTGTCCTAAATGACAGCTTTTTGATATTTCCTAAAGGCAAATGCATCTCAGTTTGTTTATTAATATATTTTGACACTGTTTTATTTTAATTTAATTTGAATGATTTTAAACATATTACCCACATTCATTGCCCATGTACATATGTAATGTTTGGTGAGAATAAACAAAAAAGTAACAAAATGTATAGTAGTTATGATGCGTTTTTTATAATTAACAAAACTCATAGTGTGTCTGAAATGTTAAGGCTTTGTATTTTTATGTTTAGCAATGGAATGTTTCAGTAAAAGCAGATTTATTACACTTACGAAGGTGTATGTTGTCACTATTTTCTTTTGTATTTGGCCAAAGTGTAACACGTATCAGAGCAGCTGCTAGACTGAGGGGTGGCAGACAAGCTCAAGTAATGAGAGATGAGACACCTTTTTACACTGATGCCCAGGCACTTCTAACAAACATTCACATTTTATGCTTTTTCTCATTATTGCCATTTTACTATTGTTATTTAGTAACTATTGTTATTGAACACATATGCAGAGAAAATATTTGTCTTGTTTTATGTGTATGATAGGAAGGATGGTAAAGCCTTGAATGAAACTCACTGTTGATTATGTGACAGATAATGGCAGGTGCCTGCTTTGGGTAACGTGACAGGAACGTTAAATGAGTCAGTGGCTGGGATTTTATAACTGGCAGATGGGTTAACAATGCAGACAGGGCAACAGCTCAGTCTTTCATTAATTCTATTTACATAAATGATTAATTCTGCTGTTTCTGCAGTTTGTAGGACTTCTTCTTTAATGTTCTCTCCCCAGACTTTGGCAAGATGCATTCACAATACACTTATGTGGCTGACAAAATCGAGTTGTTTCTTGAAAGTCTGGGTCCAGGTTAGCTTATCCAGCTGCTCCATCTTGCCAGTACTTGAGTGACCTTTATATCCACCTCAGGATAATTCTGCAAGGATTCTTTACAACTTTTTTGTCTCATTAACACAGAAGTCCTAAGGCTCCCACAAATTGCAGAAGAAGCTATCAATGGAACTGATTCTGTTTGAAGACAATTGCAATTAGTTATGCAGAAAATGGTTTTATTCAAATTACTTCTGGAAATCAACATATTACATATCAACTGCAGATTTGAAAATCACTGAATACTAACATTTACTGAGGAGTGTCTGTCGTGATGATTATGTTAGCTTTGTGAAGTGTCTCTCAGGCTCTCTGGCATGATCGAGATGGGATTGAATAGAAGCTGTACTGTTACAATACGCATGCTGCCTTCCCCAAAATATGCTCATTATTTTAATGGAGAGTCTATGTAGGCATGAATTCACACCAAGGAACAAGGTGTTCTGTGTAAATCATTCATAAGGTCTTTCAAAAGTATTTGTTAACTTTAAAATAAGTATTACATGACTATTTTTTAAAATTTCTTTATTTTTGCTTAAACACCTGCAGGGTTTGAACTAATTTCAGAACACCATGCAGATAGAGAAGTTCCACTGTTTTTAATTTTGAGCCAAGGAAGATCCACAACCTACTGGCTGACCAAATTGGCCTCTGATTGTAGAGCTGTCCATGACGTCATGACACTAGCATGCCTCAAGAACATGTAACGGCTGCATTTGAAATGAGCCTCCAAGCAGCACTTCGAAAGCTCATCGGAGCGCCCATCACTAGGATTCACTGGCTAGTGCCACAGCTCTTTACCCATGTCCTCTATTTTTGTTACTACATATACATAATGTAAAATATATATTAAAATATTACATTTTTTTTCTAATGGGTCATCTGGTCCTGATACAACCTAGTGTTAAGCTTTCAAAAAGTGAAGCAATCAGCCTCAAAAAAAGAAACAATTTTTTTTTTTGGCCATTAGGTTACAAGATATTTATATACTGATGTTATTTAATAAATAAACATTTGTTTTCTTTTTGTTTAGCTCAAAAACTGCCAAAATGACCCGAGTATTTCCCTTCTTTTACAAAGACCAACCAACACACTCAGCTCTCCTTGTGTTTTTAAAAAATTGAAGAACCTACAGCCTAAAACAAACATAGAAATGCATTTTAAAAGAAATATCCAACAGCATAGACATTGAAAAAAGTGCTTAGAATTAAGTAAAAAGTTAAAATGTCTGTCTTCTCCAAAACAGATCAAAATACCTGACAATCTTACAATGTCTCCAAGAGATAATTTCCCCAAAATGCAATGTCAATGCAATTCGAAGACAAACCCTATTGATATGTTAAAGTAGTGGCCATCTTGATTCTTTGGTGAAACAGAGTACAGTATTACCAGAAAACAAAACGATTGACAGAACATTGGCCAAACATTGCAAAACACTCTGTGAAAGAGCTGATTTACCTGGCATCATTTACAGGAGTTAGCCAGCTGGTAAATTACAGATCAAAGACATTCACTACCTCAGGCATTGGTGCATTCAATTTTATAGAGGAGGAAACACAACATTTGAACCCTTATGTGGGATGGAAGAAAGAACAAACAGGACACAAACAAAGCAAGTTCCTCCTAGATTGTAGATCAGGGAGTCACTTGGCAAACTGAGGGTGAGCCAATAATACATACTGTACACAACAGAAACAAAACAGTATTCTAGAGGTTGCCCACAAACACAAATATCACACAGGAGACAGGTTGGTGGACAGGTGACAAAACTCCCACCAAAAACAAAAAATGAGCATCTGCTGCCCATTGTAACATATTCTGATCAACAAGATAGCTCCACTGGCTCTTGTAGTTAACTTGTAAGAACAGTAAGCTTCTCAGGAGCAAGATAAACCAAAACTAAAGGCCTTAAACTACTGTATTTTCATGGGATACTGAGCCTCTATTCAATCCTCTGTTCTATCCTGAAATGTGAGATCCCTTCATTAATAACAAAAAATCCAGTAATCAGATGACTTGCACATTTGCCCATTGACAATTACAGATGTTTTCTAAATCCTGATCTCTAAAATTTGCTTTACTAACTTCAGGTCAGGATGGATAATTTCCTTCACATTCATCCTTTAACTCTTCATGGTTCAACTTAAATATTGGAATTAAGACTGCCTCATTTTACACTGGCTCTGCCAATAGAATCTTAAAATCTAAAATATTTTTCACAATTGAACTGCAACTCCGTTTAAGATTGTGTAGTCATATAGTGACATTGACTTTCCTCAATGAGGCATAAAAACCCATTATGACTTGGCCTTCTCAACAGGGAACATAAAAATATTATTTGCTTTGTTTTTCTTCCATACAACTTACATCATGAGATTCCTATAATATGTATGTTGGGTTACAGACACTGCTTTGTCCCTGACTTGTATTTAATTGTTATTATTGTTATTTTTGAATTTTTATTTTTCATATGTTTATCTTTGATTTGTTTGTAATTATGTACATGTACTGTTTCTTTTTACTGAAGTTATCTAGTAGTTTTTGTGTATTGCCATTTTTTGGTTTTGCTTGTCATTGGATTCTGTTTTTTTGATGTGTGTATTGGAACTTGATTGCTTTGGGATTTCATTTTGGCAACAACTTCCTGCTCTTTTAAACACCCTTTTGCTATACATTTTTGTTAAATAAATATTTTCATTTATACAGGATTTGTGTTTCCTTTTGGGTCACAAGACAGAGTTTCTCCCTCTTGAGAGGTATTTTGGACCTAGAAAGGTAATCCCGAACAAACAAATGCAAGTTCCACAAATATCCAATAAAACAAAATCTACAGATACAAAGCAAAGAATCATAAACCAGTAAATCAACCAAATTAGTCTCGAAAGAAGGCTCTCCAATAACTCTCAGTGTTGATCTGGAAAACCTGACTCTCTGCCCGGAAAACAAAGGCAGAGGACAGTCCTCCTACAGAAACGTCGTGGTAGTTCAACCTCTTGAAAATTCACAAACTGAAAACAGGACATATAGCTAAGTACACTAATACAACAATGAATACAAGACATCATAAACAACAAATAAACAAAAATATATTTAAGACACAAATATTAAAAAAATGTTTATTTTGGTATTTTTGGTATTTGGTACACTTTATTAATCCCCAAAGGGAAATTGCTTAGTAACATAAAATACAAAATATGTAACAAAAATAAAAATAAAAAAATTTTTGGGCCAGAGATAACACTTTATCTAAACCATAACAGTACCTATTGAAAACAAACATTATGCATTATGATAGCACATAGAGTCTCAAGCATTCTAATCTCCTCATTAATTTTTACAGCGGCAAGGACCAAATAGATACAGCACTATTTTTGGCTAGCCTTGAAATTATCTGTAGTCTTACCTTTGTTGTTCTCCACTTTGAAATGCAGTCTATCACTTGACCTATAAAGGTGTTAAACCTGTGGTTTCTTTCTGGGATATATGTGTTTTGTGAATTACCATGAATAAAGGCTCCTACTAAGTAAATATTAATATAATAGTAGTATGAGCTGTCTCATCAGTAGCACGTATGCTTTGATAAAAAAGGGCCTTAATTCTTAAGTTAATTGCTGAAAATGATGACACATGCCCAGTATTGGCATGTAGCACATTTTAGATTTTGGGATCCGTAAGGTTAAAAGCCTTGCCTTCTGCAGTAATTTTCTTCATCCTTGGAACTGTAATGAGACACATGGGTATGCTGTGATTTAAGAGTGTGTTCTGTAATGCCATAAAACTCACAATTCAGAAGTTGTGACACAACCAGAAATATTATGATGCATTGAAGTTCATTTAGTTTTAGAGTGTCAAATGTTGAAGTATGTCAAGGTTAAGCAGTGAGTCTCATTTATGCACAAATCAGATATCATGCAATTTAAAGGACGTTGTTGAGCAATAAAAGGCAGAGCATTCACAGGAAAATCTGATGATCACATGTAAATATTGTTTTTAACAGAAACTCATTCAGAAATATTTTTTATAAGTATTGTGTGTTTTGGTGAATAGAAATGTTGATTATTTTTGTATCTAATTTGCAAAAATACTGCATATTGACATTCTAGGCTTGTCTTCTGAACATCCAGGATAGGGGGATAACACTGCTCTCTGTGTCCATAATCACTTGCTTACCTACCAGCAACTGGAGCAGTCTACCACCAATCACATCCTGGCACTGAGGGTTTTCTTTGAGCACAAACGTGAATATCGGCAGAGTTTTTTTGCACCCATTGTTGGTTTTCATAAGGCGTTCGACTCAGTTGATGGTGTTGCCCTCTGAGACATCCTAAGACTTCATGGGATCCCCTCAAGGTTGCTAGAAATTATGGCCAGCCTGTACACTGGTACTGTGCTGTGCAGAGTGGAGGAAGAACCTCTGCGTTTTTCCCAGTTGATTCTGGGGTTTGTCAGGGGTGTATTCTTGCTCCTACTGTGTTCAGTGCTTTCATGGTCTTGGTGTTGGGCAAGGTCGTAGGGTCCAATGGAGCATCTGTGAAGAAAGATTCACTGATCTTGACTTTGCTGACAATGCTGTGATCACGGAGTCAATGGAGGCTGATCGGGGCTCTTAAGAGACTGAGCAAGGAGTCTGTGTCTGAGCTTGCGGGTATCCTGGATAAAAACCAAGATCCAGACATCTTAGACACAACCATCAGCAGCTTGTCTGTCTGGGAAGAGAGTGTCAATGTCATCGAGAGGTTTACTTACCTCTGCAATGACATTCATGTCTCTGATGACTCTTCCTATGAAGTCAGTAGATGGACTGGGAGAGCATGGTGGGTCATGAGGTTGCTGGAAAGGGGTGTTTGGCACTCCTGATATCTTTGCAAATGGGCAAAGGTCCAAGTCTTTAGAGTCCTGGTGCTTCTTGTCTTACTATATGGTTGTAATACACGGATGTTATCCAGTGACCTGAGACAAAGACTGGAATCCTTCAATACTGTGTCTCTTTGGAGAATCCTTGGATACCACTTGTTTGACTTTGTGTCGAATGAGTGGCTGCTCACAGAGCCCCGAATAAGGCACATTACCTGCATTGTGGGAGAACGGCAGTTATAGTACTACGATTCCCAGAGGGTGATCCAGCTCACAGGATCCTTGTTGTTGTGGACCCAAATTGCTGGACCAGGCCAAGGGGGTGCCCACATAACACGATAGATAGATGGTCATTTCCAGAGGGTGGGACTGGACCGCATGTCTACCTGTGAGGTTGGCCACCAGGATCAAGAGCTGCTTCGTCATGTGGTGGGTGCTGCAACGCACTGTACCAGTGTTATAAAAGTACAAATTGAAGCACAAAAAGCAACATGCACCTGAGCCAAGAACAAATTATGTGTCTGGTGTCTCTTTCTGCTACACAGTTTTCTTTATGAAATCTAAATACCTGGTAGTGTTTCACAATTGTCCAATAAGAAGGCTGTCCAACAGGTTGGAAGAGCTGGATTATTGTAATTGAGGCCAGTGGTGGTCAAACTGAGAAGATGTCCCACTTTTTAGGAGCCACTTGGCACAAGGCTGTTAAGTATTGTGTTAGTTTTATCCATTTTATTTAACTTAAAATTCCTTCTTTAGATCTGAACATGTTTTATCAGTATATTTCACAATAAAAAGTGATTGCAGAGTGCATTTAAGTGGGTTTCCCAGTGACAAATATCTTATGTAAAATGTTCAGTAGGTGAGAAATCCTCAGATACAGATTGCTTCTAAAGGCAGATATTTTTTGAAATAAAAATATCAAGCTGTATTATTTTATTACTAACCTCTCAAGTTTCCTTTCTAGCAGCAAAGAATTATGTTTTCAAGTGAATTTCATCACAGGGAGAAACAATCAGCTAAGATTATATTTTATTAAATCTAAGCAATATAATAAATGTGTTGTATAATAGAACATTATAATAAAATGGAAAACATAAATTTCAGATGCAGCTTTATAACTCAAAATACAAAATGAAAGTGTCAAGCACATATGAAAAAACAGTTCTAAAATGAATAAAAAATAAACTATGAATAGAAGGAAAAGAAAAACATCTTTTAGGACTTGTAAAAGCAATGTATAGAGAAAAATTCTCAACATCAAGAATAAAGTACAAAATCCATTGCAGCTTTACATGCATTGACTATAATGAACAGTAATTTGTTTTCAGTTTTAATGAGAGGTTTATTGAATTTGCAATTACGTTTATAACACTTCTTTGCACACATTCTTTGAAGTATTATTATTTTCTGGCAGTCTAAACTGAACAATTATCTAAGGGTCCACTTCCAAATACTGGTACATTCTCCTTTTTTAAAAGACTCTGATGATATCTAATACTAAAAATAGGCAATTACAGTGTCCTTTCTTATATACCTCAACCTCTTGTGTATGATGATATCATTCTAACACTGATCGCAATCAGACAAACATTTATTGACCTGGGCTACAAGCTACTGTTTCAGTACATGAGAATCCATTCTTGTAATTGAGATTTAGGTTGCTTTTAGTACAGTACCAGTGCATTGCTTTGTGAGCCAAACTGTCACTAGCACTGGCAACAAAGTACCACAGCTCTTGTGCCAGATAGGGTATTGGTATCTGTGCAAGACCTGGTTAGACTTTTGCCAAAAAGGTGCACAATTGACTTTGTAGTTGTTATATATTCAAAACCAATTTTAGTATTTTTTTCCAATTTAATTCAGAGTTAATTTAATTTAGCCAAGTAATATTTCTAATTCTGTGCACACAAAATATTTTCTCTTTGCTTTCAGCAATTGGTTTTACATTTTAAATGGTATCAACAATATTTTAAAATTACTATGCATTAAAGATCTAAACAATTGTATTTCAGACAAATAAATCACTTTCATACATCATTTCACACACATAATACAATAATCTTAGATTTATTCAACTTTCTTTTAATCCATATAAAACAACCAAATTAATGTAATCAGAATATTTATATTGCTTATTCTTTCAAACATTTTCACAATCTCTCTTGCTGAAAGTAAGATATATTTCTGTTTATTTCAACATCATTTTGACTGGTTCATTCTGCAACTCTACTATTACTGGCCATGCATTCAGGTCCTATTGCAGTCAATCTTCAACATTTGTATGTTTAACTTTCACAACTTCAAGCATTTGCATAGTTTTATTTTTAACCTCATTTTTACTTTTGCATTGTGCACAAGTTGAGGGAGCAGCTAGAATCTTACTAGGCACTTCACTGGTCTTGTTCTGCCTACTGTTGTAGAGTAAGATCCCTGTGCATTCATTTTCATTGTTTTAGTTAAAAATCTAATTTTGTGCTGTAATATTACCCCTAAAGCGTAGTGCAAGCCCTTCAGGCTCTAAACCCAAACATGCAAAGTCAGTGATGTGGGTTAGTGAGAAAATAAAGGTGTTAGATATACTTTATTCAAGATTATCTTCATTGTCTGTCAGTCATGACCATCTGGATAGAGAAATCAAAGTTGCAATCCCATCATTGATTACAGCCTCAAAGTTAGATGTCACCTCACTTCTGCTGTACTTCCATACTCTGAGATCCTAAGGATCTGAAGCGGCACGTGTCACTGATGGATTATTTCATGCTTGTTGTCCTTCTCCAACTTCATCTGCTACCTATTAAGCACAGATATGGTGTCAAGACTTTTCCAATCTCAGTGTCTTCTGAAAGCAGTGGCTAAAGATTTTTTACTGAGCTTTTACAGTGGTGTACTATTAAGTCATGCATCTGCTTGGGCATGTCTGTTCTGAGTGAGTTAACAATGGCAATGGAAGATGTGTGTTTGTTCTTTTGCTTAAGGAGCCTCTTGGAGTTCGCATGAAGTGCAAGCACAGTGTATTGATACTGGTAAAGTATTACAGCTTTTCCCAATTGCTGAACACATTTCTTGAAACCTCCAACCATTTTCTCAAAACTTTAAACACAAATCTGACAATTCAAACTACATTCACAATACCCCAGACTTTCCTATCAAAACCAAACTATCACCTCAAAACCAGATATCCTGTGTTCAAAACCTAACAATGTGCTCAGATCATACCCACAACAAGTAGAAATATATACACCACAAAGCATTCGTTAGACACTACATAAGATAATGTATAGGGCACTTAGGTAACAGAGAATGTTTATTGTAAATGCATTTATCAAAAAATGATTGTAGGCAAAGTAATATCTACATTTAGCACTTTAATAACAAAAAACAGAAAAAAGTAACAAGGACATTACTGCACAATCACTGTCATTGAGATTCATTCTCCAACATCACGTCTTTGTGCGGGGTTTGGCCAAAGGATTTCATCCACTTCACAGGCAACATTTTCCCTTGCCAGGCAATGGGGGGAAACCCTCTGGTGTGCCGAATTCAGGCTTGACAAGACTCCACAGTTATGTAATCACAGGTATGTTCCATTTCCACTAGTAAAGTTTCCCTGTTGTAGGGCTGTCGGTCATAGACCTTCTACTGCCATGCAGAGAAGAACTCCTCTATTGGATTCAGGAAGGGTTATAAGGTTGAAAGAAGACCTTTATGAAGCACTGGTTGTCAGTGAACCACTCATGTATCAGGCCACCATGGTGAAAGCTCACATTGTCCCAAACTATGGCATATGCAGGATGCACTGCTTGCTGATTCAGATGGTCACGCACAGCCATAATATCCGGTAGACCACCTAGAAATGTAAGGAGATGTTCAGTATTATATGGCCCCAGAGTTGCATGATGATGGACAACCCCTGAGTTACTTACTGTAAGGCTGCAAAAAGGGTGACATTGTTACCACGCCGGCCAGGGACTTCCACAATGGCATGTTGAGTAATAATGTTCCTGTCTCTCCATCTAGCGTACTTACAGTATATGCTCTCCAGATTTGCATACATTACAATATAGTTCACAGTACTGTAAAGATAGCAACTTCAACTACTAGCCTATAGTAACAGTAGGCCTATGAGCATAGAATTGTACTGGAAGCATCAGTGCTGAAAGTGTCTGTAGGTAACACTTACTTGCACATACTGATATCTTAGATCTCTGACTCTTGCAGAGTTGCATTCAAAGGGTACTCTGTACACCTGTTTCATGCTAAATCTGTTGCGTTGGAGGACACAGTCAATAGTTGACAGAGACATAATGTTGAGTACATCAAAGATGACATTGTCTTCAATCACTCTCTGTTGGATTTCGCAGAGCTGGATAGCATTATTTTGAAGCACCATGTCAACAATGACTGCTTCTTGTTGGGGGAAAACAGCAGTCCTTCCACCCTCATTTGGTTGTGCTTCAATTCTACAGAGGTGACAATGCACTTACAAATGTATACATCCAGTATAACATTACAGTACTTACAGTATAGTATACTGGATGTCAAATGTGGTACAGCATGGAACAATTACCTGTTCTCTTCTCTGAATCTCCAGATGATGCAGGCTACAGAGAACCTGTTCAAATTGGATTGGACTCTTTGTCCAGCTTCTGTCATTGTCATCCCATGAATAAGGACATGGTGTACAACAGTTGCCTGAATTTCATCAGTAATGATTGTTCTTGGTCTTCCACGTCCCCTTCCTCCTTATCCACCACATCTTGCATGAACTCCTTTCCCTCTGCCTCTGTGTATGTTTCTGTCCATTGTAGATGGATGCACATATGTCACCTGTGCACTCTAAACTGACTTTTATCCTGCCTAATTGGTCATTAGAAATATGTGTGTTCAATTTTGAGTAGCTGTGTGTAAAAGATAACAGCTGTGTTGTGCTCACATTTTGCTGCCAGTGTTTACAATTTTGCCTCACAAGTGTATCACAGTGTGGAATGTGTTTAGTAACTGAAAATGTGCTTAAGATTTAGCAAAAAAGAGCGGATGAGTTTTGCAAATTGTGTCCAAGTACCCGAACAGTGTTTGAAGTTTGTCCAAAGGAGTGTTTGATTTAAAAAATGAGTTCAGGCCACTGAGAATTTGATTCAGAGAATGGGGTTTAGTGTTTTAGCAGCTGAGAAAAACTGTAAAGAATTGGCCAAGATTGGTTGTTCCAATAATGAGTGACCACATTGCTCAGTCCTTACATCCAGGAGGAGCAATGTGAATTATATCTTGTTCGTGTTAAAGAGGGCCAATGCTTTTGTTGCCCAGGTACTTGGAAAAAATGGAATTCTTGTGCTCTTATTGACCTACAAAAGTTTTATTAGCTTGTGGTATCATGTATAAGGTGCTATGAGAGTATGGGTTACCAAGCTCCGATGGTGTGCTTTTCATTTCTTGTTTTTGTGGAGTGAGAGTTCCATAGTTGATCTTAAAATGTCCCCGTTTAATGTGTCATCTCCTCTTCTAGTTGTGATTTTTATGGTCAGGATATTAAGGCACAGCTGACACTTGGTAAGTATAAAGTCTTGAATGCTAAAGTGTACATCTCTGCTATTTTCTAATCATCTTGTGCTCTTGATCTTATCACACTTTCATCTGTAGCATACAATGAAATGGTTCACAGCTCAATGTAACGAGGTTGGGATGAAAATTTACATCTCTAGATCTGAGATTATTGTTCTCTTTCAGAAGAGGACCCAAATGGCAGAATTCAGATAACTTGGGTTCTCATTCAAAAGTAAGGATGATGTGGTAATGAATCTGACACAAAACTCTGGGCAGCAGTAGCAGTAGATAGATAGATAGATAGATAGATAGATAGATAGATAGATAGATAGATAGATAGATAGATAGATAGATAGATAGATAGATAGATAGATAGATAGTATAGAATTTTACTCAAATATTTTAATTAATACATTGTTAATTTTTAAAAATTAATACAAGTATACACTTAAATGAAGTTGTATTAATGGATTATTAAAAGCACAAGGAAAAGAAGTGAAGGTAACTAAAGTGTCAACTAAACAAAAAGCTTGAGCATGTGAGGGATGCCTCATCTTAAGAGGACCCATCAATATAATTTCTAAGGTAAAAATAAAGTAAATGAGTAATAAAAATAAAGCACAAACTAATGAGAAAGCCCCGACACCTCTTTTGTGAAGCATTGATAATCAAATGGAAACCTCGGCAGGACACCTCTGTTAACAAAGCATTGATTATAATAATGGAAGAAGCAACATGAATACGAAGTTACTGGTGGCTGTAGTTGAGTGCCAAAATGATAAAATTCAGCATATTAAGAGTCAGATGACATGACGTATTAGATTAGGCAAGGGTAATAAAAATGTTTTAAAAGGAATGAATTGTATTATTGATTGCTCATTCTATGAATTGAGACATTTGTACATATTTATGTGCAAACATAGAACTATTCTGCATTTTCAACTGGTCTCCGAGAATGACTTCTTTGAAAATAGAGGAAAGTTTTTCTCCATAACAATACATACAGTAGATAGATTAGTGGACATTGTACCAGTCTGTGGTGGTGAATGAAGCTTTGAAATGACTGGTCATTCTACAACTCCATCCTAGGGTGTGTTTATGAGCTCCACGTATGAAGTGTAATAATAAGAAAATGGGTAAAATCAGCCAACATAGGGTTTCTTGTCTCACTCTTTGTGATTGGGTGAGGAGCTAAATGGTAAAGGAGAATCTTAGTGTAGGATTGAGTTGATACTGTTAGTACTTGTTAGAATATTTCATTGGGGAATCCCACTGGAGTGTACCATGAAGAGAACTCAGAGACCATATCTTCCATGGTGTCTAATTCATTTGTAGTTTTGTTAATTTTACTTAATTATATGTATGTCTGTTACTTTTTCTTATTAACTCTAACATTATGACTATTTGTCTAAAAGTTACAGTAAGTCTAAATAACCAATTGTAATTTCTGTTCATTATATTTTGAGTTATGTTTAAAAGTACACATTTTATCACAGTTGGAGTGAAGCTGCTTGCTAAGAAATGACTTTTATAGAAAATCATAGTGTTTTCAAGTGGTTTCAAACACCTTGTTTTCAGCATGATAATATCACAAGTAGCACGAGAGAATGGTTTAGCATTCTTTGTTCTATTTGTTTTGTTTCAATTCTGTGTTTCCTTCTTTCCGAGTTATTGAATGTAGCGTACTTTGAGGTGTGCTTAAAGACAATTTGCCTTTTCTGTTAGGTTAGTATACTAATGCAGGTGAAATAAGAACAGGCTTTTTTATTTTCCTTTGTTTCACACATTACATTGCGCAATCTTCAGAGGGGAAACCTATCACAGTTAAATGAGTTCATTATGGCAGATTTTAGGAATCAAAAGAACATTTAAAAACAAAATTATCAAGCTAATTAAACTTTATAACTGTAAGCTTTATAGATGAATAAGGAGCCACTGCTACAATGTACAATTATTATAATTTACAAGACAACATATTCTGTAAGATTAACCATCCTTGTGAGGTGTACTGTACAGCTTAACATACTTTATATGAAAAATGCCTGAGGAGAGATGAGTGGGTTTCCTCTGGAATCATTCAAGTATAAGGAACACCCTGTGTGAATTAAAAAGAAAATAAAAGGTACAATCAAGTACCACTATAAAAGGGATACATTCAGAATGTTTATTTTCAAGAAGGGTAGAACCTTTGCAAATTAAATGCCATGTTTTTTCTTTATTTCATTTCTATCATCTTCCTTAAATATTTACTAGACTAAAATAATCCACCTCAAAAAGAAAAAGCCCAAAGCAATATATTAAAGAACTATTACTCTAGCAGTACATACATTATAAATGATCTTAACAAAAAAAAGTTGCAGCAAAGGTAGATGTCACAAGCGTTATTGGGGACAGCTAATTTTAATTAAAGGGATGTTTTTCTGCTTATAGGTAGTAGTAGTAATTTACAAAAAGAGTGTAAGCTTGTTTAAAATGAATCATGGCCAAGACAGCTCAAGCATCAAGCAACTATAGCATGGAAATTTAACATGAAAAAAACAAAGATGAGTGTGCAGAGCAAAATGGGAAAAATAATTAATATATTCATCAAGCCACAATTTTCTGACACCTTAAGAACCTAATCATAAAAGATTGTTTAAGCAACCACAAAATAATAAGAATACTAATGAGAAAGTGGCATGTTATAAGAGTAAAGACCTGTTGAGAGTAAGACTCTGTTGAAAATGAGTTCATAGAGTAATTTTTGTCACTTGTAAACAGTACTGTGAAATGTGCTATCAACATGCTTCATGTTGCCTCTCTCCAATGGCATGATTAGTAAATATAACAATATTATTATAGAACAGTTGTCTTCCTTTTCTGAAAATATCTCAGAGCACAGCGTACAACACTGTCTTCCATTAGGAAGCATATTTTATTCTAGTTTCATTCAAATGTTGATGACCCGAAGCTGTATTTAATAAAAACATACCAGCACATTGTTGTGAACCTGAGTGCTTTATTGGTTAGAAACATGGACAGTGAAGGAGGGCTTAAGTCCAGGAATGAGTCCAGTTCAGGGCATTCAGTAATGGAATGAGCTTCCATGATACCACCAATCAGACAGAGAGACCTGTACAATAACAATTATCACCCATTTGACGTTGAACTTTTATGTTCTTTTATCTTTATTTCCTCCTGCTGCTTGGACTGCCATTCCTCACCCAGCATTCTTTTACACAATAGAAAAATACAAACAAAAGCATTATTTGATAAAGCTTTAGCACTCACTCCATGTTATAACTGCTGAATAGGGAGATAGCTTGTCAAAACTCAGTCAATAAGCTAATTTAAAGCTTTAACCCTATTTTTACATTGGAGTACTCAATGTCTATATTCAACTATAAGTGTTGTTTGTAATATGAACATCTTTTTCATTATTACCAAATGAACGTAATGTGTTCAATATTCATCAGATTTATTTTTGATTTTAAAATGTGCCTATTTGAATAGTGGTTTAATTTCAGGTGATTACCTGTTGAAGCTCATCGAGAGAATGCCAAGAGTGTGCAAAGCAGTAATCAGAGCAAAGGGTGGCTATTTTGAAGAAACTAGAATATAAAACATGTTTTTAGTTATTTCATCTTTTTTGTTAAGTACATAACTCCACATGTGTTCATTCATAGTTTTGATGCCTTCAGTGAGAATCTACCAATGTAAATGGTCATGAAAATAAAGAAAACACATTGAATGAGGAGGTGTGTCCAAACTTTTGGCCTGTACTGTATATATATATATATATATATATATATATATATATATATATATCTATATATATATATATATATATATATATATATATATATATACAGTGGGTACGGAATGTATTCAGACCCCCTTCAATTTTTCACTCTTTGTTATATTGCAGCCATTTGCTAAAATCATTTAAAATATTTTTTTTCCTCATTAATGTACACACAGCACCCCATATTGACAGACAAAAAAAAGAATTTTTGAAATTGTTGCAGATTTATTAAAAAAGAAAAACTGAACTATCACATGGTCCTAAGTATTCAGACCCTTTGCTCAGTACTTAGTAGAAGCACCCTTTTGAGCTAATACAGCCACGAGTCTTCTTGGGAAAGATGCAACAAGTTTTTCACACCTGGATTTGGGGATCCTCTGCCATTCTTCCTTGCAGATCCTCTCCAGTTCTGTCAGGTTGGATGGTAAACGTTGGTGGACAGCCATTTTTAGGTCTCTCCAGAGATGCTCAATTGGGTTTAAGTCAGGGCTCTGGCTGGGCCATTCAAAAACAGTCACCGAGTTGTTCTGAAGCCACTCCTTCATTATTTTAGCTGTGTGCTTAGGGTCATTGTCTTGTTGGAAGGTAAACCTTCGGCCCAGTCTGAGGTCCTTAGCACTCTGGAGAAGGTTTTTGTCCAGGATATCCCTGTACTTGGTCGCATTCATCTTTCCCTCGATTGCAACCAGTCGTCTTGTCCCTGCAGCTGAAAAACACCCCCACAGCATGATGCTGCCACCGCCTTGCTTCACTGTGGGGACTGTATTGGACATGTGATGAGCATTCTGCATAATACTGCAAGCACTGTGAATCCAACTATTCTTTCTATAATGGAGGCACTGTTTAGCAGTGATGTTTTGAAAACATTTGTACATTTTGGATGCAGTCTGTGCTGCAGTATGCTAATTGGAAAAGTCTTCCAACATACATTTTGATCATGTTTGGATCTACCTACATCTGTGAGTCAGGATTTTTAACAATGAACCTTATTAAGAACCAAATGTGCAACAGACTCACTGATGAGCATCTAAACCAGTGTATGCACTTTGCATTGACATCCCACAAGGATGACAGACAGGGTCACCCCTCCCACTAATAAGGTTTACTTTCTTAGTTTAACCTAAACTATAATCATTTTTAATGAGCTTACAGTTAAAGTGAAAGAAAGATCATTCATTGTTAAAGCTGTTTCAGCATAATTACAACTAACACATGGTGTACTAGCCTCAGGCTCTCCTGTATTTTCTGGAAATTACCCTCTAGCCCCAAATTTTCAGTATCAGTGCTTTAAACCTTTGTATTCCTTACCTTAAATAATTCCTTTATATCAAATCCTTCATGCTGTTCTGGTGACAAATTCAGTTAGTTTACAACTAGAATGATATATTGGGCATTGCAAGTCAATTCTTGACACAGCTAAATATACACAGCCTCCAAATATACATTGCCCAAATACGACAGGTTATTGGCAGTGATATGTGTTGTAATGGAGGCCTGGTTACTTTTTAAATTGCATATTTGTGCTGGAAACAGCTTACAATTTAAAAACAATAATAAAATATTTTATTCAAACTAAATGAGCATTGTGATAAACAAACATACATTGGCATCATCTGTGGAAAGCAATAGAAAAAAGCAAAGATCATCATTATAGTGTAAGGGAGGCACTTAACCAACCCTTCATTCAATGCAAGTTTACTACATGCGAGATCTGCTCATTTTATTGTAAAGTCTGGCAGCCATTGGAATAAATGAGTTTCAAAACTGGTTACTTTTGATTTGAAACTGAAGAATCCACCTTGAATTTAGGTACAGAAAGCACTAAAACAAAATATCAGATTGAGAAGGTCTGTCTTTAATATTATCCACTTCCAAAAGTCCAATGATGGCATACAGATTTCAATGGTCCAGCACAAAGGAGGGTTGCTGTGGTTACCAGGCTGCTCTGCAATAGTCCTGTTCAGTGTTATTTTTCAGTTGATGATGACAGAGAGAGACCTGACTTGTCCAATGCATTGTTATGTTTATTGATCAAGTGCTTTCCCTTTTCTCAAAAAGCTTTATTCAGTGTTTTTATCAAAATGCTTTATTCAGTATCGGTTTATAAAAGCACTAACATCATTTTAGCTGTAAGACTTCCCCAAAGATATATTCATTACTTGTAATGGACAGCACGCCTGGACTAACAGCTCTGTCAGGATTGGTCCTATTCCCTTAAACGGCTGGGAGGCCAAGATCAGGAGAGGCTACACATCAAGGCTGTATGCTCTCCTGACCCAATAGGTAACAGCATGCCTGTGCTTCGGTACCCATTTGGACACCTGCAGGGAATGCTGGGAACTGTTGTCCAGTGGGGAAACCCTGTTGGGGTCCATGGTGGCTGCCAAGGTGTGCTGCAGGGAGTTACAATCCCTACTTTATAGGACTTACATTCGTCCAAAGAGCAATGCCCTGCCACTGGAAGTACCCCTGCATCTTCAATAAAAAGAACCACGCTGCCTTGTCCCTTGTCTGGGTCAGAGCTGAGAGGGGAGACAGTCAACCCTCAGCAGAGAGAAGAAAGACTTACAGAGGTTATTATTGCTGTACAGAGATATTTCTTTAAAATAAAACCCTTCATTTTGGTGCCAGAACTTTTATGTGCATTCTTGTCTGGGTTTTGGGGCTCTGTGGATCTATTGAAAAGCCCCTATTGATGACAAACTCATTTGCTGATTGAGAGTAATGCATTACATGCTTAGTTCACACAGAAGGAAGAAGGAGAATCTGAAGGAAACCAAAAATTGGTTAGAAGCAATGTCAAACACAACAAACTGCAAAACGGTAAATTTAAAAACAAAAAAATAAAAGGTGGAGCTTAGTAACTGTAAAAGAAAAGATACAGGAAAAGAAATGAGGAGAAACCAGGAGGGGAGAAGTAAGTGGACTTACAGAAGATTCGGAGGAAAGGTTGTTTTGTGTGTTCGGAAGAAGGAAAAGACAAAGAAATGGGAACGGAAGAAGAAAGATTATTAGCAATCTATGTTGTTAAGGAAAATTCAGTGTTTGCTTCTGCACTTTGAAGCAAAGCTTTACACATCAGCAAGTCAATGAGTAGAATAAACTACAATTACAGAAATGCCTAAAACTCAAATATAACCATAAAAGTTTATTTAGGATATATAGCCAGGTGTAAAGTGATGATAATAATGAATGTTGAAAAAGGCAGTAAAACTAAAAGAGAGCAATGACAGAATACTGGTACAGTATCATCTTGAGTCAAAGACAACAAATTAAATGCCCATGAAAACATGTATGTATGCATTACTTTTAGATATGGGGATGTAAAATGCAGTGCCGCTTTTGCTTTATACCTGTTTTTTCTCTTAATTAACAAGCAGTTTATAGAATGATCATCAGAACACATGTGACCGGTTTGGAGTCTCAGATTAGTAGATGTTAAGAAGTGAGGTATTACAGTTTTTCTCGATTGGTTTGGCTCATTTCTTGAAACCGAGATGACATTCTCAAAATAACATGGACAGATCTCCAAACCACCTTGCAAATGTTCACAACAGAATGGCATTTCTCATTGATTTCATCAAATTGCAAATGCCTTAGTACATGTCTCAAGTGTCTCAGTGCATCTTTGCAAATGGTTAAGTACAAGTAGCCTGCAGTTAGCACAATAAGCCCACATTTAGCACATTTTCCAAATAAATAGATCTTGCTGATCTAAACTGATTAGTTGATTCTCAGTCTAATGGTTGTTCTCTCCAAAACATGTCAGCATGATTTCATCGTGTAAGTCATCATATGCACAATAGTCTGTTCAATTGTCAAAATTAGTCAAGAACATAATACCATGAACACCATATATGAATTTCTTGGAACATTTGATAAATTCATGACAGTAATTGACAATCAGGTGAAATTAGAACTTGACCAACGAAGGAGGAGTTTCCCACATCTCAGATGACCAACCAAACAGTTTGTTTAGTTACCTGACAGGTGCTGTCTATTGTTGTGAATGCTGCCAAACGTGTATATATAGAGCTTGGCTAGGGCCCGTACCATTTGAACATGGAGGTACCTCACCAAGTAAATCAAGAAGGGCAACCTCCTGCTCGAGGAAGAAGAAGAAGAAGAAGAGGAGGAGGAGGAAGAGGAAGAAGAAGAAGAGGCGGAGGAGGAGGAGTGAGGATGCGTGGTGGTGGAATAGGGGGAAGAGGCCGAGGAGCACGAAGACACCAGATTCGGTGAGATTCGGGCCACAATTGTAGACCATGTGGTTAACCATCGCCTGACAATGGCAGAGGCTGGGCGCCGAGTGCAGCCTAATGTGCCTCGCTCTACTGTCTCCTCCATCATCCAAACCTTTCGCAGGGAAAACAGGTATGTACTCAGTCAATGATGGAGTCATTACAGTATACAGTACTGTGCATACTGTAAAGCAAGACATGTATAAACTCTTCATTCCGTGTGTGTGTGTGTAGGCCTACAGTACTGTAATATATTACCTCAATGTGATGTTGCAATATGATGTTACAGTACAGTAACTCATTCTGTAACAAATACGGCATACATTACGAATTGTCATACAGTGTTGTCCTTTGACTTCTACGTCTAGGATTGGACGACAACCTCACATGGGTGGCAGAAGAAAACTTCTCAATGAACAACAAGAACAAGAGATCTGTAACATGGTGATTGCAAATAATGCTCTCACTTTGAGACAGATCCGTGATGCATCCGACGTGGCGTAACATCATTGGTCAGCGGGCCACGGTGGATGTCCCAGGCCAGCGAGGGGGCAATTTAACAATGTGTGCTGCCATATCTGAGAATGGTGTGGCCACACACATCCCCAGTTTAGGCCCATATAACACTCAAAGCTCCTCATTTTCTTGGACCGTCTTTATACACATCTGGTCCCAGAAAATGAGAGAGGTCTCGAAGGGCCTCACCTACCACACTATGTGATCGTGTGGGACAATGTAAATTTCCACCGTGGGCGCTCATCAGGGCCTGGTTCACCACCCATCCAAGGATGCTCATGGAGCTACTACCACCATACTCTCCTTTCCTTAATCCCATTGAGGAATTTTTTCCGCTTGGAGGTGGAAAGTCTATGAACATTAGGCTCAAGACCAGAGATCCCTGCTCCATGCAATGGATGCTGCATGTGAGGACATTACAGGGGATCAGTGTAGGGGATGGTTGAGACATTCGCCGTTTCTTCCTCGCTGCATCGCAAGGGAAAATATCCGCTGCGATGTGGATGAGAATCTATGGCCAAACAGAGAGCAGCGTGGATGGCCAGGAGGATGAGGATGGTGGCCAGGAGAGGGACGGTGACGACAACAACCAGTGAAAGTTACCTTAGTTGTGAAACTTTATTTACTGTAAGCCCTACTGTAGGCTAGATATAATTTTTCTTGTTTTTTGTTTGTGTTTATATTTGTACATGTACAGAATACTGTATACATTTTTATGTACTCTAATGTATGGAAGTTACTTAATGTGTGTCAATAAAAATGATTACAATTTCCTTGGAAGTAGGAGTGCAGTGTGTCTGATGTCAAACTTTGGAGGCTGCTCTTACTGTAAAATCCTTTTTTTTTCAGTTTTATACATAATTGTATTCTGTTGGCTAGACCTCTGCCATAGTGACAAAACATCTAGGCATTTTGACTTGCAGTGCTTACACGATGCCAAAGGGACGATGCATTTTGGGGGCACTAACTATTTAAATGGGAAAGGAATTTAGTTTTGACACATGGGTAAACTATTTTGGGAGAGATACAAGCTTTTGCAGGTGATCCATGGTGTTGTGCTAAACCATCCAGGTTATTTTGGAAAAACGCACTAAGTGAATGCAAATGAGCCAACGCAATTGAGAAAGATCTTTGACATTTTGATGGTACTGACTCTTTATATGGGAAAGGAATCTATTTTGAAGCATGTATTAACAGTTTTGGGAAAGATATGACCTTTTGCTAGTGAGCTGTAATGTTGCGCAGAACTGTAAGACTGTTTGGCCAAATGATCTTATAGTTTTAAGAATGTAATTTCTGTTTCAAGAAATGAGCCAAACCAATCGAGAAAAACTGTAAAATAAAAAAACGAAAAGCTTAAAAATGAAAAGAAAGAATCTGCTGTGTTTTGCGATCCATGCTCTAATTTTCAATGGCACTTACTAATTTTCAGATGATGAATTTATTTAGCAGAAAATAGAAAATATTATTTTGTTGCAGCTATTTTGAGTGATGGTGGTTCATCAACTGAATCTTTGAATTCCTTATTTTTTTGTGGAAAATAATCTTTTTCTGCACTGTATATTTTCTATATGCATTATGCACCTTGTGCATATTTATGTGTGCAACAGAAGTAAGAATTTTTTGCTAAACTCTTACACCTCATAACATAAACAGACTGAATGCATTTGAAACACATTTGCCAGAGTAAATGCATATGTGTACTTTATTTTAAAACGTGAAGGATGGCCTCATGTTGTAGATTTGAAGGTAGTCTTGCATTCATGCGCTATGGGAAATATTTCCAAAGAAATTTCACAATGGGAAATTTCATGTGAATGCCCTTCCATGTCATAGGTCCCAGTGGGCCAATTTGGAGATACCTTTGCTATCTGAATACATACACTTGTGACATGATGTTGACCTCTCAATCTGCACTCATGTGGTATTTTAAGGTTGCCAAAGACTAATTCTGCTGACACATTGATTTTTATTAACTTTTAGTGTATCATTACATCATTTTTTGGACCACAAACTCAAAACAAAATCTACACAAACCCATAGCAGAATATGATAATTCTCCACAAAGCACTGTCTAAAATTGCACTAAAGTTGGTCAAAGTAACAATGCTATTTTCCTATCATATCTCTAAATCTGTTTTGTGTATATCATTTTAAAGATGATCAATCAGGATTATCTAAAAATGCTAAAAAGAAATAATTGAGTTCTGAAATTAGATCTATGTGATCCTTAGGGGACTCTACCTAAAGCATAAATTAAGTCTTTCTGAAATGATTCAGACTATTCTGTCTCTTAAGTTTGACCTGAATGATTAGTAGCAACAGTTGTTGGATAGAAGAATGAATGAGTGTGGTTGATGGAGAGATTTGTTGTTTGCAAAAATAAACATTAAAATCAAACAGAGTGCAATGTAATATCTAGCCCTCTATTCACCTCATGTTTTATATAATATGATTTGATTTATAAGTTACATTAGATAAAGACATCTTCTATATAATAATAAGAAGAAGAATAAGTATTATTATTATTATAATACCAGCAGAGTTGTATACCCTATACTTTTAAATATTTTGCCAGTAGTTACTTCAAAAAAGGCTACAGTATTGAAAGAGTAGACATGAGGGACTTGCAGAAGTCACAAAATTGTTGACTGGCAGCAGTAAGTTCCCACATGCAAATGAAGAAAACTTCTGCATGTCACAGGGGGTATTCAACATGGAAAACTCCAAAGGTGAATCGT
The DNA here is from genome assembly GCF_016835505.1 of Polypterus senegalus. NCBI lineage: Eukaryota > Metazoa > Chordata > Cladistia > Polypteriformes > Polypteridae > Polypterus > Polypterus senegalus. Next base: position 83,197,678 of record NC_053157.1, read on the forward strand.
GCAAGATGCATTAATACAAAGGGTTTCAACAGGCAAGCATTGGTGTGATATCTTCAGGGACTTTTATATGGTAGTTCTAGGAATTACCATAAAAGTAACCCTAGAATGAGGTTACAAATCTGTTGCCATACCGGAGTCAAAAGGTGAGTTAAAGAGAAGGGCTTGACTGATGCTAGTGAGTGCAGAGTATGGAGAGAAAAAAGTAAAGTCTGGAGGATCATCAAAAGATGAGGTTGGAGCAGAGTGTTTTGGGTGATGGGAAATCCACCCCACCTGATGGAGAGACTAGAAACTTTCTAACTAGAGGCAGCTCGGATTTGCTTGCCACTAAATTTGTTTTATTACATTCCATTCTAACTTTGACAGTCTTTTCATTGTGTTTTACAGTAATATCTTCATTTAGTGCAGTTTTGTCCTGTTTGGGAGCACACAGGGATGCCCTCTATCACATCATTCTGAAATAATTCTGCATTCATAAGCAGAACTCGTTTTATGTTGCTGCCAATATTATTGGGAGCATTTCTCTGGTTTTATTGTATTGTTTTACCAGCAGCCTGCTGTATGTAAGAATGCCTTTAATTCTTTCCATAATTTGCAATGGAAATAAGACAGAGAGACAAGTATTCAACTAAAGATCATCGATCAAGTAATAAATGTGTTTTAGAGCATGATATTCACTTAAAAAGTACACAAATAAAGCAACATGCATCACCTCCTCTATCTGATAAATCCAACCCCTGAAGCACTTTAGGAATAAGCATCTTGATAAATGTGTTGTGTAAACAATGAAATTTCAGTTAAAGTAAGCTTTGCTGACTGAAAGCAGTTTTGTTACAACAAAAATAAGCATCAATAAGTAATTTTACATCAGACCTGTCTGCAGCAAGTCTTTGTTAGTAAGAGGCAAAAACACCTATTTCTTTCTGCTCTTTTTGACCTGCCAGTCAAAAACTGGACAGTAGTATATGTAAAATGCTTTGAATATTCTCTTACATAAGTTATTCATTAAAAAAAAATCTAGAGCACCCATATTTTCCTTTTACAGAATAGTGCTGGTTTTCATTTTCCATTGAAGTTTGCACAACAGTATCATTCATTGTATTTATCCACTGCTTTGTATCGTCTGTGAGTTTACATTAAATATCATTGTTCACATCTAGTGGTTTATTTGTTTAACCTGGCATAGGAACCATAGCATAGTAGTATTATCAGTTGCCAATATCTATTATATACCTCATTTATCATTTAGTAAAAATTTCAATACATTCAAACCATTTCAGATTATTCCAGTAAAACACGTTTCAATTCACTACCCAGCATATTATGCAAAAATGTAAAATGTGCTATGAAAAAAGTAGGGCAACATAGATACAAAACATAATTTTAAAATACTGATGCACATATTTTTACTGATGCACATATTTTGCATCATACATGCAATGTTACTGCATATACAGTATATTGCAAATGAAGGGGCTTACCAAAACTGTCAAGACCATAACTTTCATGCATTTTTTTCTCTTGCTTGTTAAGGAAATTGAATTGATATATTTATTTAAAAAATATACTTAGAAAACTCTGCAACTGGATTTCAGCCTGTCATTTAATAAGTTGTAAATCTGACTCAAATAAACAGTCTTCTGGCATTTTGTCTTAGTTTTAAGGGTTATTTCCACTTGGCTAAGGCTTATCTCTTCATTCCTTTTAATCTTCCCTAGGGTCCTACTGGCAAGTGTGACATAGTTTGTAGAGAAGACTTCATGTAGATGAGCTCTTTTTTCACTTGACCCATGGACCATATTGTGCACCAACATTTAGATTTGGTTTTCTGTTTTTCTCTGAAAGACAGCACAAGAAGCTTTAAGGTATTCTCTGTTCCTGTAAAAATGCATTGCCTTGAATGCCATGAACAGCTGGAGTATGCTGTAACAATAGTACCAAAGTCTATCTGACTATCCAATGTTAGATACATTCTGAAAAGGATCTGAGACTACTTTTCGTCAAATGAGAAAGGTATTCAAAAGTGAAATGTTTGCAGGTAGTGGTAATAGCACCGAAAAGAAACTGATGTGAAAAGAAAGAACATTATCACTAAGTTAAAATACCTGGGTACCAAGTCAACCAATAAAAATGGCTGAAATTTGTGAAGCCCTGAACTACCATGTTTAAGTAAGAACTGGATCTTTTCTATACTGATAAAGTATCATACAACATGGGCACTCCAACAAAATTGTTCCAGAAAACAGGACAGCAACAAAATCATGCAGTGAAAAATGTGTATAGGAAACACATGCAGAGACAAATGCATGCAGCTAGCAGATTACTCTTCTTATCTTGGATAGTTACCGTGGAGAAAAGTGCAGAAATTCATTTTGGGAGACACAAATATTACAAAAATGTTCTTCTGTACTTTAACATGTTATTAAAGTTTTTTTGCCTTGAGATGACACTTTTGCTGCTTGTAAAGAGTTTATGGATACTTTCCCTCCGGAGCTAATCATGACCTACAACAGTTAATATTGACACATGGATGGGTACCACATTGATTTTTAGATTTTTTCATCCATAATGTAGCGCCATAAATTGCACAGTACAATACATATAGTACAGTACATAGCAAGGGCTTACCAGGAGTGTAGCCCAAGGACCCAAACCATTGGCGGTCCCCAAATAGGGTTTTGGAGCCAATTTTCTGAGTTCAGCGGTGTTTGACTGAATTATTTCCTCAGAGGCAGCCTTTGGGGGTGGCAACTACGGCAATCGCCCTATTTGTTTAAAATGCTGACTTGTTAAAGTGCTGCATGGATTTGGACAACATGTTACACGCAGAAGACTCACGCGATTTGGACGGAATTGACTTGTGCGGAGAATTGAAGATTTTTCAAGAAATGCTTCCTGATAACATCAATACAGCTAAAGAGTGTCTTCAGTACATTTGGCCCATTCGAGATTCATTTCCCAACATTATTGTTGCGTACAGAAGTATGTTGACAATTCCTGTGACCGTTACGAGCACGGAAAGAAGCTTTTCAAAGTTGAAACTTATTAACAATTATCTACGATCAACAATGGTGTAAAACAGACTGTGCAGTTTAGCTATTTTGTCAATCGAAAAGGAACTTGCCTCATCATTGGATTACGAGGATCTTATCAACGATTTTGCTCAGTGAAAAGCCAGAAAAGTGGACTTCCGTCTGTGACTGTCAACGCAGCTGTTTGGTAAGTGTTCATTTTATTACAAGTGTTCTGGTTCTCCGTAATTAAATAAATTTGCCGACTCCAGCGGGTTTGGCAGAAACGACTGTTATCTAGTATTTTAATTTTGCATGCAAAATGTTTCGGAATCATTAATTAAGTTGGTTAAAGGCCACTAAACCAATACAAGAACAATTACAATACGTAATGTAATCAAACGGCCAATAGTACCTACATAAGGCGCCATGTTTTTTAACAATAATATGGTGTACAGCATTAGAGGCGGACAAGCCTGTGAGCATGGTGGTATGGTATATAGCCTACGCTTATGGCTCTCGGCCTCGCATGTGACACTCGCCCAAGGCCCTGCGTACTCCTAAGGCCACCTCTGTATTTCCTTAACATTTGTAAAGCAGCTGTCTTACACAAACTTTTTTTATCCAGTGCTCCATGATGCTTTGCAAGGCTACAAACTCACTCAAGAATACTTAAAATATTAAGCGCACTTGTTACTTTAGTTCCCATACCCTGATCTCTCTTCCAACCCTTGGCAATGCTACGTGTTTCTGGGGCCTCATTTAAAAATATCGTATATGCGCAAAAAGAGACTTGACAACTTCCCATGCAAATATTATTTTTATATATTTACAGCAACTCTTGGTCATGTGTATGCAACATTTTGGAGAAACTGAGAAATGATGACACCCATGATCAAATCGGAAAATGCAGCCAAAGCAGCTAAATGATGACATGTATGTGTAAAAATACATATCACCAAGCGTTATTATAATGTGTGTTGATGTAACAAATATATAATACCTCAAAAGTGATGAATATTATGTACAGAATGTATTTTAGTTTCCTTTTAAGAGGGCCGATGTTGTGTATTTGCACTGTATTTGTTCTGATTATTCAGAAATTTAAACACCAGCTGCTTGGAATTGGTTGATAGGTCAGGAATATCTTAGCCAAGTTTCACATCATCATGCCCACTGCGCTGGAAGCCATTAACCAACCAGCGAGGTGCTACTTCCAGTTTTCATATGGTGTGGATGCACATAGATAAACATGATATGCTTCTACCTCCTACGTAATCACAGCACTAATATTGCAATGAGGATACCTAGTGATAATAAAGCTGCTTTTGATAACTGTGAACAGTTACATTCCATTAAAAGAAAAGTCATCCTTGATGCCAAGATATGTCTGAGACAACCTTTGATTTGTTTATTTTGAGACAAAGTACCTTTGACAAATGTGATGGTATGGTACATGGCCACTAGCTTATTGGTAAGGTAATTTGCTGAGCTGTCAGTTTTTCATATAGCCTGTATTATTCATTGTAATAGTAATAATGGCATTACTTGTGCCAGGCAATTGCAGCTACCCGCTAAGATGTTTTACAGCAGTGCTCGAGGTATGTTCAAAAGACATGTTGTGAGAACTCATCTATATTTTACATCCTTCGAGGCCTGGTGAGTCGATTTGCATTTCACAAACAGTTACAGTATTGACTAAATGCTTTTAATTGTAATGAGCTTTAAACATTCCTCCTAATTATATTTTTATTTGACAATCAATTTCATTAACAGCAACTCAAAAATTATGCAACTAAGAAAAATAATACAGATTATAGTTAAAAAAGAAGAAGAAAACAGCTTGTGGAAAATAAATCAAGCCTGTGTAGTGCCCCAGTTTGATACATTTGTTGAGCAGACCATCAGTGGTCACAGAATAACATACAGGATTAAACTAAATGGGATTCTTTTTCCTTTTAACAGGTGTATCAAAAATATAACAAATGTAACTTTAACACTTATTATTCATTTTGCCTTTGTTTTAGGAGTTACTATCTGTCCCCCCTCTGCCTACATAGTAGTGAAACAGGACAAACTTTAAAAATCAATAAAAAAATGTTTAAAATGTAATAGTTTGTATTGAGAAGAATTTTTATTGATAGTTTTCATGTATGAGGGCCTCTTGATATACAATATTTTTGGTTTTTCTGTCAGGGGTGAGATTGTAGCTGTGATCTCTGCGCCAAAAATGTAAAAGGCTGGCAAGGTATCTCTGGCCAAATGGAAGGTAGGTACGCTCCAACGTCAAACATTGCCACTTCATCTAATCGTGTTCAGCTCTGTTGGAAGAGTGTCCCGCTTGTGGAGAGAAGAACAGAAGAACATGCGGCTGTGATATCTCTGTTGATGAGCAGGTACCATCTAAAACACGTGTAGCTGTGATCTCTCTCTCAAAAAAATCAAATGTTACTCTTTAACAATCTCTAGATGATAATATGAGCTGAACAAAGAGGTATCGCTAGCTAAGCAGAGGCAAGGTATACTACAATACGTACTTGAATGGAGGCTGGCGCGTGAGCGAGGATGGCCCCGCCCGGCTCCCTACTCCTGAGGTTCCACCTCCTCCTCCCCTTGGCCTGTCTCTCAGATTTGCGCAAATAAATCAGTGTTGCAACCTAACTATAATACTTAGCGCGATGAGAGAAGCCACAAAACTAACGGGAAAGTTCAAGCAAATTATAGGATCTAAATCTGTTAAGTAGCTCTCTCATGAAAAGCAGACATACATACAGACAAACAGACAGACATTGAATTTTATATATAGAGAGAGATGTTTCGGCAGAGGTATCTTTCATGACAATGAAAATGCTTTTAAAATGTTGATTTTACAGCTGGTGTAATAATAAAAGAAAATCAGAAATATGAGAGGTACTGTATTACACATTATGTTCAATGAGAAAGGAAACAAGCTTTTGTTTACTACAATGAATGTTTTAATAGAAGGTAACAGGAAATCAGAGAACTTCAAGAGTACTGGATCAGTGGCAAAATTTATTTTTAGGCTACTGGAGATGTGTTTAAAATCTGTTGTTAGTACACCTGTTAACTAAAAAGCAGAGCAGTGAGGTACAAAAATCAGTCCATTTTGTAAATGACACTATGAAAACTAAGAATTAAAAATGGTGAAAACACATGGAAGTGATGTGCAAAATGCAAGTAAAATACAGAAATATTACAGCATACCGTGTCAGGAGTAACACAATGGCTAGTTACAGGTTAAATAAAGGATCTTTGTTTTACAATCAAATGTTAGTGTTTGTCTTCAAAACAAAAATGATTATCATAAACATTATGATTATTTTCAATTTGTAATGCTCATTCTGGCAGCCCTAATACTTTTTGGAAATCGATCCAGGAAAAGCTACAAAAAATGCGCAAAGACTGCTATTTATAAGTATTTTGCTGATCCTGATTTAATTTGATTTCATTACATGCTTTACAAGCATTAGTAGTAGGAGCATGGGAGCTAAAAGACAGCTATATATATATATATATAGTATATATATATATATATTGTCAGGGATGCCAGGGGCCATGACCCGGCCGAGACGCCATGAGGGACCAGATGTGGGTCTGTGCCCACCCTGGATAACGTGGGGGTTGCCTTCCAGGTTGCTCTGGGGGCCACGGGTACAGGGCATGGAAGCTCCACCCTGTAGAGACCCGTGGTCACCGCCAGGAGGTGCCCCAATGCCTTTGGGACCTGTTACCCCAGCACTTCCGCCACACCAGGAAGTGCTGGGGGAAGATTTAGGACGGCGCCTGGAGAGCAGCCGGGAGGACAGCCGGCACTTCCGCCACGCGCCACGAGGAGGAACGCCGGGAACACCTGGTGCTCATCCGGGAACCATATAAAAGGGGCCGTCTCCATTCATTCGAGGCTAGAGTCGGGAGGTGGAAGGACGAAGCTCAGGAGAGCTGTGGAGGCGGCCCGAAGAAAAGGCATTGTGGCCAGGACTGTGTGGGATTGGGGTAATTGTGCACGTGACTGGGGTCTGAGTGACCAATGGACTGGGGTCTTTGTGACCAGTATTGTAAATAGTCTGTATAAATAAACGTGTGGTGGTGTTTTAACAACATGTCCGCCTGTCTGTGTCCGGGCCGGGTTCACATCTGGCGTAGTCGGCAGGATGCTCCATCTGTTTCAAGGCGGGGACCTGTACATAACAAATTTGTTGTGGACGGCCCGGTGCAGCAGAGGACCCCACCCACGTACCGCGGGTGCTGCGTGCACACAGCCCCGTGGGGAAAAGGAACCCCACGGACCGCCAGGGGTCCGCAGGAAGGCCATATTCCCCTGAGGCGGGCGGCCTATTAGGAGTGCAGCAGTCTCCAATGAGTACGCCGTTGCTGGAGGCGCCCGGGACGGCATGGCGTCAAGAGAGGCCACGCCGAGGATGGTTCCTCGGTTGGACGAGTCCGGGGAGGTGAGTTCCCTGCCTTGTGGCAGCCGGGCGTGTTTTCTTTCTTATAGGCAGGGACTCCCCGGATCCACGTCGGTGGCGGGCGCATGCCGGTCTGCGGGCCTCCGGCAGCACGGCGGCAGCCGCGAGGGCTGCAGAGGAGGAGCCGCTGCAGCTCGAGGGGCGCTGGCAAACACGTCGCTGCCGCAGAAGGGGAGGCAAGATGGCCGTGGACCAGAAGTCCCTCCCTCTGATAGGCACGCGATTGGACGGTGTGTCTTGTGTGCCCGCCGATGACTGCAGAGAGGTGGGACCAAGGAATGTCCATCACAGGCAGAGGGGAGACCCGATTGGGCCGGAGGAGAAAGCCCACAGGAAGTGGTGCGCGAATGCCGCCACGGCTGGAGGAGGCTGCAAGGGAGCGAGTGGCTCCGACCAAAGGGGCGTGGAGGCCTCGGAGGGGGTGCCGAACGAGGAGGCATCGGGGTGCCGGTAAGAGGGGGGAGCACAACCTGTGCGAGGCGAAGGGGAGCACCAAGTGGTGCTGCTCAGGCCGTGTCTCCGCCCCTGTCCCTGCTTGGAGTGCGGGGCCGGACCCCGGCTATCCTGGAGTTGGACCCACTTCAGGGCTGCGCTGCCCTCGCGGGACAGGCCGCTCTTTCCCCCGAGTGGTCTTTGCTGGCTGTGGGGCAGTGTCAGGGATGCCAGTGGTCATGACCCGGCTGAGACGCCATGAGGGACCGGATGTGGGTCTGTGCCCACCCTGGATCACGTGGGGGTTGCCTTCCGGGTTGCTCTGGGGGCCACGGGTACAGGGCATGGAAGCTACACCCTGTAGGGTCCCGTGGTCACCGGCAGGAGGCGCCCCAATGCCATGGGGACCTGTTACCCCAGCACTTCCGCCACACCAGGAAGTGCTCGGGGGAAGATTTAGGACGGCGCCCGGAGAGCAGCCGGGAGGACAGCCGGCACTTCCGCCACGCTGGGACGTGGCCAGAGGAGGAACGCCGCCGCCGCAGAAGGGGAGGCAAGATGGCCGTGGACCAGAAGTCCCTCCTTCTGATAGGCACGCGATTGGACGGTGTGTCTTGTGTGCCCGCCGATGACTGCAGAGAGGCGGGACCAAGAAATGTCCATCACGGGCAGGGGGGAGGCCCAATTGGGCCGGAGGAGAAGGCCCACAGGAAGTGGCCAGCGTCGGAGGCTGACAGACAGGTAGGCTCCGCATCGGTTAACTGCCTGTCTTTACCGGCTGCTCTGGCAGAGCTGGAGGCGTCCCTTCAGCCCGCGGAGCAGTGTTTATTACAGCTGCTACGTGCCCTCCGGGCTGAGGTGCTGGAACTGGAGAGGAAGGCGCTCGCGGTGCTGAGGACGTTTCGATCGACAACGGGACGGCGCGATGCTGGAATCTCCAGCCGGAGAGGTACGGCGGAGACGGTGAGTACATCCGACTTCGTACAGCATGCGGGAGGGTCTGTTGAAAATGGCTGTGATGTTAACGATCAGTTCCGAGTAAGCAGCCCTCCGACAGGAGGTGCGGCGCCGCGGGCTGTATGCGCGGCGAGGGGGGATTCCGAGAGGATGCTGAATGGACACGGGCTGCTAAGTGCCCCGGGTCCTAGCGCCCTCCGCCCCGAGTTGGCTGCGGTCTCGCGCCGCACTATAGGGACGCAGACGGGAAAGAGGCGCCTTCTTTTCCATAAGGAGTCTCAAACCATCATGGCGTCCCAGAGTGAACGGAGGAATAAGAGGCTGGGTGCCGATTCCTCCGATATGTTGGGACGCGGTGCTGGGTGCACGCGTCCGGGTGCTGGCCGCCCTCTGCAGGGGCAGAGGGAATCCCTGAGGCCGGCGGAGAGAGCGCAGGCGGTGCCAGCGATTCCATCGTTGAGAGGGACACGGAAGCCACGTAGAGGGTGCCAAACAGGCAAGTGCCGGGGTGCCGATTGGAGGGGGGAGCGCTGCCCGTGTGTGGCACGGGAGGGGTGCTTTGGTAGCGGTTCTGCCCCCGTCTTCTCTTTTGTAGGGACGGACCCCGGGCGAGCCGTAGAACCCCCTTCGTTGGGGACTTGCCCTCTGATGTTGGACCATCTGCGGAAGGATCTCTCTGCTGGTGCGCGAATGCCGCCACGGCTGGAGGAGGCTGCAAGGGAGCGAGTGGCTCCGACCAAAGGGGCGCGGAGGCCTCGGAGGGGGTGCCGAACGAGGAGGCCCCGGGGTGCCGGTAAGAGGGGGGAGCACAACCTGTGCGAGGCGAAGGGGAGCACCAAGTGGTGCTGCTCAGGCCGCGGTCTCCGCCCTGTCCCTGCTTGGAGTGCGGGGCCGGACCCCGGCTCTCCTGGAGTTGGACCCACTTCGGGGCTGCGCTGCCCTCGCGGGACAGGCCGCTCTTTCCCCTGAGTGGTCTTCGCTGGCTGTGGGGCAGTGTCAGGGATGCCAGGGGCCATGAGACGCCATGAGGGACCGGATGTGGGTCTGTGCCCACCCTGGATCACGTGGGGGTTGCCTTCCGGGTTGCTCTGGGGGCCACGGGTACAGGGCATGGAAGCTCCACCCTGTAGGGACCCGTGGTCACCGCCAGGAGGCGCCCCAATGCCTTTGGGACCTGTTACCCCAGCACTTCCGCCACACCAGGAAGTGCTGGGGGTAAGATTTAGGATGGTGCCCGGAGAGCAGCCGGGAGGACAGCCGGCACTTCCACCACGCTGGGGCGTGGCCAGAGGAGGAACGGCAGGGAACACCTGGTGCTCATCCGGGAACCATATAAAAGGGGCCGTCTCCATTCATTCGCGGCTAGAGTCGGGAGGTGGAAGGACGAAGCTCAGGAGAGCTGTGGAGGCGGCCCGAAGAAAAGACATTGTGGCCAGGGGCCTCATGTATAAACGGTGCGTACGCACAGAAATGTTGTGTAAGAACTTTTCCACGTTCAAATCGCGATGTATAAAACCTACACTTGGCGTAAAGCCACGCACTTTTCCACGGTACCTCATGCCTTGTCGTACGCAAGTTCTCCGCTCGGTTTTGCAAACTGGCGGCACCCAGCGTCAAAGCAATGGTACTGTTCTTGTGTGGTTACACCTTATTTTCCTGACGCGGCTTTATAAATACACCGAAACTAACCGCATATTGTTTATTAGTGTAATGCATCTGATTGTAATTAACTCGTAACAATATAATGGTCCAGGGAACAGCCATAGTATTCCAATACCATAACTGCTCTCACTTCTCCTCCTTCTTCTTCTTCTTCTTCTTCTTCTTCTTCTTCTTCTTCTTCTTCCTTCAGCTCCTCCCGTTAAGAGTTGCCACAGCGGATCATCTTTTTCCATATTACTCTCACTGCACGACTCGGAGTATTTATATCACTGTATCTGAGTGTGAATCACAGCAGCAGCTGATCGGAAAGAGAATTATCGATATACAGCTTTAAGGACACGCTACCTCAGCCACTGCAAAACGTTTTAAAGCCTTTCCTGTACAGACCTTGCGGTTCAGAAACAGTTTAATCCCAAGAACTTTAAATGCACTCAATCAATTGCTCCTTGTAGAACGGTTTGTACTTATAAGTACAATCACCCCACTGTAAACTTGCACTACAGTTATAATATCTCACAACCTGGGCCACTTTATAAAGCGCGTATTTACATATGATGACGATATCATTTTTAAGGTGAAATGCAGCAAAATATGTTTGTTAAATTATACACATAAAACTTTAACTTCATTTAAATAATCTATATTCTTCACTGGGAGTGTCGTGAAGGATAGAATAATTAAACATGTACTACGAAGATATTTCAATGTTCTTTAAGCGTTTTGAAGAATCGGCGCTAAGCTTACAGATGGCTTAACGTCTATTACAGAGCTGATTGTATGGCGATCGGTTACTTGGGGAAAGAAAAGCAAGGACTCTTGGGCGCCACCAATATATATTGAATATAAAACAGAAAGAGAAAATAACAACACAGCTAAAAACGCAGCGACAAATTTCGACAAAAGATAAATGCTTGTCATGAGCACGAGGCTCATGAAACACATGTTTAATAATGTGCTTTAGCTCCTATCATCATGAAAATGACATCACGTATACATCTCAGTATTTTAGTTATTCAGAGAGCTGTAATATCACAAATGTAATGGACTCTGTGTCCAGTTGGAGGAAGAGAGCCAGTTTAAGAAGCAAGTAGTGATTCACACACATAGATCACATACGAGTAGAAGATCAAATACAAAACAAAGCATTTAACGTGCTACTTTAATTACGATGTGATTTGAGAAACTGGTTAATTAAACGATTTTAAGATGAAGTTTATAATGTTCTACTAAATGACAAAATAAACTACGTGATTAAAGTGGAAATGTCGAGATTGAAGTTGACATTTCGTGCTTTTTCCCCACCGTGTGCCTTTTTTCTCTGTACCCTAATAAACTTTCATATGACACTCAGACAGTGGGCTACAACTCTTCTTTTCACGGCAACTTTGATATGTGACTTCTTTTTATTTCCGCACTGTGCGATTTTGTGAATGTGAGCTTTCAAGTTTCTCCAACACGCTATGTCACTCGATCAACTTCATTTTGTTGATTATACCACGGTTTATTTGAACAAATAGTATGTTTTTCCTTTGCCTCCACTTGGTATTCGCTGAAATTCTTATATTTTCCCCGTGCTTTTCCTATTGTCTTTTCACAGAAGGCTGCGCTTAAGGGCGATTTATATTGATTTGCATATTCAAATAGGCGTAATTCTGGGAGGATTTGGGCGTTACCTAAAGCGCGTGCACGGCGTTAGTTTTCACGCTGATCGGGATTTATGTAGCGGAAGAACGTGGAAGTTGGAGTACGCACAGATTCCTGCATCTGGATTTTTCTGTGCGTAAGCACATTTCGGCTTTTGTGCTTACGCCATGTTATAGTGCGAGTTCTACGCACGGCGTTATACATGAGGCCCCAGGACTGTGTGGGATTGGGGTAATTGTGCACGTGACTGGGTTCTGAGTGACCAATGGACTGGGGTCTTTGTGACCAGTATTGTAAATAGTCTGTGTAAATAAACGTGTGGTGGTGTTTTAACAACATGTCCGCCTGTCTGTGTCTGGGCCGGGTTCACAATATATATATATATATATATATATATATATATATATATATATATATATATATATATATAGAGAGAGAGAGAGAGAGAGAGAGAGAGAGAGAGAGAGAGAGAGAGAGAGAGAGAGAGAGAGAAAGGACTTGTGCTGTACAATATCATTTTTTGTAGCTGTATTTGTGTATATATATATTGGCACCTAAGGATCACCTTCATGATTCAAACTAGGCATGTTATACTATTCCGGGACATAAGGGATCGATGTTGCTGTTTCATTTCTTCCCTCCACAGTTCCAAGAAAAAGACCAATGAGGGAATACATATAATCTGGCAGTGCTACTGCTGGAAGGACTCCAGTTCCCAGCAGCCCCAAAGGGGATTGCCATCATTTTATGTCTGAAGCAGGCACAGAGTCTGCTGGGGACAAGAAGCGTCAGTGGGAAACTTGAAGAGAAGCCGGAGAAGCAGCAAGAGGTGTTCTCTGTATCCCATGTTTCTGAAGGATGCCTTTGAAAATGTTGAGTGGGATATGCTTTGTGAGTAACACAGCCATGACATTGAGGAATAAAGACACTCTATCACAGACAACATCAAGTTTTGAAATTTTTTTGAAAATCGCTCCAGCCATTCGGAATTCTGATGCTACACACACACACATATATTGACTTTATATATATATATATATATATACAGTAGATTAGTGAAGACAGCTTTACTTCCAGTTATATACTGCACCTGTATATATTGTTGGGTGGAAATAATCTGTAATTGTTTGTCCTGAGTTTTGCATTATTGTTTTTGTGCTAATTTTTTTTCACAATTGATGTTTGTTTATGTTTCTGTCCATCCTTCATGAAGTGCCTATGGAAGAAGAGGAAGAAAGAAAAATGTTCAAAAGAACCCAATTTAGAAATATCTAGATTCCTCTTACAGCAGCTTGCATCTGTTTTCATTCTTAAACAGAAAATGGCATTCAAAGAAATATTTCCCCCAAACACAAGCCATTTAGTTTCTGCGAGATTTGGTTGAAGTAAAAATATTTCTTAAAGATGCTTCCAAAAAAAGAATTGAAACAAAGGGAAGGTATAGTTCCTTCGGTGGGTTGGCACCCTGCCCAGGATTGGTTCCTGCCTTGTGCCCTGTGTTGGCTGGGATTGGCTCCAGCAGACCCCCGTGACCCTGTATTCAGATTCAGCGGGTTAGAAAATGGATGGATGGATGGATGGAAGGTATAGTTATGGAATCATCTCAAAGTACAGATACATCACAAGACGCATAAGGACATTTTAATGTAAGACTGCCAATTTGTTTGGAGCAGCTGGAACAGCTTTGTGAGGAATGAGGAGATTAGCAACTAGAAAAAAATGTTTAGTCAGTGCAATACATGGTCAAAGACATTCTGTATAGCTTAAATTAAAAATACCATTTACGCTTGCTCAATGGAATATTTAAGATTCTCATAAACAAACATGTGTCCATTATTTACACCATATTCATAAAATAATTCACTTGAAGTAAAAGATATTTTAGGTTTGGGATGTTTGAAAAAAAATATATTTACATACTGTACATATATGGACTGTGGTGGAATACACTGAGATTCCTGCAGAATTCCCTGCTACAGATGATAGCTCCAAAAGCTTATGATTGGTAACACTGTATTACAAAGATAATTAAAACCACTCAAATTTGATTTAAAACTGTTATGAATCAAAAATCTATGTTGGTATTTAAGCGTAGACAGAGAAGTGGCTCTTCATATTATGTAATTGATTAAATGACTGCTAACAAGAAACAGTAACAAAAAATAAAATAATTAGTTTTTGGTGCTTCATTATGTTTCTTTGCCACTTAGCTATATCACATAATCTGCATTTTTTTTTTAGTTTCCTCTGTAATTTTCTTTTTGTGCAAGTACATGAGTATGGCCAATGGAACTGGCTGTTTCAAAAATGTAAGGTTTTGTTTTGAAAAAAATGTAATGCAGTGCAATCAGTACAGTTTAAATATATTGTAACGTTTCCAGAGTACAAAGATATTCTCATAGGCATGCTTAACATTGCACCACAAATCTTGCCTCATATATTGTGTAAAATATAACAATATACAACATAATGTGCCAAAATTAGGGCCTCTAGTTTAGCCATCCATGCTTACGCCTATGTATTACATACTGTATGTGTACCCAGCCATAAATGAAGTCATGTGCATACACATGCTGCCAATGTACTGCTGGGATAGGCTCTGTTCCTTTGCAACACCACATAAGATTACATGGTTCTCTTACTGTTAAGTTTATAAAGTTTATACAAGTTTTTCAGTTTATACATGTACAGTACAGGCCAAAAGTTTGAACACACCTCCTCATTCAATGTGTTTTCTTTATTTTCATGACCATTTACAGCACTCCGTCACTCTCCTTCTTGGTCAAATAGCCCTTACACAGCCTGGAGGTGTGTTTGGGGTCATTGTCCTGTTGAAAAATAAATGATCGTCCAACTAACCTAATTTCTGCACAACACAACTGCTGGTCCCAACCCTATTGATAAAGCAAGAAATTCCACTAAATAACTCTGATAAGGCACACCTGTGAAGTGAAAATCATTTCAGGTGACTACCTGTTGAAGCTCATCGAGAGAATGCCAAGAGTGTGCAAAGCAGTAATCAGAGCAAAGGGTGGCTATTTTGAAGAAACTCGAATTTAAAACATGTTTTCAGTTATTTCACCTTTTTTTGTTAAGTACATAATTCCACATGTGTTCATTCATAGTTTTGATGCCTTCAGTGAGAATCTACCAATGTAAATGGTTATGAAAATAAAGAAAACACATTGAATGAGTAGGTGTGTCCAAACTTTTGGCCTGTACTGTATAAAACTAATTTGACAAAACAAATTATTTAGATTTTCTTTTGTTGACCATATCTATTATATTAAGGAAAAATCAACTGAACTGAAACTTCAAAGTGGTGATTTAAATACACAGCTTGTCTATGCACTTACTAAAACTTATTTATGTAGGACTTTATTATAAGCATTTTAATAAAAAAGAACCTTCTTTGTAAAGAGTAAAATGAACAGAGATGTAATAAGAAAAAAGGTAATTGTTACTTATCTCATAATTATGCATTGTAAGGCAGCCAAGCATGTAATTGTAGCAAGCATTTACAATATGTGCTGTTTAGTTTCACAGCACAAAGTCCTGCATTGATTAAAGTTTCCACCACACTTCACTATCTTTGGGAGACATTAGCTTACAGATCATTGATCTAGCATTTTATTTAAAATGTCCATTTTGTTTTTGAATTTCAGCAATACCAATGAGCAAACATTTTCAGGTCTTGGTTATAGAGGTACAAGTGTGACTGTTTTTAACTGTGCAGAAAGTAAGTTTGAATCATTATTGAACCACTGGAAGTCAAGCTGGGACATTTTTGGTTTGATGTCAATTATATTCTATTACATTTAGGGGACTCATTAATATTAAAAAAGGTAATTTATATGAAGAAAATGTTACTGAAATGTATGTCATACATAAACATCTCCTAAATTATTAAGGTCAAAATATTTTTCCTGTGTCACAAATACTGATTTTATGTATAATTAAACATCTATCCTTGGGGCAAAAGGCTTATATATAACAGATGCATTTACTGACATGGCAATACCTTCAGACACAGGTTCAACACATAAGTTATTAGAATTGTCATTTTTGGCATGAAAATATGGGTGGGGCTTAGCTGGTGTCTGTAGACTTTCAGAAGTGGGAGAGACATCCTGAGAAGCTGGCCATAAAAGGAGTCGTGCAGAGTGTGTGTATGTGCGAGTGATAGGGGCAGAACCAGAGACAGCAAGCAGGAAAGAGAGATGTGTGATAAATGCTTATGACTCTTACAAGATCCCATTGAGAACGTAGCTTCCGGTGAGTCTTAGAAAGTATCCTGGCTTGGATTGACTCACAGAGTCTGGGACAGGGAGTGCAGATAGTGTTGCCTCTGATCCCAAGTGAGTGGTGTGGGGTGGAGCTAACATCTTGAATGTGCAGGCTAAGTACAAGGTAGAAAAACAATCATTGGATTCACATGAAGGGAGCCATGGACAATCAGAGCAGCTACCAGCATCAGTGATGATCAAATGTCAGCTGAATAATGACATAATCACAAAAAATGAAAATATCTTAAAATATTGTTTTGCCATACAATACAACCACCAAAGGACAGCATACTTCAACATACAATAAACACTCAACACTATAAGCGGAAATAAAAATGAATATTCATTAAGTAAATAGCACACTGCCCAACTAATGCATAACACTCAACACATTTACAAATTCAGTCCAAATTGTAAAATATAATTCTTCAGGCCAATGTGGTCCCAAATGTTTAATTTGTACTTTTTGTTCAATAGAGAAAATGGTAATTTATATTGTACTGTACTTATATAATCTGTGTGATTCATGATAATAATGATGACAATGATTCCAGTGAAGTTAGATACACAAGTTCACCCTGCCTTTAAATTGCATCAGTGAGATTCTAGAGAAGAGCTGCTTGAACATGTTCTGTCTTTCAAGCCCTCAGATGGAAATGAAATATCCAGGATATTGCACACATGCATAAAACAATATTGAAATACTATGTGGTTGAAGGGCTTTTCTAGATAGGAAATTGCATTGAGTACATCACAGATAAAAGAAAAAAAAATTATGATCACTAAGTTTGTTAATACACATTTTACACATTTTAACAAGATGCTAAAGTATTTAGATGAGTTTACTACTAATTTAATTTAGGTAGCACTGTGGCACAGTGGGTCTTCCCTGCATGGAGTTTGTATGTTTTTCCAATGTCTGTGTGAGTTTCCCCCTGGTGCTCCTTCCACTGTCCAAAGACATGCAAGTTAGGCGAATTAGAATGGTAAATTGGCCCAAGTGTGGGTGTGGTGAGCGTGTCTGTGTTCACTCAGTTTAGGACTGGCACCTGGTCCAGAGTTTGTTTCTGCCTTGTGCCCTATGCTAGCTGGAATAGGCTCCAGTTCCAAACACAATCCTGGCCTGGAATAAGCAGGTTAGACAGAGACATAACTTATTACATTTTTAAACTAACTTTAAGCTAAACAGAGCCAGCTGTGCCTCACTTGCCTCTAATGTGGAGCTCCCTCTGGTCAGCAGATCTCAATTTACAACCTACAGTCAAACTTTGTAATAACTTGCAGAAAAAACATCTCCTTTTTTCATACGAGGACACTATATTTCAGTAGTATTGACAACAAAAGGACCATTTATTAATGTCAATTTATCATCATTAAAGTGTGCAATTAACACGTTAAAATTTTCTGTGATTATGTTTTTTAACAAACTCCTAAATGAGTTAATTTAATCTTTTTAATTTGACCGGACTTCACAAATTGTTAATGAAGAAGTGGCAAATTAATTCAGTTCTTTTAAGGGGTCACCAGGCTTCAGGTTTGCTTAATTATTTCCTATGTTGTTTCCTGATAACTAACTTCATAATGATATACGCATACACCAGAAAAACTACCCCGGAAAGAAAATGCACATGCATGAACTGTCATCAGAAAAGCCACAGATGTCAGTAGTTGAGCAATACAGACTTGAGCAGCAAATTAGCATTAACTTGGTCCATTACAGAGATGGAAGCTACAGGAGGAAAAATACCTAACTGGCTAAGTTTGTATAAATGAATCCCCAGTTACTACTATCCCTTGCAGTATAGGGTTTAACATTAAAAGTTACATATGTTAAATAGACAAATTACTTTTTAAAGTAACGAGTACCTTAATGTAAACGTGTAACTTATTTAACTGATAGAAAAATACCAGGGCTACTTAACAAAGAAAAAAACAGATATGTGTTACTGTGTTATTTTGGAAGCTTATTCCTCACTTTAAAAATAAAAAAAAAAATACATATACATATACAGAGGTCCTTCTCAAAAAATTAGCATAGTGTGATAAAGTTCATTATTTTCTGTAATGTACTGATAAACATTAGACTTTCATATATTTTAGATTCATTACACACAACTGAAGTAGTTCAAGCCTTTTATTGATTTTAATATTGATGATTTTGGCATAAAGCTCATGAAAACCCAAAATTCCTATCTCAAAAAATTAGCATATTTCATCCGACCAATAAAAGAAAAGTGTTTTTAATACAAAAAAAGTCAACCTTCAAATAATTATGTTCAGTTATGCACTCAATACTTGGTCGGAAATCCTTTTGCAGAAATGACTGCTTCAATGCGGCGTGGCATGGAGGCAATCAGCCTGTGGCACTGCTGAGGTGTTATGGAGGCCCAGGATGCTTCGATAGCGGTCTTAAGCTCATCCAGAGTGTTGGGTCTTGTGTCTCTCAACTTTCTGTCCACAATATCCCACAGATTCTCTATGGGGTTCAGGTCAGGAGAGTTGGCAGGCCAATTGAGCACAGTAATACCATGGTCAGTACACCATTTACCAGTGGTTTTGGCACTGTGAGCAGGTGCCAGGTCGTGCTGAAAAATGAAATCTTCATCTCCATAAAGCTTTTCAGCAGATGGAAGCATGAAGTGCTCCAAAATCTCCTGATAGCTAGCTGCATTGACCCTGCCCTTGATAAAACACAGTGGACCAACACCAGCAGCTGACATGGCACCCCAGACCATCACTGACTGTGGGTACTTGACACTGGACTTCAGGCATTTTAGCATTTCCCTCTCCCCAGTCTTCCTCCAGACTCTGGCACCTTGATTTCCGAATGACATGCAAAATTTGCTTTCATCCGAAAAAAGTACTTTGGACCACTGAGCAACAGTCCAGTGCTGCTTCTCTGTAACCCAGGTCAGGCGCTTCTGCCGCTGTTTCTGGTTCAAAAGTGGCTTGACCTGGGGAATGCGGCACCTGTAGCCCATTTCCTGCACACGCCTGTACACGGTGGCTCTGGATGTTTCTACTCCAGACTCAGTCCACTGCTTCCGCAGGTCCCCCAAGGTCTGGAATCGGTCCTTCTCCACAATCTTCCTCAGGGTCCAGTCACCTCTTCTCGTTGTGCAGCGTTTTCTGCCACACTTTTTCCTTCCCACAGACTTCCCACTGAGGTGCCTTGATACAGCACTCTGGGAACAGCCTACTCGTTCAGAAATTTCTTTCTGTGTCTTACCCTCTTGATTGAGGGTGTCAATGATGGCCTTCTGGCCAGCAGTCAGGTCGGCAGTCTTACACATGATTGCGGTTTTGAGTAATGAACCAGGCTGGGAGTTTTTAAATGCCTCAGGAATCTTTTGCAGGTGTTTAGAGTTAATTAGTTGATTCAGATGATTAGGTTAATAGCTCGTTTAGAGAACCTTTTCATGATATGCTAATTTTTTGAGATAGGAATTTTGAGTTTTCATGAGCTGTATGCCAAAATCATCAATATTAAAACAATAAAAGGCTTGAACTACTTCAGTTGTGTGTAATGAATCCAAAATATATGAAAGTCTAATGTTTATCAGTACATTACAGAAAATAATGAACTTTATCACAATATGCAAATTTTTTGAGAAGGACCTGGTATATATATATACACCAGTAATGGAGCACTGCATAATACATGCAGTGAATACACTTGAGTTGAGCATTCATAGTTTTCATCCTCTTTCTGAAGAGGTAGGGAAAGTGACGGCGAAGGAGGTAGGGATGAGAACTACTCGCGCCACTCTACCAACCTGCTGGCCATTGCCAAGAGTTGATTCTAGAATAAAATAAAAATAAAAAGAGGAATAACCTTGGAGGTCAATCATCACCCTGTAAGCGGATAGCAGACATCACGTAGTATATGTATACCAAATTTCAGGTCAATAGTTCAAACGGTTTGCAAGCTACAGGTGATTTAATATCCTGGACAGACAAATGAACGGCCACAGTATATATATCTATACTAATAAAAGGCAAAGCCCTCACTGACTGACTCACTCACACACTGACTGACTCACTCATCACTAATTCTCCAACTTCCCGTGTAGGTAGAAGGCTGAAATTTGGCAGGCTTATTCCTTACAGCTTACTTACAAAAGTTAAAAATTCGAAATTCTACACGTAACGGTCATAACGGTCGATAACGGTCAACAACGTCCGCCATGTTGAACTTTCTTATTTATGGCCCCATCTTCACGAAATTTGGTAGGTGGCTTCCCTGTGCTAACCAAAACCGATGTACGTACTTATTTCGGTGGTATGACGTCACTGTCAGCCGCCATATTGAACTTTCCAACGTCACTAATTCTCCAGCTTCCCATGTAGGTAGAAGGCTGAAATTTGGCAGGCTCATTTCTTACAGCTTACTTACAACAGTTAAGCAGATTTCATTTCGAAATTCTACGCGTAACGGTCATAACGGTCAACAACGTCCGCCATGTTGAACTTTCTTATTCATGACCCCATCTTCACGAAATTTGGTAGGTGGCTTCCCTGTGCTAACCAAAACTGATGTACGTACTTATTTCGGTGGTATGATGTCACTGTCGGCCGCCATATTGAACTTTCCAACGTCACTAATTCTCCAGCTTCCCATGTAGGTAGAAGGCTGAAATTTGGCAGGCTCATTTCTTACAGCTTACTTACAACAGTTAAGCAGGTTTCATTCCGAAATTCTACGCGTAACGGTCATAACAGTTGATAACGTTCGCCATGTTGAACTTTCTTATTTATGGCCCCATCTTCACAAAATTTGGAAGGTGGCTTCCCTGCGCTTACCAAAAATGATGTACGTATTTATTTCAGTGGTATGATGCCACTGTCGGCCGCCATATTGAAGTTTCCAACGTCACTAATTTTCCAACTTCCCGTGTAGGTAGAAGGCTGACCCCATCTTCACGAAATATGGTAGGCGGCTTCCCTGCGCTAACCGAAACCAATATACGTACTTATTTCGGTGGTATGACGCCACTCTCAGCCGCCATATTGAACTTTCCAAAGTCATTAATTCTCCAACTTCCCGTCTAGGTAGAAGGCTGAAATTTGGTACTTATTTCGGTGGTATGATGCCACTGTCGGCCGCCATATTGAACTTTTCAACTGTCTTTGTTACTTATGGGCCCATGTTCAAGAAATTTGGTACGCGGGTTCCCAACGCTAACTTAATCGTACTTACGTACATATATACGTCCATAGCCTGCAGCTCGGTCACCGTGTGAGGCGGCGTTGGGTCTCCCATCCCAACGCCTCCCACGTTGTTGGCTGCCTGCCCATATAAGGCCGTCCGTCGCTCCAGTCTCTACATTCCCTTCCTTGCTTCGCCACAGGATTCACGTCTCCCTGCTGATAACTACAGCCTTTTTATTTAATCCACGGCTTCTCCACTGTTTTATTGTTCGTTTATTACGATTATAGTTATTGTGTAGGTATTTTAGACTTACTTTACATTGTTCAGGTACCCATTTCCTTTATCATTCCAACCGTACCCCCATTAACATGTCTATCGAGGTGATCACCATCGATCAAAGAACTGTCACTTACCGAGTAATTTCCATGCCCGGAGACGGCATCTACCTTTTCCATTCTCTTTGTTACATATTACACGGCCATATCAGGCTCACTCTTGAGGAACATTGTGTCTTATGTATTGAATGACTGGGACAGGTTCAAGGTGTGGACTGATGACGGTATAGGAGATAATTATTCTACACAGGAGCACTAGAAGAGTGAAATGCTTAAGCCCTTCACCTATGCATCTGCATGTGAGTTGATGGCTGCCAGTGAATTGTTCGGTTGTCGCTTTCAAGTGTACCGAAATGGCCAAATATTTTACACCTTTTGACAGCCGCCAATGCCTCTTAAACATCATAGATTGACAGGTGACGATTTCATTAGTGGACACTTTGATGTTTATGAATGTTTAAACTCTCAAAAGCTAGATGTGAAGTTATCGATGAAACAGGTTGTATACTTACAACGCTTGACAGATGGCGAATGTCTCTTCAACACAAGTCCTACAAATACTGTCGTAATTGAAACAAACCATGAAACTCAAAACGATTATGACAGCAGATTTGAGATTTGAAACAAGATTACTGTCCACATGGCCAACTGTACGTTGCATGCTGAAGAGTAAGCTCAGTGCACAGCTTTGTCATATTACAACTGGAGGGCCGAACTCACAATGTGGTATACAAAGAGATCCTTAACAAATAATTATTGGTATATTTTCCCTCAGTTTAAAAAGGTTTAATTTTCTTCTTAATAAAAATTTTAAGGCAGTACTTGCGCAGTGAAGCTGGTATTTTGCTAGTATATATACTGCTCAAAAGAATTAAAGGAACACTTTTTAATCAGAGTACAGCATAAAGTCAATGAAACTTATGGGATATTAATCTGGTTAGTTAAGTAGCAGAGGGGGTTGTTAATCAGTTTCAGCTGCTGTGGTGTTAATGAAATTAACAACAGATGCACTAGAGGGGCAACAATGAGATGACCCCCAAAACAGGAATGGTTTAACAGGTGGAGTCCACTGACATTTTTCCCTCCTCATCTTTTCTGACTGTTTCTTCACTAGTTTTGCATTTGGCTACAGTCAGTGTCACTACTGGTAGCATGAGGCGATACCTGGACCCTACAGAGGTTGCACAGGTAGTCCAACTTCTCCAGGATGGCACATCAATACGTGTCATTGCCAGAAGGTTTGCTGTGTCTCCCTGCACAGTCTCAAGGGCATGGAGGAGATTCTAGAGACAAGCAGTTACTCTAGGAGAGCTGGAGAGGGCCATAGAAGGTCCATAACCCATCAGCAGGACCAGTATCTGCTCCTTTGGGCAAGGAGGAACAGGATGAGCACTGCCAGAGCCCTACAAAATGACCTCCAGCAGGCCACTGGTGTGAATGTCTCTGACCAAACAATCAGAAACAGACTTCATGAGGGTTGCCTGAGGGCCCAAATGTCTACTGCGCCTGTGCTCACTGCACAGCACCGGGAGCTCAATTGGCATTTGCCATAGAATACCAGAATTGGCAGGTCCACCACTGGCGTCCTGTGCTTTTCACAGATGAGAGCAGGTTCACCCTGAGTATATGTGAAAGACGTGAAAGGGTCAGGAGAAGCCGTGGAGAATATTATGCTGCCTGTAACATCGTTTAGCTTGACTGGTTTGGTGGTGGGTCAGTGATGATCTTGGAGGCATATCCATGGACCGACTCACAGACCTCTACAGGCTAGACAACGGCATCTTGACTGCCATTAGGTATCAGGATGAAATCCTTGGACCCATTGTCAGACCCTACGCTGGTGCAGTAGGTCCTGGTTTCCTCCTAATGCACGACAATGCCCGGCCTCATGTGGCAAGAGTATGCAGGCAGTACCTGGAGGATGAAGGAATTGAAACAATTGAATGGCCTTCACGATCCCCTGACTTAAACCCAATAGAACATCTGTGGGACATTATGTTTCGGTCCATTAGGCGCCGCCAGGTTGCTCCTCAGACTGTACAACAGCTCAGGGATGCCCTCATACAGATCTGGGAGGAAATGCCACAAGACACCATCCGTCGTCTCATTAGGAGCATGCCCTGACGTTGTCAAGCATGCATACAAGCTCGTGGGGTCCACACAAGATACTGAAAACATTTTGAGTAGCAGAAATTAAGTTTTTGAAAAATGGACTAGCCTGCCACATCTTCATTTCACTCTGATTTTAGGGTGTCTACACAATTGAGCCCTCTGTAGGCAGAAAACTTTTATTTCCATTAAAAGACTTGGCATCCTTTTGTTCCTAAGACATTGCCCTGTCGTTATTTGTATAGATATCCAATTTCATATTGAGATCTGATGTATCTAATGTGTTTCTTTAAAGTGTTCCTTTAATTTTTGTGAGCAGTGTATATATATATATATATATATATATATATATATATATATATATATATATATATATATTATTGTGTTGCCTTCTGGGATAGTAACATAATTCATATGGCTGCCCTGTTTTCTCTGGTGACAGCTGGTAAGGGAGAGGTTAAACACTTGCGTAGCAAGCAATCAAGTGGTTAGATCTGAACAAAAGTAATGTGTATGCATTTAACCTTGCATGTGCTGATGGGTAAATTTAACCTGCATAGTTTTCAGTAACAGGATTCTGGTGACCATTGCAGCAGGCCTGGGTGAAAGGCAAGAAACAACTGTGTTTTTAGCTTTCTACACTACTCCCTTGCATGGCTTAATTTCACAGCCAATTAGAAAAGAGTGTGCTGTATGCAATCTAAGAAACAGAAACCTGTAAATAAAGCATCTCTTTAGTTTTCATTTCAGCTATTTGCTATGGACATGTGTGATAAAGTGAGATCCGTGGCTGTTTGGCATTTTAAATAAATAATCGCCACACTCATGTTTTTGCATTGCATGGCAGCAGGGCAAGCGGTTCCTGTATGCGATACGGGAGTGGAAAGCCCTGCACTTCGTCCATGATGCTAGAAGCTGCTCATTACCACAGCTGTGCCATGTACTCAGTTTAAAAGGGAAAGCCTGAATGCATCCAGAGAGGAGGAAAGAGGAATGGAACAAAAAAAAGCGAGTTTAAAGGACAGAGAGAAAGGCAGGAGTAGCAGCAAGCCGCTAATTGATGTGGAAGCAGGTGGCATGGAATGGTGCCCCAGCAGGTAGCGCGTGACCAGCGCTCAGGAGAGGGCACGAGGATAACTCCTGCTGAGCAGCCAGGAGCAGGACAGATCGTTACGCTCAGGAGGATCCTCTCGCTGGGTGGAGCCTGTGACTAGCAGCAGTCTGAGAATGGCACGCTTTTGCCGGGTGGAGCCTAGATTGGCAGTGGTGGGCATGGGAGCAGAGTCCAATGGATCTCTATGGGATTTCTTGGATTGGGCTGCAGTTGCAAGGGCCAGGTTGGTGAACATCTTTCCATGCTGCAAGGTCCAAGTAGGGTAAGAAGGAGAGGTGATGGTTTTAAAAGGAAAGCAACGGGGATGAGAATTTTAAAGACTCCTCTCTGAATTTTAACTCATTTTTAACTGATTATTTCTATTTATTGATTTTAATCTCCACCATTCACTTTTTATGGATTACTTATTTATTGATCCTTTTTGAGCACTGCAGCTTTTGAACACTTGTTTTGGTTTGATTTTTTGCTTGGTGTGTTTTGTCCTCATCAGTTCAGCTCATCCAGTTACGTTATTGACGGTGTCAGATTCAAGAGGTTCCCCATTATAGAAGAAGGAGCGAGGAGAAAACCCGCACCATCACAACATGTTGAAACAGTGGCACAGTGTCTAATGTTCATAACTCAAACGTTCGTTGCTTATTTACTGCACAGCACATGAATGACAAAACATATTTTCTTAATTAGGAAGTATTTGACCACTATTTTTAAAATTTAAAATACACTTTGCTGGAGTTTATATTCTTCTGTACACAATATCATAATTGACATCCTAAGAAATAACAAAGGCTTAAAATAAAGAGCACTAAAAGCTGCATAATAAAATGTATAACATTGAATTCTGCTTTATGTTAGCATCTTGATCTGGAATGGAGTAGTAATGATTGTTGCAATATTCTTTTTTTTTTTCTTTGTACGAGGAAATAGATTTATTTTCATTACAAGTATGGGTTTCATATCTCTACTAGAAGGAAAATAATACAAAAGTAAAACACTGTTTGTAACTTGTTGCATTAAATGATAAGTAACTGTTATTAAGTTAGTTTTAATAGTAATGTTTTCCAACACAGGTACTTGGTGAACATTTGTTTTCCCCATCTGGATATGAAGTTAATAAAAAGAGCATCCCTTGAATGACCAGTAGAAAAATAAACTGCTTTACGTAAATAACTGGATGAATAAATAGTCAGAAAATCAAAAATGTCTTATTTTCCACCTTCATATTAATTTAAAGACAGAATTATTAACAGAACCAATCAAAGTCTTGGACTAATTAGCATTGTGATGTGGCTCAAAATTAAACAAAAACTTAGTTTAAGAATTTGACTTAGAATTTCATAGTTTATTCAATTGTTTCTGTTACACAAAACTTTTCAATTTATTATGCAGAGGCAAGTGATTATGTAAACTGTTTTGCGTTAGAAATCAGAATCAGTGAGTTATTTCTGCTTTATAGAAAAATATTAATATGTTTGAAGAAAATGTGAAACTGTGAAAATGTGAAGAACCCTCACCTATTCTGTTTCTCTTCTTGGTACTCAAATGTGGCACTTGGTGCCATGGCCCACCTGCCAAGTTGTTGTGCCTGCTTATGTTAAAGTCATCCCTGATGGAGGATCTCTGTAATCATGGGAAAGAGAGGTCTTTTCATCAGATTGGCTGGCCCAGCACTGTTTCAGCTGTGGAATGGCCAAATGGGGGAGGCAGCTTGATGGATGAGGTTCCCAGGACTATAAACAAATCCAAATCATATAATGTGATGTCATCCATTGTTAAATTTTGCTACATACTTCTAAAATTTTTATTTTTATACTGTATTGAGGATTTGTTCTCTTCTGTGTATTGTATTGTATTGTACTGATCCCCTTCTTTTTGACACCCACTGCACGCCCAACCTACCTGGAAAGGGGTCTCTCTTTGCCTTTCCCGAGGTTTCTTCCATTTTTTCCCTACTGGTGTTTTTTTGGGAGTTGTTCCTTGTCTTCTTAGAGAGTCAAGGCTGGGGGACTGTCAAGAGGCAGGGCCGGTTAAAGCCCGTTGCGGCACTCCTTGTGTGATTTTGGGATATACAAAAATAAATTGTATTGTATTTAAGAAAGTAAAAGTATGAAATGCAATGTGCAATAATTTACACTACAATTAGTCACAACTTAGACTCATTCACATAGTTACACGTTTTTGTTTTTTTTCAGTTTATTAATAAATAACAGAAACATTCTCATACAAGTATAATTGGCATGAAAATAATTCTCTATAAAGATAGTTTGCCAGAATAAAGGAAGCCTTAATTGCAAAATTCAACTGCTAATAAGAACATTAAATGCCTGACAAGAGGAGGATAAAGGATAATGTGTGAAATATTCAGCACAATCAGGCAGTTCAGATCGATCTCAAATGCAAAATACATCAATAGGAACACATCATAAAAACTGAACACTTTATTTAGCTTTGGACAAAAAAAGCACATCTGAGACTTGATGGAAAATATGAGTGAGGAATGAAAAGTGACAAGTGATTACAGTGTGAGTGAAACATGACAAAAAAGTTAATGATACATGAAATGTGATTAATCTAGTGCATGTGAAGCCAGAAGAGCTTGGTCTGCTAAACAATGAAGATGAATCCTGGCTTGAGGCTAAAATAAACACACATACGTACACAGCTTCACCCCTAAAAAGCAGTTTAAGAGATATCTCAAATTGAACAAATATTCAGGTATACACATCATTACAAGTGAAGTATTCCTAATTAAGAAAACGAAGTAGGGAAGGTGAAAAGTGATTCTAAAGCTACTGGATGGACAAGAAATAAATAATATGAAAACTGACACCAAGCAAATGATAACACTGATATCTCATGCTCAATTAAAGAGAAAAACATCATGTCCTGAAATGGACCGTTTAGATAGTTTTAGCCATGTTATTCATTTTGAAGTCTTGAACATTAAACAAATAAAACTGATGATAGGATTATATTTCAAACAAAGCATCCCATTTTTTCCCTACCTGTTATCAACTTAATATATTTAGAAATGCAACAAAATCAACCTTAAAAAGTTACAGTAGAAATGTATTCTTCTTTCTTTACACATGTAAACATTGTTATGAATAGTTACAATCTATAACAATGAACTTCAAATATTTGTATATTTAAGATGAATTTAATTTTATTTGTGAAAGATGACAGCCACTTTCAATAATGAATGAAAATCAATTAACTTATTACCAACAAAAGCTTGTTTCATCCTTAGAAAGATTAAGTAGCCTAATTCAGAGTTAAGACTAGTAACTAATTCTAGACAAGATGCTATCACACTCCCTGGAAAGTGCAAATAACTGTCCACCAAAGATACTCACAAAAAACACCCAAATAAATATAAATTTTACATCAAAATACATTTTATTTAAGGTGCTTCAAGTGATCAGTTTTTAATTTACAATTTGAAACAACTCTGAAAGCATAAACCAAAAGGGCTCCTCATTTATTTGTCTAAATTTGGTTTGAAAAGTATGCAAATGTACCGCTGGCAACAAATATGGAACCACCCATTTCCATGATCATTGTAGATATTGTTTCCCTCTCCAAGAGGAGTCTGGTTTGTGCTTTAAATTACTATTGTTGAATTAACGCTCAAAATAAAATATTATTGCCTTTCTTGCCAGGTACCAAGGCTAATCTTGGCAGTACTCTATTATATTTGTGATCGAAGCAGTCTCCCCACCAGATGTTGGTTTGGTTTTATCCATTTATCAAATGTGGACTGTTCTCCTTTGGAGGTGTATGGATAAAATAAAAGAAGATTTAAAGGAAAAGGGCTTGACTGGTGAGGAGGTGCAAGAACAAGCTGTTTGGAGAAGATTGATCAAGCACATCAACCCCACATAGAAGTTGGAAAAGATGAAAAAGAAGAAGAAGGACAACTCTTCTCTTACAATAGTGTGTTAATATTGTTATATTTTAATTATTTGAGGTACAAGCGACTGGGAGCCCAATCGAATTGGGCTACAAATTCTACGTTTGTAAAATCCATACTTTATCTGCCAAAGAATTATTTGTTTTTTTAAGTCCTTGAAATGATTTTGTTATCATGGCACTGATTTGTGCTTAAAATAGACCTTTTCGGCCGGTGTAATGAAGAGTTTCCTGTTTAAATGGGGCTGCGTGACGTGAACTCAGCTCTTCGGCGCACCTCATTTGATTTTTCAAATTTTCAAAACAAACCGGATTTTATGACTCTAATCAGAGTCGGAGTAATAATTATGTTGCCGTGGTCATTTTAGATCTGAGATCGGCTAGAATTTAAACTATGACCATTGTTAATACCCAGCCGTCATTACTCAGTTTGCCAATAGGTGTCAGAAGAACGGATGCCAAAACTGAACTGCCCAAAGATAGATTTCGACGTACCAAGCAAATGGCGATACGTTCTAAGTTACTTACAGTTCCGGAGCTGTCGAAGGGTTTAAGTCAGTCGACGATGTTAGTCCTGGAAAACCAACACCGACTTACTATACTCGGCTGTCCAGCGGCAACACTGAAGCATTTGAACATTCTTAGCCAATTATGCAATACTGCGTCCGTGTTTGCCACGTGATGTTCTATATACAGAGGCAGAATCCCACTGCATGGTTCTATCTTGTATTGAGTCGAGGTATTGACACGAACACCATATATACGGGGTATTGACGCGAACACCATACATACAGGGTATTGACACGAACACCATACATACAGATAGTATCAAATAATATATAAGGTTTCTGCATTCTAATAGGTCCGGTAAGGACTCCCACAACACAGTGCATGACAGCCTCCTAAAGAGTTATGGAAACGAAAATGACAATATAGCTTGCAGCAAGATGATGAAAATAAAGAGGAGATAGACAGTGGGATTGATGCGCATATAGTTTTGCAAAATGCATACAAAAAATCATTTTACATATAATTTTGCAATCATAATACTCATTAAATAGTGTTATACTTATTTTTTTGGGAATGGCAAACCTAGAATAGTGCTCTGTAAACTTTGTTTAAATTTATGTTTTAGCCTACATTTTTTTCATAGCTAGTTAAGCTTGACATGGCCAGTTTCAGAGCATAATCTATACTAATAAAAGGCAAAGCCCTCACTGACTGACTGAATGACTGGCTGACTGACTGACTGACTGACTCACTCACTCACTCACTCACTGACTCATCACTAATTCTCCAACTTCCCGTGTAGGTAGAAGGCTGAAATTTGGCAGGCTTATTCCTTACAGCTCACTTACAAAAGTTAAGCAGGTTTCATTTCGAAATTCTACACGTAACGGTCAATAACGGTTGACTTATTTATGGCCCCATCTTCACGAAATTTGGTAGGTGGCTTCCCTGCACTAACCAAAACCGATGTACGTGCTTATTTCGGTGGTATGACGCCACTGTCGGCCGCCATATTGAATTTTCCAAACATCATTAATTCTTCAACTTCCCGTGTAGGTAGAAAGAAGGCTGAAATTTGGCAGGCTCATTCCTTACAGCTTACTTACAAAAGTTAAGCAGGTTTCATTTTGAAATTCTACAAGTAACAGTCATAACGGTCGACAACGTCCACCATGTTGAATTTTCTTATTTATGGCCCCATCTTAATGAAATTTGGTAGGCGGCTTCCCTGCGCTAACTGAAACCAATGTATATACTTATTTCGGTGGTATGACGCAACTGTCAGCTGCCATATTGAACTTTCCAGCGTCACTAATTCTCCAACTTCCCGTGTAGGTAGAAGGCTGAGATTTGGCAGGCTCATTCCTTACAGCTTACTTACAAAAGTTAAGCAGGTTTCATTTCGAAATTCTACACGTAACGGTCATAACGGTCCACAACGTCCACCATGTTGAATTTTCTTATTTATGGCCCCATCTTCACGAAATTTGGTAGGCGGCTTCCCTGTGCTAACCGAAACCAATTACTTATTTCGATGGCATGACGAAACTGTCGCCCGCCATATTGAACTTTCCAATGTCACTAATTTTCCAACTTCCCGTGTAGGTAGAAGGCTGACCCCATCTTCACGAAATTTGGTAGGTGGCTTCCCTGCGCTAACCAAAACCTATGTACGTACTTATTTCGGTGATATGACGCCACTCTCGGCCACCATATTGAATTTTCCAAACATCACTAATTCTCCAACTTCCCGTGTCGGTAGAAGGCTGAGATTTGGCAGGCTCATTCCTTACAGCTTACTTACAAAAGTTAAGCAGGTTTCATTTCGAAATTCTACACGTAACGGTCATAATAGTCAACAATGCCCACCATGTTGAACTTTCTTATTCATGGCCCCATCTTCACGAAATTTGGTAGGTGGCTTCCCTGCGCTAACCGAAACCAATGTACATACTTATTTCGGTGGTATGTTGCCACTGTCAGCCGCCATATTGAACTTTCCAACATCACTAATTCTCCAACTTCCCATGTAGGTAGAAGGCTGAAATTTGGCAGGCTCATTCCTTACAGCTTACTTACAAAAGTTAAGCAAGTTTTATTTCGAAATTCTATGTGTAACAGTCATAACGGTTGACAACGTTCGCCATGTTGAACCTTCTTATTTATGGCCCCATCTTCACGAAATTTGGTAGGTGGCTTCCCTGCGCTAACCAAAACCAATGTACGTACTTATTTCAGTGGTATGATGCCACTGTCGGCCGCCATATTGAAGTTTCCAATGTCACTAATTCTCCAACTTCCCGTGTAGGTAGAAGGCTGAAATTTGGCAGGCTCATTCCTTACAGCTTACTTACAAAAGTTAAGCAGGTTTCATTTCGAAATTCTATGCGTAATGGTCATAACGGTCAACAACGTCCGCCATGTTGAACTTTCTTATTCATGGCTCCATCTTCACAAATTTGGTAGGTGGCTTCCCTGCGCTAACCGAAACCAATGTACGTACTTATTTGACAGATGCCGAATGTCTCTTCAACACAAGTCCTACAAATACTGTCGTATTTGAAACAAACCATGAAACTCAAACCGATTATGACAGCAGCAATCCAAGCTGTGAGATCTGAAACAAGATTACTGTTCACATGGCCAACTGTACGTTGCATGCTCAAGAGTAAGCTCAGCGCACAGCTACAGCTTGGTCATATTACAACTGGAGGGCCGAACTCACAATGTAGCATACAAAGAGATCCTTAACAAATAATTATTGGTATATTTTCCCTCAGTTTAAAAAGGTTTAATTTTCTTCATAATAAAAATTTTAAGGCAGTACTTCGCCGCTGCAAAGCGCGGGTATTTTGCTAGTATATATATATATATATATATGACAGCAACACTCATCACTCACAACAGTGACAAAACAATTACATTGACAATCATATTACGTTATTTTCAAAATGTTTCCTTTTCTCTTTCATTACTTCTTTAATACCCTACTTCTCCGCTGTAAAGCGCGGGTATTTTGCTAGTTTTCATATAAGCCTATGTTACTGTGATAATGTGGGAGCCCAAGCCATTTCTTAAATATTTTTGTTTTGTTTTTTTGAGAAACCTCATAGACTGTCAGAGACTACATCAGCTCGGAAGCAGTTCAAACTGTAGGCACCATAGCTTCAGCTTACTAGAAAGCAAGGCTTGTCTGTGCTCACAAGACCTTTCATATTTTTTTTTCTCAGTTGCTTACTTTAGTCTTTGTACTTGAGGCTTGTATTATAACACCATACTAAACTATTAAATGGCTTCTCTGACACCATCAGCATTGGTATTCTATTAACATGGTATCTGTGATGTATAATTTTTTTTTCTGATAATGAAGATGATTCTGGAATTGTAAGGTTTCAACATTTCCCTTGCTCATGTTATCTCTGAAAGAAGCCCTTTTAGCAGTCATTTAGTACATATTATAGTTGTGGTTGTATCATTCCTGTAGGCACAGACAGGACATAGCTGTTGTCCAGTAGAATGATAAAATGGTGCCTTCTACCATTGTGCCATTTCCAAATATTGCCAGAATGTAATTTATTTGGCGTTGCAATGCAGAACTGTAAGTTTCTGGGGGAAAAAAATCCAGATTTGTTATAGTCACCCATGATCATATCCAGAGTAGTTATTAAGCAACTATCACCAAGTCAAAGTAAAAGAATTATTTAATATTCACAAAGTAATTAATGAATGTTCAGGTGTCACCTGTCTTTGGCACCAGACATTAAGACTGAAAGAAAATGTACAACTCTCCTTCACAGCAACTAAATCACACATAGTTTGGGTCTTCCATTTAACCTTTTGCCTATTGCACCTCAGGGATGTAATAGGGTCTTTCTTGAACAAACAAGGACTATCATGTAGTGATTAGTTTTCATAATGTTCTGCCACAGTTTGAAAAAGACAGATCACAAAGCAAAACACCAAGATGAAGATGAGACAGTTAAATTCTGCCAGCTGTCCAAGGTCAAAAGACTGTCAAAATTGAGTTATAAAAGTCCAATATGTACAATCAAAGCTTATTTTGGCTTGACTGAACTTATACTTTGTCAGTATGAACTGTCATTTCAGAGTTCTAGATTATGGCCTAATTCAAAGGATGAAACCAATCAAAATCATTTTTGAATTATGGAACAAACTCCATGATATTGACTTAAATGCTGTATAGTTTGTTCCATCCTTCCTGGGCTGAGGTTGTTTTTAATTAATCATCTAAAAAGGACAGACTCACATAGATATTTGTGGCACTTCCTTATATGCAAATAAGACTAAAAGGAAAATAAGTACTAAACCCTTCTGGATACTACTATTTTAACATCTGATATCTGTTTAGCATTTAGACATGTTGCAGTGCTCCTTTGCACTATTGCCAGCATGTCTTACATCGGAGACAAGCCATGTGATAACTTAATTTCAAAGACACAAATCCCATCAATTGAGACAATCCTGTGATCTCGTAAATGTTCAGATATCTCATTGCTGCACTATTAGAAAAGTATCAGTTGTTTTTATTGCCTATCCTCAGGCTCAACAGTCTACTACAGGAAATAATACATTCCATTTTTCTGAGTGATTGTTTTATTGGGATAGTAAACTTTTATATATATCTTGTATAGCACAATGTTGTTTTACAACTTTTATTGCATAAAGAGCTGCAGAACTTTAGGTGCTGTCATTCCTACTAATAACTTATAAAAACTTCTGGAAGAAAAAACAATCTGACATTTTTAAATGAAGGATTCTGATTGTTTAAATAAAAATAAGTTTTGCTTTAAAAGTATATTTTGTTGAGCATCCACATACTAGATTTTTTGACCAAAGGTGGGCTGTCTTGAGCATACCACAAAGACAGAATAAATGCATAACATGATAGCTACAGAATAAGATGAACGATTTACAATGATGATAAAATAAAAAATAATGATGGGTACCTAACTACTCAAAGGGTTACTTATGGGGTTGGTTCAAGATGGAAAAAGGAATACATCGGGATTAATATGGGTTAAGCTAGTATGGAATAAAGCGAGAGATTTAGCTATTCGAGTTCACTACAGGCTTCCAAATTCTGATATTTTAGGCAATACCACATTATTTAATGAAATAAGATTAAGATGATGTAGTGATATGTAGTGATCATGGGTAATTTTAAATTTCCACATATTGATTGGGAAGCCCTAATTGAAAATAACAAAGAGGAAGCCAAATGGTGCTAATGACAAATGACTGTTTTCTCACCTAGTTTGTTTCAAGCCCAACACATGATAATACCAGTCTAGATCTCATGTTATAAAAACAAATTATGTGATACTTTAAGCAACAGTGACAACAATGTGGTAAAATTTGAGATTATGTTTGAAAACCCACAAATGTTTACCAAAACAAAGTTTTAAATTGTAGAAAGCAGACTTTATGTAAAAACACAGGAACTATAAATGACCGGTAATGACACACTGCACGATAACATCCAGTGAATACACTTGACTTGAGCATTCATAATTTTCATACTCTTTCTCTGTACGTTTACCATTGGTTTGCCCAGATGTTGCTGCTTCCTGAGCATCTCTTCTTTTCTCCACCCTAGCGCCCCGCTTCTTCTCTTCATTCATCTGCATCTTTTCGGGTTAAACTGATTAAGTCCGTGTTTGTGTTGCAATTACTTAGTATGTTTTCCTTAATTTTCAATCTGCCTCAAGAATGATATAAGATATGAAGAGGTAGGGGAAGTGACGTCGAAGATGGTAGGGATGAGAACGGCACCCATACGCATGCGCAGCACAGCCGTCCTGCTGGCTGCTGCTGAGAGTTGATTCTACATTAAAATAAAGAGTAATAACCTTGGAGGTCAATCATTACCCCAAAAGCATATAGTAAATGTCACATAATATATGTGTACCAAATTTCAGGTCGATAGTTCAAATGATTTGCAAGCTACCGGTGATTTAAAATCCTGGACAGACAAACAAATAGCCATGGTAGTGTATTAAATATAAAGATAGCTGGTGTCATGAGAGACCTTCTGATAGAGGCTCAAAATGAATATATTCCGAAACCAATAAAGCAGAAAGACTACAAAAATAAGATAATGGATAAAGAAGGGCATTCGTAAAAAGGTAAAAGTGAAAAAAACATCACTGTACAAGAAAGTTAAGCAAAACAGACAAATAATTCTGATGCAGAGGAAAACCGGACACTACAGTAAGTGATGAAAAAAAGGTCAAAAAAAAAAAAAAACACGTGAAGCCAAAATAAATAGCAAGCAATTTTTTGACTACTACTCTAGTAAAAAGAAGGACCCTCAGGGACACAAAAGGCATAATCATTGAAAATGAGAAGGAAATAGCAAATTAACTGAACAAACACCCCCAAATATTTTAAAAGGAAGAAACAAGAAACAATTGGAATGTCCTGTGTAGAAATACAAACAAGCGCAGAGTTGATAGTTTAAAATAGGAGAGTCAGATTTGCTTCAAACCCTCACTGTGTTGAAGGCTAACAAAAACCCTGGAAATGATGGGAATTTTACCATGTGTTGAAAGAAATGAAATATGTCATCTATAGACTGTTATTAGGCATATCTTCGCAATCACTTGAGAAATGAAAAGTACCTGAGGACTGGAATTTGTAAATATGACTCCAGTCTTTAAGAAGTGATACAAAATAGATTTGGGTAATTACAAACCAATAAGTGTTACTTCTGTGCCATGCAAAATTATTGAAGGTATAATAAGAAATAAATTAGAAAAGTACTTATTTGAAAATAGTATACTAAATAACAGTCACAGGTTTATGAGAGGAAGACCTTGCCAAACCAATATTTACATTTTTTTGAAAAGGCAACTATTATAGCTGACAAAAGCAAAGTTGACTTTCAAAAAGAAAAATTTTGACACAATCCCACATCAAAGATTAATTGTAAAAATAGAAGCTGTAGGCATCAGAGGTAACCTACAAAACAGAATCTCAAGAAATTAATCTGGCAAGTGACAAAGAGTACATTTAAGAGGAGTATGCGCCATGCGAAGTGAGGTTATCAGTAGAGTCCCCCAGGGTCTGACCTTGGACCGTTACGTTTTGTGATTTATATTAATGACATTAATTCAGGTATAGTAAACTTGAGAAATCTGCAGATGATTCAAAAATTGGAGGGATGGCAGGCACTGGGGAGAAAGCAAAATCAATTTAGGCTACTTGGACAAGTTTCATAAACCAGAAAAACACATGGAAAATACAATTTAATGTAAAAAGTGCTATACCCGATCAAAATCAACGTCAATTGTAAATATACGACTTGAGGCACTGTTCTAAGGGAAGCAACCTCTGAAAAGGATTTAGTGTTAACACAATATTTTCATCAACTAAGCAACATACAGAAGAAATTAAAAAGGCAAGCAAAATGTCAGTTATCTATACTAATAAAAGGCAAAGCCCTCACTGACTGACTGACTGTGACTGACTGACCGACTCACTCACTCACTCATCGCTAATTTTCCAACTTCCCGTGTAGGTAGAGGGCTGAAATTTGGCAGGCTCATTCCTTACAGCTTACTTACAAAAGTTAAGCAGGTTTCATTTCGAAATTCTACACGTAACGGTCATAACTGAATCCTACTTACGTACATATATATGGCCATAGCCTGCAGCTCGGTCACCATGTGAGGCAGAGTTGCGTCCCCCATCACCACGCCTCCCACGTAGTTGGCTGCCTGCCTATATTACGTCCCCCATACCCACGCCTCCCACGTAATTGAGTGCCTGCCCATATAAGGCCGTCTGTCAGCAGCAATCCAAGCTCTGAGAAAACAGTAAAAAGGAGGCGTGTCAGACGTTGTGCTACATTTTCTGATGCAGCTAGACGAAAACAACTTTGTGACGCCGCCACCAAATACACGCAGAAAAATCCACAAGTTAATAGACACGCTGCCGCTAAATACTCGCAGGCTAATCCACAAGTTCATAGAGGCGCTGTCGCTAAATACTCGCAGGTTAATCCACAAGTTCATAGACAAGCTGTCGCTAAATATTTGCAGGCAAATCAAAAAGTTAATACCGGGAATGCCTGTTAAACATCTTAGATTCACGAGTAGTGATTTGGGTGGTGAGATGTCTATCGAGGTGATCACTGTAACATTTATATGTCATTGAAATGTATTATCAGGCATGGTTTAGGCACCTATGTCATCAGGAAGGCACCAGAAATAGGGACCTCAAGGTTACTATTATGGAAGTTAATTTAGAGCACGGATGCCGTGAATGTAAGAGCTGTAATAAATAAAGTTCCCCTGCATACTTTAAAAGAAAGTCTCGCCATCATTTCATTTTTCGCAATTTGTGAAAACAAGACATGGTTTCAGAATAGAGGACAGTCATGGATTTTGTTGGAGTTCCCTCGCCACGAATTGACTGAGATTCTCTTAACCTGCCGGGAGAATGGAAAAAGTTCAGACAGCACGTGGAGCTGATGTTTTCTGGCCCGCTAAAAGGCAAAGATGAGAGTGAGAAGTGCAGCTACCTGCTCCTGCGGACTGGGGGAAAAGGAAGAGACATTTTTAACACATTGACTCTCACCCAGGAGGAAGCCAAGGTACTGAAAACTTATTATCACCGTTTTGAGGCGTTTGTCATGCCTAAGACAAATACGATATTCGCGAGATACAAGTTTAATGAGAAAACGCAAGGTATAAACAAGACTTTTGATCACTTTGTAACGGAGTTAAAATTGCTGGTGAAGGACTGTGCTTATGCAAACGAAGATGAGATGGTCAGGGATAGAATAGTGTTTGGCACAAACTCAGCGAGAGAAACTTTTAAGTGCCAGGTCTGAGCTAACATTAAATAAAGCCGTGGACATCGCAAGATCGCACGAGATAGCACAAGCACAGCTGAGAACCTTCTATGCATGTACTCCGAGCGGCTCATGTGAACTGACTGTGAACGCAGTATGCAGACAACAAGCAAGAGCTCCAAAGAGCGCTGAACAAAAAACACATTGCACAATTGAGAAGGCAGCAAAAGAATATGAAGCGAGTGACGCATACAAGCATATTCATAAGTGCAGCTACTGTGGAAACAAAGCACACGGTGGAAAAAGTCAATGTTCAACTAAAGGAAGACAGTGTAAGAAATGTGGTAAATTGAACCACTTCACTAAAGTTTGCAGGACTGGGAAAGGTAAACCTGTGCATGCAGTGTGTGATGTCTCAGATAAAGAGGAAGATGAGCTGTTTATTGATGCAGTAGGAAAGAAACAAGCCTTTGTAGACATATCAATAGGAAAACAAGGTGTAAAGCTTAAGTTTAAATTAAGTTCATAGACATGCTGCCGCTAAATATTCACAGGCAAATCCACAACTTAATACCGGGAATGCCTGTTAAACATCTTAGATTCACGAGTACCGATTTGGGTAGTGAACACGTCGATGAATGAAACTTGTTATCTTTACAACGGTTGACAAACACAGAATGTAACTAGAACATAACACATCCTCAAAATACGAACCTGATTGAAAGAAATAGTGATAATCAAATCCATGATGACAGCAACACTCGTAACAGTCACAAAACAATTACATTGACAATCATGTTACGTTGTTTTTAAAATGTTTCCTTTTCTTTTTCATAACTTCTTTAACACACTACTTCTCCGCTGTGAAGCGCAGGTATTTTGCTAGTATTGTAATAATTGTTGAATATAAATTGAGGGACGTTATTCTCAGACTGTATAACCCATTAGTGAGACGGCATCTTGAGTATTTTGTGCAATTCCGACACCACATTACAAGAAAGACATAGCAGCTCTTGAAGTTGTACAGAGGAGAGCAACCAAGTGCATCCCAGGACTTAAGAAATGTTGTGCTTTGACAGACTCTGAGAATTAAACCTGTTTAGCCTGAAGCAGAGTGGTCTGCATTAGGACTTAATCTACAGTAGATTTTCTAAATTCTCAAAGGCATTGATAAAGTAGATCCAGCAGAATTCTTTCAGGTTAATAATGAATCACATACTCAAGGACATCAGTGAAAATTAAGGGGAATTTAAGACTAAAGCTAGAAAGCACTTCTTTACATGAAGAGTTGTGGGAATCTGGAACAAACTACTCAACCATATAACCGAGAAAGGAAAAATCCTTGACATTCTTTAAGAAGTATCTGGAGGAGATATTTGGACATCTTAGCTATTAGTTAAGCAAATGAGCTTGAGGGACTGAATGGTCTCCTCTCATTTGTCAAATTTCTTATGTTCTGTGTTTTGAATTGTTTTCTTCTTTAAATTTTTCTGGCTTTCTGTGATCCTTATTACACAATTTATATATCTGCATGGGGGGTTTTAACCCGAATAATTCCTATATTGCCTTAATTTTTTTCTGAAAGCTTCCCAAATAATGTTATCATTTTCTAATTTTTATTACATAACACCTTTTCTGCAAGCTAGCACTGTGGTTTCAAAGGAAATATTCCCAGA
Source organism: Polypterus senegalus (assembly GCF_016835505.1). NCBI lineage: Eukaryota > Metazoa > Chordata > Cladistia > Polypteriformes > Polypteridae > Polypterus > Polypterus senegalus. Next base: position 83,237,780 of record NC_053157.1, read on the forward strand.
GGGCATTGCTGGTGCACACAGCATGTGATATTACCTGCGCAACTATTTAAAGATAAACATCTGAGATTGGATAAACAAAGTGCTGGTTACCTAATCTTCAGGGTTACTTTTCTTTGGTCCAACAAAATATTTCATTCTGGTTTTTAGATTTTGATTCTTTGTTCATGATTTTATATAAACAAAAGATTCACAGTTACAAGAACAACGCCAATTTTACTGAATATGTTCATCTCCTGGTCCTCTCTCATAAAATATATTTAGTCTTCTTGTGGGATCACAATAGGCTGGTCCATTTATCCACACCATGAACTAAAACATTACCCATTCTTAACTACTATACCCATCCCTCTAATTGCTCCAGCCTCTCCTCCTCTCCAATAGACAAGACCTTGTTAACATTCCTCTCTATAACCCATGCCCTTCATACTGATAACTGGAAGGGACATTTAAAGGTCCTTCCAGGATCAATTGTAGGAGAATGTTCAAGTCTATTCTGAGCTGAAGACAAGCCTTGGAGTATTATCTCATAGCTTCCCCTGGCTGTCCCAGGAATCCTTGTGGTCCTGAAGTATAATGTATATTAAAAGTACTAATCAATCATGCAGAGGCCATGAATAGGGGATCTTTGCCTACCTGCTACAACATAATATCCCAAAAATATTTCTTTTTTCCTAGATGCCGTCTATAATTTGCAAAATTGGTGTCCCTTTCAATAAAGGATCTGGGAAGTTGCACTTGTGGTGTCGACTATTGCCAGATTTTTGACAATTACTTGCAATTAAAATCTGTAAAACATGCTAATCTGTGATCCATTCACCTTAGTCACATGTTCTTTTTTTCATGTTTTTGTGAAAATGTGCTATTAATTTTTTTAAATAACAATTAACAAGTCAATAGAAAATGAGTAAATTAAGAGGAGTTATGTACAGTAAGTACTGAAATATATATTTATTTCAATATTCATTTTTTACTTTGAGTCCTTTTGCATTTTCTTTAAATTCTGAAATTGCATTAAACATTAGAAGAATATATTTAACACTAAACAGATGTACTGCGACTTTGTATTTAGCCGTTAATCTACTTTATGAAGCTGAACATATGATTGTGTGATATTCTGTTTAACCTATCTCTGCCACAATTTGCACAGATTCGCCATTTGAACAGTAGAGGACCATAGGCTATGTTTCATTCCAAAACTTTTCCCTCTGGAAATCTTTATTTAGTGACTGTACCTGTGCTTCATTAGGGAAGTGCCCCTAGGAGGCATTTTTGGGACTTGGCACAGGAATGCAAACTTGCTCCCAATGGTGTATTTAGTCAGTGAAATTTTGGTTTGTGGCCACATTTTTTTTCTCCTGGGGAATTTATTAAGTCACCACACCTGCACTTTTTCCCATTTTGAGCAGCCCACTGCTGGGCCTTGGCACCAGCCACTAATGCACTTTTATTTTATTTTTTTAAATTGTGCACATCTCTAACACTGAAACTGGGTATTGTGAGGAACAGTTAGCGTCCTTACCCACTGGGACTCCCTCAAGATGGAAGGGCAGAGACAGCTTGCACAGGGCTTTGTCTCCCCCAGTATGCTTGATGGTAGTGAGCTCAGGCTCGGTTCCCTGCATAGGTGCCCACAAGGTGTGCTGGGTATTGTAGACCTGAACAACCTTGTTGAGTCCAGTGGGGGTCACCAGAGGCAGCTACGGAGTTTGGGAGTCCCTACTCCATAGGGCTCCAACCTCACTTTTATGTGCTTTAGAGCTGCAGCATCACACAACCAGAAACACTCCCAGGAATTAGATAAAAGGTGCTACCTGCCTCAGATCAACGAGCCAGAGTCTGATGGAAGGTAAATTAAGCTTGTGAAGATGATTGGAGGAGGCAACCTTTCCTGTGTTTCCATCTATAATATAGTGGAAGTCAGAGATCTATGATTGTGTTTAATTGTACTTGTGGCTGTAGTGATAGGAAACACTTGTCCAAGAAGAGTTTCCCACAATATAAGACTCTTTTGCCTTTTATACTTACAGTATGTCTGAGCCTGTTTGCTTTGTTTGGGGAGCTGGTGTCCACAATATGTAAAATATAGATTTCAGAAGACAAGTGACTTGGTCTGCCGCAGTCCCCAGTCAAACACTTGTCTCATTTTTTCAATACAAGGATCACTCTTCCTCTAAACAATACACTACCCACAACATACACTTTATTGATAAAATATGAAACTAACCGTGGTGTATTTTTACAGTGGAATGGAGGCTGAATAACTGGAATATTATAGATGGAAACACAGGAAAGATTGCACTACTCTTAAATATTATCCTGTTTCTATTGGTTGGCCAGGAATTGCTGTGAAATCTAAAAACCCTGGTCAATCCAACTTGGCTTGTTACTGTTTAGGAATATAAGAGATAAGACAAGTAAGAGTAAATCATTTAGTCCATCAAGCTCATGGGTTTGCTAATAGCTAAAATGTCCCAATATCTCATTTCAGATACTTGTTAAATGTTGTCTAGGTTTGTGCTTCAACTACGTGTATTGGTAGTTTGTTTCAGATTCCCATAACTGACTGTAGAACAAAGTGGCTTCTTAACTGCACGTCCACTTAATTTCCATTATTACTATGTTCCTTATCATGACAAGCAGATTTAAACTAAAATGATAACTGAACAGAGAAATGTTGAAATATTTTTCATTTTGGGTATTAAAAACAGAAATTGGCTAAGTTTTTTCTCTCCATTTCAGTTTTTTTATTTATTTTTTTATTTTGTATTTATTTATTTATTTTTTCAGAATAAAATCATTTTCTTTTTGCTAAGGGTGTTAGAAAAACTCAAAGACACATTCTCTGCTTTAGTTTTCTAATCTTTTTTCCTATCTTTTTTAATTGGATATGGTTCCAAAATCCGGCTGTTTTTATCTTTCAAGCATGTGTGGGTGTCTGAGTCACCTAACAAACTGAAATCTGACAAGTGTGATTTTTTTTTTCATCAACTCCAGAGATTTAAAAATTGCATTTGTTTGTAGAGTGAGTGGCCTTCATAGCAGACCTGGAAGTTGCCCCCTGTAATTATAACACTCTGGCTCTTTTAAAGGTTCTTAAAGGTTTCTAAGATTTAGTTGTTTTATCTAAAGGTGCCAATGACATTATTTTGAATGTAAAAATAATTAGTGTTTTGATAAGATTTGCTTTAATAATATGTAGTTATTTACTGGATGATGTGTAAATCGTCTGGCATTTTTGAGTGCATTGTTTCACCATTAACCTCAAGGGTGAGCGTGCAGGATCATAGTTCACCTGAACATGATAAGTGAAGTGTGCACTCAATCCTGGCTACTTTATACTTTATTTAGTTTGCTGCTTGCTTATCCTTTTTGTCTATGCTTGGTCATTTCAGATGGTCATTCTTTTCTAGCAATTAATTTGTAGAACTAATTTCATAAGTAAGAGAAAAAAAACAGCACATGATTTATTCAAATACATTTATACTTAAAATAAGGTCAACAATATCAATACCTTTTTTCATCTCAGACCTTTTTGTTCATTTACCAGCTAAAATAGTGCTTCACCCAGAATTATTTGCATAGATAATATTCCCTGAATGACCACCAGAAGAAAGAAAATGGCTACCAAGGTAAGATTATGCTCACCATTTTGTCCAAGTTAGTAAGAAGTGACCATTATGATTAGCAAACAAATAAACAGCCTTTAATACTAACATCATGGCATATTCTTATTTAACTGGTTCTAAAATCTGCAGATAAGTCATTTCATTTTATACTTAGCCAGGTGTCCAGGAGCTAGGTTTGTCAGACCAACAAAGCCAACTTTCTTGGGAAATGTTAGATTTATATATCCTTTATGATTCTATACTATTTGAAAATGTTTACTTTTGAAAGACTAAAAATCATATGCATCCTGGGTTGATATTTAGTGGTGCTACCTATTCTGTAGAATAACTAACATAATCATAATGATGAACATTTGTTTTCAGAGAATACATTGGTCAAATAGTCCTTAATCTAAATGGTTTGAGAAATTTACACTTATCCACTAAGTGCAAATTATGTGAGGGAGCTATTAATTGCTAGAAGGTTCCTTCATCAGTTTTGATATTTTCCTTTCTTAATGGATATAGCAGTAGCACATCTGGAGTCAGAGTCGAAAGTCAGAATGTAAGTTGCAACAAAGGCAAACAGTTGGCTGGATGCTATGGACTTAGAAAATTGGTGTGCCTGTACTTAGTTAGGCTTATGGATTTAAATTTTTTCGTTATGTTCTTCACTTTCTTTTGAACTCAGTAACAATTCCGCTGGAGTTAGAGATTTGTGCCCCTTTATATAACATTCAAGAGTCACAATATGCTGCTATTTCCTCAAGTACTTGCCCTAAACTGTCTTTTGAGCAAAATGTTTCTTTTAGAAAAAAGCACATGGCAGTGCATTGTCAATTTCCAGCCTGTGTTTGTGCCTACCCCAAAGGAATATGTCTGGAGCTGTCCTGTTTGAAATTCAGGGAACCCATTAAATCAGAAAGTGCCTACAGTACCTTGTCCTTGTTAACTCATTCAGTTGCCATAGCCTTCTGAACTTGTCTATTTTAAAAGACTGAAAACTACAGGTAAGGGCCTTAAGTCCACTTTGGAAATGACGCTCACACTTTCTAATGAAATCCTTTTTATCTCCTTCCTTGATATGCAGAAACATAAATTATTCCCATAAATCTATAGATGAAGCTTTATTCTGATTTATTTTAAGAACCTTATTAGAAAGAAAACTCATCCAGGCCAAGAGTAAGCTTGTATTATTTTCTGAAAAAATTCTTAATTAATACCATATATTATGACTAAAGATGCAGTCATTAATCTGGAGACCATTTTCACATGCAAACCCATATTAGTAGACTCATAGCACAGACACGCACACTCACACACCACACACAAACAAACTGTGCATAGCATGCTCATGTAAATGTTATCTAATTCAATTCAGTTTATATGTATATTGAACTGGTGTTCTTAAAGAGTGAAAACGTCATAACCATATTTTTATATAGAAGTACATACCGTAAGCACACATAAGTTAACAGTACTACAAACATTGGTACGTTTTGGGTAAAAGTAATTGAGGACATGCTGACAGGAGTCCAAATAACACAAATATAGACAGCCAACAACAGAGAAGATTTAAATAAGAACTTTTCTTAGCACTGTTCTCCCAGAAGCTAATTTTAGGAGTGGCCATTAGGGACAAGAATAGTCAGAAAGTGCTCAGTTGGCCAGAACAATTGGCCATTTACTCTTCCATGTATACATTACTTGCTAAAGTCCAGAATTGTATAATATGACAATGTAGTGCCATGTTAGTAATCTTTGACTCTGGTTTCCGGCTGCATTGACATTTCACAGTGTAATGATTTAAGTAATGTTGCTGGGGAACCCTGTGTCACAGCTGCATCCTGAGAAAAAAAATCAACTGCTATTAATTGCCACAAATGTAATTTTCATAATCCCACAGTTCTAGATGTGAATCCTGACTCAGTCTCTATTTTTGCTGAGTTTGCTCTTACCTACTGTGCCGGTGCTGATTTCCTCTGGGTATGCTGGGTACTAATGATAATACAGGTTTGGTCTTTTTGCCATTTTTACCTGGCTGATATGACAGTCCAGAGATAGTCTGGTGTCTGATCTCAGGTTTGCTTTTTCCTTTGCCACCAGTGCAGCCTAGAGTGGCTCTAGCACCATACATTAATAATTGTAATGCAGTTGCATTATTAAATAATTATTTCCATTAACAACAACAATACTATTACACCATACCATTTTTTAACGTCACTTGAACTTGAGCAGGGCTGTGGGAGGCAGGAGTCTATCCTAACAAGCATAGTCATAGCCAGTCCATCACATGGTAAACACACTTACACATTTGACATATCTAACAGCAGAAAAGAAAGGCAAAATGGTTCCAATTTTCATTTGTGATATTCAAAATTATTTGTTTTGAAGTAAATGTCTATGTGCTAAGCTGCTTGAAAGGTCAACAATGCAGTTTCTGCATATGGCACCCACAAAACAAGCTCTCGAATTTGACATTCAGTTTCAGTAACAACAAATTCTTTTCTTTCAATGCCTATGGTGGAAAGTAAATATGAAAAAGTAAAGCAATTGAAAACAATTAAAAAGTTGAAAGCTAACCAAGTTATGATAAAGTCATACACATCTAGAGAGACTGCACCTTGACAGGCACTCAGTTTCACAGTGCAGAACCCTTAATCCCAACGTCTGTGTCAATGAAGGTAAGGACTGAGGACAGAGAACAAAGGGACGGATCATAATAGGGTTGCAGGGCTCCATGTGATCAATGACAGAAAAAGAGGTAAGAAAACATAAAAGTACATAATCCAAAAGAGTGGTCTATATATTGTGATGGATGGCCGGCAGCTCATCCTGGCTGACACATCCAAGATGCTAGATGGCGTCTTACCTGCAGCCTAGAAATGCCCTGGATTCCCACAGGGCATCATTGGAGATGGAGTTCGCCTTTGCAGCCCTGGTGGGTGCCGCTGTGTGATGCTGCAGGGAGACGTAGGGATTTTTATTTGCCCTATATCCGGGCTGGAGAAAAAAATATAAGTCTTCATCTGATGTGGAAGTGCTATTAAATCACATGGACAGAAGGACAGGACTATGCGAGACCCAGCAAAAGGAGCCGGAGTTGGGAGGTAAAGTGACGGAGCTGTTGGGAGGAGAGGAGGAGAATTATTATTATTATTATTGTTATTATATTTGATTATTGATTTATTTGTTTATGGTGATGTTAGTGGTGTCTACTGTGGCACAATATTAAAAAGAAGAAATTAAAATATTTCTAAGTGCTTTTACCTGGTGTCTGGATGTGTTGTCTGTGGGGTTTGAGGAGCGACAGTGCCCTCTAGTGTCACAATATACATATGCCTTAAGACAAGCATGGCAATAAAAACTGACTGGTAACCAAAGATGAGAAGCAGAGAAAGAATAAAAAATAAAACTCTAAGTCAGTTTTCATTCAGGAAATTCAACAAATTTTTTTTGCTTTTAATTTTAAATGATCCAGCTTTTAGTGCAATTTAGTGCAGATAGTGCAATTAAAGGAATACTCCACCCAAACATGCCTTTTTATATGCTGCTTATGCTTTATACTTTGTACTGGTGCCATTTTTTTTTTTAATTTCATGTTTTCGTGGAGAAAGTACATAAGAATAAGTTACCAGAGCTGGAGAGCTGGCAAACATTGTGAAAAAAGTTCCCATAAAAAAAGTATTTTTGCTAAAATGTGGTTAGTTACTTCCTCAATTATCAGTCTGTATGATAACAGTAAACCCAAAGACTGTTGGGTGAGATGTTTAATTGAAGACCCACCTCTTCCTTTCATTTGTCAATCATCCTGTCTTCATTTCAGAACATCCCTCGCCTTAATGTTTTAGTTTCAATTTCTGATATTAATGTTAGCAGCACTTGAGCACCACAAGGAACAGTCCTGGCTATTTTTCTCTTCACTCTGTACACCTTCAACTATAAATATGACACCAGGTCATGTCACTTACAGAAATTCCACACTTATGGAATGTATTGATAAAGAGGATGGGACAGAGTGTATGATTCATATGGAGAGCATTGTTTCTTGGTGCAACGAGAATTATCCACATATTAACATCAGCAATACCAATGAACTGGTTATTGATTTTCACCACACCAAAGAGCCTCTATGTCCAATCACTAATCATGGAATGGATGTAGAAGTGGTCCACTCCTACAAGTACTTTGGGGTCCACATTAATGACAAGTTGGACAGGTCCAGGAACACAGAGGAACTATATAAGAAAGGGCAGAGCAGGCTATTTTATTCTTAAGAGACTGCATTCCTTTATTTTGGAAATTGACATCTTTCACATCTTCTACAACTCTGTGATAGCCAGTACAATTTTCTACACTGTGGTGTGCTGGGCTGGTAACACCATTTCAAAAGTGGCCCACCGAATCAACATGTTAATTAAAAGGGCAAGCTCAGTTATAGTATTCACTTTCAACCTCCTGAACGTAGTAGCAAAGAAGATGGTTAAAACAAAAATGAATGCCATCATGAGCAATGCTGCACATCCTCTCTCTGACACACTAACACTAAACAATGAATTATTACAGCAGAAGTGTGTCAAGAAATGTTACTGGGCTCCATTATACCAATATATCAGCATAATGCTTCACTGTGATTGCGACAGGGAAGTTATAAGTTTTCAGTCTTTTTAATTTTATTTTTGTTTAGACCAAAGGGTGTGCATATATTTTTTTATGTATTTATTAACTTCATTTCTTATTTACCTATTAATATATTTATTTATTTAAAGAACTTCCGTAAAAAGACGTATTTACCACTGGGGACAAATAAAGTTCTATTTAATCCAACCCCAGACAACAGCAGGAGGACTGGGGGAACTGCAGGTAAAAGGATGAACTTGGAGTGGAGCCCAATATAGGGGAACTGCAGGTAACAGGATGAAGCTGGATTAGAGCCCAATACCATTCCTGACAGATTAGTGTTACCTTTACAGGAAGCATATCTTGAGATAGTGGGATGAATTCTTTCTCATTTGCAGCCTGTCTATGATTCTCCTGGGCAGATCCATTATTTTATCATTATTTTATTTTATTATGTTTGTTCTTTGAATCAAAAGTTCATTCAATCAATGAAGAATATTCTAACCTACCAAAACATAAATTTCCTTTCTCTCGATTGCTTAGAAGATGTAAAATAGCAAAACCTTCTTTTGTCTTGTTTCTTCTCCTCACACATATCAGAAGAAAACATCAGCTTACTGGAAACTTCCAACATCTGCAATTACAGAAAAATCTTTGGAAAGGAAGCTGATATTTTTCAAACAGCCTAAGGCTCATTGCAATGAGCCCACGTAGCTTCACTGAAAAAAAAACCTAGGATATTTGAAACACATTAACTTCCTTTCCAGATAGCCTGGCTCATTCTAAAATCTCTGGGCTAATGACAACAAGACAGACACAAAAAGCTTTAAAAAAAAACATTAAGTCAAGATGGATAAACTGTGATTTAAGTATAGGTAAGTTTCACTGTAATTTAAATGTTTACATTTACAACCAATCCATAACAATTTTTATAAAAAAAATCCAAATTTGCAGTGTCTGATGAAGGTGAAATTACAGTATCAACATGTGAAGGAATGGAGATTCAAGGCAACATTATCTGGCTTGATGCATTGTTTGAAATGCTAACCAAATAATATTTTCAGCAGAAAACCTTTTCATGGTACAGTGATGCATGGTTCTGCTTCTAAACCCAAACCCACCTGCAATATTACAAATATGACAGCAACTGCCCAGTCTCATGTGATAATGGAAAAAAGACTACACACTACAAATATTTTTTGATAATTGAATGCAATTCAAATCAATTTATTCTTAGATATCATTCTCCTCTAAAGGGGATTTCTGAGAGCTTACACAGAATTAGAAATGAAATAACATAACAGTACAAAGCTAATGGGTGGGGGCTGAATGGTAAGTTTTTTTTTTCCATGGACTATATTGAAGTATGCTGTTTTATTTGCTATGCTAATCTAATTTGTTTGAGTGAGTTGTATTCTGTCGAAGTCTTTTATTTTTAAGTAAACAATAAAAAGTATGAAAACATCCAATCTTTACACATATAGCCACACATTTAATTAAATATGCAGTAAAAGAAATAAAAGGTATATATAGTTTTCCTTGAGTTAGGAAACATTGTTAGCCCTTTACAATAAATCAAGGTACGACTGACCTCAACTTCCTATACCATGGTATGAATGGATTATCAATAGACATTGGTGATGAATGTCACAATTTTATTTGAGTCAACTCCTGCAATTAACAGATGTTTTTGTACCAATAAGATCTGAACCTGTGGCTATAATAGTACTTTGCTACACCAAAATCATTAGTTTTCAGCATGGATTTTAATTCAGAGACCAATAGGGCATCTCTTTCACAACAAGGCTAAGCAGTTTATAGGTTGAGGGCCTTGTCGCTGCATACTCCATCTCCTTCAGTAGTTTTAGTCACCCTTTAAGATGGTCTGTATCTACTGATCAAAATGTCTCTGGAATGTAGACATTAAAACGTTCTATAAGTGAAAAAGGAGCTTCAAAAAAATATAGTTCTCATTTCAGCAATGAGCCATGTGGCTTCAATAAAATTTATATATAATTCATTGCAGTTGTCAGTTGCTGTAATAAAATGTGTGATCTAACTTTCCTGCATCCTGGATAATAAGATACGGCTTATATTTTCCTATATTTTATAGTCATGTAATCTGGACAAAGGTCAGATTCAGGAAGTAAATATAGATAAGCCTGGGATTCCTATAATTTTAAGAAAAAGATCCACAGTTGTTAAAAGCATGTAAAAAGTATTTCATATCCTTACAAAAAGGATATTGCCTTGTCCTATAAATGGAGAAACAGCCCTAGAAGTATACTATCCAGCCACTTTTTTAGGTACACCTTGCTAGTACTGGGATGGACTCGCTTTTGCCTTCAGAACTGCCACTATTCTTCGTGGCATAGCCACAACCGAACTATGATACTTAGCATGATGACAGAAGTCGCAAAATCAACCCAGAATGTTCAAGCAAATTATAGAAAAAAACCTAAGTAGATTGAAAAGTGGACAGACACACAGACAGATGTTGGATTTTATATATGAGATATACTGTATTGATATATATATATATATATATATATATATATATATATATATATATATATATATATATATATATATATATATATACATACACTGTATATTGTCATAAAAACAAGTCCAAGACATTATAAAGGTTTGGGGCAGCCACCCGTATATTGTTCTTCCCAGCTGCAAAAGGGTTTTCTTTTGTCATCTGTGTAACAATTCAAAAGGAGAGAACCCCGTAGAGGCTTGTGGGACTTCCCGATAGGCAAAGAGAATGAGGGGGAGGAGATAATCCCAATTCCTCCCATCCCCGCTGAACACCTTGCGAAGCATCTGCTTGAGAGTCTGATTAAACCTCTCCAGTAGACCGTCGGTTTGAGGATGATACACCGCAGTCTTTAAGTGCTTTATTTTCAGTAACTTGGCCGTTTCCCTGAACGTCTCCATTTGGTAAGTTATAAGCCCGGGATTGTATTTGAGGAGTAAAGCCTGTACTCAATCCTTCCTCACCCCCAAACGCACTTCCCCCCCAGAAACTCGGCCCCGGTACTTTCCTACCTGGTTAATTACATGTCCGCGTCCCAGTTTCTTCTGGGACTTCATCCTGCCGGCTATGCCACTGTCATAAAAATGAGTCCAAGACATTATAAAGGTTTGGGGCAGCCACCCGTATATTGTTCTTCCCAGCTGCAAAAGGGTTTTCTTTTCAAACAAACGATGTGCAAAACACAGAATCCAAAACAGAACTGGCTATAGTAGCCTAAGATGGAGACTTTAAAGGTCTTCAGAGGAACTGATGTCATCAAACGGGCCGCAACCAGAAGTGACATCATCAAAGGGGCCGGCTTTGGAAGTGACGTCATCAAAGGGGCCGGGTTCGGAAATGACGTTATCAAAGGGGCCGGCATTGGAAGTGACGACTTCAGAGGCGCCGACACCTTGCAGGATTTCCTGGGAAAGGTCTGTAGGGAACTGAGAAAGACAGTCAGTGCACTCCGCCGCCCCCTGGTCGGATGTTCTATTACAATTTTATTACAATTACTCGAGCCCTTTAGCTGCCTCCTACTCGCACGTGTGTGACAATATATATATACATATATATATATATATATATATATATATATATATATATATATATATATATATAGATTAGCTCACTGTTATAGGTGAGGTTAGGGTTAATAGAGATTTTTTACCCCTAGGGGTAAAGATGCACGGGTACACTTCGTACAGTTGTGCTTAATGCACTTTCCTACACTTGACTGACACATATTCCAGATTAAAATCTATTTAATTACACCTTTGTTAATGCCTATTCCTAATGCTTATAGCCCATTATACAGTGTATATATCTCTAAATGTAAGGTTTGATAATTCCAAAATTCGAACACATCTAATTCAAAATCAGATATGTATCCAAGATTGAAAACCATCCCCTTCGATAACAGATCTAAAAACAGTGAGGGTGACAATGACGCTGATGGTGAGTGTGAGGGTTTTAGTTTCTGTGATATATGGGATCAATGTTATTGCATGTTTAAATCTTATAGTTTTATTTTACTAAAGCTTGTTTCATTGTCATACTATACAACTTCTTTGTAATAAATAAAAGAAAAAAAAATAAAACTAATTGGAAACAACAGGTCTTGTGAGTAAAATTAGACCAGATTAGGGTCAACAACAAAACCTAACTTGAATGTATAATCAGCAAAAGTAGTACTCTAATCCACAGAGTTTTCAGTTCATCATTTGATCAGTTCTCAGCCACTTACAGCTTTTCTTTCCATAGTTAATAAAAACATTTATCACTCAACCAAACTTTATCTTACTGAAAAGATATCTTGTACAAGAATGATGAAAATCCCGAAGATCGTTGAAGACTGGAATATTAGTTAATTTTCCATCATATTCAGCTCCAAAAGTTCACATTATTTATCACTAGGTGTTGTCTGTGCTGTTCCATGCATGTTGCAAATGTGCTGTGTATCTGTCACAATAAAGTAGAGCAACCCTATGCATACTTCCAATGAAAAACAGTGATTTCTTCATAATTCACTGTGTTAACTATGTTGCCTCAAGGAGTCAAACTCAAGTGCTTACTTCACACAGAAGAGATGTGGTGTATACAGTACAGTAGCAAGTCAAATGTTGCTTCTTATGTTTAATTAATATGATGTAGATCTTACTTCAGGTATGTTTTAAGCACAAGCTAAATATTTTCCAGAGAACTGAGGGCTTTGGTGATTTTAATTAATTTACCACACTCTCTCTCTCTCTCTCTCTCTCTCTATATATATATATATATATATATATATACTGTATATATATATATACTGTATATATATATATACGTATATACTTTATATTTATAGATATATACAGTATAGAGAGATGAATAGAGTAAATTCTAATGTATTACTCAACTGCATTATTAAAATATTTAATATGTGCTATTTAAAGGATTCCAATTTAAGAAATGAAAATAAAAAAAATCAAAGCAATTTAAAAGATTGGCTGTACCTCTCTAATTTTGGCTCTATAAATTACATAGTTGATTAAATTTATTGGATTTTATGGTAACGTTAAAGTAGTATGTGGATAAGTAATAGTTTTTAAGAAAAATGTTGACTTAATTTTTTTACTTTGATGTATTGTGCGCCATCTGAAAAAGCTGTACAGACTGTTTAATAAAGGAGTTTTATATGAAATAAATAAAAATTGGACTTTTTAAGACATCTAATGATTGAAGTTTTACACATGTTCATGAATCAGAAGTATTAATTATATCATTTTTCAATTCAGACTATTATTTTATAGCCCTGAATGCACGATCAGATTATTTATATATGCATTTTGTTAACACTAAAATTCAAAGCATTATGTAGTAACAGATACAGTTGTAGATAACATGTTTGGCAAAATTATGAATGTTTACATTTTAGTTTCATTTCAATTTTTCTTATTATGGCCACATGATGGCACAGCAGGTAACACTGCCACCTGATGTATCTGAATGGTCAAATCCTCCATCTAGCTGTTATCCATATACAGTTTACATTTTCGTCCTGTGTTTGTGTGGGGTTTATTTTGGTCATTGTGGTTTTTCAACTACATATGAAAAGATATACTATTTAGCCTGACTGACTCTTTCAAATTGGCCCTGAGTGAACCTTGGGATAGACTGGTGCCCTGTCATGGGCTATTTCCTGCCTTGCCGCCAGACCTTCTAGGATGAGCTCCATTTTCCCATTATTCTGGACTGGATTAATTGAGTTTGGGAAAGTTATGTATGAATTAAAACATTTTGAAAACTGACTGAGGTATTCTTTTAAACATCCATCCATCCATTATCCAACCCACTATAACCTAACCACAGGGTCACAGGGGTCTGCTGGAGCCAATCCCAGCCAACACAGGGCGCAAGGCAGGAAACAAACCTCAGGCAGGGCGCCAGCCAACCGCAGTCTTTTAAACATGCACCTACTTATTTTTTTTTAAAACGATCATTTTGAAAAACTACAACTGTGGTTTTTGAGTCTTTTTACATTAATGATGCTGTGAGTATCACTTTATTCAGCTTTAGATGAGATCTGTCTTGAATATTATCCAGTGACAGATATTGCTTTATCTATCATATTTCTTGCAGGAACATATCAGTGAAGGGGATGTTTGAGTCTAAAGAGAATAACAGAATTACTAAACCACAAAGAGCTTCCACATTCTCTTTGAAAGAAGGTTTTCTTAAGTGAAATATGCAAAGTTCATGCATGGTTTCACACAGGTCTACCTTCAGTGTTCAGCACAGCTGTGAGCCATCTGTGGATCCTATGCAAAATCATATGTTTATTTGTAATTTTTTCATTCTTCCAGGAAGTCATGGCTTATAAACCTTTTTAAATAACAGTGTAAAAACAATTGTATTAATGACCACATTGGCAGGTTAAAATGTCTTTTAGTACTGTTAGCAAACAGCATGTGGTAAAGTAATGCTTGGTAATGCTGTAGATGAGAGACAATAAAAAATCAACACTTCCTATTTTGTTCTACCCTTTTTTGATACAGCAAATCAATTGAATACTATAATTAGGCATATTCTCAGTTCTTTACACAACATGCACAACATGTAACATTTTACATGACCTGTTGATTTACTCACCATCTATTCCCTCAATTGTTGGTATGAAGTAAGGTGTAGTGATTTAGTGCAGATATACCTAGAAGGATGAGAATCTGGGGAGAATAGAGAATATTAACTTAAAGAAAAGATGACAAAAGGACAGCGCCAAAGTTTATAAAGAAGGATTTAAGGTACACCCTGGAAATGTACATAACACAGTACTACAGTTACAAGGCTTATCAGATAGTACTAGTCTAGAATTTATTATTAACTAATTACAGCTGTTTTGTTTTGCTCTGATGTATAATTACTTTTTATCTATTATACTTCCATTTTTAGTTTTATCCTTTTTTTATTCTGTATTTCTGATTTTATTTATGCACTTGCTTTATATGTGGTTTAAAAAATAGGTGCTACAATTGTGTAGACACTTGACTTTGGCTCATTTGCACTATCAAATATGTCAGTGTTGCTGAAAATACTTAGTAAAGAAAACAAGTCTCAAAACATCAATATAGATGAAATCCAAGGATGTTTTTTATTTAGACCAAACTGGTGGAGGCTCACTATGAAAGCAGCAAGGCTCCCCATACCAAGTCCGCTTAGTTTAAGAGAACAGTTCCTCATGTCACTTAGGTTAATTTACATATAGTAGCAAGCAAACATTTCAGTCCCATCAATGAGCACTAAAATAGAAAGTACATTCTAGCAATATCCCTCTGCTATTAAAAAACATCCAAAGGTCCCAAAACAGTTAATCATTTAAAGTCTTGTCTTAAACATTTGGTTTACAGAATAAGACTACTTATCAATCAATCAATCAACATTTATTTATATAGCACATTTTCATACAAAAAAATGTAGCTCAAAACGCTTTACAAAATGAATACAAAAATAGAAGACACAATAAAAAATAAACATAAGTCAACATTAATTAACATAGAATAAGTAAGGTCCGATGGCCAGGGTGGACAGAAAAACAAAAAACTCCAAATGCTGGAGAAAAAAATAAAATCTGTAGGGGTTCCAGACCACGAGACCGCCCAGTCCCCTCTGGGCAATCTACCTAACATAAATCAAATAGTCCTCTTTGTATTTAAGGTTTTCATTGAAGGACCTGATGATGATGGTCACGTAGACTTCTGGCTTTCAGTCTATCAATGTTGGTGCATCATGATGCTTTGAGTAGGTGGTGGTGGCAGGCCGCCACCACAAAAAACCGGAAAAAGAAACAGAAGAGAGAGTTGGGGTCAGTACGGATTTTAGAGCCACTATGAATAGTTATTGTGATGAATTGAACATACAGAGTATCAGGATTAAGTTAAAGTGAAGTTATGAGAAGGCCATGTTAAAGTAATGTGTTTTCAGCAGTGTTTTAAAGTGCTCTACTGTATTTGCCTAGTGAATTCCTATTGGCAGGCTATTCCAGATTTTAGGTGCATAACAGCAGAAGGCCGCCTCACCACTTCTTTTAAGTTTAGCTTTTGGAATTATAAGGAGACACTCATTTGAAGATCTAAGGTTACGATTTGGAATATAATGTGTCAGGCATTCCAATATATAAGATGGAGCGCGATTATTTAAGGCTTTATAAACCATAAGCAGTATTTTAAAGTCAATCCTGAATGACACAGGCAACCAGTGTAGTGACATCAAAACTGGAGAAATGTGTTCGGATTTTCTTTTCCTAAACACTTACTTATATGTAAACTCTTATCACAGAAAAAAGTATATATAATAAACAAGGGGCGTTCAGTTATAAACAGGAATTTTCATACTCTGGTCTTATAAAGAGTGCAAGGTAGACATGACTCATTGGACAAACACACTCATTTTTGAACTTGTCGTTAGTAGTGCTAGCTGCTCTTTCTCCCCTTCTGTCAGTTGTAATCAACATGTCGGAGCAGGAGGTATACAGTAGTGTTGTGCAGCAAATTTTTGTTAAAGTTTTGACAAATGAAGAAGTCATATCATCTCAGATTTATTCAAGACATAAAAATCAGTTTGGAGATGTCTCTCTCAGTCTAGAGTGTATGATTCGTGCAAGTCATTCATAGGGTGACTATCATTTCTTCGGTCCACTTAAGGAATTTTTAGGATGGAAGGAATTCAAGTTGAATGATGAGGTTATTGACGCTGTGCAAGAATGGGTCAACATGCAGTCAAAAAACTTTTACTGTTCTGGGATAAAAAGCTTCCTGAGTGTTGGAACAATTGTACTGCAGTGGCAGGAGATTACATAGAAAAACAGAGTATAAGTTGTTTGATTGTATTCAATAAATGAAATGTAACTCATAAATTTCTGCTTATATTTGAACAACCCTCGTATAATATACAGTGTGCTGGTACAAATTAAGTCAGGTTGTCCTAATTAACAGGCAGGCAGTTTCAAGTATTTTTTTTTTTCTTTTCCCTTACAGTTGGTGCATACAATGAAGCTTCATAACAACAACCAACTGTAGAAAAGATTTAGTACTCAAGTAATAAAATAAAATAATAATAATAATTAGGGAACAAGATACTAGCTTTGAATTAGTTTTGTTTTTTAGCCTAGTAATGTTGGTGAATAATAGAAATGACATCCATGGAACAACTCTTGCTAAAGATCTCTGCTAAGTATATAAAAAGAAACTTTACCAACTGTTTTAATTATAACATAATAAATTATGTGCGTATTGTATTTTTTATATGTTTATGCTTCTGCGGCAATATCAAATATTGTTTTAAAATGGATCTAATTAAGCTGAAACATGGGAAGGTCAAAAAAATACAGAAGAACAAGTGGAAAATAGAAAAAGAGAGAGACCCTGAATATGTCGCAAACACTGACCAGAGTAGTAGGTAAAAGAAAAAGAATGCAGAAGGAAAACAAAACTAATATTGGTATTGAAACATCAAACCTCAGAATAATTACATACTGTAAAACACTGAATGTGCTTAAAACTTTGCATGAAGATATCCATTAATGTTGAGAGCAACATTATGAAAATTGCAATTTAAGTGTATAATTTCATGGTTGGACTAAAGTGCTTTTCCACATAATGCTAAATCCAAATAGCATGGGACAAAATTGGATCCAGAGAGAATCTAAAGTTTTCGGATTTCAGTGGGTTAAACTTATACGTATATGGGGGAAGGAAATGATTGATTCAATGGGGAGGATAGAGAACACTGCCAGTTCTAGAATGGGGGTGTAGGATGAAGGCCAAATCTGGGTGAATCATTTCCTACACCTGGCCTGTTACAGATTAAATGTAAATATTTAAGATTGTATTTTTTTTGCCATTTCAAAAAAAAAATCTTTGAAAATACATGACCTGCCTTCTTCACCGTAATTAGAAAATGGGTCTGGAGGAGAATTAAAATGTTATGTTATTCTTTGAAAGAATGCCCAGGCAAGTTCTGGGTGTGACCTCAGTAGACATGTCAGCAGAAAAAAAATACATCATCAATCGAATTGATACCAGCTCTAAGACACATAAAAAAGCTTTCAGTGACATAATAGATGAAAAGAGATGAAATTGAACATGTAAGCTAGAACAAAAGTAAAAATGTATTCAGATTACATTTGTAGCTACATAAAAATTTAAAGATTGGATACTATTAGAAATATTGGATGGCGTATTAAAAAATATGGAAAACACATATTCATGTACTGTATTACTTCATGGATGACAGCAACAAGGATCTGGGTTTGATTTCTGGCCCAGTAACTGTCTGACTGAAGCTTGTAAAGTGCTTTTCTATCGTTGTTTTCTCTCATGTACAAAAAGCATGCATATGGATTGAATGACAACTCTAAATTCATCAGTGGATGAGCTTGACTGTGTGTTCTTTATGATGACTAGTGTTCTGTCCAGTGTTGTTTCCTACCATGTAGGAACTGCAGTTGGGATAGTCTTTGTGATCCCTATACTTTACTTTGTAAAGTAATAAATAGGAATCATGAAATAAATGGATGAAATTGAATACAATTTTCTTCCACATTGAAATACTTAGTTCCAAGTACACTATAAAGTTTCTTTCATTTAAAGGCCAGTAGCCTTATACTATTTTGTAAACACTACACTGGTCATAAAAACTCAGCATTGTTAATATATTATGTGTTTATCAAATGTTAAAAAAGACACCTGTTTGATTTATCTAGTTCTTTGTGTGCATTTTATGAAATAAACAAAGATTGAAAATGCAGCAAGTCTAGCCTCAACTCAAATGAGCAATATTTCACTTGATTTAGCACATGACAGGGTGGCAGTGAAGCTGGGCTGATGAAAGACTACATTTGAATCTTCATGCTATCATTTAAAGTAACTGGTATTATAACCTGTGAGAAATACCAGTCTTGATAGCTGTCACAAATCTACATTCTTTCCCAGGTGACATTTTCTAACACTGTTTTGACATTATAGGAGACTCTTAGCAGGTAAGGAGCAGTATCCGCAATAAAAGTTCATTATGGAAAAGGGCCAAGCAAGAAGGCAGTGGAAGAAATTCCAATAAATTGTTGCCATGTGTATATTATAGTCTGCCTTTCTGTGCATGCCTGTGCCTGTAAGGAAACATAAGCAATCCTATATTAACAGAAGAATATAAAATTTGTTTTCTTCTAATAGGAGTTTAACTAATGAAAAATACTGGGAGTAATGCTGCAAAGATCACATCCAGTTTAGGCTTTGGGTTTAATAAGGTAAAATGAACATTTTGCAAAGTCTAATTAGAGGCTTAATTTCTTCTTCTGTAACCAACAGTGAAGGACTCTGTAAACAGCTCCAGGTGCTAAAATGCAACAGGGAGATTGGTATCACTATTGCTGCGGATAGAATTGATGGGGCTGGGAATAGGGACACATAGTTGAAATTACAATCTGTGCAACTGTTTCTCTCATGGCACTGCTCAGTGGAAGTTGAATATGCAAAGGTAACCACCAAAAGGTTTGCTATGTTAGGGAAGGAAGCAAAAGAACTGTTTCAAATTAACAAAATACTGCCATGCAGATTAATGGTAATTTTATGGTGAAAATCCGTTGGACAATGTTTATGCTATACAATTGTTCATCTAAAAATAAAAAAAAGAAATTAATTAAATATTTTAAAATGGAAAATGGAATATAACTAAGACATGAATCAAATAATCTGGAAAGATAATGAAAATAGTACCTAAGGGTGTTAAGCTTTGTATCAACTAAACAGCCTTTTTCATTAATTATGTAAACAAAGGCTTTTACTTTTCAAAATTTCCCATCAGTTAGTCTGTAAACCAGAACATCACAGAGTCTCAGTGAGAATTGTTTATTAGGTGAGATTAAAAAGTATATTACAAACAAAAAGTATTACAATATAAATGTGAATTTACTTGTGTAGTAGTTGTATGATGGTGTCAGTGCTGGCTGCTAAAGCCTTCCTCATGTTGTAGCTAAATATTTACCCTTTCTATGAATATAATCATGTATGTTACAGTTATTTCAGTTCAACTCAGTGCCCCAGAGTACTACAAATGTACTGAATAAATGTAATTAAACCAGAACCTGATTGGGATGGACACTGAAGTAACACTGTAAACTTACTGCCTGTTCTTTTCTTTAACAACCAAGAGAGTTCATTTATAGACATGTTCTGATAATACTGCTTCTGACCGGTATTTTTAGGGAAATCTAAGATGGAATCCCATCTTTTCTCAAGTCTGTGCGTCTCATAGTTGATCTAAAATCTTTGAGTCTTTAATCATCAGGGTGTTTTACAAAGACCTGCCAGCTGATTGTGCCTTATGGTGGTCAGTTGATTAGTCACAAGATTCCAATATATGTATTAGACACTTTTAAACAAGTTTGAATAGTTATGCAATATAAAGTGATATACTTTAATAAAGATGACTATAAATAAAGTGAATAAATTGCCAGGGATAGCACCTTAGTGGCTATTAAATCTTGTTCCTTTTTAGTTAGTGCATATACTGGCTTTCAATAAAAATTGTAAAGCTGAAATCCCACAGAAAAAATGCTTGCTACTAGATTAGAGTAGAAGAGATTAGATTACTATAGATTTTTGTTATCACGTACAGAGAATAGTGAAATTTCTCTGCACATGGCAGTACACATATAACATAAAGCAGAACTACACATTAACCAGCAGGTGGGTACAGTACACACATAAAATGAGATGATCAAGAGTTTATGATTTTAATGACAAAGGGAACAAGCTCTCTATAAAGCGGGTGCAGCATGTGGCTAGGAACTTACAAAAGGAGAAGCGAAAACAAGGGATAAGAAGGATGTCTGACATCAGAGATGATGGATTCAGCCCTCCTCAGACACGATGTAGATTGTATGAAACTGTGGAATGTCAGCCAGAATTGTTTTAGAAGCACTATTGACAGTCCTTTGGAGAAGCTTGTGATCCTGGAAGTTACCAAACTTCACCATGATGCATCCAGTCAGGATACTTACATATTGTGAAAGCTAGGGGGGGCACCAGTGAGCCCCAAACCCCAAACACAAACACACCAACACAGTCCAGGGTTCAAATGAAGTTGTTTATTACACAAATACCTCATAAACACAAGCACAAGCAAGGTGTTTCTTGCCCTCTCTCTCTCTCTCTCTCTCTCCTCTACTCTCTCTACCACACTGCTGTCCTCAAGTTGAGTGTTGCCTTCTTTCCTTCCAGCTCCTACTCACCTGGATAAGGCAGCGCGGCCCCTTTTATTGAGGACCCGGGAGAACTTTCAGCACCAGGGCTTTTGCCCGTTTGAAGTACTTCCTGGTCATATGGAAGTTCCCAATAACAGGGAGTGTAACTTCCTGCAGCTCCCTCTTACGGCATCAATGGAACCCTGTAGGGCTGCATTACCAGACTATACTTCCCAACATGCCCTACTGGTTTCTGACCAGGCACCAAGATCAAGGACTGCTGCCATCTAGCATCCTGAGGGAATAAACATCCCTCAGTGACAGTCCTTTCCTACCTTTCCCATTTAACAAGTTATGGGAAGGTACTCTAAATATATCCAGCCAGGATGCCTGTCCATCTGCCTGAGGTGTCCAATCCAGGAAAGGAATCTTCCTGTCCTTCTTCTGAGATATCCATCCATCTGTCTGGGGAATCTTGTACAGGTGTGGCACCTTTCTCTCTCTTGGCTGGGATGATGTCTATTAACTTGGACAACTTGGGACATTCCATTCTGGCAAGTTCGGGATACCCATCCATCCCATGTGGCACTTACAATATGCATTATAATACAAGTCTATGTGCAGACACAAATATCAGATCTTCAGAATTTTCAAAGGCATTAATACTCTACTCTCGTTCATTTTGTCAACAGAGAGCATGTCATGTAGTAGAATTCTATCAACTAAATTGTATTCATTACTAGCAGAATACCCGCGCTTCGCAGCGGAGAAGTAGTGTGTTAAAGAAGGTACAAAAAAGAAAAGGAAAAATTAAAAAAATAACGTAACATGATTGTTAATGTAATTGTTTTGTCACTGTTATGAGTGTCGCTGTGATATATATATATATATATAGCAAAATACCCGCGCTTCGCAGCGATGTCATGTGTTAAAGAAGTTATGAAAAAGAAAAGGAAACATTTTAAATATAATGTAACATGATTGTCAAAGTAATTGTTTTGTGCATTTGGTGGCAGCGTCACAAAGTTATTTTCGTCTAGCTGCATCAGAAAATGTACCACGATGTCTGACACGCCTCCTTTTTACTGTTTTCTCACAGCTTGGATTGCTGCTGTCATATATATACACACACACACACACACACATACATACTAACACATACATACATACATACATACATATATATATATATATATATATATATATATATACACACATACATATCTTCATATCTACATATCTATATACATATCTACATATACACATATATATATACATACCTATCTACATCATATATACACACACATACATACATACACACACACAAATTATATATATGTATGTATGTATGTGTGTGTGTGTGTGTGTGTGTGTGTGTGTATATATATATATATATATATATATATATATATATAATGTAGATAGGGGTGTGTCTGTATATATATATATATATATATACACATACATACATATATATACACATACATATACTTGTGTGTATGTTTGTATTTATCTATATGTGTGTGTATAGCTTTGGTCACTGAGTGCAAGGGAAAAATAATAAAATATAGTCTATAAGTTATTAAACAGTAAAACATTAACGTTTCAAGAAGTACAGGTACATTGAGCACTACTGGAGTGGTTGTGGGTAAACTACATTTTAAAGACGTGTAACACAACAGGTAAGTAACTAACAGCAGCTAAAATGTATATGGATCATCTCTCGGTAGTAGATCCCTTTTGAAAGGCGCTACACGACGGCTGTGGTATAGAAATTACATTTTCTATGTGAGCGTTCAAATTTGTGCCTCTGGTAATGTGCCTTACCGGCATTTAAAGAAAATTAGTTTTGTGTCCTCTACAGTGTTAAGAGAGAAAGGCTTTGGTTTGACATAAAAGGAAAAAGGTGTAAAGAAAGGAAAGTTGCCTTTTTCTTTTATATAGTATAGAGATGTGTTCGCTGGCGTTATGATCGCCTTTTGGGGACAGTCGCGTGGGTCTTGTGTAGACTGGTGAGACGTCCCGCCATTAATCGGCTGTGATGGCACTGTCAGTCCTGCACTCGTGTGCGTGAATTCATAATCCGAGTTTAGGACCTCATAATGGTATACGTGCAAAAGAAAGTGTGAATCGCCTTAATATTATTTTGCCGTGGTGTAGAAAAGGGGTCCTGTGTTTGCACTTGTCTGGGCTATAGCGCAGGGGGAGGATGAAAAAAATTAAAAGTGCTCACTTTGACTTAAAGCAGAAGCGCAGTCAGCGTCTCAAAGGCGGCACAGCTATGCACGCGCTGGCTGCTCGACTTTTGCTGGGCAGGAGACCCCTTTTGTACACACGCTCATGATATCAAAAGTCTCAGCTCTTTGGAGGTAATTCATATATTATATATATAGCAAAATACCCGCTCAGCGGAGAAGTAGTGTGTTAAAGAAGTAATGAAAAAGAAAAGGAAACATTTTAATAATAACGTAACATGATTGACATTGTCATGAGTGTTGCTGTCATATATATGCCTGCCTAAATAAGTCAGCTCGCTTTGCTCTTACTTTATTTACCGTTCATTTAATCATGGCTAATGGCGGAAAAATTATAAAATGGAAGGAGGATGGCTTTACCAAAACAATTATTGATGGCGAACGATTATTCATAAAGCTTGAATTGGTGATCTGTTTTTCTGTGTTAACCTCATATTTTTCATACTTCTTCTCAAACTAAGGTGGTGCGAGGGTAAAATGAATCGGGATGCGCTAATCAGTGTAATCGGTGTACCAGGAAATCATGCATTGACAAAAGCTCCCTTTGCTTGTAATGCAAAGTGTGATTAAATGCATTATTTTTTAACGTTATGGAGCACATGCATCAAGCTTCTCAGCTGTGCTTGTGCTAAGAAAAGGAAAGATTTTAAAAATAACGTAACACATTGTCAATGTAACCTTTTGTAAGTAGTGCCTGGAGGATTCAGTGTGGAGAAACTCTAGAGAGAGCGTGTGTATTAACTTGTGGATTTTTCTGTGAGTATTTGGTGGCAGTCTGACGAAGTTGCTTCGGAAGACGGCGTTAGCTGCAGAGCTCAGCTCAGAGTGAAATGGGATGAATGGGGGGAGATGATGACGTGACTCCCCACCGCCTTAACTGTCAATCCCCACAAACACAGTCTCGGAATTTGCATAAGCACACCCCTTCACCTACAATTTTAACTTAGTTACAAAGTGATCAAAACTCTCGTTTATATCCTCGTCCTCTCATTAAACTTGTATCCCGCATTACCTGTGGGCATGTGAAACGCCAGCGGTAGCCTGTCTATGAACTTAATTTAAAGTTTAGGTTTACACCGTGCTTTCTTTCCGAGGTAGCAGCACTCATGAATATGGTATTATATGTCACTCGCTCGCTTCTTATTGTTTCGCTGCCTTCTCAATTATATAATGCATGTTTTCTTAAGCGTCTTCCTGGTTTTCTACGCACTGCGTTGACAGTCAGTTCACGTGATTACGTGGGAGGCGTGATGATGTCACACGAAACTCCGCCCCCCTACGTCATTGCAGCTCAACTCCATTACAGTTAATGGATAAAAATACCTTCCAGTTATGACCATAAGGCATAGAATTTCGAAATGAAACCTGCCCAACTTTTGTAAGTAAGCTGTAAGGAATGAGCCTGCCAAATTTCAGCCTTCTACCTACACAGGAAGTTGGAGAATTAGTGATGAGTGAGTGAGTGAGTGAGTGAGTGAGTGAGGGCTTTGCCTTTTATTAGTATAGATAGGCAAAACTGGGGGAATTTTTAACATAAAGAATTATTTGAATCTGCATCAAACTTCAAGCCATTGGACAATTTATTAGATTAGCAAATAATGTGAAAAGATTAAGTGGTCTTTTGTTGTCTGTAAAATGTTTAATGTTCTAACAACATATAAGTAGGTAGATAATGCATACCAAACTAGGTGGAATGTCAGCTAATCTAGAATCAGCTAAATCCTTGCTGAGGAATCTGGATAGATCACAGTCATGGCAGATTTATAACAGATAAAATTTTATGTATGTAAATGTAAGGTATTACTTTTTAGCATTTTGAGATGTGATTATTTCTATATTTGGATACTGTGGCTTTGACCTCTTTTATCATTTAAGGTATTGGTTTTGGTATGTGATTGTAGGTTTTGCTCTATTTTGTTCCTGTCTCTTGCACCTACTTTTGTTTTTGCATCCATGTTATGTGTGTTTACATAACAGTTTAAATAAGAGAAAAAGATACATGTATAAATGGCATTTAACATGGCCACAAAATGTAATATATATACCTGCTGTGTTTCAGTCTTCAGTAAACAGCTTTTTCAGGAATGTTCTAGGTAAATTTATGACAATCTGCATAAATTGTATTTTAAATATTTATTTTCCCTGAATTTGAAATTCCAAAGTATTATATTTTTGATCATTGATTTCTGAGCTATAGAGTTTTAATTTAATTAAAGAATTACACAAGAGAATAGTCAGTCATACACAGATATACAAAGCAGGACTACCAAAACCAAAGTAAAAATCAGAAGCCAAAAATCAGATATTAATACACATTTCAAAAAGTTCAAAAAACATACAAATTATTTTATTTGATTTTAGTCTGTCCTTTATTATTTTAAAGTTTAGAATGCCTGATTAATGTGTGCAGCCATCTTGGTCAGCATGATGCCATGGGTCACATGGCTTCACAATTGAAACATTGCATCTGTAACTTCTTTTCTTTTTCCAGTATGGAAATGACTGCTATTAACAATCATGAAGAGGAGGCCACATTGCTTCTTTATCTTTTTATAGTGGATGCCGTTCAGGTTGTAGTTAATTCTCAAACAAAAAATCCACCTCCAGATATTACCCCTAGGAATATCCTGCACTGTATTTCAGGGCCTCAGCTACAACACACATCTGACCTTAAAGGTTATGGTTCATTGATTGAAAGTTACCAGCAAATTATCTAGCATTATCCTAGGTGTTATGCAGCACAAGGAGTCTTTTTGTGATCATGGAGTCATTTCTTTAATTAAATGCTGAGGTCTGTTACACACATAGTAGCTCTAGTCTTTAAAACTAGAAAAAAAGATACAATACAGTACAGTTTATTTTTGTATAGCCCAAAATCACATAGGAAGTGCCGCAATGGGCTTTAACAGGCCCTGCCTCTTGACAACCCCCAGCCTTGACTCTCTAAGAAGACAAGGAAAAACTCCCAAAAAAATGGAAAAATGGAAGAAACCTTGGGAAAGGCAGTTCAAAGACCCCTTTCCAGGTAGGTTGGGCGTGCAGTGGGTATCAAAAGAAGGGGGTCAATACAATACAATACACAGAACAGAACAAATCCCCAATACAACATAAAAATTTCAGAAGTACGGAGCATAATTTAACAGTAGATGATATCACATAATAAGATTTGGATATTTTTAGAGTCCTGGAGACCTCATCCATCAAACTGCCTCCCCCATTTAGCCATTTTACGGCTGAAACGACCCCTCTTTCCCATGATTCCTGCGATCCTCCATCAGGGATGACTTTACCATAGGAAGGCAAAACAACTTGGCAGGTGGGCCATGGCACCAAGTGTCACATTTAAATACCGAGAAGAGAAACAGAATAGGTGAAGGTTAGTATTCAATTATAACTATCATGTTACTTATGTTTTAGTGCTAATGACTAACAACAGAGATGCAGTATGTACAGTTAATCAGCAGCTCTAGTCAGGATATGCTAAACTGAAGTAGTGAGTCTTCAGCCGGGATTTAAAGGGGCAT
The DNA here is from genome assembly GCF_016835505.1 of Polypterus senegalus. Classification (NCBI taxonomy): domain Eukaryota; kingdom Metazoa; phylum Chordata; class Cladistia; order Polypteriformes; family Polypteridae; genus Polypterus; species Polypterus senegalus. The sequence goes on from NC_053157.1 coordinate 83,265,025, forward strand.
CTTTTATAGAAGCAGGCAGACCATTCCACAGTTTAGGGGCCCTGTAACTAAAAGTTTGACCTCCCACTGTTATTTTATTAATCCTTGGAATCCTAAGCAGACCAGCATCTTGAGATCTTAATGTGCGCTCAGGTTTGTAAATCATGATAAGTTCAGGCAAGTAAGCCGGACCTTGGCCATTTAATGCTTTATATGTTAAAAGGAGGACTTTGAAATCTGCCCTAAACTTAACCAGGAGCCAGTGTAAGGATTTAAGAACTGGAGTTATGTGTTCATATTTTCTTGTTCTTGTAATAATTCGTGCAGCCGCATTTTGGATTAACTGGAGGCTGTATAGAGAACAGTTTGAACAGCCAGTGAACACTGCATTGCAGTAGTCAATCCTACTAGAGATAAATGTATGAATTAATTTCTCAGAATCCTGTTTATTTAGAAAGCGCCTTAATTTCCCAACATTTTTAAGATGGAAGAAACATGTTTTGGACAACTTTGTAATATGCGCTTTAAATGACATGCTAGAGTCAAAGATAACTCCTAGATTGTGGGCTGAGTCAGTAAAATTAATTGGGATTCCAACTGAGTTAAATGATGACAAAATATTGTTGTGATCAGCGTCATTCCCTCCAACAATTAACATCTCTGTTTTATCTGTATTAAAGACAAGTAGTTCTCATTCATCCACTCCTTTAATTCACTAACACAACTAATTAAAGACAACATCTGAGAAACTTCATTTGATTTAAACGAAAGGTATAACTGGGTGTCATCTGCATACAAGTGAAAATTAACATTATGTTTTCTAATGAGAGATCCCAGTGGAAGCATGTAAATTGAAAACAGTAAAGGTCCCAGTACTGAGCCCTGCAGGACACCATATTGAACTTTTGTGTATAATGATGGAGTACTGTCAGCACATTTCTGTACATATTGGAATCGATTTGATAAATAAGAATTAAACCAAGTGAGCATGGGGCCTGTAAGCCCAACATCATTTTCTAGCCTATGGAGTAAAATGTTGTCCATCTGAAGAATTGTCCAAAACTTCTTTATAACTTGGCTGGAATTTATTAATGTGAGGCCTCTTTTAAACTTTCAGATACTTAAACATCTTTGATTAACAACTATATTTTGTGTCTTCTGATTTCAAAGGTCTCCAGAAGAGATGGTGACAGTGTTGAAACTGACGTGAAACATAGCAGTATTTAAGGTATATTTAATTGGTCTGTACTTAATGTAACATATTTCAATACAAAACTAATAAAGGGAAAAACCATTACTGAGTCAAGCAAGTTGCTTTTTTGCAGAAACTGTTCACAGCATAAAAGCACAGAAAACTGTAAACAGTGAAGTAAAATATTTCTACCAAGTAAGGTGGTCTCATTTATTACATTTGAGCCTTGAATTACAGTGATTTGAGAGTTTATCAATTTGAAAGTTTGGTCTGCTTTCCACTATTTTTAAATCATACATATACAGAGCATGTACTACATCCTTGAAATAATTGTAACCGTTTAACAGACTTACCAGGGAACCTGCTTTATCACAAGGTGAACCCTGGGCACACTGAAAACAGTTGTGGAAAACAGGATGGTGACAAAATTGTATGATATCATGAAAAATTCCCTCCATCCCTTCCAGGAGGCACAATCTTGGATCACTTTTAGCCAAAGGCTTATTCCACCACGGTGTACTAAGATACACTTTCGGGTTTTTCTTTTTGCCCCAATGCTATGAGGCAATTCAATGCTTCCTCCCGATGTACTCTTTAAGTTAATCTGAAAATTTCTGCACAACATGCATTAATTTAATTACTTACTTATATGTATTTGTATATTTACTTATTGATTGATTGTTTGGCTCTGTTATATGTCTTGTATGTGTGTATCCATGTTTATTATGTTTCTACTGCTTTATGCATATGAATCTCCCCTTGGGATTATTAGGGCTTATCTAATCTAATTATTTAAAAATATTTACTTATCACAAGTCTGTATGAGCTTCCTTTCTGTGCCAAAGCTGTGTTAAGGCATTCCAAAGGAAGAATACATCCATTTAACCTGATTATGGTGAGACTGCCATGAACATTGGAAGTTGAATACCAGACCCCAAACTGCAGAAAAGGAAACTTGTGTGCACTCTTTCATAAAAATATGGTTCTTTTTTAATTGCTAGGTTCATACTTAATACAGTACTTAAGTGAATGATAAAAAAAAACATCTAATAAGCTGGACCAGTTATAAGCAGTTAAAAATTGAGCAGTGCCTTTGGAGTCTTTATTTTAACTCCTCTTTAAAAAAAAAAAGCAACTTGGGTGCAGTCCCTCTGTGGTATTCATGAAATCTTTCTGCAAACTCTTGAAAAGAGACCACCAGATAATGTCATAAATACTGTGTATGCCTAGTAACAAAGTAATGTATATGACTAATAACTCTACAATTCATCATAAATACAAATTAAACCTATATATTACAAATATTTGCCACTTTTGAATGTGGTAACTAATTATACTGTATGTATCATAATGTTTTCCAGTCAGAAAAGAAAAAAGCTGAAATTATTCTAACCCAAGAAGTGCCGGACCCAGAGGCTAGAAACCTTTAGTCTGTTCCTAGTTAGTCTTATTTTACATTATTCTAAAGTCATTTTGTAGATGAAAAATAGCTATGGCAGAAATGAGGAGTAAAAAAGAAAACATAAATTAAAACTGAATAGCTACAAACAAAAATCAAAATAAATAATGCTGTGTTTCATAAGCTCAGCCATCTTAGACATGTCATTTTATCTGTTATACTGTGTCTGCATCAGCTGGCAGTGAAAATGAGCAGTTTAGGAAATACCCACTTTTGGATATAGATCAAATCCATCAGTCCATCCATTTTCTGAGCCCATTTATTCTGTTACAGAGTTGCTGGGAGCATAGCCAACACTACCAGCATCAGGTGCAAGGCAGCTTCCACATGTGGAGAGGATGTAAGTACACTTAATAGACTTAATCACAAACCTTCGAAACAGGACAACTTGGAAATCCCATGTAATCCTAATAACCAACTCTGTGGATTATGGAAAGAAAACCGGAATAAACTGGAACATCCCCTCATGAATGTCAGGGGCAGGATTCAGATGTGGGGTTCTTTTGCTGTGACGTAAAAGACCAAGAACAGTGCCAATATGCTGTCCTATAGTTTAAATGTAAGGTAAAATACTGTATGAAGAGTATGAAAAATTAAGTGTAGAAGAGAAAAATCCTGTCCAAGATTCAGAGGCAATAAACATCTATGTTAAATCATCATGAAAAATAATTGAATAAAAAAAAAGTCTTTCTGCAACTCTGTATAGGGAAAAACACCCTTCTGTAACAAAAAGTACTGTCCTTTGGGCCATATAAGTTGTTTCATCTGTTGCTTATATTGTACTTTTTTCTATTAAACTTTAATAGCAAATTGAATTGCTTCCCTAGTGTCATAAATAAATCAGATGTGTGTGCTGAGTCCAATATTCTTTTTTTAGCCTGTACTTTATCTGAGAAACAAACACAAAACGTATTTACTTGTGAATGGGCTTCTCCTATAATATGATATTCTTCTGTTGAGACTTTTCCTCCACTTGCACATCTCTTGGCATTCCTTTAAAATGCACCTCACCTACCAAAGCTGCAAACAGACACAGTCACATTAAGGTCAAATCCCATAAAAGGGAAAAAAAATCCTGCAGGGTTTGTTACTTCTGTGAGTATTATACAGTAAGTTACCACACACCGGGAAGCCATGTGCTAAAAGTGCATTAATGCCAGCCATTCACGCTTCATAAAGGAAATGATGGGCAGTCAACCTAAAACTATTCCACACCATCCTTTTGCACAGCTGGAAAATACAGTATCACATTCCATTCGCTCAATCGACTAAATTGAATGGCAGTTTGTGAATGTCTTCTCTCAGTTAACAGATGTCAGGGTCATTATAGGTCATTACTTTCCAGTTCTGATCACTGCCTATGCATTTACTCTTCACCAACCAATCTACAGTTGTTATAGTGGTGAAAATTACACACCTATTCATCTGTTGTTATGAGAGTGATGATAACGATCACATCAGCCTAGCTCCTTACTCTGGGCATAGCATCTCACAGATCTTTTTACAGATCTCTTTCTGGGGCAGAGAATCTTACCACATATAACCTTACAATAGAAGGCCACTTCATTTAAACTCTTGTTTTTAAAGATCCAATAAACCATCTGAGAGGATTTGATTACTTATGGGCAACAAATACCTTGCAGTTATACTTTAAATGAGGTCTAAACGTTCTTCAAAATAATAAGCTACTGACAGAAAACAGCTCATTAATTATATTATACACAGAATTTGATCTCCACATTACAGATTTTATAGTAGAATAGCAAAATGAAAGCATTTAAAAAAATTATTTTTTGTTGTTGTTGCTTAATAGTTTATCTTTTCATCTGTGATTTTTTATTATTTCCTTGTTGTGAGAAAGAAGTTTGTGACATATCCAAAATTCTTTGATACAGTACAGTTATCAACCCCCTGTAGCTCAATAAAGTTCCCCAGAAGTTACTATTTTTAATGATGCCAAAAAAACACACTGATTCTTTTGTCTCATGTAGTTTACACTTTCTGAAACCTTCATAGGCATCCCTCTCACATATTAGCTCATTACTGAATATATATAGTATATTAGTTTTTATAGGCTTTAACAGTTACAGCTGATAGAATAGAGGCCTTTTATTTCTGGCTGAATAGTATAAGGTATTATTTTGAGAAAAAAAGTGTGAAATCTTTACTGAAAATAATCTATCTGTTCAAATACAAAGAATTTATCGTCATGGGATTACCTGCCCGTGAAAGTGACTGAAAATCAAATGAGGGATTTTGTGTTAGGATAGGAAAAAGCACACTGGATCATAAAATGAGAGTCACAGAGAAAGAGAGATGAATCCAGGAAATGGAGCTATAAGACAATTTCAGGGTTGTCCCCTTGGAGGAAATGTACATCAGGTGTAGCACCACAGGTGTAAGAATTTTATGTGTGAAAGTTACAGCCATACTCTCCACTAGGTGGCAGCAGGTCACACCAACAGCACAAAGTAAGAGTTTAGCCGAGTGTTAGCAAGGTAGTGGCTCAACAAACATTAATCAGTTGCACAGAGAGGTTAGGGACATTCAGGATACTTTAACTTGGTATCTTGTAGAGTTATATCAGATTCCATAAGTAATTTCTACTGTTTAAGCTAATTCTACTGTAATGTGTTTAACAAGGATGATGTAAACCTTCAGGCAGTAGACAGCTTACAAAAACAAGGAAGGAATAGAAAGGTGTAGGAGAGAAGGACTTTTTTTGGGAATTAAAGGAGAACAAAGCTTCCTCTTTGATTGCATGTGAAACAGAAATAGATTAAAAGAACCATGGTATTCCTATCTATCTATCTATTCATACTGTATTAACCCTGTGTATAAAATCCTTACTTAAACTTATTTTCATTCCATCAGAATAATCAATATGCAGGAGCCTCCAAACTTTAACCAGTCAACAGGCATACTTTTTGATCACATAAATATGTAGATCAAGCACATATCCAATTGCAATACTTTCTTTAATGATCTCAAAACCTATGATTGACCGAATGCATATTTTCTTTACAGGTAAAATGACTCAATAAGTAGTCATCACCAATATTTTTATGATGACATTTTTTTCAGTTGAACGGAATGTTTTCCATGCAGCTTCAAGTGACACATCTCTGTAATGAGTAATTTTGGATTAGGTACAGATCCACATATTCTGTGATCAAAAGCCAGGGTAAGTATTTAGCCATTATAGCTGTTTGCTAAAACTGATAAATACAGAAAGGCCCACAGATGGCATAGGATATTTTTTTATTTACACATCTGAATAATCTGTTAACCCTGCCCTCATTTTAATTAAATAAAGCCCCCTGATTTTTTGCTGGTGGCATGGTATTTTAATTATTGAGTTAAGAGTACATTCATCAGTATTATTTCCATAATATATTTACTTTACACTGATTGACCACTTTATTAGCTACACCTGCTTTTCTCCATTATTGATAGCATCATATGGGAAAAGAAACCTACTCAGAGCAGAAACTCAGGCACCAAAAGGATATTTATATGCACAAGTTAAAGCTAGAATGTAATATGTGTATGCACAAATTAAAGGTGCACTGTTAAGACTAAATTTAACTAAATTTACATTCAAGTGGCTTCAAATATGGTAGAGCAGTGTGTACCTATATGAGTTTATCATGATTTCCTTTCAGACAGTATCATGAGTGTATTAAGGGGGGTCCACTACTCAGACCAATATATGTTAGTAAAATAGGCCAGTGAAGGTTCATGTAATAGGACTAGAGTCACAGAGTAACACGTCATAGAGTAACAGTTGGGTTTACAGCCACTACTTCTACCTGCAAATTTACCTTGGCTCTTTCTATCAGTTATTTGCTGCTATGGTACATTAATCAGTAATCAGTATGGTACAGTAATCATGTGATGGGATGTGCAAGCAAAATAACCCCAGCGAAGTAAAGGTACTTTGCCCTAGCCTTATGCATTCTGCCAAGCTCCTTCTGTGAGTTCTGTGATTGTTGATCTTGTGCCTGGTTTGTGGTTTTGCTTTAGTCTTGTATTTTCTCAGATACCTGTTTTGCCACTTGTTCATTACCATCTGAAAACATTTGTACTCCTGCTTTGTTTTATATATATTTGGTACTTTAACCTGACACTGTTGCCTTCAAAGTGTATGACCTTCCACCTATTTTTGACAATTCTTTGAATAAAGGAATTGGCTGTGTAGCTGACAGCCAGGGCTCTTGCCTGGCTGGGGCACCTCTTTCTTGTATGGACTGGGGGAGCAAGCCTGGTCAGGACAGTACCTTCCCCGGAATGCTAGATGGCAGCCCCCTGGGTTGTGGTGGTGCCTAGGACTCCCGCAGGGCTTCATGGGAGTTGGAATTTGGTGCACGCCTGAGGGGATCCGTGGGCGCCGCCAGGGGGTGCTGTAGCTGCTGCTCAGCCCTACAGAGCAGCTTTTCCATCACAACCAGAAATACATTATAAAAGGAGCCAGCAGCCACTACCCCAGGAGCCAGAGTCAGAAAGAGGAGCATGAAGCTTGCTAGAGGGAGAGTGGAGGATAAAGAAAGAGAAAAGAGAAGGAAAAGTTTTGTGTTGTGCTGGGAACTGTGTGTTATACCTGTGGGGAACAGGGAAAGCATTTCCCACAAGGGAAAAAGAAACTAAAATCCCCTTGTGTGCTTTGAACCTGTGTCATATGTCTGTCTCTGTTAGGGTTGGCCTTTACAGCTGATCCTAAATAAATGTTACTTTACATTAACATTATGGATTCCCTTCTGTTATTTTTCTGCATCTGCATTGCTCTGTATATATTTGGCTGGCATGCACCTATCATGAGGCTACAATTAGTGATCTATCAGCTGCTTTCAAAAAACAAATATCAGAATGCTCAATTTGTTGCAAGCTGTTGTATATATATTCAAGTTACCAAGGATATCTCATTAGAAAAAGACTGAATTACACTCAATTCACCAAGAATGTGGGTGGTTACAATTGGCAAATTTTTTAAAGCATAATGAAAACTGGATTTTTTTTCAATGAATAGTTCATTTTCAGTTGTTTTTATTCTGGATGTGCAGTGCAGTACAATTCTTATCAAATAATAATACTTTTGTCACAGACTAGTTCAGAAAATATTTAAGCACCTACTGATGCTTAATTTGATTTAGATCCTGTTTAGATGAGAAAAATGTGGAAAATGCAAATCCTGTATTCACAGGTCAGGAAGAAGTCATTTTTGTTAATAACCTTCACCTGTTACCAAAAAGTGACTTTGCAGACAGACTTGAGCTACAAAAGTTGGACGTATTGTAAATTGCATGCACAGGGGACGTGATTTTAAAGGACAGTTTCCTGCCTGGGAATTTTAAAATCATTTTCATGAACTATTTATTGGATTAATTTTTAACTTCCACAATTACTGTTTTTATTGGATTATTTATTGATCTTTTGCACTGTACTATTTATTTGAACACTCTTTGTTTATTGACTTTTGGATTTTAAATAAAAGCACTTATCAGTTTTGCACCTACCCATTGCTATGTGCGTGTCCTTATCTGCCCGGCTCATCCTGGTTACAGTATTGATGGTACAGTACAAGAGGCTACCAAAAAAGAGTAGAAGCATAAAGCCAACCCACACCTTTTCAGAATTCAATTGTGGTAAAACACCTCTTGAAGATGATTCAGGTATTCTACTTCAATGGCAGACAAAAAATGTTGTTATTTGTGTTAGCTTTTTGCTTTAGATAAATTGTTAGTCAGGTTATAGCATTTTGAAAGCTGGATTGTTGAGCTTTAGTTTTATGTATGTGTTTCATTTTAATGTTTTTGCCCAAGGAAGATTTTTTTTTTTTTCATTTAATTTTTAGTGTGTCAAAAGTTCATTTTTAAATTGTCACTATTCATTTAACAAGTTGCACATCATGGTTGCTAAGAATTACTTTGATGACTCATGTCATGAAGGCTCAGTAATAAATTCAAGCTGCACAACTAGGGACTTTTTATATGAGACTTTGGATTATTTTCATGGTGACAGCTTGCCCTGCAGTCACAGTGCTTTTTGCCATGGTTGAATGCCTTTCTTACAGTCACAGAGAATTTCCACGTTTTGATTTTCATTGTGAAAGCTTGCTTTCTAGACCCAGTGCTTTTCTGATTTGTAAAAGCTCACCTTCCACTCGCAGAGAATTTCTGAGTTTTGACCTTTTGCAACTGCTGATCATACAAACATCAGGGTTCTTTCAAACATCATTCATATAACGACAGCTCCTTCAGTAATTGCAATATTTTTTTTCTTGTGACAGTTTGCCTTCACTTCATCATTTGGCTTCAATTAATAAACAAGTGCTTTGGCTTTGACTCTTGCTCTTCAGTTTTGACTCAGTCTTTATCTTGGCATTTTGGTTATTGCTTCATCGTACAATTTTGGTCAATGTCCCCTTGCAGTTCTTCCTTGTCAATGATTAAGATTAAACAATCTAGTTTAGAAAAACAAATTTTATTTCTCAGAAAAAATCTTTTTGGTATTTGATATTATTCCTAGTTCTCAAAAACAAAACAAAACATAAATACACTTTTCCTGGTTAACCACTTTTAAAATCACTGTGGTTTTCTGTAAAACATAGTGCCAGTATTCAACCCATGGTTGTCAGTTTGGGAAAAAGACTTTACATTTTTGTTCCTGCCATTACAACAACAATTTATTTTAGTATAGTCCAAAATCAATGGATTTTAACAGGACCTGTTTAATTGGTAAGAAAGGATTCCCAAAAACCTTTGCAGGAAAAAGAAAGAAATCTTGAGAAGGGCAATTAACAGAGGGACCCCCTTCCAGGTAGATTTGTTCTGGCACAGCTACACAACAAGGGCAGGCACGAAACACTGCAAAAACTCCCAAGTCAAAATGTTAGAATTGATTATAACATTCACTTAATATAAAGTTAGCACACACAAAGATGCTGATTTGTTAAAACACACAAAAAAACTAAGAAGAAACTGATCAACATAAATGAAAACCAACAATTTGTTTCAACCAATTAATTGTAGAACTATGGGTGGTTGACAATGCAGGATATGAAATTGTAAGAAAAAGAGTCAAAGACAAAGCCAGACACAGAGTCCTGGAGACCTTGGCCCCTACTAGCCATTCTACAGTAGAGTCAGTGTTGACCATCCAATCTGAGGAAAGGACCCTTCTACCCTATGACTCCAGTTCTTCTTTATTTGAGAATACTTTTCCATACGCCGGAGAACAACTTGGCAGTAGAGCTGTTGGAACTAAATGCCACATCAGAATATGAAGAAGTGAAACAGAATAGAAAAAGGTTAATAACAGTTCATAAATATTGTATTAATTATATTTCTGAATAAATGGCCAACAAAAATACATGCATTATGTACAGCTAATCAGCAGCTCTAGTCAGGTGAAGCTAGACTTAAGATAGCATGCAGATCATTCTGCAGCTTCTGGGTCCTGTAACTAAAAGCTCAATCTTCCACTGTTATTTTATTAATTCTTGGACTTATAAGCAGGTCAGAATCCTGAAATTTTAATTTGCACTCCAGTTTATAAGTAATGATAACTTCAGATAAGTAAGCAGGGCATTAGCCATTTAAAGTTTAATAAGCTAAAAAGAGGATTTTGAAATCAGCCCTAAAATTAACTGGGAGCCAATGTAAGGACTTAAAAACAGTTATGTTATGAGCTATGTGCGTGTGCTTCCAGTTCTTGTGATAATTCTTGCAGAAATATTTTAAATTAGCTGGAAGTTGTATAAAAAACAATTTGAACAGCCAGTGAATATTGCATTGCAGTAACCAATACTACTAGAAGTACTGTAAATGCATTAATTAATTTCTCTGTATCCTTGCTTAATTAGGAAACAATTAATTTGCCAACATTTATAAGATTGTAAAAACATGTTTTGGATGGATTTGAAATGTGTGCTTTAAGCAACAAGTTAGTTTCAAAGACAGCACCCAGACTGAATGCTGATTCAGTAAAACTAATGATAATTCCAACTGATTCAAATAACTACAGGAATGTTGTTGCAATCAGCATCATTCCTTCCAATAATTAACATCACTGTTTTTTCTGAGTTCTAAGACAAGTGATTCTCATCGATGCACTCCTTTAACTCACTAACACAACTAATTAAGGACAGCATTGGAGAAAGTTCACTTGGTCTGAAAGAAAGGTATAACTGGTAGCCATCTGCATACAAGTGAAAATTGTATTTTCAAATGATAGTTTCCAGTGGAAGCATATACAGTGAAAATAGTAAAGGTCCCAGTACTTGGCCATGTCTGTACTTTTTGACCATTTCTGTCCGTACTGAATTGATTTGATAAATAAGAACTAAACCAGACAAGGACAGTAATTGTGACCGCAATGTAATTTTGAACCCTGTGTAGTAAAATGGAATGGTCAATGGTGTCACATGCCACACTTAAATCTATCAACATAATTACTGTGGAATGTCCTTTATTAAAGGATATCAGAGTGTAATTTACAACATGTGTAGTGCTGTTTCTGTTTCTTCACTATGACCTGTGGGGAAGCCAGACTGGAATTGGACAAATAATGTACTAATATGAGACTGAAGTTGAGTGGCAACTTTTCATATATTTTACAGAGAAAGGGTAAATTTGAGATGGGCCTATAATCATTACGTTTATGTGAGTCTAGGTCTGACTTTTTAAGTAATGGTCTGATAACTAACACTTTTAGTACATCAGGGAACTGTGCCACTCTGAAATGAGCTATTGATAAAGCTAAGAATAGGTGCTGCCCAAACATCTATTGATCTTTTTATTAGTTTTGTTGGGGGTCTAGGGAACAAGTAGTACATTTATTTTAGAAGTTACAGTAAAGACTTCTTGTTCTGTTAGAAGATTAAAATTGTTAAAGTGGTGTGTGCAAGATGAGACAGGGTTTGCCAATCTAATAATAGGTTTGCAAAATGAAGCTGAAATATAGGCTTTTTTATTGTTACATTTCTCAGTAAAGAAGTTTATAAAGTTTGCACTGCTAATACTTGTTGGTATTTTACAATGTTTTTTAGAAATCTCATTTGTTAGTTTAGCCACTGTTCTAAATAGTCCATGAGGATTATTATTGTTGTTATCTATTAATCTAGAATAATAGCCTCAGTAAGTTACAAAGTGAGCTTTTTATACTTTTTAACACTCTCTGTCCATGCAGTTTAGAAGACCTACAACTTTGTTGCTCTCCACCTATGCTTTAGTTTTTGAAATTCCAATTTAAGAGATCAAGTTTTCTTATTAAACCAGTGTGAGTTCTTATGTGCTTTAATCATTTTTGTTTTGATGGGAGCTACTGTATCCAAAGCCTCTGTGAATTTGATTCTAGCTGATCTAAATAGTTTTCCAAAATTTACACAACCACAACCAAAAGCCCTGGATGATGAGAGAAGTGCTCAAGATCAGAAATGCAGCCTTCAGATTTGGAGACAATGCCGCCCTCAGGGTGACCAGAGCCAACCTGGCTCACGCTATAAGGAGAGCTAAGTTAGCATACGCACAGAGGATTAACAAAGAATTCAGCAGCACCAGAGACACAAGTTGTATGTGGCAGGGCGTTCAGACAATTATAAACTACAAACCCAACCCACACAGCAGTGATGGTGATGCCTCCCTTCTGGATGAGCTAAACAACTTCTTCACATGGTTTGAGATGCAGAACAAAGAGCCTGCGAGAAAAGCAACACCTTTCTCCACTGACCAGGTACTCTGTCTCTCCATAACTGACGTGAAGAGGACTCTATCCAGAGTCAATCCATGCAAGGCTGCAGGACCTGACAACATACCTGGTTGTGTGCTCAAAGATTGTGCCACTCAACTGGCTGGTGTCCTCATAGACATCTTCAACACATCTCTGAGCCAGTCATCAGTCCCGCCAGTCATCAGTCCCAGCATGCTTCAAGTTGACCACCATCATACCAGTGCCGAAGAAGTCATCAGTGACATGCTTGAATGACTACTGACCAGTTGCACTCACGCCAAACTTAATGAATTGCTTCAAAAGGTTAGTCATGTCACACATAAAGACTAATCTCCCTGCCTCCTTTGACCCTCTTCAGTTTGCATACCGCTCAAAAAGGCCAACTGAGGATGCCATATGCTCTGCCCTTCACCTCTCCCTGACACATCTGGATAAAAAAGACACATATGTAAGGATGCTATTCATAGGCTTTTGCTCTGCCTTCAACACAGTCATCCCTCAAAAGCTGGTTGTAAAACTCAGCAGGTTGGGCCTGAACTCCACCCTCTTCAATTGGATCTTGGACTTCTTGACAGAAACACCCCAGTCATTTCGGATGGGCTGCAACACTTCCAGCAACATCACACTGAGCACAGGGGCGCCACAGGGCTTCATGCTTAGTCCACTGCTGTTCACCCTGCTGACTCATGACTGCACAGCCACGCACAACACCAACCACATCATCAACTTTGCAGATGATATGATGGTGCTGGGGCTGATAAGCAGGGATGATGAAAGAGCATACAGAGATGAGGTGGAACAGCTGTCTGCATGATGTGAAGACAACAATCTACCTCTCAATGTTGACGAGACAAAAGAGATAATCGTGGACTTCAGAAAATCACATCATGCCCACATCCCACTCAGCATCAACGGTTTAGATGTGGAGACTGTTAGGAGTACCAAGTTCCTCAGTGTGCACATACTGTAACTAAGGAACTTATGTGGACACATAACACCTTATCACTAATCAAGAAAGCCCAGCAGAGACTACACTTCCTGAAGTGAGCAAGTCTTCCCCCTTCCATCCTCACCATGTTCTACAGAGTGTTCTGACCAGTTGCATCACTGTCTGGTATGGCAACTGCAATATATCCAACCACAAGTGCCTGCAATGGATAGTGAAGACAGCAGAGAACATTATTGGGGTGTCTGTCCCTTCACTACAGGACATATTTTACAAACGCAGTGTCCGCAAGGCCTACAGCATTGTGCAGGACCTCTTACACCCCTCACATGGACTTTTCACACTTTTGCCATCCAAGAGAAGATACTGCAGCATCAAAGCCAGATCTGCCAGGTTACAGGATATTTTTTACCCTCAAGCTGTCAGACTCCTTAACACCATGCTGCCACCTGGGATCTTCCACACAGCTTCAACCACCTCTAAAAACAGAACTTTTATACATGCAAGCCACTTTCCTGCAATGACTAGTGTGCATGTAAAAAAGAACTGAAAATCTCATACTGACCTTTAAGTATTTTGACACTCTTGATATCAGTCTGCTGTGAAACATTCTGACCTGTCATTGTTTACACAAGTCTTAAACAACTATTATATTTCTGTATTATCTATTATTCATTATTTATATATTATATTACATATCTATTGACTATATTTATGTATCTAGATTGCAAATACCATACATTGCATCAATGTTCATATTGCTAACTACACATCAATATTGCTTCTACTTCTTTCTCTTGTCTTTGCACAATGTCTTGTCTTGTTTGTGTTTTAATTTTAAATTTAATTTTTTATTTTATTTTTAATTTATTATTTGCACATCATGTTGTTATACTGTGGACCCTGAACTTCGCAATTTCGTCTATCTATAGACTTGTATATGGTTGAGATAACAATAAAGTTCACTTTGACTTTGACAATTATGTTTATTATGTTTGACTTATTAGATTCTAGATATTAGACTGTCCTTGTTTTAATCTGTGAATGTATTGGTAAGGGCAGTACCACCTCAAACATACAAAAATTAAGTACTGAACAGAAATTATTTAATTTAATGGCATAATATTTAAGTTTTGAATCTCACCTCTGTAATTAGATCTAATGTGTAGTTATGATTATGAGTCAGGCTGTTGACAATTTAACAAATGTTTATCAAATAAGTAAAACATTTGCTAAATGCATCAGTTTCTACATCAATGCCATCAATGCATATGTTAATCGCCCGTCAACACTACATGATCATAATTTATAGCTACATTAAATAAAAGGCTGCCCATATTCAGTCATGAACAATGGCAGTCTATGGATTAGCACTATGATTATGCAGGAGTCTATTTTGAGTGCCTCAAAGGACAAATATTCACTATAACAGAAGCATGGTAATTCACCAACACCAAGAAATTCAAGGTCCAATCAAAAATGTATTTTTTAATGTTATTAAGGGTATTGTCCATATTGATTGTAAGGCTTACAGGCGCATATAACTGGTCTATATGATGCTTATTTGCTTTGCCATTTTGCTTGTAGATCTGGTAAGAGAAGAGAGGAAAAGCTGTTGAACTTGTCCTTCTGCTTTAGGACAAAGCCTTTGCTTGGGTTGTAAATGCTGCTCTTTAAAACTGTATTTGAAGAGTGTTTTGTCTTGGTAAAGTTTTATATTATTCTACTTTACCCTTTTGTATTGTTTATTGTTTAGCCTTTTTTAGAATGGCTCTAATCTCATAGACTCACCACTGTTTATAAGGTATTGTACTTTATAACGTCTCCCCACCTTCTACATCTATAACCTCAGCAATTATATAGAGTAAAAGACAAGCAGTAGTTAAGTTACACTTTAAATAATGTATTATTGATAATATTTGTAAAATAATAATAATAAGCAAAGTACATTTGAATATTGGCAACTATACAACCTGATAAATGCCTATGCGTAGTTTCAGGAGCACACAAACTAGTTAGTTACTTAAAATGCCTCTAGTTAAGTCATCATTTTTAGTCAGCTCTCTTCAGAACAGGCCGCATGTCTGTCTCAACATGGATGCCGACTTGTGCTTCTCAGTGTGGTCTTCTTTTCAGTCCATGGTATGTGAGATACTCCATCATGGTGGTGAGAGAGAGTGAGAAGGAGGGGTAAAGCAACCAAAGTTATACATTAAAAGTTATACATTCTTTGTCTAAAGCCTTACACCAATAGGGCACCGTGCTGCAGAATGGCCTCTGATTCAAACCAATCCCAAACAGCTATTCTTCAGACCAATGGTGGCACATAATACATTTCACACCTGCCCCCAAAAGCATTTGTTGAGCTGATGCTTGCCAGCTAGGCAGTCAGGCTTTCCTGTGGGGGTTGCACTGCATGAAAAGAGGTGTATCTGTACTAGGAAACTCCTGTATGCTCCACTGATTTTCGGAAGTATCTACTAGTACCACTGAGCGTACACATCAAATTCCACCAACCTAGGATACTTGATTGATACCAATTCGGATGTATCTTGCTGAGGGATTCTTCCATGGTACAGCCATTTATTTCCATGGCAAATAATCCACTCAAGGCTCTTTCAAGGAGACATTCACACCTCAAGAATCATTTGCATTTTACACCTCTGCACAACTCTGCTGTTCTACATTGGTCTTTTATCTCAACATTGATTGGTTGATTTAAAAAAAAAACAAAACACTTCCACAACCCTGACATCTATTGGGACATTACCCAGTGACTTTCCTGTTATTATTTGATTGGTCACACTTTTTATTTAGCCCAACCCAAGCCCTCATAGCTGAGTGACTTGATTGGTTATTGGGCAGGTAGACGGACCATATACACTCCCCACCCCCACCCCCAGTATTCAAATAAAACCAAACACTAATAAATATACAATGTAAGAATAAGAAAAAACTGCAAATATGGAGAAAAAAATGTGCAAATATGACGGTGCAAGTAAATTAAGAGCAATGAAACAAACTGAAACAAACACATGCGCCAGTGCTTATTAAAGTTCCAAAAATGAATCTTCTTCTGGCCCGATTCCATCAGCTCTTACACGCTGACGGTGTGTAAGAGCATAGCGCATATTCGCCTCCAATCTGGACTGAAGCTGCTGGCAAAGCTCAGACAATTGTGGGTTCCTGTGAGGTGGAGACCTCACAACCCACACCGGTCTTCCATCAACAATGGCATCCTCTTCATCGGACATCAGATCCAGAATTGCAGTCTGCCACAGTTCTCTCTCTGCATCTGTTTGGATGACTCTAGACCTGGACTCCAGCAACAGCAAAACACACCATATGTTAACCCCTAAAAACAGCCATATATATATATATATATATATATATATATATATATATATATATATATATATATATATATATATATATATATATATATATATATATATATATATATATATTAATTTGTACACTTACTCGTCTTTTCCTTTGTTGGTTTTTAGCCCCTATCTTAATGGAGTCTCTTAGCTGGGACTTTCCTGGCTGAGACAAAGAGTATTTCCTCCGCAATGTCTGCATCTGCAAAAGTCGTCTTCAATTCCTCCAGCAGAAATATCATTACTGCCTTGTTATTATGAGGTGAACTTATTCTGTGTGGAAAGAGAGTAGTGTCATTAATTACATTTAAAATGATTACATAAAACCCCATTCATAGCATATAAAAAAAAAAACACTGCTTACTCAGTTTGTGGATCATATTTATGCGGGCTGTTTTCCAAATTATGGAGGCGCCTTACAGCTTCCTGTAACATTAAATTAAAAACGCTTTAGTAGATACATGCATACATGCATAGGAAAACATAGAATTTTCAAACAACATTGTATAGTTCGGACATGACAAACTGTTAAATAAGCTAGACGCAAGGAACAAAAGTAGATGTGTAGCCAAGCGCTAACTTAGGCTAACTTGGCAAGGTATAATTTTCTACTATATTGTCGGCTAACATAAAGCTCAACTTACCGCAGTGCCCACGTTATGCACCCTCTTGACTCTTTTAAGCACATGGCTTGACTCTTCCTGCGGTCTTTGATCGCCGAACCTGCGCTCAAGCACATCAAGATGCTGGATAGCCTCTTTGAGAAGAGCAGTATGTGCAGCCTGCTTCTCTTGCAAAGCCTCAAGCTGACGAGACAAAGCGTTCTGACCGGAGATCAGCTGCTTCATCAAGTCATTCATACCCAGTGGACTTGATGCTGGTTGCTGACCCTTAGTCACAGGAGTAGAAAAGCTTAGGTTTCTTTTGCACGTCATCACAAGTAGTATTTCGTACTTCCACCAAGTCACAATTCAGACGTCACCGACATAATGCACCGAACTGTTTTTGAGTGGACGCTTTACAAATACAACAATTCGAAGCTTTCCATGACACCCCGCCCACCCAAGTCAATGAATTGTTTGTATTTATTCTGGGGGAAATATCATGCTGGACATGTTGTCTGTCATCATGGAAGAGCGCTTGAGGTCATCTGTGGATCTATTGAGAAGAAAGAGAGCCCGGCGATTTTGTGAACACTGCAAAGAAATTGTTTCACATGCCAATTTTTATCATCACAAAAAAATGTTTTTTTTGTAATGGAGTCTGGATCATAGATGATACAACCCAAGACAACTCAAGAGTGGAAAAAAACACAGAGTGAGAAGATTATGCACGTGATGAAAGCTTTGATTAAATGTAAACCTTCACAATAAAACTTTTTCATGATATTCTGAAACAACATTTGTTGCATTCCTCTTGACTACTATAATCCACGAAGTGTCAGACACATGTACAAAAGTAATATTTACACATTAAAAAAGGTAATCATGTCTATTGAATTTAAATTATTTTGAATGATGTACACATTTTCTCAAAAACACAAATGAAGCTATCCTAATATTAAACGTATGTAGTAAACACATTTGTACAGACAGGGTGTTTTATCCAGTTTTTATGTACAATAATGAAGTATCTGCTGTCCCATGGCTAATCCCCCCACCCGGCTATGATAACAAAGACAACACCTCTACTTGATAGTCTTTAACATATGAAAGGCTCTTACACCTCACAGCCATCACACCTCATTGCTAGCTGTGAGGATTCCTTGAAACTTCCACCAATTCCTGTATACATCTACATACGTAAGATATCTGGTTGTTTCACAAAATTTCCTTTTGCATGCTACCTTTCCAAGCACTCTACCTCATACATCTGGCAAATGTAGAGTTTAGTGGAGATTTCTTATACCGCTCTTTTCATGCAGTGTTGACTGAGAGAGTCCTGCAGAGAATCTCTTACCAAACTGGTTTTAGGCACTTCCCCCAACTCTGCCACAAAAAAGTCCGCAGTTAACCGTAAAGACGGGATTGGGGGATTGGGAACTTGGGTTTTGTGTTCTTTAAACATGGAAACTTGTCACCAATGAAGCACTAATATTACATTACTTTGTCTACGTTACAAATAAAGACATACAAAATATGCATCAACTTGTATACAAAATTTCACACCACAACAAATAGATTGCATGCCAACCCCATTTTCCAGACCTTATTCTGTGTAACTGTCCCAACCACCATGAGGGATTGCTTTCTTGGGTTACACTATTATAATGTTGAAGATGTCTAGTCAGCTATAGAAGAGCTGATGCACAATTCAGACAAACTGTTTTATTTGTGTGGCATAGAAAAGCTTTGTGAAATGTATAAATGTATTAGTGCCAACAAGAATTACATTGTAAAATAAAACTTGTTTGGTTTTACTTGTATTTCTATTTAAAAAACAAAGAAAAACATTTTTCATTCTATTTAAAAAGCAGAAAATTATCATTTTTCACTTACTTACATACCATCTGTACTCATGACTACAAAAATAGATCTAAGTAGTAGTTTGCCTTTAAGCAAGCATATAATATCAAAAATACAGCAAAAAGCACAACTGTACAACAAGGTTATATTGCAAAGCAAAAAAAAATCTGCTTTGTCTATTTTGTGTTTATTGGACTTGTATATTATGTTTTTTTCATTAACTCAACTATACTAAATTTGAAATACATTTTGAAAAGTCAAATAGAAAGCATATCCAGTAACATTTAATGCACTTAAAGATGGTGATAGATCAAAATTTCCTCATTGTAAGCATTTGTATCTTCTAATACTGGATATCTAACACATTTTACCATAGTTTCAAATAGGCATCATTATCTTCTTGGTCTAGTAGTGCATATGCCTTGGGCAATTAGACCACCAATACCACTAAATATTGGTTTATCCTACTGAAGTTGGGAAAAGGTTGACTATATCAATTCCCAAATGTACTCCATTCTGGTTGTACACTTGTCATAGATAGATCTTGAGAGAAACATTTTTGAATACCAACAACAGTTCATTTCACACCATCCATTTATCCTTTTGTAGCAAAGGAGTGATGAAAACCTGCTTGATTGAAGGTGCCTCAGGACACTATTTGGAATCGCTTTGAGTCCATGTCTAAATATATAGCAAATGTGAATGTATATTTCTAATAACATGCTATTGTTTGTTTAATGTGTTGCCCTTTTCAATTTGTTTTTCACTGCTATGGTGTCTAAATGCTTAATGAGAATCTAGTTAAGTTGGAAGGTGCCCATATTGATTATGTTAGAGTAAGATAATAAAGCAAGCAGTTGCAAGTTCAATGTTGTTCTGATGTTAACTAAGGCTAGTTTTTACAATCAAGACTGTTCTTGGGGTGACTGCATCCTACATTGATGCATGTTGATAGATGCTGCAGATGTTCTACCAAACGGTTGTGGTGAGTGCCCTCTTCTACGCGGTGGTGTGCTGGGAAGGCATAAAGAAGAAGGAAGTCTCACGCCAGGACAAACTGGTGAGGAAGACAGGCCCTATTGTAGGCACG
The DNA here is from genome assembly GCF_016835505.1 of Polypterus senegalus. Taxonomy (NCBI): domain Eukaryota; kingdom Metazoa; phylum Chordata; class Cladistia; order Polypteriformes; family Polypteridae; genus Polypterus; species Polypterus senegalus. The sequence continues at coordinate 83,285,265 of NC_053157.1, forward strand.
GAGCTAGACAGGTTGACATCCATGGCAGAGCGACGGGCGCTGAGCAGGCTCCTGTCAGTCATGGAGAATCCACAGCATCCACTGAACAGGATCATCTCCAGACAGAGGAGCAGCTTCAGCGACAGACTGCTGTCACTGTCCTGCTCCACTGACAGAGAGGAGATTCCACCGGGGGTTAAACATTAACATTATTCAAAGTTATTGTCTGTTTTCACTTGCATTTTTATTACTCTTTAATATTGTTTGTTTTTTGTATCAGTATGCTGCTGCTGGATTATGTGAATTTCCCCTTGGGATTAATAAAGTATCTATCTATCTATCTATCTATCTATCTATCTATCTATCTATCTATCTATCTATCTATCTATCTATCTATCTATCTATCTATCTATCTATCTATCTATCTATCTATCTATCTATCTATCTATCTATCTATCTAACATTGGGCAACAGTGTCTCAGTTTGTCCATATGAATTGCAACCTTCCAAAAACAAAATACGGAATGGAAGCAAGGTGATATTAATGCCATTATATTAAAACAGGTAAACAAGAAATACATATATAAATAACAAATATAAAATGAAAAGACTCTGTGAAAGCCACAACCCATTTTTATAATACTCCTGTTTTTGTATACTGGAGAATATTGTCACTACGTAATTCCTCACAGCAGTATGGCACCTAGTTACCTGGTGGCTTCTCAGTTCCAAAATAGGAATGAATAATACACAGTGCTTACCAGTGTACTGCTTGCTTTTGTGCAAAGGTTTCTTGCAGAACATTTACATTCTGCTACCTCAGTGGTGCTGTTACCTTTGGCAACTCCTTACCAGTCTTGCACCCCAAAACATTATATGAATATCTAAAACCCATGAAAACAGTAATTGCATGGAAAAAAACTATTAGTGTTGATCTTGCTGATAAAAAAAACACTCACTCTGGCATTTCACCCCTGATAATATGGCAAGTATTTACTGAGCTGATTTAGTCTATTAATTCACCATGTTTTTCATTACAGCTCATATCTTGGCAATCACCCAGCACTGCCTACCACTTTAGGGGGAATTTAGACATGTGGATTTTGTTTATTAGTTTCTGAGTCTGGTTAGAATTAGTCATTCCTGTAAACTCTTTAGACACTGACTCTTTGTCTGGTTAGGATGCAAATATATGAAGAATGAAAAGAGAAAATAAAAGGATGTAAGTGCATATAATGAAGAGCAGATGATCACAATAGTTTCAGTTAAATGATGCATAGAGATGCAGAAGGTACGGCTAAGGAGATCAAGTTGCAGCACTTTTTTTCATTTTTAAAGGTGAAAAATGTGTCCATCTGAAAGGTATTTCTCAATTTTATATCATACCTCAATTATCAGTTTTTATCAAATATAAGGTGTTATTTATTACCTAAAAGGATTAAGTAATGGAAAATTGTAAATATAAATACAATCGTTCAGTACTTAAATGTTTTTGGAATAAATCAGTCCTGAAATTTCCCAGAAAATATGTGATATTTCACCTTACTAAAGGTCAACAAGTCAAAAAAACTATGGGGTGTTTTTACAGGTAACTGTTGTTTACAATAAAATTTGAGCTGAAAAATGTATTTATAAAATAACTTTCTTTTGAAGTTATTCAGCTTTGCACATGAACTGATAAATGTATACAGTTTCAAAATTAAATAATATAACATTCTCAAACACAGTCCTATTCTGTGTCACAGGTGGGTGTAATGTATCCTGGAAGCACTGGGCATAAAAACTTCATTAGCTCTAGACATGGTACATATCCATCACATGATGGCCTGGTGCCCTGTCCGGGGTTTGTTCCTCTTACACACTGACTCGAATATGACTTTCAGCTCTTTTAATGGTACAGAACATCAGTGTTTTTCTAGTTTTAAGATTCTTTAAATTTTAGTATTTTATTTACTTTTTGTTTTTAGTCTTTATTTAGTTTTGTTTTTTGCTATTTTATAGTTTTAGTGATTCATTCTTTTTAAATTTTTTTTTTTAGTTTTAGCTTTTCAGCAATTAAATTTTAGTTTTTGTCACGCAAAAAGTGACCACACAGACAAGGTTCTGCAAGTTCAAAAAACAAACTTTTTTTTATAGTTCTTAAATGTTATATCATTCATGTCTGTACCTATAACTTAATCCATACAATTTTACCATCTGTGAATTAACTCCATTTACTCCTCATATTGTCAATGTTAATTTATTTATAGAGCACATTTACAAGAACTTCAGTAATGCAGTAGCCAAAGTGCTTTACAATAAACCATACAATAAAATAAATACAATAACATACGACAAAACACAAAACAACCAGCAGTAAATTGAAAATAAAAGACTAAGAGGATGGAATCATCAGTATCACTGAATGTCACAGAAAGCTAGACAATGGAAATGAGTCTTCAATCTAGTTTTAAACAGTTCAATTGAATGTGACTCCTTAATGTAATTAAGTAAAGAATTCCACAGACGACTTAGTTACACTTAGTACGAGAGACAACAAGAGACAATTGTTTGGTAGATCTAAGGTCTCTGGATGGCTAGTGTAAACCACAAAATTAATAAATAGACAACAGCATGCACATATTTTGATTTAAAAGACCTGTAGCATAATTTTAAAATCAATTCTGAAACTAAAAGGCAACCAGTGTAAAGAGGTATAACGGTTTATTGTGCCAACCAAAAAAAAAAGCAGCAGCATTCTGAACCAACTGCAACCTGCTTATCAGGGACTTGCTAATACCATAATACGAATTATAGTAATAAAACTGACCAAAGATAAAAGCATGACTAACTTTCTCAAGATCCCTCGGAGATAAAAAAAAGGCTTAACTTTGACTAATAGACAAACCTGGAAAACAGAATTCTTGACCACAGAATTAATGAGTTTCTCAAAAGAGAGGTTACTGTCAAAAATAACCCAGCGGTTAATAAACTTGAGGTTTGCAAAAATCCACAAAAGAACCAAGAAGTTCAAAACTAATTTGAGCTTTGGCTGCATGACCAGCTATCAGTACTGTAGTTTTATTCTGATTAAGATGAAGAAAATTGTCAGCCATCCAGGATCTTCTACAAGACAATTGTGCAGCCAATTCATTGTAGAGCTTCACATAGTATATAAACTTGTGTGCCATCAGCATAACAATGAAAAGAAATATTAAACTTTCTAAAAATAGCTTCTATAGGATGAAGATATATAGAAAATAAAACATGACCCAAAATAGATCCATGAGGAACACCCCATTTAACAGGAGCTGTAGACAAAAAAAAAACACTGAAAAGTGTCTATCAATAAGATATGACCTGAACCAGTTAACAGCAGTCCCTTAGAGCCCCACCAGATGCTCAAACTGCAACAGCAAGATCTCATGGTCAAAATTGTCAAAAGCTGCAGAAAGGTCTAGGAGTTCAAGGACTTTTGCCCCACCTGAGCCAGAGATAATAGAGATGTCATTAAATACTTTCAGAAGTCCCATCTCAACACCATGCTAATGCCTAAAGCCATATTGGTAAATCTCAAATAAATTATTGGAGTTAAGATGATCAACCAATTGATTATAAATAACTCTTTTTAATATTTAGCCAAAAGTGGCAATTGGGAAATAGGGTGAAAATTAGATAAAATTCCAAGATCTACAGTAATTCAGCCTTTTTGAGACAAGGTCTCATCACCGCATGTTTAAAAAATGAGGGCACAATTACCTCATTAATAGAACCATTTATATTAACTAACAAAAGTGGACCCAGGACATCAAAAGCTTCCAGTAAGAAGTGGAACAACATCAGGACAACAAAAAGTAGGTGTAAGTATGTCAATTGTACTTTTTAGCTGTGAAAGTGAAATAACATCAAATGATTCTAAAACAATGCCATGATTAAGAACAGGAAGTACATAACCAGTTGGAATAATGCCAGAGTGGATAGTATCAGTTCTGACAAAGAATGAAAGAAACAGGTCACAGGTGTCAGAGGGAAAACATTTTGTACATTGGCTGGTTTTCTTTTTCTCTTAGGCAAAAAAACAGGTAAATAATGTATGTAAAAAAGCCAATAGATAAAGGGGCATTAGGCACTCTTTGTTGAGACTGAGGTGAAAATACAAATTAAAAAAAAAAATTTGTTACAGGTTATTGTGTTGGCTGTCTACAGGATGTAGATATTTACCTGTCTGCAAAAGAGTTACCTGTTTAGAAAATCAGACTGCCTTGATTGGTATCTCATCCACATACAGTATTGTGATACAGGACTGCCTGTTTCCTTTGAAAATGAATGTGTTCTGGGAACATCGGTTTCTAACCAGCATACAGTGGTATATGTTCTTGATAGCTGACAACAATACTGTTGTTTTAACCAATGAAAATGTGTTTACACTATTGATAACGTTAGGAAATTGGATGTACCATTGTCCAATTGTTGATCCAGACAGAGATTAATGCAATAGTATACTCACACTGAGCAGACGGACTCACCGTCAGACAAGGATACATGGCTGACAGGACAAAAGGCAAGATAGCAAAATAGGCATCAGGCTCAGCAAGAGAGGAAAGACTCACGGGAGGACCGAGTGAAGTCGGTAGGGCAAGAAGCAAGACTTCTGATGGGAAACAAACTTTCAGAGAACAGATTGTTTCAGTGGTACAGTTGAAAGACTAATTGTTCTCGTAACACAGCACCCAACTTGGACTTCACACCAACAAATGTTGTATCTTACTTGTTTCTGTTATAATGGACTATTAGAGTGTGAACTGTGTGCTCTCTTTTTAAAAGGCTTCCGCTCCTGATATTTTTAGAATCTGATCTACTTTTATCTTCCTGGTGTATTTTATAATGTCTTGTGTATTACTAATTACTGTTGTATCTCTTGAAATTGTTGTCATGTCTTTCATTGTGTGTTTACTCGCTGCCCAATTTAAAGAAACCTGTGTGCTATTATCTTTACATTTCAAGAGTTCCCATACTCTTAATAAATCTTGGTGACATAGTAGGATATTTTAACTTTGTTTAGGTAAGATTACCTATTAATTACTAATGAACAGTATTATGTAATCTTGTCTCTGAATGGGGGTAAATAGCCACATTAATTGCTTTAAATAACACACTACGTTGGTTAGAATGAGAGGCTACCAAATCAGAGAAGCAATCCTGTTTATGTTTGTTAACTGCCTCCTGGAAATTAAACAGAGGAATCCTAAAGATCTGCTTAGATACAGTCAGTCGATCTTTCTTCCTCCACCGTTCAGCAATCCTACAGGCGCGGTGCAGCTGCCATGTGGTGTCATTAAGCCATGGAGCAGGTCTTCAATTTTTGCAGTGTATTTTGAGGGGAAACTGTTTTATGTGATGAATTTAAAACTAAGACAGAATCCTCAATACTAGCGTACTGGCCTAGTACATCAAAACTGAGAAACATGGTTTTAAAATCAGATACAACAACAACAACATTTATTTATATTGCACATTTTCATACAAAAAATGTGGCTCAAAGTGCTTTACATAATGAAGAATAGAAAAATAAAAGACACAGTAAGAAAATAAAATAAGTCAACATTAATTAACATAGAATAAGAGTAGGGTCTGATGGCCAGGGAGGACCGAAAAAACAAACAAAAAAAAACCTCCAGATGGCTGGTGAAAAAAATAAAATCTGCAGGGATTCCAGACCACCATGAAACCGCCCAGTCCCCTCTGGGCATTCTGCCTCACATAAATGAAACAGTCCTCATTGTATTTAGGGTTCTCACAGAAGGACTTGATGATGGTCATGCAGACTTCTGGCTTTTAGTCCATCAATGTTGGAGCATCATGATGCTTTGAGTAGGTGGTGGTGGCGCAGGCCACTACCACAAAGAAACCGGAAAAAGAAACAGAAGAGAGAGTATATATAATATACTATATATAATAAGAGAAGATATAATAGAAGAATTTAAAAAGCGAGAATATCGTGGAGCACAGCTTGTCATAACAACATCAACAGTAATATTCAAATTCATCATTAGAGAAAAATGATCAGTAAAAGGAACAACACATACTGTACATCATATTTTTAACTGAAATACCACATGTGAAAACGACATCAAGGGTGTGACCAGGAGAATGTGTAGGAGCAATAAGATGTTGGATAAAATCAAAGGAGTCCAATAATGATAAAAATGTTTATATTAAAATATTGTGACAGTACTTCCAGTATAATTAGGCAAAGCAATAATCAAATAACAAGTGTGCTTTGATGGCACTTGTTGCTTTAACCTGTGATAAGTTTAAGCAAATGGTAATTTAATTTCAGACATGCTTTCCTTTTACTTTTAAGATTCAATTTGTGAGCTGTAGATCTTTGCATATATAGTCATATTTTATATTTATTTTTAATATCTTCTAATGTTGATTATATATCATCAGCCCATTATGAAACTTTGAAAGTGTATTTTTCATAGTACAGTGGAACCTCGGTTTGAGAGCATAATTCGTTCTGGAAACGTGCTCGCAATCCAAAGCACTCATATATCAAAGCGAATTTCCCCATAAGAAATAATGGAAACTCAGATGATTTGTTCCACAACCCAAAACTATTCATATAAAAATGATTAATACAAAATATAAAGTAAAATACATAATACAAATTAACCTGCACTTTACCTTTAAAAAGAATCATGGCTGGTGTGAGTTTCTAAACTCATGTGGGATTCCACCCAATGGGACGACATGCAGAAGAGCATCCCAAAGCAATCTCAGTCTCCCAGCGCTGTAGCAGTTCGCCGTATAAGCGCATCCAAAAAGATCGCAGACATGCTATAAGCGCCTGTCGTCAATGGGTCATACAAGGAACACATATAAAGATCCTGCTACAATAAATAACAGCGCTGTTGCTGTTTCAAGCTGAATAAAGCTGATGTTAAAGTACTGAGACTCAGCTTCATGTTTTGGGGAGCAAGATGGGGACTCGCACTTCACAGCGCACACACACACAGTCACAATACTGTAGTTAACATTATACGCTCGTACGGATGTTGACTATATGAGTGAGGCACACAGACTCAGATGGAGAATAGGAGACGATTGCCAGAGAGAGAAATGGGCGAGCGAGATAAGGAGAGAGAGAGAGAGAGAGACGCGCTGGGCGAGTGAGCGAGCGAGATAAGGAGAGAGAGAGAGACGTGCTGGGCGAGTGAGCGAGCGAGATAAGGAGAGAGAGGGAGAGACGCTGGGCGAGCGAGCGAGCGAGATAAGGAGAGAAAGAGAAGAACCATCAGCTCAGTTGTGATCACATGATGCTCAGCAGACAAAGTGTATCCATACTACTCGTATTGCAAGACATCGCTCGTTTATCAAGTCAAAATTTATTAAAAAATTTTGCTCGTCTTGCAAAACACTCGTAAACCAAGTTACTCATAAACCGAGGTTCCACTGTATTTTTAGTCTTCTTATTTTTTTAAAATACTGTTTATGTCAGTACTTGAACTGTATTAATAACAATAATATCTGCAATCGAAACAAAGGTTTTTTCATGTATATATTGCATTTCTACAAGCATACCATTTACATTAAACACTGAACATCTGTTATTGTAGCATCTCAGAACACTCATTTAATAAGCAACATGCAAATCCTGGGCAGCTCCCTCTGAGCCTAAACTAGGTGGAGGAAATTCAACAACATATGTAGGAATAAACAGATTTTGGCAATGAAGAGTGCTTAATGTCACGGTTCAAATATCCAACTATAAAGCAATATTTGAATTTACACACACTCAACCCAAATACACATGGAGAGAACATGAATTTTCATTCAGACATTGACCAGGTTAGCATTCAAATCTGATGCTCATGATGCTATCTTTCTATCTATTGTCACAAGAATGAGACATACTCAGATAAACGTTTGGGGCAGCCACCCGTATAATCTGGTATCCTGGCTGCAAAATCATTTTATAGAAATACAGAGCACTGAAGTGCATACAACCGAGTCCAAAACAAGACTGAGGGAAAAGGGAAAAAGGGCAGGCTTTTAAAGGGGAAGACAGGAAGTGAGGTCATAAGGATCGGGCATGTGTTCATCACTCATTGGATCAAGACCGGACGTGACATCAGAGGGGCCGGAACTGGTAAGGTCTGTTTCCATTGGTTCGGTCCCGGAAGTGATGTCAAGAGAGCCAGGTGGAATCTCCCAGGAATGTTCTACAGGGAAAGGAGAAAAAGAGTCAGTGCACTCTGCCACATCCCAGCATGCCTCAGAACTGCCTTCACTCAAGCCCTTTAGCTGCCTCCCATGCGCACGTGTGTGACACTATCTATCTATCTATCTATCTATCTATCTATCTATCTATCTATCTATCTATCTATCTATCTATCTATCTATCTATCTATCTAATCCTTTACAAAAGTCACTTGTATTTGTTTTAAAAATTAAAAAAAAACAAGGATATCAAGCATACTGCACCTTAATCTTAAATACTGGTTTTGCGATGACGCAATTAGGAAGTTTAATAAAATTGCAACTCAAAATGATGTTATAACAATTAAATAAATAAACCATAAGGAAAATCAAGCAGTAACACAAAAAATAATCAGAAACAACAGAGTCATTTGAATTTGCATAACAAAATCACATGGATGGATGAAAGTATGGAAACTGGATCAATATGTTTTCCTTAGTTTTTATAACAATTCCTGCTAATTAATTTTACTTTAATGAAGAGGAACTCACATGTACATGTTAATAGTAATGTGTGGAAAGAATCAGTTCCAGTTCCTGTACTCGTATTAGAGAAAAACAATTCAATATGAATTCATTTAAGTGTTAAGATATAGATTGGAGTCAAAACAGAGATCTAAATTTCTGATATTTTTGGATTTGTGCCATGTTACAGCTAAGAAATAGTTCTATTATAGGAACTAACATTTTCCCAGAGTTTTAAAATACAGATATCACACAACAATGTGATACTGTAGGTGTCAGACTGCATCAGTTTGTAATGCTTTCTTGAGGTATAGCATTATGGCAATCAGACATCAAAAAAAATATTTATGCAGTGAAGTTAGTCACTCTGTGAATAAACAACTCTGAATAGCAAAATGACTGTTGAAATGTACTACATAAAAATAAAAACTGTGATTTGTAAAAATGTGAACATGTAGTAGTGGAACAAAAGAGAAATTAACTGTCTATATAGCAAAAGAATATGTTCTCTTTTCAATGCTGTTATCCTTTTCCTTGTAGATGTTGAGCCCAAATAGTTTCTCCTCAAAGCGTTTGGTCTGATCCTGACCAGACTACTGAGGTCTCAAGCTACTGGGCACTTTCTAGCAAACATCATTCTGAGTCCTGGATCTACTAGTTGTCCTTGCATCACTATTGCAGGACAGTTTCTCAGCAACACAGAATGACTTCAGAGTAGAACCTCTACTTCTACTGATTGAAGCATTCTACTTGAATTATTTGGGCATGTAGTTAAGATGCTATCCAAGAGCCTCTTGTGGAGTCTGTAACAGAAATGGCCCACTGAGGGAAGCCCTGGGATGATCTAAGCATACCCTGGAGATATTATATATCTGCATTGAAGAATCTCTGAATTTTCTAGGAGGCACAAGAGAAAGTTATTAGGGATAGAGTGTAACTTAGTTTGGGTCTATAGATCCTTCTCCTACAACAGGAGAAGCCATTGTTATGCAGAGTCACAAAGCTGGAAGCTTGTTTGTTTGGTCTCTGGCCCTAGCAATCATTTGGGAAAATTTAGCAATTCAAAATTCAAGACTGACAACATAAGTTTAGTTCACAGTGTGGGGGGAATCTGCAGTGTAGCCAAGAAAGTAAGGTCTTGAAATTTAGACAACAAGGTGTTCTGGTTTCACCACCCCAAAACCCCACTGACTCAATATGTACCTCAACAATTGATGTAAATTGATAATGCTGTATATTTGTATTTATCAAGTGTCTCTATTTTGATATGGTGTATAGCAGTTGGGTGTGAGTATAATTATGTGAGAATGTAGGACTTCATCAAGCACACACTTAACAACATCAGAAGTCAACACTATTGTATAAATTGTAATTAAAAAACTGTAATATGTGCAACAGTTTATTCATTTCACTTGAACCAATCTTGGTAGTGTTGGATACGAGCACCCAGGAATTAACCCTAAGCAAGACAGTTCACTTAGACAGACTAAGAGACACCATTGAACTTAATACATTCACCTTTGGGGACCTTAAACATGAGACATTGTGCCAAGAGATTGACCCAGGACTGTCTCTCGATGACGTAGAACATGAGATTCTTGCAAGACATGCCCTACTTACAATCAATATCAAATAAGACCACGGGCAGCAAAACACTCAATCGTGTAAACTAAGGCATTGTGCACGCAGATCCAGGTTCTCAGCGCATATAAAGCATTTAAGGACAATACATTATAAATGAAACATCGATGACTAAGCGAAGAAAGAAGCAGTGTGGAGAAAAGAGACTCAAAAAACGAAGAGAAAAAAGAGCAAAAAAGAAAGGAATAATCTGGGTGCAAATTCAGAAAATAAGGAAAGTAATTATCAGCCTGGAACAAGTGGAACTGAAACAAAGCACGTTCAATCGGGCTCAGAATTAAAAGACAGAGCAAAAGACAAAGAAGAACTTCATAAAGACATTCACAAACGTAGGCGCTATACACATGAAGAGCAGGTTGGAGATTATGAAAGCAGTGGAATTCGCAAGGCTCTAAAAAAATGTTGGCACGATACACATGTGGAGAAAGTTAAAAAATATGAAAGTAGGAAAATTAGAAAGTATAAAAAAAAGAAAGTAAAGATCGCAGTAGCACAAACAACTGGAAATTATTACTTGAAAAAGGGAAAATAATCATCACGGACCAGACGTCATTGAAAAAAAAGCAGGACAAAGTGAGGTCAGAAATAAAACACAGAATAGAAAACAAAGTAAAATGTCATAAAGAGGTTTAAAAACAAGGGGGCTAAACACATTCAGAGCAAGTTAGAGATAATTAAAACTGGAATTCAAAAGACTAAAAAAAAAATGTAGGCGCGAAACACATGCAGAGCAATATACAGAAATGGAAAGCAGAAAAAAAACGGCAGTGTCAAAAAAATAAAGTAAACATCTCATTAGCGTAAAAAAAAAGAAATTAGTATTCAGAGAAATAACGAAAAGGCAAATAGAGATCGAATATATGGACATAGGTGAGATGTCAGAAGTATGTAAATATTGCAAGGCTTTGAAGGTTAAGTCAGAGAATTTCAAAAATGTGGTTTACCTCATATGCATTTATTGGTTATTTTGCAAAAAAAATTATTAACTGCTGATGATGTAGATCGCTTTGTCTTTGCTGAAATTCCAAACATAGAAACCTATCCTATCTATCTATCTATCTATCTATCTATCTATCTATCTATCTATCTATCTATCTATCTATCTATCTATCTATCTATCCTGAATTATGGTACAAAGTCATTAAACACATGTCTCACTGACCTCATAGAAAAGATTCAGCATATTGGGACTCAAAAGATTCCAAATATTGTTTTTACAGAAGTTCTGAAATTAAGGTGAAACTAATGAAATAGCAACATTTCAAAGAAAAAAAAATCTTAAAAGTGTGTATCCAGAAAACCAAACACGGGGGTTGCCGAGCAAAGCGAGCAGGGGACGAAGCCCCTAGTGTTTAATAATTATACTAATCTAAACTAATAGCAAGCCGCTATCCTAAGAGAAGAGAAAAAACAGTGAATTGCTAATGTTAGTGGTGTCACATTTCAGCAATGTACTGGGTATATCTGTAGTGCCATGGTCACAGAACTAGTTCCATTTTATCTCCTTATTAAAGTAACTTCTTGGCAACAGAATTGTTCACTCAGAGTTACAAGTGTGTTTCAGTAGATGTTCCTGTGAGAGTAATGCAGAAGTATATGATTGAATTTTGCCGTAAGCTTGGTAAGAGTGGTAATGAAACTCTTTAAATATTACATCAAGCATACGGTGAGGAAACAATTAGTCGTGTTGCTGTATTCCAGTGATTGAAGCAGTTTCAGGTTGGCAACATGAGAATGAATGTTGAAGTACGTTTAGGGAATGTCCACTTCATCTGCCATGATGACATGTTCAAGGTGCTTCTACTCATCGTGACAGAACACTGAAGAATATGGTGGTCTAACTGCAGGTTCACATACATCGATGTGTGCCATCCACAAACACATGTACAGTGAATATACCCATGTTTACCTCCATGAAAAAGAAACAGGGACAGTTAAATTACTTTTCAATCAGCCCTCGTAAAAGCTGAAATCAAGGCAAATCAAGGCAAGGGAGAATATAAAAAATAAACATGCCATGCCAGTGCTATATAAAAGAACAATCCTTTTATTCTGGTGCAGTTTGGGGCTGAATCTAGCCTGGTCACAAGTTTTAACCCACTCCTAATATGAAAAATCAATGATGCAACATTCATCATCATTATTTGATGTTATTTTTTTAAGTTTCATTATTCTAACACTACAAAAATTTGATTGACAGGTTAGAGTGACTCCATTGCACTGCGAGGGAACCATGAAGAAGCAGAAACTTAACAGTGAAAAAGAAGGGACTGCAAAATGCTTTCCCGCAATGGTTAGAACAAAGACTACACGCTTAATTTTTCCTACCAAATATGCCAACAATGCTAGCAACCTATTATTGCAAGGAATGACCCATGAACTTCTATACTAGCTGCTAGTTTACATTTTGAAAAAAATGTTTTTTCAAGTCTTTCACTCTTGTTGAAGCCAGCACAAGATGAGCAACCTGCACTCATATAAAATTGCTAAAGGAAGCAAGAAGTTCTTAGAACAGATGATCAGCCACTTGTTAGCGTATTTCTCCACCCTTAAGACATTGGACATGTCACACGCTCAAGTTCCCCACAGCCTTGCATAGAACATTTCCCTGTTGATTGGCTGACTTTGATAAGGATATAATTCAACTGCAAGGCAGCAACAGAAGAACTGCAGCAGAGTCAGACCGATTTGCAGTGTGACTCAACCTCAAAGGAAAATATTCATCCCATTAAACTAACCCTAAGCTTTTATGTATCACTGACTGATGCTAAGGTAATTACGATATATGCAAACATGCAGCTTGATAGACATCAACAAGTCACATAGCAAAAGCTGTGGACTGCAACTTTTCCATCAACAGATTTTGTTGCTGCCACAAAGGCAAAGGTGATCAGCTGCATATCTCTCATTAATCAAAAAGCCTTCTGGGTATATTTTTTTCTCTCAAGTTTTTGTTGTTCTTGAATTAACAAGCCTATGTTGCATTTTCAACTTCTTACATGACCTAAGGTATCTGTAATAGAAGACAAAAATAGCCAGCTATACAGTGAATCTTTTACAGTATGTGGGCCTTGGGTCAGAAAATGTTTGCCCACCCTAAAACTGTAAGTATGTTAAAGTATGTTTGATCCAGTCAGAATCAAAATACACCTTTACCCAACATTAATTGATGTGATTCTGATTAACCTTAATTTCCTAAACTTTTTTCCAAGAGAGACTAACTTCCTGAGAATCCATATCCTTTGAGGTGAGTTTTACACAAGAAACAAAATCAATAGAATTCAAAGATTCTGAATTCATCTATTTTTAACTTTCTGACTGTCTGTCTCCCTTTTATTGTCTGCCTGTATTGGAATCCTGTTGTGTCCTTATTGTGCTATGTTTTAATGTATTCTTATTGTGATAGCTCTCTTTCTTTTCCTGAAAACACACATAGTTACTGTGAGGAAAGAAAACTGAAAAACCTTTGAAAAGTTCAATTACATTATTTACAAAAAATCTTTATTTCTGTAAAAATAAACTAGGAAATTAATAATTGATGTGACCTTGCTAAAAACCCAACTGTATAAAAACAGAAAATATTAAAATAACACTTTTGGATATATCATTTTATAGTTGTAGCAGTAGGGGCCGCTGTCAATCCCTTGAACCCTCAGTTGCCACGCCAAACACCAGGTAAAAGTGCTACAATTATTCTTTTTATTATAAGAATTACGTGCACTAAGCACCCTCCACTCCACACTACTCATAAATAACCAAACAAATCCAATAAATCACAATCCTCCACTCCCAGACGCGTTGCTCTCCTACCACCCAGCTCAGCTCACCGTCTGGGAGCTCCTAGAGTCCTTTTATATTCCCTGACCCGGTCAGGTAAAAGTTTTTTTCTTCACCCCGGAAGCCCGTCGCTCTTCCTTTGACGAACTTCCAGGTCATAGGGCACAAATGAGTCCATTGGCCTCCCGACAGCGACTCCCAGTGGTCCCCAAGGTATCCAGCAGGGCTGTGCATAAAAACTACATAGTCCATGAGGCCCTGATGGAATTCGGGGCCCGTCCATGCTGTCGGTAGAGCTCCTCCTGGCGGCCTGGGGGTGAGGGCCGGAATATGCAGCCGGCCATTCATCACACAGTATAACTGCTTTATAGATGGGCTACCATTATAATGTGGTTAAAAGGAACTTGCAGGGTGGATTCTTCATGTGCAGTCAACTGATGACCATCAAGACACTGAATGTAAGACTGGCAATTGCATCCTTTGATAATTGACTTACAAAGTACAAGGTATAAAGACAACACCAACCCTAAGTGAACTTTAAAGTCTTCCATGCTATAAATTTTGCATGAAACTGTACTTGGAAGAGGAAACTATATTATTAACATTGTGAAATTAAGGTCTGACAATTATATGTGATATTTATGTAAATTAACATTTGCGGTACATTACCTTATATAATGTTGATGTTGTACGTAGTTTAACTTGATTTATTGCAGTATATTACAAGAAGAAGTAGAACACTTATTCACACTTTTTTCAGTTAAGCAAGCAAACATATAGCCATTCCTACAACATACATTTTTATAACAGATGTACAACAAAAATTACACAACAAGGTTCTACCTAACTTCATCAGTCCTTCATTATTCACTTGGGAGTTACTGATGGATAACATTCAGGGCCAGAAGACAGGCTGCTATGTGACAGCTCAATTTCTAACAACAAGTAGTGGCAATAATTGAGTACTTGCACCAAAGCTTATTTGATCCAGTCAGATATTTTCTCTTGTGATTGAGAAGGGTTTCATCTTTGTTTAGTCTTTTGATTAGTATTCATTAATTGTTTAGAAAAGAGTATTTATGATTTTGTTTTGGTTTTCTGTTTTATGCACTGTGTATTGATGGATATTTTGCTTATTTTTTGAGTTTATGAGTCAGGTTATTTTTATTGTGTCATTTTTTATATATATTTTCATTGGTTTTATTTGAAGCAAATAACATTCCATACAATCAAGTCAAACTTAGCAAACCAACAGAAAGAGAGGAGAGCCAACAACCAGAGCAAATCTTTAAAAGCAGCAAAATCAGAGAAGTAAAAGGCATGCCCTGATCACTTAAAATTTCACTAGGGATGCCAATACGAGTAAAGATCTCACACAGAGCTTTGGCATCAGAGGAGAAATTGGCTTTTTGTAGAGAAACCACTTCATTATATCGCATTGCGTAGTCAACCAGCACAAGAATATACTGATACCCATTTTTACTCTTAGGGAGAGGGTCAACAATATCAAGCCCAACCCAATCTAAAATAGGCACAGGAGAAAGGGGATCCCAAGAAGTTTTATGAGCAGAGACAATCTGGCAGTCAGGACAGGACCTACAGAACTGTTCGACATCCTTGCCCATATTCAGGCAATGAAATTGTTTTGATAATCGATACCTGGTTTTATCAGTGCATAGGTGACTGCCCAAGATGTGAGAATGTGCCAACTGCAACAGAATGTTCCTATGCTTGTCAGGGACAACTAACTGATCAATTAAACCTCCTCCTAAATGATCCAAAATCACCCTAAAAAGGCAGCCACCTTTCCTGAGAAAGTTCAGGGCCTTGATGCCAACGGACTCACACTCCTGATAGTAGGAGTCACTAGTGGAGTAAGCCTGCTTGAACCCGTACTCCAGTGAGCTATCAGTACGCTGCAAACACACAAAATCCATCTGCTTATAAGACGGTGTGCACCTGGTGGCCAGTGCAACCTGAGAAGTTGTAGAGAGGCCAGCAAGTCGCTCGTGGAAATCTGATGAGTCCCTCTCGATCTCACTGGAGAGATCAGGTTCAATGTCCAAGCGGGTCTCAAGGCCTTCTCCGACAGCCACCAGCTCCTCCTCCTCGTTCATGATGACAGGGGAATCTAGGGCTGGTGCCCCAAATTTGGCAAAGAGTCTAGGGAAGAGGGCGTTCTTCCTAACCGATCAGCAGGGGCCATGGGCAGGTATCCGAAATGGCAGTCTAAACTTTAAAGTTCCGACCCTTATATTTTAAAGGAAGCAGCACACAGCGTATGTTCGTAGTCTCAGTGCCACACGGGGAACTACTGCTGAGGCAGTCACGTTTGACAACACAAAGGTCACTACCTGAGTCCAACAAGACAGGGATCTCGTGGTCCACCAACTTCACTGAGATCATTAAGCCGTCCTTTTTTAGTGAAGTAGAAGGAACATGGGAGCAACACACCTTAGCTAAGCCAACCTCCATGGACTGAGCAGGGGAGAGGCGACATTCTCTGGTGAGGTAGCCAACTTGATCACATCGGAAACATCTGTGCTCAGTACCACTGCTGAAATACCCATGGTGACATCTACATCCAGGAGCCTCTCCAGGTGTCACATCAGTAATGACGGGAGCCCGGAGTTGCCTTTCTGATGAAACTGGATGTTTAGGGCCCTGAGCCCACTGTTCAGGGCGTTTATCGCTCCAGGGACAATGTCGGGCAGGTTGAGAGTGTGCCCAGGGTGGGGCAAATGCACCACCCTGTCTCCAAGCAGCCTGGGAGCCTTCCAATCATTTGGCCAAGGTGAAGAACAAGTAAACATCGTGCCAAAGAAATTTTTCTTTGAGCACTTCAGGAATTCCTGCCAGTACCACATCAATAGCTACTTTTTTCACAATGCACTCAATCGGGTCCTCCTCAAACCTCTGAACGTGATGAAGTAAATCCTGCAAGTGAGCACAAACAGGGCAATCCAGGTCCAGTTTCCATTGGCAAAGTGTACAGACATTAGCCAGGGAGCTCATAATTGCATGAAGAATAACTTGCTACTTCAAGTAATCATAATCACCAAGCCTATCGGGAGGGACATTTCGCAATACAAGCAGGGCATCCCTGGACAAATATTTGATGAAGATGGCAGCCCAGGTTCGTTTATTCCAGTGCATCAAAGTTGCCAAGAGTTCAAAAGCTAGCAGGAACATTTTGGGGTTGTCCACAGGACCCATCTTCGCCATCAGATCCTTAGGAGATACAGCGGAAATAGGAGGCAAATCCTCTGGTTCTGAAGGAAGCGGAATGTGTTAAGCTCGGAGAAGCATAATGTCCTGAGGATCCATCTGTTTAACCACTTCTGGTACCACTTGTCATGCTTGGGTCACAAAGTTGCACAGATACACTCAGGAAATTCCAAAGACAAAAACTTTACTCAAACACTTCAAACAAACATAAGTTTCTTTCAGGAGTGATCTGGGCACCGTGACCACCAGGAGGGCAAAGCTCCATCTCTCAATCAAAAGAACAGAAAATCTTCCTCTTTAAAGGGGCGCGCCTCGGGAGCAGGAGCCCCAACAGGAGCAGAGGATGTCTGCGGTAAGAGAGACGTAGTGAGACAAAAAGACAGCTGTGGTGCAGCTTTTAAATGTTCAAAGCCCCGCACAAGATGCAGATCACGATGGCAGCAGCAAGCTTGCAGGTGATCCAGGAAAGAGGAGATAAAAACTGTGTTTGTTTCCCGCTGAATCACTGTTTAAGAGGGGGTTCAGAGGACTGGCCACACCCCCTTGGGGCTGCATTCAGTGCTTTCACAATATTTATGTCCTTGGGCTGAGGGCTCTGGGGGTCCTAGCTAATCGACCCTAATTCTTTCAAAGGGGACATCAATCAAGGGAAGGGGAACGAGAGGAGCTTGGTCCCTCCTAGTAATCTGCCGTAATTGACACTCCGGACAAGTGATACAAAAACAGCAACCTCCTCATTAATTCCTGGCCAAGAAAATCGGAACTTAATATGCTCTATGTTTTTTCGGTGCTCAAATGGCCTCCTAGGAGGTGGGCATACACCAATGCACAGAGCTGCTTCCCAGACCTTCCCGCTACCCGATGCAATAGGTCATTTTCTATCACAAAGTGAGGACCCTGTGGCATGGGCTGATGAGTGTGTTGGCCATTGACTAGTATGACTGCATTTTTAGCAAATTTCAGGAAGTCATTGTTCCATTGCTCCCTTTTGAAAGAAGCCAGTGTTTCTCTAAATTGAAATTGCAACTCAGAGAGAGGGTCTGGTCGGACCTCAAGGGATGGGGTTTCTTCCTGGGTTGTCGAGGCTCTGGGTGATGACGTTTCTGTCTGTGACAGTCCAGGGATTTCCCCATTCCCCTCTTGGTCTTCCGTATCTCTCTCCGCCGACTGATTACACAGCGTGGAGACAGCTTGAGATGGGTCATTCCCGTCTATAACTAGGCCTAAATTATGTTTGGGAGTAGTCAGTGCTAAACCACAGTTACTGTCAGACCAGTCCCACCCCAGTATCACTGATGGCTGATGGAGGGCGGTTTTATATTATCAGATTTCTCCAAGTATACAAGTTGTACTGGTCTTTACTTTCACCCACTGTCACAGTAGTACATATCGGTGATCAACAATAGAAATGTTCCTGCCGGAATTAAAGAGTGCTTCAAATTTAAATCCATTTACAACAACTACTTCCATATGCAATATCGTCAGGGGGTTTGTAAGTGCACATAACCCTCCCATCTCTCCACCTGTAATTCTCCTCATTCCCGAGTAAGCAGCATGCCCATGGGTCCAGAGACTTCAGAACAGTCTCTGATTTGTAAAGGAAAGGCAGATTTTTTATGGATGTAATCCCCATGGTGTCTACTAGAGGACCAATCTGCTCTCCCAGATTACGAGGCCATCCTAAATTATTCAATGAGTTCTATGAGCTCATCCATGTTTTGACACTCTTCCCAGACCAGCTGGGTGAAATTTTCGGGAAGGATCTTGATTAATAGAAAGCAGGCTATTTGCTGTACTATCTGGATGATTGTACATTCAAATGGCCATAGTGCCACTTTTTTCCAGAGAGCAATTGCTCCTGGATAGGCTGCTCTGGGTCAAATATCCAGTTGTTTACTTTTTCCACTTGCTGGTCAGGGGATGCCCCACATTTAGCTAGGGTCTTGGCCCTAGCGGGGGGGGCAGCTCTCTCTTCTGAGAGCGCATAATAAGCCCCCTTCACTTCCCCCATAGGGACCAGCCCATTCCTGTGTGTCTTGCATCCGGCTGACTATCAAAAATGTTTGGGGCAGCCACTCATATAGATTGTGAGATGTTCACGGGTCTCAGTACAAAACAGAACTGACTTAACGTTGCAAAGATGGTGGCTTTAAAGGCAGCAACAGGAAGTGCTGTCCTCAGTGGGATGGGCGGGTGACATCATCGGTGGGGGCAGAGCCATGCAGGATTTTCTGTGGATGGTCCGCAGGATAGAGAGAGAAAGTCAGTGCACCTCACCACCTCCTGGTCTGACGTGGAACTACTATTATTCAGGCTGTTTAGCTGCCTCCCAATCGCATGTGTGTGACACCCTTGAATCATTTTTGACACTTTTAAATGAGATAAATGCGCTTGATAGAAGATTTTAAGTTGAATGATTGAATGCTTTGGGCATATGAAGCTAGAGTGTATTCTATGCATGTCTTCCTTCTATTCCTTTTCTGAAATGTTAAGTGAAAGATCCTTTCCCCATCATACTCTGGGACGTTTGAAAGGAAGGGATTTTAAAATGTGCTGTCTGAGTCTTCTGTCTGAGTTTGAGAGGGTAGAAAAAAGAGGTTATCATGTACAGTAGAGGTACAACAGATAAAAGCTTCTCTGTCTTGAAATGCTTCCTACATTGGTTCCATATATATATTAACAACAACTTTCATTTACTGGGGCACAAAGCAGGGAATATAAAGAAGTACTTTAAGATTTTAATTCCATTGTAGATGAGGCTTGTGTATATTTGTGTTGTTGCTCAGGCCTTTAGGGCTTGTATACTGTATTTGCCCCCATGTAATAAAATTGAAAGTTAGGTAGTGCCATGCTCTTTTGCTTTAGGTTGTTGTAGAGTTGCCCTTTAGATGCCTAGATGTTTTGAATTTCACAAAAAAATAAGGTTATAATTGAATCGAATTTCGTTAAAATTATTTTTAATGTATATGGAGATGCTTTGAAATAGAAAAAGAAGCTTGGGAAGGATGTACATCTTGACAGTGTTGATTATCCTTTCTAACATTAATTTGTGTCTATCTGTTCTTGTCTTGTTTATTTGTTTTTCATGCAGACAGTAAAACTTTGTTGAAAAAGAGCTTTATATTTACTACTATGATAAATGGGAAGGTGTCCAGTCTAATATTGTGTGCTAGAGAATTCACTGGAAAAAGCACACTTTTATTCAAATTGATCTTGTGTCCCAATATCTTTTGAAATTCTGCTACTGCCATAAGGACTGCTGGTAACAAATTCTGTGGGTCTGATATATACAACAACAACATTTATTTATATAGCACATTTTCATACAAACAATGTAGCACAAAGTGCTTTACATGATGAAGAAAGAGAAAAAAGACAAAATAAATAATTGAAAGGGAACACTAATTAACATAGAGTAAATGTAGGTCCGATGGCCAGGGAGGACAGAAAAAACAAAACAAAAAAAATTCTGACGAAGCGAAATCTCCAGGACAAAAGATGCACCCAAATGTCTTTACCTGTAATGAAGGTTCTAGGACTCAGTGGATAGGCAAACAGAGTAATTAGATTAGCTTCATTGCAATAAAACAATAACACAGACTCAACCCAATTCGGCCAAATCATGCTGAGCCCCGAACAGTTAAAAATTACAATTTATATTATCATTTCTTATCACTCTGACCTCGCTCAAAACAGCTTGTTCACTGTTCCATTTTGACTCCTTTGTCTGCAGTTGGGCTGTCACATTCCTTCATAATAACCACTATTATCTTTATCCTTTGTTATTGGTCTCTATTTTTCTGCCTCGCTTATTTTCTAGTCAGTCTTGTCTTATCACTTCCCTTTCTTGGTCTTCGAGCTAGTTTATATTGGTGGCTACAGCTAAGCTTAAATTAAAAAAGAAATATGGCATGTGCCTTTATTTAACCATTCATTTAGCAGGCCTGACTTGCATTAATATTTGCACTAAAGTTAATGCTTATATATTTTTCTATATTTATTTATGCTAATACATGAATATACTAATTTTATTTTCCTTGGTTCCAGGCCACGGGACTGCCCAGCCACCTCTAGGCATTCTACCTAACATAAATTACTTCAATCAGTTCTCATGGAAGATTTGATGATAATGGTCATGTGGACTTCCGGCCTTTAATCCATCAATGTAAGGACTGTGCTTTGATTAGGTGGTGGAAACCGGAAAAAGAACAAAAAAGTGAGTAGGGTTTAGTATGGATTTAAAGCCACCATGAATAATAGTAATTAACTGAATATTCAGAGCATCAGGATTTAACTAAAATTAAGCTATTTGAAAGCCATGTTAAATTAATGTGTTTTCAGCAGTGTTTTAAAGTACTCCACCGTATTAGCCTGGTGAATTCCTGTTGGCAGGCTATTCCAGATTTTAGGTACATAACAGCAGAAGGCCGCCTCACCACTTCTTTTAAGTTTAGCTCTTGGAATTCTAAGTAGACATTCATTTAAAGATCTAAGGTTACGATTTGGAGTGTAAGGTGTAAGATATTCTGCAATATAGGATGGAACGAAATTAATTAAGGCTTTGTTAACCATAAGCAGTATTTTAAAGTCGATTCTAAATGACACTGGTAACCAGAGTAGTGACATCAAAACTGGGGTGATGTGCTCGGATTTTCATTTCCGAGTAAAGATTCTAGCAGCTGCATTCTGCACTAGTTCCAATCAATTGATGTTTTTTTGGGTAGTCCTGAAAGGAGTGCATTATAGTAATCTAGCTGACTGAAAACAAAAGCGTGAACTAATTCGTCAGCATCTTGCACTGTTATAAGAGGTCTATGTTTTGCTATAAAAAATGCTGTCCTAGTAATCTGATTAATATGTGATTTAAAATTCAGATCAGAGTCAATAGTTACACCTAAATTTTTTACCTCTGTCTTGACTTTTAATCCTAATGCATCAAGTTTATTTCTAATAACCTCATTATATCCATTATTGCCAATCACTAAAATTTCTGTTTTCTCCTTATTTCATTTGAGAAAATTACTACTCATCCATTTGGAAACACAAGTGAGACATTGTGTCAGTGAATCAAGAGTGTTGGGGTCATCAGGTGCTATTGATAAATACAGCTGTGTGTCATTACCATAGCTGTGGTAGCTCACGTTATGCCCCGATATAATCTGACCTAACGGAAGCATGTAAATCAAAAAGAGAAGTGGACCCAGGATAGAGCCTTGTGGAACACCATATAGAATATCATGTGTCTTTGAAGTATAATTACCACAACTAACAAAGAACTTTCTACCTGCCAGGTAGGATTCAAACCAATTTAAGACACTGCCAATTTATTTTCGCGAGAAAGATTTTGTAAGAAGTGAAGTTGTTAAGGAAAAACGACTGAGTAACACATCCATTCATATGTCGAAATTGTATGTATAAACAATAAAGGCATAAAATAAGAGAAATGCATATAATATTATTGATGTTGATTTTCAGAATGGTTTTGATGAGTTATCTCATAAGAGGCTAAAGATCAAACTAAAAATGTGGATATTCAAGGCATAAAGTGCACATGGATTTAAAACTGGCTTAAAAACAATAGTAAAAGGTTATGGAGTGAGGAACTCATTCAAAATTATGACTTTAAAAGTGCCGTTCATCATGTAGACTTATCTTGCTCAACTGGAATCCTAACCCACCTCTTTTAAGTCAGTAGGTAACTGATGTTACTGTATATACTATTTAAAATTGGAAAAATCATATTCTTATTTAGAAACCTTTTAAAACCAGGCAGGACGTAATTAATAGCATATTAGAATAAGCATTTAAACTGCGGAAGTGGATTCTCTTTATTTATTTACTATTGAAGTTTTACTCTATTGGCCTAGCACTCTTTCTCATGAGTGGAGGTTTATTTAATTTGAACTTAGTTTAAAATATCCATAAATGACCTTGATTGGAATATAGTTTAATTTTGCAGATGATAAAAAGTAAGTGGAATGGTCTATTGCAGATTTGTGGCAGGTAAAATTTAATGTTAATTATTGCAAAATATTACATGTGGGGTGTAATAATGTTGAATATAACAATACAATGGAAAGTTTTTGAAGCTAAATTTTATACGAAGAACTGAAGAGTCACAATGGACTCTTTACTGTAGTATCTACATCCACATATGCTACAGAGGTGATTAAGAAGGCTAACAGGATGTTTGGTTATACATATTGATCTGTGGAGTACAAGTCTAATGATATATAATGCACTATTGAATTCTTATATGCTGTGTGCAGTTTTGTTCTCCATTTTACAAAAAGACATTGCAGCACTAGAGAAGGCACAGGAAGACTTGCCAGACTGATTCCAGGACTATATGGTATGAGCTACAAGTAAAGATTGAGGGAATTAGACCATTCTAATTTAAGTCAAACAGAAATTGGTGACAAGATTGAAGTGTTTATAATTGTGAAAGGAAACAGTAAACATGGATCCATGCTGCTATTTTAAAATGAGTTCAACAAGAACATGGGGGAATAATTGGAAACTTTTTAAAGGTATATTTCGCACAAACTTTAGATTTTTTTTTTCACACAGAGAACCATAAAAACATGGAGTAAGTTGCCAGATAGTGTATTAGATAGTAGTACTTTGTGAATGAGTAAACCGAATGACAAGTCTATTGGACTGAATGGTCTGTTTTTTTGAATACACAAAACATTAGGCCCTGATGTGTACAGACTACAGTAGTAGAATACCCCACAGGGTTCCACTTCTTGTCATGTTAGAACAGGAATTCAATGCTAGAATACATAGGTGATCAACAAATCTGGATGATTAAAGTTTTAAAAGAATATTTAAAAGAATATGTGGCTGTGAATATCCATGGATCCATCATGTCCAAGGTGGTGATGACAGCATAATGTTGTAAGGATTGTTTTTCTTTGTATGCATTATGCATCTTAATACCAATTGACTATTTAGTGCCACAGTATAGGTTCTGCTGCTGACCATTGTTTCAAATGGCATCTCAAGTTGGTTCCGTAAGCATGACTGTGAATTCAGGTTACTTCAGTGCCCTGCAAGCTCCCAGATCTTAATTTAATACAGCCAGAAATGAAGTGGACCAAGAGTTCTGCAGTACGAATATGTGGGTTGTAATAAAAGCAGACCACAAAGCATAAAGGTTTGGGATTCTTAGGCCTTGTATACTGTAAAAGTAAAGAATTCCGGTCAGTGTTTCAAACAGTTATAACAGACAAAATAAAAATGGCTGGATGGACAATTTATAAGGCGGGACCAGAAGCTGAAGAAAAGTTCTGCTGGGAATAAATGAATGAACATTCCTTCTGCTCAAGAAGCTACTAATCTTTTTGATATTATTTTGGAAGAGATGTCCAAAAATCAATGCAGTAAAAATTTAAATATGAATACTGAAAATCGTCTTAATTGTAGCATGAAACTTTGTTAAATCTAAAAAGAGTGCTAAAAATGTATTCTCAATAAGTTTGTTCTCCAGGAAGAGGGAACTACACGCTGGACCTTTGCTGTTCCACAAATAGGTGTATTTTATTAATTCTTACAGTAGTTCTAGAATTTTGTTTCAAGTTTACAAACAAAATCTAAACTAAATAAAAAGCATTTCTCTCTTTATAGTTTGCTCGCAGTAGTGATTAATTCATGCAAATCAGAGAAAGAGTCTGCGGGCCAAGGGGAGGGGGAAGTGGGGCCCTCCTCACTCACGCACCAGCCTCCATTCGAGTCAGTCTACCTCTTGCCACGTGTTGAAGCGTATCTTGCCTCTGCTTAGCTAGCGATACTTGTTTCTTCAGCAGACATTATCTTCTAGAGATTATTAAAGAGTAATGTCTGACATTTTTGAGAAAGAGAGATCAAAGCTGTGTGTGTTTTAGAAGGTAGCTGCTGATTGGCAGAGATATCACGGCCACATGCTTTTCTCCAGACGAGGGGGACACTCTCCCATCAGAGCTGAACACGATCAAATATAGTGCCAACATTTGACGTTGGAGCGTACCTACCTTCAACTTGGCCAGAATTACAATTTTTTTATTGATTTTTAAAGTTTGTCCTGTTTCACTACTATGCAGGCAAAGCCACAGTGGACAGCTAATTACAGATAAATAAAAGGGAAAAAAAATGACATCCTTACTGGGTTAGTGTAATAATTTATATGGTTAGTGAGACAAAGAACAGGGAACTGAATCAGGCCTGATTTGTTTTTCAGTATTGCATGCATTTACAATGAAGGCAGAAAGTGACTACTCATTCCTTATTAAAATTGAATTTATCCTACAGTAATATCAGATTCTAGGTAAATGAAGGATTAGGTGAGTTCATGTTTTTTTTTATCTCCATTCTTTTTGTACATTTATTCAGAAAGCTGGTATGTAAAGAACATTTAATATATATTATATTTATAGCAATAAACTAAAAATGATGAAAAAATTAATGTAGATACATATGGAAACTCCTGTGTCAAAACACTTAACAGTCAGATCTCACTGCTTTTGTAATTACATTTCTTCAAGAGCACATTAAACAGAAGGGTGAACAGATATCTTCAATTAAGTAATTACTAGGCTGACCCGCCTTTTAAGGCAACCGACTTTTTAAGTTGACCACTTCTTAAGGCAATTCAATATGTAGATCAATTTGATATTTTATACAAACTCAGTAATTTGGTTATATTGCATTTGAGCGGTATTACTTTAATACTCGTAGTTTCTGTTATTTTTGTGATGAAATTTAAACTTTTTTTCTATATTGAGGTCGCCCTTTTGAACCCCCCCCCCTGATATTTACTATGCGGTGAGGCATTTGTACTCCATCAACATTAATTATTTCCAGAGACATAATTTTGTCTATTTTTCCAGCGCATCGCGCACAAAAGCAAATGGAACGATGGGAGCACCAGAACTCTACTCACATCATGTCGCTTCGTACCGCAAGCTGCAAGTAGTAAGTCTGTGATAAGCGAAATACCGCTACGCTTTCCACTCACGGGACGGAAGGACAATCCCGACCGCTTTTATATAGTAAGAAAGAAAGAAGAAGAAGATATTGCACAGTCTGGAGTAGAAAATCATCTTTTACCTGGAAAAACGAAACTACAAATCCCATTGTGCATTGCAAAATGGACGGGGCATGTGTGAAACTCCGCGCCTGCGGACGGAAGGACAACTGACCGCTTTTATATAGAAGGATCCTTCAAACAAACTTGATCCTTTTGATGTGCTTATGTACATGCGAAAGGTGCAAGTGGCCCCTACACTTGCAATTTAATAACTCTGGTGAAAATTTTGAAGTTAAAAAAAAATTCAACAGTATTGATACAATCTGAACTGAAATATTCATTTTATAAAATGTAAAGATATTATTCTACCTCTAAATTAGGTATTTCTCATAAAAAACACCTAAAAAAATCATTCACACCTTTCAAATTACGAAAGTACCACATGAATGGAGCCGCAAGCCAGTGTAAAGAGAAATCTATTTAATTTTTAATATCCCAATTCATAAATTAAAAGTGAAACGTGGAGAGTACTGTTTATAACTTTGCAGTTACCATCACTTGAACATCTTCTCAGAGACTACAATTTTCTGTTATACTACAAAACCATTGAGCTACACTTTTTTCATATAGTAGAATTATCTGTACTGCGCTATGATAACAACAAACACACTAATCTGAAACATATTGAAATTTAATAGCACCGGAAAAATTTGGCTGTGGCTGAGAAAAAAGTCCACAAATTCTTTCAAGGAGGGGAATTGGTAAAAAATACATTATTCAACGCTACTTGCTTACAACTTTTAGTTGATTAATCAAGGCTATTCTTGATTTTTTATTTGCTTCAGCTATGTTTATACTGCATGGATGCAGATAATTATCATCTCAGGAGCTACTGAAGTATTGTGTCTGCTCAGGACTTTCTTATTTAAAGCTCAAGTACTTGTTTTACATTTCTAGGAACAGCTGTTTAAGGTACCTCTAAATTTCACAAAGACCAATTCAAAGAAGAGTGACAGTAATGTAAATACAAGTTTTTTTAGGAATATTATATTACAACATCTTTCTTACTTAACAGCTGTGCAGTCTAGTCAAGCCAGTCCTGTTCCATGAAAAGGAAAGGAAAAAGAAAGAAAACAATTCCAGGTTTTTCATGGTGCATGTAATGATGGGTGTATTGTATAATACTATTACATTTAATGAGGGTATTCTGTGTTTCGTTAGTTATGGCAGTATACATTACACATCAAGAGTGTTTTAACATTTTGTTGCTATAAATGTATTAAAGGATTAAAATTCATATTACATCAGAATGCAGTGCATGCATTGTAGTTCCAAGAGAGTGACATTTGTTTAGGTCAGAGGCTCGTAAATTTTTTTCTTAATGCTGTCCATTTTGGAATGTACACCTGGCAGCATGAGCTCCTTTAGGAGCAATGCTTTTTTTTTCCTTTGGGACTTTATAGTAATGCACAAAGTAAAATTAAAAAGCACTATTTGCTCTTTCTTGGCTTGTATTAGAAGCCACTTTTATAGTTGCCTTAATAAGTGTCAGTAATTCTTTCAACCTTTTTCGTAGTACATGCTGAAGAATTTTTGCAACCAAAATTTTTAACTTTTAGGTCATCCATAGAGGAATTACTCTTTAATAGACATGGTCCTGCCTAAAAAGAAAAATTATACACACAATTCATTTTTTTTGTTTGTTTTGTTGCTGTATACATGAAATTACCCACTAACCACAAAAGTATGGCTTGTTTGCTGTCCTGAACTCAGAATGTGTACATTATCCATATGCTAAATAATTTTCTTTCACTTGAACTACTACACAAGGCAAAGACAGACATCATACTTTTACATTGGCATGTAGATGGCTGTAAGCTTGGGATTATTTGTCCCAGTCAGTAACTTTAAAAGTAACTTCCATTTGACTTTTCTACTTAAGCATTTTTTCCCCAAAACAAATGTCTCATTTGTAGGGTGATGATTTTTAAATGTTAGTATAATGGCCAGATAGCACTAGTGGTGGATTTGCTATGGTTCTCCAGGCTGATGTCCATGCATTACTGCAACTCCATGTCATCCCAGTGAATCAAGAAACCTCAGGATCACACCATTTACCATGCGTTAAGCATCATTCAGCACAAGGGATATTGCTACAGACACCACTGCTAAACGGACTTCTGTATATATAGACCTCCTCATCACATGACAGTTGTCCTGGGACTTACTCAGTTTAAATTCACTTGTCTAGTCTGTCTAAACTGAGGCACATTTAGCAAAGAACCCTTAAACATACTGCTGTTTTCTGATAAAGATAATCACATGTACAGGCAGAGCCATTGAAAATTTGTGAGGAGTACTGCTTGATTTCACAGCACTTGGGCTGCAGTAAACTGCAAAAACTAAAAGCAACGTGACTGCACTCATCTCATAACATCACCAGGTAGAGCAGTGAAGGCTTGAAGTGGCTTGTGGAACATTTAAGCTTCTACCAGAAAAACAATGAGTTCAAATCTAAATAGAGATTCAATCTATGGCAGTAAAAAATAAAAACATTAATAATACAACTTATTTAGTTGTGCCTTTCCACCCATACAAGGACAAATTACAAGAGAACGTCAAACTGCTGTCACACACATGAAATTTGGAGACAGTTTACATGCTCAAAAAAGTACATGTTCCCGCCGGGCCAGGGGTTAGCACTTCCCTCTAACACTTTCTCCTCTCTTCTTGCAGAACAACCAACGACCTCTCAAATTAACGATCACCAAACCTTTTATTCTGTTCTTGTGTTTTATTTGGCATAGTTGGCAAGACATTGTTCTTTTTATTTTATTTTATTGATTTTATTGTAATTGCACAACATTCCATACAAATAGATAAATTTTTACAAAAATAGGAATGAATACAAATCAATACCTACCCCTGAGAAAAAGAACATGGCCAACAAAGTAAAACTTAAAGCTAGTAAAAATAAGTAAATAGATGAAATAATAAGCAGATAAAGATACATTTAGAAGAAAAAGAAATTGAGAGAGAATCTGCTTCCTCGCTGCTTTAAGAGCTTAATCTGAAATGTTATTCATTAGAGCCTGCCAGGTTTTGAAACATTTTTGCACAGATCCTCTAAGTGAGAATTTGATTTTTTCCAATGTCAAATAATATAAAACATTAGTTATTCACTGACTTAAAAGAGGAGAGTTAGGATTCTTCCAGTTGACCAAGATAATTCTACGTGCCAATCGTGTAGTAAAGGCAATCCAAACACAGCTGTTAAAGGGTTAGGAGGGATTGTGACACCAAGGCTGTCTGAAAGCCATTTAAAAATTTTGGTCCAGAATGATATTAATTTGACACAGGCCCAAAACATGTGGCCCAATGAGGCTGGAACTTGATTGCAGCGTTTGCAGGTTGAATCTTGCCCTGGAAACATTTTGGACAATTTTAAACGAGACAGATATATGATTTTGAGTTGAATAATTGTATGCTTTACACATATGGACCTCGAGTGAATTATATGTATTGATACCTTCCACTCCTTATCTGAGATATTGAATAAAACATCCTTTTCCCACTGTCCTCTTGGATCTTTGAAAGGGAGGGACTGTAAAATGGTTTTATATATTACAGAAATGAGTCCTCAAAACTGAGCAATATTTTTTCCAGTATAGTGGGAGGTGAGGAAAATCAGGCAGGTTTTGTTTAACAAAGTTTCTAATTTCAAGATAGTGAAAGAAATGTGTTGCTGGAAAGTTAAATTAATAATTGTAATGTAATTGTTCGTAGGAGGCAAAGAAGTTGTCTATGTACAGATCTCTAAATGATTTAATCCCAAATGTTTTCCAGATGTTAAAAACTGTTTGTGAGGGTTGAAAAAGGTGGTTCTGGTGCAGAGGTGCCACAGATAAAAGATTCTCTATCTTAAAATGCTTCCTACATTGGCTCCATATTCTGAGTGAGTGAAACACAATTGGGTTTCCAGTATATTGGTGGTAACTTGCATTTATAGGGGCACAAAGCAGGTAATATAAAGAAGTACTGCAGGATTTTATTTCTTTTGCGGACCAAGCCCATGTATGTTCATCTATTTGTCTCCATGTCCGAGTTTTTATAGTTTGTATGCTTGCTGCCTAGTAATAAAATTGAAAGTTATGTAGAGCCATGTCACATTCTGCCTTAGGTCTTTGTAGGGTCGCTCATTGGATGTTTTAAATTCCAAATAAATGTGGTTATGGTTCAATCTAATTGCTTAAAAAATGATTTATTGATGTATATTGGAATGTTTTGAAATAAAAAGAGAAGCTTAGGAAGGACGTTCATCTTAACGTTAATTCTTCCAGCTAAAGTGAGATGAAGGGTTGACCATCTATGCAAGTCTTGCTTAATTTTTTGCATAAAGATGGCGAAATTTTGTTCATAAAGAGCATTATGTTTACTTGTGATGTTTATCCCTAATAATTTAAACTGATCTGCAATGATAAAAGGTAAGGTGTCCAATCTAATATTGTATGCTTGAGAATTCACTGGAAAGAACACACTTTTATACAAATTAATTTTGAGACCATAAATCTTTTGAAATTCTGTAAGTGCTGTTAACACTACAGGCACAGTATTTTGTGGGTATCATATATACAGTACCATATTATCTGCATGTATAGAAAATTTCTGTTCAAGTCCTTCTCTGATAATCCCCTTTATCTGATAAGCACTTCAACAGTGAACTGCCAGTGGCTCAATGGCAATTGCAAAAAGTAGTGGTGACAAGGGGCATCCTTCTCTGGTACCACGTTCAGTAGTTTAAAGTAGTCTGAATTAATGTTGTTAATACAAACTGAAGCTTCCGGATTAGTATACAGTAGTTTGATCCACTCATAAACTTTCGGGCCAAACCTAAATTTCTCCAATGTAGTGAAAAGGTAGTTCCATTCAATCATATCAAATGCTTTTTCTGCATCCAACAATAATAATATCTCTGGGGTGTTATATATTACATTAAACAGGAGTCGAAGATTGGAAGCTAAGTATCGGCCTTTAATAAATCCAGTTTGATCTTGTGATATTACCAAAGGCAGCACTTTCTCCATCCTTCTAGCTAGGACTTTGGAAAGTATCTTAACATCATTATTCAGAAGTTAAATTGGTCTGTATGATGCACATTGTAATAAGTCCTTATTTTGTTTAGGAAAGATGGTGATTAATGCTTGGACAAAAGTTTGAGGTAGAAGTTTATTGTCTCTAGCTTCTGTGAATGTCGCTAATTAAAGGGTTCTAGCTGAGTGGAGAATTTCTTATCAAATTCGACAGCGTAACCATCAGGGCCTGCTGCTTTCCCACTCTTAAGTGACTTTATAGCATCTAGTAATTCTGATAGTGCCAATGGTTTATTCAATTCCTATGCGCTAAGAGTATCTATTTGTGGTATCTGTAATGCATCCAGAAATACATCAGATTGTGTCTTGTCTTCTTTAAACTCATTAGAATACTGTATAAGGATTTATAGTAGTCTCTAAATGTGTGTATTATATTTTTATGGTCAATGATTTTGTCTCCGTTTGTGTTGGTGATTGCTGGGATTGAATTGTGAACTTCTTGCTTGTGGATTTGTTGAGCTAAGAGCTTATTAGCTTTCTCGCCATGTTCTTTGTAATGACATCTTGATTTAAAAATTAGTTGTTAAGTTTCTTTAGTTGTTAAGAGGTTGAGCTCTGAATGCATAGCATGCCTTATCCTATGAAGAGCCTCACTTAGACACCTGGCATGTTCTTGATCTATTCTAATGATTTTGCTGGTTAGCTCTGATACCTTCTTGGTTTCTAATTTATTTCTGTGGGAAAGATATGAGATAATCTGTCCTCTTAAGAAGGACTTCAGGGTTTCCCAGAGTATTCCTGCTGAGACCTCTAAGAATGTATTTGCCTCTAGAAAAAAACTGATTTGTTTTGATATAAATTCTGTACAGTTCTCGTCTACTAATAAAAGTGGGTTAAGGAGCCATCTGCAAGATGAGTATGTGGGGCATAATGATTTTAGCTTCAAGATCAGTTAACTGTCCCATCATGGAGGCATTGATTCAGAATTTTTTATTTCATTTTGTAGTCTAAACTGAAAGTGAGACAGCTTTGACCTTAATTTACAATTTTCCCAGGAGTTATTGCAATGCAGCCTATTGTTATGTTAGTAATTATAATTATGAGGATTAAAGGGAGAGATTAGAGATAGCCTGCTCTCTTTCTCTGCCCCCCTAGTTCCCCTCCACATTTTGCCTCCCCACGTGAGGCTGGACCCCACTTCACAAAGTCCCAGTCCTCTGACATACCTAGAGACAGAGCACGTCCAAAACAAAACAACACCCCAGCATTGGCATATGAGAATTAAAATTGAGATATCTATTGCCGATACAGTCTAAATACTATAACCATAAAATATAGTTTTTAACAGTCTTGAAATAGTAAACCCAGGGAATGGTGTTAAAAAGTGGCCCTGGATAAGCATTGTAAAGCCTAATGCAATAATAACAATAAAACAAGGGTATGATGTTAAACAGTATCCTTTAGAATAGTAAAATTCTAACGCTTTCTGTAACCACTGTTTAATGTTGTAAAAAGTGGCACGTTTAGCAGTTGTTGAGGGTGAGAAATCAGGGAAAATACGAATGAGGTTATTTTCAAATATAATCTCTTGTTTCTGTTTGAGAAGTGACATTACATTAAATTTAGATTGTAATTTCTCAAAGCGCATGACAAGAGTCCTAGGTTTAGAGGTATTTGATCCCCGTATACAGTAAGCTGCTGCTATCTCGGTGTCTGATTTAAAGCCCTCTCCAGTTATTTTTGAGAATAGTTCAACTACAAATTTCACTAGGTTTTTACTTTCACGATTCTCAGGTAGACCTTCGATTCAAATATTATTCCTTCTTCTTCCATCTTCAAGAACAGCAAGTCTTTCTCCAAGTTCTTTACATTCGGAATTTGCAGCTGTTGCTTTTCCGTCAGCGGTGGATGCCAAATGTTTGGCTGTTTCAATTCTAATTGTGAATGCCTGCTTAATATCTTCCAAATTATCAAAAAGTGCTGTCAGTTTATTCTCAAACTTAGTCGCATTTTCCTGAGTGTGTTCCTCAATTTTTTCCAGCATACCTTTAAAGGCTGCCTCAAAGCAATTACATACACGTTTCTCCAAGTGTTTATTATCCTGTTGCAGCTGCTGCAGCTCCAGTTGCAGGTCCATCCGCAGCATTTATTTCTTTCTTTATATATTTTTTGAGCTCATTTATCTCACAAGCGATGGCTGTGGCCATTGTACGAACATTACCTTCAGTTCAGACAGATCGTCTTGGCCTTGGCACTCCTCAGGTGAAGCGGCAACCCCTATTAACAGCCGATGCTCCCGGCTCGCAAGGAACAGATAAAAACGCAGACTGCAAGGCCATTTACAGTTTCAGGTGATCTTCTGGAATCAACAAGCTATTGTGACCTGCATCACACTCCCATTTTCACTCTCGACTGGAGACTATGCAGCAGAGTGAGGTCCTGGGAATTCTGTGCTTTTGCCTGCCTGTTCCAGGTCAGGGTCTGAAAGACCGTACCTTGAACTTGGACTTGGACTTAATGCCTGTCTAGACATGGTTGTAGCTTTAAATTTCTTTTCCATTTTTTTCTGCCCCCCTTTGTTGTTGCTTATGTTTGTATACTGTATAAAAACTCATTGGGTTGGGTGAATACAGGCTTGCTAATAAGAAATAAGAGAAAAAATAAAAACGCTGCTAACAGAGCTCCGCTTCAGATGTCCATCTCCCGTAACGGACTAGACCAACCTCCTTGATGATATTGTTCTGAAGAACAGGACCTGAATTCTGTCCTCACCAATATGGCCACCGAACTAAGGGTGACTACAGTTGGGGGAGACACAAACCAGGCTCGCCGAATCCGAGGCAAAGGCACAAGCCAGAGCTGCCATTAAGAAGGACGGGAGTGCAGGCACACTCACAGGTAATGTTACCTTTACAAGAAAATGATGGTATTGAGACCTATTTTCTTATTTTTGAAAGGACAGCGGATCACCATCATTGGGAGTGCAAGGAGTGGGCTAACATATTTGCCCCATTCCTAAAGGGAGAAGCAAAATGAACCTATTATGACCTCAAAGAGAAGCTGCCAATTACGTTCTCATTTCTGAGGTCCTCAAGCACTATGGGGCATCGGTGAACCAGCAGGTGATGTTATGCTACAAGTGGAGCTTTGATCCCGCTTAACAAACCCAGTCCCAAACCTATGAACTCTGAGGTATAGCAGGGCGCTTGCTAAGGCCAGATATAAATAATGCCTATAAAATTGCGGAGCAGGTCATCTGCGATCTGTTAATTAACACCTTGCTGGAGTTCCCTGCCCAGCTAGTCCGCCGCCAGCCTTTTAAGAACATGGACAAGCTGGCCAAAA
Source organism: Polypterus senegalus (assembly GCF_016835505.1). Taxonomy (NCBI): domain Eukaryota; kingdom Metazoa; phylum Chordata; class Cladistia; order Polypteriformes; family Polypteridae; genus Polypterus; species Polypterus senegalus. The sequence continues at coordinate 83,320,041 of NC_053157.1, forward strand.
TGATAGAACATCACTGGTTAGCCAACCAAACTGAGCATTCAGAAAGGTCTGCTTGCCAAACCCGGATGGGATATATGGTCCATAATATGGTTGCAAAACAGAGCCCACGGTCAAACCTATCGAAAAAACGAACCCCAGTCACATGCTACTGCAAATATGGAAAGCGTGTTTTCTCATTGTCCTTTGACCACGGAGCCCATTGACTGCAGTTGGGCAGGAGGAGGTATAGTTCAACCACTTGCATAATTAGCTACGAAGGTACCATAAGGACAATGTGGGTAGATATCCTTCAAAATCTACCTTTTCCCATGATACTGGGAAGAAACTGGTCTGATAATAAAAGCGGTTGTACACACCTCACTTCCACTAGAACTTTGGGCATTGTGATGGATGGAGATACTCCACTCCAAACTGTCTCAATGCCGTGTATTCAGCTTTCTCTAAGGGGTCATGTGGGGATTCAATGTTACAGAGTTGAGTCTGAGACTGTGCAGCTGGAAATGTCATCTATTAGCAATGAGCCATCCCAGTCGGAAACCTCTCCCATTAAAGTCAGTGCCTTTGACATTGTTATTGTGTTTTATTTACACTACATAGCCATAGATTGTAGCAATATTGTAGCTAAATGACAATATATTTACCCTCTACAACTCCAGGCACTTCACTCCAAGATAAACACTAAGCACTGAGAACCTTCTTTGTGAATTGAGCTGTGGCGGGGGGATGGGATAGCAGGCTGCTTGCTGCTTGTGCTGATTGACACATTTAAAAAACAAAAGACACTGACAGAGAGGTTTGAAAGGATTTAAGGTGGGCCAGGATTACTGTTTTTTTCATAGGCTTCAGTAATTCTAGTGTTCAGAGCTTTGGGGGCACCTATTTCAGCTACCTTGGGCACAAATCAGTAAATGAATATGGATAGTGGCAGGTTTATTTCAGAAACCAATCACACATGAACCAACATGGAATAATTTGGTTTCATGAACAAATTTAAACCGTGTTAAAACAGTGTTACCATAACTTTATAAGGATGCAAATAAGTGAAATATTTTACAGACCTTGGAGATAGATTTATTGAAGCAGCAAGCCAAGTTTGCCTTTTGGCTCCTTTCACACATGACTGGAAAGTAGCAGAATATCTCACAAATTTCAAGTTCCACTGTGGACCATATCCTTAAATGTCAATGGTTAAAATCTCAAGGAAACATTATAAGCATGGTGAATCAGAGCTTTTCAAAACTTATCACTGAATGACTGGAAACAAAATGCTTCAAAGGAATAGAGATTTAACAATCTGTAAAGCAATAAATTAATCCAATTAAAAAGAGAGTGTGATGTTACTTTTTGTCAATAATAGCAAAAAGGTCTTTTCATGTTTAAGTATCCTTATCTTAATTTGCTTGCAAGATTAACATGAAGCAACTTTGAGTTAATTGTCTGCTTCAATTTGCTCTTATTACTGAATCCATTAGCTTGTTCATTTGTGATTATTTTGGAAATATCCTACTATTTTCATTATATCAGTTAACAATGGAACAGTCAAAGTTTGTAATGTGCTATATGGTGCTGTAAACAAGTTGAAGTTTATAAGGCAGTAAAATATATTTCATATCCCATGATAACTGAAACATTTTAAGAAGTGTAATTGAAATATTCTACAATATGTTTCCTAATCTTGCCGAAAAGTCAGGTTCCAAAGAGGAGGATAATAAAATGAAAATGATATGTGATACATCTGAAAACTCAAAATCCAGACTTAACAACAGCACAGCGATTGTCTTACATTAGAAAGCAATGCGAAAAATTAAAAGGGCATGCCCACTACTGAAAATGCATCTTCACTTCTACATAAGATTGTCTATTCCCCATGCAACAACAAATACACCAGGCTGTAACACCAGCTTCTTTGAGAATAGTTTAAGACTTCTAGCCCATTGGAAGTGAGGTTCATTCTTTTGTGAAGTGAAGGAAGGGCAAAAGAAAGAAGAATGTTTTATAAAAGACTAATTACCTAGTTTCAATTGTGTGTCTATAAACGTATTTTATGAATTTATTTTCAATTCTGTGTTGTTAAAACATTATTAAATAATTTAGTTAAGTACTAACTATATAGTATGCATGCCAAACAGACCAATGATAAAACTGACTGATATTGGTAAAGCAACATTTTTGGAGTCTCATTTTGTGAAATTCAGTGTCAAGTTCATAAGCAAATAAGGCATAAACCAAGAAAACTGAATTAATAATGGTGCTGTGCGGAAGTTAAAATTAAAGCAAGCAAGAGGGTCCTCAATGCAGAGCAGGGTCAGATGTAGGAAGGGTGGGATGTCTAAATGTTACCATATAAAAAAAAGATGTTTGTTGGTGGACACATCATGAGATGTAGGCAAATTAAATAAATAAATACTGTAAGGGATGGCCAGGAACCTTACTTGGCCGGGACACCCACAACCTGAGAGGATCGGGGGAGACAACTTGCATGGAGCTTTGACTCCCTCTTGATGCTAGATGGACACAGATTCCCACAGGGCATCTTGGGAAATGGAGTTTGTCGACTCAGCCATGTTGGGTTCCATGTATAGTGCCAGGGGGTGCTGAGAAGACCGGTGGACCCTACTTTGTTGGGATCCTGCTTCACCTGCAAGTGCTTCCAAGCCAAAGCTTCGGGACACCGGAAGTGTTACTTAAAAGGAACTGCCTGCCACAGCTTCAGGAGCCAGAGTTGAGAGGAGAAGGATGAACCTTGCTGGAGGAGTGAAGGACAGAAGAAAACAGGCAACCAAGAGAGATGACAGAGCGCCTGTGTACTTTTAACTGTGACTGTGGTTATGGCGTGGGAAACAGTTTCCATAAGAATTTCACATGAATAAAAAGCCTTTTTGTTTGGGAACTTGTGTCCGAACCTTTGTGTTTGGGGAGATGCAGCACCCCTGGGGACCACAACACATACTGTATACATCTAACACTATACCATCCTGATACAGCAGGTATATCACATCTGGCGCAAACCACATCTGGATCCACCAACCCCCATATTCCACTGTGAAGGGTAGTCTGAGCAAGCAGCTGTGCATTAACATTACCAACTGGCATGATAATACTTCCACAGATCATATATATAAAAAGGAGAAACTACAATCTGTTTTTGACAACTCTGAATGTGATTGGAGCAATTTGATCACAAGTGTAGTTTCTGCTGTTTTTGAATAAGATCAAGTGCCTTCCAATCATGAAATGATCATGTTATTTCCAGATATAAATGGGACTGGAAGTTGGTTAGAATAGAGAAAGAAAAGGGTACAAAAATGAATATAGTGAATATACAGTATTATTTGCTATTTTTTAATTGCTTATTTACTTACTAACCTGTTAAGAAAAAAGAAGAGTATTTAAGTAAACATATCCAGAGCATGCTAGCATCAAACTGCTCTCTTTAAAATATAAGCCAACTCACAATACCACTACACCATAAAAGTGCTTTGTTTTTAAGACTTAATTTATTAAAGTACCCACTGAACAAACCAATTTCTTGCAGATGTGTATAAAAGAAGGAGATTATAATTTTATTTTAAGTAGCACTGCTGGACAATCATATACATTATTTTGGTCTTTATAGTTAATATTTTTAAATCATCAATTCCTAATTAAATTAGATTTTAAGGATTGCTTAAAAAGGTCTCAAGGTTGTATGAGGTCTCAAAGAGAAGATAATATCTACAAAGGTTGTTCCTCTTCTTCGGGACAACAGAAAAGAAATTAATAGATGAGGGGAACATTTTTTAAAGGTATTATTTCTTATGTGATGCTGGAAATCTAATTCCTTAAAATTTCTGAAATTGTAGTTTCAAGTTGCTGTTTCAGTAATGAAAACAAGAAGGGCTAGCTTGGGTTAACTAGACTTTAATTCCCGTAAATCCTGGATGCTAAGCATGTGCTGTGTATTTTAGTTATTGAGAGCAGATCAGTCAAATTATTTTCTGTTTAGTTAAATCTGTACAATTTTTACACACTCCACTGCTACCAGCATCCCCTTGAAGTTGACACAAAGGCTTGTTAATAACAAAGATCTTGTTCCTAACAGATAATCTTCATTAACTTTCCAAAAAAGGCACCTTGACCCAGGCTTTCTTCCAGACATTTACTGTGGAAAAAAGGATTATTATAATTCCATATCCTGTTTTTCAGCTGAACTGCTGAGATTGTTTTTAACAAAGAGTATTTTGGAGGGCTATGTTCTTGTTACCTATCTCAAGATTGTAATCATTCTTCAGGTTGAACAGTTTTTTCAACTGTAAATAGAATTCCTTCTAAGCTCTATGACTAATGAATGTCATTACAAGAAATGTCATATATTCAGTTATAAAGTTCCTGGACAACACCTCACAGTTCACTTTGCTTTGACTTTCCAAAACTAAAATTAAATTCTCGTCATTAAACATATTATTTCAATGCTTTGTTATACTGAAAATATGTTATCTTTCTATGTAAAACTCAAAAAAACTCTTTATTTCACCTTTAAGACAAAGTCAAATTCAATATAATACTAAAGCAAAATGGACTACTTTATATTGTAATGTTATAAAATAACACATTTCTATAGTACATATAGAAATATGGCAGCTTCATAAAATTCACTTTCCTCAACACCCGTGTTAAAACATTATGCATGTGCAGTGAGAATTGGCTGGTGGCACAGATTGTGTAGCTAAACTTGCATACTGAAACGTCATGTGAAATTAAATGCCTACACTTCAAGGCAGCCTGACTAGTACGAGAAAACCCCCACATATGATTCGACTTGTTATGATGTTTAGTTATACAAAATGTCAAGCTTTTTGGGTTTTTGACTTATTTTTGGTTCTCTAGACTCAAAGAAACCTGGTTTGCAAGAGAGAGCGAGAGAGAGAGAGAAGACTTAGAGATGTAAGAAAGCTCCTAAACTATTTGCTTATGTGTTTTTTATTTTATTTTATTAACTCACTTCATAAAAGATAGCTGCATTTATTGACCTTTTCTTTACGATTGTCTTATTTATAATTTTTTTTTTTTTTACTATAATGATTTTTCTATTTTCCTTTTATTGGGAAGACTTGGGAGCAGACATGGGTCAGGACTGGTATGTTGGGTTGGCTGACAAAAATATTCATCCTGCAATTGTCCTATTGCTAGGGAAGAACCGGGCCAGGAATGTGGCTGATGCTCATAAAGTGCTAAACAGTGCTGGGTGCAGTGCATGTGATACACTGTAGAGACTAAGAGGACATTTATATGGATAGGTAGTTGCTGCTGCCCTGTGAGAAGCAGTCTACAGTGTTGTAGTCATCTGTGCTGTATGATCATCCTGTCTTTATTCCCAGTTAAGCATATGCTGTTTCGCCTGATTTTCATCTCACCTTTTTTGTATACCGCATTTTTTAGACCATAAGACGCACCCAGTTTTTAGAGCAGGAAAACAAGAAAAAATATTCTGAACCAAATAGTACCGGTATACTAAAATTGTTATTAAAATATAGCAAAATACGGTAATATTTAACAGTGTAAACTCAACAGTGGTATTAAGAACCACCATCACTTACATTAACAAATGAGGACAGACTTAGAGGCTCAAGCACTTTTCTAGTTTTCTGGAAACCCCAAAAACTCATCATTGCTTGTGTCAGACTTTATGAAGCTCAGCTGGTCACAACCACTTATATCACTTTCTTCGCTATCTTCATATTTGATACTCTCTTCAGTTCCATCTAACACATTGCTAATGCCACATTTTTTGAATGATCATGCCAACAATTTTCTCCTTCACTGACTGCCATGATGTTTTAACCCATTCACAAACTTGAGTGATAGTGGGCCTCTTCATTTGTCAGATCATGATTCCCAGCAGCCATCCGTTTGTTCCACTCTTCTCTCATAAAGACTTTAAATGGTTTGTTGATTGAAACATCAAGAGGTTTCAACCTGCTGGTAAGACCCCCAGACCCCCAGCCATCCTTTTTCATGAACATGCACAACAACTCCTCGTGGAATAACATCTTTTGGAAAGGTTTTCCTTTTGAAAACTAGCATCGGTGGCAATTTGGTGCAGTCAGCACAGTAGGACAACACGGCAGTGTACTGTGTTTTCTCATGTCCTGAGGTTTTCACGGTTATTGTTTTGGCACCTTTGAGGTCAACCGTCTTATTAGATGGCACATCAAAGGTTAGCGGGACTTCATCCATATTCCCAATCTGGTCCATTGGAAAATCTTTTTTTTTCCTAGCATTAATTACAAATTTATGAAAAGACAGAATCTTCAGATTCATATTCTTGTGGCATTTTTTGTGCAATTATAGTTTTGGTGCGCATAGCAAAGCCACTTCTCCTCATAAATCTGTAGCACCATGCTGGTGAGCCAGTAAAATCCTTAATGCCTTTCTCTACAGCAATGTGTTTGGCTTCATAGATGATAATTTTTGTAGAAACTGAGAAGCCCATATTCCAGTGACATGTGATCCGTTCTTTCATGTCCATTTCTAACTGTGGCCATTTTGCAGCATGCCCAGTAATTTTATCAAGTTTTTGCAGCTGATCCTCCTGTTTACTCCACTTTCTTATAATTTTTTCAGTTGGAGGTGGCCCAAAATGTCTCTCTGCTGCTCTATTTCCATGTTCTTTTGCATATTTTACTACTTCCAGTTTAAACGGAATTTTATATGCTAATCTTTTCGTCTTTGACATTTTGTACCATTAGAGAATTTTGTTTTTCTGAGCAAAATACAGTAATGAAGGAACTGTCAGTTGTTATGAGAGACATATTACCGTACACATCAGTAATTTGATTCATACCGCCAAGCAGTATTACTATTAAAGGGCACCAACCAGCCTGACAGGCAGGGCTTTGCATGGCAGGAGAGACTATATGTGTCTCTCCTGCCATGACGAGCTCCTTGCCTGCCTGTCAGGGCACTGTGCGGCATCACTTAGTCCCAGCCGGCCAATCAAGAGGCCAACTGGACGAACCCATGCTCCGCCGAATGGAGCAGGTGACAGGGCGGACAGCGGCTCCACAGATGGCTGAGTAGCGTGATCAGTAACTATGCAGTGCATAGATGCTGATCATGCCTTTACAGTGGAACCTCGGTTTGCGAGTAACTTGGTTTACGAGTGTTTTGCAAGACAAGCTCAAATTTTTTATTAATTTTGACTTGATAAACGAGCGAGGTCTTGCAATATGAGTAATATGTATACTCTTTGTCTGCTGAGCGTCATGCGATCACAACTGAGCTGATGGTTCTTCACTCTCTCTCTCTCGCTGCGGGATTGTGGGCAATCGTCTTCTATTCTTTGTCTGAGTCGGCGTGCCTCACTCTTATAGTCAACATCCGTATGTGCGTATACTGTTTACAACAGCATTGTGACTGTGTGTATGTGTGTGAGCGTGTGTATGCTGTGACATGCGAGTCCCCGTCTTGCACCCCAAAACACGAAGCTGAGTCTCAGTACTTTAGCAGCACCAGCTTTATTCAGCTTGAAACAGCAACAGCGCGGTTATTTATCGTAGCGGGATCCTGCCACTCTCCTATACATATACACAGCAGTCAGGCAGGGTCGTGGCCAAGTAGTACTGTGCCCTGCACATTTATAATGTTCCTTGTTCCTTGTATCATCCATCGACGGCAGGTGCTTATAGCATGACCGCAATCTTTTTGGACTGGCTTTTACGGCGAACTGCTACAGCGCTGGGAGACTGCCATTGCTATGGGACGCTCTTCCGCATGTCATCACGTTGGGTAGAATCCTACAAGAGTTTAGAAAATCACTCACACCAGCTATGATTCTTTTCAAAGGTAAAGTGCAGGTTAATTTGTTATATGTATTTTTACTTTATATTTTGTATTGAACATTTTTATATGAATAGTTTTGGGTTGTGGAACGAACCGTCTGAGTTTCCATTATTTCTTATGGGAAAATTCACTTTAATATATGAGTGCTTTGGACTGCGAGCACGTTTCTGGAACGAATTATGCTCCCAAACCGAGGTTCCACTGTATTTTGTTTTGTAAGTGCTGCTGGTTAGTGCCCTTTAAAAAAGCACCTATGCAGGGCTTTTTTATTTTAGTTTTTTTTAATATACCACTGTACATTTGTTTTTTGTTTTAACACATTTTGTTGTAGAAGTACGGTACCTAGAACACTTCTGGTGACGGAATTGAATCCTCCTGTCCTTGATGATCTGATCCTGTCAGTCAGCCAATCAGTGTCACACACACGCACACACAAACACACACACACACACACACACACACAGGGGAGGCGTGAGCGGTGCTGATCATGTGACCTGAATGACTGACTGACCATTGAGACACCAGAAGGTGGGACTTGCAGTGCTCTCCCGAACACAGCTACAACAAGCTGGGCATGGAGCAGCACATTAGTACCAGTAAAGTAAGAAGTGGGCGAAGGGAGAAAGGGAGACAACTGTCACAGGCTGTCATGGTTTTAATAATCTTTTATTTTCCCAGGTACTGGTACATTAAGTCCTTCCTCCTCCCTCCTTCGCACAGTCATCACCATTGAGGTCATCTGACTCCTACTGTTGGCGGATGCTATCCCGCCTCCTTTTGCGTCATTTGACGCAGGGTGTGTGGCGTGTCTGAGAGTGGTGGGCGGGCATTGCCTCAGTGCCTGTCCGTACGGCATCACTGATTGAGCGACTCTGGCTATGAGGGGCGGAGAGGGCTGACATCACCTCCAGCGCCTGATTGGTTTGGTGTGTCCAAGAGTGGTGGGGAGGCGTTCCCTCGGCAACCATCCGTATGGCGTTGCTAATTGAGCAGCTGTGGCTATGAGAGGCGGGGAGGGCTGACATCACCTCCAGCATGTGAATTATAAATTGTAAGTACCATAAGCGACAGTAAATGAGCGCAGCAGCGGGGACAGCACATGGGACTCCACGGGCAAACAAATGTCCTTTTACAACAGCCTTGCTGGACAGCATTCGGACTATAAGACACACCCTCATTTTCCCCCCACTTTTGAGGAAAAAAAGTGCGTCTTATTGTCCAAAAAATACGGTATTTGTTTTTAATTGTTGTAGCCAAGATTTGTTGTAAGCAGTATAGATTTTTTTGGAAAAACTGGAGTCAATGTAAACTATGGTCAAGCACTAAAGATCTTTTTGTCTTTCTTGTATTATATTTTGTGGAATGTATTATCCATCCATCCATCCATTTTCCAACCTGCTATATCCTAACTACAGGGTTACTGGGGTCTGCTGGAGCCAATCCCAGCCAACACAGGGCACAAGGCAGGAAACAAACCCCGGGCAGGGCGCCAGCCCACCGCAGGGAATGTATTATTTTTTAATTAAATGTCAGTTTCTATTTTTCACATATTCTGTTTTTTTTGTTTGTTTTTGGGTACACCTGCCAGTCACGAAATACATGTTGGATGCTGTTCAAGACCTTGCATAGTGCCCATAGGAGGTGCTACAAAAAATGAGGAGCCACTTTTACGAACATTATCTTTATTTCACATTGAAGTTTATCTGGGAATGGAGCTATACTCACCCCTGGAAAATGTATTTATTGCATCTAGTGGTACATCAAGGAAATGTAGTTTCCCTGTTGAGATCAAAACCTGGTCTGGTTTTACAAGCCAAGAACTTATTCTTGGAAATCAATATTGGGAGAACCTCTGGGATTAAAAAAAGATCAAGGTTATGTAAATCACAGATTTTTCATAACCCTGCACAGTACGCGCCCTCCAGGTATTCTTGGGCATGTTCAATTTATACCACTGCTTCATTCCACAGGCAGTACTCATTATGCAACCTTTATAAGAGACACTACAGGGCCAGCCTGCAAAGTCCTCTGTCACGTGGTCCAAAGTCCTGGATGAGACATTTAAGAACAGCAAACGTGCTTTAGCTTTTTAGCCATGCTCGCACACCAGCTGCCCAGTGCTCTGCTCGCTCTTACAAGTGATGCTTTGGACCTTGCAGAGGGGGAATTATTTGAACAGTGGGCTGATGCTGCATGGCAGCCATTGACATTTTTCAGCAGACATTTACGGCCCAATGAACACAAGTATAGCACTTTCACCCAGGAACTACTGAGTTTTTACCCATCATTCGACATTGTGCCATTCAGTGCATTTGTCGACCACAAACCATTTGTTCTTGCAACATCCAAGGTCGCAGAGCCATGGTCTGCCCAGCAGCAACAGCACCTGGCTTACATATCAGAGTTCACAACAGATGTCCAGCATGTTGAGGGTAAGAATAATGTGGTGACTGACTGACTCTTATGGCCCATAATAGCAACCATACACATTGGAATTGACGACTCCCAACTGGCAGCTGATCAAGCTAAGGACCCAGAGGTCCAGGCTTTTCACTTGGCAGAAACCAGCCTGCAGTTGACAGAGGTGCAGTTGGACAGCAACGCTGCTAAGCTCCTGTGTGACACCAGCACAGGTTACCCGCACCCAATTGTCCCCAGCAACTGGAGAAGGCGTATTTTTGACTTCATGCATTGCCTCTCACATCCAGGGCATCCCAATATTTGGTGGTGAGCAAGTTTGTTTGGTGGGGCCTTCAAGAAAGATGTTCATAGCTGGGTAGTGACTTGTGTTGCATGTCAAAAGGCTAAAATGCATCGCCATGTTAAAGACCCAGTTTTTCCAGTGCCTACTCACCATTTCGACCATGTTCACATGAACCTGGTAGGCCCCCTTCCTCCTTCTCATGGTTTTACACACCTGCTCAGTGTTGTTGACAGGACTACCAGGTGGCCTGAAGCTGTTCCTTTGACGTCTAAGACTGCAGCAGAAGTAGCGCTAGCTTTTATCAGCACTTGGGTTGCATGGTTTGGCATACCATCCCACATCACATATGACCGAGGTGGACAGTTCACTTTACAGCTCTGGGCTGCAATGGCACCTTGGGACAACTCTGCAACATACCACTACCTACCACCCCCAAGCTTTGTGAGTCATTTTACTGGTTGCTAAAGTCAGCCCTCAGGGTCTCACCAATGACAGCTGGGTCAACTATCTGCCGTGGGTGCTGTTGGGGTTACATACAGCTCCAAAAAAGGATCTGCAGGTCTCATTCACTGAACTAGTGTTTGGTCAGCCTCTCCGTGTGCCCGGAGATTTTATTCCTCAGAGTTCTGTCCCCTGGACTGCATCCCGACACAAATCTCTGCTCCCAGACATAGACAGTCAACTTCTAGCCGGTGCCTCCTAACCAGCATGGCTCTCCTCACTCCTAGTTCCCATACTACCTGCAATCATCAAAGTCTTAAGACAGCAATTTGATTGGCTTGTGCTAAGGTAGTAAGTCTATACACATGGAGCACTAAAACAAGAGGAAATCTTGGTAACTTTTAAAACCCATTTAAATGGTGTATTGGAATAACCACTTAAATATCTAATCAAACAAGCTGAATAAAATTTGTCTGGTTTTAATATAGCCTCCCTTTATATTAACCTACATAAACCAATAAAAAGCAGTGGAGATGAAGAACCTGTCCGTGGAAGTATCGGGTGTAAACTAGGGAAAAACCCTTGATGTGATACCACTCCAATGGAAGACATATTGGTGCAATTTAGAGTTACTACTGTAGATAACTTAACCTTTGGCTATGAGGTAGGCATGTTGGAAAAACACAGACACGATGATCATAACATTTACTTATGTTATTTATATTTGGAGAAAAAAAGCTTACCTTAACCTTCAATATAAAGTGCTCAAAAAATTAATTGAATACTTTGAAAACACATCAGATCTCAATGGGAAAAAATCATGCTGGATATCTATACTGATATGGACTGGGTAATGTGTTAGGAAAGAAAGGATACCACATCATTTGATGGAAATGAAAACTATTAACCTACAGGGCTGAATTCAGACACCCCGAAAATCAAAGTGAAAAAATGATGATGCAGGCTAGTCCATTTTGCCGAAATTTCATGGCAGCAACTCCAAATCATACTCATTAGTTTGTATGGCCCCCACGTGCTTGTATGCTCCTAATGAGGCAATGGATGGTATCCTGGGGGGATCTCCTCCCAGATCTGGACCAGGGCATCACTGAGCTCCTGGACAGTCTGAGGTGCAACCTGGTGGCGTCAGATGGACCGAAACATAATGTCCTAGAGGTGTTCTATTGGATATAGGTCAGGCGAGTGTGGAGGCCAGTCAATGGTATCAATTCCTTCATCCTCCAGGAACTGCCTGCTGCATACTATTGCCACAACAGGCCGGGCATTGTCGTGCACCAGGAGGAACCCAGGAATCACTGCACCAGCATAGGGTCTGACAACGGGTCCAAGGATTTCATCCCAATACCTAATGGCAATCAAGGTGCCATTGTCCAACCTGTAGAGATCTGTGCGTTCTTCCATGGATATACCTCCCCAGACCATCACTGACCCACCACCAAACTGGTCATGCTGAATGATGTTACAGGCAGCACAACATTCTCCACGGCTTCTTCCAGACCCTCTGACGTCTGTCACATGTGCTCACGGTGAACCTGCTCTCATCTGTGAAAAGCAAAGGGTGCCAGTGGTGGACCTGCCAATTCTGGTATTCTATGGCAAATGCAAATCGAGCTCCATGGTGCCAGGCAGTGAGCACAGGGCCCACTAGAGGACATGGGGTCCTCAGGCCACCCTCATGAAGTTTGTTTCTGATTGTTTGGTCAGAGACATTCACACCAGTGGCCTGCTGGAGGTCATTTTGTAGGGCTCCGGCAGTTCTCGTCCTGTTCCTCCTTGCCCAAAGGAGCAGATACCGGTTCTGCTGATGGGTTAAGGACATTCTATGCCCCTGTCCAGCTCTCCCAGAGTAACTGCCTGTCTCCTGGAATCTCCTCCATGCCCTTGAGACTGTGCTGGGAGACACAGCAAACCTTCTAGAAATTGCACGTATTGATGTGTCATCCTGGAGAAGTTGGACTATCTCTGCAACCTCAGTAGGGTCCAGGTATCTCCTCATGCTACCAGTAGTGACACTGACTGTAGCCAAATGCAAAACTAGTGAAAAAACAGTCAAAAAAAGATGAGGAGGGAAAAATATCAGTGGCCTCCATCTATTAAACCATTCTTGTTTTGGGAGCTGTCTCATTGTTGCCCCTCTAGTGCATCTGTTGTTAATTTCATTAACACCAAAGCAGCTGAAACTGATTAACAACCACCACTGCTACTTAACTGACCAGCTCAATGAAATGCATCGCGATCCACTTATCAAAAACTGTGCAAAGTTAGAAGAATATCAGTTAGATTAACAAAAAGTCACATATTGCAAGATGACAGTATAAAAGAACATAATGAATAAGTAAAATTAAGTGAATAAAGTAGAATTAAGTGTTAAGGTGCAATAGTGCAGTGATTATTGTGCAAAACCAAAGTTAGACAGGTGCATAGTTAAATGACAGACCAATTCCAAAACAAGGTAAGGGTAGATGGTATAGTACAACTTACAGTCCAGTCTAAGTATGTGGAGGGTCATGGATGAGATGGTATGTTCTGATTTAACAGTCTTATGGCTGGAGGATAGAAACTCCTTCTGAGTCTTCCTGTCCTGGCCAGGATGCTACAAAACCTTCTGCTTGATTTTAACAGATGAAAGAGGCTATTGCTGGGATGAAAGGAGTCTTTGATCATCCTGAGAGCTCTGGTCCTGCATCTTCTGGTGTAAATGTCCTGCATAGATGGTAGAGCTGACCTGCAGCAGCATTCCGCTGCACAGATCATGCTCTGTAGGGCTTTACAGTCCTGAAAACAGCAGTTTCCAAACCAGAATGTAATGTTCTGTGACAGGATACTTCTAGAGTAGAAAGTCTTTAGAATCCCTGAAGAGACCCCAAACTTCCTAAGCTGTCTGAGATGGTAGAGTCTCCGCTTTGCCCTTTTGGTCTGAACTTGGATGTATTCAGACCTTGTCAGGTCCTCAGAGATGTGAACCCCCAGGTATTTAAAAGAGTTGACCCTTTCCACTGGAGTTTCGTTAATGATGAGGGTCTTATAGTCCCGGTGCTGTCTCCTGCTGAAGTACACCACCAGCTCCTTGGTTTTGCTGACGCTGAGCTGGAGTCAGTTTTCCTGACACCATGATGTCAGGTTTGCAACTTCATCCATGTATGCCGTCTCATCATTGTTCGCGATGAAGCCCAGTACCACCGTGTCATCTGCAAACTTCATGATAGTGTTGGAGGAATACGTGGCTGTGCAGTCATGGGTGTAAAGGGAGTACAACAGGGGGCTAAGAACACACCCTTGAGGAGCTCCTGTGTTGATGGTGTTGGAAACACAGTCACCTACCCTCACTGCCTGTGTTCTGCCAGTGAGGAAGTCCAGCACTCACGTAAACAAGCGGTTGTTGAGCCTAAGTTCCTCAGTTTCACAAACAGCCTACAGGGTATTATTGTATTGAATGCTGAACTACAGTCAATGAACAACAATCTCACATAGTTCCCCTGTTTCTTGTCCACATGGCTGAGAGTGGTGTGCAGTATGTGGGAAATGGCATCCTCAGTCAATCTGTTCGGACGGTAGGCGAACTGGAGTGGGTCAACAGTGCTTGGGATGGAGGATGAGATGATGTCTTTCAGTAGCCTCTCGAACACCTTCATGACTACTGTTGTCCATGCAACAGGTCGGTAGTCATTCAGGCACATGCGCTTATTGTTCTTTTGAACAGGAACGATTGTGGATCTTTTGAAGCACATAGGAGCCACAGACTTGTGCTAGAGACTCGTTGAAGATGGTGGTGAGTACTCCATCTAGTTGGTCAGCGCAGCAACGCAGCAGGCGTCCAGAGATGCTGTCTGGCCCTGCCGCCTTCCTGATGTTAATTCACTTCAGTGCTGCACGCACATCATGCTCTGCAATGCTGATGACATCACCGTCCTCCGTAGTCAGGCAGTAGTTAGCGCTAGCTGCGTAATCAGCCTCAAAATGGCCATAAAACGCTTTGAATTCGTTAGCAAATGCAGAGTCTGCCCTTACTGTCGCGTGAAATTTTCCTTTATAGTCTGTGATAGTATGCAGTCCTTGCCACATGCTCCGTATGTCACCCTGTTGAAAATGCAACTCTACTCGCTCCTGATACCTGTGTTTGGTGACTTTCACCGCACATCAAACGGCGTATGAAGCCGCTTTGTAGGCGCTCATATCGCCAGTAGTGAGTCCAGCATTATAAGCAGCGGTTTGAGCATCTACTGCCATGCAGATCGATCTGTCAACCCACGGTTTCTGACTGGGAAAAGATTTAACTCTCACCGTGGAGACAACTTCATCAGCAAGCATACTAAAATAGCTAACTACTGCTTCTGCAAACTCGTTGATGTCATCTGTGCATACTCTGAACATGTCCCAGTCTATGTCATCGAGCGCATCCTGTAGCGTGGCTTCTGATTGGGCAGACCAGCACTTCACCTCCCTCGTGACCAGAGCTTCACGAATGAAACTTTGTTTATATTCTGGCATGAGGAAAATGGCGTTATGGTCAGACTTCCCAAACGCTGGATGTGAAACAGCTTTGTAGCCCTGCTTGTATGGGGTTTAGCAGTGATCCAGAATTGTGGCTCCTATACTTGGACACGTAACATGTTGGTGGAAGTTCGGCATTACTTGTCTGAGGTTTGCCTTATTAAAGTCCCCTGCCATGATGAATGCTGCATCTTGGTGTTTGTTTTGAGTCGTACATCGTGGAGTTCAGACAAAGCCGTGCCTGTTTTCGCGTGGGGTGGGATGTAGACCGCCGTGGCAATGACCAAGGTAAACTCGCGAGGAAGATAGTGAGGACAACATTTGATGATTAGATACTCCAGATGAGGCGAGCAGTGGCCGAAGAGAATGGAAGCATTCCTGGCATCGCACCATTTGTTATTAGTCATGAAGCAGACTCCACCACCTTTAGCTTTGTTAGACTCTGCTGTTCTGTCCATGTGAAATACCGAGAACGAATCCGACAGTGTTATGGCTTGGTCCGGCACTGTGGGGGTCAGTCATGTCTCCGTGAAGCAGAAAATGTTACAATCCCTCATGTCGTGTTGGAAAGTAACTCTTGCTCTCAGGTCATCCAGCTCATTCTCCAGTGACTGAACATTAGCCAGCAGTTTGCTAGGCAGTGGTAGGCGATGTGCTTGTTGTGCTTATTGTTTATAGTGTATTTGGTGGATGTGGTGTTGTGAAGGCACTTTTGATAAAAAAAAATGCTTTGACAATTGTGTCCAGAGCATCTGTCTGTTGGGTTTCACGGGGTAATAACACCCCTTAACGTCCACATCTGGCATGGTCGGCAGGATTCTGACTGTCATTTGGGTAAGAAAACCTTTTAAATTAATGTAAACCCAACAGGCAGCGCTGTGACACGAACAATAGCCAACAAACCTTCGCAAGATAATCCGTCTGTCGTGGGAAGGAGCAGGATGAAACAGATCAGCAGTGGCAGACCCAGAAGCATCGGCATCAGTGGAGACAAGAAGAGAGGCAATCATCTTCGGGGAGAAAGTTCACTGGATCATAATATCCAGACTGAGGTACGCGCTGGAGAAAAACCAATAAATTGGTTTGATTTAGTTAATTTTGTTCTGTGCACATACCTCTCACACAAAGAAGATCCGGAGGGTGGGCAAGATAACGTCATGTACCCCAAGGACGAAGACGGCCTTCTCAGCGGACTAACGGGTGAGGACGAGTTGTTACGGCCATTCGCCAAGAGGGACCGCGTGATCGGCCCAATGGAATTATGGGAAGAAGAAGGTTCACAGCCTACCGTATCCTACTTTTCTCAAAAGACTTGAACTTTCTGAAGGGGAAGGGGGAGGTGAGCAATGCACCTCTCACCCTATACAAAGATAAGGAGGTCCGGAACGTGACTGAACGGTCCACCAACAAATTACAGCAGGCAGATCGTAGTCTGCCGTTGACTACATTCCGGAACTCTAATTCCCAGTCGCCCTTGTGAGACCCAATGGAGCATGCGCCAGAGACAGGCATGCTCACTGGCTCACAGCAGGGAAGTGGGGCTGATGATGGCCCAAGCCCAACACCAGCCAATTCAAATAATAATATTGACATGTCAGAGCTAGAAAAGTTGATCTTGCCCGTACAGAGTTTCTTCCAGGTGTTATCTTCAATAAAGAAACTGATAGAGGAACTGGGAACAATGACCGAAGCGCCTTTGAGACAGGTGGAGGAATACCTGCGGCGACTGGGTCAAGAGCTTCCCAAGATGGTTAATTTGGTAGTACAGGTAAGTAATACCATTACCGTAAAAGAAATAGGGACACGAGTGAAATGGCCCTGGAATTAATTAGTAGGGAGAGACTATCGGGAGGAAGGCAACTGCGCTATGAATGCCACCAGCCAGGCCATGTGTGGAGAAACTGTCCACGGAGAACTGGGTAGGAAGTTAAACATTATGTGTGCAGTATCTCCCCATGGTTCTCCTATGATTGTTTTGCAGGGTAAAGCCACGGTCCGGCCACAGCAAACAGCACCTCCTGGAGAAGGACAACCCTCGCGGGACTGGATGCTTCGCCCCACTGTGCTCAGATGAGGGATGGGGGCGGGGCGAGGCATGTGATGGACAGCCGGCAGCTCAAACCAGCCAACACACCCAGGATGCTGGATGGCGACTTCCCTGCAGCTTAGGGGTGCCCCGGATTCCCGCAGGCCACTATGGGACATGGGAGTTCGGCTTCACAGCCATGCTGGGTACTGTGGGAGCCGCCTGGTGACACTACAGGGAGACACAGGCATTTTTGTTTCCCAAATAGCCCAGAAGTACTCCCAAGTCATGGGGACGGAAGAACAGAAGTACGTCCGGGCTGAAGAAACTACAAGTCTCCATCTGACCTGGAAGTGCTGATGAATCACATGGACGGAAGGACAGAAGCACTTCCGGGTCAAGGACTATATAAAGGACTCATGGAGACCCAGCAAGGGAGCCAGAGTTGGGAGGGAATGTGACAGAGCTGCTGGGAGGAAAGAATTGTTGTATTTATTGTATTGTTTATAGTGTATTTGGTGGATATGGTATATATAGGCACTTTTGATAAAAGAAAATTTAAAATCTTCTTAGTGCTTTTACAATTGTGTGTAGGGCATCTGTCTGTTGGGTTTCACGGGGCAAGAGGGCTCCCTAACGTCCACAAACCCTAATGTAACACTACACCTGAAAGGCAAGTCTTTCTACTTAACTAGCACATTCCTTGAAATGTTTTCATAAAGACAAAAATTGAAATAAATTAATAATAAACATTAGGTTGTATAGCTTACCCAAGATATGAAGGAAGAATATAACAGAGGAAATTACATGAATGCAAAGAGAAAATGAATGAGATGAAAGAGAAAACAGGACAACTACAGTAATTCTCACACATGGCAATTGCAAAAAACTTCAGATATTAGGGAAGCACAATGGATCTTCAGATAGAGGAATAAATGTCCCACTGATCATTAAAACTGAAATGGAAATGGAATTGATATATAATATATATGTTGAATAGGCAGTCAGGCGTTGAATTGATTGGTTTATGCAAAGTACTAAAAGTCCACAGAATAGTAGGATTTAGGATTAAAAAAACAAAGATAGCCTAGCTGATGATTTACCTATGGTTACTAAGCAAAGAAAAAGCAGATCCAGCCAAAATATTTGATTTCTCCTTTTAAAATATTTATTGAAATATTTTTTTGTATCTCTTGCTAAGAAGAAAAAAAAATGCATTTAAAAGTTTGTAATCACTCAAAACTTTTCATGTTTTTGACAGAAATTGATACTTTTATTTACCAAGATACCATCTGGCTGATATATAGCCAAGACATACTTATATTGCAAGTGGATGTTGCTGCTTGAAAATATGGTTTTATCATCTGTAATTCACATACCGTATGACGGTAAAGCCTCACTTTCGGCAGTCATTACTCCAGTGCCCTAATGGTAAACCTTAATTAATCATGTTTAAACGCTTTATAGTTGTGTTATCAGAGCTGAAATCTGTTATTAGTTCAGTAAAACAAGCAAATTGTCTTTCCTTGGCTTACAAGGTATTGGAATTCCATCCATTATCCAACCCGCTATATTCTAACTACAGGGTCACAGGGGTCTACCGGAGCCAATCCCAGCCAACACAGGGCGCAAGGCAGGAAACAAACCCCGGGCAGGGCACCAGCCCACCGCAGGTATTGGAATTCCTAAAGTTCAATTCTGGATTCAATCTGGCAACAGAATGTCATGAAATTAAAGATTTCATACATTGTACTGTATTGCGGGGATTTTCGCTTATGGTCCTGGAGGGCTGCAGATTTTCTTTATAATCTATTTCCTAATTATAAGACACTCCATACTGATCCCGAAACTTAGTAATTAACAATTTTTAGCATGTTCATTCATTCAAAACAAATTTTAATTACAATGTAGAGTTTCCTTTTCTGAATATTATTGATATGTGTTGTAGACCAGAACAGTTTTCTGCTTCACGACCCCCTTGTCTCTCTCATTTATTTCTAAACTTTTTATTAATACTGATACTTCATGATGCACATTCACCATTGTAAATTGAACCAAGTTAGCTGGAAAGCTGATGGTTTCTTTATTATTTGCATATAAGTGGTAGTTGGTTAAGATTTAAAATAAAAATAGGATATTAAGGGTGCTGAATCATAACAGGTGAGCTAACTAAAATTAAGCCCAAAAGAATATTGCTTTATTTAATTTAGCACCAAATAAATGTGTTATAAATAAGAAATTATTTAAAATGAAAAACTACAGCCACTGTGGCACTCCAGTACTCTGAAGTAATTAAAATTTGCCTTGGATGTTCGGAAAGCACTAACAAGCAATATAATTAAATACCAAGTTTTGCTACCAATAAGGACTGTCTTCTAATTAGGAAACTGGTTGGAATGAAAATCTGCACCCACTGCAGCTCTCTAGGACCATGAGTGAAGATCCCTGTTCTACAGTCAGAACCAATTCATCCTCATCAAGAGCATGTGTAATAGCAGTTCCTTTGTAGATAGATAGATAGATAGATAGATACTTTATTAATCCCAAGGGGAAATTCACATAATCCAGCAGCAGTATACTGATACAAAGAAACAATATTAAATTAAATAGTAATAAAAATTAAAAAAATTAAAATAAAATTAATGTTAGTATTTACTCCCCCGGGTGGAATTGAAGAGTCGCATAGTGTGTGGGAGGAACGATCTCCTCAGTCTGTCAGTGGAGCAAGACAGTGACAAAAGTCTGTCACTGAAGCTGCTCCTCTGTCTGGAGATGACACTTTTAAGTGGATGCAGTGGATTATTCATGATTGACAGGAGTTTGCTTAGTGCCCGTCTCTCTGCCACAGATGTTAAATTGTCCAACTTTAATCCTACAATAGAGACTGCCTTCTTAACAAGTTTGTCCAGGCGTGAGGCGTCTTTCATCTTTATGCTGCCTCCCCAGCACACCACCGCGTAGAAGAGGGCACTCGCCACAACCGTCTGGTAGAACATCTGCAGCATCTTACTGCAGATGTTGAAGGATGCCAACCTTCTCAGAAAGTATAGTCTGCTCTGACCTTTCTTACATAGAGCATCAGTATTGGCAGTCCAGTCCAATTTGTCATCCAGCTGCACTCCCAGATATTTAAAGGTCTGCACCCTCTGCACACAGTCACCTCTGATGATCACAGGGTCCATGAGGGGCCTAGGCCTCCTAAAATCCACCACCAGCTCCTTGGTCTTGTTGGTGTTAAGGTGTAAGTGGTTTGAGTCGCACCATTTAACAAAGTCTTTGATTAACTTTCTGTACTCCTCCTCCTGCCCACATCTGATGCAGCCCACAATAGCAGTGTCATCAGTGAACTTTTGAACGTAGCAGGACTCCAAGTCATATTGGAATTCTGATGTATGTAGATTGAACAGGACCGGAGAAAGTACAGTCCCTACAGTACTAACAGCATGAAAACACACCTCTTATTTAATCAAGCTAAACAAGGATTTATTACTTTAGTTTTAGCAGCTTGTTTTTCATCATTCACACATTTTACATATGTTGCTATATTTACATATATAGACCTACATTATATTTAACAGATCATTAATATAAAATTTCCTAAACTCATAATAAATTTTAATTCTGATTTTTTTTAATTGTATAAAGAAAACTAAATACCATACTTCTGCTTATAGTTTAGCTGATTATACTATGTAAGAAAAAAAGACCATTTGCAATTACCTGTTGTTTTCATTTTGCTGAGGATGTTGCTTTTTTGTCACACAAAGGAAAGAAGTTGGAAATTCTACCTTTAGACCACACTTTATTGCATAACCCCTCATTTAAAAGTGATAATACCTATCCCTTGAACTAATAAATAAAATATGTATAGGCAGTTACTTCTAGAATTTGCTGATACAAATTATTACTTTTCATAAAAAAATAGCAGTCTGTTAATGGAATCTGAAAACCTGGAATAGTTACAGCCTATGTAGCAAGAAGATTATTTGTGCCAATGTAATTTGTAAAATTTATTTCACAAATCCATACAATTCAGCTGAGAGAGAGAGAGAGACAGCCAAGGAGATTGACAAATGACAGCTATAAGTCAGGTAAGGGACACAGGCAGAAAACATGTGAAGGACACAAGTAGGTTGTTTTGTGAAGTGCAAATTTCTGCTTTACCAATATGGTTACAGAACCCAGTGTTTATGAAGGTATTAATAACCAGCCAGTTCTGACATGAATTCTATGAATATGCAATTATGTGAGTGTTTATAATGACAAACATCCAGCATGACATCAGAGTCATCACTATACCACCAACATTCCTAGCTGCTGGATGGGACATCTGATTTGTTGGCATTCTTCCACTTGGCTGAGATGTCCCAATGCTTCTCTCCAGCCTAAATATGTATGTATACAGAGTTATGCATTTCTGGGAATGAATGTTACCTGTTAAAGCAAGTTAAATATGTATATCTCTCTTTGTTCCATATTTCTCTCTCTTGTAATTATTTTCCACGTGGGTGCAAAAGTTGT
Organism: Polypterus senegalus; assembly: GCF_016835505.1. NCBI lineage: Eukaryota > Metazoa > Chordata > Cladistia > Polypteriformes > Polypteridae > Polypterus > Polypterus senegalus. The sequence continues at coordinate 83,342,066 of NC_053157.1, forward strand.
AGTATTTGGGTTCTAGTCAATTCTGCATAAAAAAAAATATTCCAGGGAGAAACAGTGCTCTCTACTGGATACAGCCTAACACAGCAGCAGTAATTATACACCACCAAACCATGCATTTTCAGGTGTTTTCCCAAATATTCAAATATTATGCATAACCTTAAGTAATCATTAACAAGTAAGCTTTGATGGCATGCCAAATTATGTATTATCAGTAGTAACAGTTCATTGTATTTCTATTTAATCTGTTAAAACATTTTGATAAATGATGGCATTCCTAGAAAACCAAAATTCAAAACATGTACAGGGTGGTCCAGATCTAATTATGCATATCCAGATCGTCTGGATGACTGATTTATGTGGGGACGATTCCAGTTCGGTCCGAAGATGATTCTTCATGTCGTCAGTTCGCACACTTCTTGATGGTCCGGGATTTTTTAGGTGATTTTCTATTTAATAAACTTAAGTTATAGCATAATGAAAATTGCATAATTAGATCTGAACCACCCTATAGTACTATTGAAACCTCATAAATGATTGGAATTCTTCATAAAGATGTATTTTATTTTAATACAATTAGTTAAAAATGGCTTTTATATGAGCAGTATTTTTTCCTCAGACAGGTTTAAATCTATTAGAGGTCAGTCTGTACAACTTGCACGTTGTATCTGGGTATGTGAATTGTAATGTACTTTTATCTTCCTGAAAGGAAAATGTATAATATTTAGATGGCAGTAAACAATGCATTCCATCACTTTTTCCACAGCATACAGATTGCCTATGATAATTAAAATTATTCATATTTTGAAATTACTGTTTCAATTACAGTGTCTGGGGAAATGGAGCTAATTTAACCAGTTCTTGTCACAAAGCACAACTAGCTCTGCAATGCATGCCTCTCACTCACAAGTCATATTCATAGATTCTTTCGGAGTCATTAGTTAATCTAACATGTATGGTACATCTTTGGGATGTGGGGTGGATCCCAAGAAAGCACACTCAAAGACAAGGAGAATATGCAAACTGAACAGAGACAGTGACCAGAATATAATTGTCTTTGCCAAACCTGGAGCCATAAGGAACTGGGGTTAAAAACTTAGTCATCATTTTTTTCTGGGATTCTGTCTAAAGTTATTAAGCTCTGTTTGCAGCTATATGTATAGGTAGGTTTTAGTTTTTAGTTGTAAACTATCAGTAACCATAGGGTTAAATGGTTTTGAAAACAAAATATAAATTTTATTGATATTGAAAATGTTTACTAGTTTATCAGAAATATCATCAATTGTGCGATGCTAGTTATTGCTAAGTCTTACACTCAAGATCAAATTAGCAGCAACAATTAACAAAACAGCATGTTTTTGAACTGTGGAGGAAACCCAGTGCTGCTGGAGGAGATGTGCACAAACATCTCAAGTCTACACAGAAAGCATCAACATGGGAGTCAACCCAGAGCAAAACGCAAAGATTATTGTTATTTCAGTATATACTCAATCTGAGAACAAATCTTCAATTTCTAACCTTACTTTTGTTTCACATAAACCCTACATACAAGTGGAATTAGAAAATATTCAGACCCTTTCACTTTTTTAACATTTTCCTTTGTTACAGCCTTGAGCTAGAATAATTTAAATTAATTTTTCCTCTCATCAAGCAACACTCAATAGCCAAGGATGACAAAGCAAAAACAGGATTTTACAAATGTTTGAAATATAATAAAAAAAAAACCATTAAATATTGCAAACCATTAATGTAGTAATTATTTGAAGCACCTTTGGTAGCAATTTCAGCCTGGAATGTCTTTGGGTATGACGTGACAAGCTTCACACACCTGGATTTTCTGCCATTCTTCTCTGCTGATCCTCTCAACCTCCATTAGGTTGAATGGACAGCTAGTAGTTGGTGGACAATTATTTTTAGGTCTCTCCAGAAACATTTGATTGGGTTCAAGTCAAGGATCTGGCTGTTAAACACAAAGACATTCCCAGAGTTTCCCCTGAGTCCCTAGTGTGTTGTTTTTGCTTTGTGCTCCAGGTTATTGACTTGTTGGAATGTGGCTGAGCGTGAGGTCCAGAGAGCTCAGGTTTTCATCATAAGCATCTTTGTACTTTACTCTGTTCACCTTTCCCTCAATCCTGTCTAGTCTAGTGCTGCTACCACCATGCTTCACTGCTGGAGTGGTATTGAACCGATGGTGAGTGGTCCCTTATTTCCTCCATACATAACGCTAATCTTGGTTTCATCAGACCAATGAATCATGTTTCTCACAGTCTGAGATTCCTTTAGGTGCCTTTTCCAAACTCCAAGTGGGCTTCCATGTGTCATTTACTGAGGATAGGCTTCTGTCTGTTGCAGTGATGAAAGTTTCTCCATCTCCATACAGGTTCTCTGGAACTCAGCTAAAGTGACCATGTAGTCTTCCCCAAATCTGTGCCTCTCCGCACTCTTGCCTCTATGCTCTGTAGGCAATTCCCTTGACCTCATGGAATGCTCTTTTTAATATCTTTTGTTATTGAATGCAGAAAATCTCTGTTTTGCATTTTATCACTCTCAATTATGTTACTACAATTCCAGCACTGATTTAAGGGCACTAGGAATGCACAGAAAAAAAAGGTTCTTAAAGTACAATGTCTCATTGTAATAAGGGGTGTAGTAAAGCCTGCAGCTAACACTTTCTCTCTCATCTTCATTCATGTTCATCCAAAAACCAGCTTGGGTTGAAGATCTACAGTATCAGCTTAGAAGTGTAACACAAGAATGAATAAACATTTGAACATGCTTCTCTGCTTCACCTGGAACACTTTATAAACCAGCATGTGTCTAGAGATAAAAGAGGGGAGAAAGCATTTTAACCATAGATTCAATCAACCCTGGTTCTTCCTGATAATGATCACAAGTGAAGCTGCAGGCTGAAGCTGCATCTTCACAATAGGCTAGTTAATGTGACTCAATACAGGAGAAGTAAAAGGTTTGTGTTATTCAAGTTTGCATGGAAGGGTGAGAATAGGGTCACCATCTGACCCTTCCATTACATAACAGACTTTGTCTGGTCCTGTGCAACCTGTCATACCACATATAACTAACCAATGTGATTTTCTGACTCAAAATCTAAACTCAATGATAGAATGATAAAATAAATTTAAAAAATAGCTTGCAAATATCACATACAAAATAGCAACGAAAAGCTTTATATTAATGATTTAACAATTTAAATAGTAAGTTTACCATATATATATATATATATATATATAGTCATACACTAAACAAAGAACCTGTAATGTCCACTTCTAAACAAAAGTCAAAAAACATGTTTAAATAATAATCCTGTAAATTTTTATTTTAAAAGTTTATACACCCCGGGGTTTGTTTCCTGCCTTGTACCCTGTGTTGGCTGGGATTGGCTCCAGAAGACCCCCGTGACCCTGTAGTTAGGATATGGCGGGTTGGATAATGGATGGATGGAAGTTTATACACATATGTGCACATAGTGAAGATAAACAAAATGGGACAAATCAAGTACAACAAAGCCAAATCCTACAAACCCCTCAGGACCACAGGGATAGATTTAATAGACTGTCAAGCCAGGAAGTTTATTCGTTTACCCACCTAAAACAGCACAAGCTACTCTCTCTTTCATTACCACAAAATTGCTTCTCCTATCTCCAAATGTGCCCTGTCTACTTCCCTCTTGAGATGTCACCGTTTTCCTCCCAAGTGTACACTCAGTAGAACGTTATGTATAGCCCTTTTTGCAATTGTGTTAATGTTGAAGAATGAACAGCTGGTGTCCCACTTATGACCTCAGCAAATCCTTGAAAAGTTTCTCATGCGGTAAAATGCCATTTTGTGGGCTTGAATTAATTCTAAACCTTCATCTTCAAGAGATAGGATTTTCAAATTAGTATTAATATTAATTAAATCTGTTCTTGTCTACCCTATAAGTCCCAACTGAAGGGGTGTTTGGCAAAAACTGTAATGTAACTTAAAGATTGATTTATTAATTGAAATTATTAGTTTCAAAGATGTAAAAGAGCAAAACTAATTTTAAGTTTTTTGGTCTTAGGTTAATAATTAGAACTTTGTTCTTATGATCTTTCATGATAGAGTTTGCTATTATTTTAGGATTTATTTGATAAAATTGAAGAGTATTCCCCAAAGTGAAGCACACATGACTGTCAGAGGCAAATTAGGTACTCTACAATTTAAATGTGTATGTTGTATACACTTTTTAAGCACAATTTAACTTTTTCTAATCTGTATAGCAATCAACAGCTTTAAGTGAACATTCTTTTCCATATAGTACTTATTCTTTCCCCTAAGAAAGCAGAAAAAGTCCCAGTCCTTCTTTATTCAATATGTAGTTTATTCTTCAGCTGCTTCCTTCAGTTGAAAGATGCTGGACACTTTTTTTGTCATTTATAACTCTGATATTGTGTCAATTCAGCTCTTCTTCTTTTCATGCTTTTAGTGGCACCAGCTGTCACTGCTCTGTTGCAATAACAATACCTTTCACACTGCTAGGTATTTTAGTTTAAGGGTTGACTGTGTGTTTTTGTTGTGGGATGCTAAACAAGAGATGCTAATGAGTAGCATTTGTTTTATCTATGGTATGCCACAAGCACAAATAAACTGTTATTTTATATAGCATCTTTCTATAGTGAACACTATCCCATGTGTTTACAAAAAGAAAAGTATTTACACATGCATATACTTATAAAAACTGAATTAAGTATACTTGTTTTACAGTACATACTGTATGCACTGTATATATTTATTGTCAGGAGCACCTGAATGTTTGCCACCATTACCCAAAGTAAAGAGTGCCAGCTGAACTGAACTAAGCTGAATGACCATCACTGGGGTGAAATCGAGGTAATTTCCAGTGTAACATCCATGATCAGGAATGCCCCACGGAAAGCATATCTCTGCAGAAATCACTCCGGTAGCCTCAAGTATCTCTACGTTCCTGAACATTAGCTTATAATTAATGCATCTGGATATCCTTGGTGGCTTGAACACACTACACTTTGGTGGCTGGAAAAACTAATACTTGAAAGGGCTCTCCTACTAAGTTTGAGGGTTCCAGGTCCAGAACACAGTCCCTGCAGGGGCTATTATTTCCTGTTGAGTTCCTGCCCCATAGTAATCAAAAACAGAAATTGTCCCAAAACCCTTCTGGTTTAAACTTTAATGCCTTCAATATAATCCTGTCTGTCTTAAACAAAGGATACAAATGAAAAGGCAGCAGCAACGTGCCATGTATAAAACATCTTTTATAGCATAAAATATATAATACATGACATTATAGGCAGCACACAGAAATTAACATAATGCATGTTACAAAGCAATCTAAGTTTTGCTAATCATGTGCACTTTTCACAGAAGCTCCACCTTGAAGTGTATTGCCCAGTGATATTTGGGAATATGATGTTGGAGTAAGTAAATAGGATACAGAAGACACCACCAAAATTAGATCTCAAAGTACCTGTCTTGTCATGACTGCCAATCTCCTAATCAAATTCAAAAGAGGTGCAACACAAAACTGACTGTCAGTAGTCCATTACAGTCTTTATGAATCTCCCCTTAATGTATTGGCACTTTTGTCACCAGACATGGTGATCCATATACTGTACAGCCCATACATATTTTTAAGACATTTTGAAATCTGCTTAAATCCCCATAAGCAATTGCCATAATGAGGTAAACATTACTTTATAGACAATTTTTCTTGTTCATGCGTCTGCACTTACAAATACCTTATTCACAATAAGGATTAGAAGATGTTAAAAAGGTTTTAGGCTGATCTAATTAGAATCAAAGCTTGACTGAAAGCAATATAAGTAATTCACAAATCTGATTACTGTGGCAGTTTTAGATACATAGATGGTGAAGCCCGTGAAGTGAACAATTACTGACATTTCTAGAGCATGAAGACATTAATATTGTTGATGATATGATAATATGAGATATTAAAGATAGAGGCACCATTGTGACCTGGTTGCCATCTTTCTTTATTGTAATTGTTTTTTGTAAAACAACACACAGCTACAGAGATTTAAATTTGAATACCTGAGGCTTTAGGCTACATATCTATTTTCTGTTGGTATTATGATGTTACTTTTGCAATTTATCAGAAAAATTAGGTCAACCTGTGTACAGTTTGTACTATTCCTATATTAAAAACTGTGTGTGTGCTAAATATATGTTAATAAATCATTCTTTAAAAATCATTATACCCCATATGCTTTGCATGTATGCATTCATGTAAGAGAGTTGTTAACAAAACAGTGCAGAATCTTGAATATGCTACTGTAGTTTTCTCTTATGATGACATTTCCTAAAACATCTCCAAAGAGGTAATAAAGTGTATTTGTGAAGGATCCACCAAAAATGCATTAGTTATAAATACAATCAAGATCAATACTGTACATTTTTATTGACATCAGAATGCAAAAAATCTGTACCTAAGTTTATACAGTAAAAAAATTATAGAAAGTTAGTTCATCTTGTACACTCAGTGCTTGGGAAGCAGTATAAGCAGCTATTAACAGACTGTAAGCTTTTTATTATGTTATTAACATTAATAACCAATTATTAAACAGAATAAGATTCTTGAAATATGCTATTGTTATTTTGGTTTGTTTTATATCATGCAAAATACACTTTATAAAATCTTATATATGAGGTTATTAAAAATTACTCATTTACTTGTAAAACATTGTCCTGAAAAAGTGTATATAAACTTAGATACTGTATGTAATATAAAATATTTCATAGCTATTTGTAGATACATGCTTTACAAACACCCCTTTTTAGGTCATATGAAGCAAATTATTACATTATTCTGTTCAGGTGATTTTACAATATATATCAATGCACGCAAGGTAAATTTTAGGGTGGCATAGCAGCATACGGCTTTGTGCTGCTGCCCTACAGCTCCAGGATATAAGGGACCTCTTTTGAATTATGATGCTAAAATCTTTGGCCCAAATGATTGTCTTAGCCCAAACTGAGGGTGTAAAAACTAACAATGCAGTTTTTCTGATGGATTTATTTTAATCACTGCAGCTCAATTTTTCACTCAAACTTTCATTTATTGGGCAGTAGTAGTGCTTCTGCCTCCAAGTAAGGAGACCCGCGTTCAAGTCCCGGGTCCTCTCTGCACGGAGTTTGCATGTTTTCCCCACGTCTGCTAATCCGGGTTCTCCGGCTTACTCCCACAGTCCTAAGTCATGCAGGTTAGGTGGATTGTTAATGCTAAATTGCCCCTGGTGTGTGTGTTTACCCTGCAATGAACTGGCAGCTTGTCCAAGGTTTGTTCCTGCCTTATGCTAACTGGGACAGACTCCAGCACCCCATGTGACCCTGTACAATTACATTCATTTCTTTATTTTCTTTCTTCATCAGACAACAAACTTCAAATAGATTTACAGCTGCTTTCCAGAAATAAACAGTCCTTCTATTTGTGTACTGATATCTTTACCTCTTTTTACTCCTTTCTCAAATATTAACATTTAAAGTTGAAGTCAGAAGTTTATATACGATTATATGATTTATAACCCTATATGCCAAATTTATAGTTTGTTAGCATAAAAATCTGTGAAGGGGGTTATAAAGTAAGTCTTTGTTAGACTGACCTTTGGTACTCATTGTAGCCTCAAGTTTCAGTGGACAGGTCTCTGTCAGCTTTGTATACCTAGACTCTCCATTTTTTACCATTTTTATTTGCAAAACTTCTCCAGCTCTGTCAGTTTTCATGTGGATAGTGAGTGTAGGTTTCTTGCAGACTGTATCAGGTTTTCCTCCAGGATTTTCTTTTGGTAGTATTGATTTTTTCCTCTACCCTCATAAGCCTCCAGGGCCTTCTGCAGGGAAGCATCCCCAAAACATGATGCAGCCTCCACAGAGCTTCATGGTGGGAATGATGTATTTTAGGTAATGTGCAGTGTTTGGCTTATTAAACTACTTAATATTTACTAAACTAAATTAATCATTTGCCATTTAGGTTGAATGACACAAATCTCAAATGTCACATACATTTTTTCTACTTTGCCACACCCATCAATCTACAATTGGTGAAGCACCAGAGCAGTAGCTGTTATATGCAGAGTCTCTCCAATCTCATATACTGTTGCTTGCAATTGCTTCTAAATTATCATAGGTCTCTTGGTGGCCTCCCTCACTTGTCTCCTTCTGGAACAATCACTTGTTTTTTGTGGATGGCCTGCTCAAGGCAGATTATGTGCCATACTCACTTCTTAATAATTGATTTAACTGGAGTCCAAGGAATATTCAGTGAATTTAGTCATAAACTATATGTTTTTTTTTCCTAATAATGTTCACATATTTTAACCAGTGGCTTAGTAGACACCCCCATAGCCCCCGCAAAGGACCGTCTCACCAGACCTCCACAAAGTCAACTACAAAAAATATATTTAATTTTTTCCAAAAGTAAAAAATATTTTCTGCATTTTCACGGTAACTGAAACAATAAAAAACTGATGTGCTGCGGCATGTGATATTACAGGTAACAGAAAATCTACCTACAGTATGTTAGCTAGTAGACACTAAATTGATCCATTATGATAGGAAAAAGAAAATAAGTTAGCGCTGCCCAAATCAAGCAACTGACACAACAGGCCATTGCCAAAGTACCAGAGATAACATCTATGCTTAAATCATCAGTGGGACAGGAAGCTGACAGAATACTGTGTGTCAGAAACAGATCAGGTTGCTATATGGCGAACATCATGGCAACTGTGACATGAAAGACTTCTTCTGCTTGTCTTCCTTGTGCAGCTCTTCCCATTACAGATGAGCTTACTTATAAAGATATGCCGATCAACCTGGTTGCCTCAGACACAGTTTGAAATATGGATATGCAGTATTTGAATAGAAAAATGTAAATAATAACTCTGAGGAGTCAAAATGTTTCACTTTTATATGTTGATGCCACAGCAGTTTTTCTCCGAATTGCAAACAAATTTTCCAAGCACAGCAGGGGCTTAATTTAGTCTCTAAACAATTGTTGGAATACTTTCTGACTTCAGCAGAAAGGCAAACGAGATTGAAATACAGGAGAACACCCATGGAGTGTTTTCTAGGGAACGACAGAAAAAAAAGTGTTAAATGCAGAAAATTCTCTAGGATTTCTTAGGATCCTGTTAATACCGGTCTGTGTTTGCTGTGTTTAGGGCTTTTTCTATATACACTAAGCATCCACATTATCAGGTACACCTTGCTAGTACGAGGCAGGACCCCCTTTTCATAATTCTACATGGCATAGATTCAACATGTTGCTGGAAACATTCCTCCGGGATTTTAGTCCATATTGAAATTGTTTCATCACACAGTTGCTGCAGGTTTCTCGGCTGCACATCCATGATGCGAATCTCCAATTCACCACATCACTGTGGAAGTCACTTGAGTACAGTGAACTCATTGACATGTTCAAGAAACCAGTTTAAGATGATTTGAACCTTGTGACTGGGGTTGTTATCCTGCTAGAAGTAGCCATCAGAAGATGGGTACACTGCAGTCATAAAGTGATGGGCATGGTCATTAACAATACTCTGGCTGCCTGTGCAATTTAAACAATTTTCAATTGGTACTAAGGGGCCCAAAGTATGCCAAGAAAATATCCTTCACACCATTAAACCAGCAGCCTGAACCATTGCGACAAGGCAGGATGGATCCATGCTTTCATGCTGTTGGCACCAAATTCTGACCCTGCTATTCGAATAACGCAGCAGAAATCGAGACTACTTTGACCAGGCAATGTATTTTCAATCTTTTATTGCCCAATTTTGGTTAGCTCATGTAAATTGTAGCCTCATTTGTCTGTTCATAGCTGACAGGAGTGGCACCCAGTATGGTTACCTGCTGCTGTATCCCATCTGCTTCAAGGTTTGATGTGTTGTGCATTTAGAGATGCTCTTCTGCATAACTCGGTTGTAATGAGTGGTAATTTGAGTTAATGTTTCCTGTCTATCAGTTTGAACCAGCCATTCTCCTCTGACCTCTGTTATCAACAAGGCATTTTAGCCAAGAGAACAGCTGCTCACTGGATATTTTCCCTTTTTTGGACCATAGAGGTGGTTATGCATGAAAATCCTAGTATATCAGCAATTTCTGAAATACTCCGACCAGCACATCTTGCACCAACATCCATGCCACTTTCAAAGTCACCAAAATCACCTTTCTTCCCCATTCTAATGCTTGGTTTAAACTTAATCAGGTCATCTTGACATTATCTGCATGATGAAATGCATTGAGTTGCTGTCATGTGATTATCTGATTAGATATTTATGTTAACTAGCAGTTAAACAGGAGTACCTAATAAGGAGGCGGGTGAGTGTATGCTTACTAAAAATTATTTTTAGGATTATTAGTTATCTAGTTTGAAGAGTGCTGATTTGATCTATTTAATCTGTTCAGTTAGTAGTCGTTTTTGTTGCTTCTGATGGCTGTTTCTTTTCATGAACTTCACTGTGTTGTTTTCAGAGCAAATGTGCCATTGTCAGAAACCACCGTGTACAACTGTGCTTTTGATGTCTGAAACTAAAAAAGGTCCCATTTATACTTCAGTTTCATTCCTATTCTTTCACTTATATGTCACAAAGATCTGATTTTCATTTTGTTTGGAGAAGTATGATTAGCAAAAAATGTTATGGATTTAAAACTTTTTATAAAGTACTAGCACAGCTGTCATAACAACTGTTTTATATTCAGACTGTCCCCATTGCTCTCACGAAACTTATTTCCTTTCCTTTGGGCCACTTCTTTCTATGTACAGAATATACACTAGACTTGGCGCTTGTTCAGACTAGAGATTTTTATGTCAACAAACATATCCAAAAAAAGCTGAATGTGTGAAAGAGCCAACTATGAGAACTTTAAGTTGGGTTTTGTAAATGTTTTTTCAGAGAGCAGCCCCCGCCTTCATTATTGCAGGGGGACCCACGGATTCTGTACTATGCAACTGCTTTGGATTTTTGGCTAGCAATATCTTTAAGATAAAAGTATCTAGTTTTCAAGGACAATTTACCTTCTGCAAAATATGTCAAAAAATTATTCACAGATCAGATTAGCTCTCCAAAACAAAAACCAGGACTGGGTTGTTCGTTATCCATGTGTCATCATTTTTATCTCAGTGTCCCAGGTACCTTCCAATAGATGTCTTCAGATCCTTTCCTAAGTTCCTTGTTTCTGGATCACTTTTTACTGGCCACTCCTGAATGTTTTCAAATCCTATTTTCTCTCTTGCATTTATTTTATTAAGTGACTTCATATTTTTATTTCTATCTATTTATTTTATTAGGCATTACAGCTGCTCAGGGTCCATTTAGACTAAAATCCTTTTATAATTAAATCTCATTGGAACCATCCTTATGTGAATTAATAATGTTTCTATAAATCCCCTTAATGTTCAGTCAAAAGCTTAGTCTTCATTAATTATTATATGTATTGATTTCATTTTAGGTGTGCCTAGTTTGTCTTAGACAATGTTGTTCTTTTTATAGGTGCCTTCGTATCTAACTTATTTATCTATTGATTTCACTTCAGGTGGTCTAGCTTGTACTGGACAATGTTATTCTTTTTATACGTGCCTTCACATGTAATTTATTTGTTTATTTGTTGTAATGTGCTGGGCATGAGGCTCTGTGGCTTTGTAAAGGCATAAAGGCTGCAATTTTGTATGCATATTAACCAAAAACAATGCACAGTAAACACATTAATATGTGATAATAGAATGTTATACATTTTAATTTTTATATTACACACTGTTGTGCATTTTACTTATGTTGCACTTTCTTTACAATATTCTTGTAGTGTTGCTGACTAACATCATTAGACATCATGTTTTGGTTCTTTATCAGGTCATTGCTTGTGTGGAATCATAATGTTTGCCTTATATTCATGTCAGATTTCCAAAAAATACTTCCATGCTCAAAGGCATTCATTACAGGTTAACTAATATCTAAAAACTTATTTGGTATAAGTTGGTGTAGATATCTGTGAGTTCACTCAGGTTCCCAATTAAGTAGTTATAAATCTATATAAAGATTGCTCATTTTCTCTTTGTTGAACTGAGTGTTCTCCTGATGGTCTGCTCAACTTTAGCCAATATGCCAGAAACATGCTATGGTAAAGCACATTAGCAGTCTGTGGCGATGGGTGAAAATTTAAAATAATAAAAACAGCGCAACTTGAGTGTAGGTGCATGTGTTAGCCAGGAAGCCTCAGAGTGTTTAATGAGGAAATAGGTTGATCATGTATTTTCATGTAGGCGGGATCAGTTCAGCCCGTTTCACAAGCTATAATTATGGCACCTGCTCCCACATGTATAAAAGGAGAGGAACAAGATTGAAAAAGAGAGAATGATGAAGGGAGTAAAATCCCTTGATACAATTGTTAACATAACATACAGCAGAGAAAATCAGAACTGTGAGCAAGTATGATCAACAGATGGCAAGGTGGTCAATGGCTTTGCAATGGAGCGAGTGGAATGGTTCTCAATGGGCAGGTCACTCCTGCTCCTACGGCTTGCTCACCAATTAAGTGCTAGTCTAAAGAAAGGTGGAAGGACTGTGTAGATTGGCTGTGGCCATCCTAGTGGTGACCGACTGTGATAGCTGGGACGAGAGTTGGAGTGGAGACCACTTCTGCTGCCACATCTGCTTGCTGTGCAGACCTAAAGGGTGAGCAGGGGAGGTAGACATGAGAGAGAGAAAAAGAGACATACTGGATTCAGAACAGAAAAAGAAGAGAAACCAGTTTTAACTCTGTAATTTTACACTTGATTTTAACTTTTGGCAGATTTGTTTATTTATTTTTGGACTTATTTTAACTTACATTTGAAGACCATTTTCTTTTATTATGGACAATTTATTGACTTTATTTAGTGAGATGTTGCTAACACCTTGTTCATTTGTTAGACACCTTGTTATGTGAATAAATGCACTAATCATTTTTTAAGCACTAACCCTGCTGGTTTATGTGTTCTCATTTCCCTAGCCATTTCAGTAATGACTCTCAATGACCTGGGTTCAAAGATTTCGTAAGGCTGCAAACAACTTGGACATTACAAATGGTTGGGGGATTCAAACCTTTGCCTCCTGAGACACTGGAGCCTAAGTCCCATATCTTCATGTTAGGCTAATTAGCATTGTGCATTTACTTGTAGTTAGTAAGTGACAGAATGTACATTTTTTCTTGTGTTGGACTAGTGTCTCATTTAGGTTGGTTGATATTTGATCTGGTTCCTAACCACATTGTGCCAGGTAAAGTTAACATAACATTCTTAAACTTAATTCATCCATTTAAGAGTGGCCGGGTACCAGAACCAGAGCACAAGGCAGCAGCCAACCTTGGATGTAGATATCAGTCCTTCGCAGAGCCAATTCATTCACACTTTCATGTGAATTCAATTTAAACTCATCACTGAGCCTAACATAGAAAAATCCTTTAGAATGTGGGTGAGAAAATAAGTGTAACTTGGACACAGTAACACATGGCAAAACTTCACACAGGCAGTGACCAGCTGAAGTGTGAAAAAAGAAATGTGCTTATTTTTCTCTGCCTGAACCCTCCAAAAACAACAGAAAAAATACTCTCTACATATACATGTTCTTTCCTACATAAAAATTCTGACGTCTCAGGGTTTATTTTGAAAATGACTTGTTAATAGTAAGACGTGAAAAGAAGAATAGAAGAGCAGCACAGTTTCAAAAGCATGACTGAATTTACAACTAACAATATAGTTCTTATAAATTCTCAGGTACTTACTACAGTATACTTGCAACATCTGCTTGCAGCAACAGAGTGTACTAAATTAATGGCTGCCTCCCCCTGACAGTTACCTGACAGTTACAGGCTTGAATGAGTTATCTGGACCGTCTCTATTTCCTACCGCACAAAGCATCAAGAAGTGAAACTGACCAATGGTAAAGATCAGCATCAACATAAACATTTACATGTAAATGAAAATTAAATGTAATGTTTTATTAACAATTTTTAGTAACAATTATCAGCTTTCTTGATGTATATAACTTGGACATATTTATTTTTTTCACTTAGAATTGAATTCCTAAGCTAAAATAGAAACAGCAGAAAAGCAAAAGATTTGCTAATGAATGCGGATAACCACAAGACTAACTGCTTCTTAAACCTCTCACAATAATCTAATAACCACTATAGTTAACAACTGTATATGCAGCTAAGCAAAATACATTTTTTGCCCAATCATATTAGCATTGAATGTTACAGTGTTTCACGTGACTGAGAAACATTTTGACTTTACCACCGTACGATGAAAATCATTAAAAACTAAATGTTTTTAAAACTAAACTCTTTCCTTATATAATATACACACATCAGCCAACCAAAATCGTTTCAATGCTGGATAGTCAAAGCTTTGAAGGTAAAATCAAAAATAGCAAATATAAGCTTGAAGTGTTTTTTTCCATGAGCATTAACATACCATTCAAAGAAGCAACAGTTACAACAAATAAAATGATCAACTGGCTTAAAATCTTACATTAATGGTGTATGTTTGAGAATAAACAATATCTGGATCTCTACATTTGTTAAATGTTCAGAAGTGGCCACTGACTACTCAAGCAGTTTATTCTTTAAGGTTTGCAGTCAGACCTTAAAGGTACGAATATTACACTAAACTGAGCTATACTCACAGAGCCAGTAAACCTTGTGTGAGTAAATGAGGGAGAGACACTCGGTTTCTACATTACTAATAATGAATAAAGCCAATTTATGTCAACAATGATAAAGTATCAGATGAATAATCCTAACAAAAGTCATCCTAGCAATAATAATCTATCAACATTTCTTGTCACACCAACAGTACAATCACTTAAGCACAATGTTTTAATGTCTCAACCTCAAATAATCAAGACCAAAACTAGTTTAAGGACACCAGATGTGCATATCAGTATTTATGCAGTAAACAACACACTGCCCATAACTTCTAGTCAACCCACCAACTGATCCATGAATATAACAATATATAAATATAACAACTCAACAGATTTTGATAAACAGTATGGCAAACCACTGAAATAATTATCTATACACATTGTTTTTGCACTTGAACTTGTGCTTCTTTTAAACACATTTTTTATACTCAAGCCACTTTCAGAGTATAGGTTGTTTTCTGTTCAATTTGTTTTCCTATAATGTGGAAGGTGCACGCCAATAGCAGCAGTAGGAGACTAAAAATGCTCCCCACACACATTCTAAGCAGTGTAATGTCTTACTCAAAGCATTGCAAGTACAAGATCTGCTTAATTCCCTCAAATTATTGTGGCAACCTTTAACAGAGCAAATAGTTACAGACTTTTTGCAGTTCATTGCTGGAACTGCAGTGTCTGGCTTATAAAAGCTCAAGAAAGATCTAGAAATGCCATTGCTGTTCAGTGTGGAATGCCATCAAGATTTACTTAATCGCTGGCTGCTGAGTTCAGTAATATGCAAATGCTACTCGTACACACTGCCACACATGCCTCAAACTTAGGGTTGCCAGACATCCCTTATATACGGGACATGTCCCATATTTGATAATTTTGTCCCCTGTCCCGGTACTGACCTTTCAGGTATGCCCAAATGTCCTGTATTTAGTTCATTTTCAAATTTCATAATACAAATATATTTTTACTACCTTCATACTGTAATTAGTTGTAACTTTATAAGTAATTATACTTTCTTTTCTCAGATTCTCTTGATGAAAATAAACCAAATGTAACAAGAAAACTAGTGTTTGCTGCCTGTTTGCAACTTGTTCAGTTGCTATGGTTGGCTGAGGACAGCGACACTGTTTTGCTCTCCAGCCGCTCTGCTGTGTAGTTCTGTATTAGCATTGCAACATACAGTGTCAACAAATTGTGTTGTTACAATTTGCCATGGCCCACTTTTTTCTAACTGCCTGTATTAAATAATAATATTTCTCTGTTGTCTGTATTAAATAAATATTTTCAAATGATTTCACTTTTACAGAATTCTTTTTTAGCTTGAAATAAATAATTTTCAAATAAATGTAATTTTGTTCTCCTAATAGCCCATTAAAATCTTTGCTTTATGTTTTTAACTTATGTGTCTACTTTTATATAATATATTGGTCTGGGTGTGTAGGGGGCATGTATAAATTTATATATATAGTAATATATAGAGAGATTTTAAGAGTATCCCGTATTTCTGACAACCTTACTTAAACTGTTACATAGTATGAGTAAAAAAAGTATAAATATGTAATATTACAATTTCATTATTTTTTTCTGATGACAAATAATGGAAATGTGACTTGTCAATCTTAATTTTCCATATAACCTTTATTGTGATTTTCTAGCTTTAAAATGTTAGTTTTTTACTTTCAATAAATTGTGTTGTTGTATTAGGTTTTAATATTTCAAATGATGGATTGTTGTGCTTTCATTGTGGTTGTTCTATCTGTTATTTTCATGTATGCATTTTATTTTTATGTTCTTTCCTGAGGATGATTAAAATTTTTCTTCTTTTAATTTTTAAGAGTGTCACAGTCTAATTTTTCATTCTCCATATTCATTTAACTAGTTGCTAAGGTGCTTGTCATGAGCCACTTTGTAACTCTTGTCATAAATGTTCAATATTATATTCCAGTGCAGAAACACAACCCTTTGGTCCGAGATTTCAGATTCTTCAGTGTGATCCCAGAAGGGCAAAAATAAATTTTTGAGTTTGGATTTTGTGATGACAGCTCCCTTCCAGACACAGTGCCTTTTTTGAATAATGAGGGCTCACCTACCAGTCACAGAAAATTTTCAAGCTTTATTTTTTGTGGTGACAGCTTGCCTTTTCAGTCATAGTCTTTTTGGTGGATGCTCACCTTTCAGTCAAGAAAATGTCTAGATTTTAATTTTTGTGATTGCTGACCACATAAACACCAGAATTCTTGGAAGTGTTTAATTAATTATTCATTATTTATTTAAATATTACAAAAAAGTGATTTATTTCATTTGTATCTGTGGTGTATTTTCTAATTCTTGTTTAGATGTAGTTTGCCTTCAGTTCCTTGTACAGATTCAGTTAGTGAACAAATAAATACCTATTTGAAAGTCTTGTTTACCTCTAAATAAATTGATTATTTTTTACAGACAAATGCATCCTCAGAGGTCTCTGTCGGAATACTCTAGGAAACTTTAAAGGCTCTTTTAAGACAACAAATTATTTCATATCTTTCTCACAAAAATAGATTGGAAACCAAGATGTCAGATTAGATAAAGAATACACCCAGTCGCCAAATGAGGCACTTTATAGGAAAAGACAAGCTCTACAATCAGAATTTAACCACTTTAACCTCAATAAAAAGATAACCCACACATTTAGGGAATACTAGATGTCCTTTTTCCCTTCTATATTTTTTCTAAAAATGTTGCCCTTGCTGTTGGCTCTTATCTTTTTCTCTTGGTTGGAGGTTGAATTCTGTTTTGTTAAGTTTTATCTCTTTGATTTTGCTTTCATTTTTTAACTTTTGGATCTTTTTTTTCCATTGCATTTTTGGTTTTTCTTGTTTAACTATAAAGTTTTTGTTTTATAAGTTCAACTTGATTGAATTGAATATTATTTTCTTCTCTGCTAAGTTTTACATGATTGTTTGTAATGTTATTTTCTTCAAGTAAAATTATAAAAAAAAAAAAGAAAGTGTTGTTTTCAGCTTTCTCTGTGTGATCCTTGCTCTTTCATTGAAACTACATTTTCGTATTTTGACTCTTATAATTTAATGAGATTTTGGTGAATGACTTTTTTACAATTGTAATTTTAAACTGAATATGGTTAAGCCTTTTGATAAGAAATCTCAGTGTTAAAAAAAAGTTTACCTTGTGGTTTTCTATTTTACAATCACCTAAAGGATTATTAGAAACACCATACTAATATGGTGTTTGACCCCCTTTCGCCTTCAGAACTGCCTTAATTCTACGTGGCATTGATTCAACAAGGTTCTGAAAGCATTCTTTAGAAATGTTGGCCCATATTGATAGGATAGCATCTTGCAGTTGATGGAGATTTGTGGGATGCACATCCAGGGCACGAAGCTCCCGTTCCACCACATCCCAAAGATGCTCTATTGGGTTGAGATCTGGTGACTGTGGGGGCCATTTTAGTACAGTGAACTCATTGTCATGTTCAAGAAACCAATTTGAAATGATTCAAGCTTTGTGACATGGTGCATTATCCTGCTGGAAGTAGCCATCAGAGGATGGGTACATGGTGGTCATGATGGGATGGACATGGTCAGAAACAATGCTCAGGTAGCCCGTGGCATTTAAACGATGCCCAATTGGCACTAAGGGGCCTAAAGTGTGCCAAGAAAACATCCCCACACCATTACACCACCACCACCAGCCTGCACAGTGGTAGCAAGGCATGATGGATCCATGTTCTCATTCTGTTTACGCCAAATTCTGACTCTACCATTTGAATGTCTCAACAGAAATCGAGACTCATCAGACCAGGCAACATTTTTCCAGTCTTTAACTGTCCAATTTTGGTGAGCTCGTGCAAATTGTAGCCTCTTTTTCCTATTTGTAGTGGAGATGAGTGGTACCCGGTGGGGTCTTCTGCTGTTGTAGCCCATCCGCCTCAAGGTTGTGTGTGTTGTGGCTTCACAAATGCTTTGCTGCATACCTCGGTTGTAACGAGTGGTTATTTCAGTCAAAGTTGCTCTTCTATCAGCTTGAATCAGCTCATTCTCCTCTGACCTCTAGCATCAACAAGGCATTTTCGCCCACAGGACTGCCGCATACTGGATGTTTTTCCCTTTTCACACCATTCTTTGTAAACCCTAGAAATGGTTGTGCGTGAAAATCAAAGTAACTGAGCAGATTGTGAAATACTCAGACCGGCCCGTCTGGTACCAACAGCCATGCCACGCTCAAAATTGCTTAAATCACCTTTCTTTCCCATTCTGACATTCAGTTTGGAGTTCAGGAGATTGTCTTGACCAGGACCACACCCCTAAATGTATTGAAGCAACTGCCATGTGATTGGTTGATTAGATAATTGCATTAATGAGAAATTGAACAGGTTTTCCTAATAATCCTTTAGGTGAGTGTATTTCTACTTTTTGAATTTTGAAAGAAATCTGTTTTAACTTCAGAGCAGTTCTCTCTAATACATAGTGTTAACAGATAACCTGGAGTGGTTGGTTTGGAAATAAATTCGTAGTGGCCATCAGGGTCAGCAGGTATTTTGGACTGTTTTGCACTTTTGAAAATGGCATAACAGCCTCTAATGGGTAATATTTGATGAAGTCTGAAAAATATGAAGTAATGGTAAATTCAGACAGCCTAATATGTGTTCAGTTTTGGGTGAAATTACAGGTCTTTGTTTTCATCTGTTGGAGTTACTTCTTGAAGAAGACAGAACACAATGGAAGAATAGATTAGAATGAACAGTGCAGAATGTAGCAGACATAAATAACTTAATTTGTTCTGATTACTTTATGTCTCTCTCATTATACCTCTACACACTGACTTAAATCTAATTACAATTGCTAATATACCAGTAAATACTTAAACCTATGTATTTTATGTTTTCTGCTATACATATTTCATGCTTCCACAACATTTATTTCTAACACATCTTACCATAACAACGTGCTCTGCTAAAATCTTTTTAATCATCTAGTTTCTAGTGTGAACCTGAATTGGATTAAGTGGGATTGAGAATGTTTTGTTATGTATATAAGATCCTGGTATAGCAGGTAGTATGATGAAGCTAAAAATAAAACATGACCTCTGTTCTGTACACTTATTTTCATGACAAAGGGTGTAAATAAACTGCCTCTATTTTCAAATGATCACACACAAATCCAGACAAATGGAGAAATTGCAAAATTAACACAGAGATAAAAAAATCTGTTTATAAAGTCCTTGCTGTATTCTCAGAATTACACTTCTGTTCTATTTATTGGTTAGGATCTACTGTTAAATGTCAGCCATCTTGTCATCCATACTCTTGAATCCTTAACCAATTGTCTTTATTTTAAGAGAATAACGTTTTTGAACCATAACTAGTGGAAATATTTTGCAACTCACATACACGTAATTTTAAAGTACATTATGCTTATTGCATTTTTGGGTGTTATCCCAATCCTAAAGAAAATGCATCTGATCACAAAATATTATGTCTCAAAGCAATGTTTTTAAATAAAGAAAAGTTGAATAAAGTGAGTAAACATAAGTACAAAACACAAGGGAACACTATAAATCATAACTTTGTTTTTCATAACCACTGCATATACATAGGAACAGTGAATTCCTTGAATATACAATATAGTAATCCCTCGCTATATCACGCTTTGACTTTTGCGGCTTCACTCTATCTCAGATTTTATATGTAAGGATATCTAAATATATAATGCGGATTTTACGCTGCTTCGCAGGTTTCTGCGGACAATGGGTCTTTTTACTTCTGGTACATGCTTCCTCAGTTGGTTTGCCCAGTTGATTTCATACAAGGGCTGCTATTGGCAGATGGCTGAGAAGTTACCCAATCAATGCACAGAGTTAAGTTCCTGTGTGCTGATTGACTCAGCGACGGAGCGCCGACTTCAATTCTGCTGTGTTAACCAGGAAGTCTCGTCTCGCTCATTCAGCATCAACGTGTTTCGCTGAGTTAACTTTTGCGTTTATCTTTGTGCATAGTCCAGCCCTTCATTATGGCTCCAAAACGATCTGCTCCTGCTACTGCTTCAGGGGCCATGCCCAAGTGCCAACGGAAGATGCTAATGATTGCTGAAAAGGTAAAAGTTTTTGATATGTTGGAGGAAGGGAACAGCTACACCACTGTAGGACACCATTACGGCATCAATGAATCCACAATTCTTTTTATTTAAAAAGGAGGAAAAGAATATAAGATGTATGGCCACAGTGTCCTTTAACCAGGGCACAAAACGAGTTGTAAGTGGATATAATAAGTCGGCAGTCTGGAAGGAATCTGCTTTAGGGATTTGGATTGAAGACTGCCAGAAGAAGAACAACAGGAGTGTTACACAGTCACCCGAAGAGGCTCTTTAAGAAGAGCTGTAATGTTGTGTAGTAAAATTAAACTCATCGTTATCGGATAAGTCGTCGTGTCATTGTTGGTAAATAACCATAATTAATTTTCTACATACAGTACTTAGTACATGTACGTACGTTTAGTGTCACTGTACACACAGTTTACTGTATACAATTTTTCTTGCAATGTATGTATTTATTGCTGATGACCTGTCTATCGTAATGGCTGTAACATATGTGATATCGGAGACACTCAATATCTTTAAAATAGTATTTATGTTTTACTGTATATAAACATTGTGTTTACATACATAATTTCAACGAATCTTACCTAATATCTAAGAGAATACAAAGGGTTTATGCTGTATAACTGTTCGGGAAATGTTTATAAGAGTGTGGAAGAGTTTATAAGGGCTTAAAATATGTAAAAATAACCATATGAACATATGGTTTTTACTTTGCGGATTTTCACCTTTCTTGGGGGGTTCTGGAGCGCAACCCCCGCGATCAAGGAGGGATCACTGTACACCTAAAAAATAGTTTAGCCAACACTCATTGCAATCCAAAATTTTTCACCCAAAATTTATCCTCACTGAAAACTGTCAAGACATTGGCATTTATTCTTTATTCTCTGATCTTATTTGCATTGAAGACAGACCTCGGGGGTTTGATGGAATTCTACTAGTACTTCAGTCCTACAATAACTTCAAATAGTGGAAGAAAGTTGCAAGTACACCACCAATTCACATTATGAAAATCAATAGTAAATACAGATCATAAGCTATACCTGTGACCAATGTTAAAACGATGGAAACTATAAATTAAATAATTAAAAGACTACAATAGTAAAATATGAAACTCAAAATAGTAGAAACCAAATATTTAGGAGAGGAAAAATTTTGCCAAACCACAAAATTTGTTAAAACAGACATCTGGAGTAGTTCACAAAAGCAGAACATTTAAAATATTGCCAGATTAAAGCAGAATAAGGGACACGTAATCAGGACTTTCAAAATATATTTCACATAGTCTCACATTGAGAAACAATTTTAAAACTTACAGGCATCTGCATAAGTGGGAATATAATTTATAATACTGCAGAAGACAAAAATAAGGAGAAGAATGCTATACTCTGGGTATTTGGTTGAATCTCCAAATGACACCAAAGTGGAGGGATTAGAAATAAAGAGGCGGTTGCCAAGACATTCTAAAACAGGCTGTAAAGTATTTGCAACAGGACAAACCCTTGAAAATTTCAGTTTAATTTTGATAAGTACAAAGTACATGCAGACCAAATAAAAATGAATTATATAAACAAGATTTGTAATCCTGATTTAAAAGAAGTGACACTGAAAATGATCTAACTCATATTCTGTATAGTACTTCTAAAGTTTCATATAGAATAATATGTATAGTTCTGATTAACACAATACAAAAAAAAATCAGTCCTGGAAGTTGTTTAGAGAAGAGCCATCAGTGTATTCTTGGGGTAAATCCTATTTACTCACACAGAATAAGGGAGTTAACCCTAATTAATTGTGAACATAAAAATCTATGTCATGTCATTTTCTAACCTGTTTAACCAAGATTAGGGGCACAGAGGGTAGGGGCTTGAAGCCTGTCCCAGCTAGCATAGGGCACAAGGCAGGAATAAATCCTGAACAGAGCAAAATCCCTAGACTCCTTCCTGCTAAGCAGCAGAGCTACTGCAGTGCCACCATGCTGCCCAAAAGCCTATGTGCAATGTGTAATAATTCATAATAGCATCCTAATACAGGTTTTTACTATTTTCAAAGCCAATGATGAAGCCGACTCAACATAATCATTTAGTTAAGTAGTGAATCAAATACCCAAAAATATTGATTTAAAACACCAGAGTGCCATAAGTTAGCAAAAAACAGTAATTGCTAACCATTGAGTTTTGCTTCTTCCTTGAGGTTTGCTGAATCTTCTCTTTCCATTTTATTTCATACTCATACCTCTTTTTTCCTGTCCAGTAGTCCACCTCTAATTCATTCATCCATCCAGTGAATAGCTTGTAATAGCTTGGTCAGTGGAGCTATTCATGTGGCCTGTCAATCACTTCTGATGTTGTCCTTCATTTGCATAAAGCACACTCAAAGCATAGCTGAGTTCATGTGAGTTAGCATAATATTAATAAATACCGACAAATAAAAAAAACATATGTTGGCTAACCTTTTTTCTATAACGTCACCAAATTTCAGTCAAATCCATCAAGGCATTTTTGAGATTTTAGGGTATTTCAATTTTCAAATATTGACATATATCAAAATGTCTTTCTTAGTGGATACTGTACATACTGACCTAGTTGTACCATCCGGGAAAATTTGAACTTTTTACCTAAATAGGAAAAAGTGTTGTTGTTGGTGAATGAAAGTGTCAATGAGAGTGCAGTGAAAGTCATGTGAAAAGATAATTTTCACTTGGGGATTAAGAAAGTATATTAATATTATATATACAGTATATTAATATACATGTTTTATTGTAATGTTTTATGTATACAATAGTTATGACTGGATTAATTTAAAGAAAACTTTTCCTAAAATTTAACATGTGTATTTAAATATGCTTTTTATCCATTGCTGCTTAAAAGAAAAGGAAAACTACAGATTCTCGAGATTATAATACAGGACATTTTTTATAAGAAATTTTCAGAAAATGTCAAGCCTATTTCATTTAATGGCTTGCAAGATAGAGCCAACATCAGTTCATAGATGAAAGTGCCAAACTTCTAAGATGTATGTAATTAAGAACTCGGCCAAGATTGCACAAAATATAAAGAATATTATCAAATCAATGTTCAGCTGTTGGCACAGACAAAAAGACATGGAAGAATGAAGTATAAGAGTATGCTTAAAATTTCTGCTGACAGATGTAAATTCTTAAGCCTTTCCAATGCCTTTTTATTGTTAATAAAAATCATTCACTTCACTCAAGATGTAATATATAAAGGGTCTTTTATGACAAGTACTATCACAAATCAAAAATACCATAACAAGACTCAGTTTGAATGTTCATAATAGAACTATCTTGACATTTTGGAGCAGCATACTGAATCACTCCCTCATATTTGACCCTGGTTCAGTTCCAAACCAGGGTGTCTTATGTTTTGTGAACTTGTTGTACAAGTTTCCATGCAGGTGCCTTTCACAAACTAAGTTTTCCTCCCATTAGCCAAATATGTGTTGTTAGATCTATTGGCAACATATATATGCCCACTCATGTCAGTGTGTGTAGTGGTATAACTGCCATTTTGTCAAGAAGTTTTTCTAAACTCAATCCTTTTGTAGGCTTGATAACACTATACAATTCTAAAAATTCAAAGGGAAAATAATAAAAATTATATTAGAGATGATTAGTAAAAGTAGCAGGATAAAAAACATCTGAATAGTTCCAAAAGAAAATCACAGCATAAATGATAAGCTCAGAAGAAAAAAAATAATAATTATAAGGGTAAATCTGAAAGTAAGAGTTAAGAACCACAACACCAACCATAAAATATAACGCTCCAAACCAATTGCTTTGCATACCCTTAGAAGCCAGGTGGATTCACATTTCACAAAAAA
This sequence comes from Polypterus senegalus, assembly GCF_016835505.1. Lineage (NCBI taxonomy): Eukaryota > Metazoa > Chordata > Cladistia > Polypteriformes > Polypteridae > Polypterus > Polypterus senegalus. The sequence continues at coordinate 83,366,697 of NC_053157.1, forward strand.
GACAACTGCTGAAAGTGTTCAGGTAAGGTTAGCATAGTGGTTCTGTTTGTAATTTTTAAATCTGTAGACAATAAAGGAAACAAATGCATGGATAGGAATTTGGAGATATTCTACTTCAGTTTTGAAAAGATAGAGGGGGTGAAAAATAAACTGGAAGGCACACCAGTGCCACAAGTTTGGTTCAGTCAAGCAACAAGAGCAGGAGATTCATCCATCCATCCATTATCCAACCTGCTATATCCTAACTACAGGGTCACGGGGGTCTGCTGGAGCCAATCCCAGCCAGCACAGGGCACAAGGCAGGAAACAAACCCCAGGCAGGGCACCAGCCCACCAGAGGGCACACACACACCCACACACCAAGCACACACTAGGGACAATTTAGGATCACTAATGCACCTAACCTGCATGTCTTTGGACTGTGGGAGGAAACCAGAGCATTCAGGAAATTCATTTAATCCTAAAATTAACTGGCTTGCACTGTGTCAACACCAATGTACAGACATGAATGACTGGTTTTGTAGACCTTCTAAATGTTGATGGGGCATATATTAGACACTATAAAGGAGCATTTAAATTGGAGTTTCTTAACTGTCAAGTTAAGTCAGTGGCACTTAAAATGACTTCTAGTCAGAGGGGATGTCATACTTGATGACTGCATTTACCGATCTCGACACCCAAGGATGTTAGATTACTTGACCCAACACAAATTACACAACTTTTGCAAGTTTTGCATTTCCAGAATATCACAACATTGTCCCTTTTTCTGTTTGATTGAGTCACTTGGTATTTGAGACTACATGACTAAAAATCACAGGAGCAAGTCACTTAGATTATGTAAATGAAGTTTGCAACTGAAAAACAGTGTGAAAGTCTTACAACATAAAATGACATTACACTACAATGTGGAGGAGGCTGGGGTCTCAAGAGTCTTAATGTAACAAATATGCAGCTAAGCAGCCAAATTGATTGTGAAAGTGAGAGTAAAATAAGGAAATCTTTTGTACCTTACTTACTTCAGTGTTAAGTGGAGTGATTTTTTTGGCATATAATTTTTTCAGTGGTGAGAAAAATTTAAATCAAAAAAGGATTGTATTTCTAAAAAAAGTTTGAGAACACCTGATTTAGGTACTGTCGTGGCGAAAAATTCATCATCAGAAGGCTTTTTACCTAAAAATAAAGGCTATTAGGACTCGATATAGACAGACAGAGTTTTAAGGCTTTATTGCAATAAATCAGCCACACAGACTCAACCCATTTCGGCCGAATGAGATTGAGCCCTGATCATTAAAACAATTGAAGTTTTTATAGCAATTTTTTATCATTTTGGCCGCGTTGGATTAGCTCATTCTGCACCCGGTTTTACTGTCCATTATTCTTCTTGGTGTCTGTTCGGCTTATTTTGATTGGTCTAAGACTGGGTGGATGGCTTCCTCATACCATCTTTGGGCTTTACTTATGTAATTTCCTATCTTTTCTGACCTCGCTATAATGAGCTCTCTTGCCCATCCCACTTCTGACTCCCTTCTATTACTGTCCGGCCGAACCTTGAGTTTCCATGGGAACCCTTATTATCTCCTTCCTTTTCCTATCACTGGCCCCCTTGTGGAATTTAATATCTTTCTATGCTGTTCCCATTTTCTCTAACTGGCCAAGGCTTCAATTCCATATATGGGTTTCCTCTCATCGTTTTCTTTCTTAAACCTTCCAAACTTTTTATAATAGTGACCTGAAGCTTAAGCTTTAATTAAAAAGAAGTATAGTATGTGCTTTCATTTGATCATTGCTTGGCATGCTTGATTTGTCTTAATTTCTACACTAAAGTTAATTGCTAATATATTCTTCTAATATTTTTGTTAATACCTGAATTTACTAAGATTTTCTCTTCATGCATTAGGTCAGGCGTGACCCTGCTTACAGCAAAAGCCTTTCTGCTGATTCATCAGACCAGCTGCTTTTTGATAGGCGCCTTTCAGAGGCATCTACTCTGTTTTATCACTTCCTAGCCTTGAATCACAGGTGTTCTCAAACTCTTATCCTGTCTAAAGCTAGTCTCGGTGTATCAATTTGCTGTTCTTTTCTTACTTTGGAAATTTCAATGTAAGCCTAAAATAATGCAATATAACTGATTTTTTAGTTAACTATTTGCTAGACCTATCTTATTTGCTTAACATTCTAATTTATGCTTAATCTTAATATTTTAGAAGCTTTTAATAACTTTATATGGCTTTATATATTAATTTGCTATTATCTGCTAATATAAAAAATTTTCCTTCGACAATACATGCACCTGACTGAACATGCTGTAACTGGCAAGGTGAGAGTGGTACATATAGTTATGGTGCTGCGGGTTGCATTTTTCTTAAGATGAATCATCACCACTGTTAGCTGGCAATCCATTAGATAAATGAGCAACTTCACAGACAGCTGCAGGCAAGTCCATAAAAACCACATACCTGCCAAAGTGGCAAAAAAATTCCAACTAGTGTGGCAACAGTGAGTGCTCTTTGTAAGGATAGTGAGCTGCCCAAAAGAGTGATTTAAAGAGCAAAGAACCTGTTTGACAGTTGATGCCAGTTCAGCAGTATTATGGACTGAGGTGCCCACCTTCAAGTGGCAAAGCACAATGAAATAACGAGAAAGAACAAGGCGTTCTCATATGTCTAAAAAATGCACTGGTTACCTGCCTCAAGTTGGCTTCCAGGAAACATATTAAACCAGAGATTCTGTCAATAAGGGCAACCTAGTTTGCAAAGTCTTAGGTATATCGGCCGGTCACTTTCTCATTATCTGTGTTTTCTGGAATTCTGACATGTCATAGTCGTACAAAGTGATTTTATAGTTGTCATCTGCTGCAGTTCAGCAGAAAACTCTGTTCATTGTCTACAATCATATGGTCATTAGATTAAAAAACGTACAACATAAAATTAAAGTGTTTACGCATAGCATTTAATTGCCACTAGTTCCATATGTAACAAGCAAGCATGATTCAGCATGTTCCATCCAATGCTGGTTCTTCCATTTTTTTTTCTCAGTTTTTTTAGCATATTGGTTTTTATTCTGTGTGAAAACTGTTGTATACAAACAAGCAAGAACGTTGTTGCTCTTCCTTCTGAACAGTGTTTCCAAGGTTCTTTTGTTTAAATGAATGGACCAAGCATGTTGAGTGAATTTGATTTCTGTACAGAGGGTGCTGCAAAATCCAGACAACTTAAATAATTGTATCTCGCCTAGGGAAGTTCACAAAGGAACTTATCATGAAGAACTAACAAGGTCAGATACAGTACACCTATACAATAAAATGTAAAAAAAACATGTACACAAAGTCTGGTTTGTCTTCAAAACATTTCTCCTAATTACTAGTATATGGGACCTGGAGCTGCCGCTGCATATGGCCCTTTTATTAAGAACAACATTTATAATAAATCTAATGAAAGTTAAATATATAAATTAGACCTGGAAGCAGGCCCATTTAACTTCATCGTAGTGAAGTTCAATTGCATTATTGCACTGACACATGAAATGCAAAGTACATTACTGGGAATATTTGAACAAATAGTCATAGACCAGATTAAACCTATAAAGAATGCTAGGTTGAGTAAATCTCATTACCACAATGTATGCTTATGATGAACTGAATTTTATAGGTAGTGGTCCGTGCCTTTCTAGTGCTGTTGTTTATATTTCACAATGGAAAAAACAAAGAATACATTAAATTAAACATTTTTGTTAGTCACTTACTGCTTGCATTTCTTCTGCTAAGTTAATCTACATCAAGCATTGTCTTTGTCCTCTTTAAATGATATTGAGGGGAAAAGGAGTATACAAGTTGTGAATTAACACAATAGGGTGTGATGGACGGCCACGGCCAATACCCAGCTGGGATGCCAGCTGGAAGGAAGGACCAGAGGTAGTGGACATCTGCAAGGCACTACCTCCCCCGGGGCCTAGAGGGCAGCCCCTTCTGGGTAGCTGTGGCACCATGGATTCTCGCATGGCACCCTGGAAGTTGGAGTGTGGCACACCCCTGTTGGGTTCCATGAGGGATGCCTGGGGGAGCTGCAGAGCCCTACTTTGGGCTTTCACCACACCTGAGAGTGATTCCATGTCTGATTAATGAGCCACCTGGAACACCTTCCAGGGCCAACATAAAAGGAGCGGCCTCACTCTACTCAGTGAGCCAGAGTAGGTAGGAAGAGAGATGAAGCTTGCCAAGAGGACGAGTGGAGGCAGACAACAAAGAGAGAAAAAGGAAGATGAAGGACTATATTTGCTGCTTATCTACTGTGCTGTAGTGGGTAGCGATGGAGATGCACTCCACATGTAACAATAAATGTGCATTGTGCTGAACTAATGCCTCTGCCTGTCCGTGTTGCAGTTGGGACAGCTTGAGCGCCCCTGGTTTCCACAAGGGTTACATTCATATTCAGTGAAGGTACTTCTGCCTTGCTTATGTCTATTTCTTTGGTGTCGAGTCTCATACAATCTCCATACAGACCCCCAACCCCTTCTGCCCGGGCTCTGTAGAAAAATTTCTCCTATTAAAATTAAAGAAACACAGAAAGGTTGTGCTTTAGACACATTAAAGAATAATGAAATGATCTTTTATTTATTTGACAATATTAGTTTTCTGAATGCTTATAAAATATTTTTTTAATGATATAATAGTGTATAGTGGTTTCTGAAATGTCAGAATGAAATATATGTGCTATTTTTAAATTTTTTGGCATGGGTTAAGTGTGTGTTTTCAGTCGCTTTTTGGCATATAGTTTAGAACAGTATGCTACATAAAAATGTATGATCTAATATCTGTATAACAATTCTCTATAACACAATTTCAGCACAAATGAGGCTATTTGAATGCATTATAAAAAGCTTTTTCCACCCTAACATGAAGCAAAGCAGTAATTTCCATACTAGCAAAAAGAACAAATTGAGCAATATGTCTGTAACATAACTGGTCATTACTTATGCCAGTTCCACATTATACTGACAGTAAATACGCGTCTATCAATTTATAATCAACCTAGCCTCGTTCAATGAGGTTTCCTAAGGCCCATATTGTATTCTGATAGCATCAGTCACAACCATTCTCGGGCGCACACATGTACAGCCAAACACTTGCGTATGGTGACCAATTTAGTGGCATAAACTATCTTAACATTCACATCTTTAAAATGTGGAAGCAAAATTAATGTAAGAGTAGAAAAGCCCATACAGTCACAGGAAGAATGTGCAAACTTTGCACAAATATTTCCCAGGCTTGGAATTTGAACTTATGGCTTTGGAGCAAAAGATGACAGCACTAATCATTACACCATCTTGTATTCAGAGAGTAGACAGTGTCATGTGCATGCACACTGAGACCAGCTTAAGGTAATGGCAAGTACTCACTGTTCCAGGGGTTGGCATTGTGTACTAACACCTTTTCTTTTCCTCTCTCTGCATACATGAAGATTGATGGCTTTGACACCACTGACATCACTTCTAGTGTCCATCCACCTGGATCCATCTCTTCCTGCCAGAAATGCTGGAAATTATTAAATCTGAAGGATTCGCCATCTTAGGCAGTTGTCATTAGACTCCCATCTGAAAAGACATTCTCAACACTAATTGTAAATTGTTTTTTTTTTTTTTTTTTCTCATCAATTATACAGGGTTCCCAACACTTTATGTTGTTCCTGTCTGGTTTCTTACAATAGCCAAATTACAATTACGTGCAATGCTAATAGGCATTGCTCTCTATAAATTCTGCTAATAACCTTAGTAAACCACATACGGAACAATGTACAGTAAATGTAGTGTTTGATTAGCAAAGCTCAAAACACTTAGATAAAGGTAATGTAAATAAAAACAATAAGTACATTTTCCCTGTTCATGGCCTCAAATATAAAAAAAGGCAGTGTATTCAGCTTGCTTGGCTCCTAAATGACCACAGAATAGCATACACTGCACATACAGTATAGTCTGCTAAAGGTGTGAAGCCAGACTGATTATTTATGATAAACCAATTTACATAAATAATGGTAAAATATTATCCTTTGATGAAATCCATGACTATTTCACTTAGGCATTATTAATTTGTTAATCTAAGATCTCTGACTAAAGGTAGATGTGTTTTTTTAAAGGGATAAAAGAAAACTGCGTCCGTATTTATTAAGTGTCACAGAGTAGAAAAACAGTTCTAACTAGCTCAGAATTCACAAAGTAATGAAAATTCAACTCTATTGTTAGAAGTAGTAGCCAAAGCATTTTATCAATTTGCCTAATTTAAGAAACTAATTCTAACTTCACCAAGAACAGTGTGTGCTGTCTGAAGTCACTAGGAGCTGCCAGAAGATTGGATCAGGCAGAGATCATCACGTACATCCTCTGAAAGGCTGAATGTTTTGGAAATGCTACATAACAATTAACACGTAAAAAAGTATTGATTTGACAAGGATGGGATAAAATCTGTAACAAATCTTGGATGATTCATCTATGCAGAGAAGCCATGCACTCTCATCCAAAAGAAAGTATTAGTAATGTTACATTTCTGGCCACAGTGAAAATGGAGCTTTGCAATGCAACGATTTATGTATGTCACAACCAAATATTTCTTTAATTTTGTACCAAACTTCGAACACCCTTACAACGCATGAGGTAATAAGCAGATTCATACTTTTCGGCACAAAAGCATGATAGGTAATGTTAAATCAAGCTGAATTTACTGCAAATTAGGAGACACATCATTTGCCCCAACACTCAGGTGATCATGGATGCAAACTGTACTGTAGCATATCACCCTGAAGACAAACACCACTAGATGGGTGGTTGACGGCAAAAATTTACAAAGGTACTCTGAGTGCTGCATTCCATGAAATCTTGGAACATTACCATTAAACTTTACAAGCTTAGAAAGGTTCAAGGAGGCAGGCAGAGACTCCTTGGGTGTTAGATTAATACAGACTTGCAAAAATAAGGGGGTGATCACAAAGAGACATGATTCTGGAAGATGAGTCACTGGGCAGTGAACGTGACTTATAGCAATACTATAAGCTGTAACAGTGGGAAGGTGATTCTTCAGAATGTACAGCTGTGGATCGTTCATTTTTAGTTACACTTACCAACTATCAGGCCTTACTGTCATTCATTGTGTGTGTCTGTCTTTCCATCTTGGTGCTTGTTACAGTCTTATGTTTGATGTTGTTGAGAATTGGTAAGGGTTATGTGCAGCTTAGTGTAATACCCTACCTTATTATGTTTTCCATATTCTACTTCTCCAACTACTTTGGATATTATTATGTTTTGAAGCCTTAGCATTAGTATCAGAAAAGTATAAAATTATGAGCACAGATTTCTGATGTCCTATTCTGATGAAGGACAAATTCATATCCTCAGACATTTAGCGCATTTTCTAGTAGTGATTCTGAGACACTTAAAAAGTATGAGCACTGTGGGAAAATGGCTTTTGTCTCCATCCAATCATTCATTTTATAAACCTGCTTTATCCTCAGCAGGGTGTTGAGGAAGTTGTCGTGTTCACAGGGTGCCAGGGTCGTATTCACAAAAAATGGTGAATGTCTGTGTTTGTCTGGTAGGCAGATGTCATATGTAATGCTAATTTAAAAAAGGTTACACTTGTAGATATGAAAATAGCATTCTACCAAATAAAATATGATGAGATGACAAATATCTGAACAATTATTATTGGGATTAATTAATACTGTAAATTCTGGCAACCTACGTCATGTATATTATAAGACATGAATTGTTTCCGCTACAGCTTGCTCTCTATTCAATGTTACAGCGAAAAACTTTTATTTCTTTATCTCAGCTTCAAATAGTTTTATAACTAGAAAGACATGTTATTGCATTTTACAAAATTTAAAAGTGATATGGAAATAACTATTTCGTAAATTAATGTAAAAGTTACTTTATTGGAATCTGAATAAAGTTCACTATTTATTTATAAAGAAATATGCTTTACTTGTAGTGAGCAAGATACAATATCTTCATTTTATCAAGATCAATATCCTCAAATGGAGTTTATTGGAAAAACAAAGTTCTGTTTGAGTGATGTGTTACATGAACAGAACAAAAAGTTGGATCGATTTTGTTTTGTTGGTGTTTCTCCTCTGGAGCCATCATGGAAGAGTTTGTACTTGCGGAATGTTTATATCCTTTTCTTTTTCTTTGTTACTATTTTTTCATAGATTGTATTTACCCTTTCCCCCCAGATATAAAGCTTTTTTTCTTATGCCAGGTTCATTGCAGCATAACCAGTCCTATTCTTGCCTGATTCCAAATGGATTTATTGTCAAATACAATGAGATCTGCAGTGTTTCCTACAACAAAAGTTTTAAACCTTTTTGTTCAAATTATTTCACTTTGTTCTGGTCTAGAAGAATGTTTTTCATGCTGACATGTATGATTGCAACTTCTCCGTTAATAATATGTATTAGGATTTTTAGCTCTGGCTCCTAAAATGTAAATTCATTTGTTCTTTTTATTTAACCATGTCTCCCTTATTAGATGCATGCTTGTCTGAGGGTATCCTGATTTTAGTGGAGTTGTGCAGTCAGCTGCCACAGAAGAAATGCCAGCAGGCTACATCCTGTGCATCTTAATTCACTCGCACCTGGGGCCTCATGTATAAACGGTGCGTACGCACAGAAATGTTGCGTAAGAACTTTTCCACGTTCAAATCGCGATGTATAAAACCTACACTTGGCGTAAAGCCACACACTTTTCCACGGTATCTCATGCCTTGTCGTACGCAAGTTCTCCGCTCAGTTTTGCAAACTGGCGGCACCCAGCGTCAAAGCAGTGCTACTGTTCTTGTGTGATTACTCATTATTTTCATGACGCGGCTTTATAAAAACACAGAAACTAACCGCATATTGTTTATTAGTGTAATGCATCTGATTGTAATTATCTCGTAACAATATAATGGTCCAGGGAACAGCCATAGTATTCCAAATGCCATAACTGCTTTAGCGTTGTTACTCTCACTTCTTCTTCTTCTTCTTCTTCTTCTTCTTCTTCTTTCAGCTCCTCCCGTTAGGAGTTGCCACAGCGGATCATCTTTTTCCATATTTCTCTCACTGCACCACTCGGAGTATTTATATCACTGTATCTGAGTGTGAATCACAGCAGCAGCTGATCGGAAAGAGAATTATCGGTATACGGCATTAAGCACACGCTGTCTCTGCCACAGCAAAATGTTTCAAAGCCTTTCCTGTACGGACCTCGCGGTTCAAAACAGTTTAATCCCAAGAACTTTAAATGCAGCCAATTAAGTGCTCCTTGTAGAACTGTTTGTACTTATAACTACAATCACCCCACTGTAAACTTGCACTATAGTTATAATATCGCTCAACCTGAGCCACTTTATAAAGCGCGTATTTACATATGATGACGATATCATTTTTAAGGTGAAATGCAGCAAAATATGTTTGTTAAATTATACAGATAAAACTTTAACTTCATTTAAATAATCTATATTCTTCACTGGGAGTGTCTTTAAGGATAGAATAATTAAACATGTACTACGAAGATATTTCAATGTTCTTTAAACGTTTTGAAGAATCGGCGCTAAGCTTACAGATGGCTTAACGTCTATTACAGAGCTGATTGTATGGCGATCGGTTACTTGGGGAAAGAAAAGCACTGACTGCAGTGACGGCTACGCCAATATATATTGAATATAAAACAGAAAGATAAAATAACAACACAGCTAAAAACGCAGCGACAAATTTCGGCAAAAGTTAAATGCTTGTGTCATGAGCACGAGGCGGCTAGTGTCTGCAACATACGTGGCCATCCACCGTGCATGACATTGGCAGGCGAAGGAGCCACCGATTCTTCCTCTGCCCAGTGCTACCACAAGCTTAGAGCCGCCCCTGAGTACTGCTGCAATAAATTATTTCATTGAAGTGAAACATGTTTAAGAACGTGCTTTAACTCCTATCATCATGAAAATGACATCACGTATACATCTCAGTATTTTAGTTATTCAGAGAGCTGTAATATCACGAATGTAATGGACTCTCTGTCCAGTTGGAGGAAGAGAGCCGGTTAAAAAGCAAGTAGTGATTCACACACATAGAGCACATAGAAAATCAAATACAAAACAAAGCATTTAACGTGCTACTTTAATTACGATGTGATTTTAGAAACTGGTTAATTAAACAATTTTAAGATGAATTTTATGATGTTCTACTTTAATGACAAAATAAACTACGTGATTAAAGTGGAAATGTCGAGATTGAAGTGGACATTTCGTGCTTTTTCCCCACCGTGTGCCTTTTTTCTCTGTACCCTAATAAGCTTTTATATGACACTCAGACAGTGGGCTTACAACTCGGCTTTCCACGGCGACTTTGATATGTGACTTCTTTTTTATTTCCGGCACTGTGCGATTTTGTGGATGTGAGCTTTCATGTTTCTCCAACACGCTATGCCACTCGATCAACTTCCTTTTGTTGATTATACCACGGCTTATTTGAACAAATAGTATGTTTTTCCTTTGCCTCCACTTGGTATTCGCTGAAATTCTTATGTTTCCCCCCTGTGCTTTTCCCATTGTCTTTTCACATAAGGCTGCGCTTAAAGGCGATTTATATTGATTTGCATATTCAAATAGGCGTAATTCTGGGAGGATTTGGGGCGTTACATAATGTGCGTGCACGAGCATTAGTTTTCACGCTGATCGGGATTTATGTAGCGGAAGAACGTGGAAGTTGGAGTACGCACAGATTCCTGCATCTGGATTTTTCTGTGCGTAAGCACATTTCGGCTTTTGTGCTTACGCCATGTTATAGTGCGAGTTCTACGCACGGCGTTATACATGAGGCCCCAGGTCAGTTTAGGCGCTGCAAAAAAACATAAAATCCCATTCCAAAAGAAAACTTGTACAGTGGAACCTCAGGTCACGACCGTAATTTGTTCCAAAGCTCTGGTCACAACCCGATTTGGTCATGACCCGAAGTAATTTCCCCCATAGGATTGTATGTAAATACAATTAATCCGTTCCGGATTCCGGCCGTACAAGCTGTATGTAAATATATATTTTTAAGATATAAGATTTTTAAACACAAAAATAGTTAATTATACCATAGAATGCACAGTGTAATAGTAAACTAAATGTAACTAAACTAACCTTGTAGTCTCTTTAAAAACAAGCCTGGTGCATTCTTTAACTGCCTTCTCGGCCTTACTGCCTTCTCACGCTCTCTCTCTCTCTCTCGCGCGCACTTTCTCTCTCTCTCTCTCTCTCTCTCTCTCGCTCGCTCTCTCTCACTCTCTCTCTCGCTGCACAGGGAGAGACTGAACATGTGCGGAAATCATCGGTGCGTACGAACCAGAAGGGAAACTGGCTTGTTCGTCACCCGAGTGTGTGGTCGTGAACAGATGCAAAAGTTTGGCAAACTTTTTGGTCATAACCTGATTTGTACAGGTATAAATATGGAAGGAAAATGCACACTGAAGTCATTTACAAGTGTCAGAAAGTTACTGCAAAACGTTAAGAATCACCATAATATTTAAAATGTACTGGAATAATAACGGTGGCACAGTGGTAGCGCTGCTGCCTCGCAGTAAGGAGACCTGGGATCGCTTCCCAGGTCCTCCCTTCGTGGAGTTTGCATGTTCTCCCCGTGTCCAAAGACATGCAGGTTAGGTGAATTGGCAATCCTAAATTGTCCCTAGTATGTGCTTGGTGTGTGTGTGCCCTGTGATGGGCTGGTAACCTGCCTGGGGTTTGTTTCCTGCCGTGCTGGCTGGGACTGGCTCATGCAGACCCCTGTGTTAGGATATATTGGGTTGGACAATGACTGACTGGTGTAATAACTTTATTAATTTAAATGCCCTATTTTCTATGTACTACCCCTGTAAGCAACCATCCATCCATTTTCCAACCCGTTGAATCCGAACACAGGGTCACGGGGGTCTACTGGAGCCAATCCCAGCCAACATAGGGCGCAAGGCAGGAACCAATCCAGGGCAGGGCGCCAATCCACCGCAGTAAATAATTTTGAGAGATACTGTGGAAGGATCGCATAAGAGATCTGTATGACAAGAAAACTTAAATCTAAATGCATGTGACCAAGAGGAAATCAAATATGACAAAAGGAATTAAGGGATGACTTCTATTTGATACCTCCCGGGTAATAACTTGTTTAGAATCATCATGAGTCACTTTTGGCAAATTTCAGATATCTTAAATTTGTTGTCTTTATTTATTTCATTGCTACTTTCAATACATTCTTTCTTAATGGATACTAACATTTTCTGCATTGTTTTTATAAGCACCACCATATTGTTGTTTGTCTCCATTAGATAGATAGATAGATAGATAGATAGATAGATAGATAGATAGATAGATAGATAGATAGATAGATAGATAGATAGATAGATAGATAGATAGATAGATAGATAGATACTTTATTAATCCCAAGGGGAAATTCACAATTAACAGGTGACCACATTGCCACTATGAAAGATGGCATATGTATGTTTGTTCAAATGTTATATTGAAGAAAAGTAAAAAGCATAGTATTAGTTCAACTTTTAGGCATCTTAAAAATAATTAGGAAAGCATTTAGGAAACAAACTTTATTTGTGTTACAACTTTTTTTGGTTTGCACTTTGGCTTTAATAGTTTGGTGTTTAAATTATTTCTCTCTTGGGCAATAGATCTTTTGTTCTTATTTCCCTTTAGAAATCCCAAACTTTCTGTTATAACACTACCATGGCCTAATTGAGCCTTGAGTCTGAAAGAGGATTACAGCAAAGGTTCTGCGACCTGGAGGGATGCAGTCAAAAGAGTGAGGGCATAAGTACCACAGTGAAACAGGAGGAGAGAAAGTTGAGAAGCATCCCTTGCCCCTCTTCTACATAATGAGAAATCTAAACCTGTGAAGGCAGCTGGGTTTTTTGCTTGCTTTCTGTTTTCTTTGTGTTATACATATTTTGATATTTTCTTAGCGTTCTTCACCTTTTTTCCCTTTAGAGTGAAATGTTGTCATGTAGTATTCATATTTACAATGTAATAAGTATTGCAACAATTGATGGTCTCAACCCTCTTCTTTGAATAGGAAAACAAATGGCACAGCTGACTAAATCATATAAATTCAGGAGACTGATGTATGTGAGCTTTATTTTGTCTCCTCAGGTTCAGTAGTAAAGTGGATAAATTACTGCAAATGCAAATACGCAGAATATTTTTGCCTTCATAAAAGGCTTTAAAGTGCTTTAAGGTGGATAAATGTTTATCTTGATCAATGACACGAGCTGCAAGCATCAAGGTGTTTGAAAGATAGCATTTATAAAAGCTAGGGAGACCTCACAATATACACTTTGAAATATAAATGTAGCAACAATGCAACAATCATTAGATTCAGCCCACTGGTTTGTGACGAGCTAAATCAATAAGGCAGTTTGACAGGACTGCAATGCTAGATTTATGTGGACTTTATTTTGTCTCATCAGCTACCCAGGTAAAGTGAATAAATTACTAAAACGTGACAAAATATTTACAATTATGTTGTGCTACAAAATCTTTTAAGGCTGCAGAATGCTGGTTGCCTGTTTCTCTGAAATGATGTTATGCACTGTAGCAATCAGTATTAATCGATTGTAAAATTATGAATGTGACTTCCCACAAAATTCTAGTCAGAGCTTAAAATACATTACTTTATTGAATGTGTAAGCAATTATGACAATATATGAACAATTTTCATGACTTATATTAGGCAATAACAATTTTCACAATACAATTAATGTATTTACTGTAATTGAAATAGAAATCTATAATGTTTGGAGGCAGAATTGGTCGTTTTAAGTCAAAACTATAAATATAGAACACAAATAAGGTGGACAAAAAAACGGTTGTTATTATTGTGTTCTATACTGGTTTTGGTCTTCAATATGTATCAACATAAATTCGTATTGTATATCCAATCTGGCAATCCAATATGATGGAGTCTTCCCTGCACTTTTTAACTTTCTCCTCTAGTATTAGAAGGTAGTATTCTCTAAGGCAGTTCAAATATTTCCTGTTTTTAAATCCATACTTAACTGCATTAGTATCAGAAACACAGGTTGTAGGAGGCTACATTATTTTTTGTCATTTGTATTGGTCTGTTCAATTGATTCTGTGAGTTGTTCATTGTGTAGAAGCAATCGCCCATTGAGATAAAATGGGGAAGACACATAATTGACAGCTGCTGACCCTTTAAGGTGGGACTTCCTGTTTCTGGTAAAAAAAACATTTCCAGGGTACTTCGATAACTAGGGGGCTTTAGACCTCAATTGCTGCTTCATCATGTTTTCATTCCACAACTTTCACTATCTTGACTACATATGCTAAACAATGTTGTATTATTGCTACAAGGGCTGAGGGCCTTCCAGAATCCACCTCTGCACTGTTGGACATTTTGAGTTTAAAATGGAAAAGAATTTGCATCTGCTGAGACTCAAATTGGTGAGATTTTTCTGGTTTTGTTCTGCTTTACTTACTTCATGGAAGCACCATTATTACCATCAATTATTTGACATCAGTTTTACTTCAAGAATTTAGGCCAGCTTCTTCATTTTTGACCATCTTCCCAGTCACTGTTTGGGTCTGGACTTTATATACAGTATGTTTAGTTTATGATATTCACTGTATTGTATAGTGTGTAGTGATAATTTGGGGGAATATTTTTGTAAGGACTGTATATAGCATTTATTTAGCTGAGGGAACAAGCAAGGTGTATTTATGGTATATATAAATATTTGGCTGTTTTTGTTATTTATTAATTTACTTTATATTTTAGGGCACTGTATATTATATATTTTCATATGTTCATTTTTGTTTACAACATATTCACCTTTCACTTTTATATTTTATGATTTACTGTCTTTTCACTGTCAACAGGGGAGTTAATATTGGGAAACTTGTGAGCAGAGTACAAGGTTGACTTGACTTAGTGTGAGCTATTTCCAGGCCTCAGGCCTGGGAGTTTAGCAACCGGCCGAGGTATTTTGAGCATTGGTAGTTACAAGGTAACTTGATTCCTGTTTTACCTGGCATTTCTGATTAAATAAGTAAGAAAAATGCTCAAGCGCAAAGCTAATACATCATATGCCCTCTGTTGACTGTAGTGCAGTGGCTGAGCTTCTGTGGCATGCACTGTATGTTTCCATATGTGTTGGTGTAAATGACTTAAATCACAGTCTGAACACTGATTGTGTGTAGTTGGCACATTTTCCAATTGTCTATATGAGTTTTTCACTTAGTACACTGTTTTTTTCCCTAACATCCCAAACACATGCATGTTTGCTTGAATGGTGAAACAGGCTCCATTGTGCATGAACGTAATCTGAGATGGACTGGCATCCCAGCTAATAATAATAATAATAATAATAATGCATTTTATTTATAGAGTGCCTTTCCTATGCATTTAAGGCTAATTCATGCCTTGTACTTAAAATTTATTGTCCATATGCCTAATTAAAACCACTCACAATTTAAGAGTATTAAAACAAAACAAATTGCCAATCAATAATATCGCACGCTTCCTCATATAAATTCTTCTATTAAAAACAACAAAATTAATAAAAAGTAAATAAGTTCTGTCCTTGTGATAGAACGTAATGCACAAGTTACATGTGGTTGTTTTTGTGGAAAACTTCTCTTTTGATATGCATGCCAAAGGAATTAGTAGGTGTACTAGTGTTCATTATTTTCTTTTTTCCATGTATTATACTTGTTTTTAAATGTGTACTTGTCAAACAAAGCAAGTGTATCAAAACTTCTAAAATAGTTAGAGATTAAAGAGGACATGTCAAGTTATTTTAAATTTACATGATGCCTCTGGCTAATTGCTCAATCAAATGTACAGGGACTTGTAGACTATACTGCAACCAATCAAGCCAAAATTTAATAAATAACATTAATTACATAGTCTGAAATATTGTAAAATTCAACTTTAGGTACTCCATTGTAACAGTCCTTTGTCAGACACATAAGGTAAATTACGGATGTCACATTATATGTTCGTGAAATGCAGAGCACACACAATAAGTAAATTTGTTCTTAAATGAATGCATCCCTTGTTCAGGCGTAAGGAAATCAAGCAACCTACTATTCCACTGCTTGGCAACAGTTAATGCAGAAATTCAGTTTACTTTATTTATTCAAGTAATGTTTGTGTAAAAACTCTGGGTCATGTCAAACGATCTTTGATCAGAGAAACGAGAATTTAATTAGGTGTAAATATTGTAATTCAACATTTTATCCCCTTGCCCTTCATGCAATTAGATGCTGCTAATTTAGTTTTTAACATATTCTCTGTGTTACTTTATGCTTCATTTTTTGACTAAATGTTTTGTTTCATGAAATGTTTAAGCAGAACCTATTACCATTTAAGTCTGAGATAATTATAAAGCTGACCAAATTTACATAAATCTAAAAATAAATAATTAACTTCCGAATTGACCTAACCTTCATGCTTGATATATTTATCTGTATACCACAGCCATGGTTGTCTGACAGCATGCGATTAATATTTGAACCCTCAAGCATCTAAATTAGTGTCAACTTTACCATTGCGATAGTCCTTTATGTCATAATCTATTTACTTCAGATGAATAAGCAATATACTTGACTTATATAAATCTTTCAAAATACATTTATATTTTCAAAATGATCCTACTGAATTGCACAAATTGTTTATTTGATGTTTCTCAGGATATTTTAATATATAAGAGCCTGAGGCTAAGCAGGTTGTACTGAAAGGATTAGATAGGCAGCCTTTGTAAAGACTTGAATATCATATTAAAACAACAAAATGTTAAATAAAGAAAAAAAAAAAATTCTACCATTTTATCTATTCTGCAATCTATGGACAAAGTCTTTCTGCAATGATTATTTTCTCTAATATATTTTTTGTGTATTTATGTTAACATTTTAGCAATTTATATATGTCTAAAATGGTCATTACATTTTGTAAAGCTACATTAGGTACAAAATAATTCATCTGGCACATTCAGCATCAGAGGTAAAAATCATTTTTCATTTAGAAAATCTGAAGTCTTTAAGGCACAGTATTTTAAAGATTGTCAAAAATCACATGTACAATCCAAACAGGCAATACTTGCTACCAAAGGGTGAATATAAGGGGTAGACAGACATTGTGTATTCTGTATATTTGAAACTTGGGAATGACTGCAGTAACAGGCCTTACAGCAATATTTGTGAATTGTATTTAAATGTGACCTTTTAAAGAAAGTACACTCACAAAGTAAATTATTAGAATACTACAGTATATTAATACAGCATAGGGCCTCCTTTTGCTCTCAAAACAGCCTCAGTTATTCCTTTGAGATGTTTATGCAGATTTGTCAGCTGCACATTCCTGCTGTGAATCACCCATTCTACCACATGTCAAAGGTGTTCTATTGGATTCAGACCCTGTTACTGGCAAGACTACTAAAAGTCACTAAATTTATTATCATGTTCATGAAACCAGCTTGAGACGACTTTTGCTTTGTGACATGGTATGTTATCATACTGGAAGGAGCAATTAGAAGATGGTTAAATAGTGGTTACAGAGGGATGCACATGATTAGCAACAAAACTCAAAAGTTCATGACATTCATGCAGTGATTGATTCATATTAGATTGATTGGTCTACCAAGAAAACATTCCCCACACCATTACACCACAACCAGCCTGTCCTGCTGACACAAGGAAAGTTGGGTGCATGGATTCAGGCTGTTGGTACCAAATTTCAAGCCTACCATCTGTGTGCCTAGAACACGAGATTCATCAGATCAGGCTACATTTTTCTAGTCTTCATCTGTCTAGTTTTGGTAGGCCTTTGCCCACTGCAGTCTCAGCTTTCTGTTCTTAGCTGAAAGGAGTCTCTCAAGGTTCGATGTGTTGTGTATTAAGAGATGTTTTTCTGCTCATCACAGTTGTACATAGTGGCAATCTACGGTAAGTTACTGTAGCTTTTCTGTCAGCTCAAACCAGTATGGCCAATCTCATCTGACATCTGTCATCAACAAAGCATTTCTATGCACAGAACTGTCACTCACTTTGTTTTTGTTACCACAAGTGAAACTGTTGGCTATTTCTTGTTACAGAGAGTAACATCATGTTGATACTCTGGACCACTTTTTACTATTTTTACTACCTGACATGGATTTTTACACTCCGAGACTCGCCTATTCAAGTAGTCAGCTTAAAGCACTGAGAAGAAATGCTCATGCCGGTGTGGTTCCTTATTTACCTGATGAGGTAAGAAGACGATATCGGGGCAGCCGAGCCGGTGCAAAGATAAAAGATAAGATAAAAGCGTGAGAAAATGACGTTATAAACCATCGGTGCCTTCTGTGATCCTGGGAAATGTGAACTCACTACCAAATAAGATTGACAAACTGGCTGTGCTGGTGAAAAATGTCAGAACCTACAGAGAATGCAGCTTGCTGTGTTTTAGTGAAACATGGCTAACAACTACCATCCCAGATGCTAACGTGGAGCTACCTGAGTTTAGCACAGTTAGAGCGGACAGAGACGCAAGTACCTGCGGAAGAAGAAAGGAGGAGGACTCGCTCTCTATGTCAATACAAAGTGGTGCAACTCAGGACATGTAAACGTTAAAATCTCCACTTGCTGCAAGGACATCGAACTGTTGGCCGTAAGTCTGCGCCCCTATTACTTGCCCAGAGAGTTTGGACACGTGATTGTTGTTATTGTTTACATCCCCTCGCTTAACGCGGATATAGCGAGTGACATCATCCATTCCGCAGTTGCTAAGTTACAAACGCAGCACCCTGAGGCACTTGTGCTAATCGCTGGAGACTTTAACCATGTAACGCTGGACAAAACATTACCTGCCTTCTCCCAGTATGTGATTGTAACACCCGGGGAAACAGGACTATCGACCTACTGTATGCAAACGTTAAAGATGCATACAGCGCCACCCCGCTGCCTGCACTTGGGAAAGCAGATCATAACCTGGTTCTGCTTCAGCCTCACTACAAACCAAGAGTGAGGGAACTACCTACAACTACACGCTCATTTAGGAAGTGGTCCCCTGAGGCAGAGCAGGCTCTGAGAGACTGCTTTGGAACTACAGACTGGGATATTGCTGGGGTCACATAGTGAGAACATTGGAGAGGCTGTTGAATGTACTACTGATTACATCAACTTCTGTATGGACATTGTAGTTCCAGTAAGAACAGTATGCTGCTATGCTAACAACAAGCCATGGATTACAAGTGACATCAAGGCCTTTTGAACCAGAAGAAAAGGCTTTTAAAGGCGGTGATCAGCATGAGCTCAAGTGCGTGCAGAAGGAACTCCGAGTCCAGCTCAGGGTGGCGAAGAGCAGTACAGGAGAAAGCTGGAGCAGAAGTTGCAGAACAACAGCATGAAGGAAGTGTGGGATGGGATGAAGATTATCACTGGCTGCAGCTCGAGCGGGTGCGCCATCGAGACAGACGTGGAGAGAGCAAACCAAATGAACAACTTCTTTAATAGGTTTGATACCCTAACCCACTCTCACCTCGGAGTACTGCATCCTCCAACCATCCTTCTGCTGATACCAGCATAGGTGAGACATCCCCACCCACAATTACAGCAGCCCATGTGAGCAGAGAGCTGATAAGACTTGTGCCAGCAAAGCAGCGGGTCCAGATGGTGTATCGCCACGACTGCTGAAGGCCTGTGCGTTGGAACTGGGGAGTCCTCTACAGCGCATCTTCAACCTGAGCCTGGAACAGGGAGAGTCCCAAGGCTTTTGAAAACATCTTGTATCACCCCTGTCCCAAAGGTATCACGTCCTAGTGAGCTGAATGACTTCCGGCCTGTTGCTCTGACGTCACATCTGATGAAGACCATGGAGCGGCTGCTGCTTCACCACCTGAGGCCACAGGTCCGCCACGCCCTTGACCCTCTGCAGTTTGCATACCAGGAGAAGGTGGGAGCGGAGGATGCCATCATCTATATGCTACACTGATCCCTCTCCCACTTGGACAGAGGCAATGGTGCTGTAAGAATTATGTTTTTGGACTTCTCTAGTGCCTTCAACACCATCCAACCTCTGCTCCTTAGAGACAAGCTGACTGAGATGGGAGTAGACTCACACCTGGTGGCATGGATTGTGGACTATCTTACAGACAGACCTCAATATGTGCATCTTGGGAACTGCAGGTCTGACCTTGTGTTCATTAATACAGGGGCGCTGCAAGGGACTGTACTTTCTCCGGTCCTGTTCAATCTATATACATCAGACTTCCAATAATACTCGGAGTCCTGCCACGTGCAAAAGTTCGCTGATGACATTGCTATTGTGGGCTGCATCAGGAGTGGGCAGGAGGAGGAGTACAGGAAGCTAATCAAAGACTTTGTTAAATGGTGCGACTCAAACCACTTACACCTTAACACCAGCAAAACCAAGGAGCTGGTGGTGGATTTTAGGAGGCCCAGGCCCCTCATGGACCCTGTGATCATCAGAGGTGACTGTGTGCAGACCTATAAATATCTGGGAATGCAGCTGGATGACAAATTGGACTAGACTGCCAATACTGATGCTCTATGTAAGAAAGGTCAGAGCCGACTATACGTTCTGAGAAGGTAAACACAAGCGTGGAGAATTGCTAGCGTACTGAAGTGACTTTAGCTGCAGGTGTAAGTTCCCGTCCCACTTTACAGTGTTAAGTAAAGTTGTAAAGCAGTCTATTAGCCAGAATTATAATGTTCAGAAATGGCTCCATAAGCTTTATGACCACAGTCTTGGAAAGTCTTTCTCCCGTAGGACGATTAGGCTCTTTTCTAAATAAGGAGTAGAACTGCATATGTACTTTGTCTCCAAATCTGCTGAAATCCAAAACTTTATGCCACATTTATCAGGCTTGGTTGAGATGTATTGCAAAAAAGGACAACAGTCCTTGGTTGGAAACAGTTGCTCATCAACAATAACATGTTGCCCTGGGTTGTAACTAAAAACATAGTTCTCAACCAAACACTGCCAGATGTAAGAGATTGCAGTAACTCTGTCGTTCTTCACACGCTCTTCACGGGTGTCTTTGTTGTCAAACCGCAAGTGCCGCATGGTGGTCTGATAGCGGTCACCGTATCTTTGATTGCTGGTACAATAAATACTTCTGACCAGGCATCAACCACAGCACCAGCTGTGGTCTTCTTTAGTTTTGTGAAAAGAATGGAGATGAAATGCCATTAACTCGGAGAGGGAGAGGCAAGTTTGTTGTTCCACATGACTGTGACTGACAGAATAAAACTGAATAAAAAAACACTAACTTTTACAAGTATCAAAAATTTACAGCGGGTGTTACAGAGTCAAATCAAATGTATGTTTTTATTTTATAATAGTAATAATAATAGCAGCTCACTAGTGAAAATGGAAAATGTAGGGAAGACCCGGGATCGAATCCACAACCTCTTGATTTAGAAGCAGCTGTTCTTACTTCTAACTCAGCCATGCAATTAATAAATGAGCTTCAGTTTTTACATATTGACAGTAACAGGTAAATTGAATAACTTCTTTTTCTTTGGTTATATTCTTGAATACAGGTGCACTTGTTTTGTTATATCTTTTGTGAAAGTATTTATTTGATTCTTAGACTTCAGTCTTCACAAATTATACTCTTCATGTCAAGATTTTATCATTTATTACTATAACATGAAAAAAGTTTCTGTTTTAGTTATGTGTTCAAAATTTCTTGCTTTGCATGTCATCCTACATTTATCCAGATCATTGTAGACACAGAATACACATGAAATGTATGTATTCCAAATAACAATATATTATTTACTCTATACAATTCCAAACACCTTACAACCAGATAAATAGACTTGAGCTGGGAAAACTTTGTGACTGACTTCAGCTGAGATGGTAGTGGTTGGATAGCATTCTGCTTGCTGCTTGTGCTGACTGATAAAGACGCTGATGAAGAGGTACAAAGGAATTTAAGTTGGCCTGGGATTACGACTTTTTTTATACGCTTCACAGATTCTGGTGTTAAAGAAAAAGTAGATGGCAAAGTCTGGATGTATATAGTCTTTAGAAAAGCTTATGAAAAGTGTCAAAGATTAATGTCCCAGGACGGCATTGATTTAACAATCAATGTTGTTCATGAGAGGCTTTTCGCTGACAATTAGATGAAAGGATCATACATCTGTCACACTCTTCTGATGTTGCTCTGTCTTTCCACCTCTTAGACAAACTATATTTATTTTAAAATTTTATGTGGGATTCCATATGATGTTACAAACATTTCATAAGCAGGCTGATGATATGATGGGTGTCCTCACTCAGACTCTTTGATCTAGTTAATTATGTCCATTTACCTTCCTTTGCCAAGCTGTAAACCAATTTGGCAATTCCTTGTCCCAGGTACCCATCCATTCGCAGGTTATAAAGTAATCAATACAGCCAAGGCATTCTAGCCATTTGCTGGGCTTCTGCTTGTTTACAAAGAAGTTGATGTGATTTGATTACTGGTAAAATTAAGTACATTTTTGTTTGTTGAGCAAAAAATAATATATAACTTTTAAAATCCTTGCCACTACAGTTATACAGCAAAGAGAATTTTCGATAAATATTTATATATGTTGTATTTGATATATGTATTTTTTTATATCTATACTAATAAAAGGCAAAGCCCTCACTGACTGACTGACTCACTGACTCATCACTAATTCTCCAACTTCCCGTATAGGTAGAAGGCTGAAATTTGGCAGGCTCATTCCTTACAGCTTCCTTACAAAAGTTGGGCAGGTTTCATTTCAAAATTCTACGCGTAATGGTCATAACTGGAAGCTATTTGTCTGCATATACTGTAATGGAGTTGAGCTTGAAAGCCGTGGGGGGCAGAGTTTCATGTGACATCATCACGCCTCCCACGTAATCACGCAGTATGTAGAAAACCAGGAAGAGCTCCAAAAACCGCTGAAGAAAACATACATTATATAGTTAAGAAGGCAGCGAAACAATTAGAAGCGAGCGAGTGACATATAAAACCATATTCAGCGGCTCACGTGAACTGACGCAGTGCGCAGACAAAAAGCAACAGTTCCAAAGAGTGCTGAACAAAAACCGAATTACATTGCTACGCTTAAATAGACAAACCACATGCCGTGGCGCAATAGTAGAGGCTTCGCCTCTAGCGCCGAGGTTCGATTCCCGAGAGGGGATGCACTGAGTATGTACACGCGCTTCCCGATTCATTTTACCTTCGCATCCCCTTGGTTTGAGACGTATGAAAAAATATGCGGTTAACGCAGAAAGACAGATCATCAATTGAAGCTTTATGAATAATGGATACTTTATTCGCGATCAATGATTGTTTTGGTAAAGCCATACTCAGTGTATTCATTAGATGAATGGTAAAAAAGTAAGAGCGAGGGGAAGGTAACTTATTGAGGCACGCAGGCAAAACCACAATAGAACGCGGGCTCGATGTACTGTAGTGCGTGTGAACTCGATCTGAATTGCGCGATCACATTTGAAAAAATATATCTTTTCAAGTTCTGTTTAGTCCATATGTGTCAAACTCAAGGCCCGCGAGATCATTTTACTGTATATATTATTGTTATTAATGGCCCAGGGATATGAAGCACTGGTATCACAATAAACTACAGATCCCATAATGCAGCGCTTCAGCTGCCTTGCCGAACACCGCGTTAATCAAGTCTAGCTTATGATGCTGCAAGTTATTGCGAAGCTAACCCACACGATGCCAAACAGAAAATGTGATTCTGAACATAGAGCCTTTAAAAACCGATGGGAGGCTGAGTATATGTTTACTGACATTGGCCCTAAACCCGTGTGTCTCATTTGTGGAGCTAATGTGGCTGTAATTACAGAATTTAATCTAAGATGGCACTATGAGACAAAACATCAAGCTAACCTGAAAGACCTGAATGCAATGCACAAGATACAGAAAGCAGAAGAGTTAAAGAAGAATCTGACACTTCAGAAGACGTTTTTACCTGTGCAAAATCACAAAGTGATTTCAAGTGAAGCTACTTTTATGGTAGACACAAATGCATCAGTGCAACTTGCCCCACTTTCCCTGTTGCCAAGTAATGTTGAACCAAGTCGGCACAACGGTGTTCCCAAATATGCACTTTGCTGATAAACTGAGCACACTGCGCACTGAGTTCGCATGGCGCTTTGGTGGTTTTGAAGAACAAAAAAAGAATTTTGAGTTGTTTCGCAACCCATTTGCCGTTGATGTGGAAACTGCACCTGTGCAGATTCAGATGGAGGTGATTGAGCTGCAGTGTAATGGCACACTGAAGGCAAAGTACGATACTGAACGGCCCGCACATTTTATTCACTCCATTCCCGCAAAAATGCTCTAGCTCTGTCTACATGCAGCTCGAACCTTGTGCATGTTTGGTAGCACATATCTGTGTGAGAAGCTCTTCTCAGTGATAAAGACTAACAAAACAGCACACAGGAGTCGCCTCACTGATGAGCACCTGCAGTCCATCCTGAGAATCTCCACAACACAGAACCTCACACCAAACATAAACGAACTTGTTGCCAAAAAAAGATGCCAGGCGTCCAGCTCTGATAAAATGACATACAGTATGAGCAAAGACAACTGAATGATTTGATTTGTTATTGCTGAAAAGAATAAATTTTATTTATATTTCCAGGTTTTGTTATGCACCATGTTCATATTTGAATTTGTATAATTTTGACAGGATATATTTTTATGGAGAGCAAAATCTTTTGGGATATTTCAAATTTAATTAAAATTACATAAGAGTAAAGAAATTTGAATGTTTGTTCTTTTAATGTTTACTTTATTTCTAACTTGTATAATTTAGACAGGATATATTTTTATGGAGAGCAAAATATTATAAGTTATTTAAGGTTTGAGTTGATTTATTCCGGAATAATATTCTGTCGACTAAATAAAAATTCCTTCTATTTAAAATTTAAATAGAACTTGAACAGATACAATAGTTCATAAGTTCCAGGCAGACTTGCACGTAAGAGCGGGAGTCATCCGTTTTAACAAGCAGCGTATTGCACTGATACGAAATAGCCTGTCCATTTAATTATTTAGGAATGGATAAATAAATAAAATAATCTATCAAAAAAATGTGAATTTCCCCTTGGGATTAATAAAGTATCTATCTATCTATCTAAAGATTTTGTACAAATAATGTTTTTCATTTTTCTTCCTTCATGGATTCTGGCACCCCCAGCAACAGTTGCTCGCACCCCAAAGACTGCATATATATAGATATGTATGTATATATATATATGTTTATATATATGTGTGTGTATATATATGTATGTATGTATGTATGTGTATATGTATATGTATATGTATATATATGTATATATATTGTAGCGACCCGTGGTCGAGTCTTGAAGTTTTTAAAGCAGATCGCTGCCGTGCACCTCTCCCAAGCTGTCGGCTAGCGGATTGCCAGCGTTATGCACGCAGCTTTACCCAGCTCTTCAAGTAGCGAGCACTCGTGTCCCATACACCGCACGACTACGAGTGTCTCGGCAGCACGCAGCTGTACCCAGCTTCTTAAGTAACGAGCACTCGTGTCCCATACACCGCACGACTCTGAGTGTCTCGGCATTAATTGCTTAGATAACATCTTAGCAATGAATAACAGCTCTGTCCTGTTGTATCTCTTTATTCACAGATAGCCAGTAAACAAAGCTCGACATTATTGCACTGCCATGGTCAAGGTCATGCACGAAGACACATTTCACATAAACGGTACTTTTTTACAAAATAAATAACCCCGGACGGCGATGACCCAAACCCACCCAACTAATTGAACACAAACACAACAATTATTTACAAGTTAAGACATTAATAAATACAACAGGAAAAACATTATAAAAAGCAGTGAACGTACAACCTTCCCATAATGCATCACTCCGGCAGCGCTGACTGCCGGGTCGCTACATAGCCCCCTCCCAAGAGGGTTTAGTGTCCTCACAACCCTAATCGTTACAAGTCTAATAAATATCCCGGTCAGCGACGAACACGCTTTGGCCTGCTTGACTCTCCACTACTCGTGTCAGGTTCAGTCCGGAGACTTTCAATGTCTGTCTCGACACCGAGTGTGGAGGTTGGAGAGCCACTTTGAGTTCCAATTCCTTCTGGTGCTGGGGCCAATGGGTGGTATGGTGCTAAACGATCTTTATGTAGCACCACCCGTCTGCCCCGTCCAGGCATTCGGACTCGAAAACAACTTCCGAAATCATGTCCAGAATTTCTCCCGGTCCCTGCCAATGGTGTGTCAGTTTTGGGGACAACCCCCATTTCCTTTGTGGGCAAAAGACCCACACTTTGTCCCCTTGTTTGAAAGTTGGACCATGAGCCCGAATGTCATATGCCCGTTTCTGACGGGCTCCAGCTCCCGCTAGTGCCTCCCTGGCCAGTTGATGCACGGTGTTCAGCCGCTCTTTTAATCGTCGGAAATAGTCCGTCTCGTGACCGCCAACAAGCTCAGGTTCAGGGGGCGAGCCAAACACCAAGTCCACCGGTGTGCGATCTCTCTTCCGAACATCAGCCCGCCCGTGTGCACTGACTCGATTCCTGAACGGCCGTCCTATACGCCCACAAGACCAGAGGCAAATGTTGGTCCCAGTCTCTCTGGTGTTGACTAGTGAGGATGGCAAGTTGGGCGGCCAGGGTGCGGTTAAACCGTTCGACCAGTCCATCGCTTTGAGGGTGAAGGGGAGTGGTTCGGGTCTTCTTTACCCCAGCCGCTGACACACCTCTTTAAACAAACGGCTCTCGAAGTTCCGCCCTTGATCGCTGTGCAGTTCATTCGCACCCAATCGAAAGTGAACATCTCGTCCAGCAATTTTGAGCGGCTGTGGAGGCACTTTGATCTGGAATGGCATATGCCTCCGCCATTTGGTAAAGTAGTCCATCGCCACCAAAACAAAACGATTTCCTGCCTCGGTGATAGGGAAAGGACCCAGTACATCTACCCCAATCCTCTCCATGGGAGCCCCGACAAGATACTGTTGTAGTGGTGCGTGAGAGCGTTGGCCAGGTCCTTTCTGCGCCGTACAAACGTCACAGCAGTGGACGTGCATCTCCGCATCTTGTCGACATCCGGGCTAATAGAATCGCTGCCGCAGCCGACGCACTGTCTTTGCATTTCCAAAGTGCCCAGATCCAGCTGCTCCATGAACCCAACGGAGGACCGTGTATGCGTAAAGCCTGGGGAACCAGAAGTTGCAAACGGTCAGTACCCCCCCTTGGTGCCTGCCATCTTCTGTAGATCACACCATCGTGCAACTCCAGGCTGCCCCACTGCGAATGTAACAACTTGAGTTCCGGCCCCTGGGAAGACACGGTTTGCCAATCGGGGCATTCCTGGGTCTCCAGCCAGCCCCTTACCTCCTCCAGCACTTGGTCGTCTGCTTGTAGTTGCCGTAACTGGTCGATGGTGAATGGTTCCCCTGCTCCATCAGTGTCCTCTAGCCCGGCTGCTGATGATGATGGTCCCATACCCCTTTCTTCTTGCCGGCGCAATATCGACAGTCGTCGAGGACGCATGGTCGCCTGGAGAGGGCATCAGCATTTGCATGCTGCCGTCCTGGTCGGTGTTGCACCTCGAAATCATACTCCTGAAGTATTTCTATCCACCTTGCCACCTGGCCCTCAGGTTGCCGGAAGTTTAACAGCCATGTAAGGCTAGCATGGTCAGTTCGAATTGTAAACTTAGTGCCCAATAGGTAAGGCTTGAAGTGTCGTACTGCCAGATGCACTGCCAATAGCTCCCGCCGGGTAACGCAGTAATTTTTCTCCGGTCGATTGAGGCTGCAGCTATAGTAGGCCACCACTCTCTCTCC
This sequence comes from Polypterus senegalus, assembly GCF_016835505.1. Classification (NCBI taxonomy): domain Eukaryota; kingdom Metazoa; phylum Chordata; class Cladistia; order Polypteriformes; family Polypteridae; genus Polypterus; species Polypterus senegalus. The sequence goes on from NC_053157.1 coordinate 83,394,551, forward strand.
GGTCTCCCCCCTCTGGGAGAGTACTGCGCCAACCCCCACATTACTAGCGTCAGTGTCCAAAATAAAGGGTTGGTTGGGGTCAGGGTAAGCCAGGACAGGTGCACTGGTAAGAGCAGCTTTTAGTTGTTGAAAAGCGGCGGCGCAGTCCTCCGTCCACCCAAACTGTTGGCCCTTCCTCGTCAGCTGGTGCAAGGGGCTAGCAATGGTTGCAAAGTTTCTCACGAATCTCCGGTAGTATGAGGCTAAGCCCAGAAAGCTCCGCAGCTCGGTGATGTTGGCTGGTGGGGCCAGTTGCTCACGGCAGTCACCTTCGCTGGGTCGGTAGCCACTCCACTCTCGCTAACCACATGTCCCAGAAACTGAGTTTGTCGGGAGAGGAGGGTTACATTTTGGGGGGTTCAACCGCAACCCGGCGCTACTAATGGCTGTCAAGACTTCCCTTAAATTGTGGACAGCCTGATCAAAGTCTCTGGCATGGATTAAAAGATCGTCCAGATAGACCACACATCGGGTTCGGGGAATGTCTTTTAGGATCCGCTCCATCAGTCTTTCAAAGGTGGCCGGTGCGTTACACAGTCCAAACGGCATCACCTTGAATTGCCACAGCCCTTGTCCTATGGTGAATGCGGTTTTGTGTCGGTCCTCTGGTGCCAGTTCCACTTGCCAATACCCACTGCGCAAGTCCAGGGTGCTGAACCAACAGGATCCAGCCACATAATCCAATGCATCATCGATGCGTGGCAGTGGGTATGAGTCTTTTCGAGTGACTTCGTTTAACCTCCGAAAGTCCACACAGGGGCGCCAACCCCCCGTTTTCTTCCATACCATGACCATTGGTGCAGCCCAGGGGCTGTCCGAAGGCTCAATAACGTCGTTGGCTGCCATCTCACAAATCATTTCCTTGGCAGCTTGACGCTTCGCAAGAGGCAATCGGTGGGGCAAAGCGAATGGGAGCGGCATGGCCAGTGTCTATGTGGTGTTTCACTAAATTTGTTCTAGTACAGTCCTCCTCTCGAGCCGCAAAAATGTCCACAAAGTCTCTCAATAGTTGTTGAAGTTGCTCCTGCTGTGGCGTTCAGATGTTCCCCACTTCGACGGCCCAATTCCTCTACAGCGGCAACTGTCTCAGCTGATGGGTGGTCGCGTGAGGAAAACCGTTGGGAAGCACTGGTCTGAGCTGCAACATTCTCCTGGGGGTCCCCTTGAGTCTCTGCATCTAAAACAGCAGTCCACTCGTTGTCTCCGTCGGGGGGTTGATGTTGATTGGGCGCGGCTGACCTCCACTGCCTCAGACAGGTCCCCTTCCGCCCTTCGTTCAACGGCTCTTGTTAGTCGACTCGGTCGTGGCATTCGTCTTGTCGGTGACTCAGCCTGTAGTACGTCTTCAACCCGCTCAGCCTCTTTTAGTGCCTCGCTCAAATCTCGGGGTGACGATAGACAGACATGCTGGCGAAGACGTTCTGGTGTGAGGCCCCGCAGGAAAGCATGAAGACCGAGTTCTTCTCTCACTGCTATCGAGGAAGTAGGGTAACCTTTTCGTGTATAAACCCTGACGTCAGCGGCAAAGGCTCCTATACTCTCCCCTTCATGCTGACGTCGGCTAGTCAGCTTGTCTCTGCTGCATTCTGCTGAAGTTCTTTGTCCAAAGCGACTGGTGAGAGCAGCGGTGAGAGCCTGAAGATCACGACACTCTTCCGATAACAGATCAATGAGTACCTGAAGTGCGGGACCCTCCAAGGCAAGGGCCAAGTGTGTCGCAGCTTCCTCGCGGTTCCACTCATTGTGTATCGCGGCCAGATCCACTTGTGCGAGGTATGGTTCTAAAGGAGTCAATCCGCTGTATCGCGGCAGCTTAGCAGGTGACCGTGAGAAGCGGACCGTCCGACTGGTAACCTGGGGTATCGCTGCGGCAGCCGGCGGCCCCTCTGGCCGTGCTCAGAAGATCGCAACACTGTCCGGGGAATACGGGTACCATCAGGCGGTCTGCCGCTTTTCTCCGCGACAGCTCCGCTTATCAGGCGCTCTAACGTAACGCTGTTCTCTAAGATGGCACGCTCTAATTCTTCAAGACTCTGTTCCATGACAGCGTCTTCTAAACAGCCTGGTCTCCCACTTCTGACACCAATGTAGTGACCCGTGGTCGAGTCTTGAAGTTTTTGAAGCAGATCGCTGCTGTGCACCTCTCCCAAGCTGTCGGCTAGCGGATTGCAAGCGTTATGCACGCAGCTTTACCCAGCTCTTCAAGTAGCGAGCACTCGTGTCCCATACACCGCCGCACTCACGAGTGTCTCGGCAGCACGCAGCTGTACCCAGCTTCTTAAGTAACGAGCACCCGTGTCCCATACACGCACGACTCGAGTGTCTCGCATTAATTGCTTAGATAAAATCTTAGCAATGAATAACAGCTCTGTCCTGTTGTATCTCTTTATTCACAGATAGCCAGTAAACAAAGCTCGACATTATTGCACTGCCATGGTCAAGGTCATGCACGAAGACACATTTCACATAAACGGTACTTTTTTACAAAATAAATAACCCCGGACGGCGATGACCCAAACCCACCCAACTAATTGAACACAAACACAACAATTATTTACAAGTTAAGACATTAATAAATACAACAGGAAAAACATTGTAAAAGCAGTGAGCGTACAACCTTCCCATAATGCATCACTCCGCAGCTGACTGCTGGAGTGCTACAATATGTATATATATATATGTATATATATATATATATATATATATATATATATATATATATATATATATGTATATATATATGTGTATATATATATATCCAGCCATCCATTTTCTAACCCGCTGAATCGAATACAGGGTCATGGGGGTCTGCTGGAGCCAATCCCAGGCAACACAGGGCACAAGGCAGGAACCAATCCTGGGCAGGGTGCCAACCCACCACAGTGTGTATATATATATATATATATATATATATATATATATATATATGTATATATATGTATGTATATATATGTATATATATATATATATATATATATATATGTATATATGTATATATATATATATGTATATATATATATATATTAATGTATATATATATATATATATATATATATATATATATATGTATCTATACTAATAAAAGGCAAAGCCCTCACTCATCACTAATTCTCCAACTTCCCGTGTAGGTAGAAGGCTGAAATTTGGCAGGCTCATTCCTTACAGCTTACTTACAAAAGTTGGGCAGGTTTCATTTCGAAATTCTACGCCTAATGGTCATAACTGGAAGGTATTTTTCTCCATTAACTGTAATGGAGTTGAGCTGGAAGGGCGGAGTTTCGTGTGACATCATCACGCCTCCCACGTAATCACGTGAACTGATTGTCAACGCAGCGTAGAAAACCAGGAAGACCTCCAAAAGCGCTTAAGAAAACATGCATTATATAATTGAGAGCAGCGAAAAACAATAAGAAGCGGCGAGTGACATATACTACCATATTCATGAGTGTTGCTGCCTCGGAAAGAAAGCAAGGTGTAAACCTAAACTTTAAACTAAGTTCATAGACAGGCTACCGCTGGCGTTTCACATGCCCACAGGTAATGCGGGATACAAGTTTAATGAGAGGACGAGGATATAAGCGAGTTTTGATCACTTTATAACTAAGTTAAAATTGTAGGTGAAGGGGTGTGCTTATGCAAATTCCGAGACTGTGTTTGTGGGGATTGACAGTTAAGGCGGGTGGGGAGTCACGTCATCATCTCCCTCCCATTCATCTAATTTCGGTCTGAGCTGAGCTCGGGCTAATGCCGTCTTCGAAGCAACTTTGTCAGACTGCCACCAAATACTCACAGAAAAATCCACAAGTTAATACACACGCTGTCTCTATAGAGTTTCTCCACACTGAATCCTCCAGACACTACTTACAAAAGGTCACATTGACAATCGTGTTACGTTATTTTTAAAATCTGTCCTTTTCTTAGCACAAGCACAGCTGAGAAGCTTCGATGCATGTGCTCCATAACGCTTAAAAATAATGCATTTAATCACACTTTGCATTACAAGCAAAGGGAGCTTTTGTCAATGCATGATTTCCTGGTACTGTACACGATTACATTGATCAAGCGCATCCCGATTCATTTTATCCTCGCACCACCTTAGTTTGAGAAGAAGTCTGAAAAAATATGAGGTTAACACAGAAAAACATCACCAATTCAAGCTTTATGAATAATCGATTCGCCATCAATAATTGTTTTGGTAAAGCCATCCTCCTTCCATTTTATAATTTTTCCGCCAATAGCCATGATTAAATGAACGGTAAATAAAGTAAGAGCAAAGCGAGGGTGACTTATTTAGGCAGGCATATATATGACAGCAACACTCATGACAATGTCAATCATGTTACGTTATTATTAAAATGTTTCCTTTTCTTTTTCATTACTTCTTTAACACACTACTTCTCCTGCGAGACGCGGGATTTTGCTATATATATAATATATGAATGACCTCCAAAGAGCGCTGAGACTTTTGATATCATGAGCGTGTCTGCAAAAACTGTGGTCTCCTGCCCAGCAAAGTCGAGCAGCCAGCGCGCGCATAGCTGTGCCGGCCTTTGAGAAGCTGACTGCGTCAAAGTGAGCACTTTTAATTTTTTTCATCCTCCCCCTGCGCTATAGCCCAGACAAGTGCAAACACGGACCCCTTTTCTACACCACGGCAAAATAATATTAAGGCGATTCACACTTTCTTTTGCACGTATACGATTATGAGGTCCTCACCTCGGATTATGAAAACACGCACACGAGTGGAGGACTGACAGTGCCATCACAGCCGATTAATGGCGGGGACGTCTCACCAGTCTACACAAGGCGAACACATCTCTCTATACTATATAAAAGTAAAAAAAAAAAATTTCCTTTCTTTACACCTTTTTTCCTTTTATCCCAAACCAAAGCCTTTCTCTCTTAACACTGCAGAGGACACAAAACTAATTTTCTTTAAATGCCGGTAAGGCACATTACCACAGGCACAAATTTGAACGTTCACATAGAAAATGTAATTTCTATACCACAGCCGTCGTGTAGCGCCTTTCAAAAGGGATCAACTACCGAGAGATGATCCATATACATTTTAGCTGCTGTTAGTTACTTACCTGTTGTGTTACACAGTCTTTAAAATGTAGTTTACCTGAAACCACTCCAGTAGTGCTCAATGTACCTGTACTTCTTAAAATGTTAATGTTTTACTGTTTAATAACTTATAGACTATATTTTATTATTTTTCCCTTGCACTCAGTGACCAAAGCTATACACCTAGATAGGTATGTATATATATATATATATATATATATATATATATATATATATATATATATATATGTGTATATGTAGATATGTATATAGATATGTAGATATGAAGATATGTATGTGTATATATATGTATGTATGTGTGTGTGTGTGTGTGTGTATATATATATATGACAGCAGCAATCCAAGCTGTGAGAAAACACTAAAAAGAAGGCATGTCAGACGTTGTGGTACATTTTCTGATGCAGCTAGACGAAAAAAACTTTGTGACACTGCCGCCAAATACACAAAACAATTACTTTGACAATCATGTTACATTATTTTTAAAATGTTTCCTTTTCTTTTTCATAACTTCTTTAACACATGACATCGCTAAGGCCTTGGTATTTTGCTATATATATATATATATATATCACATCGACACTCATAACAGTGACAAAACAATTACATTGACAATCATGTTACGTTATTTTCAAAATGTTTCCTTTTCTTTCTCTTTCCTTCTTTAACACACTACTTCTCGCTGCCAAGCGGGTATATATATATATATATATATATATATATATATATAGAGAGAGATAGATAGATAGATAGAGATATATATATATAGATAGATATGAAAACAACATATATATATATAGATAGATAGATAGAGATATATATATATATATATAGATAGATAGATAGATATGAGAACAACACTCATATCAATGACAAAACAATTACATTAACAATCAAGTTCGTTGTTTTCAAATTTTTCCTTTTCTTTTTCGTACCTTCTTTAACACACTACTTCTCGCTGTGAAGCTGGTATTCTGCTAGTATATATATATATATATATACTGTGTATATATATGTATATATATATATATATGTATATATATGTGGATGTATGTGTATATATTGTGGACTGGGACCCGGACACAGGCAGACAGACAACATAGTTCCACCACACACTGTTTATTTACAATATATTTACAAATCTTTTGTGCATTCACACACCCCAGTGCCTCCAGCACCAATTACCCCAATGTCCAGGCCTCACTCTTTCAGTGCCTTTCTCTTGGCCGCCTCCCGTCCTCTCTCCAGCTCTGTCCTCTTCCACCCGACATCCACTGCTGACTGGAGGGAGACGGCCTTATATGGGAACCCGGATGGGCTCCAGCTGCTTCCGGCAATCAGTCATGGCCACACCCCAGTGTGGCGGAAGTGCCGGCTGCGTACCCGGAAGCTGTCCGGGTGTCCCCTGTTCTCTTCCCCCCAGCACTTCCTGGTGTGGCGGAAGTGCTGGGCTCCAGGATTCCTCAGGCACCTGGGCGCCGCCTGGCGGTGGCCACGGGCCCCTACAGGGTTGGGCTTCTAAGCCCTCTACCCGTGGCCCCCAATACAACCAGGGTGATCGCCCTCTTGCTGTCTGGAGGAGGCACAAGCCCTCCTCTGGTCCTCCTGGGCGTTCTGGCCGGGCTCCAGCCCCGACCGGGTCCCACACGGGATACTCCCGCATCGGGGCGCCGCCTGGCGGTGGCCACGGGTCCCTACAGGGCTGGGCTTCCAAGCCCTGTACCTGAGGCCCCCAACATAACCAGGACGGACGCCCCTCGCGGTCTGGAGGAGGCATTATTTTCAAAATGTTTCCTTTTCTTTTTCATTGCTTCTTTAACACACTACTTCTCCTCTAAGCCTTGGTATTTTGCTAGTATATATATATGTATTTTTATATATATATATATATATTTTATCTTTGTGATGTGTGCTTCTTTGCATATTTATTATTTATTTAGATTTTTTATTTAATTTAAAAATGCTTGAAGAAATAATAATGTAGGTTATTCAGGGAGGAGCAGGTTGGGGGAGAAAAGAAGTTTCTGCTTAGGTCTCCATTTCACCTAAGGGCAGCACTGAATATGAAGGAGTGTCTGAATGTGCTTTGTGATAGTCCAAAATTCCATCCTAGACTGATTTCTCCCTTGTGCTACCTTGTGCTGCTTGCATAGGCTTTGACAGTCTTTATCCCTGTAATGCAAAAGCAAGTTGAATAGGTAATAAACATGTTGTTAATAATGCCAGTGAACAGGTAATATTGATTAGTCAAGAATTGTTTTGTGCTTATTTTGTGTACCAACCTTATGTCAGGCAAGTTTGCCAGGGCATCAGTATTTTAGCATTACATCCTTCACACTCCTGAAAAAAATAAGTTGTTATAGTCCAATACTATGCATTAAGGAAATTTTAAACCTCTCAACCTAAGATAGTTATATTTTGAGAGGAAGTTAGACGTTCTTAAAAAAATATTTCAATATGATGACACATTTATAGTAACATACTGTATGTAGAACTCAATATGGTAATACTTGTTCCGTTTTGGTTTTTTTCCTGTAAAAACTGATATTGATTTTCAAAACACCTGAACAATGGGATGAAAAAAATAAATAAAAACTGAAAATTGATGGGCGTTTGGAGGAGGAGTTGTGGTGAATAGCCTGAGAAGGACTGGGTCAAAGTACACATAGGGATACTGGTTATAACAGATTTAACTTGTCAAAACCGATCTGCCCCGACTACTTTAATTTCAGATTTTTGCATTACAGTTTTGCACTAATGTGTAGCCTACTCACACCCATAGAAACTACTAGCCACCTTCACCAACACATTTTTGCACATTATTAGTCTAAACCTGCACAGTGGATTTTAATTGCTCCTCATTCCTATAGCCCTTATTATGTCTTCTCTTTATATTGTTTGTTTATATCCATCCATTTTCAAACCTTAATCTGGCTGAGGGTCTTGTGGTTGAAACAGATACGAGAATCATTGCGCACAAGGAAGGGACCAGTCCTGGATGTGATGATTTATTTTTATCAATTTACTGAACTTGAATGATTATATTCCAAGTCATTAGATTTCAGAGCCTACCCCAGCAATAGGAGGATCATGGCATGTATCTTGGAGCTGAATGGCATTTGTTCACGGGGAGCACATGCACAACCTAGAGAGTCAAATTAGACCTATTTATCAATGTTCCTTGGAATGTAGTAGGAAACTGGAGTTCCCAGAGTCTATCCATTCAGGCATTGTAAGACTAAAGAAAAATCCACAGTGGCAAACATTTTAAAACCATTGGGCTGAGATAATACAATTTATGTTACACAAAACTCCATTCCAATGTGTGAACAATTCTATCCATTATTTCCTGATATGCCCACCTACTATGTACCGTATTTGTGAAAACTGCTTTATAAAACCAGTAGAACCAACAGTGAAGCTGTAGCAATTATTAAATCAACTGGGACAATACAGCTTCTGTTTCCAAAATAACACAACAATGCATTCATTGTACTCAAAAACTAGCTAATAATAATAATAGCATAATAATACATTTTATTTATATAGTGTCTTTCCCATGCTCTAAACACACTAGTGAAATAACTTAAGGGAATTGTGTCATAGAATTAAAGAGAGCATCTTATAGAAGACCCTAAAAGAAATGAAAGCTCAAACCTGAAATAACAGTCGGTCAATTTCAAACCCACTTAGTCAAGAACAAGGTTGTGGGCGTCTACTGGAATCTATCCCAACTACAATAGTGCACAAGACATAAACAAATCCAAAACAGGATGGCAGTCCATTTCACACACATAGTCCCACACACATCCCATATCCCGATACAGTAGGGCCAATTTAGCGTCACCAAGTCACCTAACCTGCATGTCTTTGGACTGTGGGAGGAAACCCACAAAGATATGGGGAGAAAGAACATGCAAACTCCACGAAGGGACGACCCAGGACACAAACCCTGGTCTCCTTACTGCAAGGCATCACTGCTGTTACTGCACCACTGTGCCACCCACCTGAAATAATAGTAAAGTATTTAAAAATATTATACCATATCATTGCTCTATAGAAAAGCAGTTTTAGAGTTACATATGGACCTGATAGAATGGTTTGGATTGCTATAAGGAGAAACTAGTTAAAAATCAGAAGGCTTTCTTCTCTTAAAAAAAAAAAGAAAAAGTAGCCAGTAAGTCCATCCATCCATCCATCCTCTTCTGGTTATCCAAGATCGCAGACTTCCCTCTCCTCAGCCACTTCTTCTAGCTCTTCCGGGGGAATCCCGAGAGGTTCCCTGGCCAGCTGGGAGACAGTTCCTCCAGCGTGTCCTGGGTCTTCCTGCGGATGCCACATCAATCTGCCTGTCGATCTCAAGCTCCATTCTTCCCTCACTCGTTAACAAGACCCCAAGATACTTGAACTCCTCTACTAGCTCAGGTTCCTTCCTCTTCAGAGGGGTAATATTCCACATCCCAAGAGCCAGCTTCTGTAGCTGAGGATCGGACCGCCAAGGTCCCTGCCTTCAGCCACCACCCAACTCACACTGCACCCAGCCTCCTTGGCCCCTCCCATAGGTGGTGAGCCCATGGGAAGGGGGACCTATGTTGCCTCTTCGGGCTTTGCCCGGCCGAGCTTCATGGGTGCAGGCACGGCCATCAGGTGCTCTCCATTGAGCCCCACCTCCAGGCCTGGCTCCAGAGCGGGGCCCCGGTGACCCCTGTCCGGGTGAGGGAAAACGTCGCGGTTAGTAAGTACCATGGCAAAATAAATCTCCACTCTTTATAAAACAGGACGGAGTGGTGGCTCTGAGATAAGGATCTGGACTGGTAATCGTAAGGTTGCCAGTTCAAATACCGTAAACGCCTGAAGTGACTCTACTCCATTGGGCCCCTAAGCAAGGCCCTTAACCTGCAATTGCTTCGTTCTGGCTATGATGTTAATCTGCATCCAGCCCTGCAAGTAGGCCCTCCAACCTGAAGAGAAAAACATGGGGATTGGTGGCAGAATTGGCACTCCAGCCACCATAAAAAACCTCACACTGTTCTATTCCATCTGAACTAGTGTGGTGCTGAGGTGTCATCCATTGCATGGCTGCACTTGGGTCCTAATCTGGGGATCCTAAGTTGATTTGTCATGTGGTGGGTGCAGCAATGCGCTGTATCAGAGCGTGCTCCTAACCTCTCTTTTTATAAAACACTGTTATTATTTAAGTGACAAAATTAAATGACAAATTTTAACACATAAGTGAAAAATGACAATGAATGTGCAATGGCAACACAGTGTGCTAGTGGTTAGTGTTGCTACTGCTTCAAAATTCCAGTATCCAAAGTTTGTTTCTTGTGCCCAGTCGTTTTTATTGTGGCTTTTGTATATTTAACTCATTTCTGTGTGGATTTCCCACCCATATCTCCAAAGATGTACTGGTAAAATAAGCAGTTGACTTTTATTAGACTCTCTTGTATGTGTCCTGGGATGGATTTGTGCCCTGTGCTGTTGATATAGTGTATGGTCTCCTCTAAACCCAGAAATGGATTTGTGAAAGTACGCTCGCCCACCCCCCTGTGTTTGGTTTACCAGATATACAATACAATACAATTTATTTTTTGTACAGCCCAAAATCACACAAGAAGTGTCACAATGGGCTTTAACAGGCCCTGCCTCCTGACAGCCCCCAGCCTTGACCCTCTAAGAAGACCAGCAAAAAAACTCCCAAAAAAAACCCTTGTAGGGAAAGAATTGAAGAAACCTTGGGAAAGGCAGTTCAAAGAGAGACCCCTTTCCAGGTAGGCTGGGCTTGCATGGGTGTCAAATAGAAGGGGGTCAATACAATATAGTACAATACATAGAACAAAATAAATCTTCAATACAGTATGAAAATAAAAATTCTAGAAGTACGGAGTAGAATTTCACATTAGATGACATCATATAATATGATTTGGATTTGTTTTAAGTCCTGGAGACCTCATTCATCAAGCTGCCTTCCCCATTTTGCCATTCCACATCTGAAATAGCGCTAAACTGATGAAAGGACCCCTTGTGAATTTCCCCTTGGGATTAATAAAGTATCTATCTATCTGTCTATCTGTCTATCTGTCTATCTAACGATTCCTGCGATCCTCCATCAGGGATGACTTTACCTTAGGCAGGCAATATACAATTTAAAGAGATTGTTAATTTCTTGGGAATTGTTACATATGCATTATTTTCACTTTTACTTTAGAAACCCAGCCCCGTACGTGGTTACATCTCTTTCTTGCCAGACATATAATGCTGCTCATGTTGTGTGTGTGGTTGTGGCTGAGCGCACGCTAAGGATATTTATCCCTTAGGATCATTTGCTGTCTTTTTGCTGCTGGCGACATGCCTCTTCTGCTTGTCACATCTCATTGTCTTAAGAGCTGGGAGCACATGATGCTCATCTGCCACACGCAATCCAACATCTGCTAGGTTAGATGTCTGTGGACTTGTTTTAAATGATGGCTCTCTGCCTGGTCTCGCGTGATGTTGTCAAAACAATACTTGTGTTTTATTTCCGGCCCCGGGCGTGGTTAAATTCTTTCTTGCAGGACGTATAACGCTGCTCATGTTGTCAGGCAGGGAGGGGAGGCTGCTATCACGCTGCCCTTCTATCTTTTTAAAGCCTGTACAGCCACTGTCCTTTTTGTTACTTTGTGTCTATACTGCTCGCGTTGTGATTGCTTGTCCGTGATCATAAATATACACATGACCGAATTGGTTTTTCTTTGAAATTAAACTTGTCTTTGCTTTAACTGTTGCGGGTCCACAGATTCTCGTAGCGTATATTCCATTGTTGTGTAAATCTACGTTTTGTGCATTGAATCTTGCAAATGAGAAAAGACTTTTTCTGTTCTTTTCATTTTATTTCTGACCTAGCTTTCTCCTGCTATTTTTTCAATTACACCTGGTTTCCTTTTTTTTACACTAATGTAATCTTTTATTCATCAACATTTCATTTATAACGTATTGTCCTTTATACGCTTTATATGCACTGAGACACCTGTATCTGTGTGTGCTCCTTCCCTTTACACTACTGATTTTTTTTTTTTTGGCCCATTCTCTTTCATCTCGCAGTTCTTTTACTTGTCTTTCGTGATCTTAACGTGAAGATCACATATCGTCTCCTAGTCATTCATTCCACAGGATTTATTTTTAAAATAGAGAGATGTTAGAAATTCCTGCATAATCTATATGGGCATGTTTCTGTTTTTTAGCATTATCCAAGTAAATAGAGAATGTTTTTCTATCAACAAAGACTTCTGCTATTCTGGAATAACAGATTTCTTGTCCTACTTATTGGTTGCAAAATGTTTTCTTTGCTACTGGAGTTCTCTTTTCTCTCCTCTGTTCAGTTGATGTTGCTATTTACAGTTGCTGTCCTTTCTGTTTGTTGAGTTCACAATAACTATTTTTCAGAAAAAGGTGTCTGTTTCAACCATTTGTTGGCCCGTTTGGGTGATATAAGCTGTTGTGAACTTACAGACATTCTATGATTTTTAGAATTGCAGGGTTGCCAAGACATGACAGTGGAGATGTAAGATCCCCCTTCCTACCTGTTTCAATGCAATCCACAACCCCTCCTTGGAAGGTACAGTACATTTAATTCAGTGGTTACACCTTTTTTTCCAAGGTGGTTAAACTTTCTTTTTCTGTATATGTTCATGGATATTCTGTGAGCAATCAAGTACATCCTAGAGCCAATGTTCATGTCCTTCTCTGACAGGCTCAGGGAGTTAAACCACTTTAGTCTCAAGAATTAAAGTTGTGTGAACATTGTCACACATGCATGTTTAGGGGATAATTGAAGGGCTTGAATAGATGTAATTCCGTGCCGGACCAGGGGGTGGCGAAGTACACTAATTCTCTTTCTCAATTCCATGCAGGCCATTCTAGGGAAATCCCGCCCGCCTCTGGGGCAGCGAACGACATCACTTCCGGTTCCGGTCCTGATGACATCACTTCCCATACTGGCCTTTAAAGCCGTCATCTTGTTTCTAGTGAATCAGTTCTGTTTTGGACTGTCTGTTCTCTTTTCATCAATTTTGCAGCTGGGAAAAATTATACGGGTGGCTGCCCCAAACCCTCTCAATGTCTTTTGGTCATTTTTGTGACAACATTTAATCTCAGTGTTCAAAATTCTCAAACACATAAAAAAAACAGATACAGCACAATTCTTTCAACTACAGGAGGTCCTCGGGTTACGACACAGTTCCGTTCCTACAACAGTGATGTAACACGAATTTTGGTGTAAGTCGAAACACACTCTAGCCTAAGTCACTTACCTATCTTAACACATTTGCAAAATCATAATCTAGAACATAAAAACACAAAATCTAAGCCTGAGAAAAAATAAAAGGACATAAATATACTGTACTGTAGTAACAGAAAAAATGAGTGTAATAAACTGCTTACCTTTATTCCTTCTCATGTCTCAGTTTTTTGAAGTTTTTATGGGAGAGAGTGTTGTATACTCGAAATGTTGTATGTCGAAACGTTGTTACCCGAGGACCCCCTGTATATAATAAATCATGTCCTCAAGGATACCAATGGTATTTAAGACTGAAGCCAGGACACACCTGTTCACACAAAGAATAGAGAGAATCTTGAACAAATTCCCAAGTCACACAGGTTGAAAAAGAAAGCTTGACAACTTTTAAAAACTTTTTTTCTTAAATTTGAGAAGAAATTTTTAATAACATTTGATCCTTCCATATGGCACTCCTGTCTCATATACAAAGCTTGTGTACAAAAAGACTTGAAATGTGCATATGCAACTTCCCGTGCAAACATCAGAATTTATAAAAAAAAAAAAAACCAAGGAGGTACATGCATCTATTTACAGCAACAGTGACCCATGAGTATGCAACATTTGGGAGAAATTGGGAAATGATGAAACCCTTTATCGAGTAGGTAAATGCAACCAATAACTCTCAGGCATAATAACTCATATCACTGAGTCAATATTATAATGTGCATTGATGTAACAAACATATTAAATCTCAAAGAAAATTAATATTATGTACAGACAGCATTTTAGTTCCATTGTAAGAAGGCCAAAGCTGAGTATGTGCACTCAAGAAGCTTTTTGGTTTTTTGCCAGTTTATATCATATACTGTGTGGAAATACTTCATAAAAGTATTTTCAGAAAGAAAAAAAAGAAGCTCCACAAAAACAAAGTTTTGGGGACTGTCCCCATATATTGTCCAATGGACAAAAATAAAGCGAAGAAAAGGATTGCAGTGATCAAAAGTACTTGTAATTCGTAACAATTGACAGTTTACATGAAACAAAATGGTGTTTATATACAGTATCAAAATGGAGGACAGGAGATAACGTCAAAAACAGGAGACATCAGTGGTGGCCGGAAGTGATGTCATAAGTGGCGCAGGAAGTGATGTCTTGGCAGCCATTTTGGAACCCGGAATTGAAGTGTCTACTTTGGTTTTCCTGTTGGGAGATTAAGAGATTTGGGTAAGTACCATGTTACAACCACCTGTCTCGCAATGTTTCACTCACCTTTGGGCTTTTTGATTGCCTCCTAAGCACACGTGTGTGACAACCTGTTGTCACTTCTCAGGGAAATGGCCGAAGGGTCAGCAGTATATCAGCTAAACTTCACACCATCATGTCTGCAGTGCTGGAAGCCATTAACTGACTGGCAAGGAGCTAAATTCATTTTTTGTATTGTGTGGGTATACATACAAACAAAAACAAAACAAAAAAAACATAAAATGGCAATTTGCACCACTGTCTAATTCTCCTAATTTAATTGGTGCACTTTACTGCACTCATATTACAATAAGAGCACCTTGTGAGAATGAAGCTGCTTTTGTTAACCATAATCTGTTACAGTCCATTAATACATAAGTTATCCAAGATGTGACTGGCAAATATTATGTCTTGGTGCCCTGGGCCAAGCCATGATTCATTTATTCTGAGGTAAAATCGTGTTGACAAACATGGTCTAGACTATTCATTGTAACATCAATCATGTCATTACATGTGCCAGGTGATAGTGGCTACCCATTTAGAAGATGGTACCTTACATCTTTCCCAGAACTCCTGAGTGCAGAGAAGAGGCACTGTAATGCCACGCATGATCTTGTGCTGTAAATTGCGAAGCACTGCCAGATACTCTTGAACTCAGGTGGTGAGTCTTGATGCATCAAGTGAGGGAACCTGCTCTAACAGCCAAATAAGATAGATAAAACTTTATTTGTCCCCAGGGTGGAATTTGGCTTTTTACAGAAGTTCTTTAAATACTTAACTATACACACACACACTTTAGTCTGAATATACACCAGAATGACTATAAAACAAGAAAATTAATAAAAAGAAAATAAAGTCCTGACTTGGCAGTTACAGTTACAGTGAGGCATTATTAAAAAATATTGGTGTTGGCATAAAGGAGACCTAGTAGTGTTTCTTGACACACTTCTGTTGAATAATTTGTAGTAATTTGTAAGTTGTAAAAGTACTCAGTGTTGGTGTGTCAGAGAGAGTATGTGCAGCATTGTTTATTATTGTACTGAGTTCTGCTTTAATTTTCTCCTTTGCTACTACCTCCAGGGGGTGCATCCTATAACTGAGCTTGCTCTTTTAATTAGCTTATAATTAGATTATTAGAGTGCCCTTTTAATAAGCTTATAAATAGATTATTGCTTCCTCCATTCCAGTCTTTTTCCAATATCCAAACTGCAGTGTGTCCAGGTTTTCTGCCATTAGAAGACTCATAGTCCAGGACCAGTTTCTCAAAGGTCTTCATAATGTGAGACATAAATGCAAATAGTCTGTAGTCATTAGCTGAGCAGGCAACTGCTATCTATGGAACAAGAACGATACAAGATGCTTTCCAGAGCAGCAGTACTTTCAGGAGCATTAGGGACTGAGTGAACAGGTGACAGAGAACACCACAAAGCTCGTCAGCACAGGCCTTTGGAACTTGAGCACTGACTCCATTGGGCTCCACAGCTTTTCCTATGTGCAGTTTCCACAGTTGTCTCCTTACTTGGTCTTCAGTTATGCACAGCCAATACTGATGATCAGAGGCCAAACTGGCCATTCCAGTTTATGTGGTAGGAGCTGTTAATGTAGTAGGGAAGGTGTGGGGGGACTGATCATTTGAAGAAGATAGCAGTGGGAGAGAAAATTTATTAAAAAATGTGCTCAGGGCATTAGCTTTTTCTATATCCCCTTCTAGCACCTGAGTCCCAGATTGCTCGAGTCCAGTAATTATACCCAATCCATTCCAGACATCTGTGATGTCATTCTGTGTTTGTTTTCTAATTTAGGTTTGTAAGCTTCATTTCTTTCACTGAGCTTTTTCTTTAGTACATGCTATACATCCTTCAGAGTCTCTTTGTCTCCAAATTTCAATGCTCTCTTTTTCTCATTCAGAAGACCTTTTAGCTCCTTGGTAATCCAGTGCTGCTTGTTTGGAAAGCAACACACCATCTTTGAGGGTACCACTGTGTGGGCACAGAAGTTAATATAGTCTGTGATGTAGTGACTGAGTTCCTCACTATTGTCCAAATGTGACTAACACGTCATTTCCATTTGGAAGCAGTCATTCCAAGCTATTTCAGCCTCTGGGTTCTGCTTCCTCACTATTCTTGTGATAACAGGACACTGCGAATAAGATAAATCTGGTTGTGGTCAGATTTGCCTAAAAGTGATAGTAGGTTATATTTAAAATATCTGAATACAGCTGGTCCAGCTTGTTATTTCCTCAAGTGAAACAAGTCACAAACTAGTAGAAATGTGTCATAGTTCCTTCCAAAGTCAGTGTGTCAGTCAACTGTTAGTGACAGAATGAATCATTTCCATTGGTAAGTGTTCATTTGCGTAGGGAGGAATACAAACATTACTAAGGATGATGCAGCATTGTGATTGCATATACTGTATATGGTGTTGATTGCACTATAGAAGGATGTGTAAGTGTGGCATTTGAGGCACGCTCATTTATACATATTTAAAAGGTGATTGTGATTTATAAATGTTAAATTGTGCAGAACTGTGCATATGCCACAGTTTATAATTCAGATTTTTTTTTGCTGTATGCATCCATCCATCCATCCATTATCAAACCCGCTCTATCCTAACTACAGGGTCATGGGGGTCTGCTGGAGCCAATCCCAGCCAACACAGGGTGGAAGGCAGGAAACAAACCCTGGGCAGGGCGCCAGCCCACCTCAGGCTGTATGCATTTTCATGTTTTTTGGCTTGTTTACATTTTAACGATCCAAGAGGTCATATAACTTTTGCTTTACTCTGATTCTAATGGTATCACTGAGGCCCGACTAGCAGATTGTGGATGTTGACTATGTCAGTTTCCAACATTATGTGCTGAAACCCTGACCAGGAAGCTCTTGTTGTAACTGAAGTAACCAATAATTACTACCCAATAATTATTTAGATTCACTAAGGTTCATCACTTGCATTTGAAGGTTTTGAACTTTCAATCTGTCATCATTGTCAGTGGGCATGGTATTCTGCTGTTTTTAATTTGTTATGTGAAACTAATAAAAAGTATAAACTATCATATTTTTTCAGGGCATTTGTTTAAATTTCATAAATGTAGATTCAAACTAACACGATTGAAAAAGCACAATGCCAGTACATTTAAAGGAAAAGGAAAATACTGCAAATACTAGGAAAACTCTGCTGAAGTAAAAAGTGAACTAACAGTACATAGCATTTGACTGAAAATAAAATTCACAGTTCATAATCAGCTCAGCAGATTTAGCATCTGTACAATAGGTGCATTCTGTAATTGCCAGTTAGAGGTAAAAAATATAGCTGATTTAAAATGTAACACTGAAAAAGTATTTTTTCAGAAGTGGCTTTAAATTGGAAAGAACTAGGAAAATAGTTTCAGAGATCAGGAGAGAAAATTACATGAACAGTATTCAAAGGTCTCAAGTGTCTAGCAATAATGACAGAGATAAGCTGGGGAGCTTGCATTTAGAGCTTTGCCAGTCAGTAGCACACAGTCCCACTGAAAGATGATTTTAGAAGATAGTTAAGTATTCAATTTTCAGTTGAAAGTGTATGTTTCAATTTGGCCTTCAAACAATACTTACTACCCAGGTAAAATGATTATTCTCAAAAATAAGAATGTTAACAGATAATCCATCATTAGAGAATAAACGAAGGAAACATTTCTGTGAAACTTACAGCATGCTGTTGGTATCCAACTTATCTGGCCTACTGTGCAATTGTTATCCTTCTCTCCAACCACTTTCTCAGTAACGCCCTGCAGGGTACACCATGGTACTGCTCCATAAAAAGGAGCAGATTACTGATTAAAAACTGTAATAAAAAAAAAATACTGTGCATACAATGCATGTGAAGCAGAATTTTGTTCATGTGTGATCATGGGTACATCATCACAGGTGTATGTGTATGTAAGGGAATGACCACAGCAGAAATGATTACAGTATTTTTACACTGTTCATACCCACATTTGAAATGCTTTATTATATCTGAACTGTTGAGGCAAGCAATTTTCATAGTGATACCTTGTCACATCATGAAAGACTTATTAATTTTTAGGATTCTTTAAATGGTAAACAACTGCTGTTTATAAAAATGGCTTGTTTTGAAATAGAGCAACATTAAATTCTGACTGACTTTTTAACCATCAGCCTTTAATGGAAACACTTCACAGGCTATCAAGAAGTCGGATGATGTTTGAAAAGGTTAGCCAACTTTAAACTGTACTGGTTTTCTGCACCTTTCCACTCAATCCAAATAAATACAATTTGAGCGAATACAAATTAATAAGCAAAAATCTGCATAGTTACTGAATCACACTAATAACATAAAAATTACACAGTATAACAATATAATACACTACATTACCAATGAGCCCTTACTCTATGGAAATTATGAGGTTTTTACCAAGCTGGAGTCCTCAAAGCTCAGTTGCTGCCTCAAGTACCTGCACAGATTCCCACAAGCACTGTATGTCACACAAATGCCTGTAAAAAAATTGAGATGGTCACCAGAAAGGAAAAAAGCAAATAACAAGTCTTTTCACGTCAGTCTCTAGATGAGCAACCCTGGGTTTTAGAGAAAGCACTTGAGAAAATCAAGTTTAATCGAGACCTGCAAAGTGTCAAAACATGTGTGAATGCAGTTGTGTGATGGATGCTCCTTACAGTGAAGTGACACCCCATCTAGTTTTAGATCAAATCGTACCTTTTGTCCAAAGTTGCTGAAAAGAGCAGGCATATTAGTGGGCTGTCATCCCAGTAATTGTCCGGCATTGTACTTAATGCGATGGGAGTTAGACTATGATCCCAAAATGGAAAAAGCTTTTTCAAAATATGAAAAGTTTGATAAAATGACCAATAACTTTTATCTGATATTGTTCATCTTCAAAATGATGTTTCTTTTTTAAAGAATTGCACTTGTGTACCATTTATAAAAATCCCAGAAGAATGCATCATATATGTCATAAACAGTAGTCTTTCAATAAACTGCAAAGTAACATTACTAATGTTGCTTGCTTCAACATTTCTTTTTCAACCAGTAAAATTCACAAATACTGGAAATACCATGGGCATGGCTGTGTAATGTTTCACTATATTTTCTGTTATTTCTTTCTAAGCTTTGATATATTACCATATGTTATTAAGTGATGACAGCAGTTGTGTGGAGTGAAATGGAAAAATATACATATGAAATAGAAAATGTGCTCACAGTATTATTTTGAATGTAATGAAAAGAATGGATCTTATTAAGTTGCATAGGATTAAATGGAACTTGCACACTATTTTACCTTAAATATAGGTTACAATAAATATCGTTATTTACTGGTCTTAACCTGTTTTCACTGAGAAGTCTTTATTGTGAGTTTACTGCAGCAAACAAAACATTTTATTACCAAATCTTGACTGGAAAATATACTGCTCAAAAAATTAAAGTACTGCGGTGGGCTGGCGCCCTGCTCGGAGTTTGTTTCCTGCCTTGCGCCCTGTGTTGGCTGGGATTGGCTCCAGCAGACCCCTGTGACTCTGTAGTTAGGATGTAGGAGGTTAGATAATAGATGGATTGATGGAAAAAATTAAAATAACACTTTTAATCAGAGTATAGCATCAAGTCAGTGAAACTTCTGGAATATTGATTTGATCAGTTAAGTAGCCGAGGGGGTTGTTAATCAGTTTCAGCTGCTTTGGTGTTAGTGAAATGAACAACAGGTGCACTAGAGGGGCAACAATTAGATGACCCCCAAAACAGGAATGGTTTAACAGTTGGAGGCCACTGAAATTTTTCCCTCCGAATCTTTCCTGACTGTTTTTTCACAAGTTTTGCATATGGCTACAGTCAGTGTCACTACTAGTAGCATGAGGCGATACCTGAACCCTACAGAGGCTGCACAGGTAGTCCAACTTCTCCAGGATGGCACATCAGTATGTGTCATTGCCAGATGGTTTGCTGTGTCTCCCAGCACAGGTCCTTATCCCATCAGCAGGACCAGTATCCGCTCCTTTAGGCAAGGAGGAACAGGATGAGCACTGCCAGAGCCCTACAAAATGACCTCCAGCAGGCCACTGGTGTGAATGTCTCTGACCAAACAATCAGACTTTATGAGGGTGGCCTGAAGGCCCAATGT
The DNA here is from genome assembly GCF_016835505.1 of Polypterus senegalus. Taxonomy (NCBI): domain Eukaryota; kingdom Metazoa; phylum Chordata; class Cladistia; order Polypteriformes; family Polypteridae; genus Polypterus; species Polypterus senegalus. The sequence goes on from NC_053157.1 coordinate 83,415,301, forward strand.
CCTCTAGTGGGCCCTGTGCTCACTGTCCAGCACCATGGAGTTTGATTGACATTTGCCATAGAATACCAGAATTGGCAGGTCCACCACTGGCGCCCTGTGCCTTTCACAGATGACTGCAGGTTCACTTTGAGCACATGTGACAGACGTGAAAAGGTCTGGAGAAGCCGTGGAGAATGTTATGCTGCGTGTAACATCGTTCAGCATGACCTGTTTAGTGGTGGGTCAGTGATGGTCTGGGGAGGCATATCCATAGAGGGACACACAGACCTCTACAGGCTACATACTGTAATTTCACCTTGACTTACCATCAGGTATGGGGATGAAATCCTTGGACCCATTGTCAGACCCTATGATGGTGCAGTGGGTCCTGGGTTTCTCCTGGTACACGACAATGACCAGCCTCATGTAGCGAGTGTATGCAGGCAGTTCCTGGAGGATAAAAGAATTGATACCATTGACTGGCCCCCATGCTCACCTGACTTAAATCCAATAGAACACCTCTGGGGTATTATATTTTGGTCCTTCCAAAGTTGCTAGGTTGCACTTTAGACTGTCCAGGAGCTCAGTGATACCCTGGTTCAGATCCAAGAGAAGATCCTCCAGTACACCATCCATCATCTCATTAGGAACATGCCCAGATGTTGTTAGGGATGCATACAAGCATGTGGGGGCCATACAAACTACTGAGTACAATATGGAGTTGCTGCAATGAAATTTCAGCAAAATGGACTAGCCTGGCGCATTATTTTTTCACTTTGATTTTTGGGTTGTCTTTGAATTCCTGCCCTCTGTAAGTTGATAATTTTTATTTCCATCAAACGATATGGCTTCCTTTTGTTCCTATCACATTACCTAGTCCATATCACATATAAACCATGGGATAACCTAGATCTTATTCTTAGCTCAAGTGTAATTTCTTTATATTTAATATTTGTTTTTAAATATATGTATTAATAAATTATGTTAATTAAGTATTTCTAAGTTTGATGTTCTTTTTACCTTGCCTATTTTAGGTTGAGCTTAATTAAGGAGCTGGGGCCACCTGATGTGGCATGGGAAACCTAAGTACTATTTAAGAACCCAGCAGTCCATAAGATGGATGCCGTGACATTAGGATTTATTTCTGTCTTCGCCTCACATCTGAATTTCCAAGTACTTGTTTGATGTTTCTGTTTTTGGACTTTGGCTTGTTTAAGGAATTTAGATTTTTTGGGTGATGGTCTGGCTCTGCTTGTTTCAGATTTGTCTTTTAGGCACGCCCTTTTCATGCCTTCCTTTGTGTTTTGACTTTTTAAATTATAATGCATTCATTTATCATTAAAATATTAAGGGGCATTGTTTCTGTTATTGAGAAACAGTGGTTTCACGGCTCTTCTCTTCCTTTTTAAGTTTTCGATACAGAATATTTATTGTGTTGGGTGCATGTAGACCAAAAGCCACACAATCGCAGATTTTCACTTGAGGCCTGGGGCTAAAATTTTGGTAGTTTAGCATTGATTTTACACTGGCAGGCAAGACAAAAAAAAATGATGACAAGGACCAAAATATTGAATCAAAGTTTAGAGACAGGCTAGAATCAAGTGCCAGGAAGTCAAAATGACAGTGGCTGTACAAATACTTGTTAACCAACCTTAAAGTCAAAAATAATGCACTAGAATTAATTTCCGAATCAAATAAAAACAATCAAAACCATCCACACACTACTACAAATCTGGAAGTGTGGACAATGGAAAAATGGCTGAAACCAAACTTTATACTGTTGCACTAGTAACATTTCAGATCATAATCGCCCATTGTCACATGGTACCAATGTGCCTAGCAACTATAAGGAAACCAGCTCAAAGTGGCAGTGCCCATAAGAAAAACAAAATGGTGTAACACTGTTATGATGTGAAATTTTGCATACAAATTGATAAATATTTTGTATGTCTTTTTTTGTAACTTAGGTAAAGCAATGTAATATTAGTATTACATTAGTGAGAAGCATTCATGTTTACTCCCCCTTTAGGACTGAGTCTCTTTGTAATTTTACGACAGGATTGGGGGAAGTGCCTGAAACAAGTTTGGCTAATATTTCTCTGTTGTCTGTCAGTCAGCCCCCACAGGAAAGCCAGGCTGTCTAACTCCCAAGCTTTACCTTAACATATGGTTTGGATGGCAGGTGTGAAGGTGTTCTATCCCCCACATTGGTCTGAAGTATAGCTGTTTGGAACTGGCTTGTTTCAAAAGCCTTTAACTACCACAACATCCTGTTGGCTATAGGGGTTGGACAGCAAACCTATAAATTTGCTTGCTTTACCTCACCCCCTCTCTCTTACCAAACTGATGAAAGACCATCTCACACCATGAACTGAAAAGGACAACACAATGAAGAGCACAGCTCAGCAGCCATATTGAGACAGGCATGCGGTATGTTATAAAGAAAGCTGACTACAAATGATGCCTGAACTAGAGACATTTTAAGTAACTAACAAGTCTGTGTGCCGCCTAAAAGTACACATCACCATTTATCAGGTTGTATGGTTGCCAATATTCAAATGTGCTTTGCATATTGTTATTATTTATGAATATTATCAATAATACATTGTTTAAATTGTAACTTAACTCCTGCTTGTCTTTTACTACACCTAATTGCCTGAGGTTATAGATGTAGAAGGGAAGGTGAGGAGAAGCTATATGGTACAATCCTTCTATATAAAAGCGGTCGGGATCGTCCTTCTGTCCCGTGAGTGCTACGCAGGCGTGGAGTTTCACACACGCCCCGTCCATTTTGCAATGCACGATGGGATTTGTAGTTTCGTTTTTCCAGTTTAGGGATGATTAACTTAATAACTGATAACCAGACTGTGCGATATCTTCTTCTTCTTTCTTACTATATAAAAGCAGTCGGGATTGTCCTTCCGTCCCGTGAGTGGAAAGCATAGCGGTATTCCGCTTATCACAGACTTACTACTTGCAGCTTGCGGTACGAAGCGACATGATGTGAGCAGAGTTCTGGTGCTCCCATCGTTTCCTTGCTTTTGTGCGCGATGCGCTGGAAAAATAGAAAAAATTATGTCTCTGGAAATTTATGCCTAACCGCGTAGTAAATATCACGGGGGTTCAAAAGGGCGACCTCAATATAGAAAAAAAGTTTAAATTCCATCACAAAAATAACAGAAACTACGAGTATTAAAGTAATGCCGCTCAAATGCAATATAACCAAATTAATGAGTTTGTATAAAATATCAAATTGATCTACATATTGAATTGCCTTAAGAAGTGGTCAACTTAAAAGTCGGTCACCTTAAAAGGCGGGTAAGCCTAGTACATTATAAACAGTGGTAAGTCTATGAGATTTGAGGCATTCTGACAAAGACTACATATTAACTCTTTGAGGGCTGAATATTTTTTCCGAAAACTCTGCTTTCTGAAAGACACCCAATACACTGGTTTCACACATAAATCAACATAAAACGTCTGTTGCTACATACTGTGGTTGCTGTTGGCAGCTGTTTGGCATCTCTGGCAGCAGTGGCTATGCAGGGATGGCTCGATGGCCAGCAGGAATGCACGGCGGGCTGGCTGCCTCTTTGTCTTTGCACAGCAGGTGGGTGGTGATGGCGGTGGCAGTGTGACAAAATATGTTTTGTACCTCTTGTCATCATAAGTGGTGGTCCTCCTGGGTGAACGCTGCTGTAGGCGAATCAGCTACTCGAACGTGTTCAGCACCACAATCAGCTGGGGGCCCATAGGCTGATGCCGCTACCTCACTTTTGTCTTTGATATCCATCTCCAGAACACTTGCATCAAACTCAGAGTCCGAAAAGTCAGAGTTCAATTCAGCAATAATATGAAAAATGTCCATGGAGTATTTTGCTGTGCACATTTGTTTTAGTCTCGCCAGATGTCAATGCCATTTTAGGGGCTCTTTGTTCTTCACTACTCATTCACACGCAGGGAACTGAGGTCAAATCAGCAAAGCAACTTAACTTTCCTTCAACCAAAGAGAGTTGAACTAAGAAATAAGGGCGAGTTTTGTCACAGATTACAGTCCATTACCGTCCTCTACCCCTGAATTTTGACAAAAGTCAACATCAGCCCTGAAAGAGTTAATAATACAAAAGGGGAAAGTAGAGTAATATATTACTCTACCAAGACAAAACACACATCAAGACTCATTTTTTTACATACTAAACAAATATAAGATAAGAGCCAAAACCAGTTTCAAAAATGAATTTCAAACATCCGGAAACCCCTAAAAAGAATACAAAAATTGCCCAAATATGTGGAATAATAACATAATAATTAAAAACTGTTCATATTCTTGAGAGCTAGGCAGATCATGGCAACACTGCCATAAAAGATTTTGTTCTTCTGCATCAAATCCTGTACAACCAAAAGAGTGCAGCTGTGATCTTTACCACAGATAGAAACATACCCTAACAAAAATGGCAGCAGCCAAAATGAAACAAAGATGTAAAGGTAATTTTAGGTTTCTTAAAACAACCTTGGGCGGCATGGTGGCACAGTGGTAGCACCGCTGCCTCACAGTAAGGAGACCTAAGTTCGCTTCCCGGGTCCCCCCTGCGTGGAGTTTGCATGTTCTCCCCGTGTCTGTGTGGGTGCTCTGGTTTCCTCCCACAGTCCAAAGACATGCAGGTTAGGTCTGATCCTAAAGTATGTGGGGGTGTGTGTGCACCCTGTGGTGGGCTGGTGCCCTGCCCGGGGTTTGTTCCTGCCTTGTGCCCTGTGCTGGCTGGGATTGGCTCCAAAAGACCCCTGTGACCCTGTGTTATGATATAGTGGGTTGGAAAATGACTGACTAAAACAACCTTAAATGCTCAAAATGATTACAGAATATCCTATCACATTGTATTTATAAGGCAGGCCATGAGGTCAAGCAATAAACTGACCTCGTGGCGCAATGGTACCAAGTCTGACTCCAGAAGGCTGCATTTTCAAATTCATGTCGGGGTCATATACAGTAATTACTATTAGGTGGAGTGGTGGCTCTGAGGCTAGGGATCTGTACTGGCAAATGTATAACGCCGTGCGTAGAATTCGCACTATAACATGGCGTAAGCACAAAAGTCGAAATGTGCTTACGCACAGAAAAATCCAGATGCAGGAATCTGTGCGTACTCCAACTTCCACGTTCTTCTGCTACATACATCCCGGTCATTGTGAAAAGTAACGCTCGTGCACACGCTTTATGTAATGCCCCAACTCATCCCTGAATTACGCCTCTTTGAATATGCAAATCAATATAAATCACCCTTAAGCTCAGCCTTCTGTGAAAAGACAATGGGAAAAGCACAGGGGAAAATATAAGAATTTCAGCCAATACCAAGTGGAGGCAAAGGAAAAACATACTCTTTGTTTAATAAACCATGGTATAATCAACAAAAGGAAGTTGATCAAGTGACATAGCGTGTTGAAGAAACTTGAAAGCTCAGATATCAAAGTAACCATGAAAAGGTGAGTCGTAGCCTACCATCTGAGTGTCATATGAATGCTTATTAGGGTACAGACAAAAAAAAATAGGCACACAGTGGGGAAAAACTTCAATCTCGAAATTTCCACTTTAATCATGTAGTTTATTTTGTCATTAAAGTAGAACATCATAAACGTCATCTTAAAATCATTTAATTAACCAGTTTCTCAAATCACATCGTAATTAAAGTAGCACGTTAAATGCTTTGTTTTGTATGTGATCTTCTATGTGCTCTGTGTGTGTGAATCACTACTTGCTTCATAAACTGGCTCTCTTCTTCCGACTGGACCATTACATTACATCCATTACATTTGTGATATTACAGCTCTCTGCATAACTAAAATACTGAGATATATACGTGATATTTTCATGATGATAGGAGTTAAAGCACGTTATTAAACATGGGTTTCACGGCACAGTGATTGTGTGCGAACTTCGATGAAATTATTTATTGCAGCAGTACTCATGGGCGGCTCTAGGCAGAGAAAGAATCGGTGGCCCCTTCGCCAATGTCAGTATGGTATCTTATGTACGGTGGATGGCCACGTCCGTTGCGGTTACTGCATTGTCGCCTCGTGCTTATGACACAAGAGTTTAACTTTTGTCAAAATTTGCCGCTGCATTTTTAGCTGTGTCGTTATTTTTTCTTTCTGTTTTATATTCAATATATATTGGTGTGGCCACCCCTGCAGTCTTTGCTTTTCTTTCTCCAAGTAACCAATCGCCACACAATCAGCTCTGTAATAGATGTTAAGCCATCTGTAACCTTAGAGTGCCGGTTCTTCAAAACATTTAAGGAACATTGAACTATCTTCGTAGTACATGTGTTATGGTGTATAAAAATCTGTACATTTTGGTTTCCATTATATTTTGTTCAAGACAAGACAACAGATGAACTAAGACAAATTAAAGCAGGTTTTCTTCCCTTACACCTTACTTTTTGTTCATAGCTTAGTGCTAATTTGGTTTACAGCCTGGGGAAGAATACTGAGCTGATACCTCAGGCTATTGATTACTTTATGGATGGGCATCTGGAACAATAGTTTGGTTTACAGCCCAGGACAGGAAGAACTACTGATACCTCAGAGTACATCAAAGGTTTTGTTGTTTGGGAAAACGAACAGTGAATGAATTCATCAATCATTTTGACAGCCAGCTGATCAGGTGCACGTACTGTGAAACCAAGGCATGACATTTCATAATAAATATGCCTTGGTTTGAGAAGCAAAGAAGAGAAGCAAAGAAGAAGCAAAGAGAAGAAGAAGAGGAGGAACTGACGAAGACGGCACTGGTCGTCAGAATGGCATCATGAACATCAATTGCTAAATCAAACGCCTCCCTGGGACATTCATCCTTGTCATCTGTAACTTTTTCGTAAGCTTTTTCTAAAGACTATATATATTCAGACTTTCCTATCAGTACCTATTTTCTAGTATTCTTTGTTCCTGTGGTATTATTATTATTGTAATAAATACCATGCTGCTTTTAACTTTCAATGCTTTGTCTTAATGTCTAGAGTGATTGAAGTAATAAGTTAGATTTCTTTGAGCACCTGGTGACAGCCGGATTTTTGCCATTATTTCTGTGCTGCGAGGTTTATAAGGCTGAGAGTGAGAGCGCTACTCAATAGAAGGGACAATACGATAAAGAAGGGTTTCTTGGCTGATAAATGGCCTATAGTCAAGAGTGCTGAGTCTTTGTATGTTTAAATGTATTCTTGTAGACCAAAAGTAATATTTAGGTCTGAGATATCAATAAAACATTGTATGTTGTTCGTGCCGAAAATAAGTAAGTCTCTTGAAGTGCTGAATGACAGGCTGTTATTCCTATAGCACTTGTGTGGTTCAAAGTGCTAAGGGTTAATCAGCGTGTGTGTGTCATTCATAGGGCACTGTTGTGGTTAGGGTCTGTGTGTGTGTTTATCTATGTATGTGTGTGTTCATCTAAAAGTGCAACAGTAGACCAACCCGATAACGAACTTGACGAGAACATTTAACCTTGAGAAAACAGGTAAAGGGTAAGTAGATAGATAGATAGATAGATACTTTATTAATCCCAGAGGGAAACACTACGATAATACAACATGTTTAATTATTCTATCCTTCACGCCAGTCCCAGTGAAGAATATGGATTATTTAAATGAAGTTAAAGTTTTACCTGTATAATATAATAAACATATTTTGCTGCATTTCATCTTAAAAATGGTATCATCATCATATGTAAATACATGCTTTATAAAGTGGCTCAGGTTGTGCAATATTATAACTGTAGTGCAAGTTTACAGTGAGGTAATCGTACTTATAAGTACAAACAGTTCTATAAGGAGCAATTGATTGAGCATGTTTATAGTTCTTGGGATGAAACTGTTTGTGAACCACAAGGTCCGTTCAGGAAAGGCTTTGAAACGTTTTGTCGTGGCTGAGACAGCGTGTGATTGATTCTGTATCCTGATAATTCTCTTTCTGATCAGATGCTGCTGTGATTCCCCACTCAGATACAGTTATATAAATACTCTGAGTTGTGCAGTGAGAGTAATATGGAAAAAGATGATCCGCTGTGGCAACTCTAACGGAAGCAGCTGAAAGAAGAAGAAGAAAAAGAAGGAGCAGTGAGAGTAACAACGCTAAAGCAGTTATGGTATTTGAAATACTATGGCTATTCCATGGAACATTATATTGTTACAAGTTAATTAACTGGGTGTTGGGCAAGGTCGTGGGGTCCAGCAGCTGTGGGGTATCTGTTGGTGAAGAAAGATTCACGAATCTTGACTTTGCTGACAATGCTGTGATCTTCGCAGAGTCAATGGAGGCTCTGATCGAGGCGCTCGAGAGACTGAGCGAGGAGTCTGAGTGTCTGGGCTTTCGAGTGTCCTGAATAAAAAACAAAATCCAGTCTTTTAATGACTATCATTAAAGCCATCAGCACTGTGTCTGTTTGCTGAAAGAGTGTCGACTTTGTCGAGAGGTTTACTTACCATGGCAGTGATATTCATGTCTCTGGTGACTCTTCCTATGAAGTCAGTAGATGGATTGGGAGAGCATGGGGAGGTCATGAGGTTGCTGGAAAGGGGTCTGTGGCACTCAGATATCTATGCAAAAGGACAAAGGTCCAAGTCTTTAGAGTCCTGGTGCTTCCTGTCTTGCTATATGGTTGCGAGACATGGACGCTATCCAGTGACCTGAGACGAAGACTGGACTCCTTTGGTACTGTGTCTCTGGAAAATCCTAGGGTACCATTAGTTTGACTTTGTGTCGAATGAGCGGTTACTCATGGAGTCCCGGATGAGGCACATTACTTGCATTGTGAGGGAGCATCAGTTACGGCACTACGGCCATGTGGCGCATTTGTCCATGGGGACCCGAATAGCTGGACCAGGCCACCCACCTAACACCTGGCTGCAGCAGATAGAGGGACATTTCTGGAGGGTGGGGCTGGACTGCTTGTCTTCATGGGGGATTGCCAATCGGAATCCTGAGTTTTTTCGTCATGTAGTGGGTGCGGCAACGCACTGTACCAGTGCATGCTCCCCAGCTTGACTTGGTATATTAGAGTATGGACATTCTATACCGTGCATTTTACACTTAATGCAGTATTACTATATATCTTTTGTGTTTGTGTACACCTTTTATTGTGTGTTTTGGATTCTATCTGGTGGTCACTGTTTTCTGGTTTGTCAAGATCTGCTTATTTTCAGTGTTGCAGCTGGGGCATGTCAGTTTACCTTCTGGGTCAATAAATCACATCTATCTATTTATCTATCTGTCAAATGTGTTGAAGGTAGCACACCTGAGCTATTCCAAATGGGTTATAAGAAGATGGAACCGCTTTGTGCTGTTAACCACGATTATCATTTAGGCACAGTGCAAAGACAGCTGAAGTATAAGGCAGTGTAATGTTACAATAAGTAAACTCTATATACTCAAAGAAATGTGTCATTTTTGTAATGTTATACCATCCCTGAAACTTCATCTAAAGCAGAAGTCAGCATGATATGTTGAAAATCCCCTTGTCTACGTCTAAACATTAGAAGGAACATCCGATAACTGTGATTTTTGATTCACAGTTCAGTCCTTTTCCAGTTACAGTTATTATCCTTGGCCTATATACAAGTTAAGTTAGAGATATTAATTTTATTTTAGTGAGATAGCCTTACTATATGAAACTTGGGATAAGGATAACTTGATAAAGTCTTGGAAAAGAGAGGGTATGTTTATTCAGCCAGAACATTGTTTTAAAAGTATTTTTCCATTAAAATGATCCATGTTTTCTTTTCACCTAAATGTTGTTGCTTGTAAAATCTTATTAAAGATAAACAAAGACCCTTCATAATCTATTCTGATTTTAGCCGTTCAGCATAAAAAAATCAACTCACAATTCAAAATTTTTTAAAAAGCAGAATTTATTTACCTGTCAAAAATTCTCAGCAGGTATCATTGGAGATTTTCAGATATCCTGTCATCATCTTCCCAAATGTACCAAGGCTCTTTGCAGTCATTTTTGCTCATCTCCTGATTGCTGCTCCAGCTGTCACTTTTTTACCAGGAGCTGTCCACCTGCTTCCAAATACTTGGATGACATTTGTAGGTTCATTCCCTTAATTAAGTGGTTAAGTAACATAAGCACATGCTAAAGTACAAAAAATGAACACTTGTGCAGAAGTAGAACTGATTAAAGAAAAGGAAAACTCATTGAAATAGAAATAAAAACAAAAAATCCAGACAAAAACAGACTTGGATGGCAAGAGTGTATTTTTTTATTATACTTCTATTGATACACCTCAGTGCAATTCACAAAAGTAATTCTTTCTTATAGGTAATATGATTTGTCTCTGTGTTATGTTATTTGTCTATGCATAAAATTGTGAATATGTCTAATGTAGCCTTAGTAAAGAACTTCAGAGATGTTTAATTAATTCGATTGATTAAAGTGAAGGGAAATGATAAATAAATTATAGTTTAGCATTAAAAATTATCTATAACATGAACAAAACAAAATAATCGTGTAGTTATTAGGAGAGAATATTACACATTTTGTGTTAATTTTCACAGATAGATGGTTAAAATCAAGCATTTCAGACTTCAACATAGATTATTTACCCGCAGTTCTAAAAATGGCAGCCAACATTTCAAAAATAACATTACCTCCAATGACCTTAAGCATGCATAGCTACTAACACAAAAAAGCAAAATATAAAAACAATCAGTCATAGCACAATAAATTGCATGTGCTGCTTGATGGTACATTAAATCCCAACAGAAATAAAGACCATATGCAATTGATATAGAGGAGACAGGCAGAGCTAGATTAAGGCCATCTGATTCCCTAAGTACAGTCCATAATGGTGCCTACTCAGTTTTTCCATTGCTAAACTGGCAAGACATTAGGACTCAATAAGTGCTAAACAAGTGAAATAAGACATTAAAGCTTACTTCTTCTATGTGAAAAATCAGTAAAAGAAAAAATAAAATAACAAGCTTAACAATATCAAGCCACATTTTTTAACTTTAGGTACTTACCATGCCAGAGAAAATGTTTTTTTAACAATGCAGATTAAAGTCGAACATGGTAGATGATGGCACATTTAAAGAGTGAAGAGCAGAAAACTCAGTGGTGCCCCCCTTCCCTTGGTGCGTTAAGCACAGTCTTATTTTGCTTAACAGTTGATCCAGAGCTGGAGGCAAGACATGTGAATAAGGAGACAGAGATCCTGTAATCCACTCAAAGTATTTAGTTAATTGGTGCAAGGATCACCATCTCCTACCAGTATGTGACTTATGCAAACAGATATTTACATGTTCACTGCTGGTTCCTGGAGACAAAGTACATACAAGGACAGTTTAAATATACATAATCCTTGGATTTACTTTGATATGAGATGTTCTCTAAATCTATATCTTGTGCTTATATGTTAAATATTTTAAATCTTGCATGGACAAGAAGGTGTCCTTCTAATTGAAGGTCCATTTTGTTTTCAGTGTCATTTGGCTTTATTGCAATTCATGGTACACCATTATGTTGTTTTAGACAAAATTTTCATTTGTTCCTTAACTTGTTAATTCAAAAGTGAAGGCTGCATTATGGGTTACCTCTTAATGGCAGTTAAATATTTTTTCTATTTTTTTTTTCTTAGTACCTTGCTATCCCAATATAAGTTAGTCCATGCTTCACCATCTACTGTAACTTTAAGCAGGGTGAATAACAGTATCAGGAGACATTTGACATTAGAACTGCTACACAAATAAAGCTGGCACCCAGAGTAAAGAGTCCACCCTTATTGATTGTACATTTTTAATGTCATTTTTAAAATTGCTTTTAGAAAGTAATTTCATTTATTTGCACACCAAACTAAATCTAAAAAATGATAAATAAACAGCCACTGTCATAAATGCTGAAAGATACTTCGTAAGGCAATACTGGTACCCTTAAACAGAAATTATTTCATGTTAGCTTCTGGCAAGTATATTTGTAGCAGCATATTTTATGCAACTAAGATTAAATAAATAATTTGTGCCTAAGGATTATGTGGTTATAGTCTAATATTTCTGAAATCCAGAAGCAGTATTCTATGCAATGTTTCATTTATTAGTGCTTCACGTTGAATGTTCTTAGTTAAAAAAAGTTGCATTAGTCCAAATGAGATGTAAAATGCTACAGTGAGGGAAAGGATGATGATTAGAAGCAGATGGAGAGGACTTTAAGAGCAAACATATTTTTATTATTAGAGATGAGGCATTAAGAAAACATTTGGACATGATACTCCTCAAAAAGTAGATAGATAGATAGATAGATAGATAGATAGATAGATAGATAGATAGATAGATAGATAGATAGATAGATAGATAGATGATAGATACTTTATTAATCCCAAGGAGAAATTCACATAATCCAGCAGCAGCATACTGAAAAACAAAACAAAAAACAATATTAAATTAAAGAGTAATAAAAATGCAGGTAAAAACAGATAATAACTTTAACTAATGTTAACGTTTACCAAGTGTGTGGAATTGAAGAGTCGCATAGTGTGGGGGAGGAATGATCTCCTCAGTCTGTCAGTGGAGCAGGACAGTGACAGCAGTCTGTCGCTGAAGCTCTCCTCTGCCTGGAGATGACACTGTTCAGTAGATGCAGTGGATTCTCCATGATTGACAGGAGCCTGCTCAGCGCCCGTCGCTCTGCCATGGATGTCAACCTGTCCAGCTCCGTGCCTACAATAGAGCCTGCCTTCCTCACCAGTTTGTCCAGACGTGAGACGTCCTTCTTTATGTTGCCTCCCCAGCACACCACCGCGTAGAAGAGGGCACTCGCCACAACCATCTGGTAGAACATCTGCAGCATTATTGCAGATGTTGAAGGACGCCAACCTTCTAAGGAAGTATAGTCGGCTCTGACCTTTCTTACACAGAGCATCAATATTGGCAGTCCAGTCCAATTTATCATCCAGCTGCACTCCCAGGTATTTATAGGTCTGTACCCTCTGAACACTCCTGCACGTCTCCACTGATGATCATGGGGTCCATGAGGGGCCTGGGCCTCCTAAAATCCACCACCAGTTCCTTGGTCTTGCTGGTGTTCTGGTGTAAGTTGTTTGAGTCGCACCATTTAACAAAGTCCTTGATTAGCTTTCTATACTCCTCCTCCTGCCCACTCCTAATGCAGCCCAGAATAGCAGTGTTGTCAGCGAACTTCTGTACGTGGCAAGACTCTGAGTTGTATTGGAAATCTGATGTATATAGGCTGAACAGGACCAGAGAAAGTGCAGTCCCCTGCAGCGCTCCTGTGTTGCTGACCACAATGTCACACCTGCAGTTCCCGAGATGCACATACTGAGGTCTGTCTGTAAGATAGTCCATGATCCATGCCACCAGGTGTGAATCTACTCCCATCTCTGTCAGCTTGTCCCTAAGGAGCAGAGGTTGGATGGTGTTGAAGGCGCTAGAGAAGTCTAAAAACATAATTCTTACAGCACCAAGTGGGAGAGGGATTGGTGTAACATAGATGATGGCATCCTCCACTCCCACCTTCTCCTGGTATGCGAACTGCAGAGGGTCGAGGGCATGGCGGACCTGTGGCCTCAGGTGGTGAAGCAGCACCCGCTCCATGGTCTTCATCACATGTGACATCAGAGCAACAGGCCGGAAGTCATTCAGCTCACTAGGACGTGATACCTTTGGGACTGGGGTGATACAAGATGTTTTCCAAAGCCTTGGGACTCTCCCCTGGTCCAGGCTCAGGTTGAAGATGCGCTGTAGATGACACCCCAGTTCCAGCGCACAGGTCTTCAGCAGTCATGGTGATACTCCATCTGTACCCGCTGCTTTGCTGGCATGAAGTCTCCTCAGCTCTCTGCTCACCTGCGCTGCTGTAATTGTGGGTAAGGATGTCTCTCCTATGCTGGTATCAGCAGAAGGATGGTTGGAGGATGCAGTACTCCAAGGTGAGAGTGTGTTAGGGTGGTCAAACCTGTTAAAGAAGTTGTTCATTTGGTTTGCTCTCTCCACATCTCTCTTGATGGTTGCACCCCGCTTCGAGCTGCAGCCAGTGATGATCTTCATCCCATCCCACTCTTCCTTCATGCTGTTATTCTGCAACTTCTGCTCCAGCTTTCTCCTGTACTGCTCCTTCGCCGCCCTGAGCCTTCTGCACACGCTTGAGCTCATGCTGATCACCGCCTTTAAAAGCCCTTTTTTTTCTGGTTCAAAAGGCCCTTGATGTCACTTGTAATCCATGGCTTGTTGTTAGCATAGCTGCGTACTGTTCTTACTGGAACTACAATGTCCATACAGAAGTTGATGTTATCAGTAGTGCAGTCAACAACCTCCTCAATGTTCTCACTATGTGATCCCTGCAGGATATCCCAGTCCGTAGTTCCAAAGCAGTCTCTTAGAGCCTGCTATGCCTCAAAGGATCACTTCCTGAATAAGCGTGTGGTTGTAGGTAGCTCCCTCACTCTTGGTTTGTAGTGAGGCTGAAGCAGAACCAGGTTATGATCTGCTTTCCCAAGCGCAGGCAGCGAGGTGGCGCTGTATGCGTCTTTAACGTTTGCACACAGTAGGTCGATAGTCCTATTTCCCCAGGTGTTACAATCCACATACTGGGAGAAGGCAGGTAATGTTTTGTCCAGCGTTACATGGTTAAAGTCTCCAGCGATTAGCACAAGCGCCTCAGGGTGCTGTGTTTGTAACTTATATCCATAATTATAGTCAATTATTAGTTATTGCGTAAATGCATTAATTAACACTGATAATTATTTGATTGCGCGTTAATGCAGTTTTTGTTATTATTATTTTGAAAGCCTCAGTCTTGCTAGCAATCGACAGAGATCAGTGATGTTCTTGTTACAGCACTTTATGATACGCTTTTGCTAGAAGGAAAGTTAGCTTTGTTGATTTGAACTCGATTCCCTGAGCATGCCTGAGTAGCAAAGAGCAAACAGCTTCTAGAATGGCATGTGGAGAGATACAAAAGTGAATGCTCAAAGCAAAATTATCTGTAGATTACTTTTTTCGTATTATAGCTGAATTGGACTCTTGATTTGACAGACTCCAATTTTGATGCAAGTGATCTGGAGATGTATATCGAAAACTAAAGTGAGGTACTGGCATCAGCTGATCAGTCCCTAGCTGATCGTGGTGCTGAACATGTTTGTGGAAATGATTCACCTATGGCAACGTTCACCTGGGAGGAGAGACACGATGACAGGAGGTACAAACCATATTGTGTCTCACTGCAACTGCCACCCCCGCACACCTTTCTCAAAAAGAGAGCCAGGTAGCCAGCCCACCGTGCATTCCTGGTGGCCATTAAGTCACCCCCCACACAGCTGCTGCTGCTGCAGTCTGCAAAAAGGCGTCAATAGCAGGCACAACAGGCAGCAACAGATGTTTTATTTGGATTTATGTGTGAAACTATTGCTTTGTGGGCTTTTCAGAAAACTGAGTTGTTTGGAAAAAATATTAGTCCTCAAAGAGTTGCTACTGAACATAGACTGTTTATGTTGCTCTCTGATAAAAGAAAATGTTTCTGTAGGTATCTGTTCAGATAAAAAAAGAAAACAGATTTAGAAATGTTAACTTGCTGTTGCTTGGCAGGTGCCTGTTATAATGTTATGATCGTGTCTCTGAACTCTGAGAGTAACTTGTTATTCTATAACAAACTAGATAAAACATTAATGGCCTGGCAGCGGCAAATACCTTTGGTTTTATATTTGATAACATTAATTAATTCGATTACATTAATATTTAAGTTGAGATTCACAAGAAATATTTTAACAGCTACTATGTAAAGGGAATACTGCTGTTAATAAGCACCTTATTTGTGTGTTTGCAAACCAAATACACGCAATACACAACTTTTGAGTTCGTTACTGAATTTTGCACATAACAATGTGATTGTTGTAATTGTCTGCAATTAATTACGATTAAAAATTTTAATCGCTGGCCAGCACTAATTATATTATATTATATTATATTATATTATATTATATTATATTATATTATATTATATTATATTATATTATTCACTAACCAATACCTAAACAGCGCGAAGTACTGCCTTAAAATTTTATTAAGAACAAAAGTAAACCTTTTTAAACTGAGGGAAAATATACCAATAATTATTTGTTAAGGATCTCTTTGTATACCACATTGTCAGTTCGGCCCTCCGGTTGTAATATGACCAAGTTGTGCACTGAGCTTACTCTTGAGCATGCAATGTACAGTCGGCCATGTGAAAAGAATCTTGCCTCAAATCTCACAGCTTGGATTGCTGCTGTTATAATTGGTTTGTTCCATGGTTTGTATCAATTACATTAGTATTTGCAGGACTTGTTGTGTTGAAGTGACATTCGGCATCTGTCAAGTGTTGTAAGCATACAACCGGTTTCATTGATAACTTCGCATCCAGCTTTTGAGAGTTTAAACATTCATAAACATCAAAGTGTCCACTACTGAAATCGTCACCTGTGAATCTAAGATGTTTAAGAGGCATTGGCGGTTGTCCAAAGGTGTAAAATATTTGGCCATTTTGGTACACTTGAAAGCAACAACCGAACAATTTAGCGGAAGCCATCAACTCACATGCAGAACCATAGGTGAAGGGCTTAAGCATTTCACTCTTATAATGCTCCTGTGTAGAATAATTATCTCCTGTACCGTCATCAGTCCACATTTTGAACCTGTCCCAGTCATTCAATACATAAGATACAATGTTCCTCCGGATATCAAGAGTGAGCCTGATATGGCTGTGCAATATGTAACAAAGAGAATGGAAAAGGCAGGTGCCATCTCTGGGCATGGAAACCACTCGGTAAGTGACAGTTCTTTGATCGATGGTAATCACCTCAATAGACATGTTAATGGGGGTACGGTTGGAACGATAAAGGAAATGGGTACCTGAACAATGTAAAGTAAGTCTAAAATACCCATACCATAACTATAATTGTAATAAACAAACAAAAAAACAGCGGAGAAGCCGTTGATTAAATAAAAAGGCTGCAGTTATCAGCAGGGAGACGTGAATACCGTGGCAAAGCAAGGAAGAGAATGAAGAGACCGGGGGGACGGATGGCCTTGTATAGGCAGGCAGCCAACAGGAGGCGTGGGGATGGGGGACCCAACGCCGCCTCACACGGCGAGCTGCAGGCTATGGATGTACTGTATATATGTACGTATGTAGGTTTTGGTTAGCGCAGGGAAGCCGCCTACCAAATTTCGTGAAGATGGGGCCATAAATAAGAAAGTTTATCATGGCGAACGTTGTCGACCGTTATGACCGTTACGCATAGAATTTTGAAATGAAACCTGCTTAACTTTTGTAAGTAACCTGTAAAGAATGAGCCTGGCAAATTTCAGCCTTCTACCTACACAGGAAGTTGGAGAATTAGTGATGAGTGAGTGAGTCAGTCAGTGAGTCAGTAAGGGGTTTGCCTTTTATTAGTATAGATTAAATCCAGCAATATCTGTTTTAAAGACTATGCATAATCAGTGTCTTCTTTAAGCCTGGTTTCTATATTGGGTGTTTTTTTAACAATAATATCATGCAAAGGCTTCTCAGAAATTGTATGAAAATAATTATTCTCTTTTCTCTCTCACTCTCTCTCCTTCACTCCTTTCTCTGCTCTCCCCAGGTGAGCTTTGTCCTTATTCAACTTTTGATCACATTTTTATGAAAAAGGAATAACTGTTATAGCTGGTGGTAAATTCTAATATATGATCAAATAATCATCAACTTCTGTTCTGTTTGCAATAAGTGCAAAAATACTGATGGTTTTGCAGAATAAGTTTAAGAGGAGTGCATTTCTCGTGCAATTAATCACAATTAAAAATTTTAATCGCTGCCCAGCACTAATTATATTATATTATATTATATTATATTATATTATATTATATTATATTATATTATATTATATTATTCAATACATGCAGTAATATCTGTTTTAAAGACTATGTATAGTCAGGGTTTTCTTTAAGCCTGGTTCCTACATTGGGTGTTTTTTTTAACAATAATATCATGCAAAGGCTTCTCAGAAATTGTATGAAAATAATTATTCTCTTTTCTCTCTCACTCTCTCTCCTTCACTCCTTTCTCTGCTCTACCCAGGTGAGCTTTGTCCTTATTCAACTTTTGATCACGTTTTTATGAAAAAGGAATAACTGTTATAGCTGGAGGCAAATTCTAATTTATGATCAGATAATCATCAACTTTTGTTCTGTTTGCAATAAGTTCAAAAATACTGATGGTTTTGCAGAATAAGTTTAAGAGGAATGCATTTCTCTTGTAAAATCACTGAGACATTGAAGGATTTGGAGGGACAACTCTTCTTGTTAAGATTCTACCATTCTAATCCTGACAATAATGATAATAAACATTTTAATCACTTCCAAAGCTGAAAGAGAGAACTAATTAAAGTGTAGGAAAAGTGCCCTTCTCTTGCTCTCCATGGTGATTACTAAAAAGAAAGGCATTTAAATGAAGTAATTGAAATTTATTTTAAAGTGCACTCATTTTTCCAACAGTCCAGATCATCGCCCATTTCATGTTTTAAAATGATGAGTAAAATTACTTTCTAAATGTTTCTATAGAGCATAATGCAATATACAGCTCATTTACTGATTGTACATGGAATCAGTCCATCTGTTTTTCTGTTCAGTTTCATTAAGCAAATCAAATGCAGCTTGTATAATAAAAGATACTGAGAAAATTTCTGGTCTCACTTTGGTTGCCATGCAAGCAGTAATGTTTGACTCCATGGAGTGAAGGAAAAAACCCAAGAGAGAAGTTGTATTATGCTTTTTTCTACTGATACAGTAATTGCTATCTAAAGTGTTTTTGCTTTCATCTAATATTTAAAGTAAAAAGTGCCTTCTTTGGAAGCATTTTATTTCTAAGATCTTTTCATTTATAACAAATAGAGCCTTTTGGCATAGTGTTCAATATATGTGCCACCACATACTCTGTAAATATGTTCTCATTCTAATTCACCAGTAAAGCTTTAACAGATCTAATTTCTTCCTGCCCATGCAGCAATATGACTCAACCTAGCACCTCAAGGGACTTAATCATTTTTGCCCCAGAAATCTTATAGTTTGGCTACAAAACATTGCAAGGCAGGTTCCCCATTTTAAAACTGCAGCACTAACTTTTTTTTATTTCTGGCTGTCAGATTCATACACAAGCATAAAGAATACGGCTTTTCTTACACTGCCAGCTTTGATCTACATAGAGCCAGAGTAAGGCTGAGAAACAGCATCACATGCTGCAAAATAGTTCATCACTTATAACTGTCTGATGTATGGCTATTTTAAAAGCATATATTTAAACAAATGCTTTTTTTGCAGCATTAAGGTCCAGACCAGACCTGTGGCCTCGTGTATAAATGGTGTGTACACACAGAAATTTTGCATACGCCCATTTCCATGCTCACTAAATTTGGCATAAAGCCACGCACATTCTCATGCCAGCCTTACCCTGTGAGTATGCAAGTTTCCACTTGGTTTTGCAGACTAGCGGCACCCAGCGTCAAAGCAGTGCTACTGTTCCTGTGTGGTTTCTCATTCTTTAATTAGATTCACATCCCTGACATGACTTTATCAAATACACTGAAATTAACCACATAGTGTTTAAAAATTTAATGCATCTAATTGTAATCAACCTGTAACAATATAATAGTCCATGGAATGGCCAAGCTATTTCAAATACTATAGCTGCTTTAACGTTGTTACTCTCACTGCACCACTCAGAGTATTTTAACCCACTCTATCTGAGTGTGGAATCACAGCTGTACAGTGCAGAGGATTATCGGGATACAACATCTACCCTGAAGAACATTTATATTACATGATGCCTCAGCCATGCACACAGTCTATTTGAACCTCACCCATTCAGAAAATGCTTCAGAGCCTTTCCTGCACGAACCTCAAGGTTCAGAAACCGCTTCATCCCAAGAGATACAAACACATTCAATCAGTCCACCATCTGCTCCCAGTAAAATTGTTTGTACTTAGAATTACAATTATTTCACTGAAAACTTTTACTACAGTTGTAATATTGCAGAACCTGAGCAGTTTGCACTATCTGCACTATATGTACATGTATATTGTACTTATGTTTTCATATTGTATATTTTTCATTGTTTTTATATTATTATTATAACTGTTATTATTATTATTATTATTTTATTATATTATAGGAAAATATGTTTATGGAGGATTTACATATTGAATCTCATTGTACCATACAATAACAATAAATAAATTCAATTCAATTCAATGGAAGACAGGGTATATTTATAGATGATGACAACTGGCTTCTAAGTCAATTTAGATTTCCATGAGCTACCTTCTTGGAGCTCTTGATATGATTTTTAAGATGAAATGCATTAAAGTATGTATATTACATTATACAGATACATTTTAAAATAATGTATACTGTTAATAATTAAACGTGTGGGCACGGTGGCGCAGCGGTAGCGATGAGCTGGTGTCCCGTCCAAGGATTGGTCCTAACTCGTGCTATATGCTTGCTAGGACTGGATCAACAGATGGATGGAATAATTAAACATCTACTATGAAGATATTTCAATGTTCTTAAAAAGTTTTGAAGAATTGCCGTTTTAAGCTTAAAGATGGTTTGACATTTATTACAGAGCTTATTATGTGACGATTAGTTACGTGGAAAAAGAAAAGAAAGGACAGGAATTGGAGTTGGTATGTTTAAAAGAGACAGTACTACTGCATGAAATTATTTAATTGAGGTTAATGCATGTCCCAGCAAGCATCTTGCGGGGGGCAGGAACAATCTCTGTACAGGGTGCACCACCATGTCCCCATGTTTAATACATATTTTAATTCAGTTCATCATGAAAATGATATCAAGTATACATCTTAGAATTTAAATTGTTCAAAGAGCTGTAATATCATGAATGTTATGCATTCTGTGTCCTGTCGGCGTAAGAGAAAGCCTGTTTAAGAAACACGTAGTGATTCACACACATAGAGCTTGTAGAAGAACACATATAATATGAAGCATTTAACGTGCTACTTTAGTTACGATGGGATCTGAGAAACTCTAGTAAATTTAAAATTGATTTTATGATTAAGTTTACAACATTCTACTTTAATGACAAAATAAACTATGAGATTAAAGTGGACATTTCACCCTTTTTTTCAATGTGTCCATATTTTTTTCTTTTCTCTGTACCCTATACGCTTCTGTTTGACACTCAGACGGTGGACTACAACTCACCTTTTCATGGCACCTTTGATAGCTGACCACTTCTTATTTATTTTGGGCACTGTATGACTTTCTAAACATGAACTTCAGAGTTTCTCTGACACTCTTTATTACTCGATCAGCATTACTTTTTGCATCCAAACCTTGAAAACTCATGCTTACCTGCTATAGTCTTATTCGTTGTTTTGCAGAGTACAGATGTGTTTATAGTGCCTAATGTATAAGATTCACTTCTAAATTTCATGTTTGTCTGTGTACTTTAAACTTTTCAGCTGGCAAATGTAAGGTGATAAACCTTTAGCCTGAGTTTTGTCAAGCTGAATAGGAGTAGAGTGTATGTTGGGTGAGTTGAAACACAAAATATGATATCATAGTTTGCATAGTTTAGGTTTTTTCATGTCCTGGATAGTTTAAGTTTGAGTCACAGAAAACTAACCTTGAGGTTGGAATGGGTTGAGGTACTGCCTATGAGCTTGATGACAATGATGTTTTGTAACTTTTTTGTTTTCATTTTGTTTTTGAACATAATTTCAATGTGTTTTAAGAAACTGTAAACATTCAGTATACCCTAGCAAAAGAGATAAGAACCTGTTGCTAAGTAAGCCAGTGTGTCTTATTTGCTTTTTTGGTAAAATGGTAGAGAGTGCTATTATCTGTGAGAAAAAGTGAAATTTTCCAAGAGTCTGAACTGTACCTCAGAATAATACTTTTCTTTGTTTTTGATTGAGAAGACATAATCCTCAGCTAAGAAAAGGAACCACTACAAATTGTTTACCAGCGTCTTGCTGTTGCTGATGGAATTGCATGAACATATAACCCACCCAATGTGATATGATTTATCTGTATCACTTTGTGCTGGCTATTAATTAGCTTTGACACAAATAAATAAAGGTTGTAACAAAAAGCTTAAAGCAAGTCTCACTATCTGACTGCTACTAGTAGACCAGAAGGTTAGATTTTTCACTCCTTGTCTAACTGCTCTCATGAGTTTTCAGCTAAATAAATTTATTGTGCAAAATTAACAAGTCTTTTGTCCATTAGCTCTCTTAAAAAGGAAATAAAAAAAAGTATGTGCATTTTATTCATTGTTGTAGAGATGTAATATGTTTGTAATGTAAATGCATATTATAATAAAAGCTCCGTGATATGAATTATTATATGTCCATTGATCTTGTTTGGCTTTATTTTCATGTTTGATCAAGGGTGTCATCATTTCCCAGTTTCTCTGAAATGTTTCATACGCATGGGCTAGAGTTGCCATAAATATACAGTTCCCCTGTTAGGTTTTCTTTTATAAATCCTGATATTTGTGTGGGAAGTTGCATATGCTCACTTCAAGCCTCTTTTTATGCGCATATGGGTAAGCTTTCTAAATAAGACTCCTAGAGAGAAAACATAGTCAAAACCAAAAACAAGTTGAAACCTTAATTTACAAAACCTTTTTGCACCAAAACCTAATTGCTAATCAGAAATCAAAGTCTGTGAGAATACAATGAAATCAGTAGCCAGAAATTCAAGAAGAAAATATGCAAAAGTTTGATATTGATTTTATCCAAATCAAGGATTTGAAATGAATCCTTGCGCTCAATTTAACATGCTGATGAAGTAAGGAGTGGTGATGTCCGAAACAATGTTCCATGACAAATCCTATTTCAAAACCAAATAATGTTGCGGCACCCTGAATTAATCATTATATTCAGAAAATATTACAAAGTATAATGCAAT
The DNA here is from genome assembly GCF_016835505.1 of Polypterus senegalus. NCBI lineage: Eukaryota > Metazoa > Chordata > Cladistia > Polypteriformes > Polypteridae > Polypterus > Polypterus senegalus. The sequence continues at coordinate 83,438,231 of NC_053157.1, forward strand.
GAAACCAAACAGAAAGGTTCTAGAGAAAAAGCAATCAAAGTTCCCATGTATTGTTCTACAAAATTTATTTTTAGAGAAAAAAATTCTTAAAGTGAACAAATCATAAAACACTTGAGTTAGTGTCATTTTTTTTTTTTTCAACAAGTTCCGCAACACGGTCTTGTTTTGGGAGTCGCCATTTCATCAGCTCTGTTGGCTAGATGTCATTCTAGGTTGCTGGGGGTTTTTTGTCACAGTGATTGACGATACCACTGCAGTGGTTTAAATACTGGTGCAACACATCACCATCTATCATTGAACTGAATAACAAAACCTGAAAACATTTGTGTCTCTCTTATGTTCTTGATCTCAATTTCTTGCTTTCCCATTTGACTACAGTTCTTAGTGTACACTCGGGTTCTGGCATTATGGCTAGAATTGATTCTTAGTTTTAACCTGTTTCTGTCTGTCCACCTTTCATTTCCTGGTCTTTTTCACTGCTTAGTTCGCTAACAGTACATCTTTTGTCTCTTTATGACAAAAGGTGATGCCTTTGGGAAGTCCTCTACTGGAGATAAACTCAATTGAAATTAAAGTTTGTATTTTAAAACAGATTCAGTCAGCGAGAAACCCAGTACAGTGATCCTGAACAGTGAAACAACAACAGCTTGAACAAGGAGACAGGTAAGACGCTACCAGTGACAGTTATATAGTTGGTTTTCATATTTCTTCCTATCCCACATCTAAAGGATAGTTGGAACCTTTCGTGTTAGGTGTTTAACAAATCCATTTGGTAATCTGATAACAAAATAAACACTGTTCATTCTCATTTAATCTATTTTTTTATTGCAAGGTGCTGACGCCTTTACCAACAGCATTGATTACAAGGCAGGAATCTGTCCTGGATGAGGTGCCATTCTATCTGTTAACACTCTCACATGCACTTACTATGAAAGACTGATTTAAAAACATTAATCAGCCTAGGATGCAAATCATTGTCATCAGATGTAGTAGGAAAACCACATAAACAAAAGTAGAACACAGTTATCACTGTTGGTGTGTTTCTCAGCTCTGCCACAACATATTTACAGTATATTTAAATGAATGTGTTCCTTTTCTCAAGACTTGTTCGAAGACCCTCCATCGAAATGCTTTCACCTAGCTCATCACTCTGGTGATACTAAAAAGTTAGAATGCATCTAGTTTATAAATAAAAAGTATTATCAAAATATGCAATCCTGCATGACGAATTGATGCACCTTAAAATCACATTACATTAATAGTGGGAATTGTTTCTTGGCATTTTACCTGATCAGGTGATCATTTTGACCTCATTTTTAATTAGTATAATTTAGGCCAAGGGAACAACATTCACACCTTTAAATGTTGCTGCACTGAAGGATAAAAGACCCACTAGGTTTCAATGTTCACATAATTTTATCAGACAGCTTTATTCTGGACATAGTCCTCTGTTACTTACAAGGACAACTGTAGAAGCAAACCTGTCAGAGATAAGGTTTGCTCTAGGGTAAGGCCAAGTTCTGTGTACGATTATCCCCAATAACAATACTATACCAACTATTCTTATTCAAAACCTGCATTATAATCAGGAGTGGGCTAGATCTTTAAGGACCAAAGGGTGCTGTGACTGGATATAATATAGCTGGGGTTTATATGGTATTGGTCAGCAGCAGTTGCAATACTAGTAGAATGATTTGGAGAATACACTGCTCTATCACAAAAAAGAACAGATAGATTTGCTGTACCTTGTAGCACCAGTAGAAAACAGAAAGAGAACAATACATGGACATCTTGGATCAGTTGCAGTTTGCTATTAGTTGAGAATTATCCAATGCTGATTTCGTCTTAGTACATATTTTTGGGAATAAGAGTAACTTTCTGGATTAGCTCTATAGCAGTGTGCCCCAGAGCTGTGGACTATCAGGCTAAGAAAAACTGCCATTGCAGTGTGCCTCTAGGAGTCAGGGATAGAGAACAAAGTTACATACTAACAGATCACCTCATGAACAGGTATCAGATGTTCCAATTCTCCCTGAACCTCCGGAAGTCTCCCACATATTCATAGCAGCTTCCTGATGCCCACAAATTATATACAATATCCCGGAAATTTGTTTTATAGAGCGAGACTGTGAAAAGAGCAAAGATCCTAGAACTTATCTAAAATCTTTGGAGAAAGAAAGTGAGTGACTGACTAACATGACGAGAGAGTAACAGAGAGAGAATATCCTGATTGGTATCTCTTTTTCTGCATCAGTTTTCTATGTGAGAAGGCTTTACAGTGGGCCAGATTTCTGATCTATAAGTTTAAATTGTCCAGCATTGCCATGGTACACTGAACCCCAAAAAAAAGATAAAATGCATTTCACTTCAGATTATTAGAAGGTGTACCCCTGCCTTGTAGCAGTAAAAAGTAATGACAGTGTTGCGCACTGCATTGTTTGCAACATGGGCATTGCCCAAGGGGAGTACAATGATTGTAAAATACACATTCAGGTGAGTTTAATAAGTGTTATTTGCTCATTATCATAACTAACATTTAAACTAGCTGGCTATCTGCCTCGGAGCTACGTCATGAGGCCAGTCTCCCTGTAGATTATCTTAAAGTTGTTGTAGAATAAAAAATGACTCTTTGAGTTGAATAATATAAGTACATATTTTAATGTCCGATTTTCTGCATATAGACCTACCTAACTTGGTTAACAGATTAGACAGAATTACTAAATAAACTACTGCAAAGTATATTAAGAATATACATTATGCTTTTATTTCTTTTAGGGAGCACAACATATTTGGGAAGGCTTTTTAAGTATATCACAGTTCTTTTCAGCAAAAAAACAAAGTTTGACAGAGTAGGTCACTAGAGCAATGTGATGATTGGTAAAAACAACTGTCTTATCAAGAGTGAAAGCGCAGGACTCTCATATTTACAGTGTTGGCTGTCTAAGTCACCTAGTCAACATTTGTGCCAAAACTGCTGCCAATGAGTCCTCAATGGTTCCTGATGAACTGCTCATTCACATCTACTACTACTCTGAGAAAAGTTCCAAACGAAGAGAAGACCTAAAACAGTTTCAAGAGTTCTGTAATGTTGCCCAGCAGAGAATACAAAAAGTATTGTCTTATAAACTGGCTTTCTTTAGGAAAAGGTTTAGACTATCGGCTCCACCAATGGTCAGCCTTTAGTTTATATTGTGAATCAATGAGTGAAATTCAGAAGTCATCACATATTCTGATGAGGCTGAAAGACCCACAAATTAAAGTTTAATGTATAAAGTATATTACATTGGATTAGAGTGTAGAAGAGCTACGGTGTGTCATAGCAAACAGATGTATTGAGCCAAAGATATTGAGAGAAAAGAACATTCAGGAAATAGGTGTGAGCAACCTAGAAATTCGCTGCCCAGATGAAAAGCTATTTAGTAGGTACCTGACAGGGAGGAAGGTACTAAGTGAGGAAGCACAAGAGATGCCCTCTTACAAGTCTACAGGTTATTTAAAGATGCCAGAGCATTCTATGGTAGGAATTTTCAAAAATATATTCTAGAAATTCCCTATCAGTGAACAAATCTTGAAAAATTTGTCAGTGGTCAATGCAGAGAGCCAAGATGAGGTGAATCCAGGCTAGATTCTGACTTTGGCACAGAGATTTTCAAATGTGATCAAGGTAGATTCCAAGAGAACAGTTCCATTTAGAAGATCTGGATAATGTCTCAACTAATCTTGAAGGACTGATCCCAAACTACAGACGTTTGCCAGTTGATGAGTTCTGGAGGAAGCTGCCCAAAGTAAAATATGTGAGCATAGGGCTGTTGAGTTTCAAAGAGCACTACTAGTTGATAAAGCTGCTTTTGGAGCTTTATCTAACTGTGATGTAGAAAGGGCATTCAGCATGATATGTCTCATTAAGAGAGAATTCAGGTGTTCGCTGTCTCACCAAACACTTGTAAATCTGATGTCTTGCAAAATTAACAAATTCATTGACAAAGACTTTTATGAAATTGAGACATCTGGCAATCTGCTCAAATCTACAAAGCAAGCTATATCACGATAAAAGGAAAATTTGCAAAAGAAATACGCTAGAAAAGCTATTTGCATTAATGTATAGCCATTAGTTAAATGTATGTTTAATAGTTGAAGTATGTGATTAAAGAAAATGTGTTCTTACATAGGCAAACTGACCTTTTTTTTTTAATGGGGTACATCCCTGAAATGAGTTTTTTCAGGGTGGCATGTCTGTAATGTTTTAGGTAACACTTCAAAATGAATTCCGCAAGCATCAGACAGACTGTTGCAGACATTAAAATGCAAAACTATGCCATTACAAAATATGGAAGCGATATTTTATATTTAGATTTGAACTGAAGTATAGTGTAATACAAATCAAATATATTTAATTCAATGTCACAGAAAGAGAAGTGATGCATGGAAATATTTATATTGAGTTATATGAGAAATAGAAAAATACAACATACATTTAATCATTAACCTTTAGTAAAAAGACACAGAGTGAAATAAGAAATAGCTTAGCTGCCGTTTTAGAAAGTGTACATTAAAAGATGCTGCCAGTTTCTCCCATACTGTATTTCTTCAGAGTGTCGTGAAGGTGTCTTTGCAAATGTTCTCAATATATAATATGAGGCCTCTGACAATATATATTATATAGAGGTTGTTCTCTGCTGTAAAGTTTGTGCTGCACTGAGCCATTCTTTTTGAATATTGTTCACCGTTTCACTAGGATTAATATACAGTACACTTTGGTGACTGTTGGATTAATTCAGTTATTAGAGAAAGCTGGGTGCATCATGAATCACAGGTATCAACTCCTATGTATTATCTACGTAATTGGGAAATGAGCTACAGCAAGACCAGAATAAAACTCCAACAGGCCCAAGGGTGTCATCACACATTATAATAAAAACAAGCTTATTTCCCTTGGATATTTAAGCTAGCACTCACTTATACATTACATCAGCGCGGGGAGGGGGGATGTGATATAATATAATTTAATCATGTACGTATATTGTACGAGATAAAAAACAGAGAAATATGCAAAGACCCATTGGCAGCCAGGGCTCCAGGGTGTGCACAAGCAAGATCACCCTGATGGTAAATCTGCTCATGTGTTGCAGAGAGTCAATTATGCTTCAGATATTAACCTCCTAACATGTCATCAACATTAATTTCTGTACTGGGATTTGTAGGCCTTTCCAAATGCGTGAAGTGAAAAATGTTTATAATAACAACAGCCAATCTAATGTAGCTTAAAGATTGCAATTGATTTTTAATAAATTTACATGAGGATTTACTTTTTACCCTGTGCTCTGTCCCTTTAAATCGATAGGAATATGTAGTAGTATGTCATGAAATGAATGATGGCGAGGTGTTAATTGCAAGAGCGCCCTCATTAATGACCAGCTGAGCAAACCAAAGAGAAATATGAGACCAAAACAAAACTAGTTGCAGATTAGTTAAAGTTAGTATTGATATTGTTCCAGTGTTCACTGAGACAGCATTTAGACCTGAAGATCGTCTCCTCTTCATCCTGTAGTGTGCAGTCTAGCCTTGATCTGCTACTAGTACAGTACTATTTCATTCAACACTGTAAATGACCTCTTAGATCTTTCCAGTCTGTGATACATACAACTTGAAAATGTTATAATATGGGCATTGTTAAAAAAAAATTACTGAGATCTCTGGGTGTTTTCAATATCAAGAAACAATTTGATTAATCACAAAGCATCATAATTGTAGCAGACTGTCTGTGATTATACACAAATTCAAAACAGAAAACAGCAAGGCTCTGAGGAAGGGGTAGTAGTCTTGAAATGCACCAAACATGATGGTCAATGGGTGACAATTTAAGGATATACATTTTTATTTGGGATACTGTGTCCACTGATTTTAGACATTTTGAAACTCAACACCACAGATATAAGCTACATTTTGAAAGTTTGTTAGAATGTGGAAGCCTTTGCACTGAAATTGAATATGTTGGGAGCTTTTGTGCTCAAGTAAAACATACTTTTTTAGTCAAGTTTGGGTAACTGTGAGCATGTAATGTCTATTATGTGAACAAAGATTTTTGTAAAATTACTTTGCTTGTTTTTTTATTTTGAATAAACAATTTGATATTATTTATTTGTTTAATCAAGTAGCTAGAATTATTTATGCATTTTCAATTATTGTAAAACCATCTCTTTTTTTTTTTTAAGTTAATGGGTGCTGCCATTTTGATGTTCCAACCGTCAGGGTGCAGTTGCTGTTTGATGAGAAGGCAGTGCCAAAAGTCTCACTGCCCAATGAGTTTTTCATTTTCTAGCCACGCTTTTGGAGGTTTTTACCTACTATTTGTAATGTCTGTTATGTTCACAAGCAATTCAATTCGCAGGTATAACTGGACTGAAGCCCAGGAGCTTGGGGCCGATCAATTCCAGTCTTCAGGATGAGTGATCCTGGACTCCTCACTGATCAGAGTTTAGAAAAGTATGAATTTTTTTTTCACATATCCATGTAATTGTCCAGATTAATTTGAAAGGTCCACCCTACTGTATCAGACTCACATAAATCTCCTGTTAAAGGTACTTTTTTCTAACTAACATTAGAGTTCAAAATGTATAACACTGAAAGAGCATAAAGAAAGAGAAATGTGAGATCAAGTATTGCCTAAAAAAAAAAAAATCAGTCTACTGCTGTTCATCCAAGAAAATGATCAGGTGTCAGATTTACTATCCATATCAGTTAGCCTACCAGCCAGCAAAAATGAAGATGTATTATAAGTCTTAGCACAGATGCTAATATCTTCATTAATAAACTAATACAGTGGCGAAAAGGGTGTAAGTTTTATGTTGCACTTTCCCTTTTGATGAGGGCAGTACAGGAGAGCTATATTTCCCTAGAATCACCAAACTCTGAACAGTTCAATAGCAGAGTTAGTGCTGATGATACTTACACCATAGAATCAGCTTGGTGAGGAGGTAGGACTGAGGATAGCATGCAAGCTGACTGGGTCAAAAAAAGCATCCAAGTCCGTCAGAACAGAAATGGGTTCTCTGCCTCATACCTCCAATATACATTCTTCAGTCACAAAATAAGCAAAGGTGAAAATATGAAGAGACTGTTATGTTATTTTGCTTGCAAGATGTTTAGGGAGACAACTGAAGGTTCAAAGAAATTTTTTTAGGTGGAGCATTGTAACTAGAAAAATGCAAGGGACCACATAGCTGAGCATGACAGCCCTTATATGTACCCAAAAGCTATTCTTGCCTTCATCAACTGGAACAGTCAATTAGACATGTATTGTGAATATTGATCTGTTTCATAGAGGGTAATTTAAGGAATTATATTGTTGTCAGAACATGGACTGTAACTGAGGGGCAACAGTAAAAATTTGGATAGCCCAATAATGGAAATCATTCCAAAGCTGATAAATTATTTTGATCCTTTTACAAAGCCTTTATTGTCAAATATGGAAATACCAGCAGAGAAAACCTTTCTAAACTATCTGTGACTGTTGAGGGGACAATGCTGATCTGTGAAGCCATAAGCTGTGTCAAATCAGCAAAATACTTTTCAATTAGTGTAGTCCCCACCCCAAATGTAACATGGTCAGACCAGTATACTAACATATTTTTTTGTATTTAAGAACATTTTCTCAAGCTTTTGTCCAGTACTAGCTTCAGTGCAGAGGAAGTATATCATTTAGTTTTAATCACTTTACAAGAGATGGGCACTAATGTTAAAAATTGCAGAGGCTGGGGTTGAGATAGTAAAAGTAATATGTTAGGCACATATAAAGGACTGCAATCTTACATAAAACAGTTTAACCCTCTGGTAAAGTGGATTTCATGTGCCGCCCACATGCTTAATTGGAGGGAGTGAATATTGTTAACTGTTGCCAGGAGACAGAAGGAGTTTTTTGTTTGTTTTTAACTTTTTTCAAAGTCTACTTAATGCTAACAGTCGTAGTGGTGCTTCATCCTAATGAAAATAAATGAATAGAAATGTTCAAAACACTTTTTGATACAAGATGGAAAGAGCAGCTGGAAACATCAACTTCCTCAGTCAGAGCTATATTAACATATCCAGCAGGTACTAAAGAACATAGCCAAAGTTAGAATACAACAACAGACAATGCTGGGGCAATACTCAAGGAAATGAACAAGCCTGAAATTGCACTTCTTTGTGATGTGTTAAATATAATACTTTTGCAGTTTCAGAGTGTAAGCACTGTGCTTCAGGCAGTTGAACTTGATCTATGCAGTGCTGTGGACCTAGTGCATTCATTGAGAAAATATGAGGCAGGCATCGCAGTGAATTAACTTTGAAATAGCTTCAACAAATATGTTTCCAACAGTATCTAACATTTATAAAGCAAACAATCAATGAGTGAGGAAACAGAGGAAAAAAAACAATCCAGCAAATCCTCAGAACCAGAAAACCAACTGTCAGGCATTTTTTGTTTTTTCTCAGCAGTAATATACAGGCTAGTTTCTTATCTGGAGAGAAGATTCCACCAATATTTGGGTGTTCAAGAGAACTTTTTTTTAATACATTGGCTTCTATTTTGGAGTGAGATACTGCAATGATTTCCATTAACCTCATCAAAAAAATCACATGAACTGCATAGGACACTTTGTGATAAAGGCCATTTAATTTAGAAAATATATTCATATGAAGGGACTGAGTTCATTTGTAACTGAACTCTTTAAACAGTTTAGGTGAAGTAAACATCAGTCTGTTGATATTGCACTACTAGCAGAGAGTAATCTTTTTCTAAACAGTCTATTGTGAAAAATAGACAGTAATTAAAATAGGCTTACTGTGATGTCAAATTTCAATATTTGAAGATGCTTGGATTTTAAAGACACTATTAAAGATTTTTCAAAAAGAGAGAAAAGTAGAAGAAAAATTGTCACCTATGCTGTAGTAACAATGCAGTGTTCTTTTCCTCTATGCCTAATGTTGTCCTGGATATACTATTAAATATTTTTATACAAAATGCATTTGGCTTTGGATCTGATGTCTGTTTATCATGCAGACCCTTCAGTTTTCATACTTGTTTTGACCTGTATCATTGGCAAAGTCAGTAGGGAGGGTGCTGAATGGTGACATGTTGTGTCAGACTGATATTATGGATTTGAAATAGGGCTTCAGGGCCCAAGAGTGAGGTAAACCACTTTTTGCTTGTGGTGCCATATTTCATTCACTTCTTAAAAATAGGTGTCACAGTAATCAAAGATATATGTAATGCTTTTGAAATTCTTCCAAGTCCCTTTCCTGACCTTTACTTTTAAACAGTAAGATCCCATAGATCTTTAATTAGCCCTTTGCAGATAATGTTGATTTCTGCACCATGAGGTCCTACAGGGCCAGTTGATTTTAATTAGGGATAATCAGAATAATGCCAGCTGAGGTTCTGTAAAGGACAAACACCTTTATCCATTATTTGAAATGCAACTGTATAAAATGAATCACAATTACAATCCAAAGCATTTAAAGGTTTATGATTAAAATTCATTATTATTACTAAAAACTACACATGCAGTACCACCTAGGTATTAAAAATGAAGTATTAAAAATTTTATTGTGCTCTTTCTCGTGATTACTTTTGAGTCTTTTTAATATATTTCAATATTTCTTTTAATGATAATAAAGTAATTAATGCCATACTGCAAGTCACTGGCCTTTATCAAATATACTCACTAGCCACTTTATTAGGTTCACCTTGCTATTACTGGGTTGAACCCACTTCTGCTTACTGCTGTAATTCTTCATGGCATAGATTCAACAAGGTTCTGGAAACATTCCTCTGGGATTCTGGTTCATATTGACATGATAGCATCACACAGTTGCTGCACATCCAGGATGTGAATCTCCCATTCCACCACATCCCATAGCTGCCCTTTTGGATTGAAATCTGGTGACTGTGGAGCCCATTTGAGTACATTGTACTCATTTTCATGTACAATAAACCAGTTTCAGATTATTTGAGCTCTTTGATGTGACCCGTTGTCCTGAAAATGAGGTTTATCAGATCAGGCAACATTTTTCTAATCTTCTATTGTCCAATTCTGATGAGCCCATACAAATTTTAGCCTCAGTTGCCTGTTCTTAGCTGATAGGAGTGCCACCAGTTGTGGTGGCCTGCTGCTGCAGCTGATTTGCATCAAGGATCAATGTGTTTTGAATTCAGAGATGCTGTTCCTGCATACCTCAGTTGAATTGAGTGGTTACGTATTTGAGTTACATTTGCCTTTCTATCAGCTCAAACCAGTCTGGCCATTCTCCGCTGACCTTTGGCATCAACAAAACATTTTCATGAAGGCAACTGCCACTCTCTAAATATTTTCCTTTTTCAGACCATTCTTAGTAAGCCCTAGAGATGGTTGTGCCTGAAAATCCCAGGAGATGAGCAGTTTCTAAAATACTGAGACCAGACTGTCTGCCACTAATAACCATGCCACATTCAAAGTCACTTAAATCACCTTTCTATCTCATTCAAATGCTCGGTTTGAACTTCAAAAGGTTATCTTAACAATGTCTACATGATGAAATACATTGGGTTGTTGACATGTGATTGGCTGATTAGATATTTACATTAACAACCAGTTGAACAAGTGTACCTAATAAAGTGGCCGGTGAGCGTATAATTGTTTTAGATGCTCAAAAGTTTAGATGAACACTTCTGGAACTAAATCATGGTCATTTATGGGCAAATAGATTATTTGTTTTTTGTATTTTAAATCACAGTCTCCAGATTCATTCTAAATGATGAATTAGAATATGCCAGCAACAACAACAATAAAATGCTGCACTCAATAAAAAAGATAGCTTTCAAATACTAAAGGAAATGTGTGTGTGTATATACAATATACATCTCCATATATGTAAAATCCAATGTCTGTATGTCTGTCCGCTTTTCACAAGAGAACTACTTAACGGATTTAGATCAGGTTTTTTTCTATAATATGCTTGAACATTCCGGTTGATTTTGCGACCTCGCTCATTGCGCTATGTATCATAGTTCGCTTGCGGTACCAATTTATTTGTCCAATATAAATTTTAATTTTATTTTTTATCTATCTATCTATCTATCTATCTATCTATCTATCTATCTATCTATCTATCTATCTATCTATCTATCAGTTACCCACTGACTTAAAAGAGGTGGGCTAGGATTCTTCCAGTTGAGCAAGATAAGTCTTCTTGCTAGTAGTGAAGTAAAGGCAATTACAATTTGTTTGTCCTTCTCCACTTTAAGCCCATCTGATAGGCATTTAAAGATTTTGGTCCAGAATGATGTTAATTTGGTGCATGCTCAAAACATATGGTCCAATGAGGCTGGACCTCGACTGCAATATTCATATGATGGATCTTGCCCTAGAAACATTTTGGACAATTTTAAACAAGACAGATGTGCACAATAAAATATTTTAGCGCATATGGAGCTAGAGTGAATTTGAGGCATGGCTGCATTCCACTGTTTTGCTAAAATGTTGAGTAAGAGATTGTTTTCCAACTGTCTTCAAGGCTGATCAATATTTTTTCTGTAATAGAAATAGGAAAATTGGGAAAATTTTGCTTAGCGAAATTTCTAATTTGGAAATAGTGAAAAAATTGTGTTAATGGGAAGCTAAATTTGGAGTGTAATTCATAGAATGCAAAGACATTATCTGTGTACAAATCTGTAAGTGATTTAATCCCCTACATTTTCAAAACATTAAAGGCTATAAGTTCAAAAGTGTGGAAAAAGGTGATTATTGTGTAGAAGTGCCACAGATAAAAGCTTCTCAGTCTTGAAGTGCTTCCTACATTTGTTCCGTATTCTGAGTGAATTAACGACAATTGGGTTGTTAGTATATTGGCGATAACTTGTATTTACTGCTGCACAAAGAATGAATCATAAAGAGGCACCACAGGATTTTACTTCTACTGCAGACCAAGCTTGTGTGTGTTCTTCTATTTGTGTCAATGGCCAGGTTTTTATAGCTTGTATTTTTGCCCCCCAATAATAAAATTGAAAGTAAGGTTGAGCCATGCCACCTTCTGCTTTATGTCATTGTAGGGTCGCCATTAGATGTATGGATGTCTTGAATTACAAATAAATGAGATTATGATTTAATCTAATTTCTTAAAAAATAATCTGTTAATGTATAGGGGGATGTTTTGAAATAAAAAAAAGCAGCTTAGGAAGGATATTCATCTTAAGAGTGTAGACCATCTATGAACGTCTTAAGTTTTTCCAGGCAGACAGCAAAATTTTGTTGAAAAAGAGCTTTATGTTTACTTGTGATGTTTACCCCTATAATAAGTGGGTCTCTTGTAAAAATACCATCTTGGTGTTTAGTCCTATTAGGTGAGAGAATACTTTCTTTGATTTAGACCTTTGACATTCCAACTCACAATGTTTACTGTTTGGTCATAGAGACATTGCTTTTGAACTTTTGTCGACATTTTTTTGTTTTAAATTAATGTAGTACTTTAATGCACAAGATAGCTTTAATTTCCCATTTTGCCAGGAGTTATTGCTATGAAGCCTATTGTTGTGTTGGCAATTACAATTGTGGGGGTAAAAAGGATAGATTAGAAATAGCTTGATCTCTTTTTCTCTCCCCTCAGAATTTTGCCTCCCCACATCAGGCTAGATCACACTTAACAGAGTCTCAGTCCTCTGACATACCTAGAGACAGAGTACATCCAAAACAAGCCCCCCAGTAGCAGTGTAGAAAGATTAAAGTAGAGATATTTATTGGCAATACAGTCCAAATACTAATAACTTCGAATATAATCTTAAACAGCCCCGAAACAATAAACCCTTCTAAATCTATCTTCCAATGCAGCTAGTCTATCTCCAAGCACTTTGCATTTGATATTTGTAGCCATTGGTATTTCATGAGCAGTGGATTCCAATTGTTCAAGTATGTCAATATGAGTAATGAACATTTGCTTAACATCTTCAACCTGAGCTCCAACTGCTCTAAATTTATTCTCAAACTTACATTTTCCTGTATTTTTTTCTAACATGCTTTTAAAAGTTGCCTCAAAGCAATTACTTAAACGTTTGTCCTGGTCTTTAATATCCTGAAGTAGCTTCTTGTTTGTCTTTTTTATGTCCTTTTTATCTTTCCTTATATCCTTTATGTGCCTCCTGAGAGTAGTAGTTATTGCAGTAATCATTGCGGTGACCATTACCTTTATCTCGGATTGTTTGTTTCAGTCTTCTCCATGCTCCACAGATGGAGTAGCAAGTCTGTTTGGAGACGGTACTGTTGACTTGTGGAGGCAGTTGACAGCGTGGATAATAAGGCCATGCTCAGTTCCAATGAACCTTCTGGAATTGATGAGTTCTCCTGACCCGACTCACTTGCAGTTTTGCTCCCACTTTTGCTCTCGGCTGGAGCTGATGCTGCAGCGTCAAGTTCCTAGACATCTAAAATTCTTTCGCTTATATTTTCCAAGTCAGTCTCTGGCAGGTCGTACCTTAAACTTGAATCTGAGGCCTGTTTAGATAGATAGATAGATAGATAGATAGATAGATAGATAGATAGATAGATAGATAGATAGATACTTTATTAATCCCAAGGGGATATTCACATAATCCAGCAGCAGTATACTGATACAAAGAAACAATATTAAATTAAATAGTAATAAAAATGAAAAAATAAAAATAAAAAAGACAATAACTGAGTAATGTTAGCATTTACTCCCCCGGGTGGAATTGAAGAGTCGCATAGTGTGGGGGAGGAACGATCTCCTCAGTCTGTCAGTGGAGCAGGACAGTGACAAAAGTCTGTCACTGAAGCTACTCCTCTGCCTGGAGATGACACTGTTCAGTGGATGCAGTGGATTATTCATGATTGACAGGAGTTTGCTTAGTGCCCGTCGCTCTGCCACAGATGTTAAACTGTCCAACTTTAATCCTACAATAGAGCCTGCCTTCTTAACAAGTTTGTCCAGGCGTGAGGCGTCTTTCATCTTTATGCTGCCACCCCAGCACACCACTGCGTAGAAGAGGGCACTCGCCACAACCGTCTGGTAGAACATCTGCAGCATCTTACTGCAGATGTTGAAGGATGCCAACCTTCTCAGAAAGTATAGTCTGCTCTGACCTTTCTTACATAGAGCATCAGTATTGGCAGTCCAGTCCAATTTGTCATCCAGCTGCACTCCCAGATATTTATAGGTCTGCACCCTCTGCACACAGTCACCTCTGATGATCACAGGGTCCATGAGGGGCCTGGGCCTCCTAAAATCCACCACCAGCTCCTTGGTCTTGCTGGTGTTAAGGTGTAAGTGGTTTGAGTCGCACCATTTAACAAAGTCTTTGATTAACTTTCTGTACTCCTCCTCCTGCCCACTCCTGATGCAGCCCACAATAGCAGTGTCATCAGCTTAACTTTTGCACGTGGCAGGACTCGAGTCATATTGGAAGTCTGATGTATATAGATTGAACAGGACCGAGAAAGTACAGTCCCCTCGGCGCCCTGTATTGCTGAACACAATGTCAGACCTGCAGTTCCCAAGACGCACATATTGAGGTCTGTCTGTAAGATAGTCCACAATCCATGCCACCAGGTGTGAGTCTACTCCCATCTCAGTCAGCTTGTCTATAAGGAGCAGAGGTTGGATGGTGTTGAAGGCGCTAGAGAAGTCCAAAACATAATTCTTACAGCACCACTGCCTCTGTCCAGGTGGGAGAGGGATCGTGTAGCATATAGATGATGGCATCCTCCGCTCCCACCTTCTCCTGGTATGCGAACTGCAGAGGGTCGAGGGCGTGGCGGACCTGTGGCCTCAGGTGGTGAAGCAGCAGCCGCTCCATGGTCTTCATCAGATGTGACGTCAGAGCAACAGGCCGGAAGTCATTCAGCTCACTAGGACGTGATACCTTTGGGACAGGAGTGATACAAGATGTTTTCCAAAGCCTTGGGACTCTCCTCTGTTCCAGGCTCAGGTTGAAGATGCGCTGTAGAGGACTCCCCAGTTCCAACGCACAGGCCTTCAGCAATCGTGGTGATACACCATCTGGACTTTGCTGGCACGAAGTCTTTTCAGCTCTCTGCTCACCTTGGCTGTTGTAATTGTGGGTGGGGATGTCTCACCTATGCTGGTATCAGCAGAAGGATGGTTGGAAGATGCAGTACTCCAAGGTCAGAGTGGGTTAGGGTATCAAACCTATTAAAGAAGTTGTTCATTTGGTTTGCTCTCTCCACGCCTGTCTCATGGCGGCACCCGTTCGAGCTGCAGCCAGTGATAATCTTCATCCCATCCCACACTTCCTTCATGCTGTTGTTCTGCAACTTCTGCTCCAGCTTTCTCCTGTACTGCTCTTTCGCCCCTGAGCTGGACTCGAGTTCCTTCTGCACGCGCTTGAGCTCATGCTGATCACCACCTTTAAAAGCCCTTTTCTTCTGGTTCAAAAGGCCCTTGATGTCACTTGTAACCCATGGCTTGTTGTTAGCATAGCAGCATACTGTTCTTACTGGAACTACAATGTCCATACAGAAGTTGATGTAATCAGTTGTGCATTCAACAGCCTCTTCAATGTTCTCACTATGTGACCCAAGCAATATATCCCAGTCTGTAGTTCCAAAGCAGTCTCTCAGAGCCTGCTCTGCCTCAGGGGACCACTTCCTGAATGAGCGTGTAGTTGTAGGTAGCGCCTCACTCTTGGTTTGTATTGAGGCTGAAGCAGAACCAGGTTATGATCTGCTTTCCCAAGCGCAGGCAGCGGGTGGCCTGTATGCGCCTTTAACGCTTGCATACAGTAGGTCGATAGTCCTGTTTCCCGAGTGTTACAATCCACATACTGGGAGAAGGCAGGTAATGTTTTGTCCAGCGTTACATGGTTAAAGTCTCCAGCGATTAGCACAAGTGCCTCAGGGTGCTGCGTTTGTAACTTAGCAACTGCGGAATGGATGATGTCACTCGCCATCTCCGCGTTCGCTTGAGGGGGGATGTAAACAATAACAACAATCACGTGTCCAAACTCTCTGGGCAAGTAATAGGGGCGCAGACTTACGGCCAACAGTTTGATGTCCCTGCAGCAATTGGAGATTTTGACGTTTACATGTCCTGAGTTGCACCACTTTGTATTGACATAGAGAGCGAGTCCTCCTCCTTTCTTCTTCCAGGTACTTGCGTCTCTGTCCGCTCTAACTGTGCTAAACCCGGGTAGCTCCACGTTAGCATCTGGGATGGTAGTTGTTAGCCACGTTTCACTAAAACACAGCAAGCTGCATTCTCTGTAGGTTCTGACATTTTTCACCAGCACAGCCAGTTCGTCGATCTTATTTGGTAGTGAGTTCACATTTCCCAGGATCACAGAAGGCACCGACGGTTTATAACGCCATTTTCTCTCAAGTTGTCTCGATTTAATCTTATCTTTTATCTTTCTTTTATCGGCTGCCCCGATATCGTCTTCTTACCTCGTCAGGTAAATAAGGAACCACACCAGCATAAGCATTTCTTCTCAGTGCTTTAAGCTGACTACTTGAATAGGCGATTCTCGAAGTGTAAAAATCCATGTCAAGTAGTAAAAAAATAGTAAAAAATAGTAAAAAGTATAGTTTATAGTTTAGACTTAGATGAAGCTTTAACTATCTTTTCTATTTGTTTCTGATCCCTTTTTCTGCTATTCATGCTGGTATACTGTATACTTGCATTCCCTTTAATTAAAGTCCCTTGGATTCAGTAAATACAGGACAACTCAGGGTGATAGTAAAGAAAAGGTAAAATAACACCACTGCTAACGGAGTTCCGCATCAGACATCCATCTCACAAAATGGACGAGATCAAATCGATGTATCCCAAACAATGTATACTGTATATATCTGAATAGATCTGTACAAACCAATGTATATATATCTCAACCAATGTATATCCATCCATCCATTTTCCAAACCGCTGAATCCGAATACAGGGTCACGGGGGTCTGCTGGAGCCAATCCCAGCCAACATAGGGCACAAGGCAGGAACCAATCCTGGGCAGGGTGCCAACCCACCGCAGGACACACACAAACACACCAAGCACACACTAGGGCCAATTTAGAATTGCCAATCCACCTAACCTGCATGTCTTTGGATTGTGGGAGGAAACCGAGCGCCCGGAGGAAACCCACGCAGACACGGGAGAACATGCAAACTCCACGGAGGGAGGACCCGGAAGTTTAACCCAGGTCTCCTAACTGCGAGGCAGCAGCGCTACCACAGTGCTACCACTGCGCCACTGTGCCGCCCACCAATGTGTGTGTATATATATATATATATATATATATATATATATATATATATATATATATATATATATATATATATATATATATATATATATATATATATATATATATATCTAAATTGATGCATTCAAACCAATTTATCTGAACTGATATATATCTGAACAAATTTATTTATTTACGAACAAATCTTTTTCCTTGAATGACCCCTCATAATATACAATATATAGAATAACACAAGGAAAATAATCAAAATAGCCCTTTGTGAAGTATGGAAGGTGCAGATTCTCATTACGGTAAAGGACATGCCAAGGCTCCATAATAAAATAGTCAAATCACACTTTTGATTTATGTGTTGAGACCTGGGGCCTCATGTATAATTCCGTGCACAGAATTCACACAAAAATATGGCCTATGGACAAAAATAGAAATCTGTGTACACACAAAAAAAGCTAGATGCATAAAGCTGGGCATATGCCAACTTTCATGTTCTTCCATTACATAAATTCCGGTCAGCATGAACTGTATCGCACATACACACACCTGCTGCCCCACCCCATCTCCTCCCAGAATTACATCTCTTTGAATATGCAAATCCATATAAATAGTCCTTAAGTTCAGCATTCTCTGAAAAGACAATGGCAAAAGCACAGGGAAAAAAAGAAGAATTCAAGCAAACACCAAGTGGAGGCAAGGAAAAGTGTACTAGTTCTTGGTTTAAGCAGTGGTATAAACAACAAAAGAAAGTTGATCTAGTGACATAGAGTGGTGAAGAAACTCAAAAGTTCAAGTTCAGAAATTCGCACACTGGCGAAATAAAAAAGAAGTGGCCAGATATCAACGTCACCATGAGAAGGCATCGTAGCCCACCGTCTGAGTGTCATATGGAAGCGTATTAGGGTATAGAGAAAAGCAAATAAACAGGGACACCGTGGAAAAAAGGAAAGGAAAAATTTCCACTTTAATCACGTACTTTATTTTGTCATTTCAGTATAATGTCATAAACTTCATCTTTAAATCGTTTAATTTACTAGTTTCTCAGATCCCATCGTAACTAAAGTAGCACATTAAATGCTTTGTATTCTATGTTTTCTTCTATGTATTCTCAATGTGTGAATCACTATGTGCTTCTTAAACAGGCTTTCTTTTATGCCAACAGGACAAAGAATACATTACATTCATGATATTACAGTTCTCTGTACAAGTTAAATACTAAGATATATACTTGATATTATTTTCATGATGATAGGAATTAAAGCATGTATTAAACATGTGGTGCAGTGTGCACGGTGGTGCAGTGGTACTGGCGAGCTGGCGCCCCCTCCAGAGATTGTTCCTGCCTCCCGCAAGGTGCTTGCTTCGCTGTGCGTGACCCTCGATAAAATAATTTTTTGCAGCAGTACTGTCTCTTTCGATTTATTAACCCCCAATTCCTGTCCTTTTTTTTCTTTCTCCAAATAACCAATCACCATAAAATCAGCTCTTTAATAAATGTCAAGCCATCTGTAAGCTTAGAATGCAGATTCTGAAAAATGTGTCCACACATCTAATTATTGCAGTATAAATTATTTAAATGACACTAAAAATGTACAGTATCTGTATAATGTAATATACATTACTGCATTTCATCTTAAAAATTACATCAAGAGCTCCAAGAAAATAGCGCCTGCAAATCTAAATCGACTTAGAAGCCAGTTGTCATCATCTGTAAATACGCACTCTCTTCTAATGAATTGAATTGAATTCCTTAATTTTTATTGTATGGTACGATGAGATTCAATATGCAAATCCTTCATAAATTATTTTCCTATAAAATGATAAAATAACAACAATAATATTAATAATAATAAGATGATAAAAAAACATGAAAAATATACAGTATGAAAGCACATGTGTCTCAGGTTGTGCAATATTACATCTGTAATGCATGTTTACAGTGAGGTAATTGTACTTATAAGTACAAACAGTTCCACTGGGACCAGTTGATGGACTGACTGAGTGCATTTATAGCTCTTGGGATAAAACTATTTCTGAAACGCGAGGTCCCTACAGGAAAGGCTCTGAAGTGTTTGCCGATTAGGAGAAGTTCAAATACACTGTGCCCATGGCTGAGGCAGCGTGTGCTAGAAAATTCCTGAATCCTGAAAATTCTCTCCGCTCTCGACACAACTTGCACTACAGTCTTTCAATCAGCTACTGTATAGTTGTGATTCCACACTCAGATACAGTGGGTAAAAATACTCTGAGAGATGCAGAGGGTGTAACAATGCTAAAGCAGCTGTGTTATTTGGAATAGTTTGGCCATTCCTTACACCATTATATGGTTACAGGTTGATTACGATCAGATACCTTAAACTAAAAAACGATATACGATTAATTTCAGTGGATTTGATAAAGCTGCGCCAGGAATGTGAATGTAAAAAAATAAAGGG
Source organism: Polypterus senegalus (assembly GCF_016835505.1). Taxonomy (NCBI): domain Eukaryota; kingdom Metazoa; phylum Chordata; class Cladistia; order Polypteriformes; family Polypteridae; genus Polypterus; species Polypterus senegalus. Next base: position 83,457,897 of record NC_053157.1, read on the forward strand.
AAACCATGAAGGAACAGTAGCACTGCTTTGATGCTGGGTGCAGCCAGTTTGCCAAACTGAGCCAAATAATTGTGTATGCAATGGTTTGAGCTGGTGTGAGAATGTGCTTAGTTTTTATACATCGCAATGTGAGCTTGGAATGGGGTATACACAGCATTTTTGTGACTATGCACTGTTTATACAAGAGGCCTCTGGTTGTCTCATATAAAGGAGAAAGAATATCTACCATTTGGTTTAAAAAGTACATACTTTAAGTAAAGGTTTAATGAATTTCAGAAAGGGTGTTAGGGATTCAATATATTTATTTATTTATTTTTTTAATTTTGAATTTGAGGTAAAAAGGACTCTGCCTTTATTCTCTTGAGCTGTCCTTGAATCTTTTTTTTTTCTAGTCTTTTTACAGAATCAAGGCTGTGAGGCTATCAATTAAAAAGGCTCTGTTAAAGCCCATGGAGGCATTCTTTGACTGTGGGCTATAAAATAACATAAATGTATGGTGCTTTCCTGTGAAAACCACTTTATGATATACAGTATAACTAGGTAGCTACTATGGATAGGGCAAAGAATGTAATATGAATTCTGAATATTCAAGCTATTAGGCTACTGCAAGCTGTCATTGTTATGAACCCTGAGGCTCAGGGTTCAAGAAATGCCTCAGTATTTGAAATAACAAAATAAAACCACATGTCTGAACCCACCGAGAATGCCTCACTACCACAGACAGCTTGCCTAAAACTCAAGAAAGTCTTACCGCATACTCAGACCTAAAATGGGCCAAAGCTTTTTAAATAAAAATGTCCCAAAGAAAAGGAGACAACTTAAAATATCCAGTCTGAATAACAAAACAAAACAAAGTTACTATATGTTAAAATGTGAATTCAATAAAAAATACATACAGTATATAGTTAATGTTTATGGACACATAATGAATATGTAACCTAAGCTGTGAATCAAAATTAGCCAACACATATTCCAATAATGTACCCCCTTTGGGTGAATAAAGGCAAGATCCAGGCTTAACTATCTAACATTTTTATTCCATGTACATTGTGTCCATGTACAGTGCACAAATAATTGTGTAAATTTTCAATTTAATATTTTATATTGTTCACGAACATGATGTATACTCAATTGTGTTGCATTTTATTTTAATCTACTGTAGATTTATTTGTATAATGTTTCAAAGTTTGGGTAGATAATTAACTATACAGAGGAATAAAATATATGCATGTACAAGGTGAAGAAATTATCACTGATTCTGATCCTAATTATCAGAAAAATCTGCAATGAGATCTTCCCCTAATTAATGATCACTCTGTCACAATACTGTGGAGGAATTGTGTCTCATACTTATTTGCTGCCCTGCTTCAATTCCATGTACTGCTTGCTTTTTATACTTGCTTTTTATACTTTTTATACTATAACATCTCAATGGGGTTATGGTTTGAAGTCTGGCTTGGTCATTCCAAATACTAATGTTTTTTATTTGTCTCTAGTCATTTTGACTCAAACTTGCCTTCTTGTTTTCATAATAGCTGTCTTTATGTGCACCCTATCTGTTGTTCAGTTCAAGGATAGACTTCTTATGGGGAATCTTCTGATACAAAATAAATGAATGATTCTTCCAATGATGACAAATGAGCCTGATGCAACTGCAAAGCATGACAGTATCACCACTAGAGACTCTTGAATACAGATAATGGAAAGGAGTACTGGATTTTTTTTTTCAGATCAAACAGTCCACCTTTGATTTAGTTATATACAGTGCATTATTCCAGATGTTTTGAATATCCTGGTACATTTCGGCCAACATGAGATGAGCACTCACAAAAAAATATTAAAATGCTCCTGACAGTGTGGTTAACCTGAAATATGTATGAAATAATGCATAAGAAAGAGGAATAGCAACACTTTTTAAAGCACTATATCTTTGAAAATAAAATTTACAGTATATAATAGCTCTAGAAAAAATGTTTTATCAAAAATGAAAACCTGTAGGTGTGAAAAAAATCTTTTAATATTATTCTGGTCCATTTTATTTTTTGCTTTGAACAGATGTTTATTTGCAGTGCTAATTTTTATTAAATATTTTTATTATTCAACTTATGGTATATTTTAAAATATCAGAATACAAACACATACTATGACAGTAACTGACATAACTGCCAAAAACAGTTTCTTACTAAATCCAAATGCTGAAATTATGAATGCCCTGAAATAAAAGAAAAGAAAGGTTAGAAGACATGCGTTTGAGGAGTGGTGAAGCACAATGAAGAAATGCACTTATTCCTACAGAGGCATGTCAAGCTGAGCACATGCTTTTTGCAGTTTAATCTTGGAACCTATCCTGACTTTGACATCAGTGACATTTCAAAATGGAAGTTTAGGACTTAAAGTGCTGTTTTGCAAGAGTTTTAATGGTTACAAGTGCAATGGTAAAAGAGCACACTGGGTAACACACTCACTCCACACTGCTTGATAACTGGTTTGAGTGTGTCCTGTATAGATGTATGGTCACTGTACTTTTTTCTGGGGTTATTCTGACTACAACTCAACAAGAGACTTGCCAATTCATTCATGGCAACTTTAAATTGCCCTGAATGGGCTCTGTAATGGAATAAATCTGTACAGAATTTGGATTTAGAAATGTGTAGATAAATGTTTACAGGCAACAATCTTCTATTGAAAACTGAAAACCTTTATTTTGTAGATGTTCATTTTTGTTTCTGATATTACATAAAAATGCAGTGTACTGCAAAGTCTAAAATCACAATTGTTAAATGAATTAATGGCGTCACAACTTAGTCTTAATCAGACCGTTAGCTAGTTAAACAAACCACATCAAAGCTGAATCACACATTTATATTAAAAAAGTCATGAAAGGGTAATGTTCATATCTTTAACAGTCTGGAATAGGTTTTACTCTGGAATGTATGCATACTAAGCTTTGTCTCTTCTCCCTAAGTCCTACATGTCTCACAGTCGGAGAAGAAATTATATTGCTATTATCATTCTTGATAGAACTGAATGGGTCAGTAAGTACACAATGGGCAGTTTACAGAAGAGGATGTGTTGCATTTTAATCCTGGAAACAAAAAGAGCCCATTTTGATTTCTGTAATTTTAATTTCATGTGACATTTCTGTGTCATTTCTGGGCCGTTATAATATTCACAAACTTGACATTGGCATGGTACAACATCCTAGTACTACAAACTTGACAGAAAAAGTTTGTACATATTTGCAGTTTGTTTCAAATAATCAGAAAATACAGTACACCCCCTATACTCCATATTTGATTTTCCTAATATAATACATATTACGACAAAAAATAGCAATAGTAGGGTGTTGTACCATGTTAGCCATTATGGATACAATGAGAAGTCAAGCAGAATGACAATTTTTATTGGATAACTGTACAAATATCTTCAGGCAAGTTGTAGTTGTAGTTCACTGCCTCAAAAGCTTGAATATTGTAATCTGTTCAGTTAGCCAATAAAACATGCCATTCTGCTTGACTTCTCATGACAAAACAGCAAATAAAAGAGTGACCATCTAGTTTCATGGAATATCAAATAGGCCTTAACAATAGAATTACCAAAGCCTACGAAAACACTCGTAATCCTTGCCCACCTTAAATCCCTTCGCACCCCTCTGTCAGCAACTTTTGTGTTGTGAATGTGTCAATAAGCACAAGCAGTAAGCCACCTGCTATCCCATCCCCCCACCAATGCAAAAATGGCAGAAAGTTCTCTCAGCTCAAGTCTGTTTACCTGCATGTGAGTGGCCTGGAGTTGTAGAGGGTAAATAATATATTGTTATTTGGAATACATGCATTTCATGTTTGTTCTGTGCCTACAACAATCTGTATGTATATGTAAACACATTGTTAAAACAGAAATGTTTTTCATGTTTTAGTAATAATTGACAAAATGTAGACATGAAGTGTATATAATGTTTGAAGCCTGAAGTCCAAATATTAAATAAACACTTTCACAAAAGTTACAAGTATAACAAATCAAATGCACTTTTATTCAAGAATACAACTGCAGAAAAAGAACTCGCATTAGGGTGTGACATTGACACGCCCTTAATATGACCACTTTGGTTGTGCAGCAGTAAGAAATGATGACTCTTAATCAAGACATTTGCAGTTCGATCCTGGACACCTCCATTTTGAGAAGTGAGCTGCTCTTATTTTTAGTGTTGTTGAATAAAAACATAAATTTTATTTGAGTCTATTAACAGCTAGTGTAAATTTATGATACTTGTAAAGGTTAGCGCTTTTTTTTTTATTCAGTTTTATTCTCCCAGTCACCTTCACGCATGCCCTGATCTGACACTGCTGTTTTGAAATAAAGATGTGCTATATGGGCTGTGTGGGCTTCTACCTGGCTGCGCCGTAAGATGGCTGCACCGATGAGAGCTCCGAGTCATCTCAGCAAAAAGTTATTATTTATTTTCTTACTACTAACTCTCTTTGTGCGTACTACTTTATCACACTTTCAGTATGACTGGCAAACACTCTTGGAATTACGTTCATCAGCCAGTTTGGATTTTACAACAGTATTTGATATCACAGACACTGTACTGCCTGGAGTCTTTTGCTTATTCACATGACGCCGAAGGAAAACAAAGAGAGGGAAACGTGCCGGAGTTCTGTGCTGAACCCGACAGAGAAACAACAAGCCTCCTCTGCCCAGCATCCTGCTCGCTAACGTTCAGTCTCTGGGCAACAAATTAGATGAGCTGCGCACACGGATAAAGCACCAAAAAGACATCACGGACTGATGCGTTTTGGCGTTCACAGAGACGTGGTTGGAGCCCAGCATACCTGACTGTGCAGTCACACCAGACGGGTTCACAGTTTATCGGGGAGACAGAACGAAGGACTCAGGCAAGTCGGGTGGGGGGTGGGGGCAGTTTTATGGTTAACTCTTCGTGGGCTACGGATGTGTGTGTCTTAAAAACGCACTCCTCACCGGTTCTCGAGCTGCTGACCATTAAAGTTAGACCCTTTTACCTACTGAGGGAGTTCACTTCAGTTCTCCTTTCAGTTGTTTACATCCCTTCACAAGCTGATAAAGCTTCAGCTATGGATGAACTGTATGATGTTTTCAGTGGACTAGAGAACGCTAACTCAGAAGCAGCATTTATCGTGTTGGGAGACTTTAACAGAGCAAACATGAAGAAAGTTCTCCCTAAATACTATCAGCACATCTCTCCCCCCACAAGAGGTGATCAAACACTCATTGTTACACCTTATTCAAGGACTCCTACAAACCCGACCAGCTTTTGGAAAAACAGACCATTGCACTATATTGCTGCTGCCCACATATAAACAAAGACTTAAACAGGAAAAATCGGTTTACAGGGACATCTACAAATGGAACAGTGAGGCAGAGGGGGGTCTTACAGGACTGCCTTGAAACAACTGATTGGCAGATGCTTGAGGATGCAGCTGATGGCAACATCAATGAATTCACAGACTCTGTCACAGAATATATCAGCAAGTGCATTGACGATGTTGTCACTAAAACCTCCATTTGCATATATCTAAACCAGAAACCCTGGGTAAAAGGGGAGATTCAGGCTAAGCTCAAGGCACGGACCTCTGCCTTTGGCTCAGGGGACCCTGATGCATATAAAGCAGCCAGATACGACCTACGGAGGTCCATCAAGAAGGCCAAATGGGACTACAGGGACAAAGTGGAGCCAAGCTACCACAGCTTTGACACCAAGCACCTGTGGAATGAACTGTGCTGCATCACTGACTATAAAAAGAAAAACACAGTCCGTGTTCAGCCCACTGCATCTCTTGCAGATGAGCTGAACACCTTCTATGCTCGTTTTGATGCAGCCAATAAAGAACAGGTGCTATATCCTCAAGGGGGCAGTGAATCTGTCTCTCTGATCCTTGAAATACCTGACGTGAGAAGGTCCTTCAAAAAGGTCAATCCTCGCAAAGCTCCGGGACCAAATTGCATTCCAGGCCATGCCCTCAGGGCGTGTGTTGACCAGCTAGCAGGTGTGTTCACCAACATCTTCAATCTCTCCCTGAGGCAGTCGGTGGTCCCCACTTCCTTCAAGGCATCCACCATCATTCCTGTCCCAAAGAAACCGGTGGTCTCCTGTTTAAATGACTATTGCCAGGTTGCACTGACATCGGTCATTATGAAGTGCTTCGAGCAACTGGTCAAAGGTTACATCTGCTCCTCCCTCCCCGACACGCTGGATCCTTTCCAATTTGCTTACAGAGCAAACAGATCTACAGAGGATGCCATTGCGCTAACAGTAAACACTGCCCTCACCCACCTGGAAAGAGGAAATAAATATGTAAGAATGCTGTTCATAGATTACAGCTCGGCATTCAACACCATCATCCCCTCAAAACTCGTCTTGAAGCTTGACAACCTTGGGTTAGGGACGACCATCTGCAGATGGATTTTCTCTTTACTCACAAACAGGCCCAAGGTAGTGAGACTTGGCAAACACACGTCCTCATCACTCATTTTAAACACAGGAGTGTCGCAGGGCTGTGTGCTTAGCCCCCTCTTGTATTCCTTGTTCACTCACGACTGTGTTGCAAAACACGGCACAAACACCATCATCAAGTTTGTAGACAACTGACAACGATGAGATGGCCTACAGAGAGGAGGTGCTGGCATTGAGTAATTGGTGCCTGGATAACAACTTGTCTCTTAACGTCAGCAAAACCAAGGAGATGATCGTGGACTATCGGAAACAGCAAGGCGGAGAACACCAGGCCATCTACATCAGCAGCCTAGAAGTTGAAAGTGTTAACAGCTTCAAGTTCCTCAGAGTAAACATCACCAAGGATCTCTCGTGGACCCTTCACATAGACACTGTGGTTAAGAAAGCTCGCCAGTGGCTCTACTTCCTGAGGAGGCTGAGGAAGTTTGGCATGAATGCCAACATCACCTCAAACTTTTACAGGAGTGTGGTCGAGAGTCTGCTGACGGGCTGCATTACCGTCTGGTATGGGAGCTGCTCTGCCAGCAGCCGAAAATTACTACAGAGAGTGGTGAAAGCAGCAGAGCACATCACGGGCAAGAGTCTCCATGCCATTGAAGACATTTACCTCCATCGGTGCTTGCGTAAGACAAGCAGTATCATAAAGGACCACAGCCATCTAGCAGCAGACAATACAGGAGTCTGGCTGCTCGGACTACAAGACTTAAGAACAGTTTTTACCACCAGGCCATTCAACTCCTCAACAGCAACACCTGAACACTTACATACACTTACATTACACCTACATTGCATTACATCTACATTGCACTACTCACACACAAACTGTACCTGCATACACTCTGAATACTGACTGGAACATGCATCTGCACTTTATAGAATATGCATCTGTACTTATAAAACATTATCTGTGCAATAACTGTCATTTGTACTTGCTGCTCATTCAACTCATATTGCTCTATAACTTCTTTTAAAATGTACACATTTTATTTTATATAGCTAGTCTATTTTTAACTTGTAATTTTTTTTTTATTATTTTTTAGCTTTATTGGATCTAGGCTGAGTGACTTGCTTTTCTCGTCATACGCATTTCACTGTATGTTGACCCTGTGTTAACCTATATATGACAAATAAACCTAAACCTATAGCAGAGGTGAACTCAGATGAGGATGAGGGTTCTACATCGGGAGAAGAGAACAGAAGCCCTCCCAGCAAGAAACGTCCACTCACATATAAAAACAACACAGCTACACCAGGCGTAAAGACAAAAGATTGTAACGTTTGGATGTAGCAAGAGGTCCGGCGTCATCCTGCCAGTGAGTCTGCCCCACACATGTCTTTCAAAGAAAAAGCACAGCTTACAAAGCTTGCCAAGATATCATGCAAAGTCCTGTTTGTGAGTATGTTTTGTGATGGTCTTTATATAAAAAACATTTATATGTTACTTATATAAAAGCCAGATCAAATGGTATTTACCTTGATTCATTTACTTGTCTTCCTACAGCATAAAGTCACAAGTAGACTACAGAGCTTTCTCTTTTTGATCAACACGGGCATGCTAACAAAGTAAATGTGTCCTAAAGTGACTTTACCTTCAGATGGAAGCTCCACACAACTGTTGTTATGGTTCTGCCTTTGTCCAGAAACGGGTTCATAATCTTTATAACCTTAGTCTCGGAAAGTCTTTCTCCCATGGGGCGACTGGGATGTTTTCCTGAATAAGATCAAACACAGTTGCATAGGGTGTGATAAGAACAGCAAGAGTTCACATCCTAGCACATCACTGAAAATTAAATATTGTGCATGCTTTCATTGTATGCTGAATGATTTTAAACATGGGCAGAATGAACTTGATGTCATGGAACACCATTACTCAATGATTCTACAGAATAAACATTATTTTCTGTTGCCACACTCTGTACTCCACAGAATTTCAGAAGAGCATTAGTTCAGAACATTAAATAATTATGCCTAGTCAATTGTTCTGTTACTATAAACTTTAGCAAATATAATAATTTATTACATTTATATAGCGCTTTTCAAGGCACTCAAAGCGCTTTACATACAAGGGGAGGGATCTCCTCAACCACCACCAGTGTGCAGCATCCACCTGGATGATGCGACGGCAGCCATAGTGCGCCAGAACGCCACCACACACCAGCTTACTGGTGGAGAGGAGACAGAGTGATGAAGCCAATCAGTGTATGAGGATGATTAGGAGGCCATGACGGTCAGAGGCCAATGGGCAAATCTGGCCAGGATGCCGGGTAACACCCTACTCTTCCAAAGACATCCTGGGATTTTAATGACCACAGAGAGTCAGGACCTCGGTTTAACGTCTCATCCGAAAGACGGTGCTTTTTTTACAGTATAGCGTCCCATCACTATACTGGGGCATTAGGACCCACACAGACCACAGGGTGAGCACCCCCTGCTGGCCTCACTAACACCTCTTCCAGCAGCAACCTAGTTTTTCCCAGAAGGTCTCCCATTCAGGTACTGACCAGGCTCAACCCTGCTTAGCTTCTGTGGGCAACCAGTCTAGGGCTACAGGGTGATATGGCTGCTGACATAAATATAAAATATTTAATAAATAAATAAATATATAATAAATATATTTACTACTTTGTCCAAGTCCAAGGGGCATGTGTGTTTCTGTCATTAATGGAAAGAAAAGACATAACACAAAACCCTGATCTTAATATGTACAGTATTTGGCTACTTAATATTAGCTAGTAATTTATTAATCTTGTCAACTTACCTAATGTTTCCATTAAAGGTTTTGCAATTCACTTTCCTGACACTTCAAAAAAAAAACCAGTAACACACTCATGAATTATGACAGTAATATCCAAAAAACTCATTATAATGGACAGTTTGTATGATATGAAATACCTGTTACCTTATCTATGTTTATATATATATATATATATATATATATATATATATATATATATATATATATATATATATATATATTCACCTCATCCTTGTTCTCCTGGCAAGAAGAAAATCATTCTGTTCAGAGTTTGACATCCATAATTCCACAAAACATAGATGACAAGAAAGATCATATACAGTAGGAGCACACTTTTCAAACAGTAAAAATTCTGTGAAAATCTTCACTTTCAACATGTCCCCCGGTCATTGACGCTTGGCAGCAAAGTGGTAGAATTGCAGCTATTTGACCCCTGAGAACAGTCTTATTCTTTCTCTCCATTTCATTATACTTTGCCACTTGATGTTGGGCACAATTCCACTCTCACCCTGCCAAGTATTATCAGTAATGCACATACACTTGTGAATTTCCCCTTGGGATTAATAAAGTGTCTATCTATCTATCTATCTATCACTTAATTGGTATTTTAAACCTTTTTAAGAATACAACTCTTACTGTTTCAAAACATTTCTTGCAACCGACCCACGGAAAAGATGAAAGCTTAAAACAGGATCACTCTCTTTAACACTGAAGTGAAAAAGATCACCCTCATTTACCATTCAATTTCATTGTGTGAATATATCTCATAGCAAGACTCTTGTGTCAGGGATGCCAGGGGCAACGACCCGGCCGGGACGCCTTGAGGGACCGGAAAAGGGTCTATGCCCACCCTGGATCACGTGGGGGTCACCATCCTGGTTGCTTTGGGGGCCACGGGTAGAGGGCTTGGAAGCCCAACCCTGTAGGGACCCGTGGTCACTGCCAGGGGGCACCCCAATTACTTGGGGACCCTGGACCTCAGCACTTCCGCCACACCAGAAAGTGCTGGGGGGAAGAAGAGAGCTTCCGGGAGAACAGCCAGCATTTCATCCGGGATGAGATAAAAGGGGCCGTCACCCTTTATTCGAGGAAAAGTCGGGTGGAAGCAGGACGAGGCAGGAGAGGAGAGTGGAGGTGGCCCGAAGAGAAGGCATTGTGTGGCCAGGACTGTGTTTGGGGTTTGTGTGTGCACTTGAAACTTGTAAATAGTGTTGTAAATAAACGTGTGGTGGTGTTTAACAACATGTCCGCCTGTCTGTGTCTGGGCCGCGTCCACACTTGCAATCATCAGCCTCCCCCACCTTGCAACTATGATGTGACTCCCAAGTTAATACCTCTTAACGTACATGCTTCTTTGATTCTTGGTGTACTAGCTGTGTATACACCAAATAAATTAATTAGAATTTTCTGTCTTAGCAAACTAAATAACTCTAGATACATTTATCTAGCTCCAAAGTTTTGAAAAAGCTAAAATTAGGCACCCTCTTATTTTTACAACTGGATCTTAAAATAAGTAATAAACAGCGGTGTGTTAAATATAACAAACATGAGTAAAGGTGATTTATTTACAAGTTCTTTTTTATTTATATGAAGACCAATGAGCATGCATATTGTCCATGTTGAATTTGCATGATCTCCCCATGTTTTTATGGGTTTTTATTTGAGTACTTAGCTTTTTTCTTCTACATTCCTAAAATTATGCAGGTTAGGATAATTTGTGATTGGCCTTGTGCAAGTGTGAGTGTTGGTTCATGACTGGGCTCTGTGATGGACAGGAACAAAACTGGATTAAGAGGGTTTAAGAATATTATGTTATGGAGAACGATTAACAAATATATTTGGGGTGTTGAAAACCTTGTACAAGAAACAGATTCAAAATTAATTCAAATTTCTTTAGAGAAAAATGTTAAGGAAAGGCAGCAATGTATGAGTATAATCATGGAATAAATATGAGGATCAGCAGAGTGAATTAATTCATAATTCTTTTCTCTTAAAAACTTATTAGGAGATTTAGCTTCTCTTTTCTTACTAGACTTAACATAAAAATACACTCTGTAATCACAATATACAAGCAATCATTTAATTCCTAAGATAAACTGACAGACCTGAAAGCAGTAGAAGCTTTGTTAGAAATAAACTTTTACCCTTGTTAGTCTTAGTTTGTTATGTAAAACTGCATCCATCTAAATACATATAATAATGATAAGGGCATGTAGCAAAGGAAATCACTAATCATTAATAAATTTGCAAAATAAATTTGCAAAAACCTCAAGTAAACTTTTTTCACATTGTCATAATGGGGTGTTGTGTGTAGAATTCTGAGGAAAAAAAATGAATTTAATCCATTTTGGAATAAGGCTGTAACATAACAAAATGTGGAAAAAGTGATGCGCTGTGAATACTTTCCGGATGCACCTGTAATATCAGGCACAAAGCAGGTACCAATCCATCACAGAGTTTACTGACTATAGTTACCAATTTTCCAAGCTTGAATATTTTTGGAAAGTGGAACGGAAACGGAGTATCCACATAAAAAAGATTTTGATACAAGGCAGATGTAATATAATGCATCTATTCAAATTTTATCCTCTTGAACTTTAGCATGCTCATTTTAGCAAATTAAATTCCATCACTGAAATGCAGTAATGCCTCGCAATATTGCGCTTTGACTTTCACGGCTTCACTCTATTGCGGATTTTATATGTAAGCATATCTAAATACTGTATATAACGCGGATTTTCTGCTGCTTCGCGGGTTTCTGTGGACAATGGGTCTTTTTACTTCTGGTACATGCTTCCTCAGTTGGTTTGCCCAGTTGATTTCATACAAGGGACGCTCTTGGCGAATGGCTGAGAAGCTACCCGATCAGAGCACACAATTAAGTTCCTGTGTGCTAATTGGCTCAGTGACGGAGCACAGAATTTGATTCCGCTGCGTTAACCAGGAAGTCTTGTCTCGCTCATTCAGCATCAACGTGTTTTGCTGTGTAAAGAGTTAACTTTTGTGCTCTTTTGTGTTTATCTTTGTGCTTTGTCAAGCCCTTCATTATGGCTCCAAAACGATCTGCTCCTGTTACTGCTTCCAGGCGCCAACGGACGATGCTAACAATTGCCGAAAAGGTAAAAGTTTTGGATATGTTGAAGGAAGGGAACAGCTACACCGCTGCAGAACGCCATTACGGTATCAATGAATCCACGATTCTTTTTATTTAAAAAGGAGGAAAAGAATAAAAGATCTACAGCCGCAGTGTCCTTTAACCAGGGTGCAAAACGAGTTGTAAGTGGATGTAATAAGGCGGTAGTCCGGATGGAATCCGCTTTAGGAATTTGGATTGAAGACTGCCGAAAGAAGAACAACAGCGATGCTACACAGTCTCCTGAAGAGGCTCCTTTAGAAGAGCTGTAACGCTCTCCTTTGTTGTGCAGTAAAATGAAACTCATCGTTATCGGACAAGTCATCGTGTCATTGTTGATGAATAACCATAATTAATTTTCTATGTATAGTACTTATTACATGTACATACATTTAGTGTTACTGTGCACACATTTTACTGTATACAATTTTTCTTGTATTGTACGTATTTATTGCTGGTGGCCTGTTTGTCGTAATGGCTGTAACAAATATGATATCGGAGATGCTCGATATCTTTAAAATAATATTTAGGTTTTACTGCATATAAACAGTGTGCTTACATACATAATTTCAATGAATCTTACCAAATATCTAAGAGAATACAAAGGGTTTATGCTGTATAACTGTGCGGGAAATGTTTATAATAGTGTGGGAGAGTTTATAAGGGCTTAAAATATATAAAAAATAATCATATGAACATATAGTTTTTACTTTGCAGATTTCACCTTTCGCAGGGGGCCTCTGGAATGCAACCCCCACCATTGAGGAGAGATTACTGTAGGTTTACCTGAACACCATAGAATAATTCCCCAACTAAAACCCTCCACTCGTATCCTCGACCCAGTCCAAACGGGCTTTTTTAAAGATGTTTTAGATGAGGTAATTGGTACAGACATCATTAACTTCTCATTAGGTACGAGGGTCTTCAAAGACTGCAGTAGTTAAACCCCTGCTTAAGAAAAATAATCTTGACTCTTCTGTTTTTTACAACTTTAGAACTATTTCTGAACTGTTATCATAATCATGCACTACTTATGTTGGTGCAAATTTAATGTGTTCCTGTGAATCTGTCATTGAAACTGAAACTGAGAAGAAAAATGGCATTTCTAATGTAACCAGTTCACATTATGTTGCTTCCATGTGCAGAATGTCTGTTTATAGGTCATCTTCCTTTATGACTTTATTTTATGGAAACTATAAAGACAAAGAAGTTAGACCAATTTGATGCACACAAACATAATTTAGTTGGATTCTTGCTATAAGAATAAATGGGGATATGTTAAAAAAGTAGCAGTCATAAGAAATTTCAGTACACCAGAGCTATGTAAAATGTGGCTAAGATAAATGCGGTAAGTCAATTTTTACTCCATTTTCATACTTTTGTTTAATACATAGAAGTATATACCAATGAGGGGTATGAAATTTTTCAAGTCACAACCATACTGGTACATATTTGCAACATACTGTATATACTTACATATAAGTCGGTCTTGAATCCACAAAAATCAATCATAAAATCAGATCCTGACTTATACGCCCGTTCAAAAATGAAACACTTCATTTTTTTTTTTTACATCTTCTTGCCTCCTCCAATCTCGCATCAGTTTCTCAGACACATCGAATTTTGTTGCAGAAGCGTAGTTACCATTTTCTTTTGTTACTTCAAAGACGCTTAATTTTAAAACAGCTTTATATTTTCTTCTGGTCGAACGCTCCATCGTAAATAAGGTATGCTCTTATGATAAAGGTGTATGAGGGTGTGCAATACAAAAAAAACACAGTTCAGTGCAAACGTTGCTGTGGAATAGTTCAGGTATTACCATGTGGTCATGCAGATACAATAGAGAGAGAGAGAGAGAGAGAGGTTACGAGCACACGCTGATACAGCACGTTGCCGCACCCACATAGAAAAGAAAGCAGTGTGCTCCGTGGTTACACTCTCATGTGGCCATTAACATATCATAACCACAGGTATCAATAGCGTGAGTCTTCCACATTCAACTCATACGACCGACATTATAAAATACCAGAAATTACACTGTAAAATCAAGTCCCGACTTATCCGTGGGAGAATTTATCCACGAGTATATACAATATTCCAAGTCAAATATCATAAATTGTTCATAATATAAAATTAAAGTATAAACTAAATTTCACTTCAATTCAAAACTATAAAATTAAGAGAAAACACACAAGTACCATTAATTACATTTAAATGAGAGAAAGTGTGTTTTTAGCTTGTCTGCTTATTGAAATTATGGCAAATTAAGTACCTCTTCATTTTTAAACAAGCTAGAAAATGTATTCATGTTGTAATATTCAGGAGTATTGTGGTATTGTATTAACTGTTTTGATAGCTGCAGCATTGAAAATATTTTAATCTGTATATCAAAGAGAGATTTTTTGTTTATTACATATGTTGCAATAGGGTGTGTGTAACATGTTTTTAGGTTTTGTGCAGTTGTTTTGTACAGGCAGCATATTCAGCCACAACTCTGTGGATCTGTTTCAATAGCCTGAATTTACTACTGAGGATCTGTTTGCCAACAACAGCAGCTAACATCTAAAAAAGGAAATTATTGTATACAAAATATACAAGTTGAAGTGACCCCTCTCAAGGTTAATATAAAACAGTAAACTACTCCGTAATTGAAGTCATATAGAATGTGTCTTGCTTTGTTTTAAGAATATGAAACATGCAAAAGAAAGCTGCTTAGGTTAGAATAGACTTAATTATTGTATTTGTTGATTGTTAGCATATTTCATTTAACTGTGGCCTTAAAAAAAACTTTTGAGGAAAAACTCACCCTTTAGGGCTCATTTATACTTTACGCTCAGAATGTGTACTCGTCCGCATCATGACTGCCACGCGTTTTAGCGTTCATTTGATGCGTCCTCTGAGCAGGTCCTCAGAAATTAATGCGACGCATGCGCGAGTTGCAATACCAGCAAAAAGTCGAGGGACGCAGTGTGTTAAAAGTTGGAATGTGATATCAGAGTCTTGGTTTACTATCTACATGTGACAGAAAGCTTTGTGGATCCTACGAGATCAGTGTGCACACTTCGATGTTTGATGAAATGGTTCAATGTGGTGAAGCAAAATGCAGACATACAGATGTATTCATGATTCTTTTATATTCAAGCGTCACATATTTCCGATCGTAATGACACAATACATTTAAGTCTCACATATCGTCTTCTGTGCCGTATTTTTTTCCTAGGGATTCCATCTGGTCCTGACAGCAGCGGATCGCCAGATTGAGCACACTAAATGTATGATACAGTATTCCAACTTTCTGCACATTTAGAATCCTTAGACTTATACTTGATATCACTTTCATGATGAAATGCATTAAAGTATGTATGTTACAGATAAATCTGCCATTTTGTTTAAATAATGAATACTGTTAATAATTACACACATGGGGGTAACACGGTGGCAGAGCGTTAGCACTGCTGTCTTGCAGGGAGTCACGTTGATGATATTCCCTGCCTGGAGTTTACATGTTTTCCTGCTGGGTTTCCTCAGTTTGCTCCAATTTCCTTCCAAAGATATGCAGATTTGGTTACACTAAAATGACGCCAGTGTATTTGAGTGCTTGTCACCTTGAGATGAGCTGATGCCTTGTTCATTGATTGTTTCTGCCTCTTGCCCAGTGTTAGCTGGAATTGACAAATCCCTGGACTGATGGATTTAATCATTAAACATCCTTTTCAGAGATATTACGGTAAGGCGTCATCGGAATTTAATAGGTGTTCCAGGCAATTCAGAACACAGTGAAGCTGAACCTGTTCTCACCGTGATAATATCTCGCATTGCCATCTGGTGGATTCCTCCAGATTTACGTAAAGTACGCGCACAAGTATAAACAGTACAACGCTTGTGTACCAGGAGCGTCCGTTGCAGTATGCATTGTGTGAAGTATAACCCCGGCCTTAATGGAGAATTACTTTATTAGCAATTCATCTGCAGAGGATTAGTCCAAACCCCCTAGCCCAGGGCTAACCCTAAAATTCACCTAGGGAGACTGTGAAAGTCTAAGAAGCTAGACTTGTACAGGCAGAATTTACAAAGTACAGGGAGACAGCCAGTGGTATACAGTGATTCCTTACCAACTTAAATTTAGTCCTTTAACATGTTACAAAATGAGAAGAAAGAACTGTCTGTCATGCCTGAGTTGGCTAATAAGGGTCAGTTTTACACTAAGCTTTGACTGTGACATTATAGTTAAAGCACAGCCATTGCAACTCCATTGTGAAACTTTATTGAAACTGAAAGTGAAAATAAATAGTGAAGTAACAAACCATATTCACTAGTAATACTTGGCATTAAAAAATTGGTCAAATTTTATTGAATTGATGTTTCATTGTCACATTAATAACCTCTATTTAAAAAAGGAAACAACATGATATAGTTGGATCCTTGACTTCCTTCAACACAGACCTACTTTTACAGATTCATAGATTCTCAATACAACACATTTCTAACAAAGGTTAATGCAAGATGAACATGCTATTAGTGGACTATCCACAACTATTTTTATTATAAATTTCAATGCATTTGATAAACAAACATTACAGACCCAAAACACTTATTCCATAACTATACAAGTGTTTAGAAATTGCTAAGAAATTGTTCAAAAGATACAAAGACCATTATGTTTATTCCGACCAGTAGTAGCATCTCAGCGGAACAGAGTAGATGTAAATTGGAGTAAGTGCTTATGCTGTACCAAAGTTTCGCTTTTGTTGTGAAATAGTGGTAATTACCAGACCACTGATAAAGTATAAATATTTTTAGTGTGCCAATTAAGTACATACAATGTTCAGACATACTTCTGCCCCCAATTAAGTAGATACAATGTTAAGAAATACTTTTGCCCAAACTGAGGGTAAAAGAGGGTTTAGTTTATTGAGATATGTCTCCTTTTTCCCCCACCAAGGTGCTTAATCTGTGGGTAATGATAGTGGCACGTAGAGATGTTAGCTAGCTCAAGTTGTATTTTAAATGTATGGTTGTACATTTAATAGTTATGTGTTGCATTTGATTAGATCAACATTTTTAATCCCAAAGAAAAATTTAGATGCAGCAGAGGAATAAAAATCAAATATACACTCTCAAATGACAAATAATACAAATAATACAATCAATCAATTGAAAATGTAATAAAAAAGTAAATGCACAGAAATTGCGAAATTAACTGAAATACTATAAGCTTTTAGTTTGGGACATCAGGAGACAATATTGAAATGCCTGATAGCAGTGGGCAGAAAAGATCCCCAGAGGTGCTTCTTAGTACACCTTGAAGAAATGAGCCTGTAACTAAGAGAGCACCTCCTGGAGGTGATGGAGGGGATTTATCATGATTGCATCTATTTTTTCCACAATAGCTTCTGGTGTGTTAGTTTGTTCTGGCATTGTGTGTCTTTGGGACTCATGTTGTTTCCGAGGAGGCCTTAGTATAGATTCATATATTATGATAAACCTGTAACATGCTGAATGAAAATATACATTGATTACTGTATGTGGCCTTTGCCGTAAATCCTTTTAATTTTAATCACAGCATGTCATCAACATAGAGCATAGAGTATTTTATGTCTACATTTGGCTTTTGTCATAATGCTTCTACTCTGGCAAAACAAGCTTATTCATGTAGAAATCTGATTCTCTTCTTCAGAGTCCCTTTATACTGTGTTCATGTACGTTAGTACAGACTCTTGTTGCCAACAGTCATGAACATTAAAATTATAGCTCCTCAATCACTAAACAATGAAGATTAATGAAGAAACTTTCATTAACATGATCATAGACATATGTATCCTTTCGTCTACTTTCTCAAGGTGGTGATCAACCAAAGCTTGACAGATTAAAAACACTGAATGAAACATCACACAAACACAATTATACTCACATTCAGCCAAATACAGTCAATAAGAGTCAATAAGCACAGTTTGTGTGGTATCTGTGGTGTTAAAGCACTAGTCATTGTAATATATTTTGTGTCAATGAGGCAATAACATGTACAGGTATGTCATTTTCAAACTTCCATCTTTATTTTAAACACACACAATCACATTACAGGTGTCATGCAAGAACAATACAGAGCAAACGCTCATTAAATGTGTTTTAAAACCAATATGTGACTGCCATGCTCTGCAAATACTTTAACTAGCATGTTTTTATTATGTAACGGATACTGGTAGGTAAGTTAGAGCTCAAGGAAAAGGAGCTTTCAGGAGTCAAAGATGCTAGATACTAGATGTGGATGGTTTTGAACACATAGTCGTATTACAGACAGGTTAACCGGCATATCAAAAAAACACATCCAGCTGAAGTTGTCAAACTTTCTTCATGGTTATTGCTGACCCCTAGTCACTACTTTATTCTGTAAATTGTCCATGGCCCCTCCTATCAGCGTCTTTTGCCATGTAACATTAATCAGACAGCAGCAGTCAAGCTATAGAAAAGGCAAGGAAAATAAATGAGGGAGATTTATGGAGACTGTTTGCTTTAGCACTGTGTATTCTGCCTTTTCTTCTTAAGCTTGCTTTACATACTCTTGTGATTATAGCGATTTCTTTCATAATTGCTGTATACATTGGTTTTACAAGTACCGTTTTTCATACCTTTTACCAATCTGGGTAACACTTTCATTTAGGTAAAGCAAAAATGCATCCATTACTCTTGTACTCTTATACCTTAACAAAGACTTCTTTTGGTGTTAATAACACTTAACAAATCCTCAGTGAAGTGTCTATTCATCTCTGAGTAATTTGGCCTACTAAAATATCCACTTTGGAATGCTCAGAGTGGGCTTAAGTGAGACATGTTTCTCTTGATATTGAATACTTCAGTGTAAGACCTGTTTGATAAGTAATTTTGCCAATGTATCAGAGGCTCTTAATATGCCACACTGCACAGAGATGAATAACCAATTTACTGATACTTTAGGTGTAATCAAGACTAGAAGAAGCCTTTGTTAAGGTCTTGTTACATAAGAGTAAATACATTTTTGTAGTACCTAAACTAGTGTTTCCCCTTAGGATTGTCAGTATATGAAATGTTGGTTGAATTTGTTTTTGGTCTCTCTCCTGTATCACATCTTTTTGAAGTTTGATGCTGTTGCTGTCTGTCTACCCATTTGTATCCCCCTATTGATTTGTGGCCATTCCCTTATCACATTTTTTTTCCACAGATGAGAACCTGTAGTTTTGGATGAAGTTTTCATATATTAGGATCTACTCTGGACCAAATCTGTGATCCCCTAAATGTCTTAAAAACAAATCTTGCTCGCTTCCATCAGGGGTTGTGCTGAAAGATTTGTTTTTAGACCTTAAGAAGTGTGTCCATAGGCTGAGCCTAAACCAGATCCTGATATTTGGAGATAAAGTGTTATACAATCAAATAGTAGTGATAACATTTTTAAGTATAGATGAACAAGATTTAGTGTGTATATTTTGACTGACTTGGTGGCATGGTAAGTTTTCATTACATTTGAGTTGAGCAGCTCTGTTTTATGTCTCTCGGGATCTTTATGATAAAGAAAAGCAATGGCCTTACTCTTTAATATCTGTCTTTAATTTCTTTCTCAGCCACAGATCAGTCAAAAGTTACTATAATTTTACATATAGTAACCAATTAGATCCATTGCAGTTTACTCAAACTGTTACTCAAATTAAACATCCTTTACATAAAAAATTTCTAGAGTTTAAGCTTGATCTGTGAAAATAATAATTTTTTTTTAATGGAATTCTTTCAAAGTTGTATCTTATATTATTGTAATTATTGTATTTGTAGTCTAAATACATTTGAAAAATATTTGGTTACAATTGACAATTTAGAAGCATTATTTTTTTCTCATTAACAAAAGCTAAAATGAAGCATGTTCTTAACAAAAAATAATTTTGTTAACAAAAACTAAAATAAAAATTAAATGAAATTGAGAAAATAAAAATCAAAACAAACTAGCTTTTGTCATTTAATCCGGATTTATCCCTCATTAGTGTTTGTGCATAGTGTACATGTGTTTTAAAAACGTGTATTTTAATATTGATTTGTACGCATGTGCAAGAACCCTGCACTGCTGCCGTCTGAATGTCGCCATATGCTGATGTTTTCTGTGGATTTCATTGGTCATTTTCAGCTATCATTCAGATTTCTCTTCTATAACCAAGAGCAAATACTGAAGCCTCATCACTTACCATTGACTTATGTGGAATTCATTTGCGAAAATTAATTATTAGTCAAATATGTCTTGCTAGTTGTCAGCAAGAGGCAGCTTCACCAAACATGATGGAAAAGGTGTTTAAAACATGCCAGATATTTCTTTGGATGATACAGTTTGAAAATCAGAGCCATTGAAGATTTGTCATGCTTGAATATCCATCCTGACTTCAAATTCAGCAACATTAATGTTATCTTTATAAAGAATCTTTATCAAACAAAATAGGAACCAGCATCCATGACGTGCAGCTCCAGTTTATGAAAACACACTACAATAGGCAGTTTTTTTGCTAGCTTTTAATTCAGATTTTGATGTCTTAAAATAATAATTTGTAATTATTAATATTATTTTACCTAGTAATATCTGACTATCAGATCAGTGCAATAGCATACAAGAGGCTTCTGCATTTCTTAAGTGTGGGAATCAGAGCACAGTAGCTAGCTGCAGATGTTTAGTTATGCCACTCTGACAAAAAAAAAATGTACTTCCTTATTTTGGAAAGATATTACCTGCTTACTGGTAATATAACTGCAGAGACAGATTACGCATATGTGTAACATGTAAATAATGTTATGAAATGAGCCAATGTTTAAATGTTGTGAGTACCATATTGATGGACTGGCATCCTGACCAGGCTGGAGGGTGGTTCCTTTTCACTAATATAAGGACATAGATGGAATGCCATCTTGTCTGGGTTGGCTATTAGTACCTTTCCCATAAGGGAGGACTTATTGGAAGAACAGAGGGTATCTGCATTTCAGGGTCATGTATTTCACCCAGTGCACATAATGGTAGCATCCCACTTGTGGACGTCCCATACGTATACCTACAGGGCATATTGAGAATTGTAATCCTGATGGGGAGCCCTGTTAGAATACTTGGATGCCGCCAGAGGGAGCTGCAGGGGAGCACTGTACCTTCTTTCACCTGACCCGGAAGTGCTTCCAGTGTGCAATGTTCTGGCACCAAAAGCACTCCTGGATCTGGCATAAAAGAAGTCTTTTCTCTTGCATCAGTTTTAGGAGGCAGAGAATGATACTCACTGAAGTGCATATGGAGGCAGAAAGGAACTTTCTATTGTAATCTGATATTTGGAGTAATAAGAAAACCTGTCTCTTAATTGGTATAAAATAAGACAACTTTATTGTAAACTTGGAACTGTGTCTGTGGCAGTTGTCTGGAGGTTGGATTCTCTGGCACTCCCAAGAGTCTACAATGTCTACCTTTAATTTTAATCATGTTATTGTACTGATGTTTTAATGTAGGCAGTGCTGTGTTTCAGAGCGAGTTCCTATTACACAGTGCCATAAGTTCAGGTTTGACTACTAGCCTGGTTGGTATTTCTATGAAGTTTTCATGTTCGCCCAAAGGGTATGTGGGCTGAGTGTGTATAATTGCAGATATCATTTTGTAGCTGAATATTAAAGTGTGTCATAAAGCATTTTCAAAAACCAAAATATGTTTATTACTACAAGTGTTGTTAAATTACATCCAACCAGTATAGTCTCATATGGAGCTACCTAGACTGAGAACATAGACCATTGAGTCCATCAAGCTTGTTTGTTTAACTAATAACTGAGCTGTCCCAATATCTAATCCTGATACTCCCTAAAGGTTATCAAGGTTCCTGCTTCAACTAAAAAGAATAAATATTGCAACTACGTGACCACGAACTAAAGCCTACTTTAATGCAATTAGCCTCATTATTTAAGCGGGCTCACTCTGTTCTCCCATCCTTGAAACTCTGAGTTAGTTCATTATATATTTTAAGTGCTTTATTTACTACTTTCGATGTATGATTTTGTCTCTTGAATTTGCAATAGTTTCGTCATTAGTTTTTTTCCCAGTATGCTTTTTTTTTAATTTTACCTGCATGTCCTTGCCTGCTCACTCTGGTTTCAGTTTTTGGTCATCTGCCAAACTGGCAGTTTTCCATCTAGCCATGTTTACATGATATCTGACTCAAAGTATGGAATAGTCATTTAAATAACTCCCTTAGTCAATCATATGTTGGATAATCAACTGTGCATATACTTAAATGGAGTGTAGACCCTAAACTGAGTTTGGTTTTAATTTTTTGGTCAGCTTTTAGTTTTACATTTATTTCAAATAAAACTTTTTTTTAGTCATTTTAGTTGCAGCTTTAGTTGCAATAATGATAATAACTCTAATGCAGGTTAGGTTTATTGGAAATTTTAAGCTGGTACTGTATGAGTAAGTCTACCTGCAAAGCTTTGGCATCATTTAAGAGCCTTATGCACAATGCTTCCAAGATAGACTTCAATTCTCTGCAACCTTTACTTGTAACAGTTGGGTTTATAAAATGAATAAGTTTAAAATATTTTAAAGTAGAAAAGCAATTAGCTTAACAACTAGACTTTCAGCAGAAGTAGGCACTTTGAATGTGATGGACCGGTTACTGAGTGTCACTTGACCTAGGCTTAACATGGCACCTTTCTGAAAGCCAGTGTTGTAATTTTTCCTGTTTTGTCATATTCACCTGAAATTACCTGATTCTGCACATAATCAAGAATATTTGTTTTTCTGAGAGCCACTAGGCACTTAACCCAGCAGTCAGTCAGCATTGCTAGTCTTCTGTGCAAAACTGCTATCTAAAGAGTAAGGTATCTTTTCTCCATGCAGTACAGTGAGCAAGGACAATTTTATTGTCTTATTTATATTGTTCAAACCATGGAATTTGTTTCTTTCTTTTAAATTTAGTTTATTCTTTACCTTGTTAAACTCGTATAATAACTTTTGAAGATTAAAAAAGAAAAGGTGAGAGAAAAAAGCAGCAGGCATATACAGTAGAGAAAAGAATAATAAGGTTTTTCATTCTGTGCAAAACTGTTTTCCCTAAGTATTGTGTTTACTCCTATTTAAGAGAGCAATTATGCAAAACTGTGACTGATTCCTGCATGACAGCGAAACAATAATGCGTGCTCTATAAACTCTCTAAGTGATGAGGCCATATGTATGAAATGGATTTTATGATTTAGAAGATATAATTTCAGTGCCAACTACTAGGCTGATGCTTGACCTTTATGATTAAGGTATCCACCTTGCATGTCACCTATTGTTATAGTATCTGGTATAATGTACATTAGCATTATTTAAAAACACTATCTACATGGAAAAAAATTACATTCTGATTTTTGATCTTTTTGGACAGTTTTTTTTTTTTTTAAGGTGGTAATCCTTACAACATATGCTGTGAAACTGAAGGCTATTCAAAAAATTCATTTGTCAATTTTTTGAACTCGCATAATGAGAGCCTAAGTTTATCCCAGCAGCAAATGGCACTAAGCAGAATGTAGCCCTGTCAGTCACAGCAATCCTTCATATGACACACTTATGGACACTACCACTCTCACTCACACTATGCCACTTTAGAGACACCAACACCAGTTAACCTAATCATTATATGTTTGTGATTTTCTACGAGGGGCCAAACAGGCCAAACATCATATATTTTTGTGCAAAAACTATTGGTTTCCATGTGAACATTATTGGTTTATGGATAATTACTATCGGTTTGCGTGCATACTTTATTGGTTTGCATGTGAACAATACTGGTTTCATTCATATAAACTATATTGGTTCATGTCCATATATTATGAGTTTGTGCATGAACTATTCCCGCTTGTATATGCATAGCACTGATCTGTATATGGACTATATTGATTCAACTGTATATACTGTATCGCTGGTTCCAGTACGTTTATTGTTGGTTTGTTTGTTTGTTAATATTGGTTAGCATTCTGTGCTGGTCTAACGATGGATTTGTGTATGCACTATATTGGTTTCATGCATGTCTTATACTGGTTTCATGTGGATAACATGAATCTACCGTTTTCAGTAGTGAGCTGCTCTTATTGTTAATATTATACAATAAAAACATACATTTGATTTGTGTATGTAACCGGTGCTGTAAATTTATAGTACTTGTAAAAGTTAGCATTTTTTTTTCACTTTTATTCTCTCAGTCACGATCATGATGCAACAACCACCTCCCGCCCCAGATCTGAAGCAATTACTTTTTCTCTGAAACTGGGAATAACAGTAGATGTGAGTGGTGTTTTGAGACAATAGAACTGGAAATTCTCGGATCTGGTGGGATAAAAGCTGACATACAAACACTGGTGAATCTGTCTTCTTCCTATCTCATTGTCACTTGATTTTTTTTTTTTTATTCACTTTTATTGAGTGTTCCTGCTCACGCTGAATTAGTATGCGCCTTATGGTCCATGATGTCAAAGCCGCATTGACAAAATAACAGAGACATAAGTATATATGATATTTGGAATAACTCATTTTTGTGACCTGTATAGTACATTCCGGAAAACATTGCGACATGGATGCAACATTATTCATATTATTCATATGCATTCGTGACTATCGCTTTTTTTTGGCTTTTTGTTAACTCCAGGCTACATCCAGTACATGTTTGCAGTCAGCTACTTATTAACACAGCTGTTGCAAACCAGCATATTCTATTTTAACAGCATGGCAAAATATTCTATAGCACATACATTAATCAGCATCATTACAAACTGATCCATTATTTGAAAAAATAAATATTCCACATATTGGCTCTGCACAAGTCAAAAATGTTAAACACAACTTTAATTTAACAAAGGAATGTAAACTGTGAAAATTAAGTTGGCCCAATGTCATTTAAAACTTTACAGAGCCCATTAAATATCACAGTAAATCCTATTTATCAGATATTGGAGTGGAAATACGCAGGTACTCGTACCAGGCAGGGCAAAACTCGACTACATCTTAAAAGACGCATCTGCCCTGTCATAAAACTGTGAAAGGTAAGGTAGCCCAATATGATGTAACTCACCTATACTGTACAGGTCCTACATGTGGAATATTTAGCTTTTCAAAGAATGGACACGATTATATTACAGTATGTCATATAATATACACATTGTAGATGTGCAAGCATTGGGGCATTGTGGTTAGGGCTTTGTCCTCTAAACCCTGCATTTGTCAGTTCAAGTCCTGATAGTGATACTGTGACCATGAGCAACTCTTCACCTGTCTGTGCAGCACAGTTTCAGGATCGCTGGACATAAGTAATGTAACCAGTAGTAACTAAATGTTATGCTGGATAAAGGCATCAGTCGTAAATGTAGAATATTTTGCCTTTAGAAAAAGTAACTAGTTTGCAAAAGCTATGTGAAAAAGTACAGTGGCGGGTTGCAAATGAGCATGAAGCTGGAGCGAATAAAAAGACAACCAAATACGTACTTAAGTTCAGCCTTGTGTTCATTACAGAGTTAATGTTAGATTCTGTTAAATAGTAATAATTACCACCAAGTCCTTTCACAAACCTATTGTGCAGAAAAAATACTGCACTGTTTAAACCCAGATCTGTCTCCTGTCAGCTTCTCTTCACACTCCATGGCTCTACTAGCCCCTGAGTTCCTGTTTCTTGCCACTCCCATTTCCGCTGAAGATCACGTGAGCAACCAATATAGTTTGCATGCAGAACTGATATAGTTCATACACAAAGTTGCGATAGGGTGCGCACGCATAACCAGTATGTTTCATACGAGAAACCGACTTGGTACACACATACAACCAATAGAGTTCAAGCGTAAAACCGATATGTTACACACATGAAACCAGTATAAGACGTGCATGAAACCAATATAGTGCTTACACAAATCCATCGTTAGACCAGCACAGAATGCTAACCAATATTGTTCATATGCAAACCGATAACATGCGAGCGAAAAACCAATGTAGTTCACTCACAAACCAATAACAAACATACTGGAACCAGTGATATATATACAGGCAAATCAATATAGTCCATATGCAAACCAGTGCTATGCATATACAAACAGATATAGTTCACCCACAAGCCAACAATATACGGACACAAACCAATATAGTTCATACAAAGGAAACCAGTATTGTTCACATGCAAACTGATACCAATTATTCATAAACCAATAGTGTTCACATGTAAACCAATGGTTTTCGTATAAAAATATATGATTTTCGGCCTGTTTGGCCCCTAATAATTTTCAGGTCTCTATAGAGATGTTTAGCCAGGTTCAAGTCCAGTCTGTGGCTGGGCAAATTAAGGAAAATCCTAGAGTTGGCCCAAAAACAATCCTGTTTTGTCTTAGGGTTATTGTCTTCTTGCAAGGTGAATCTTCAGCCCAGTCTGAGGTCCAGAGCACTCTGAAGCAGGTTTTCATTAAGGATATCTCTGTACTTTGCTTCTTTCTTGCAACCCGGTCCCTCACAAATATCTGCCACTGCAAAACAACCCTACAGCATGATGCTGCTACAACCATCCTTCACAACTGGAATGGTATTGTACAGGTGATGAGCAGTGCCTGGTTTCCTCCAGACACAATGCTAATCTTAGTTTCAGCAAACCAGAAAATCTTGTTTTATCGCAGTCTGAGTCTTTTAGGTACCTTTTTGCAAACTCCACATGAGCTTTATGTGTCTTTTACTGAGAAGAGATTTCTGTCTGGTCACACTGTCAATAAAGCCCAGATTTTTGGAGTGCTACAGTGATGGTTGTTTTTCTGGAATTCTCCTCACAGGTTCTCTGGAGCTCAGCTACTGTGATCACCGGGTTGTTTTTAAGCTGTTTTACTATGGCTCTTTTCCCATGATAATTTTCATGGCCAGGTCTAGGAAGAGTTGCAGTTTCTCCAAACTGTTTCTATTTACGAATTATGGAGACCACAGTGCTCTTGGGAGCCTCCAATACTGCAAGAATTTTTGTAGCCTTCCTCAACTCCTTTGACCTAATGACCTGTATTTTTGTCTGATACACATTGTCACCTTTGGGAACTTATATAGAGAGTTGTGTGCTTTTTCTATTCAAATTAAATCTATTAAATTGGCCATAGGTGGATTCATAAACAAAGTGTAGAAACATCTCGAGACTGGGTAATGCAAAATTAAGAAAATACTCAGAATTCTCCATACCATAACAAAACAGCAATGATGGAAGCAGGGCAGAGGCTAGATCATGAGATGAACCACACAGTCATATGTGATAGAATTTGCCTTGGCTATCAAACTGACAGCATGTTTTGATTTGTGAGAATTCCGGGAAGGCCACAAGGAGAACCT
The DNA here is from genome assembly GCF_016835505.1 of Polypterus senegalus. Lineage (NCBI taxonomy): Eukaryota > Metazoa > Chordata > Cladistia > Polypteriformes > Polypteridae > Polypterus > Polypterus senegalus. Next base: position 83,485,621 of record NC_053157.1, read on the forward strand.
CACACAAAAATACTCGGGTTTGAAGTATCCAGGATCATGGTACACCACTGTGCCAATGTAAAAAGCACTTTGATTAAAACATAAATACAAGCATTTGGGAATGTGCTCTGTAGTACCTTTATATTGCAAACAAATGTGCCTGGCAATGCATGATGCTTGGTTAGGCTCAATCTCTCCACAATCCTGTAAACAAAAAAAAAGACAGGTTCAGAGAATGGGTGGATATATGGAAATTTAATCTCATGAACCATTCCTTTTGTCCTTATCTGTTTAAATTACAAATGAAAACAAACCTTGCTAAAACTAAAATGGGCATGAAGGTATCAAAAATTAAAAATAAAAAAAACACTTTGGAAAAGGATCTACCAGACATTTTTGTAGACAACAATTTTTTTAGTTCACTAAAAAAAGATTCACTTCACTTGTTTGCTCACATATGACAGCTACTGCAGCTGTCATTTCTCACTTTCTCTTCTCCAGTTTCCTTTTGTTTCTTGTAGCAAACCTGCCAGAAAAGGTCACACGTACAGAGTGTTTGGCCAGATGAATGCATTTCAAATTAAAAGTGAGCAGTCTGAAAGCCAAAAAGGCTATTCAGCCAACAGGTTGGTTTTAGTGAAATGATAATTGAATTGATTGTGTGATAAGTTACCTAATATGGGAATGTTCATCAGTTTCTTATTGTTGCTAATGGAACTCCAGGAATATTTAATCCACCCAGGTGGTTTGATTTTATGTATTGCTTTATGTTTTCTACTAATTTCTGAATGAATGCTTAATCCTAGTTTCTCTACCTGACTGCTGCTACCATTGATGAGATGCTACATTGTTCATTCCTTGTCTAGTTGTGGTCCTTTATAGGCACTAGAGAAGCACTCTAATGGTGATATACTGGGCTGAAGTAAAGCAGTGAAAGTTAAGATAGTCCCAGTCAGTAAAGCAACCTACCTTAGGGGTCTCTAAGATGAAGTATGCAGAATGCAGCACAGGTAAAAATCCCAAAGCTGGTTTTGGCATTTCTTCCTTCACCAATCTAAAAAAAGAACCTAAGGGGTTAATTGGTATTTGGTGATATTGTTAACAAAATAAAATAGAGCTAGCAACTGTATTTTCTAAATCAGCGTTTTGCAGTGATTACCATGTCTCTTAATAAGTCTATTAATAATAGAAATATTTACACTCATTTTATATTTGGGGCATAAAATTGTTAGTCAGGTTTTGGTCTCGTCCGATGCGAGAGATGGACGTCTGAAGTGGAGCTCCGCTAGCAGTGGTGCTATTTTTCATATTATTTGCTTATTATTCTGAGATATCCTGTATTTATTCAACCCGAGAGGGACCGCTACAGTATATGTAAACACATATAAACATGGCCAACAAGAAGGGGGTCCGAAAGAATCAAGACTAAAGCTACATCCAAGCTGCGATCAGCAAGCCCTAGTTCGAGATACGGCCTCTCAGAGACAGACCTGGATCAGATGGGCGAAAGTACAGACTCCTCGGGACCACGGTCCGCTACATCGCCGCCTGCTGAGAGCGAAAAGGGGAGCGAAGGTGCGATCGTGAGTGCAGATGTGGATAGCTCGCCGATTGGAGAGGATTACCTGAAACTGGAAAAGGCGGGAGGTCCGCGGCTTCAGTTACGCAATCACGCTGGACTGGAGCAGCGGGACACCGCTTCAGCAGAGTCTGCTGCTTCATCTACGGTACAAGAAGGCACATTTGAGCTATCTGAACTGAAAGTGTTGCTCGCTGACCTCAGGCAAGATATAAAGAAAAGCGAGAAGGCTAATGAGAAAGCAACGGCAAAGGCACATGAGAGACTGAAACAGGAGATGAAACAGGCCAATGAATGTCTGCGACAGGAAATCCAACAGGCAAATGAAAGGCTCAAGAGGTACAGCTTGAACTTCGACAGGTGCTGGGTAAAATTGAAGAGCGCATTGAGAAAAACTCGCTAAACTGAGCACGCTTGCTGATCGATTGGAGCATCTTAGTGAGACATTCACGAATCGGATCGAAATAGCCGAACATCTAGCTGCCAGTGCCGAGGAAAGAGCAGTAAATGTCAGTTCGAATGTAAAAACTCGGAGAAAAACTTGGAGACAGACTGGCTGCTTTAGAAGATGGGAATAGAAGGTATAATGTCAGAATTGAAGGCTTGCCGGAGAATCGAGAAAGTTTAAACCCGGTGAAATTCGCAACTGAACTTTTTTCTAAAATAATCGGGGGCGACTTTAAAGCAGAATCTGAGATAGCAGCGCTTACAGCGCACGATCAAACACCGTCAGACCCCGACCAGGATCTTTTATAGTCCGTTTTGAACGATTATCATTTAAGTTAGAGGTGATGGAACTCCTCAGGAAAAAAAGGAAGATATTATATATGAAGATTGCCAATTCGCGTCTTCCCTGACTTCTCTCCAGCAACAGCTATCAAACGCCGCCTTCTATAATATTAAACAGCGGCTACGGCAAGCCAATGTCAAATACGGCCTCCTGTATCCGCAAAACTGAAAGTGGAATGGCAGGGCATTTCTATGTTTTCGCTAGCAAGGAGGAGGCAGAAAATGAGTTAAGAAAGCTGATCCCGGACTATTCTGATACATAATTGTGAGTCATGGCGGTAAATGATAAAGCTAGGATTAATAATCTACTGTCTGATCTATTTGTTTTAAAATACGGGTTTTTATCAGCATATATTCTCATATTCTTATATTATTATTACTTACTTATTACTTATCATTACTTAGTATTACTAGGGCTAAATGTTTGTGTTTTATTGTGCTTAATTACGTTTTCCTCCTCTTTTTTTTTTCTTTTCTAATTATTTCATGTGTACCCTAAATGAGACTGTTCAATATCATACCCTTGGTTTGCTGTTATTGCTATTACTGCATTAAGACTTGTTATGCTTGTTTTGGACACATCTTTAACACCATCACCTGGGTTTATTATCTGGGGATATCATCTTAATGCACTAAAATTGATGAAGATTATATGTATGTATGTATGTATGTATATATATATATATATATGTATATGTGTATGTGTATATATATATATATATTAAGTGCAAAATTCTTTTCTTTTTTTTTTTTTCCTCTTTTAAAGACTATATTGGTAACAGATATCTCTATCTTTTAACCTTAAAGCGCCACTGCATGGGGGCTTGATGTGCTTTGGACGTGCTCTGTCTCTGGGTATGTCAGAGGACTGGGACTGCATGAAGTGGGTTTTAGCCTCACCTGGGGAGGCAAAAAGGGAGGGTGGGGGTTAAGGGGAAGAGAAAGAGAGCAGGCTTGATCTATATCTAATCTATCATCTCCATCTTTATAATTATAACTATCAACGTAATAATAAGCTGCATGGCAACAACTCTTGGGGAATAGGAAATTAAGACCTAAACTATTTCACTTCCAGTTAAGACTATAATATGACACCAAAAACTCAGAATCAGTGTCTCCATGATGGGACAGTTAACTTCGTAAGCTGGAATGTTAAAGGCCTGAATCACGAATTAAAGAGAAAGAAAGTACTTTCTCACCTAACAGGTCTAAATGCTAAAATAGTATTTTTACAGGAAACCCACTTACTAAGTAAGGATCAGTTCCGCTGCAAAAGACTGGACTGGCCAAATGTTCCATTCTAGTTTTACAAAGAAAACTAGAGGGGTGGGAATTCTCATACATAGAACAGTACCATTTGTAGCATCAGATGTAGTATTGGATCCTGAAGGGAGATATGTGATGGTCATGGGAGACTTATCTAACTGTAAAATGATTTTGATAAATGTTTATGCACCTAATGTTGATGATAAGGAATTTATACAAAATTTATTTGCATCCATTCCCAATCTGAACACTCATAAACTTATAATGGCTGGGGACTTTAATTGTGTTCTAAATCCACTTTTAGATAAGACTTCCTCCACAGGGGAACGCAACTAACACCGCAAAGATAATTACAAAGTTTATAACTGATCACAACTTATCAGATCCCTGGAGGTTTTAAACCCAAATTCAAGAACATATTCTTTCTACTCACCAGTACATCATTGCTACTCAAGGATTGATTACTTCTTTATAGATAATAACTTCTTGCCTAAGATTAAATCTTGTAAATACGATGCTATTGTTATTTCAGACCATGCTCCGATGATCTTGGAGCTGAAATTACTAAGCCCCATACACTCACCCCGCAGATGGCGTCTCAATCCGCTTCTATTAGCTGACGAGAATTGTACTGAATTTATATCCAAACAAATTGAATTCTTTCTAGAGACAAATACATCCCCTGAGATCTCTGCAGGAACACTCTGGGAAACTCTTAAGGCCTTCTTAAGAGGACAGATTATCTCATATCTTTCCCACAGAAATAAATCCGAGCGAAGAAAGTAGCAGAGATAAAAAGCGAAATTACTAAAATAGATGAAGAACATGCCAGACTACCAAGCGAGACTCTACATAAGAGGAGGCAGGCTCTACATTCAGAATTAAACCTCTTGACAACTAAAGAAACCGAACAACTAATTTACAAATCCAGACATCATTATTATGAACATGGAGAGAAAGCTAATAAGCTTTTAGCGCAACAAATTCACAAGCAAGAAGTGCGCAACGCAATCTCGGTAATTACTAACACGAATGGAGATAAAATCATCGAACACAAAAATATAATGTGCACTTTTAGAGACTACTATAAATCCCTATATACTACTGAGTTTAAAGAAGACAATATACAATCTAATGCATTTCTGGATAAATTACAGATACCACAAATTGACGCTATTAGTGTGGAGGAGCTCGATAAACCTCTGTCATTATCAGAATTACTGGATGCTATAAAGTCACTCCAAGGTGGAAAAGCAGCAGGCCCTGATGGCTACCCTGCAGAGTTTTACAAGAAATTCTCCGCTCAGCTAGCTCCCTCCTATTAGCAACATTTACAGAAGCCAGAGATAACCAATCTCTTCCACAAACCTTTCGCCAAGCACTAATCACTGTCTTTCCAAAACAAAATAAGGACTTATTACAATGTGCATCATACAGACCAATTTCACTTCTGAATAACGACGTTAAAATACTCTCTAAAATCATAGCTAGAAGGATGGAGAAAGTGCTCCCCTCAATAATATCACAAGACCAAACTGGATTTATTAGGGGCCGACACTTATCTTCAAATCTTCGACGCCTGTTTAATGTAATATACTCACCAACTAAATCAAACACCCCAGAAATATTATTATCATTGGATGCAGAAAAGCATTCGACATGATTGAATGGAAATACCTTTTACTATTTTGGAGAAGTTTGGGTTTGGCCCAACATTTGTGCATGGATTAAATTACTGTATACTAACCCAGAAGCTTCAGTTTGCATCAATAACATTTGCTCAGACTACTTTAAACTAGAACGTGGCACAAGACAAGGATGCCCTTTGTCACCACTGCTGTTTGCAATTGCCATTGAACCACTGGCAATACATTGTCGAAATACTGATCAGATAAAGGGGATTAGCAGAGAAGGACTGGAACAGAAAATCTCATTATATGCAGATGACATGGTACTGTATATATCGGACCCAGAAAATTCTGTGCCTGCAGTCTTAGCAGCACTCACAGAATTTCAAAAGCTCTCTGGTCTCAGAATTAATCTGAATAAAAGTGTACTCTTTCCGTGAATTCGCAAGCATATAATATTAGATTAGACACCCTTCCTTTTATCATTGCAGAACAGTTTAAATACCTCGGGTAAACATCACAAGTAAACATAAAGCTCTTTATCAAAAAATTTCGTCGCCTGTATGGAAAAAATTAAACAAGACTTGCATAGATGGTCAACCCTTCATCTCACACTAGCTGGAAGAATTAACACTGTTAAGATGAATATTCTTCCTAAGCTCCTTTTTATTTCAAAACATACCAATATACATTAATAAATCGTTCTTTAAGCAATTAGATTCAACAATAACCTCATTTATTTGGAATTCTAAACATCCACGCATCAAAAGAGCGACCCTACAAAGACAAAAGGCAGAAGGCGGCATGGCTCTACCTAACTTCCAGTTTTATTACTGGGCAAATATACAGTCGATAAGAACCTGGACACAAATAGAAGAACATACACAGGCATGGACCGCAATAGAAGTAAAATCCTGCAGTACTTCTTTGTATTCCTTGCTTTGTGCTCCAATAAACACACGTTATCGGCAATACACTAATAACCCAATTGTGCTCCACTCACTTAGAATCTGGAACCAATGTAGAAAGCATTTTAAGACGGAGAAGCTTCTTTCTGTGGCACCCCTGCAAAAGAACCACCTCTTTCAACCCTCACAAACATATGCAGTTTTTAATATCTGGAAAAATTTGGAATTAACTTGCTTAGAGACCTTTATATAGACAACGTCTTTGCATCCTATGAACAATTACGTTCCAAATTTAACATTCCAGCTACAAATTTCTTTCACTATCTTCAAATCAGGAACTTTGTTAAACAGAACCTTCCAGATTTTCCTCATCTTGCACCCTCATCCACGCTGGAAAAATTATTGCTCAATTTCAAGGAGTTAGACTCCATCTCTACAATATATAAAATCCTTTTACAATCCCTTCCTTTCAAAGATCCAAGAGGACACTGGGAAAATGACCTCTCAATTAATATATCAGAAAAGGAGTGGAAAGTAGCAATGCAGAGAATTCACTCAAGCTCCATATGCAAAGCATACAATTATACAACTCAAAATTATATATCGAGCACATCTGTCTCGACTAAAACTCTCAAAATGTTTCCAGGGCATGATCCAACCTGCGAACGTTGCAACCAAGCCCCAGCCTCACTAGGTCACATGTTCTGGGCCTGCTCCAAATTAACATTATTCTGGACAAAAATTTTTAATTACCTCTCAGACAGTCTTGGACTCACAATCCCTCCTAACCCATTAACAGCTGTGTTTGGGGTTCTTCCAGAGGGTCTTAAAGTGGAGAAAGACAAACAAACTGTGATTGCATTCACTACACTGTTGGCACGCAGACTTATTCTGATAAACTGGAAGAACCCAAACTCTCCTCTTTAAGTCAGTGGGAAACTGATGTGTTATATTATTTAAAATTGGAAAAATCAAATACTCAGTTAGAGGATCTGTGCAGACTTTTTCAAAACATGGCAGGATCTAATCAGTAATATTTTGAAATGATTTTATAAAGCACAGAGAATTTGTTGATTTAGGTATTTTTAAAAGCCTTAAATTTTACACCGTTTGGCTTGCTCTCTCTCTCAAGGGTGGGGATCGATCTGTTCTTAGCATAATTCTTTTTTTTTGTAAAACTTGATTGCTATGTATTGATTGTAATAAAATTAATAAATAAATAAATAAAAAAAAAAATTGTTAGTCATAAGTGACTATCTCAGGTTATTTTTTAAAGGCAGGAATCAAACTGGAATTTCTGTGATTTACTGCTCAATGCTTAAGCTAATGATCTGTTTTGTTTAATTGTGTATCCCACTCAATGGTAAAATATAACCCATTAAATGTAGAATCAAATACATGAAAAATTTGTCGTAGACTCGTGAGGTATCTACTAACCTATTCATTTGAGAAAGAATCAGAATTATAATGTCCATTCAATTGAATGATAAGAAACAGATCAGCTACTAATACATCAGTGTTGTAATGCTTCTCTAACCTTTTAAAGCAAATTTCACAGTATGCAGTTGAAATCAGAAATAATCTCTGCAGCCTAATCTGACATCCTATCCAGGACTCCTGCCTGCTTTAAGCCCATTGCTGTAATACCACCCATCCCAAAACCCTATTAGTGAACCCATCTGAACAAAAACCACAATAGACTCTGAATTGAATTAAGCAGGCTTGTGAATGAGACAAGATGAGAGATCTCTGCAATCTAGCTGCCACCAGGGTAAGTATATCTGTTTTGGGACCCAGTATTTTCAGCAAAGGTCTTTTATCCATGAAACAGGTTTGCATTTTACCACTAAATACTTGTGGAATTCAATGACTGTAAATGCAAGTCTTAGTGCTTTTTTTTCCATCTGGGAGTAGTTTAGTTCTGTGTTGTTTAACAGGTTGAATGCTAATATGTTTTTTATGACATTTTATTAAAAAAAAATGCAGTACTTACTCCTACAGGTAAAGCAATACAAGGTGAGGTGATCCATGTTTGACTGAAAATGTCACCCAGTATTTTGAAACACATTTTGACATTTTCCATTTTACATATTAGTGTAACAGAGCTGTCACTGGCTGAATAACTGTGAAAAAATAAAAAAATGAGTTTCCCATAGTAAGGCATGTAACATTGGAAAAAGAACAATTATCTGACACAACCATGAGATTGCAAATTTGCAAACTTTCACACACTTCGGCAATATTCATTTTTTTTGTTATTTCTTGTTGCTAATGCATTATCAAGATAATATATTACTCCATCCAGACCTTTCAGGACCAGATTATTTATTTTCTGAAACAGAGCAGAAGCACTGTAAATACCATAAGGTAATTTATTATATCCAAACAACCCATTATACATATTTATTACAAGGTAGTGTTTTGACTCTCTTCTAGATGCACCTGCTGGCAGGTCTGCAATGCATGCAGCTTTGCTTTCTTTTGATAAGCAGTTAATTTTGAAAACAAGCCTAGCATTTCAGAAAAACAAGCACTGTTTCATATCTAACCAAGGATTAATCGTTTCATTGAAATATCCACATGCTGTATTCTTACACTGCTGTCCTTACCTATACATTTTAGTTCAGATGGCTTTCTCTACTGCATCTCTAAGTACAGTGTATGTCTGAGAAATTTGAGAAGCCCCTTTACAGCTCCTTCCTTTAACACAAAGGCTGTTTGAATTCAATTCTCAGTAGACTACTGCATTCATTAAGGACAACTGAATTATTTTATGTTTAATAATCATATTTAAAATTTTTATAACTAACTGCCTGGTTACATACTAATGATACAATCTTTATAAAGGAAGGAACTGACAGACCTTGTTGGCTAAAATGCAAATATTCTCCACCTGAATTCAACACCCTTATTTTTTTTCACAAAATCATGAAGTTTGTGTTTATATACATAAATATTTATGTGTGTGTATGGAGCAGCTCTCTTTGCTCATGCTCAACCATAGCCACAGAGGTTGGACTAAATTCTATTGAAAATGAAGAAGCTTATACAAGTGTAACTTACACTTGGTGAGCTACCACAAGTGTGCACTTTTAAATTTTTATGGTGTCTGCATGTACCTCACTTCTCATTCATCCCAAGCAGACAAACTGAGCTGTGTGGTGCATTCACACAATGAGCTACCAAACGTTTGTCTGAGGCAGGTTCCAGTTTGTCCTGCCACAGCTGTACACAACAAGACGTCCTTAGGACAAGATACAACCTGTACTTGGGCAGAGGAGAGTCCCCGTCCTCTGCTCTGCATATATCTTAAAAGTTAGCTGATGCTACTACATGTTTCATATGTCTCTCTATTATAATAAAAATAACTTGGGTCGAGACGTGATATTCTCAGAAGACACTTTGACGTTTCGTGGGACAAAGCAGTGAGGCAAAAGGACAGCTGCTGTACAGGCTTTTAAATGATCGATGTGGAGTGCGACAAGCAGAACATGCAGCTTGGTAGCAACAGCAGCTGATACATATGCATCTCCTTAGCGTGCATTCAGCCCCCCCACCCCCCTTTACTATGCAAAGAGCAGACGTGAAGTGTCTGGCACAAAGCGCGCCCCCCTGGGATGTAGGCGCTTTTTGAGCAAGCGAAGCAAGCAGGGGGCTTTGTCCCCTAGTATATATATAAGATCATAAAAATAAAAGTCATTAAAATACTTCATCAGAACATTTATTGAGATGAGATACAGTATTTAGTTGACATTTGTGGGTTTTGCTTTAGCATTGTTAAAATGAATTCACACAGTATGTATCATATGAAGCAGTATTTGTACTGTAAAGCAGGGGTGTCAAATTCCAGGCCTAGAGGGCCGCAGCGGCTGCAGGTTTTCATTCTAAACCTTTTCCTAATCAGTGACCAGTTTTCACTGCTAATTAACTCATTTTCCCTTCATTTCAATAGCCTTGTTTTCAAGGATTCAGTCTTCTGAATTGATTTCTTTCTTCATTAAATGACAACCAAATAGAAATGAGACGTGAAACGAGCCAACAGATGACCAGCTAAATTGGGATTTCAAACTCCAACAAATTTCACTCATGTCTTAATGAGAAGCAGATTCTTACTGTTAATTAAACCTGTTATTTAATTCCACAGCTTGTTTCTGCTCTCATTCTGCCACAGCAGACATTTCCAAAACTGTTGATTGTCTGTTTTTTCTAAGAACACCATCAAAATGTTATGGTGACCCGAGAGATCAGCTTTACTCAGACCACCACCTTTCTTTATTTTCAGATATTGTGTGATGGGCACAGGTGAGCTGGTCATGTGGCGGCTCGTTTTGTGTCTCACTATTGTTTGGCTGCTAATTAATTAAAAGAGACAACTAAGGGGGGCTGAGTCAGGTTAATTAAAACGAAGGCAAAAGAAGTTAATTAGCAGCAATAACTGGTCACTAATGAAGAAGATTGTTAGAATGAAAACCTGCATCCACTGCAGCCCTCCAGGACCTGAGTTTGACAGCCATGCTGTAAAGCTACTTTAAAAAGGCCATTCATTTTTTTTTTAATTGTATTGTCTTTGCCCCAGTATCAGTTCCTTCTCTAAAGAAAAATGTAGTACAAGCATATTTCAGTTTCACTGTGGCTTAATTACAATAGTATAGAGAATTATTGGAAGAAAAATACATACTTTTAAAAACTGTAGGGAAGATTTTCACAAAAGACATTAAAGGCAAAATGTACTCATTTAATGTAATACTTTACCAAAAATACGATTTTTATATGTTAATTATTCCATGTAGTTTGTAGTGATGACCACGGAATAAATTTATTCTCTTATTTTCATGCAGAATACAAATAAATAGTTTCAAATATAACAAAGCTGGCCTATAGTGACCAACTTTGCACAAAAGCAAATCATGCTAAAACATCTAACAAAAAAAATCTTACGTTGCTTGTCTTCCATAATCCACATGTGAAATCATCCATTTGTGTGCTCACAATGTCCTAAACACATGTAATTTTACTAAAATATTCCTAAATAAGTCACTTAGTCCAGTCACAAGTCTGCTCATGTGAACTAAAAATGTGCAAAATGTGCACCTCACCCACATTTATTGGTCACAAATTTAGCCAAGGTCCACTGAAAGATGTTTATAATTTATGATTTGTCATCAATCTCCTAATCAATTCTGTTTTACTGTAAAAGCACATGCAGTCAGAAAGGAAAAGAAAACTTATACAGGTGTGTCACGTTGTGGCGTCTCATTTTTATTTTTAAAACTGACTTATAAAATAAATTCTAACAGGTATTGTGGTACATATGCACAGTAGCTTTTACTGTAAATACAGACGAATGATATGTAGTTGGGGTATTGTGTTTTTTTCTTTTCCTTCATATATATTGAGTTACCTTTGTGTAGATAATATTGGCAAGGTGTTGTACTGCACTGGGGCCAAATATTGCAACATATGAATGTGGATTGTGTGTATTAAATATGCATATCTTAGTGGCAGTACTTAACACTGACACAAAATTAGAAAAATGAAAGCAGATCTTATATTCAGAATGCTTTTAGTGTAATGCAGCCAATTAGAATATGGCTGAAGAGCATCTTTTGATCTTCACGATAGTGTAAAGGCCCACCATCTCTGCCTGATGCTGCAAAATTTGGAAATAAACATCAAAGAAACTTTATGTGCTTCTTCCACTTTATGGAAAAAAGCCAAAGAGGATAGAGCCTGTGTTGCTCCTTTTTCAAATAAACACAGTCTTTGTGAAAGGACATGTATGTAGTACCCAACTGCAGAGTTCTGTGTTTGAGTCATGTAGTGAGTGCAGGGTGCTTTTAGTGTTATTATGGGTTTTTCTTTATCAACTGAAAAAAATCTGAATGTAATTGGAATGTGTTATTTTTTTCATTTAGGTAGCGTCAGAATCAACATATTTTTCTAGAAAGCAGATGGATGTGATTGTCACAATTTTCATAATGTTTAAATCTGAATTCTTTTTTTTTTTACATAATGCCAGAGAGGTTGCAATTAAACGAAATTAATTGAGATAGACCAGGAAGCAGCACGTGTTGATGTTAGGGCTTTAGTGGCACTGCATATAACAGGTAAGTCTCACAAAAAATTGTTAAAATAGACAATCAATTTTCCTTTTGAAGTTAATATTATGTCTGCAAGGTTTTACATAATATACTGGCAAATTCTCAAACTTCCCACACATCATACAGACAAGAAATGTGAATGTCATTATTACTGCAAAGGTTTAACATCTGATGAAAAGTGCAATGTCATGGTTGCATGACTTTCTTTGGCCAGCAATGCAGAAACATTTTCACAGCATTCAATAAATGAATGAGCACCAGCAGAGAATAACACATTTTTTCTGCCCATTAATAAATTTTGCCAACAGATCCATTTACATATTTTGCTCTCTACTATTAAAACCTTCAGAGACCTTTGAGTCAACACCACTTCTTCAATCAATGATCTATCCTTCTCCAATTACTGTTGCATATTATCAAAGCTAGTTCTACCTATTCCTGGTCTAACCTTAACCGTTTCATTCAGTAACACCGGAGCTTTGTTAAAATCAACACAATCCCTTATTCTATTGCTATATTCTTTTACCATTTCAATTACTAGCCAGAAGTTAGATCTCAGATTTACACTATTTTATGGAACAATTGCAAATTACTCAACCTTAAGCATACAACATTAATGAATCTGTCAGATACAGTGGAACCTCGGTTCACGACCATAATTCGTTCCAAAACTCTGGTCGTAACCCGATTTGGTCATGAACCAAAGTCATTTCCCCCCATAGAATTGTATGTAAATACAATTAATCCATTCCAGACCGTACAAACTGTATGTAAATATATTTTTTTTAAAGATTTTTAAGCACAAATATAGTTAATTATACTATAGAATGCACAGTGTAATAGTAAACTAAATGTAAAAATATTGAATAACACTGAGAAAACCTTAAACAACAGAGAAAACTAACATTGCAAGAGTCTACGCTATAGCCTTACGAACTGCTCGCTGTAAACATTTTTTTTTGAAGAGTTTTAAGCACAGGAAAAAAAAACAAACATTTGAAAAATCCATAATTTAATAAACCACCAAGAAAGTAACATTGCAACAAATCACGCTACGAACCGCTTGCTAAAAAACACTTTTTTTAATGACTTTTAAGCACCGGGAAAAAAAATTAACATTTGAAAAATCCGTAATTTAATAAACCATGCCTTACCACACTATGAATGCCACTTCTCTTGCAAAACTTTTCAAACCATCCTCTACTGGCTTTAAACTCCTCACTTTTGCCACTCGTAGAAGGATAGTTTTGCAGCAAATCATAATGAATCTTCCTGGCTTTCTCGCATAACATCGCCTCGCTTACGCTGTCCCCAGCAAGTTGCTTCTTGTTCAGCCACACTAGCAACAGTTTTTCCACCTCTTCCAGCACTTGAGGCCTCTGCCTGGTTAACACTGTAACTCCTTTTGCAACATGAGCTACTTTAATGGCCCCTTTCTGCTTTAGAATAGTCGAAATCGTAGATTTTGACTTCTTGCACTCAGCGGCAAGATCAGTAACACGAACGCCATGCTCATACTTTTCAATAATTTCTTTCTTTATTTCGATTTCAGTTTTCTTCAAACCTTTCTTCTCACCACTCTTCACTTGCTTAGAAGCCATGGCTAACTGCAAAAGCACATGAATAATGTAGGACACAAAGTGTTCACAGCAAAAGCACGCATGTCTGACTGAGAACAATGCACAGGGAGAGGCTGAACACAGTAATTGGTGCGTATGAACTGGAAGGGAAATGAAATAGAGCACAAAGAGTTCACAGCGAAACCATGCATGCACGTTTAAGCACGCACGTCTGACCGAGAACAATTCAACACGTGCGGAAATCATCGGCGTGCACAAACCGAAAGGGAAACTGGCTTGTTCATATACCGAGTGTGTGGTCGTGAACAGATGCAAAAGTTTGACAAACTTTTTGGTCGTAAACCAATTTGTACATGTTCCGAGACGTTTGTGAACCGAGGTTCTACTGTATGTGTCTTTACCAGATCCGTAATACTACAATTTAGATTCCAGTCTCCACCCAGCCTGGACTTGGCTGAGGAGGAACACCGGCCTTGGTTTTATATTGAATTGCACATCATCTTCCTTTTTTATGCAGTTATTATAAACTCTACCTGTATGCATATTTTTTACCTTCTGTAAATGCTAAGCTCAACACTGGTCATTGAGTTTGTGTTCATCTTTTCTTCCATCTTGCCAGAATCAACATACTCTGTGACCTGTTTAACTCTTCTGGGTGTCTAATACTGACATTTTGTAGCTCTATTAAAACCTCTTGCTTTTTTCTTTTTTTATTCTTTTTGTATTTTTGTCATTGCTCAGAACATAGAGACATCTTCTCCTTCTTTTCTATTTTTGTCATCAAACCTTTTGACTCTCCTTCTCACTTTGTCTCTCTTACTAAAAACCTGTCTCTACTTTCAATGCCCTTATGTGTAAGGCAACACACTTACTGTATAAGCCTGTTCCTGTAACCTTTTTTTGGTTCAGTAACTTCTTCCCTTACGACGCCCTTTTTGACTGGGATGCCATTTATATGAATATTAAGCATTGTTCTAGAAAGCTACTTATTAACACATCCAACTAAACATTTTTTTATTGATTTTAATTAGAAGGAGATAACATTTCATACAAACAAGTCAAACTTAACAAAGCAAAGCAAAATTCAACCCCCACACAAAAGAAACAGAAAGAGAAGAGAGCCAGCAACTAAAGCTACTCTATAACAGGAACAAGAAAGGAGGGGTATCCTTTACCCCAAAATAGAAGTCTATAAATGCATCATGGTAGACTGTCTTACCAGCATTGCAAACTCCTCCAAAGGTCTGTCCATACAGTTTCTAAAATCATTGGAGCTAACCATCCTAAGCTTCATACCATCTGCTCAACCAGATGTTTGAGGATAGTTGAATCCATCGTCTCTGATGACACGCATCCTGCTCATCCCCTGTTTTCACTTCTGTCTTCTGGGAAGCGCTACTGAAGCTTCACCACTTGCTCCTACCACTTCAGCAACAGGTTCTTCCCCCATGCCTTAAGGCAACTGAACTCCAAATAGCATGATCCTACCTGCCCTGCACTGTAAAATGTAGCCACCTGCTGTTTTATGTGTAATTGTACTATTTCACTTTTTTTGTTCAACTCTTATTTACTGTATTTATGGATGTATTTATTGAGTTAATTGTGCTGTTTATTTATTTATCTATCTTCAAATACTATTGATTGATTGATTTTAATTTGAAATTTAACTTGAAATTTGAAAGTTATACATTTAACCTCCATTTAGGAGAAAGGGATGAGAGCCACCAACCAGAGTAAATCTTTTAAACCAGCAAGGAATGAAGTGCATCCTTTTTCATGATATAAAAGCTCATAATTTTATTTTATTCTATAATTTTTTTGCCAGGTTTTAAAAGTTTTGAGCAGATCCTCTAAGTGAGAATTTGAAGTTTTTTTCAATTTCAAATAGTATAAGTCATGAGTTACCCACTGACTTAAAAGAGGTGGAGTGGGATTCTTCCAATTGAGCAAGATAAGTCTATGTTCTAGTAGTGAGGTAAAGGCAATTACTGTTTGTTTGTCCTTCTCCACTTTAAGCCCATCTGGGAGTACACCCAACACAGCTTTTTAATGAGTTATGAGTGGTTGTGATACCATGGCTGTCTGATAGGCATTCAAAGAATTTTATCAAAATGATGTTAATTTGGTGCATGCTCAAAACAAGTGACCCAGTGAGGGTGGAACTAGATTGCACTGTTCACAGGTTGATTCTTGCTCTGGATATATTTTGGACAATTTTAAATGAGATAATTGTACTCGATAAAAGATTTTCAGTTGAATCACTGAATGCTTTGCACATATGGAGCTAGAGTGTGCATGGCTGCCTTCCACTCCTTTTCTGAAATATTAAGTGAAAGGTCTTTTCTTCATGATATCCTGGGATCTTTGAAAGGAAGGTGCTTTAAAATGTTGTTATATATTGCAGAGATCTTTTCTGAGTCTTAAAGACTGATCAGTATTTTTTTCTGGAATAGAAATTGGTGGGACTTAAGGAAAGTTGGACGGGTTCTGTTTAGCAACGATTCTAGCTTGAAAGTAGTGGAAAAGTTGTGTTGATGAGAAGTTAAATTTGAAGCTTAATGGTTCATAGGATGCAAAGGCATTATCTATGTAGAAATCTCGAAAGACTCTCTAAATCTAAATCTATTAATCAAAGGGATTTTCCAAACATTACATACTGTATATGTTTGAGAGGGTGGAAAAAGGTTGTTGTGTTGAGGTGCAACAGATAAAACCTCCATGTCCTAAAGTGTCTCCTAAATTGGTTCCATATTCTAAGTGAATGAAGGGCAATTGAATTATTAGTGTATTGATGATAATTTGTATTTTTTTTTATCGGGGCACAAAG
The DNA here is from genome assembly GCF_016835505.1 of Polypterus senegalus. Classification (NCBI taxonomy): domain Eukaryota; kingdom Metazoa; phylum Chordata; class Cladistia; order Polypteriformes; family Polypteridae; genus Polypterus; species Polypterus senegalus. The sequence goes on from NC_053157.1 coordinate 83,502,278, forward strand.
CAAGCAATACAAAGAAGTGCTGCAAAACTATAATTCTATTGCAGACCAGTCTTGTGTATATTTATCAGTTTGTGTCAATGTCCAGGTCTTTATGGCATGTATATTTGCCGCCCAGTAATAAAATTGAAAGTTAGGTAGTACCATGCCCCCTTCAGCTTTAGGTCATTGTAAAGTCATCCTTTGGATCTGTGGATGTTTTCAAATTCCAATTAAATGAGGTTATGATTAAATCTAATTCCTTAAAACAAGATTTGTTAATGTATATGGGGATGCTTTGAAATAGAAAAAGAAGGTTGGGAAGGACAGTGTTCATTCTCCTTGCTAATGTGAGATAAAGGTTTTGGTCTCATCCAATGTGAGAGATGAATCTCTAGAACTGAGCTCTTTTAGAAGAAGTTACATTTTACCCTTTTTTTACTATCGTTCCAAGATATTCTCTATTTACATTATACGCAAGTATAAATGAGTATGAGAACCAACAAAAGGGCTCAGAAAGAAAAGGATAAGGCAGCTAAAGTTCCATCAAAGTCTAAACTGGCTTCAGGTTCATGGTACAGCCTGCCAGAAACTGACCTGGAACAGATGGGCAAAGAAAAAGTTCTGCCAGGACCTGACACTGCACCATCATCCCCAGCCGACAGCAAAACTGCAAGCGATGCAGGTGAGGAAATTTTGTTGATTCCAGGAAGATTATGTGAACTGAGCATGGCCTTTTTATCCCTGCTGTCAACTGCAGCTACTACCTCCCCATGATGCCAGAAGAATGAACCCGAACCACACTTATAACTCTACCTACAGAGCACGGAGCAGACTGAAACTCTCTGTCCAAGCTAAAGTTAATGATTGCTGCACTTGGGGACATAAATGATATAAAGAGTTATATAAAGAAGGATATAAGGGTAATAAAGAAAAAAATAAAGAACCTAAAAAAGAAAAATGAGAAACTGCTTCAGGATTTAAAAGAGAAGTGGTTAAGTACTAAGTTTATTACAACTTTTACAGAAGTCCTAAAAAACTTTTGAAGAGATATAGGAAAATACAAGTAAGAGAGAGTGAAATTAGGATGTTTGCTGCTCAGCTTGAAGATGTTAAATGTTTATGACTTGTATGGAAATAGTTGAACAATCAACATCCACCACTGGCGAAAAAGCAATGACTGCAAAATCAGAATTCAAAGTGCTCACTGAAGTGCTCACTGACAAACTGGCTACATTGGAGGATAGATACAGAAGAAACAACATCAGAATTCAAAGTCTCCCAGAAAAATCTGAATGTCCAAGCCTAGTGAAATTCACAACTGAACTATTCTCAAAAATAACTGGAGAGGACTTCAAATTGGACACAGAGCTATCTGCAGCCTACTGTTTACATAGATTGAATGCCTCAAAACAGAGAAGCCTGATTGTCCATTTTGGCAAACTACAGGTTAAGGAAAACTTGATGTCTCTTCTCAGACTGAAAGGGATTATATTTGAAAATAACCACATTTGTATTTTCTCAGATTTCTCCCCTTCTAAAGCTGCCAAACATGTTAAATTTTACAGCATTAAACATCACGTGTGCAGAGCTGAAATCAGATACAACCTCTTGTCTATCCATCCATTATCCAACCCGCTATATCCTAACACAGGGTCACGGGGGTCTGCTGGAGCCAACCCCAGCCAACACAGGGTGCAAGGCAGGAAAGAAACCCTGGGCAGGGTGCCAGCCCACTGCAGGGTGCACAGACACACACACACACCCAGCACACACTAGGGACAATTTAGAATCGCCAATGTACCTAACCTGGGAGGAAACCGGAGTACTCAGAGGAAACCCACGCAGACACGGGGAGAACATGCATACTCCACGCAAGGAACAACCTCTTGTACCCTGCCAAATTGAAACTGGTTATTGAACGTCAGTTTTACATTTTTGCCTCTTTGGATGAAGCAGAAAAAGAGCTAAGAAGACTGATCCAGACATCCTTTTGAAAAATGATCATGAGGCATACCATGTTCTGGCAAGACAAAGAAGACTCTGCTTGCAACTTGTCACTTTGTCCATAATGCAACATTTACCATAACTATACATTCTGTTTCCTTTTTGACCACTTTTGTTTGTTTTTTTTTGGTTAAATTTCAATTATTATATATTATATAATATATATATATATATATATATATATATATATATATATATATATATATATATATATATATATATATATATATACTCAGCAAAAAGAAACATCCCTTTTCAGGACTGTGTATTTCAACAATAATGTTTTAAAAATCCAAATAACTTTACAGATCTTCATTGTAAAGGGTTTAAACAATGTTTTCCATGCATGTTCAATTAACCATAATCAATTAATTAACATGCACCTGTGGAATAGTTGTTAAGACCTTAACAGCTTACAGAAAGTAGGCATTTAAGGTCACAGTTCTAAAACGCAGGACACTAAAGAGACTTGTCTACCGACTGTGAAGAACACCCAAAGAAAGATGCCCAGGGTCCCTGCTCATCTGCGTGAACGTGCATTAGGCATGCTGCAGGGAGGCATGAGGACTGCTGATGTGGCTAGGGCAATAAATTGCCATGTCCGCACTGTGAGACGCCTAAGACAGCGCTACAGGGAGACAGGAAGGACAGCTGATCATCCTCGCAGTGGAAGACCACGTGTAACAACACCTGCACAGGATCGGTACATCCGAATATCACACCTGCGTGACAGGTACAGGATGGCCACAACAACTGCCCGAGTCACACCAGGAACACACAATCCCTCCATCAGTGCTCAGACTGTCCGCAATAGGCTGAGAGGCTGGACTGAGGGCTTGTAGGCCTGTTGTAAGGCAGGTCCTTACCAGACATCACCAGCAACAACGCCGCCTATGGGCACAAACCCACCTTCGCTGGACCAGACAGGAGTGGCAAAAAGTGCTCTTCACTGATGAGTCACGGTTTTGTCTCACCAAGGGTGATGGACGGATTCATGTTTATCGTTGAAGGAATGAGCGTTACACGAGGCCTGTACCCTGGCGCTGGATCGATTTGGATCGATGGCTAGGGCCATTCCCCAGAAATGTCCAGAAACTTGCAGGTGCCTTGGTGGAAGAGTGGGGTAACATCTCACAGCAAGAACTGACAAATCTGGTCCAGTCCATGAGGAGGAGATGCACTGTAGTACTTCAAGCAGCTGGTGGCCACACCAGATACTGACTGGTACTTTTGATTTTGAGCCTCCCTTCATTCAGGGACACATTGTGAAACACTTTTAGTTTATGTCTTATGGTGTTGACTTTTTTAGTGTTCATACAAATATTTACACATTAAGTTTACTAAAAGTAAAACAGTTGAAAGTCAGAGGACGTTTCTTTTTGCTGAGTATATATATATATACTGTATATATATATATATATATATATTCAGCTTCCTTTTGTGTTTATGTCACTGCTTAAACCAACAAATAGTAAGTTTTTCCTTGCCTCTACTTGGTATTCGCTAAAATTTTTCTTTTTCCCCATGCTTTTGCAATTGTCTTTTCACAGAACACAAAACATATTTTTGTGCATATGCACATTTCTGCTTTGGTTCGTACGCCATGTTTTACTGTAAATTCTACGCACTATGTTATGCATGAGGACCCTGGAAAGTTCTTTATCTACAGTGGTGGTAACATCTAATGCTGCAAAAATAATTTAACATTTTTTTTATGGATCATACAGTAACTTATCAGACTCACAGAGATTTTAAAATCAAAACCTAACAGCATATTCCTTTTGCTCATCAGTACGTCATAGTTACTCAAGAATTGATTATTTCTTCATAGACAATCATTTTTTGCCCATTGTCAAATCTTGTAAGTATGACACTGCTGTTATTTCTGACCACAGCCCTCTAATCATGGAGCTTAAATTACTATGGCGTACACACTCATCTTGTAGCTGACACTATCAGAATTACTAGATGCTATAAACTCACTTCAAAGTGGGAAAGCAGCATGTCCTGATGGCTACCCAATGGAATTTAATTAAAATAAAAATTCAAATAAGTTAGCTCAACTATTATTAGCAATGTTTGTAGAAGCTAGAAACATCAAAATTCTAACTCAAATTTTTTTCACCAAGCATTAATTGCTGTCTTTCCTAAGAAAAATAAGGACTTATTACAATATGCATCATACAGATCAGTCTCACTATGATATTAAGATACTCTCCAAAGTACTAGCCAGAAGGATTGAGAAAGTGCTATCTTCTGTAATATCACAAGACCAAATCAGATTTATAGAAGGCAGACACTTAGCTTCTAATCTTCTTATTATCTTTGGATGCAGAAGAAACATTTGTTATGGTTGAATGGGACTACCTATTCAAGACATTGCATAACTATACATTAGGCCCAAGCATATGTGCATGGATCAAACTACTCTATACTACTATGTACTAGTCCAGAAGACTCAGTTTATATTGTTTGTACTAACAACATTATTTCAGATAACTTCAAACTAGAATGTGGTACTCGACAAGGATACCCACTATCACCAGTGATCTTTGCAATTGCCATTGAGCTACTTGCAGTTTACTTTCAAAATGCATCAGAGATAAAGGGGATTATCAGAGAAGGACTTGAACAGAAAATATCACTATATGCAGATGGTATGATACTGTATATATCCGACCAACAAAACTCTGTGCCAGTAGTCCTTAAATCACTAGCAGATTTTTCAAAACATATCTGGATTCAAAATCAGTTTGAATGAAACTGTACTTTTTCCAGTGAACTCTCTAGCATACAATGTTAGACTGGATACCTTCCCATTTATCTTAGCAAATTTAAATACCTATGGGTAAATACAAGTATCACAAGCAAATATAAAACTGTATTTCTACAAACCTTTGCTGTATGCATGTATGCACATAAACAAGATGTGAATAGATGGTCTACCTTCCATCTCACATTAGCAGAGAGAACCAACACTGTCAAGATGAACATGTTTACTGCATTTATTTATATATCACTGCAACTGTGTTATAAGAATTATGCTCTTATACTGCATACGACAATAAAGATCTCTAATATATTCTAATCTCTGATGAAAAGACATCATAGATGATGTAATCCATGAATAAGAATGTTACTGCAAAAATAATGTAAAAATAATAAAAAAAGAACAGTCATACTAATATGTCATACAAATATTTAGAATACTATACTTTATTATCACACTTTTTTAGGGATGCACTACCCATAATGTAGTCAAAAGTTTGAAGTGTGTCTCTATGATCTATGAAGTTTATCTCACAATACACACTTTTACTCAAAATTAAATTGTAGGTATATCCCATGGTCTGATGATCAGTTTATCTTTAACGGCTATTGTGTGCTACTTCTATTTAAGCTATGCCAGCAAAAGATTGCATTCAATTTTAGAAAGTGCATGCTTTTATTTTGGGAACTTCGGACTGTAAAGAAAGTATAAAACCAATTGCCCTGAACATGGAAGTTCATCTATGGACAGATGGATGAAATCGTTTCTACCCGTGCCTAGAAAAATTCCTCCCACACTTCCAAAGCTGATGAAACCTGCTTCCAGGATCCCTACACCAGTATTGGGCTTTGTCAAGAGTTTCTTTCGTGTTTTTATCTGCAGTGCAAGCCAGCCTTAAAAGAAGATATGTGCATTCTTTCCTAAATGTTATTTTCCTTTCTTTGTCATGGAATTACCACTTTATCACTAGGCAGGGATATAGCATTTAATTTTATATATATTAAGATTTTGGTAAGGGAAAAAGGTGCAACCGCTAACTATCTTAGTCTCAGTTAGTGTGCGCCCCCTGCTGGATTCACATACTCATGGCATAAGGGGATTCTATATGTTATGGCATAGGCATCAGCATGAGATGTAGTTGTGAACATCCCTTCCTTAAATGTGCATATTTTAACACACTGCACTAAATCTATCCTTATGTGCATTTTATTTATATCCTGTAAGAATAAAATACTTCCAGAAAAAAATACATAAACGTATTGAGAATATGTCAGCAGGACAGAGAATGATCTACTTCAAGGTTGGTCTTGTGGGAGAAACTGTAGATTAGCATTGCTCAGTTTCACTTGGCTTTGACAGCTGAGGCGGATAGAAATAAAGAGGACAGCTATGTGACCCATAACAATGTCCTTATTGAATACTGTTGTACTTTACTTCCAATCCTGAGTGCAACATAAACTGGATAAATTAAAGGAAAATTTACTTTTAATGATTTAAAAAACATTATTTTCTAAAATGCTAAAGAATAAAACTGACAATTTATAAGTACATGTGTAATAAACATACTGTACATGTAAACCATTAAAAAAAAGGTGTAGAGATTTCATTCGGAGATACACATATATTAAGCACTAGCAAAATACCCGCGCTTTGCAGCGGCGAAGTACTGCCTTAAAATTTTTATTAAGAAGAAAATTAAACCTTTTTAAACTGAGGGAAAATATACCAATAATTATTTGTTAAGGATCTCTTTGTATATCACATTGTCAGTTCGGCCCTCCGGTTGTAATATGACCAAGCTGTGCGCTAAGCTTACTCTCGAGCATGCATCGTACAGTTGGCCATGTGAAAAGTAATCTTGTCTCAAATCTCACAGCTTGGATTGCTGCTGTCATAATCGGTTTGAGTTTCACGGTTTGTTTCAAGTACGACAGTATTTGCAGGACTTGTGTTGAAGTGACATTCGGCATCTGTCAAGCGTTGTAAGCATACAACCGGTTTCATCGATAACTTCACATCCAGCTTTTGAGAGTTTAAACATTCATAAACATCAAAGTGTCCACTACTGAAATCGTCACCTGTGAATCTAAGATGTTTAAGAGGCATTGGCGGTTGTCGAAAGGTGTAAAATATTTGGCCATTTCGATACACTTGAAAGCGACAACCGAACAATTGAGCGGCAGCCATCAACTCACATGCAGAACCATAGGTGAAGGGCTTAAGCATTTCACTCTTATAGTGCTCCTGTGTAGTATAATTATCTCCTGTACCGTCATCAGTGCACACCTTGAACCTGTCGCTGTCATTCAATACATAAGACACAATGTTCCTCCGGATATCAAGAGTGAGCCTGATATGTAACAAAGTTGATATGCAATATGTAACAAAGAGAAAGGAAAAGGCAGGTGCCATCTCCGGGCATGGAAACCACTCGGTAAGTGACAGTTCTTTGATTGATGGTGATCACCTTGATGGACATGTTAATGGGAGTACAGTTGTAACAATAAAGGAAATGGGTACCTGAACAATGTAAAGTAAGTCTAAAATACCTAAACAATAACTATAATCATAATAAACGAACAATAAAACTGCGGAGAAGCCGTGGATTAAATAAAAAGGCTGTAGTTATGAGCAGGGAGACGTGACTCCCGTGGCGAAGCAAGGAAGGGAATGTAGAGACCGGAGCAACAGGCGGCCTTATATAGGCAGGCAGCCAACAACGTGGGAGGAGCTGGGATGGGGGACGTATATAAGTACGTAAGTAGGATTCCGTTAGTGTTGGGAACTCGCGTACCAAATTTCTTGAAGATGGGCCCATAAGTAACAAAGACCGTTGGAAAGTTCAATATGGTGGCCGACAGTGGCGTCATACCACTGAAATAAGTATGTACATTGGTTTCGGTTAGCGCAGGGAAGCTGCCTACCAAATTTCGTGAAGATGGGGCCATAAATAAGAAAGTTCAACATGGCGGACGTTGCAACCGTTATGACCATTACGCGTAGAATTTTGAGATGAAACATGCTTAACTTTTGTAAGTAAGTTGTAAGGAATAAGCCTGCCAAATTTCAGCCTACTACCTACACGGGAAGTTGGAGAATTGGTGAGTGAGTGAGTGAGTCAGTCAGTCAGTCAGTCAGTGAGGGCTTTGCCTTTTATTAGTATAGATGAAAACCCAAGAGACAGTAATATAAATTCAACAATACATTAAGTAGTATAGTGAAAATCTTTCTTTATAATTTTATCACATATTATTTTTAGATATTTTCTTACGGTAAGTATTTCAAGGTAGCCATTTTATTGTTATCACAAGAATTCTCAGGTAGTTTGTGTCAGATTGCATTTGTATAACATTGAATAGACAATAGAGGTACTACCATTGGTTTAATTAATTTATTTATTAGTGTGTACCCTTTTAGGTCTGTTTGCATAAAACAGAGAAACACCTACTGAGATTACCACGTCTGCCTCTCTGCCTCATGAAACAAAGGAGCTGCCAGTTACTCATTTTGTTGAAATTTAGCATTCTTACCTCTATATTATAAAAAAAAATCTTGGAAGACTTAGAAGGAGACGATATGTGATTTTCTTGGAGACACTTTAATGTCCCAGGAGACAAGGCAGTGAGACAAAAGGACAGCTGCTGTACAGGTTTTTAAATGATTGACGCACAGCGCAACAAGAAAAACACGCAGCTTGAAATCAAGCAATCCCACCCCCTTCACAACGTGAGTGGCAAAGATGTGAACTGGCTGGCGTATAGCACGTCCCGGGTGGGAGGGGTGGTCAAGCGAAGCGAGCGGTGGCAAAGCCCCCCAGTTCTTTAAGAAAATGTGACAATACAGTTCAATTCTTGTTGAGATATCTTGAACACAGTATGCTGTATAAACTCAGTAATTAATAATAATTAATTATTTTAATTAAAGTCAGTAATTAAAATACATTGCAAAATTTCTGCAACTTATCTTACTTATTATAAAAGAGAAACATTCTTTGTAATTTCAGTTATGTTTTTAACATTTTTTTACAGCTTCTAATTTAACTTGAGAGTTCACTTCTCTTTTACCTTTATGACTATGTCTTCTGACAGAAAAATTGATCCCAAGTACAAGTTGGTGAAATGCTGTGAGAGACGTGTGTGGGCATCATACACCACTGTCACACCAGTTCAGTTTTACTGTCAGTTGAGATTAAAAAGAAAAAGTCACTTGTCTAGAAATGAATGCATAAGGAAGTGTTGTTGTCTTAGTATAGAGTGAACAAATATGTACTTAGTATTTACAGTATATTAGACTTGAAACTACCTCACAGCAGAAGCTTTTGCTAAATATGTTTCAGTATTTTTCTGACACTATAATTTAGCAGCATTGCTCCAGATTTCCTCTCCATTGCGTTCAAAAGTAGAGAATTATTTATCCTGAGACTTAACCACAGTTTAATTCTCTTTTGAAAATGTTATGTGTAAGAAATTTGAATTACAGTTAGTCAAAGCCCCTCCACAAACAACCAACAACAGGACATCGATCAGTTTAATTTTTAAATAATTTCACCTGGAATCTGCTCTCTAGAAAAGCTATTGAGCCACCACAAACATATTATTACTGCATTCTTAATTACATGATATTGTAAAGTGCTGTTAATAAGCATGTTTTAATGTAATCTACAAATACTTGTAGTTGTCTTCTATTACCACTATTGTTTGATTATGGTTTACTGTTATCAAAGTTCAAAAACAAATTTGATATTTAAATAATAATAAATAATATTTTATTTAAATAGTGCTTTTCCCATGCTCAAGGTGCTTCTTTCTCAAAAAGAACAGCAGGGAATATGTAACATTCAATACAAATATTTTCTGCATGGAGCACTAAACAGATAAATACAGGATATACAAAGTATTAAATTGAATAAAAGACAATTTACCAGAGTAAAATACTAAATTCAATACTAAAAAAAGCCTGAACAAATAACATAATTTGTGATATAACACACACATAAATCATCCTGAGCAAATAGACAGTGAGGTAAACTGAAGGAATATTAGGTTAAGTTAAAAACCTGCCTGAACGATGAGCTTTAAGGTTTTTTTTTTTTAAAGAATGAATTGTGTCAGCTGATCTAAGTAATTTGAGGAGGTCATTTCAAAATCCGGGTGCTATACAGCTGAAGGCCATGTCACCTACAGAGGTTAATGAGGGGCACAACAAGCTTGCCAGAATTACAGAACCTTGGTGGGTAAACAGGATCTTAGTGATGGAGGAGGTCACTGATGTAATCCGGTGCAAGGCCATTTAAAGCTTTGTGGGTTGTTAATAGAATATTTTAATTGACTCTTTGAAGTACCTAAAATTGTAATATTGTTCTATTTTCCAATCACTTAACTCAGTCCACATATTTTCTAACTTGCAAATATTAATAATAATTTATATAAAGAAAATTACTAATTACTTAATTAGTAATTAAAACATAATAATATGCTGTGATCTTTGCAGAGTCAATGGAGGCTCTGATTGGGGCTCTCTAGAGACTGGCCAAGGAGTCTGAGTGTTGTGGATAAAAACCAAGATCCAGGCCTTTAATGACCTCTGAGGCACAGCCATCAGCAGTGTTGACTGTCTGCAGAGAGAGTGTCGACCTTGTCGAGAGGTTTACTTACCTTGGCAGTGACATTTAAAGCTCTGGTAACTCTTCCTATGAAGTCAGTAGATGGATTGGGAGAGCATGGGGGGGTCATGAGGTCACTGGAAAGGGGTTCATGGCATTTCCGATATATATGCAAAAGGGCGAAAGTCTTTAGAGTCCTGGTGATTCCTATCTTGCTATATGGTTGCGAGACATGGATGCTATCCAGTGACCTAAGATGAAGACTGGACTCCTTTGGTACTGTCTCTCTCTGGAGAGTCCTTGGGTACCACTGGTTTGACTTTGTGTCAAATGAGCAATTGCTTATGGAGTCCCGAATGAGGCACATTACCTGCATTGTGATGGAGCATCAGTTATGGCACTACGATCATGTGGCGCAATTCCCAGAGGGTGATCCAGCTCGCAGGATCCTCATTGTTGGGGAAGTTCAGTTCCAGAGGATGGGACTGGACTGCGTGTTTGCTTTAGGGGTTGCCAACCAGGATCCTAAGCTGTTTTGTCATGTGGTGATTGTGGCAATGCACTGTACTAGTGTATGCCCCCCAACTTGACTTCACTTGACTTGATAATATTCCGTATGTTCCTAAAATTTAACAAAGTAAGGCAGAAACATGAACGAATACATTTTGTACTATTATAATATGCTCTTAAAAGTCTTTTCAGAGTGCAGAGAAATGGCTGTGTATTCCCTGAGCAGACAATGCTGGGACATTTCTGCCTGCTGCTGCTCTTACATCTATAATTTATTAGCAGCATTCAAAAAAAGCTAGGCCAACTCAGTGAAACAGGAGGTGATGACCAAGCAGTGTCCTCTATGTTTTTCTGAAGAGTCTGCAATTGTATTCTTCAACTATTACTTTATTTTTTTATTTCAACATACTATATAATTCAAAGATAAGCAAAAATGCATGCTATTTACAAGGTTTGTGACATTCATAGACACTGTGAGATGATTATCATGCCAGTTAGCTGAAGTGTCATGTAAAGAAATAAAAATTAATTTTTAATTTTTCAGGTTTTTTTTTTTATACATGTGTTGTACTCTTAATACGTGTCTGTCCTGGACATTCCTTTCACCAGACTCCTATAGTTAAAATATGGCTAATATTCCTTGAAAAAGATAATTACAGGGCCACACTTCTGTGAAGTTTATTTGTTATTGGTATTAATTCAGCCAGGCCTTCATTAGAAATATTGCTAGTGTCCTGCTTTTCTGATGTTTCTAGTGTTGCTTGTAATTTCTTAACTTCTGCCTGTGCTTTTAAACTTGAATTTTCATCTTTATTTGTCCTTCAATGCCTCTATTTTCTCTCTCTCTCCTTGTTCTGAAAAAATGTATTAATGTTTTAAATAATGACATGGACAAATAGTAGTTCATTGACTCTTAAGTGCACAGTCTTCCAGTGTACCAGATTTTCAGTGGACGGTATCTCATTAGAATATTAGAAAGTTTTAAACGAGAACAGACAATTCAGCCCAACAAAACTAGCCACTTAATTCCTCCAAAATAACATCAAGTTGAGTTATGAAATACCATAACTCTGTACCACATTATATAGTAACTTTTTCAATGTGTCTATGGTTCTCTGTGTGAAGAAAAACTTCCTAATGCGCGTGAAATTTACCCTTAACACTAGAATTACCATAGCCTACAAAAAACTTGTAAATCCGGTCCACCTTAAATCCTTGCTCACCTCTCCGTCAGCACCTTTTGTCTTGTAAATGTGTCGATAAGCAGCAAAAAGCCTGGTATCCCATCTCCCCGCCCACCGCTGCAGTTCATTTCGCAAAGAAGTTTCTCTGTGCTCAGTGTTTATCTTCGAGTGAAGTGCTGGAGCTTTATAAGCTAAAAAAGTACATCATTATATGGAATACATACATTTCATGTGTGTTCAGTCTCATCAACAATCTCTGTAAAAACCTTGTTGACACAGAAAAGTTTTCATGTTTTAGTAATAATTGGAAAAATGTAGACATGAGAAGTATAATGTGTGAAGCCTGAAATACAAATACAGGGGGTCCTCGGGTTACGACACAGTTCCTTTCCTACAACAGTGATGTAACCCGAATTTTGGTGTAAGTTGAAACACACTCTAGTCTAAGTCACTTACCTATCTTAACACATTTGCAAAATCATAATCTAGAACATTAAAACACAAAATCCAAGCCTGAGAAAAAAGAAAAGGACATAAATATACTGTACTGTACACTGTACTGTAGTAACAGAAAAAATGAGTGTAAAAAAATCCTTACCTTTATTCCTTCTCATGTCTCAGTTTTTTAAAGTTTTTATGGGAGTGAGCGTTGTAAACTCAAAACGTTGTATGTCGAAACGTTGTAACCCGAGGACCCCCTGTATGAAACAAACACTTTCACAAAAGGTACACATATAACAAAACAATTGCACTTTTATTCAAGAATTTATCTGAAGAAAAAAGAAAGCAGTTTACGGTAGACGGTTGATACGACAGCTTGCGTGGTGCTAAAAACTGCTGCCTTCCAATCAAGAGGTCGCAGTTTCGATATCAGCTGCTTCCCAAATTTACCATTTTGAGTAGTGAACCGCTCTTATTGTTTATATTATACAATAAAAACATACACTTGATTTGCGTCTGTGAATCCATAGTACTAGTATTATAGTAGTTTTTTTTTTTAATTTTATTCTCTCACTCACATTCAAGCTAACCACACCACCCCCCGATCTGTGCATGACTGAGAATGACTGTGGATGTGAATTTTTTTAATTCAGTTTTATTCAGTGTTCCTGCTCAAACTAAACGAGTATGCACCTTCTGATCCATGAAGTCAAAGCCACACTGACAAAAAGAGAGACTCTGTTATATATGACATTTGGAGTAATTCATTTTATGACGTGTATTGTACATTTCAGAAAAACGTTGTTGCACTAATGCAACATTATATTCATTTGCATACTTTCATGCAGTTGTAGTCATGACATGACTGCGTTTGTTTGGCTTAGCACACCATTGTTTTTCTTGTGAAATTCCCAATAAGTTTGATGTGTCACATGACCCTCTTCCTATTGAAAAAACAAAAGTTGGATCCAAAATGGCCGACTTTAAAATGGCCACCATGGTCACCACCCATCTTGAAAAGTTTTCCCCCCTCACATATACTAATGTGGCACAAACAGGAAGTTAATATCACCAACCATTCACATTCTATTAAGGTGTTTCCATATAAATGGCCCACCCTGTATATAAAGTAAAGTAAAGTAAAGTATTTTGTATAAGTTTTAAAAAAACATCTAGCCTGGACACCTGTGTCCAATGTGAAAACAAAACTATTAAAACTTAGAAATATGTTTGCTTTTGAGTGTTACTGAGTATTGATTTCCATTTTGAGATTGCACACATATATTTTTTAAAACAATGCATCAATGTCATTGCAGGAAGAAAAAAAACAAAACATTTTTGTGAGATTCAGCCATTTTAAAAGAAGATTGTCTGTCCACTTCACTTCACTGCACATCTTCTTCCTCAGCACCCTTTAGGGCCAGGGGCATTTTTCTACCTTGAAGAGTAATCTCCAAGTGCTGTTATTGACATTTCCAAATTCTGATGTCCAGATGTGAACTCTGTCTGTACTGAAAGAAGTCAGACTTGCATTCACTTGCATTCTTTCACCATACAGATGCTTGTTCCTGCCATTAAAAAAATGTATGTATTATTTTGCAAATACAGTATATTGTCTACTGCTGCCACTATCATCATGTACACCTTTGCCTCTGTGGCCAAGCAAGAGAAAGGATGAGAACACAAAGAGCATGCAATCAAGTGACAAGAACTGATACACATACATTTAGTTTTAATCAGGTTGAAGTTTAGTAAATTTAATACAGATGTTTTAGCATAGGCAAAGTGGTAGGGGAGAGTGGTTCTGCTCAATTCTTCTATTACCTTATCACAAGAAATACCAAGTCTGCATGTGTTGTAAAACTTGACAACTGGTTTGTTGGTCCTCAGTCTTTTTCGTTGTGGTTTGACTGTATTGCACACTCTGCCTTTTTTATTCTCTCACTTACTTTTTTATCATGAATGCACACAATACATCATGAGAAGTAATGCTGAGTGTTGACTGGCCCTGTGAACTTAGCCAGAAATGGTATGTAGTGCAGGTGGCTTGGCTCTGGCAAGATAAAACATATTATTTCCAGTTTACTTTTATTGTCACGAGCATGCCTCAGAAACACAGAAGGCACATTGTTTTAAATCAAAATATTTGGTAAATTTAAAGGCTTTTGTTTTCATAATGGACCGCTGTTGTCCTTTGCTTCCATTATAAAACACTAGCTAATACCCATGGTTTCACTTGTGTAGATCTCGTTTAATAAATTGGCTGATATAAAAATATGGACACAATTTTATTTCAGTTTTAGATTATGTTACAAGTGTGCACAGTACACAAAAATCACACAAAAGGTGCAAATATGTTGAGTAAGGAACTTCAATACTTCTCTCAGGTTTCAGAATGAATAGGGAACTAGTTGAGCTCACTGTGGAGCATGCCACATAATGCTGGCCATAAGAAAAACAATCATCCCTCAAATCCAAATCCTGCCTCTTTTGTGCTTTATTGATAGACACTGCAAAACACACTTGGAAATTGCAGCCATTTGAATTGAAAAGGAAAGGCAGATAGTACAAGAGGAATACATACGGTAGTATAAAGACAGTTTCTTCCTGACCAGAGCCAGTAACGATATATGCTTCAGTTATATTTTTGTTTAAAGCTTTTATTTGCAGTCTTGTGCCATTACACAGTTCAGGAGGATTTAAGCTTCTCAAAAGTATAACTGGTGCTCCTATATTAAAAATAACTTTGTGCAGAGGAATTCCTGGAGGATTGAGCGTATGCAAGAACTCCACTGAATAGTGTACAGCCTCTTCAGCCTCTACTACTGAGTCAATTGAACAATATGTCATCTCGTGTGCTTTGCTAAAAGACAGTTATTGATTCCCATAGCTTTGTCTTTTTTAAGCGTTAATACACGTATAGCTTATTCCCTTAGCCAAGATACAGGTTTAGATGGTAAGTTTCTATGTCAGGATTTATCTTCTCCATTAATATCTCTATGTTGTCTATTAAAGTAGATAAATTGTCCAGGATCTTTATTTTTCATTCTTTCTCCTCTATTCTACTGTTTCCTAATTTCAATAATAGATCTGAAAACTCTTGTGCTTTCAAATCACCCATCAAATGCAATCTCATATTTTTTTTTAGGTCTCAGTATTTTTCTTCGGCCACATATAAAGCGGGTAGTTTCACATCCTTGGGGTAGGAGTTTCACAAAATATGTTCATATCTCTCACCTACACCCTAAAACAAACCTCCATGCCAAATTTCGAAATTCTAGGACTTGGGGTTTAGAGATCTAGTGATGAATCAGTCACTGAGTTTTCACTTTTATAAATACTGTATACTGCTCAAAAAAATTGATGGAACACTTTTTAATCAGAGTATAGCATGAAGTCAATGAAACCTCTGGGATAACAATCTGGTCAGTTAAGTAGCAGAGGGTGTTGTTAATCAGTTTCAGCTGCTTTGGTGTTAATTAAACTAACAACAGGTGCACTAGAGGGGCAACAATGAGACAACCCCGAAAACAGGAATGGTTTAACAGGTGGAGGCCAATGAAATTTTTCCCTCCTCATCTTTTCTGGCTGTTTTTTCACTAGTTTTGCACTTGGTTATGGGCAGTGTCACTATTGGTAGCAGGAGGCGATACCTGGACCCTACAGACGTTGCACAGGTAGTCCAACTTCTCCAGGATGGCACATCAATAGGTGCCATTGCCAGATGGTTTGTCTCCCAGCACAGTCTCAAGGGCATGGAGGAGATTCCATGAGACAGACAATTACTCTAGGAGAGCTGGACAGGGCTGTAGAAGGTCCTTAGCCCATCAGCAGGACTGGTATCTGCTACTTTGGGCAATGAGAAACAGGATGAGCACTGCTAGAGCCCTACAAAATGACCTCCAGCAGACCACTGGTGTGAATGTCTCTGACCAAACAATCAGAAACAGACTTCATGAGGGTGGCCTGAGGGCCTGACATCCTCTAGTGCAGGGGTGCCCAATGCCTCAATCACGATCGACCGGTAGATCGCAAAGGTAGTGCAGGTAGATCGCGTTACATTCAAAAAAAATTTTTCATCATATATCCTCCCTATGGCATTTGCCACTTGATTGACATACAGGGCAGCCAGTCTGAGATCTCTTCTCTTCTAACACACTGGTCATCCCCTATGCACGATCAAACGCGCAAGCTATGGCAAAATTCCAGCTATGATTTAGTTAGCTTTCCAATTTATATTGACTAAAGAAGGGATTTAAAAAAAAAATGTTTGGGGAGGGTATGGACTGGATGTGGAATTGGAAGAGGATTTTTTTTTCACAATGTCACAATCAAAGTGCGTTTGTCTGATCTGTCAATCTATCATTGCTATTCCAAAGAAGGAAAATGTGGAAAGGCACTTTCGAATTGTTCATAAAAACTACGAAACTGACATCCTTCCAAAAAGCGATCTGAGAAACAGAAAGGAGAGAGAACTAAAATCGCAGTGAATCAGACAGCCGTCATTTTTCACTCGGCTGAATTCAAAAGCTCCTTGAGTGCATTATTTGGCTCTACTTATTTATGCGAGTCAACCTTTTCCCACATGACGATTCAGGTACGAAAACATACATTTTATGTATAAAGTATACTCAGTATATATATATATATATATATATATATATATATATATATATATATAATTTTTAATGTAGGTAGATCATTTCAACCTGGTAATTTTAAAAGTATCTTGCAAGCCGAAAAAGTGTGGGCACCCCTGCTCTAGTGCAGGGGTAGTCAATTATAATTTAAGGAGGTCCGGATAGAGAAAATTTCCTCATGTTCAGGTCTGCAGCATCATCATGTTTAAGTTGCATTATAATTTTTACATTACAGTTAATTTATATATTTTGAAGTAGCATTGCCATTGTATCAACATCTGAAGTCAATGACTCAAATCAAACGAAGAAAGTGCAATCCCATTTCAACAATATTTATTTTCAGTGCAACTCTGGACTCTGGAGGGCTACATACAATAAAATAAGTAAAAATAAATAACAGTAAAAGTAAGTAAAAGCAAGGTAAGTTTGACATTCAACTGAGAACTATAAATAATAAGTACTTTCATAATAATAATGATAATAAGTTTTAACGTTTCAACAAAAAAAAGACTTGGCCTTATATAATAGCACATTTTCATACAAAAAAATGTAGCTCAAAGTGCACAACTGAACAGGCATAACCAGTTTCACAGTAAATCTAATCATCTTTAAATAACTGAACCTACAGTATCTTCCCCTCCTTCTTTCCCTTATATCTTAACGCCTACCTTCTCTTGTTCAGTGAGAGGAATGAGCTCTTGCTTGGTCGGCCAGGATTTTAAATCTTGGCTAGAATGGTGTCAGTGCCATCCTCATGCATGTGTGAAGATTGTCATCACTGAATGTTTTTTGTGACGTCCCAAAATCCATGCATCTCTGAGGGAAGACTTGTTGGCCAGTAAATGAATGTGTTAAAATCCTCGTTGACCAATCGTTAGTTGGCTTTAAGATCGCTTGTTTTCTGCAGCCTAACTGGCGAATTTAGTGGGTAACTTTTCTCAAATGTAATTTTGGGCTTAGTTTCGTAGTGTTGTTTCACATTCCCACTTTTAACCACTGCCACCATCTCAGAGCAGATGAAACAGAGCGGTTTCAAGCTTCCTACGGGAAGAATGAACATAAACGCCTTGGTCCATTCTGGATTAAAACCCCGGTTTTCAGTGTCAAGCTTCCGCCGTTTAGCAAAAGCCATGGCACGTTGACTATTTCATCGCTTTTCTCTCTCTTGTCTTCTCACTTCTGTATATTTTTTTCTCCATGTCAATGCCACTGCCACAAGAGTTCCAGCTGTTTTCACTCAGAATGCAGGTTTTCCGCTCCTTTATTCAGTCAAGGCCCACCCTACTCTGCCTGTGATTGGCTGACATTCTTGCCTTCACTTTGACCAATATCAGTCTTCATGCTTAAACCCAACCAACTCGAACCCACAAAGGCAACAAGTATTGGTCAATCAGAGACACGTAAGAGGTCCCTTTCACTGAGCAGCGGTGTAGAAACACTGTCAGAAAAGAGTCGCTGGTAAAAATGTAATCTCAACCAAAACTAAATAAAACTCAATGATATGTCTGGGTCTGGACAGAACAGAGTCTGAGTCCAGACACGAACCACGTATTAGTGACCTGTGCTCTAGTGGGCCCTGTGCTCACTGCCCGGCACCATGGAGCTCTATTGGCATTTGCCATAGAATACCAGAATTGGCATGTTCACCACTGACGCCCTGTGCTTTTCATAGATGAGAGCAGGTTCACCCTGAGCACATGTGACAGATGTGAAAGGGTCTGGAGAAGCCATGGAGAATGTTATGCTGTCTGTAACATCATTCAGCATGACCAGTTTGGTGGTGGGGCAGTGATGGTCTGGTGAGGCGTATCAATGGAGGGACGAACAGACCTCTACAGGCTAGAGACTGCCATTAGGTATCAGGATGAAATCCTTGGACCCATTGTCAGACCCTATGCTGGTGCAGTGGTTCTTGGGTTCCTCCTGGTGCACAACAATGCCCGGTCTCATGTGGCATGAGTATGTAGGCAGTTCCTGGAGGATGAAAGAACTGATACCATTGATTGGCCCTCACACTCACCTGACCTAAATCAAAAAAGAACTCCTCAGGGAAATTATGTTTCGGTCCATCCAACACTGCCAGGTTGCACCTCACACTGTCCAGGAGCTCAGCGATGCCCTGGTCCAGATCTGGGAGGACATCACCCACCCAGGACACCATCCGTTGTCTCATTAGGAGCATGCCCCACCATTGTTAGACATGCATACAAGCACGTGGGGGCCATACAAACTACTGAGTATGATTTTGAGTTGCTGCAATTTAACTTCAGCAAAATGGACTAGCCTGCCGCATCATTTTCTCACTTTGATTTTCGGGGCGTCTTTGAATTCAGCCCTCTGTAGATTGATAATTTTCATTTCCATCAAACAATGTGGCATCCTTTCATTTCTAACACATCACCCAGTCAGTATAGATTTCCAGCATGATTTTTTTCCCATTGACATCTGATGTATTTTCAAAGTGTTCCTTTAATTTTTTGAGCAGTTTATATAGATAAGAGAAGTCTGATTATTTTATTTAGAATTATAAAAGAAATGCTTTACCTTATAATACACAGTTTTATGTGGCTAATTAACATCTATTGTGGAAAAAAATATTTTGAAGGATAAGTTTACTATTTTTAAAGTTAAAATAGGTGTTGGATTAGCACCTCTAATTTAATATTTGACAAAAAATAGTACAAAGCTCACTTTTTAATGAAGATTTAACTTCTTGAAACAAAAAGCTATCGGGGAAGAGTAAAGCAGCACATATTAAGAGTCCAAAAGTGAAAAAGGAATCTGGGTGAGTCTTGGTTACTGAGTTCTTTGCTCAGATGTTAACCCATTGTTGTGGTTCAGCCAGTTTTATGCTTGGCTCAAGTGTGTTTTCTGTTCATTTAATCTTTTTGTTATCTTTACAACAATATTTTGTAGATTGTTATGTCTTGGTTTGTGTTCTTTCTGTATTTTATTTAATATATGCTTTTGTTTGATTCTCTGTTTTTGCATTATGATTATTTTATATTTATTTGACTCTTCATGTATGTGCCTTGTGTGATTAAATTAGATCCGAAAGGGGTGTTGCTCCCTGATTCTGCAGCTGTAAGCCAGGCAAGAGGGCACTTTGGCATTGATTTCTTTAAACAGAATTTTTTGTAAGTCAGTTGTAAACTGATCTTATTGCTTGTTTAAATTTCAGCTTTTTTAGTGTTTTTAATTCTCTAAATATCATTTGTTTTTTGTTTATTTTGCCTTTTTTTCTTCATGGGCTAAAGCCTACTTACACTTTTGAGGGATAAGCGTATTTTGATTTCTAATCCACATTTTATGCCTGGTTCTTGATTTTTGGGCACTAGCCCGGGACTAGCCTCAAGTTGTGCATTTGTATGCAGGCTAATACAACAATTACACATAGTCAAAAGAGCGTGGCAGATGAGCTTTGGCTCACATTATTCAAATATTATTTACAAAATTAGTCCAATAATTTGTAAGTAGAAAAACTGGACAAAAAGACCTTGGTAGATAAAAGACTCTTGTACCTATCCTTCAGCTTTGTCTCGATGTTTGTACTTGAAAAATGTCCTTGTCTCAGAGAGTCAAAATCAGGCTTAATCATTCTAATATATTGTTCAGCATTAAGTAAAATGTTTTTTCATATACAATCTAAATACTTCTATATACTTTTAGAAACACAAACTGAATTTAGTTATTAAGTTGTAAATATAGCAAAAAAGAGCAAAGATCTGTTCAACAATTTAGTCTAAAAAATAGTGATATATAGATTATCATGGCTCACTATATAGCTGTTACCCTTCTTTCTGTGATCTTTTGCAGCTTCCATTAAATTATGCAATTAAAAAATCCATGTACTGCCTTGCAGTTAGGAGACCTGGTTTCGCTTCCCAGGTCCTCCCTGTGAGGAGTTTGCATATTCTCCCCGTGTCTGTGTGGGTTTCCTCCGGGTACTCCGGTTTCCTCCCACAGCCCAAAGACATGCAGGTTAGGTGCATTGGCGATTCTAAAAATGGTCCCTGGTGTGTGCTTGGTATGTGGGTTAGTGTGTGTGTGCCCTGTGGTGGGCTGGCGCCCTGCCCAGGGTTTGTTTCCTGCCTTGCACCCTGTGTTGGCTGGGATTGGCTCCAGCAGACCCCTGTGACCCTGTAGTTAGGATATAGTGGGTTGGATAATGGATGGATGGATGTACTTTATGTGTAAACAAAAGATGCATCATTGTGGTTGCATGTTTTGTATTTCTTTCCATCTGCTATTTTTAAGCCTTTAATAACTTTGTCATTGTAACCTACCCATAGTTGCTGCATTAAAAAAAGTCAAACTGCATGCCTTCTTCAGTGTGGCAGTCTGGTGATTACAAAAGGAGTCTAGCTGTTTGTCAAATTATATGAGGTGCATAATGAGGACAGAAAAGCAAAACAGCTCCTTTCTAGTGGCTGATCTTCAGCAGGATGGAACAACTACTACCACATCCCAGTCCAACATCCCCATATTTCATAATATATAGCAAGATCAGAAAGCATTTTCCAGTCATTTATTCGTGACTAGACCTTGTGTCTCTCATTTATCTAAACCCAGTGTGCAGCAGCCATTCTTGAGCGTGACAGCAGAGCAGCAATAGCTCTTACTGAATCTGTTAGTGCATATATTTATTATATATATATTTATTATATATAAAACCTCAGAAAGGCATGATTGTGCAACAGCGGTTGGTTTAGCTGCAAGCTTGGGCATGTTCACACCCAAGATCTCACATTAAATTTAAATGCTGGTACCAAAGGCTTTCTCTGCTGACATCTTCTATCAATCGTCTTTAGTGCCATAGAATAGACAAGGTGTGTCTGCAGATTCTTAAGCAAAATACATTTTTTTAACAATCACATATCTTGTATTGTAAAGCATAACTCAGGTGAATATTCTTTCTATCAACAGATAATTATGTTTTGCCAATACAAACACTGCAGGGCAAGAATGGTCAAAGAGATTCTTCAAGAAATTTGGGAATGTTATGCTGCTTGTCACAGTCTGAGATGAGCTTGTGGTGATCAGAACTATCAGCCAGCAACACCTTGTTCTGTATAACATGATAC
The DNA here is from genome assembly GCF_016835505.1 of Polypterus senegalus. Classification (NCBI taxonomy): domain Eukaryota; kingdom Metazoa; phylum Chordata; class Cladistia; order Polypteriformes; family Polypteridae; genus Polypterus; species Polypterus senegalus. The sequence continues at coordinate 83,524,492 of NC_053157.1, forward strand.
TTTGGAACCCTGTAACCTCACCCTTGTGAGAAACAGAAAATGACTGACTTAGACAGGTTCCCTCACTGATATAAAATTGTTTTCACTGGGCCTTCACAGGTGACTAATCACCCTAAAAATGATAGGACTTGAAAAGCCTTACTGTTAAATACCATAAGAGATACAACATTTGACAGAGATTGCTGAATTTGACCGCTTAGTCAAATAGCTAGGCTCTGAGTCAGCCGAGTACAGGAAATACATAATAAGGGCAATGTGACCTGTGTAAGAAATGAGCTTCACTCTCAATTTAGCAGTTGAATTCAGAAAGCTCATTATTGATTCACATGCACTTTTGAAAAACAGCAATACAGCAACAGTATCAACTGCTCTATTGAGGCAGTCTCAGCAAAAACTTTACAACATGAAGCAATGAATCTACTGATTAGGTTCCCAAACTGCAAATAATCAAAGGGTTCTCTAATTATGATTTATTGCTCTTACTTACTCTGCCAGCACTCATGCTTATTCACTAGTACTACATCATTTGCCTTTGCCAGTGTAAGTTTCCCTGTGTTCCCCATGGTGTGATGGAACTCTTTCCTGGCATTGCATTGTATGCACTTGCGTTCCATTCTATGGCATGAACCATGTACCATAATGTCACATGTTTAAATGTAGAGCTGCATTATAGTCAGAAATGTTAACTCAGATGTCACCGAGTAAGAGGAGCTGTATGAAATTTGGTCAAACTCATTTCAAGGGTTTTTGCACCTCAACATCTCTAATTCCTTATGCGTATTTATCCTTGGCAGAAAGGGATTTACATCATTTTAGAGGCTTCCATTAAAGATAGATGTCTATGGTCGAACACACAAAGATTGTTAGTTGTCTCCATACCTGGGACATGGTTGGAGATTTTGACTCCACTAACTTCCCTAGAGGGGAGTTTGCCGCAACAACATTAAACAATAACTAAATCTCAGAAGAAAGTTTAAATTAATAGGACCAATTTAAATCTCATAATTAGCTGATCTAGTAATATCAATGGCAACCTCACACTGAATGTGAACACAAACAACATTGAACACCTTTGTGCTCAATGTTCCCGCATGTCAGTGCCTGCATTAGGCCAGAGCAATGCACTTAAAATTATGTGCTGGTGTTGTAAGCACATATACCATCTGCATGGCGGTGTCCTGTGGATAATGAGGAACTATCGCTAATGCGAAACTACAAGTTACAGTAAGTCTTGTTTTAATCTGTTCCATTGCACTATACATTGTTACTCACTAAAAGTTGAATCTGCAATACGGAACAGGTGAGCGTACACAAAGCTAAACATTTACCGTTTTCCCCTTGGCATGGTGAGAGTTTTTAAAAAAGATGTATTATATTCTCAATGTTCCTCTGGCTTAACTTGCCATTTCTGTTTTTTATTTATGTTGCTTGTTGAGAGAAAGCCTTGCTTACCAGTATAGGGTGGTAGGCAGACATTATCACTGGATAATGAGCTAATCTGTCACAGGGCACATTTACACACAATCTCTCATACCAAATAATCCACAGATAAATTGTTATTATTATGTAGCACCTTTCCAGTGTGCAAATTGTTCACAAAAATTCAAAATGAACAATAGGAAAAAAGCATACAAAAAATATTGGTGTAAAACTTTAAACATAAACCAGGAAACACCAAAACATTTCAATTGAATTATGAGACAATACACCAGAATAAAATGCAAAAATACTAGAAGAAAATCATGAACAAATAACTTAATTTGTGATACAAGCAAATCACCTGGATAAAGTGGCAAGTACTTTCATGAACAAATGTGTTTAAAGCTGCATTCTAAAGAAATGAATTGAGTCATCTGATGTAATTAATTTAAGGAGGCCATTCTCTCACACAGCATAGGTTAGCTTGAAACATAGAATACTGAAAAGGAGAGGAACATGTGAACAATGGCTATGTTTCTTATATGGAAGTAAGAAAGTTACTTAATTTGATTTACAGTATGCGAGTTGAACTACAAGGGGAGGAATCAAAATTAATGATGGTTCCTTACAAAAGAAGAAGTTGTGATGATATCATCACCAAGAGAAGTTGAAAAGGAACTCAGTGTTTATGCATGACTTCTGTTTTGTTGCAGTTTAATTCTAAAGAGTTCTGCTCCTTACAGCTTTTTAATTTCACTGAAATAATTTTACTTTTCATACTAAAATAGATCTGAGTATCATATGCATACAAATGATAACCCATTGCAAATATACAAATAATATGGCCAAGGGGAAGCATACAGATATAGAACAGCAAAGGACTGAGGATAGTGCCTTGAGGAAATCCATGTGTGACTGGCGTTAAGCTGGACCTGCTGTTGCCAAGACTAAGAAACTTTTGCCTGTTAGTCAGAAAGGCCTTAAACCACTGGAGGGCAGTGCCAGAAATACCTTAGATGTTCTCCATTCTGCACAGTAAAATATCATGATTGACAGAATCAAATGCTGCACTGAGGTCTAACGGAAATTAAAATGTTGATTTGCCCAGAGCCTGTTGCCACAAGCCAATCATTAGTCATTCAAAGCAGAGCAGCTTCACAGCTGTGTTGTGCCCTGAAGCCAGACTGAAAAGATTCCATTAGCTTAATACAAGTTAAATAATTGCCATGTTGGGAGGCCACAACTTTAGGTAGCAAAGACAAGTGAGAGATAAGCTGAAAATTGTTCAGAATGTCATCATCAAGACTGGACTTTCTATGTTTGCAGTTACAGAAGCAATCTTCAAAGTAGCTGGCACAGACTGGTGTCAAGGGATTTATGGGTTATTGTCATAGCAGCTGGGAGTATGAAATGAAGGAAGGATTTGATAAGTGTGGTGGTGATGGGGTCCAATACACATGCGTCACCTTGCAGAGCAGGTCATTGATAAATTGTATGAGGAAGGAGACAAACTTTTGAGGTTTAAAAGTGTGATTTAGCTTTGAAAAATGACTTTTACAAAGACATTTTATTATTTTTCTATATTACTATAGATGGTTATATTATAAGCAATATGTACTGTACTTTGTTTGTTGGTACTTTCGCATTTAGATAAAATGTCTAAATATTTTACTATTTAGTTTAAGTTGAAAGTGCCAAAACTAAGTGGCACTATAAGTCCAGAGGTGCATTGTTTTTTTTTAGAATGCTGTGTAGAGCATTATTTGACAACTCATAAGAGATATCAAAATTACTGGTTTGAGTGGGAGTTACATAAATATGCTTTGGTGTAACAGCTTCATTTCTGATGTCAGAGGGATATGTTGGTTTTATGAGCTCCAAAAGGTGAAGCCAGACACCTTGACGCTTACCTTTGTTTTATTAGCCCTTAAATAATGGCAAAGTTGCCTTGGGGACAGGCAAAATTTTTTAGCCCCATAATGATAGGCAATTTGCTGGGGGGACTGGATCACTAAATCTCTAATATTAGTCTTATAAGACTAGATGATATGGTGACTATATAAAGGACAGTCAAAAAAAAAATATTTTGAGTCACTACCAAAGTTTCAGGTAACTACAAGACAAGAGCCGTCTGGACACTGCTTTACAAAACTAAAGGTTGTATGGTGCGAATTGCATGCTTTATTTGCATTCATTTATGGCAACAGCTATTTGGATAATGTTTAAAGAGTAAAAAATATTGAGCTTGATTTCTTATTTGCTCTATTCTATAGCAGGCGGCTAGAAACCTATTTCTTAGGTCAATGAATGGTGATCACTTCCAACATGACAGTCATACCTGAGTAAAGTCTGTAGGAACGTCTGACCGAAGGTACTGGACTATTGTCCTGTTCTAAGTGCATTACATCTATGAACCGTATATGTTTAAGTGTAAGAATAGGCAAACAAAAGTAGGGACAGAAGTGTAACAGGAAAAAGAATCTCTTAATATTGATAAAAGGGGTAACATTATTCAGTTAATAAAATAAAATATAAAATGGAGATGATACTAGCAATGATTTGGAAAAAAAGGATAGATGAGGAGTGAAGACAGAGAAAAGTACAAAGGGAAGATGTACTTCTATTTGTTGAATTATTTAGGATGATAATTTTATCATAGAAAATATGAAGGAATTTTTCACAGTCTGCAGTGGAAGAACTGATTGGACCAGATTGAAGTAGTTTATTAACCACAAAGACCAAAATCCAACAGTCATCATGGTCACTCTCTATTATTCTGCCATCTCTGTAAATCCTGTGATGGTCAGAGAAATCCTAGTCAAGCACAGTAAGGCAAGTTGTATGCCACAATCTGTGAAGGCATCAGCCAGCTGCTTTCAATAATCTCAGCAAAGAATTATACCAAGAAGGTTAAAGGAGACCTCTGTTTTTTTTTTTTAAATAGCTATTTTATTGAGGGAGGACTAGAGGGCAGAGATAACAAGATTGTCTAATGTGGATGGAAAAGGGAAAGACATACAAAGATCAGAAATATACTGTAACTAGCAAGGATATGGGGAAAGATACAGTATTTTTATTAAGATTTCTAAAACAAATTTGACATTTACAATTAAGAGCAGGAATAGGCATTGCAATTGAAAAAAAACATTGCTTTGTAGTCAGAGTGGTGCAAAACAGTGCTGTGAGTATTGCCAATAGATAAGCCAGATGTGCAGACAAATATCTTACTAGAGTGGGTAGGATAGTAGCATACTGCACCATAACAGTGCAGCAGAAAGGAGAGGTTAGGAGCACGCACTGATACAGTGCATTGCCGCACCCACCACACGACAAACCAACTCAGGATCCAGATTAGGACCCGAGTGCAGCCATGCAACCGGTGATACTTCAGCACAGAGAGGAATTAATTTGTAAGCTTACATGAAGGAATGTTAATGTAGATATTAAAATTATCTACAGTATAAGTGAACTTAACTGAGGTAGTAGTTCAGCCTGATCAATTTTAGAAGATGATAGAGAAGATAGAGAATGATAAGTAGGGTAGGACCAGATTTTGTTATCAGTTTTAAAGTCAAGCACTTGAAATAGGTCATTTAATAGGAATTCTTTTGATGTTTACTTCAGATCTTCAAAATTACAGCCATTCTGACCTGAGCTTTGAGTCGTTGCACAGTAAAAATAACCGGGGGACTCATTTATAAAGCTTGCATACGCACAAAAGGAGTCTTGAAATGTGTGTACCCAAATGCCCATGCAAACATTAAGATTTATAAACAAAAACATACATATATTTACAGCAATTCTGACCCATGCATTCCCAATATTTCGGTCAAACTAAGAAATGATCAAGAAGGGAACTGCAGCCAAACCACCTAAATGATGACTTGCGTATAATAATTCATATCACAGAGCTATTATTGTAATGGGTGTTGATGTGATAAACAGATTACACCTCAAAAAAGATGACTGATTTATTGACTCTATTTTAACTCTCTATTAAGAGGGCCAACGCTATGTATTTCTACTGAAGAACTTTATTATTCTGTTTGTCAGTTTATATCATCTACCTGTTTTCACTTCTTAGGGAACTGGCTGACAGGTCATTAATATCTCAGCTGAGTTTCATTCCATCATGCCTGCTGTGCTGGATGCCATTAACCAACTGGAGAGACAATATTTGGTTTTCGTATGGTGTGGGTGGACATACATAAAACAAAATGTTTTTGCCAACATAAAATAATCAATTTACACCATTGTCAAGTTCTCCTAATGTAATTTGCTGCACTCATATTTCAATAAGAGCACCTAGCAAGAACAAAGTTGCACTTGTTAGCCATAAGTATTTAAATTTTATTATTGCACAAGTCATCCAAGATCATCAGCCTGTTCCATTTGGCCAGCACAGGACGCAAGGTCATCACAAGGCGAACATACATACACACACACACCAACTGCACACTAGGGCCAGTTCAGTATCGCCAGTCCACCTATTCTGCATGTCTTTAGTCTGTGAGAGGAAATTAAACACCCAGAGGAAACTCATGCAGACATGGGGAGAACATGCAGACTCTATGTAGGGAGGAACAAAGATGTGAACCCTGGTCTCCTTACTGCAAGACAGCAGCACTACCTCCATGCCACTTGTGATCCAAGGATTGACTGGCAAACATCTTGTATCAGCCACCTGAGTAAAATTGTGATTAATTTATTTTGAGGCAAGTAAGTTTGACAGACATGATGGTGGTACTGTATGTTCTTGATGGCTTGTATTTAAGGTAACTGGCAGAACCCTCGGTATATCATAATGCCCGAACTATTCATTGTAACATCAATCATGTCAGTAAATGTGTCAGGTAATAGTGGCTACCTGCTCAGCTGATGGTGCCCTACACCCTTTTTGAACATCAAGATCGCAGAGTAGATTGTTGTAGTGTCATGCATTATCTTATTCTCTCAGTTGGTGAGCCTGATGAATGACGGTGGCAACATCTCCATGCTTTAGGAGGGTACTGCTGTACGAACCAATGAAGTTCTGCTGCATTGTGACTGCATATGTATGAGGTTGATTAGCATGCTACATATATGGATTTTTCAGGGAGGCATTTGAGGTGCATTTATGTATGTATATTTAGAAGGTGATTGTGATTTATATAATGGTAAATTGTGTAGAAATAGGCACATGCCAAGCTTCATAAATCTGATTTTTTTTCCTGTTTTTTTGTTGTGTGCATATTTTCAAGTTCAAATCCATGCAAATATAAATGAGACCCCAGGTGCCACATATAGAAATGTAAATGAATTTTACTTTTGCAATATTTCAGTTAAGAATAACACTGTCGGGTGATATTAGTGGCAGGGAGTTCATTGTCTTCTGATCCACATTCAGAGTTTATTTTAAAATAGAGTAGATTTGGCACACTGACACCTTTATGTCCAAATGCCTGAACAGGATAGTTTACATCAGAACAAAGTCACAGTCACAGTCCCAATCCATTGTGTATATCCATTGGATGCCACAAACTGCCAAACTATTTTAAAGTGTTCCAGTCTGACCATTTACATTGGACAAAGTGTTTAATGTAAACAACTTAATCGGGAGAGTACTTCAGTACAGTGGAAAATGAATACTTGGCTGAGAAATGGCAAAGCTGACTGAAAAACAGAGCAGCGCAGCAGGGAAGGTGGAACAGAGAAGCACTGACTGTGATGCAGCAAGTCTCCAGAGGAAAAACAAACTGATGCTACTAGAGATTTGATCCAGTTAAACATGCGGGAAAATAATATAAAATACACAGAAAAACAATTACCGGAGTTCAGGAGGTTTCAGCACACAGCTGTGGATAATTAACAAGTAATTGTCTTAGCAACGCAAGTTTCCATAGAAAGCTGGTGGCAGTGGTTTAATGATTTACTGGAATGTTAAAACACATATCATGAAATGCACAAAAAAAGGCAATCACGCAGGTCTAATTCTGAAAGATTCCACAGGTGAACACAGGCATTAGCACACTTCTCAACTTGAGATACAGGGTAATGATCCAGTATATCGAAGAAAACAGAATATTCTTAAAAAAAAATCTTCACATTAAAAGAAAAATGTTCATAAATCAGGCATCAAGCTGCAGTGTGCAATTGAAAACATTTCATACAGTGATCCACAAGGAGATTCAGAACAATTGCTCTAGAGGCAGAGATTTTGGTTAAGTCAAAATGCAAAAAAGAATCCAAATCCAAGACGAAAAATAGTAATTTTTATTCTTGAACACAACACACAGCAGAAAAATTGTCAAGTATACCATAATGTTTTTCACAGAAAGGAATGGCAGGCAGCTAGCACATGCCAGCATTCCATCCATTATCCAACCCGCTATATCCTAACTACAGGGTCACGGGCCAACATAGGAAACAAACTCCGGGCAGGGCGCCAGCCCACCGCAGGGCATGCACACACACACACACACACACACACACTAAGGACAATTTAGAATAAAAAATGCACCTAACTTGCATTTCTTAGAACTGTAGGAGGAAACCCACACAGACACAGGGAGAACATGCAAACTCCACGCAGGGAGGACCCAGGAAGCGAACCTGGGTCCCCTAACTGCGAGGCAGCAGCAGCGCTACCCACTGCACCACCCTGCCAACATTCCCTCCTAGAAAATATGCAAACTCCACACAGACCCTGGCCATAGAAATCAAGCTCTGCACCACTACATCACTCATTTTAAAATCATACTAAATAACATTGAAGCTAAAGGTATACATTTAGTCAGTTTCTATTGCTTGATAGCATGTTTAATGCTCTTTCTTCAAGTCACTAGAAAGCGCACTTGCGTGCAATTCTGCAGACTGCAAGAAGCTTCTATCTTTACAAAGTAGCATTATCGTTGTAAATAATGCAATAATGGTGGTGCAGTGGTAGCGCTGCTGCCTCACAGTTAGGAGACCTGGGTTCACTTCCTGAGTCCTCCCTGCGTGGAGTTTGCATGTTCTCCCTGTGTCTGGTGGGTTTCCTCCGGGCACTCTGGTTTCCTCCCACCAGTCCAAAGACATGCAGGTTAGGTGGATTGGCATATCTAAATTGTCCCTAGTGTGTGTTTGTGTGTGTCCTGTGGTGAGTTGTAACACTGCCCGGGACTGGTTCCTGCCTTGTGCCCTGTGTTGGCTGGGATTGGATCCAGCAGGCCCCCATGACCCTGTGTTCAGATTCAGCGGGTTGGAAAATGGATGGATAATGCAGTAAAACTGCAGGAAATAAATTTTCATGGGTTATTGTGCTACATTCATTTTAAAGGAAATAGTTATATTTGAATAAATTAGTGTTATTTCAAGTGCAGTTTATTTACCTACATCACATCAAACCATCTTGCAGTCACGCCTACTACTCGACAGTGATTGGTTTTGTTAAGAAATGCTGAAAATGAAGAACATGTGAGAATTGATGAGTACAGTTTGATGAGAAAGTGACATGTCAGTAATGACAACTTACAGTATATGCGATGAGTGATGAATGACTGGGAAGGCTAATGAGTGGCAAATGATATATGACATGGAGGGAAAAGTGATAATGTCCTTAAATGGACACAGTAAGAAGGTCCTTTCAAAACGTATTTCATTAATGAAACTGAAGCCTGTATCACAGTGTCAGATTTGATAAGAAGAAACATTTTAGACTTTCTTAGGAACAATCTGAACTGTTTTTGTTGCGCCTTGTTATTATGAGCAGTTACATCTAGGATTCATCTTCATAGACAGTACAACACACTCTAGGATTTTGGTTTATAGTTGCAAACAATTGTATATGTGTCTTTATGCATGTATATGTATCTCCATTCCCTCCATAATATTCTATGGCACATAATTAAGTACAAAATAGGCTGATATGCCTATCGTTTGACTTAATGCTTAACTTCAATTTTCTCATGAAGTTTGAAATGTATATGATACCTAATCTGTTCATTCTTGTCACATATGAGGTAATTTTACCCACATTAACATGTCAGCAGTATTCTCTGTTTGTTTTAGTAATAGGTCCAGTCACTTAGTCCATGGTGTTGTTCTAGTTTTATAAATACTTTGAAAGCAAAATTAATATTTTGTTGTTTTATTATATTTAAATTAGGAATGTTTTAAAAGGAAAGAGAATATTTATTTATACTCTGTTGGGCCCTACAGCAAGGCCCTTAACCTGCAATTTCCTCATCCTGGGTATGACATTAATCTGCACCCAGCCCTGCAAACATGTCCTGCAACGTATAGGGAAAACTTGGGGGTTGGTGGCAGGATTGGCACTCCAGCCAATGTAAAAAAACTCATACTGTTCCAGTGTGGTGCTGAGGTATCACCCACTGCACTTGGATACCAATCCAGGTGGTTTGTCATGTGGTGGGTGCAGCAACAAGCTAGCAATGCATGCTCTTCCTCCTGTAGTCATAAAAATTGCATGAAATATGATTTGGTGAAATGTACATGCTGCCTTTGAAGAGGTTCTTTACAGATTGCAGCCTTTCCTAAACCAACAATACATATAAAGATATATCTCATATCTTTCCCTAGCAGTTACGGCAGTGATTCAAAATGGAAGAAAGAATCAGTAACACTAAGGGAAGATTATATTTTAGCTTCTGTTTAATATTATATTATTGTGAATGTTAAACCAATAGTCGAAGGACAGCAACAGTTGGCTAAAGCAGATGCAGTCAGGGTTTCCTGCAATTGGCACCTGACCAACTTTGAGATAGTGTGCGGAAAAGTATTTTTGATTCCAAGTACAAACTGGCGCGATGTCTTCCATCCATCGCTGAGCTCTACTATTCTGGGCTATGACTGAGGATTTATACATTTCCTACATGGTCGTGCAAGCTCCAAACATTGGCACATTCTGCTTTCCTCGTTCATCACTCACATGAAATAAAATAGCCTCTTTAAACCAGAAACTGAAAGTTTGGGTTACTCTCACTCCTCCTTAACCTGTTTGTTGTTTGTTGCTCATCTGCTTGTCATGTTGCTAACTTAGCAAATCTGAATCCTGCTGCCAGGTTGCCTTGTATGTTATTTTAAAGACATATAAGTCTCTTTATGTCAGCTGGCTTACCTAAATGTGTCTAGTTTCTGTTCATATGAGTAATATCCATCCATCCATCCATTTTCTAACCCGCTGAATCCGAATAGGGTCATGGGGGTCCGTTGGAGCCAATCCCAGCCAACACAGGGCACAAGGCAGGAACCAATCCTGGGCAGGGTGCCAACCCACCGCAGGACACACACAAACACACCCACACACCAAGCACACACTAGGGCCAATTTAGAATCGCCAATCCACCTAACCTGCATGTCTTTGGATTGTGGGAGGAAACCGGAGTGCCCGGAGGAAACCCACGCAGACATGGGGAGAACATGCAAACTCCACGCAGGGAGGACCTGGGAAGTGAACCCGGGTCCCCTAACTGCGAGGCAGCAGCGCTACCACTGCGCCACCCTGAGTAATATCAGATACAATAAAATAAACTTTACAGATCACAGTAACATACTTTAAACTTTGGCCACATGAAATAAAACACCATTGCACAAATATAACATAAGGACAACAGTAATTATCATTTATCAACAAGCAGAATACAACCAATTTAACACAAATATTCTAAGCAACTTCTACAGTAAAGATATTAGGTTCCTGCTTCTGAAAGCCTGCAGAGAAATATTTAAATTAAATATGGTAGACTTATTCTTGATTGACCTAAATCATGAACAGAGGTTGAATGACATGTGATGGGTTGGAAAATAACTTAATGGCTTTAAATTTCAGTCTAAAAAGGTAGTATAAATCCATGGTGCACTGAACTTTCTTTATTTGCTTCCACTCCACAGCAGAGGTAATGTGATAGCGAACAGTAATAGAGAAAGTCAAAACCAGACCTTCAGAAAATGGTCATTGCTTTCAGTGACACTCTGGACTTCTTTAAATGTTCCAGAAAGAACAGTCTCTGGTTAGCTTTCTTGGCAATAATGACTATATTGACCTCTAGTATTCGACTGTGCTTCACCATCTCAACAACCTAGCCAATGATCCTTTAAGGCGATCATGATCTCTTGCCTTGCTTAAATTTTACCAACAGTTGTTTTGTTTTCTTACCTGTGTGAAGACACATCATAAGTTGTGATGAGACCAAGAAGAGTGCTGTCTTCAGTATTTACATGTGAAATGTAGTTGTTTATGTAAAAGTAATAAGGATGAGGTGATAAGATGAAACCGTATAAGACTCCCATGCTCAAAATGACAGGCTTTGATGTCATTAACATGCTTCAAGTCAGAAAGAAAATCCAGCAGTCAATAATACATTGACTGATTGACACTCAAGTCCTCAGAAAAGCTTGAGAGGGATTATTATGTTAATGGCATGGCTTTAGTCAAATAGAAAAGGACCTTTAAAACATGTGCTTAGTTATTCTATATGTTGAAGATTGTCATGAAACCCCAGATGACTCTTGATGATGAAGATTGTCATGAAACCTCAATGACACTGTGTCCTTCACTGTTGGTAAACTGTTAAAGATCTAACAGCCATTGACATGTCATGTCGACAAGAACGGTAATTATATTTGCTGTCTTAAAGCATTTTGAAAGTTTTTGCCTACTTTATATGAGAGATCAATATCAATTGAAACCAAAGCAAACTATAAGGAGCCAAATAAGCTATAATTCAAATATTTTTGTAATTAATCTATTGGTTTACATGTGAATACTAAGTTTAGGAATATTTACTATTAGTTTGCATGTATACCTGTACTTTGTACTTTATTTGTTTGTATTCACCCTAATTACAAAGAGGACTATTTCATTTATGTTAGGTGGAATGCCCAGAGGGGACTGGGCGGTCTCATGGTGTGGAATTCCTGCAGATTTTATTTTTTTCTCCAGCCGTCTGGAGTTTTTTTTTTTTTTTTTTCTGTCCACCCTGGCCATCGGACCTTACTCTTATTCTAAGTTAATTAATGTTTAATTATTTTCTTTTCTTATATGTCTCAATACATTTACTAAGAAAAATCATCTGTTTTATTTTTCTATTCTTCATTATGTAAAGCACTTTGAGCTACATTTTTTTGTATGAAAATGTGCTATATAAATAAATGTTGTTGTTGTTGTTGTAAATACATTGGCCTGAGTAAAGGTTAGCTGCATCTTAGCAAAGGCATCTGTCTTGTCACAAAACTGTGAAAGTTAAAGTGGCCCAATATCATGTGACTCACCTGTGCAGGTCAAAAATGTGAAATATTTAGTTTTCCAAATAATGGACCAATTTAAAATTAAGCTGATTAATATACACGTTGTAGATATGCAAGCATTGTAGCATAGTTGGTAAGACTTTGCACTTTAAAGCCTAAGTTTGTAGTTTCAAGTCCCTATAATAACACTGCATGACCATGAGCAAATATCTGCCTGTGCTCTCTCAAAAGAAATGTAGCCAGTTGTAACTAAATGTATGTTGGATGAAGGCATCAGTCATAAACATTCTGCCTTGTTGTTTGCAAACGCTGCATTAATAAGTACAGTTGCTGGCTGCAAGCAAACATGTAGCTAGGAACAAACAAGAAGCAGGGTGTATACATGCCTAACTTCAGCCTTGTTGTCATTTCAGATTCAAGGTCAAATACTTTTAAAAAGTAATTAAGTCCTTTTGAAAACTTACTGTGCAAAAAAGAAAATATTGCACTGTTTTAACGCATAGCACCATATCCTAACAACATCTCTTGGCACTCTTGAAATGGGCTTGAGTTACTGTTTCTTGCCCTGCCCATTTCCGCTAAAGATCATATAGTTCACACACAAAGTGGTGACAGAGTGTGTACATATAATCAATGAGTTTTGTATGTGAAACCAATATAGTACAAACATAAAAGTAATATGCTACAATTGCAAAACTGCAATACTACATACATAAAATAAGTACACTTCTGTAATTAATGATGTACACATTAAACCACATGCACAAAACAGATATACTGTATTACTTATTTGAAATCTGTATAACACATGCATGAAACCAATGTAGTACATACTGTACACAAAACCACTGCTAGTCCAGCACACCAGTAGTATATGAATGCAAGCCAATGTATCAATGTAGTTCATAAGCACACGGATAGTATTCAAGCACAGATTGATGCAATTCACTCATAAACCAATAATAAATGCACCTGAACCAGTGATACATAAGTGCAAATCAATACAGTTCATAGTGTGGTCCCCGGCCGGGGACGCCCAGGAGGACGAGAGGAGGGCTTGTGCCTCCTCCAGACCGCGAGGGGGCGTCCGTCCTGGTTCTGTTGGGGACCACCGGTGGAGGGCTTGGAAGCCCAGCCCTGTAGGGGCCCGTGGCCACCGCCAGGCGGCGCCCCAGTGCCTAACTGTCCCTGGAGCCCAGCACTTCCGCCACACCAGGAAGTGCTGGGGGGAAGACTTTATGTGGCGCCCGGAGAGTTGCCAGGAGGACAGCCGACACTTCCGCCACGCTGGGGCGTGGCTAAGGAGGGAATGCCGGGAACACCTGCCAAAACTAGTTGTTGCTATACACATACGGTATACTCTTAGAAAATGAATGTAAAAGGTTACTGTGTCAGATCATTTAGGTGATAGCAGCCACCTTTAAACATAATTCAATCTGTGTTTTTAAGAGAGCCACTTTTAGTAGATGAGTAAATTCTTCCTTGTTGGAATGGTCAAAGAACCTGAATGCAAGCACAAAAAGCTTCAGGTATGCATATTCTGCTTCGTTATTTTTTTCTTCTACTTGTTTTCATGCTAGAGATGGATTACTAGCAGTTTTAGGAAGAATAGGACCTGGACAACAGATATACAAAACAAAGTGTAATTTGTAACACAGAGAGTAAAAAATGATTATAAACCAACTAATAATAATTAATAAAGACTAACAAGTTGAATTACACTAGCAAAAAGGGTGTTTATATCTGCAGTCTTGAATGAGTAACGGTTATCATGGCTGATCTTTTATCTCATCACATCTATGGTGTCAGTTGCTGTGACCTCTGAAGCAACTTGAAGTCGAGTCATAATGATGGGATATACAAAATAGCTACATCCCTAATCAAAAAAAATGACAATGAAAAGGGTGGAAAGTAACTTTCATAACTTGAAATAATAATTGACTGCAAAAACAGATGCTATAATTAGATTTCTGGTACTTGAAACCCTTATGGGTTGAAAATATTATACATAAAACTGACAAAAATGTTTGCATAAAATTAATAATTATTTCATAATAGTTGTTAGAGAGGGAAAACAGTACAGTATTTGAATACAAAAGAGTGTAAACAGCCACAAGAACAATAGACATTTATTACTCTTTGCAGAAAAAAGGGGCCTAAATTATGAGTTTTTATCTTGGAGAACAAAATTTTTAAAATACCTGCTGGTTTCCATAAAAGCATACAAATTTAACACTAGAATCCCTGAACCCTACAAAAAATATTCATAATGCCAAGTCACCTTAAATTCCTTTGCACCTCCACATCAGCGTCTTTGTTTTGCAAATGTGTCAATTAACACTGGCAGCAAGCAGCTTGCTATCCCATCCCCCACAGAGACAGCTGAAGTCAAGTGGGATGCAAAATTCTCAGAGTTGTTCATCTAGGAGAAAGGTGTCTGGAATTGTATAGGGTAAATAATATATTGTCATTTGGAAAACATTCATTTCATATGTGTTCAGTGTGTGTAAATGTAGGATGACAGGAAATGAAAGGCAAGAAATGTTGAACACATAACTAAAACAGAAACTTTTTTCATGTTATAGTAATAATTGACAAAATGTTGACGTGAAGTGTATAATGTGTGAAGACTGAAGTCCAAATAGCAAATAAACACTTTCACAAAAGGTATAACAAAAAAGTGCACTTTTATTCAAGAATATAACCAAATAAGGAAATTTAAAATTATTGCAATATTTTTTTCTATTTTGGTATTATTTTGTTGTTATTAAGATTTTGTTACTTTATTTGATTTAATAGTGACATTTTTTTCAGAAAATTGCTGTTATGGGAACTGACATTTGGTGACTCGATATTTGTGGCCAAAGGCATACTATTGTTAAAAAGTGATATTTATTGCTGCTAATATGTTGTACCAGAAGAGTAGCATAATTTCATTAACACTGTTTAAGATGTCAGCACATTTGGTATGTAATTTTTAGATTTTTCTCAAAAACTAAATAATTTTGTAAAACTGGTTAGAAAAAAATATATTAGAATAGTGTTAGGACTTTTTTAGCTTTATTTTCTCAACTTTATATTTTGGTTTTCATTTTGGGTTTTGACCTATGTCTCTCTAAAGACTTCTCTTTTTGTTTACCCTCCTTGAAAGATGTTAATTTCCAGTCCTTCCTACAAGTATTAAGCATACTGACCTGCCTTCTTTTTATCTAGGCCTAAGTATCACAGAGCCCAGAAACTACATCTATTTACTTTAAAAGATATGATAGTTTAAGCAGAGGAATCTAAGGACACCAAATCGAGAATGTGTTGTTCTCTTCACTATTTTATTTTATTGTATCTTTCAGCTCATGGTGCTAGATGTTTTTTGAACAACTGCAATTACACTGTATCTTCATATGATCTTTATGTTTCATGTATATAATAATTACTGTGGGAAGACCGGAACATTTTCAGTAAGAGAAGCATGATTATGATTAAATACCTAGTATCTCATTCCATTTGACATTTTTAAAGCTTTTAATAGCAGTAGCTATTTTATCATATTCTTCTTTGATGAACCGATTAAAAAAGAGTTTTGCTATCTGTCAATTTATGAAAAGCATATAATGGCAAAATAATGGTTTTGGAAATTATGAGAAAGCTTTATATTTTGTTAATATGGTTATTATGAACATGTTACTTAGTCATACTGGAGAAAGAAATGTAATTATTAGAGTTAATATTATTTATAAAAATAGACACAAATAAAAGTGACATACACAGTTTAAACAATGCAATTAATTACAGTCATTCCTTATGTTTTATTTCTCCAAATAAAAAGAAAATTCCATATTATAAATCTGTGAATAATTGTTTCTAAAGCTATATGGTCAACTCCATATTACCACAATTATTTAGAATTTTTAATTATAACACTTTTATTATTTTATGAAAAGGACATAAAAACAGATTTAAGAATGACAGTTTACATCTGCATATGTGTCATTTTTAGAATTATTGGAAAATAAGTAAAAATACATTAAGAAAGTTTTAGATAAATACTGAAAAAATATATAAATTAAAATATTTCTTTCTCCCTCTGTGTATTGTCGTGGATAGGGGCGCTCTCGCTCCCTTGAACCCCTGTCCACGACTCCAGACACCAGATAAAAGTCCAAATGTTGACTTTATTTAATTGTCACATATAAATACACACAATCATCGCTATAAACCAATCCTCCAGCTCCCAGATGCGTTGCCACCCTTCCACCCAGCTCAGCTCGCCGTCTGGGAGCTCCCACAGTCCTTTTATATTCCCTGACCCGGAAGTGTTCCCAATCCCCAGTCCATGTGATTCTCAATCACTTCCGGGTCAGGTAAAAGTTCTTTTCTTCACCCTGTCGCTACGCGATCTGCGTTGCCTACCCGATTTGCGCGCGCATGCGCACGGCTTTACTATTACGACCCTGTCCGATCTGCGTTTTTTTTACTTTGCGACATGAGTCCCCATCCGATTTCTCTCGCGCACGCACTCTCTGCTTAATTCAAATTCATTTCACAACACTGCCCGATTTGTTCTGCGCATGTCTAATGTTTTACTACACACGAGGAAAAAAGTTACTGTGGGATTTAAATTTCTCGGTCTGCATTAACAAATATAACTTCCACCATTCGAGAGAGAAGGAGAAAGAAGAACGCCATAAAGAAGAATAGGAGCATATTGAATTTTTCTTCGGGAAGAAGAATACTTTTCACTTCTTGAAAAAATGAAGACTTTTCAATTTTACAACAACTTGAAAGAATATCTTTTACGGGAAGAATTTAGCAACAATTTAACGGTCAGAGAGCGAAGTGAAATACGACGCGTCCGTGAGTTTTATGATTAAAGGTATTATGTGTAATGTTTATTGAATGCTTTTCAGTTTTTGAGAATACAGTATATACTGTAATATAATTTAGATATATTTAGTATTGTCTGACTTTTTTTTACTAATTGGAATATTACCAAATGTACCGTTTTAAAGAGGCTGGTAATTTCAATGAACACGCATGAATATTTTGAAATATGCAAAACTTTTAATTGTGTTATTAAAAAAACTGCTTGGGTGGACTTTCCTGTTACTTACAGATATATACTTGATTAATGGATTAGTAGGTTTTCTCTTTTTGGGAATATGAAAATCTGAACTGCCTAGATGCATCTCAATTCAGGTGTCTAAATTTTACAGTACTTGTGTTTAGCTGAAGTATGTCCTGGACCCACATCGTCCCTCAGCAGAACTGATTGTCAAGGAGGGAAATATCTGTCTTACACGTGAGGACTTCTGGAGTCTTGGGTTAAACCAGTGCATGGATTCCAATGTAAGTGTATTAACTTTTTGGTATTTTTACTCATTAATAGAACCTTCTAAGAAAACTTGAATTAAAGATTACTTACTTGCATAATTGATTTATTTAATCTGTTAATTTGTTCTAGATTGGAAATGCCTGCTTCAAGATAGTACAAGAAGCAGCCCAAAGACATGTAATTTGTTTTTGTGTCTCATTCACTGACCTTTTGTTGGATTAAATATTGTTTCTAAATTGGTTTTATTTCTTTATAATTCTTTAATTCTGTTTTTAACAGGGGAAAGATATTCATGTTGTGGATATGTATGTGGTGCCCACGTGGAAAACCAAGAATGTGGACCCACTTGTTGGTTTTCCAGTAAGTTTCTAGTTCAGTATTTATTTGTTCATTTATATTCATAATTGTGTGTTAATATTTATATCTCTAATTACAGGACAACCTGGGTTTGAAAGATGCCATATTGTTTCCTGCTTGGAGCAGGCAACAAGATCAAGTGGATCACTATTTGCTATGTGTTGAGTTTCAATTCCTTACATACAACTACAATATTTTTGTTTATATCATTTTGACAAATCATAGCACTGTTAACCATATATTTATATGGAAACATTTCAGGTTTTACTGGTAGCTGAAAGGGAGATATTTTTTTTAGATTCTCTTCGCCCTCATGGTTTTGGCGATGAGGCCTACAGAACCATATTTAGGTTTGGAAATAATTGCCGTTCTTGTTTAATGATGGCCCTTGTTCAATGGGTACAAGTTCCAGTCATGGCCTTGTTCTATGGCCAGATGTTCCAGTTGCAGTCTTGTTCTATGACTGCAGGTTTTGGTTGTGGTTTTGTTCTGTGGTTACAGGTTAAGGTTGTGGTCTTGTTTTGTGGTCTGAGGTTCCAGTTCTGACCTCTTATCATAGTTACAGGTTCCCATTTTGGCCTTGTTCTTTGGTCAGCTTGCTTACTTGCTGTCTTATTCTATTCTATTACTATTATTATTATTATTATTATTATTATTCTAAGGCTGCAGGTTATATTGCTGATTTGTTCTGTGGTTACAGGTTCGGGTTGCACCCTTGTTCTATGATTTCAGGTTACAATTGCGGCCTTGTTCTTTGGCTAGAGGTTCCAGTTTCGGCCGCCTTCTATGGATACAAGTTTCTTTTAAGGTTTGACCTAGAGACAGTTGTTTAATCAACAGCAGGATTGTAATATTGTGTTTTCATTTAATATTTCAGACAAATTGCACGCGCATTGACCCAGGACCTTGGACTGAGAAGATGGGCAGACATTTAGAAGTAAATGATTTTATTCTTTTACAGTGTTGTCTGTTGATTGCTCAACGTTAAACATCAACTGTCACATTGATTGGCATTCTTCACAACATTCACTTATGACCTCTTTAGATATTCAATATTGTGTATTTTCCAGGACTTTCCTCAGCAGACCTCTGGAAACTGTTGTGGCATCCTCATGCTAATGGTAAGTGTCTGCTTTACTCAAACATTTTCATCTTTCAAAATCTCTTTCAAGGTTTGAGAAGATGACTTAGACTGTTTGTATTTTACAGTACGCCCTTTGCCTCTGCACACGTACTAGATTTACGTTTACTGAGGTAACTTATTTCTTATAAAAAAAAGCTCAGGTATTTGTCCCATTTGTCTAATTATTGCACTATATATTTTCTTTTCCTTTTTCAGAGTGACATACCGTTGATCCGCCATTGGTGGTGCATCCTACTGATGGAGAGGTTTCAGATAGGGGGTATAACATTTCTGCAATGTTGTAGTGTCTCATTGTATTATCTCAAACACACAAAAAAATTACTTATCTTCATTGTTTACAAGACATGGCCAACGGTTTGCTTACTGGAGCGATGAAGCTGTTGAGTTGTTGCAAGGCACTCTTCAGCCTCTTTTAGAGTGTCTGGGCAAATCTCTTCAACTGTCCCATCTCACATGCAAGCTGTGAGTGACCGGGTGACAGATGAGAAGAAGCTGGTAGACTTCATTGTAGAAGCACAAGGCTCCCAGCAGCATTTGTCGATATGTTACTGAATTATTAGCAAAGTCCATGGATCAGATTTTAAAGAGTTACTACATGTCAATAAAGATGCCAAACTGTAATCTAAGGATTCTGTTGGAAGTGGACACCTCACGTTGGACTGCCATTGCACATAGCTATCAGTAAAGGTGTGGTGTGCTACTCATGTAGTACAGGGACAACTTGGCACCTAGTCTTGTAATATTTCATTTACTTTTTACTTAAGTGATTGGTGTGAGACCATTTAAGGGTAGATAAAGTTAACTTAAATATAAGGGGAGAAAGGGGGCTCTATAATAATAACCTATCGCTTAATGCATTTACAAGCAACATTGGCCTTTTTTTTTTTGTTTCTTGAACACAGAGGATACTCCGTGGTAATGAGCCTTCTAAGTGGCTGGATAGATTCCAGGAAAAGTCATCTTTCCGAGTGCCTGTGTACCTGGAGTCTGACGAACAACAGGATGCCCTTTTCTCATATCTTGAGAGATTTTGAGAACTGTACAAACAGCATTCCCTATTAGAGATCGTGTGCAGTTCATTCTGGATGTCTTATTCCCTGAGGTAAGACCGCTGGGGTGGCCTGTTATGTAAATAATTTGTGCACCAGATGATCTGTGGTCTTCTGCCCACTTCAATATGGCAATGTGTTTTTTCTTATGCAATAGACTATGCAATTTCCACCCCCAGACATTAGATCACAATATCTTAGTCTGTGTATGAATCCTCGCAATCACGTTAGCTGTTGTTTTTCTCATTGTATGAGTTTCAATAGAAACAAAACCAGGCTGTTTCATTTGCAAAATAAAGAACACATTCTTAGGGTTTTATGCTTTGTTACTGGGTAATTGGTGTATGCCTTCACTTATAATGTGATGTGGTCATATTTCAGTTACATGCAAGCAACTTTTGTATTCTGTTTTTTCTTACTTTTGGATAGTCCATCATCCATGCCCTGGCTGCTCTACAAGGTGTATCAGGACAGGAGGCAGAAGATTTATTTCTTGGTGGCCCAGAATACAGTGTCGGGTAAAAGTCAAGTCTATGAATGTTTGAAGTAAGTGTTTGAACAATTCTTATTTATTATTTTTATATTTTAGTTGCCTTAGTGAAGTGGAAGAATTTAATCGAAAGATAGGGCAGCAATTAAAGAAGGAGGGAATGCTGTGATATCTGTTGGAATAGAAGATGATGCTACTGCCCAGTGCTTCCAGAATCCTTCATTTGAGTCTTGGGTCTGAATCTACTGCGTCATTGCCAAGTATTCTGGGGTAATGTATCTTGTTTTGTTTACATTTTGTTTTTCTCCATATTCCAAGCTCATTTACTTGACCTTAGCTTTAATAAACTGGATGGCTGTCTCCTTCACAATTGATTTGAAAGTACTTTACTATTCATTACATAAAAAGCTCTGAACAATTTAGTCCCTTCCTGTATTTGGTACTGTCTCACCCCCAACACTCCTCATTTTAATCTTTAATCCACAACCAATATTGCCAACTAATTTGCTTATGAAAGGACTGGTGAAGCAGCTTGCACATGTATACCAAAAATATAGAATGCCAGCTATAAATGAAAAACCTATCAAAATACTTTTAAAACACCATTTTTAAACTTCACCTCTGTTTAATTCCCACTTCTATCAGTTGTAATGGTTTATGACTTGAACTGCATACACTTTGAAAGATTTACACTAGATAATAACCATTGTTTTTTTGCTTTTTTTTTGTCTGGTGATGCCCTTTGCCATGCACCCTGGTCAAGTTTTGTGCAACTGTCTGTGGTGCTGAAGAGAGAAGATTTCTGAAGACCCCCTTGAAATGGAGTGGCATCTGGATTAACACTACAACAATATGCTTGCTAAGAATGTCCACAGGGGCCTGGGGAGTCTGTGACCTTCTCTGACCAACTAGACCTTTTTGTGTTCTTCAACAGGGCCATCTGACCCTCAGATGTATATAATTTTCCTCTTGTGTACTTTTTGTGTATATGTATTTTCGCAGTTTCATAAAGTTATATGTATTTATTAAGCAGTTTGGACTTTATTAGTATTAAAATGTTACAGAAGTTATTTGTGGAATAATTTTAATGATCAAAATAGCAAAAAATGTAACTTTAAATTTTCTGTGCTCTGGGTAAAATGTTAAATCTGTGGTGATTTTTTTTTTACTTTTTTTTTTTTTTTTTTTTTTACATTTGACAAATTTTTTTTTTTAGGTGCATTGTTCTCACATTGTTCACTTTTGTTCTCATAACATTTATTCAATAAAATTTGCATGAAAAGTGTATTTCCTTTTTCATTTATTCAGTTATTAACTCGCATTTAAGACACTATATGGGTGAATAAAAGCTATTTAAATTTGAGTACAAGACAAGCAATAGTATCACAGAAGATGGTGCTGGGGTTGTGCTTTGTGGATTAGACATGAAATGAAGATTTCTTTTTCTTGAAAGACTCTTTATGCAATCCACTAGTATTACCGAAACAAAGTTTTGTAAACCGTGATGCCCTATGACACACGTGTATTTCATAATTAGTAATAATATGTAAAGTTATTCCAGGGATGAAAAGTGCATCAACAGTTCATTTTTACATATATACACACTCATTTTGACTAACTGCATGACAGCCTGGTACAACAACTGCACCAAACCTGCCAAAAAAGCCCTGTAGTGGATCATAAAAACATCACAGCACGTTTAATGGAACTGAACTGCCATCACTTAATCATCTATACAAGATTCCCTGTGTAAGAAGGGCTAAAAACATCATCAAGGCAAACACTCATCTTGGACAGAACGTGTTTGAGCTTCTCCCATCAGGCAGGCATTTCAGATCAATCTGTATGCTACAAACATCCATCCATCCATCCATTTTCTAACCCGCTGAATCCGAATACAAACAGACAAAAAAAAAAACTGCTATAAACTTATTGAACTCATATCTCTTCAATCTGAAATCATTGTCATTGATCATGTACAATTAATGTAGGTAGTGTGTGTAATGACTGTTTACTAAAATGCAATAATAATCTGTACTGCTGTGCATTTATGCAATAATCATCCTGGTTACTTTAACATATATGGCATCTTGTCAATATTTTGAACATATTTTATATGATTACTCAGTTTTTAGTTCACACTTTATTTAATTATTGTATTGCTATATATCTGAACTATTTGACATTGGAATTTAAATACAACATAAAGCTGACACGAGTAATTTCTTTGCGTTACTCAAAGACAATATAGTACTTGAATACATCTATTTTTAAAACCGACATTTATTTTTTATATGTAGACTATAATAACATATGCAATGGTCAAATACTTCTTTGTACAATGGGAACTGAAAAAAAAAGTGCTATGTAAACTAAACGAAGGGATCTCAGTGATAAACAATTAACGTTTATAACAAGGAGTATGACAAGCTTAATTCAGCCCTGAAAACAGAACGTACAATGAATATTTAATAATATTATCATTATGGTAAACTACTACAGTATTGAAACGAATATACTGTACTACCCAGTTGTGTATCAACATGCGCAGTTGAGAACGATCCATGCCGTAAAGCGAAATGTTTAGTATATATATATTTTTTTTATTAAGCGCATGCGGAGTGTGTTATTACATACGTATTGAACGAATACGTCATCGCTCACTTTACAGTTCTGCCCAATCTGTATAACGCATGCGTGAACACTTTACGGCATGCTAGGCTTTCAATACGCCTGCGCGCGCAAATCGGGTAGGCACGCAGATCGGGTAGCGACACACCCCGGAAGCCCGTTGCTCTTCCTATGACGAACTTCCGGGTCATAGGGCACGAAGAAGTACTTGGTCCTCCCTGCAGCTCCCTCTTGTGGTCCCCATGGCATCCAGCAGGGCTGTGCATAAAAACCACATTGTCCATGATGCCCTGCTGGTCTTCTGGGAAACTCTATGCTACAAGGAGGGCTCCACCTGGCAGCTTGGGGGTATTGGCCGGGATAAACGGCCGGCCATCCTTCACAGTATATATATATATAATATGACTTTATTACTAATGCACAGTGCAAAAAGCACCCTCCTCTCCACAATTATCATGAAATAACCAATGTACAATCAATAAACACAATCCTCCACTCCCAGACGCGTTGCCACCCTTCCACCCAGCTCAGCTTGCCGTCTGGGAGTTCCCACAGTTCTTTTATAGTCCCTGATAACCGGGTAAGATAAAAAGTCCTTTTCTTCACCCTGGAAGTACGTCATTCCTCCTGTCCATGTGATTTGTATGTACTTCCGGGGCGTAGGGTATATAGTAATCCCTGGGTCTCCCTGCAGTGACCCCTTTTACCCAGCAGGGCTGTACAGGAAAACTCCATAGTCCATGATTACCTGCTGGAATTTGGGGCATCTCAATGTCGCAGGGCAGGCTCCCTCTGGTGACCTGGGGGTATTGGCCGGGATGAATGGCTGGCCATGGACCACTATATATATATATATATATATATATATATATATATATATATATATATATATATAACTCTAACTTCTGTCTGTCTGATTTAGATCTGGTCTCTCTATATATAAAATCCTAACCTTAAAAGTGCAATGATTGCACAATTTTGTGCAACAATTTTATGTGACTTTTTATGTCACATTTTTTGTCATGCTTTAAATTGGGCTTATTTTAAAACCTACATATATATGTTTGGTATCATTCTTTTCAGAATTTATCAAACTGTAATGTGATATTGTTAGATTTTCAAATTCTTATTCCGTTTTTAACTTATAAACTAAAAAATTATCAAGAACTCACATCCCATGAGACAAGACTTAACAAAGTGTGCAAAGAGATTTAACCATGCCTGGGGCTGGAAATAAAAGACAAAGAGTAGGAGAGCTGCTGTACAGGCTTATAAATGTTCGCAGCAGCAGCAGCAGATCGAGCAAAGAGGAGGTAAAAAAATATTGTATTTGATTCCCATTGTATCACTGTTTAAGAGGGGGTTTCGGAGGAGCGACAGCATCTCCATATATTCCATGCTATGTGTACTTTTTATTTACTCATTGTATTTTGTGTTTTATTAAGAGTTCTGAGGAGAAATGCAAGTATAACTTTCATTGTACTATATGCACTTGACATGAGTTGACTTCATAATCATTTGATTCTAATTTATTAATGTGAGCAAAATGTTTATGAACTTTTCATAGTTTTACAAGTCATTATCTGTGGTTTTTGCTAGTACGTTTCACCTTATTCTATTTAAAATGAAAAAAAAAATGCATTCCAAAGAACACATAAAAAGATAACTGCATTTTGTCAAAAATGTAGTAACTGATAAGGAGATTAAATTTATACTTTATGCTACTGATTTAGAAAGCTTTACACACATTGTCAAGTTGAATTAAAATGGGAAAATGTTAATAGTAAAGAATGAGAGCCAGAACATGAAAGTACAGTATTACGTCTTTTTGTAAATGCAAGTTTAAATTTAAAAAAAATACAAAATATTACCTTTATAAGTCACACACGTTATCTATAGATTCAGGC
Organism: Polypterus senegalus; assembly: GCF_016835505.1. Classification (NCBI taxonomy): domain Eukaryota; kingdom Metazoa; phylum Chordata; class Cladistia; order Polypteriformes; family Polypteridae; genus Polypterus; species Polypterus senegalus. The sequence goes on from NC_053157.1 coordinate 83,550,044, forward strand.
TATGTAGGAAATTAAGCTTTCATGATAAAGACTTCTTTCTGGATTAAGTGCCATAGTATGATAAAGACATTTTAAAAATAGGCTTCAAAACAGAAACAAAACATTATTTTAAACAGGTAAGAGATCTCAATAGAACAGCCTAAGAAACCATTCAAAAGGCATTTCAAAGGCACTGAATTCACTATCTTTCAGAGCTCAGTGCAGAGCACAGAACAAAAGTGGAAAATATGAAAACTACTAACTTACTACTTAAATTGTTCCTCTTATTGAAAGAAGAACCACAGCATGTGATTCAGAAGAAAATAACAAAAGTAAGTGGTTACAGTGGATCAACTAGCTGTGTGACCTGGCTTCAGTTAAGACAGTGGGCCTCAGTTATACTACTTGTGGTTAACCAGATGTATCAGAAATAATGTGTAGGTATGTACTTTTTTTCCTACAATATTTGTAGTTTTTTTTTTTTTTTTATAATCAGGGGCAGTTCAGTGGAAAACCTTACTCTTGAAAATGATTCATACAAATGACCATACGTTAGACATTCCAGGGCAATTTCCGCTTTTCCTAGTGACTGACTTTGGTTTCTCTTAATGATCAATGTAAAACCCATTTTCTGCATCACTCTGCGCTGTTCGTGCAACGCGGTCGCAGAGAGCTTAAACAACTCGACACAGCCACATAAAAAATGACAAGGTGTGAGCAAGCTTTCTTGAAGGCTTTTACTGGACATACATCCCTTGTAAACTGGAATATATACAAAAGATACATACAGGCATTTACAGGTGTACAATCAAAGACAATAAAGAATGATTTACAAAGCAATACATATCAGACAGTGTACATTAAACAAGCTTTAAAAGACACTTACAAGGCGAGTGATTTCCACAGTTGGATCAAGACAAAGAGAAGTGCGTAGACAGAGGTTCAAACTGCTGCGTACCACAACTAAGCAGACCTACTGGTTTATATACCTTTCGTACATGATCGAAACAAGAGGTGCCTGTGTGAGGCACATGGGGTGTATTGTATTTAAAAGTTTATTATGGGACCTGATTGCTTTACGTGAGTTTCATAGACTTTTATAGCACCACTGTGAGTGTGGGACGTGACTGACTGGTGTGTTAATAAATGACAAGATGAAGGGGTAGCACAGTTCAACAAATAATAGCTGACAGCTAACTACATGTGGGGCAGAACACTTCCCGTCTGATATAATAACATTATATCACTAAACAGTACATATAGGCAAAGATTGAGTTAACTTATCCATCTTCTAGTAGAAAGATTTTTGTGATACGCCTGATAGAGTTTTTGGAGATGCCTTGAGAAGCAGTCTTAAATTCTATTTTTTGTTCAGTACCATCGCTGCTAGGGAAAACCAAGGTGACAAATCCCATAGGCCATTTATTGCATGACAGTGTGTCTCCTATTTGTAGATTTCTGAATCAGCAAGCCCATTTGCACCTGCTGTGCAAAGCGGAAAGGTATTCAAGTCTCCAGCGTGTCCAGAATTCATTTGCCAAGGCTTGCACTTGTCTCCACTGGCTTTTAAAGAGATCATTCTCTGTGAAACCACCAGAAAGTGCAGACAGTCTGATCCGTGGCAACATGGAGTCAGAAATTGTCCTCAGCACATCATTATGTGCAGACTTGATCAAGGGGGCCAATGGTGTTGGCTCCCCGTCATAAGTCACCCTTTCTCTCAAGCAAAGGTGGTTGTAGCATGGTGTGAAAAGTGAAGGTCACCCATTTTTCTGGAACATTTGTCTTGAAAGTACACACTGCCAACTTCTGAGCATTTCCGAGGCAAACTTTGCCTACAAGAACCCATCCTAGGTCACGTTTTTGAGCAAAGGGTGCATTGTGAGGGCCATTAATTTGCTTCCTCACTTTGTGCACTCTGATGATGTCTCTTCCAAGCAATGGTAAAATGTGGGCATTAGTGTCCAATTCCGAGATATGAGCTGTCACAGACTTTAAGCGAGGGTGGTGAAGTGCTGCCTCTGGTATTGGTATTTCTGAGTGATTGTTCAAAATCACGTTGCATTCAATAAGTGGAGTCAGGGCTATACTTACTACTCCATTCACAGCCTCTATTTGGAACCCAACTGCTTTCCATCCAATTGTCTCAAAAACTCAAGTTCGTAGAGAGTATGTGACTGGGCTTCTCTTTAGAGGAGGGGCCTTGATGTGATGATCAGGCTGTCCTGCTTGGTGGAGCAGTCTTGGCTAAATGGCACATTCTGACTGTGATGACACTCTTTGGCCATCTTCACTTTCTCCTGCCTGCACCTTTGTAGAAAATGGATGGTCACCTGAGATGCGTGAAGGACTCCTCAGCATGACGTCCTGTTGTGCAGCAGGTGATGTTTCCATTTCTTTGCATGTAGGTGTGTTAGGCTGAGAGGTGACAGCGTCAAGAGTGAGCCATGCCGTCTGCTCCCATACATACTCTGCAGTCCTTCCCTCATGTGTTAATTGTGATGACACTCTTTGGACATCTTCACTTTTTCCTGCCTGCACCTTTGTAGAAAATGGGTGGTCACCAAAGAGGCATGAATGACTCCTCAGCATGACATCCTGTTGTGCTGCAGGTGATTTTTCCTTTTCTGCCTAAAGTCACAAGTAGTGTGCAGAGGGCATGCGCAAAAATGTGTGTAATGCCACAAAAAGTGCCTGCTGACACTTTAGTATGCAAGCAATAGTATGTGCATTCTTGCTCCGATGTAGAAGGGAGCTGAGTTTACCTCTGTTACAGCGTGTCTATGTGAAAACAGCAGTATCAGATCGTGAACGCGGCTGAGATAATAAAACTGACTAAAAAAAAAACAAAGCTAACCTTTACAAGTATCATAAATTACACTGGCTGTTACAGACTGAAATCAAATGTATGTTTTTATTCTAAAATAGTAAGACTAAGAGCAGTTTACTTCTCAAAATGGAGAGGTGCAGGATCGAACTCGCGACCTTTTGATTTTCAGTCGGCAGCTGAGTCTATTGCGCCATGGAGGCAGTCATAATAAACAAGTGTCAATATTGCATGTTAAGGCGGCTTTTTGTTTCTGCAGTTATATTTTTGAATAAAAGCACAATTGCTGTGTTCGATTTGCAGCTTTTGTGAAAGTATTTGTGTGATACTTCAGGCTTCATACATTATATAGTTTACGCCTACATTTTGTCATCTACTACTAGAATATAAAAAACGTTTTTGTTTTAACAATGTGTTTACACAGATTACTGTAGAAACGGAACAGACATAAAATGCGTGTGTTCCAAACAACAATCTATTATTTCCACTCAAAAACTTAACTTCACTCCCAGAAAATCAATCAAGGCATGAGCTGGGAAAAGTTTGTGCACGTTCTAAGTCGGTGGGGGGATGGAATAGCCGGCTACTTGCGGCTTTTCTTTTATCTGCATATTTAGATTAACAAAAGACGCTGGCGGAGAGGTGAGAACGGTTTTAAGGAGGGATTTAAGGTGGGACGGATTTACGAGTTTTTTCGTAGGCTCTGGTAATTCTAGTGTTAAACAATAAAGCTTTAAAAGACACTTACAAGGTGATTGATTTCCACGGTTGGATCAAGACAAAGAGAAGCATGTAGACAGAGGTACCACAACTAACCAGACCTACTGGCTTATATACCTTAAAGATACGCTTTGTACGTGATCGAAACGAGATTAAAGGGGTGCCTATGTGAGGCACATGGGGTGTATTGTATTTAAATGTTTATTATGGGACCTACGTGCTTTACGTGAGTTTCATAGACTTTTATAGCACCATTGTGAGAGTGGGACGTGACTGACTGGTGTGTTAATAAATAACAAGATGAAGGGGGAGTACAGCTCAACAAATAACAGTAACAGCTAACAAGATGTGGGGCAGAACAACTCAATTTTACAGGAAACTATTATTTTGAATTCAAAAAGTTAATAAGTTCAGTATTGAGAATTTTGAGTATTTATGTCAACCTGCCTTGTGTTCTAACTTTTAGGGATAGGCTTTTTCTTTCTTGCAACTCTGCTCAGGGTAAATTTAGATTTAGAAATTGGATGGAGAGGTGGATTAGTATTATTATTATGTTAGCAATTTTAATTTGTTGTCATCATTCACTCAAGCATTACTTTTCATGTTTTTAGTCAGTTGTAAGCCACAGCTTGACAACTGTAACACTGAAACATGTTTTACTTTAGACAATGACGTTTACAGGCTACACATTTAGGCAGCCCACGTAATCAAGTAAACGTTTGAAATGCTTATATTATACACTGAAATGCATGCACAGCCTGCTGAAATGCAAGGAGACCATTTATTGAATTAAGCGGTTTTGAGAATGAAATTGCACATTAACAAAAGCAATGTGTGTTTAATGGAACCTTTAAAATGCCAATGAAAAAATTTTTCTGTGTTATGAGAATAATATGGGTCATGAGATGTTCAGTAGAGCATCACACCACAGTTTAATGCTTATGCCTAGATCTTGCTCGGCAGGAAGTTACAGCATAAAACACACAAATTCACAACCTTCTTGAGTGAGTCAATTTTGTATTGTATAGATAGGTAGATAATACCCAAGACATTTCATATGAAGCAACTTTATGATGGACTGATAAGGAAAAAGGCCTTCCTTAAAATTAAATTAAAATCAAAAGGGCAAAATGTCTGCAAAATGCAAACTAGAGACAGGAGCTAAGTCTGATGGTTTGATGAAACTAAAGGAAAAACTTTTAACTAGATACTAAATGACATATGAACAGCTAATCGCAATTTGTCAGAACTGCTAGCAACATGAATGGTGTACAATATAAAGAATACTGGACAAAGAGTACCCCACTTCCAGAAAACTGAAACTGAGAAAAAAAATTGTTTCAACTAGACAATGATCTATAGCACACTGACAAAGCAAATCTATGGCGCTTTAAAAATGAAAGAAAATCAATATGTTGAGGTTTCTAACCTTAATCCAAACAAAAGTCTATAGCAAAATCTTAAGATTGCTGTCTATCAAATGACAAAGCAAGAACATTTTTATTATTTTAATGTGTTCTGTTTTCTTTACAAAGAACAATGCGTGATACACAAATATAATTCTCTAATCTACCGTAGCAAGATCTCCAACTATAAAACTTTATTAATTTGACAAGTGTTTAATGGTTAAATAATGAACACATTCCACTATTATTTCTCAACAGCTCTTTTATGTAACAATCTTTTTGGTGTTCCGGGTCTAAGTGAGATCTTAAGTGAAGAAAATTGTAATAACTCAATATATGTCCTAAGAGCATTCCCACTATGAGATTGTATTCACATACTGCAATCTGTATAATGCGCACGTGACATTTAAGAAATACAGACAAGAACTAGGGATGTTAAGTTTCCATTAGCCAACAGAAGCCAGTGTTGTAGAAAGCAATTAAAATCAACATTGCTTTTTTAAAGAAACTTACAATAATAAAAAAAAAAACTGAAGAACAACCTAAATGGAAGTGACACATCTTAGTAAAAATATACGGTCCACAAAAGAAATATATTTGAATTATTTAAAAAATTATAACATATCTAGAATAAAAATGTACTATATTTCTGTTACACTTAATGAAAAATGCTGCTTTATCATTACATATAAAAAACTATAAATACTTATAGCTTACCAATGAAGATAAAAGTCTCTGAAATGAGATACCTTCTGTCTTGGTTTACAGTGCCATAAAGTAAACTCATAATTAAAATAAATGTGATAACAAGCATTTTCTGATTTATTTATCATGTACCTTGCTGAACACATTAATACATAATCTCTGTGCATGAATAGGGAAAAGAATGACAGAATGAACAATAAATCAAGCATAACTTCAGGGAATATAATACTACTATATCTCTGTTACATAAGGGTCAAATATGTAAGTGAATGTGCTTATTTTATTTTAAAGGTGTCAAGAATTTCACCCCTAGAACATGAAAGGTATTTAAATTATTTATGAAAAAAATTTTCAACTTTTCTACAGAGGATTCACTGCTTTAATGTTGTGGTCCCATCAACATATACCATTATTTTCACATAGAGACAATTCTTTTTATTGTTTCTTATAGATTATGTAGTTCTTTTATATGAAAATCTAAAAGTTAAATTAAAAAAATAAACAAAAATATGTGTATATATATACTGCATATATACGTATATAGTGGTGGACGGCCCGGGCCCATACTCGGCTGAGACACCCCTTTGTCACTGAATCCAGGGGAACACCCATGGGCTACACCCTTCGTTCCCTGGAACACTTGGTAGCAGCCCCCCTGGGTTGCATCGGGGCCACTATTGTGAAACACCAGATCTCATCACTGTTGGGCTCTGTGCCCACCAGCAGGGGAAGCTGCACGGCTTAATGAGCCCATCTGGGCTGTAACGCAGCCACACCCAGAAGTGCAGCCTTAATTAAGTTAATTATCACCTGAAGCACTTCCGGGTGGGCTATAAAAGGAGCCGACACCACTGAGCACGCCAGAGTCAGGAGAATGTCGACAACGACGACGGCGGCGTCAACAACAACAACAACAACAACAACACCAACACCAACACCACCACCGCTGCTTCTGCCTGTGAGGATTGATGGAAGAATTAGTTGTGTTTTTGTTTGGTGTGGTTTTTGCTTTGTGGGACTGTGCTGTGCCTGTGGGACATGAAGAAGACATTCCTCACGGGTGAAGAAAATAAATTTGTATTTCACTTTTACACACACCTCTGTTGTCAGTATGTGTCGGGTCAGGCACCTATATAGCGCCTTTCACTATATATATATATATATATATATATATATATATATATATGAGGACAATTTTAAACAAGATAAATGTGCTCGATAAAAGATTTTAAGTGGAATAATTGAATGCTTTGGGCATGTGAAACCAGAGTGGCTGTCTTCCACTCCTTTTCTGAAATGTTGAGTAAGAGATCCTTTTCCCACTGTACTCTGGAATCTTTAAAAGGAATGGACTTTAAAATATAGAAATGCTGTCTAAATCTTCAGTACTGATCAATATTTCTTCTGGAATAAAAATAGGTGATAAGTGAGGAAAACTGGACACATTTTGTTTCTCAAAGTTTCTAATTTGGAGACATTGGAAAAATTGTGTTGATAGGAAGCTAAATTTGTAGTGTAATTGTTTGTAGGATGCAAAGACATTATTTATATACAAATCTCTAAATGATTTAATCCCATACATTTTCCAAACATTAAAAATTGTGTTAAGTTTGAGAGGGTGAAAAAAGGTGGTTATAATGCAACGGTGCTACAGATAAAATATTCTCTTCCTACATTGGTTCCATATTCTGAGTGACTAAAGGACAACTGAGTTGTTAGTACATTGGAACCTCGGTTCACGACCATAATTCGGTCCAATACTCTGGTCGTAACCAGATTTGGTCATGAACCGAAGTAATTTCCCCCATAGGATTGTATGTAAATATAATGAATCCATTCCAGGCCGTACGAACTGTATGTAAATATTTTTTTTTTAAAGATTTTTAAGCACAAATATAGTTAATAATACCATAGAATGCACAGCGTAATAGTAAACGAAATGTAAAAACACTGAATAACACTGAGAAAACAGAGAAAACTAACACTGCAGGAGTTTGCACTATAGCGCTACGAACCACTCGCTAAAAACACTTTTTTTAATGAGTTTTAAGCACAGGGAAAAAAATGAACATTTGAAAAATCCGTAATTTAATAAACCACCAAGAAAAGTAACATTGCAACAATGCATGCTACGAACTGATCGCTGTAAGCAGAAGCAAAGTGGAGGTTAAAACCCAATAGATAAAAGTCTTCATTAAATACAACAAGGTAAAAACAATGCTCAAATCTGTCTCTTTAAAAACAAGCCCGGTGCATTCTTTAACTGCCTTCTCGGCCTTATGAGTCCAGCCCTCTCTCGCTTTTGTGTGTGTGTGTCTCTCTCTCTCTCGCGTCTGTATGTGTCGCTCACTCGCTTGCGCATGCTCTCTCTCTCTGCACAGGGAAAGACTGAACACATGTGGAAATCATTGGCACGCACAAACTGAAAGGGAAACTGGCTTGTTTGTATACCGAGTGTGTGGTCATGAACAGATGCAAAAGTTTGGCGAACTTTTTGGTCGTAAACTGATTTGTACGTGTTCCGAGACGTTCGTTAACCAAGGTTCCTCTGTATATTGACTATACCTTGAATTTACTGGTGTACAAAACAAGACCAAACTAGTGTGTGTTCATCTGTTTGTGTCAATGTCCAGGTTTTCATTGCTTGTATGTTTGCCATCCAGTAATAAAATTTAAAATTAGGTAGAGCAATGCCACCTGCTGACTTAGGTCATTTAAGGGTCGCCCTTTGGATGCGTGGATATTTCAAATTAAACGTTAAAATGAAGATATGATTGAATCTAATTTCTTAAAAAAATTATTTGTTAATGTATATGGGAATGTTTTGAAATAGAAACAGAGGCTTAAGGATGATATTCATCTTGGTAGTGTTAATTCTCCCAGCTGCAGTAAGATGAAAGGTAGGCCATCAAACAGAAAGCAAAATTTTGTTGGAAAAGAGTTTTATATTTACTTGTGATGATTGCCCCTAGATATTTAAACTATTCTGCAATGATAAAAGGGAAGGTGCACAATCTAATTTTGTTTGCTAGAGAATTCACTGGAAAAGCCACTATTGTTCCATTTAATTTTGAATCCAGATATCTTTTGAAATTCTGCTAGTGCATTTAGGGCTTCAGGCACAGAATTTTGTGAGTCTGATATATACAGTACCATATCATCTGCATATAGTGATCTTTTCTGTTCAATCCTTCTCTGAAAATCCTCTTTATCTCTAATGAATTTCTAAAGTGAACAGCCAATGGCTCAATTGCAAATAGCAGTTGCGACAAGAGGCATCATTATCTAGTACCGCATTCTAGTTTGAACTAGTCTGAAATAATATTGTTAATACAAACTGAAATTTCTGGACTGGTATGTACTAGTTTGATCCATGCACATATGTTTGGGTTAAGCCCAAATATATGCAGTGTGGTGAATAGGTAGTCGCATTTAAACATCAAATGCTTTTTCTGCATCCAAAGATAATAAGATCTCCAAAGTGTTAAATAGGTGTCAAAGATCGGAAGCTGAATATTTAGCTTTAATAAATCTGGTTTGCTCTTTTGATATTACGGAAGAAAGCACTTTCTCAATCCTTCTAGCTAGAACTTTGGTGAGTATCTTAGCATCGTTATCCAAAACTGAGATTGGTCTCTATGATACACAATGAAATAAGTAATTTTTCTTAGAGAAAATGGTAATTAATGCTTGGGAAAAAGTTTGAGGTAGAATATCATTGTCTCTTGCTTCTATAAATGTTCCTAATAAAAGTGGAGCTCACTTACTTAAAAAAATTCTTTTTTAAATTCAGCTGGGTAGCCATCAGGACTTGGGGCCTCATGTATAAACGGTGCGTACGCGCAGAAATGTTGCGTAAGAATGTTTCCACGTTCAAATCGCAATGTATAAAACTTGCACTTGGCGTAAAGCCACGCACTTTTCCACAGTACCTCATACCTTGTCGTACGCAAGTTCTCCACTCGGTTTTGCAGACTGGTGGCACCCAGCGTCAAAGAAGTGCTCCTGTTCCTGTGTGGTTACTCTTTATTTTCCTGACGCGGCTTTATAAATACACTGAAACGGACCGCATATTGTTTATTAGTGTAATGCATTTGATTGTAATTAACTTGTAACAATATAATGGTCCAGGGAATAGCCATAGTATTCAAAATACCATAATTAATGCATCTGATTGTAATTAACTTGTAACAATATAATGGTCCAGGGAATAGCCATAGTATTCAAAATACCATAACTGCTTTAGCGTTTTTACTCTCACTTCTTCTTCTTCTTCTTCTTCTTCAAGCTCCTCCCATTAGGAGTTGCCACAGCGGATCATCTTTTTCCATATTACTCTCACTGCACCACTCGGAGTATTTATATCACTGTATCTGAGTGTGAATCACAGCAGCAGCTGATCAGCCACTGTAAAACGTTTTAAAGCCTTTCCTGTACGGACCTCGCGGTTCAGAAACAGTTTCATCCCAAGAACTTTAAACGCACTCAATCAATTGCACCTTGCAGAACTGTTTGTACTTATAAGTACAATCACCCACTGTAAACTTGCACTACAGTTAAAATATCTCACAACCTGAGCCACTTTATAAAAGCGCGTATTTACATATGATGACGATATCATTTTTAAGGTGAAATGCCGCAAAATATGTTTATTAAATTATACAGATAAAACTTTAACTTCATTTAAATAATTTATATTCTTCACTGGGAGTGTCATGAAGGATGGAATAATTAAACATGTACTACAAAGATATTTCAATGTTCCTTAAACGTTTTGAAGAATCGGCACTAAGCTTACAGATGGCTTAACTTCTATTACAGAGCTGATTGTGTGGCGTTATGGTTTGGTATTTGGGGAAAGAAAAGCAAGGACTGCAGTGGCGGCTACGCCAATATATATTGAATATAATACAGAAAGAGAAAATAACAACACAGCTAAAAACGCAGCAACAAATTTCGGCAAAAGTTAAATGCTTCTGTCATGAGCACGAGGCAGCTATGCGGTGTCTGCAACGGACGTGGTCATCCACCATGCATAAGCTACGTTACCGACATTGGCGGGTGAATGAGCCACCGATTCTTCCTCTGCCCAGTGCCACCACAAGCCTAGAGCCGCCCCTGAGTACTGCTGCAATAAATTAATTCATCGAAGTGAAAAACATGTTTAATAACGTGCTTTTACTCCTATCTTAATAAAAATGATATCACGTATACATCTCAGTATTTTAGTTATTCAGAGAGCTGTAATATCATGAATGTAATGTATTCTGTGTCCAGTTGGAGGAAGAGAGCCGGTTTAAGAAGCAAGTAGTGATTCACACACACAGAGCACATAGAAGATCAAATACAAAACAAAGCATTTAACGTGCTACTTTAATTACGATGTGATTTGAGAAACTGGTTAATTAAACGATTTTAAGATGAAGTTTATGATGTTCTACCTTAATGACAAAATAAACTATGTGATTAAAGTGGAAATGTCAAGATTGAAGTTGCAGGTTTAGAAACTAAGACAATTGGACTAGACCAAGGGCTATGACTCTCCTCAATAACCCCTAATTCTAGCATTCGTCTAATTTCCAACTCTACTTCCGCTTTCTTTGCCTCCGGGAGCCTATAAGGTCTCTCTCTGACAATCACTCCAGGGTTAGTAATAATATCGTGAACAATCAATGCAGTATATCCTGGTATCTCGTCCACAACTTTAGGGACAGACAAGATAGCCGTCTCGAGATCTTGTCGATGTTTGGATGTCAAATCAGGGCCAAAATTAAGGTGGGCACATGACATAAAAAGAGAACGAGGCTGATTGGACGAGGGATCAGGTTCCCTGTCCTTCCATGGTTTCAGCAAATTAATATGATATACTCGTTCAGTAGGTCGCCGATTAGGTTGTTTAACCAAATAATCAACGAGACCTTTTCTTTCTTTAATTTCATAAGGGCCTTGCCAATGTGCTAACAACTTTGAATGAGACGTTGGGACGAGTACCATCACACGATCACCCGGGACAAATTCCCGAATGGTGGTGTTTCGGTTATAATAACGGGACTGTGCTGCTTGTGCCTTTTCCAAATTTTCTTTTAGAATAGGTCTGATTTTCTCTAGTCTATCGTGTAATTGCGCGATATATTCAAGAATATTTGAAGTTGGGAGGACCTCCTCTTCCCATCCTTCTTTTAACATATCCAAAAGCCCTCTGGGTTGTCTTCCATATAATAATTCAAAGGGAGAGAAACCAGTAGAGGTCTGAGGACTTCCGATAAGCAAACAAAACGAGAGGAAGCAACTGATCCCAGTTTCTTCCATCCTCGTTAACTACCTTGCGTAACATCTGTTTCAAAGTTTGATTGAAATGCTCCACCAACCCATCAGTTTGGGGATGATAGACAGACGTTTTCAGATGTTTTATTCAGAGTAATTTGGCTACTTCCCTGAACGTCTCCGAAGTGAAAGGAGTCCCTTGGTCCGTTAAAACCTCTTTGGGAATCCCAACACGAGTGAATATCCCTACTAATTCCCGTGCGATGTTTTTCGTATTAGCTGAGCGCAATGGAACATCTTCCGGAAAGCGAGTGGCATAATCTACTAGCACCAAAATATATTTAAAGCCTTTTAACGAGGGTTCCAATGGTCCTACGAGATCGATACCGACTCGTTCAAAAAGGATATCAATAAGGGGAAGGGGAATGAGAGGAGCTCGCGTCATTCTAGGAATCTGGCGAAGTTGACACTCAGGACAGGAAGCGCAAAATCGCCAGACCTCCTCGTTAATTCCCGGCAAATAGAATCGGAGCTTTATTCTTTCTAACGTTTTTTCGGAGCCTAAGTGGGCTCCTAGAAGGTGAGCATGTGCTAATTCACACACCTTTCACCGAAAAGTGTGTGGAATTAACAACGTTCGCACTTCTCCCTCGTGTTCTGCCACTCTATATAATAATTCGTTTTTAAGTTCAAAGAACGGCATCGGTGGCCTGGGATCCGGGGTTGTTTAACCCTCGGTAGATACTACTGCATTCCTAATATTTTTTAAGGAATCATCGTTCCATTGTTCCCTTTTAAAAAACGATGGTGTTAATAGAAATTGGGCAGTTAAATCTTGTATAGGGTCTTGTGCGACCTTAAGGGGTGTGGTTTCTGTCTCCACGTCTTCTGCGTTAACTGCACTAGTTCCCGCAGAGGTTGATGGGATATCAATTTCTTCACATTGGGTACCCGTATGGGTCCGTGCTACTGTGGGACATGGCGTGGAGGCAGTCGGAGCAGTATTCTCCATTACTAAGCCTAAATGTTTCTTAGGTACAGTTACGTTATTACCGCTGGTAATTTTATTACAGTCTCTACCCAATATAACTGGAAAAGGGGGATCCGGTAATACAGCCATGGCCATGCTCGTTAGGTGATGATTCACCAATATCACACATCTGGCCGTTTTATAATACCGGATATCCCCATGAATACATTTTAGACTAGTTTTTATCCTAGTCTACTGTTGCGGTAAAACGAAACGGGTTGCAACAATGGAAATGTCACTCCTGGAATCAAACATTGCTCTTACCTTCTTGCCATTTATAATAACTGCAGCTGTATATGGAAGAAATAAAGGATTAGTCACAGTGGCACAATATCTTTCTCCCCTAACCAATGAGCAATCCATGGGCTCGATGGTACAGTTGGGGGACAAATGTCCAATCTCCCCACACTTGAAACAGCGGGGAAGACTAGCACCTCTGTCCCGTTTACGGACGGCAGGCTCGGGAGCTTGTCGGGTGGGCTCAGGAGTTGCCCCACGTGCCTGTTGGGTTCGGCGTGAGAACCGTTCTGATTTCCTTGATTTGCAAGCCACCCAGTGGCGCTCTGTGATTTGCATTAAGGAGTCCGTGTCCTCGAAATTATGTTTCCGTACTTGCTGGGCGATATGGTCAGGGAGGGCATGCACAAAAGTTTCAAATGCTAGTAGCTCGGCCATTTTGTGCGAATTATTAATATCGGGCCGTAGCCAGCGACTTACTTTTCCCCAGGCTTCAAAGCCCTGGGTTCTTATCGGTCTCTCGGGATCGAACTGCCACTCCCTCCATTCTCTCGCCTGCTGTTCCGGAGATACGCCGTAGTGCTTGAACACCTCCTTTTTTAGAGCATCATAATCAGCTGCCTGCTCCTCATTTAGATCATAATAGGCTCTCTGCGCCGTTCCCTTCAGGTAGGGAGCCAGTATGTACGCCCATTCCGACCTCAGCCATGCTTTCCACTTAGCGGTACCCTCGAAGATCAAAAAGTATGTCTCGATGTCGTCCGACTCTGTTAATGTAGCGATAGCAATAGGTGGTGGCTGAGCGACCTCCGTCCGTACACCTGCAGCAGCAGCAGCAGCAGCACGAGTGTTGGCTTCTGCTACTTGGGTCCTTGTCTCACCCATCTGTATTTTCAGGGTTTGCAGATCGCCCATGATGGTGCTCAGAACGGTGTTAAGGTCCTGTTCCTCCGACATCTTTAAACAGACGAAAAACAATCCTGCCGGCTACGCCAATTGTGATGATTATTCTTCTACAAAAGAATGTTACACAATACAAAACAAAGTTTTGGGGACCGTCCCCATATATTGTCGTCCAGACAATTAAAGAAAAGAATGATTCAAAGTCAAAACAATGAACAGTTTTCTTGAGTCAAAATGGTGACTTTATACAGGATTATGGAACAGGAAATGGTTGGCAAGAAGTGACGTTGAAAACAGGAACCGGAAACAACGTCATCATGATGGGACAGAAGTGAAGTGGATTGATGGAGCCGGAAGTGACGTCATCATGGTGGGCCGGAAGTGACGTCGTCGTGGCCATTTTGGAATCCGGAAGTGGAGGAATTATTTTTCTACAAGTTTTCTGTTGAGCAAAAGAGATTCAGGTAAGTACCACGTGACAACCCTCTATCTCGCGATGTTTCACTCACCTTAAGGCTCTTTGACTGCCCCCTAATCGCACATGTGTGACAATAGATAGATATATATAGACTCTTTGCAAACAGGCCAAATTGCACGTAAAATCTTCTTTGCCTTGTCAGGACACAATGTGACTCACAATCATATTTCAAAAAGTGTCTTGATCAATTTTTTTAGCTCATTTTCTGCTTCATCCGGAGAGCTAAAAATGTAGAACTTGCCTTGAATGTCCACTCTCAATTTTAGCAGGATACAAGAAGCTATATCTGAATGTTTTTTTCCCTCAGTTTTTTCTAGTATACCTTTTAAGGTTGCTTCAATTTGATTACTTAAACATTCAACCAATACAGTCCTACAACATCCAGAGCCTTGAGGAACTCCGGGCGTATCTCATCCACCTCGGTGATGAGGGAAGAGATGAGGGACCCTACCTCCGAGTCCCCAGGCTCTGCTTCCTCATTGAAAGGCATGTTAGTGGGATTGAGGAGGTCTTCGAAGTATTCCTCTCACCGACCCACAACGTCACGAGTCGAGGTCAGCAGTGCACCATCTCCACCATATACAGTGTTGACACTGCACTGCTTCCCCCTCCTGAGACGCAGGACGGTGGACCAGAATCCCCTCGAGGCTGTCCGAAAGTCGTTCTCCATGGCCTGCCCAAACTCCTCCCACGCCCGAGTTTTTGCCGCAGCAACCATCGAAGCCGCATTCCGCTTGGACTGCCGGTACCTATTAGCTGCCTTCAGAGTCCAACAGGACAAAAGGGTCCGGTAGGACTCCTTCTTCAGCTTGACGGCATCCCTCACCAACGGGTTCGGGGATTGCCACCATGACAGTGCGAACGCTGGCCCGGACACAGACAGATGGACATCGTGGGCTCCACCACACACTGTTTATTTACACTAATATTTACAATTTACGTGCACAACAAACCCCAGTGCCGCCAGCACCGATCCCCTCTCAATCCAGGCCACACAGTCCTTCGTGCCTCTCTCTTGGCCACCTCCAGTCCTCTTTCCAGCTCTGTCCACTTCCACCTGACTTCTGCTCTCGACTGAAGGGAGGCGACCCCTTAAATAGGAACCCGGATGGGCTCCAGCTGCTTCCCGGCACTCCTCCGCAGACACGCCCCAATGTGGCGGAAGTGCCGGAAGCCGTCCGGGTGTCCCCTGTCGTCTTCCCCCCAGCACTTCCTGGTGTGGTGGAAGTGCTGGGCTCCAGGGTTGTTCAGGCACTGGGGCACCACCTGGCGGTGGCCACGGGTCCCTACAGGGCTGGGCTTCCAAGCCCTTTACCCGTGGCCCCCAACATAACCAGGGCGAAAGCCCCCTCACCAATAGAGGCACGAAACATGGCCCATTTAGACTCAATGTCCCCCATTTCCCTCGGGACGTGGTTAAAGTTCTGCTGGAGGTGGGAGTTGAAGCTACTTCTGAACGGGGACTCTGCCAGACATTCCCAGCAGACCCTCACAACACGTTTGAGCCTACCACCATCGAAGCCTACTCACCACAAGGTGGTGATCAGTTGACAGCTCCGCCCCTCTCTTCACCCGATTGTCCAAGACATGTGGCCGCAAGTCCGACGACATGACCACAAAGTCGATCATCGAACAGAGGCTTAGGGTGTCCTGGTGCTAAGTGCACATATGAACACCCCTATGCTTGAACATGGTGTTCGTTATGGACAATCCGTGACAAGCACAGAAGTGCAATAACAAAACATAGCTTGGGTTCAGATCGAGGGAGCCATTCCTCCCAATCACGCCATTCCAGGTCTTACTGTCATTGCCCACGTGAGCACTGAAGTCTCCCAGCCGTACAAGGGAGTCCCCAGAAGGTATGCCCTCTAGCACCCCCTCCAGGGACTCCAAAAAGAGTGGGTCCTCCAAACTGCTGTTCGGCGCATACGGACAAACAACGGTTAGGACTCTCGTCCACTGGGGTAAACCCCAATGAACAGGCTCCAAGTCGGGGGGCAATAAGTATGCCCACACCCGCTCTGCATCTGTCACCGGGGGCAACTCCAGAGTGGTAGAGTGTCCAGCCCCCCTCTAGGAGATTGGTTCCAGAGTCCAAGCTGTGCATCGAGGTGAGCCCGACTATATCTAACCGGAACCTATCGACCTTGTGCACTAGCTCAGGCTCCTTCCCCTTCAGAGAGGTGACATTCCATGTCCCAAGAGCCAGCTTCTGTAGCCGAGGATCAGACCGCTAAGGTTCCCCCTTCCCCCAAAACGTTGTACAAGGTTTTTGTTCTTCATAAGAGATTGAATCATTCTTTGCTTCATCCCTCACCTAGGACCAATTTGCCTTGAGTGACCCTACCAGGGGCATAAAGCCCTGGACAACAGAGCTTTGTGGTATTTCCTCACCTGCCATATTGGGAAAAGGAGGACATAATGCATTTTCCATCCACCATCATGAATATGGCTGTCATGCGTAAATGGCCAATGACTGACTGAGCAATCCATCTGGTCCCATTAATTTCAGGTAAGACTAAAGCAGCATTTCTAGTATTGGCCACTCAAGAGTCTCTTGTCTACAACTCTTTGAAAAGTGCCATTTTGAAATAGTTCCAAATAAGTGCAGAAATCTACAGGCTTCGGTTATGCTATAACTTAATAAGCATACTGACTTTATTTTGTTAGATTTAGCATGGTCATCAGCAGAAGCTGCAGTCCTGACTGAGGCATTTCTTATGGTCTAACATACTGATAACCTGTCAAGAGAAGTTAAAAAATAGTGTAAAAACAAGGCAGATCAAGCCAGGCAGTAAGCGATTATTGACACTGGGCGCACACAGTCCTTGGTACATAAGGATTGTCTGGGTTCCTGGACAGCAGATTCAGGACAAGGCATAGGGCTGAAGTTGCATATTCAATAGCCAGAGTACTTAAAGAGATAAGAAGACAGGGGTGTGACATGCCTTTTAGAGTGGAGGAAAAACTGCCATACCCAGTTCTGCTTGGGCTGCACATGCCAGGTGGGAAGAAACTGTTGCAAAGTACACTGGAGGGGGAAACTCTATTTGTAACATGGGAATAGGCAGCAGTGATGAAGGCGAGCACCCAAGATGGGTGGGATGCACTGCTGTTACTGGAAGCAGCAAGTGGAGGCAGGAAAAGCTGTGGAGCTCACCCTGGAGTTGAGGGTGAAGTGGTACCTCTGTCTGATTTTCTAAGTGACACTCTAGATCTCCCAATTAATGCAGCTTAAGCTCTATGTGGTGACTTGAGCCTGTGTTTGTGTTTTGACAAAGCTGTGCAGAGATCACGGGCAAAAATTGAAGAGTATTTCAAGGTTAAGAACAACCTTCTGTACCACCGAGACAAATCTGAGCATGGCTAGGCGGGACACCTAGGGCAAGTTAAATTGGCCAGGTTGAACAAGGCATGTGGCAAATTGTGTTAAAGGATGTTCAATATGCCAGGAAGAAGGACCAGTTAAGATTGGAGACAGAGTACCACTTGTTCCATTGCCAGTAGTGGACGAACCTTTTTCAGAAATCACAAATGACATAGGGGGACCATTGAAAAGGAACCATAGTAGGCACAGATATATTATGGTATTGTGTGACTATGCACTTCGGTTTCCAGAGGCTTTTCCCCTAAAGAAGGGTAATGCATCAAATACTGCAAAAGCACTAATAAGCCTGTTTGTTAGTGTAGGAATCCCATGATAAAGTGAATGGGTTATTAGCGGTAAAAAACCCCTATCACCTGCAGACATAGGCTCATTGAGAGGTTCAGCAACACAGAAGTTGAGAAAATGTACTTCTGAGACAGGGTCAAACAGGGATGAATGGTTGCCATACCTGTTGTTCACTTACAGGAATGTACAACAGGAGTCAACTCAACTAAACTGTTTGAATTTCTTTATTGTTGCCATGTACAAGTTCCATTAAGTGTCCAAAAAGAGATATTTAAGGGAATCAAAGAGAATTTAGAAGACACAATGTGTGGAAAATGCAAGAGAAATTTGCTCACCAATCCAGAATGTTCAAAAGAACATTGAGAAAGCACAGGCCAAGCAGAAGACCTGGTATGATGAAGCTATGAAACAATATAACTAGACTGTTGGGAATAAGGTATTGATATTGTAACCCTTCTCTGATAATAGTTGTTTGGCCATAAAATAGTGACTACTCAGAAAGGTCCCATCACTTTTGAAATATTTATGCCAGAACATCCAAGAAAGCCAATACAGATTTCCACATTAATGTGTTAAAGAAATGGCATGAGCATACAAACCCTATCATGCACTATCTAATGCCCAGACTACTCTAGATGATTTTTGTTGGGGTGGCTAGATAGTTTAAATACTATTTGCTTGGAACAGAGAGTAGAGAGTGACTGTTGAGCTCTGTAATTAATGCAGAGTATGAGATTTACAACATTTTAGATAAGAAAATTCAGTTGCCTGATTGTTTTCTCTGACAATGTGACCTGGAACCTTAAGGGTTGGAGTATGAGATGAGCCACCTCACAAGTATAGTAGTTTTCAAAAAATTAAAGATGTTTAACTGTTTATAGCTTTAAACGCTTTTATAAATTGTTAAAGGTGCACTTACATAAGAAATGGGGTTTTTGCAAGGGAGAAGCACTTTAGTATTAGTTACTTCAATTGCAGCAGTCAGAAGTGGTTTGGTAGTGGTTATACTAGAGAATACATCCAGTCCAGTGGCCTATCGACATGAGCATGACTCTGGATAATGAAACTGTTGTCTCAAAGGTGGGCAGCCACTATGGTGCGGGATCATGAACGTTTGCTGACACACAAGCAGAGAAGGGCCAAGAGTTAACTTATACCCCACATGTATAATGAATTTTGAAGAAGATATAGAACAGGGATCTCCAACCTTTTTTCCCCTGAGAGCTACTTTTACAAAATGAAAATGGCCGAGAGCTACTCATGTTTTCTAACGTTTATTCTCATAGCTTATTTCAACCAAAACAAGCTGAATAAGCTTGTTTTGCCTGAACATTTACAAAATATTGGTGTCCAACTCATATTTTGCATTAAAGCATCACAAAAATTATTTAGATCACCTACAAGTGCATTTTGTATGTCTGTATGCATTTTCTAGCGTATTTCACACTATTGAATTAAAACATGAATGCTGTCAAAACAAAACAATGCAATTACAAATACACAGATATTACTTATTCATTTGTCATTTTGTTACATGTCACTGTTTCATTTCAGAAGAGTATTCACATGTCTAGTTGCATGTGTGATGTGTTTTTTATTTAGTGAGATGACTGGCACTGCATGGAGTCAACAAGATAGGTGTATGGTGAAGTGTAGCCACTTGGGTTCACTCTTATAGAGTTATGTAAATGTTCATCTCTCAGTCTTGTTCTGAACTTTGATTCATGACATTCATGTCAGAATAGGCAGACTCACAGAGGTATGTAGACCAAAACAAAGCAGACCTTTTCAGAGCTGCTTGTTGAAAATTCTTATAGTTATCTGGCAATACTAAGCTCCAGAAATGCTGAGAATGCTGTTGAGACTTTAACTGCACATTATATTTAAGGCTTACTAATATATAAAATCCAATGTCTCTCTATCTTTATGTCTGTCCGCTTTTCACTAGAAAATGACTTAACGGATTTAGATGAGGTTTTTTTCTATAATTTGCTTGAACATTCCAGTTGATTTTGTGACTTCTCTCATTTTGCTATGAATCATAGTTCGCTTCTGGTACAGATTTATTATTAATCTGAGATCCATGCAATGGACCGGGGGGTGTGGGCCTTCCTCACACACTCCAGCTTCGGGGCGTGTTCCTAAACTCTGTTTAGCTAATGAACGAGAGAACAATTGAATTCAACTTTGTTTGATATTTAAAGTAAAGTGTTAGTTAGGTCTACATGAGATTGAGTCCGGATATTCTCTTAAGTGTATGCCACATTGTAAAGATAGATTGCAATTCAAATTGTGGATCATGTTTTTGTGTTAAAAGGATTGTGATATGATTTTTTGGAAAGGTCGCCCAGCTCTAATTTGACTAATCAAGTTTTCAAATTTAGGTAGAATTCATTACCCTTTGGCGAGCTACTTGGAAAGGGGTTTTGGAGACCCCTGATATAGACGTTTCTTATTAGAACGAGAACACATGGCGTGGCAAGGTTCACTACATGTGTGATGGATGACTGATTCCTTAGAGCATCTGAGGAGATTTGTCAGTAAAATACAACAGCAGTATAAAATTCCTGCATGGATGCAAGATTGGCCTGTCCAACCTGTTGAGCATTTGTGTAGCCGAGCAGATAGTCTGAGGAGTGCGTTGGAGTTGAAAATTCTGGGAAGGACAGGGGATGATCTGTGTGTTTATTGGATTATAGATTTGTTTCTTTTTCCTTTTGATTTTCTTTGGAATAGCTTAATGAGCTTCAATTTATTCTTTAAAGGAAGAAAGCTTTTTGATTTTGATTATTTTTCACTGCAGGGCTCCAGAAGGCGTGGTTTGTAAATAATCCTTTATGATTCCCTTTTTGTATTTTTTTTGTATCCTTCAATAACTGTAATTGAATTTGCATGACATTGATTTTTGAACACTGCTTTTACATGCACATGCTGCAATAGAAATGATAGTGGTTGTTTGCACCTCAGGAAATGTCTTTGTGTGTCTCACTCACTTCTGGTTTTCGTTTGGGTCATATACTACTAGATGGCAAAGAATCAAGGTCGTGCTAAGGCTAAAGAAGCACCGGGCATTGCAAAAATAACTTGAAAAATAACTAAAGGTGTATATGAATTAATATCAGAAAAGAGGAAATTAACTCAAAGTCAATTGTACATGCATACATACATAACGAAGAAGGGAAACGGACAATTTAAATTTAAAATTAAGTGTTTTAGAAAAATATGAAGATAAGTAAGTAAATAAATGCTTAAAGTAAATAGAAAAGTGTCACAAAAATTATGTTGCTGTTAAAGTAACTTTAACGATATTTAGCCTTCATTTTTGAGTTCTGTTCTGGCTTGTTGTTTTTATGTGCTTTTTAAAACTGCATGTCCACAACAAAAAAGGCTTGTATCCTGTCTGTGGAAATCTACTTATATTTTTCATTTTATTTTCACCAGGTTTTGTTATCTTATGTATATGTTGGCACACGTAAGACCTCAGAAGCATTATTAAGCATGCTAGACAGTTGGGTCTTTTTAGCAATCCTGACAGAGACGCACCACAGGCAATAAAATAAGCTTGCTTTGCTTTAATGAGTATGTGCTTACTTTAATAGAGATAATAAGTGCTTCCTGGGTAAACTAATCAATTCGACCACAAATGGCAAGATCAAATTTATAACATAATGAGACATTCTTAAATCTGTTAAATCCAATTCAGACTTTAGGGTCCCACCAGCAATGGGCCAATGTAAAGTAATTTATTATCTTAACATGAACTGTCTTTAATATTGGAAGTAAATTTAAATACCTGAAGGAAAACCTATGCAAGCATACAGAGGTAATATCCAGTGAATTTCCCCTTGGGATTAATAAAGTATCTATCTATCTATCTAATACCACAGCACTGCCATAGTCAAAGTATATGATTTTTATTTTTTATTTTTTTGAACATTTTTCTAATTGCAGCTGTTTTGTCTTGGTAATTATATCATTTGTGGTCAGCTTTCTTCAGAACAGGCCGCATGCCTGTCTCAATATGGCTGCCGAGCTGTGCTCATCATTGTGTTGTCCTTTTCAGTTCATGCATCAGTTTGGTAAGAGAGAGTGAGATTAAGCATGCAAATTTATAGATTCTCTGTCCAATCCCTAGAGCCAGTAGGATGTCATGGTACTTAAAGGCTTCTATACAAGTCAGTTCCAAACAGCCATACTTCAGACCAATGGAGGAACAGAACATCTTCACACCTGCCACCCCCCAAAACTATTTGTTGAGCTAAAGTTTGCCAGTCAGGCAGCCTGACTTTCCTATGGAAGTTGACTGAGAGACTTCAGATAAACATTAGCCAAACTTGTTTAAGGCACTTCCCCCGAATTCTGTCGTAAAATTCAAAGAGACCTATTCCTAAAAGGATGGGGTAAACATGAATGCTTCTCAGTAATGTAACACTAATATTACATTGCTTTAGCTAAATTACAAATAAAGACATAGAAAATATTTATCAACTTGTATGCAAAATCTCACATCACAACAGCAGCTATTAAATCTGTTGATACATTTGCTATGAAAGAGTGTTTTAAATAAAACATTACTTTTCCCTCGGCTCAGTTTTTCCTCAGAAGAGCTTGGGTATTGTGCTTATCACTGAACAATGAATGAGCTGTAGTTCGTCTTCTCTACACTGTCCCAAGGTTTACTTCTTTTTCTGGGCATCCTTGTGTCTTCTGTTATCTTGTGAATAACATATTCTACAAAGCCTCCAATGCTTTCTTCATTTTGGGGTTTTTTGGCCAGAAATGGAAGAAGAAAATCCCAACACATAAGTAAGAGGCCATGAAAATTATGGGAATATTTCCAATACAGATTAGCAATGAACAGTTGAAAGTAACTATATTCCTTATTGGGAACAAGCCAAGGTAAACAAAGAATAGTTGGATAGAGCAGTACATAGCACTCACACCTGAAAGCATTACCGCTAGTAGAGAGCAAAGGCATAAGTATTTATTCTTTAGGAAAAAAGCATTTAAGTACAGTGTAGGTGTCAAACTTGAAAGAAAGGAGGTAAAAAACGGGGGTTCCTTTGTAGTAAGGAGAGTGGATCAGAGCAAGCAATGGTTAGACAACAGTAATTGAGTAAGTAAATAATCAGTGACATAGCAACAAATAGAATTCAGTAACCACGTTTTTTTAGTGAGAAGCAATTAGGTTATAAAAGGTTTACATGATAAATCAGATCTTAGTGCTGAGGGAACATAATGGTGGATTTGTATAGGCAGAGGCACAGAGTTTCAAAGTAAGGAAGTAGAATGAGGCATGCAGAATTAGGAAAACAGACACACAGGGAAGCAAGTAGGATGAAATATAAAGTCAGTCAGTCATTTTCCAACCCGCTACATTCTAACACAGGGTCATGGGGGTCTGCTGGAGCCAATTCCAGCCAGCACAGGGCGCAAGGCAGGAACAAATCCCGGGCAGAGTGCCAGCCCACCACAGGGTACACACACTAGGGACAATTTAGGATTGCCAATGCACCTAACCTGCATGTCTTTGACTGTGGGAGCAAAAGGGAGCACCCGGAGGAAACCCATGCAGACACGGGGAGAACATGCAAACTCCACGCAGGGGGGACCTGGGAAGAAAACCCAGATCTCCTTACTGTGAGGCAGCAGTGTTACCACTGCGCCAATGTAAAGTTAGTATCCTAAAAGACGGGCACACAGTAGGCATTAGGTAGTGGGAGAATTAGAGAAGCTTAAAGGGACAACAGATATTAAATGGCAGCAGTTGTTTTTAAGCTGATTTTAATTTCTTAATTTTAATAATTTAAAAGTTAAATAAATTAAATTTAATAAAAAATGGTTAGGTAGTTAAGTAATCCAAATCCAAATTTTAAAAATGAGACCAGTACATTGCAAGTCCTGACCCACATGTCCTTTATGTAGATGGTGTGCCCCACTAAGGTGGCCCAGAGGAAGAGATAGATAGAACTTTACTTGTCCCATAGGGTGAAGTTTCGCTTTCTACAGAAGCTTTTTAAATAAATAAATTAATAGATGAAGACATACACGCACACCAGAATGACTAAAAAGGAAGAAAATTTAAAAAGAAAGAAAATGTCTGACTTGACAGTGACAGTGAGGCATTATGCAGACATATTCCTGTTGGTATAAAGGAGTCCCAGTTGCATTTCTTCACACACTTCTGCTGAATAATTTGTGAACTTAAAGTACTCAGTGTGTCAGAGAGAGGTTGTGCAGCATTGTTCATAATGACACTCAGTTTTGTTTTAATTATCTATATTACTCTGACCTCTGGAGGGGTCCAGAATGCATCCCATTACTAAATATGTCATTGTAATTAGCTTATTGATTCAGTGTGCATCACCTGAAGTGATTTTACCAGTCCAAAATACCACAGGGTAGAAAATTGCACTGACCATTACAGAGATGTACAGTCAAATGCAGGTAAAGGGTGCACAATGTCCAAGGGCACCAACCCCAGAACTGGAAGTGTCAAACCAGTTTTCCAACAGCATTTTGAGCGAACAGTGATTCTGAAAACTCTGAGGTATTAAGCAGGTAGCAAGGAGCCCCAACAGGTCACCTCAAAACCACTAACCAGAAAGTAGAGGGCTTAATCATTAGGGAGATTAGGAGGTGTGAAATAAATGACTGGACACACAATGAAAGTTTGGGGCAGCCACCGGAAGACAGCCGCTGCTGGTCAGAGGGTCCCTGGGTTTGCCTCATAGTGTGGCAACGGGGCATTGAGATATGGACACAAGAATGTCTGGGTCCACAGGGTTTCTTTTCTGATTCTCCCAAATAGGCTTCCACTCTTAATGACTGTATGACCTCGATTAACGAGGCCATGTTCTTAATCGGCCAACCCCAGGTCAGCTGAATGAGGTTGGACAGAAGAGCTCTTGAGCAGTAGCGCACAGGCAACCTGCTTGACTATTTGTTGGGTGTTATTGACTTCTGGTCTTAACCAGCACCCGACTATAGTCCATAATTGTGTGGCTTGGGAGGCGGTCGGCAGTTGGGAATTGAACACCCACTGCATCACTCACCTTGCCTGCCAGCCTGGGGCACTCTCACATTTATTAAGGGTCTTATCCTTGTGGGGACTTGTGGAGTGGTCTGTTCACCTGGGAGCACATAATCAGTCCCCCGTGTGTTCCCTTTTGAGCCCGGCCCTAATCTGTAGGCCCTTCGTCCATGTGCCCCGGGTTCTTTACTAGACCCTGGGGCTGAAGCACACCTCGGGTTCCCCCCCAGTGGCATAGCTAGGAGCAGGCGGAGGGTGTGATGTGCCCCAGGCGGCACATTTTTGGGGGCGGCATTAATGGCCACAAGGCTCAGTAAAATTTGTGTGTAAGCAGCAGTGTTTGGAAAAATATCACTTATGAATGAAAAAAGTAAAATTCTCTCATTTTTATCCACAAATGCTTCAAAAATAATTTTCAGACTGTCCTTCTGTGACGGCATCAGACACAGCAGTTGAAATTTATGAGGCAATAACAAAAATAAAGAAACAAAAATTCTAGGATGATAAACAACTAATTTACAATTTATAATTTTGTTTCGTTATCAATCCGGATGCGTTCTTGCTCTGCGCAGAAAACATTCCCATCTATCACTTGTACACTACACTGTCTCTGGTTTTTGCTGTTTAATTATATTAAACCAATAATTAGAACACGGTTTATCAGTGCGTCTATACTATATTCTCATCTAGTTGATGCTTATAAATAATTATATGTGAAAAATTATTGCTGTTTCTATTTATATGAATAAATCTATACAAAATTTATCTTAATTTTCCTCTTCCGTCATTTTAACTTCTATTTAAATAGGTTAACATATTCAGATATGTTGGAGGGTGGCAAATTGAAGCACCACCCCACCCAGAGCGGCACAAACTTTAATTATGCCACTGTTCACCCCACCAACACCAACCGACCCCTCAGTTGGAGTCTGGGACCTGTAATCTTCCACCTGTCTCCTCAGTGGTCGTATATTCGACAGGTGTGTCCAGGCTCTTCTAAGGTCCATCTTCTGCTTTGTAAAGGAGGCCATCCTGCCGGCTATGCCAATGTGAAATAAATGACTGGACAAATAATGAAGGTTTGGGGCAGCCACCTGTATAGTTTCCCTGGCTGCAAAAGGGTTTAAGTTTTAGTAAAATGTGTAAGGATTTGAGTCCAAAGTAAAACTGCTCAAGTATGGAGGATGAGGGATTTTTATAGTCGGTTCCCAGGAAGTGAGTTCCTCAGGGCCGGGACAGGAAGTGACATCCTTGGGGCCAGGACAGGCAGGATTTATCGTATTTGGTCTATGGAGATAAAAGAGAGAGGTTTAGCGCAACCCACCACCACCCGGCCTGGTATGGAATTAGTGTTCTGGTCCCTTTGGTTGACTCCCAAGCGTGTGTTTGTGATCCAGTGACAGAAAATCCCATACAGTGTGTTACTGGGTTGCAAAGGTAGGAGACCTTCCTGGAATGTCTTAGTTGGATAGGTTCTTAGTTGGAGTGGGACTGATCACTTTTCATTATACATGTTGGAACAAACAACTTACATAAGGGAAAACTGACAGTTCTGCCGAAACCTAGCTAAACAGAAGCAATGGGGATGAGTATATTACAGATTGTTATTCATTTTTTGGAAAGGATAGACAAAAGAAAAGGAATGGGGGTTGCCATTTATGTAAAACAGAATTTAAATGAAGCCTTGTTTAGTTGACTTTAACGAGACACACTTTAGTTAGAACATCTGGATTTGACAAAAATGCATTAGGAATAGAGGCCTTAATTTATGAATGTGTTATAAACCGCAACATGAGACAGTCATTTCAATGAGCATCTTTTTAATAATATTAAACAGGCACACTAGAATGTGGGGATATTATGGTCATGAGTGACTTTAACCCAAATAGTAACTGGATTAATCTTGCAAATAGCAGAGCAGGATTTTTAGGTATTGCCTGTTTTTTAACATAGTATGTTACAGCACCAAGGCAGGGGGAAGCTAGATTTAGTATTTTGTAATAATTAAGGCAGAATTCAGTATGTAGAAGTGACTGTACCACTAGACCAAACACAATACATTTTACAGTGCTTTGGGAAAACATAAAAGTAAGATTGAAAAAGAAAACAAATATTGTTACGTTTAACTTAGGAGGGAAAATTTTGAACATATGGAAAAATCTCAAAAGGGAAAAACTGGAATGAGCTTTTTGTTGTAAGGACATTCCTGCAGTGGAACAGGTTTAAAAATGTTTTCTTTATATTGCAGGGCAAATTCATTCTAAAATTTGGAATTACTAAGAAATCAAAAATAAAAACCTGGCAGTGCGTAAATAAGGACATGAAGAAACGGCTGTATAAGGTGTATAAGACTAATAACTCCAATGCTAACTGTAAGGCAAATGAGAGCAACGATTAAAAATGTTATTAGGGAAGTGAAACTGCATCTAAAAAGAAATATTGTAGATAAGGTGAAGGGTGATCCAGCGAAATTCTTTGAGTATTTTAGAAGTAAAAGAACGGTAAAGGAGGTGGTGAAATGCATCAAGAATAGGAAGGGGAAACTAAGATATACAGACAGTCTTATAGGAAATGCACTAAACTTGCATTTTTCTGAAGTTTCCAAATGTGAGGCAGTGGATAACCTTCCAGCAGTAATGGAGGCTACTAAGGAGGTAGTGAGTGATTTGGAAATTATAGAGGGAGATGTAGTGATTAGATTAAATAGGCTGAAATCTAAAAAATCACCAAGGCCTCATAGCATTTATCCTCGAGTACTTAAGGAGGTTTGTGTGTGCATATATAAATTCTTGATGCATATTTTTCAAAAGCCAGTGCAAACTGGGGAAATTCTTAAGGTCCGGAAAATAGCAAATATTTTCCCATTATATAAAAAGGTTAGCAGATTAAGTAAAAATCGGGCACTAAGCTTAACGTGAATCACAGGTATATTATTGGAAGGAGTTATTAAGGAGATGATTGAGCAGCACATGGCAAGAATAGAGAATTTAAAGAAGAGTTAGCATGGGTTCAGACAGGAAAGGTTGTGTTTTACTAGTATACTGGAATGCTATGTGGAAGCAACAAAAGGATATGATTAGAAAGAAGCAGATGATATTATTTATCTTGATTTTTTTAAAACATTTAATAAGGTCCTACACAAGAGGTTAGGTATTATACTAAAAGAAGTGGGTATTTAGGTTGTAGTATGGATTGGGGTATAGTGCAGATTAGATGGATGCAGAATTGGCTAAAAACACATGAAGCTGAGAGTTATAATATGAGGATATGTTGATTTTTTCAGGGGTAGTATCTTCTTTCAGGGATCAACGCTGGTGTCACTGCTATTATTAGGAATGTTAATATATATAAAGGATCTAGATGTGAATTTAAGCAACTAGCTGGTTCAGATTGCAGATGATACCAAGCTAGATGTATTGGTAGTAAGGTGACCATCCGTCCCCGTTTTCCGGGGACAGTCCCTGTTTTCAGACAACTGTCCCCACTCAGAAACATGTCCCTGTTTTGTCCCTGGTTTAAGATTTTGTCCCCGGTTTCTGCTGGTTCACTTTTTTGTATATATCTTATCACCAGGATAATTTGAACTCGGCACACATGCGCGGTATTTTGACGGAGGTTATGCTTTACCGCATCCTGCAACTTTGGCGAGAAATCACGTGATAAGCTTTTGCTTTGTATGTGGTCTACGCTCCTCTAGCCCCCAGCCCCCCCTCAATGTCCCCGGATTGACCCAAAAAATTCTGGTCACCTTATTGGTAGGTAATCTAAAATTGGGCAAATTTATGACAGATGAAATTTAATGTAAATAAATGTAAGGTATTACGTTTAGGAAGTAAAGATGTTAGATCTGAACATACAATGGGAAGTCTGAAACTTGAAATTACTGTTTACAAGAAGATTTTAGGAGTCATAGTGGACTCATCACTCTCAACTTCCTAGCATTGTTTAGAAGCCATTAAGAATATTATGAATGTTATGTTATATAGCATGATGTGTAGAATGCATGTCAAAGGTTATTTTCCAGCTTTATACGTACTGGTGAGGTCTCACCTGGATGACTGCATGCAGTTTTGGTGTCCATGCTACAAAAAAGACATAAAAGACACAGAAATATTCCAGAGAACAGTTACTAGGCTGATTCCATAGACTGTAGGATCTGAGTTATAAGGAAAGGTTGAAGGAGCTTAACATTTTTAGTTTAAGAAAATAGAGTTTAAGAGGTGAAATGATTGAAGTATTTAAAATTATAAAGGGAATTTTGTGATGAACTTTTTAGTAAATAAAGATATATCCACGCTGTTACTTTTTAATTTGTAAACAGAAGCACAGTTACAAACATGTTGAGGGTAAATTTCTCACAAGCATTTTTCTTCACACAGAGAACCATAAACACATGGAATAAGTTACCAAGTGGTATGGCAGAGAGGACTTTAAAAACTCAACTTCATGTTATTTGAGAGGAATTAGGTGGATAGGATTGGCACTCGTTCTTGGGCTGAATAGCCTGTTCTTCTGAATATTTTGTAATGTTACATTGTAATGTCAAACATATATATTCTAAAACCTCTTCTCTCATCAGGCCACCAGCAATTATGATATTTTTCATTCATTATAGCAGCTTATTAAGGGCAACACATCAGAAAAGAAATGTTTAAGTATTTTATATGACATAGAACACCTGCTTTATGTAGGAAGGAAGATTTCAAATAGAAGGGCAAAATATTTACTGATTTTTGTAATAAAGGCGCTATATAGACCTATATAGACCTGACCCGACACAGAAAGACACGGAGGCACGTATAAAAACACAAAGACTTTATTTTTCTCTTCAACTGTGGGACACGTCTTTCCTGTGCCACAAAGCCCCAACACAGTCCCAAAGCACAAACACTATAGCACAACACACTTTTCTTCCTCTACCACCACTCCTCCACAAGCGTAGTCCTCCTACTCCCGACCCTGGCTCCTTGAGTGGTGGTGGCTGTCCCTTTTTATAACCCACCCGGAAGTGTTCCAGGTGCTGAAGATTCATCCAGCCAGGCTGCTGAGTCCATGCAGCTCCCCCTAGTGGCCATCCGAGCCCCCAACCAGGCTGTGGAGGACTCCATCTCCCATGGAGCCCTGCGGGTGGTTGGGGAATCACTGTCAGCCATGGAGGCTGCCACCAAGCGTCCCGGGGGAGGTACTCGACTGCCCATGGTGGCTTCCCCGGAACATAAGCAGCAGGGGCGTCCCTGCCGGGCATGGGACCCGGCTGTCCTTCACAGTTCCCCTCCCTCAGATGAGGTTTGTGGGGCTCATCGGCCTGCCCTACGAGGGCCAGTCCTCTCCAGGACAGGGAGCTGGCATCCTTGGCTCTGCGGCTGTGCTCTATAAAAACATAACAAACAGGTCTGGGGGTGCTGCCCCGACATCCCTGCCACTCGGACGTCCTCTCTGGACAACCCCTCCAGACATGGCCACCGCGGCCTCAGTTAAAACACAACTGACCCCCTCCAGCTCGACCCTTGCGGGAACGGAATCAGGCAGGAAACTCCTGCCCCCTCACCCGCTCTGGGGAGGGCTTGTGATGTGTCTGCCCCTCCGCAGCGTAGCCCTCCTGCTCCGTCACACCAATGGGCCTACGCTGTACCGTGTTAGGAGATCCCGACCCCTTTGTCCGGGTCCTCCTCTTCCTCTGGGGTGTACTGACGGTTTGGGTCCCCTTATGGGAAGAAGGGAGACCCTGCGCCGCCTGCACCCCTTTAGACGACTGCGAGACCGGTGCTGGCAGAGGGGACGGAGTTGTTTGGCAGCCGACATCCACCAGCTGCCTCTCCGCACGTTCCTCTGCCACAGTGTCGGTCCACACAGCGGCGTCTTATGTAGTGGACGGGGCAGCCTGGCAAGCAGCACTGATCATAACCGCAGCCATTGCGCTCTGCCCCTTTTCCTCTATGGCCTAGGCTTCACTTACCTGAAATGCTGTGTCCTGCAGGCAAGAGGCTGATGCCCCCCGTGTCACCAGCCATTTAACAATGGCCGCCATCGGGGCACCGATCTTCCTGTCCAAGTCCTCCTTCGTCTTCTGCAGGACCTGAAAAACCTTAACTAAGGACTGCAGGGACTGACTTACTAATTTGTCAGCCAAAACCTGGCAATCACTGCTGTGTCATATCTCTTAACTTGACTCGGTTTAGATGCTGTCATTTTAAGGAAAGTTCACAAAAAAGAATTCAGATTTTTTTTCTGTTTACTGTGATACTCTTCATACAATTAAGTTTGCTTGCTGTGAAAACAGTATTTTCTTTGTCAGTTGTCATGGAAATATGTAGTTCCCTGATCTTACTATAGCCTAAATTGCAAAACATGTACACAGAATTCATGATTTGTTATGGTGAAAGCATATAGGCTGGAATTTATAGTTATTACTTAACTGTAATAGACATGTGGGGAAGGATTATATTAGTCTTATTTTATTCATAACACAAATGAAAATTATTATTTTTTTCTGAATTGATAAAAAGTGAAAAAAAATTCACAAAATTAAAATGTAATTCATATTTTATCAGGATATCAACCCTAGTGAGTATGTTTTATTTTATATTCACCTTTTCTGAAGATGTATTAAAAACAATTATTTACTCATATATTACCTGCTGATCCCCATAACCATACAACTATAAAATAACTTGGTAAAATTAAATTTCCCTATTGTACAGCCAATGATCCAATAAATTAAAACATATTTTTCACTTTTCTTTATTGTGAAATGCAATGGAGGGCTGTATTTGAGATGCAGTAACTCGACTAATTGCTAATAAACCCATGTTTTAAAGTTATGTGGCTTCTTGTGCTGTCCTGTAAATATGAGGCAGAGATTCCGAGTTCACTGTATAAGCTTGCTTTTCTTAATTGGACTAACAGGCAGATTGTTACTACAGTTTAAAAAAATGAAAGCTTTGCCTTTATGACTACCAAAAATTTATCTGAACACAATCAAATCAACTGGGAAATTATGTCCTTTTATATGCAATTACACCTGAGAATCCTTCATTGACAAATCTTATAATCTCATCCAGAGTTGTTTACAGCATTCATGGACCTACTGGAAACATCTGAAATGGTTTACACCCTATTAACCAACATATCATCATGCACAAATATTAAAGTAACTTTAACTATCACATTTCTTAGCCATTTGACACAGTTTTATGCATTGGTACATTATTTAAATTTTTTTCTTTAGCTACCAATCTTTGTATTTTGAGAATCCACAATAGATGGCATCTTTTGATGTCATGTCGGCATGTTTGTGGGTAGTTGACAAGGAGGATGTGGTTAAATGGTTGATATGTAACATCAGGAGTGTAGTCACATGTTCGTGGTGGCAGTCTAGGGACATTGTAAATCAGACTCACATAATTAGGTTTTCAGATTTATTTTGGACAAGGCATATTGCTTCTTTAGTTCTTTACAAATTTTGGTGTGTTCATTTAAGAGCTAGTTAAAGTAGATAATTACCTATGCTAACTAAACAGACACAGCTCACCAGATTTAGTTTAAAATTTTTCAGGGCAGAGGTGTCTGGAATTTTGAAACATGATCTGTAAAAGAATTTGTTACTCAGTGGCCCATTTGATACAAATGTATATATTTCTTTTTTTATTATACCTGTTGGTTGTGAAACTAATCATCCTTTAATTAAAACAAAATAAATACTCCTGCATTTATTAAAGTCGTATAACATTTTCTCTAATGAACGCACATGGAAAGTTAGCTACAAATATGATTCATTAATGAAATTAATCTTTTATTCTGGTATCATAAAGACAAAAATGCTATCAGACAATGTGCATTAATTTCTTCACATTATAGAAAATGATATTTTAGTTTTTCCTATCTATTTATCAGTGTAAATGCTTAAAAACATTTGCTTACTCAAATTGGATATATTTCTGACAGAATTAGTTAAATGTTTGTTCTCTGCATTGGTTTTGAAAATATAGTCGGGTTTAGAAACTGAACAATGTCACTAAATAGCGTATGGTTATTTAAAATGAAAACGTGGCATAAATTATGTTGGAACTGTTTTACTGTGTTGTTCCAGTCTTTATCATATAATATAAACACATGACAAGATGCTTTACAATGCAAACTAGAATGTAATACAAAGAAAAACAAAAATGTTTTGTTTCATTTTTAAATGATCTGCTTAAAGGATGCAGTAAGTTACAGTATAAATGCACTGGTGGCTATGTGCCTATGAGTCTGTGCTGGTATCTGAAAGGTTGCCAGTTTAAATCCTGTTACTTTCAGAAGGTATACTACTCCATTCTGCCCTTGAGCAAGGCAAAACCTGAAAATTGCTTCAGGTGTGCTGTACAATGGCTGACCCTGTACTCTGATCCCCAAAGATCATGCAAAAAGACTCGGTGGATAACGAAGTGTATATATATTGTCAGAGATGGCTGGGATGGCGACCCCGCTGGGACGCCCAGGAGGACCGGAGTAGGGCTTGCGCCTTCCCCAGACCATGTGGGGACGACCGCCCTGGTTGCTTTGGGGGCCACGGGTACATAGCTTTGAAGCTCAACCTTGTAGGGGCCTGTGGTCACCGCCAGGGGGCGCTCCGGTGCCTTTGGAGCCTTGGACCTCAGCACTTCCGCCACACCCGGAAGTGCTGGGGGGAAGAGGATCGGGGACACCCGGAGTGCTTCTGGGAGCGCAGCCGGCACTTCTGCCACACAGGGGATTGTCGGCGGAGGAGTGTCTGGAAGCACCTGGAGCCCATCCAGGCATGTATATAAGGGGCCACCTCCCTCCATTCGATGGCTGGAGTCGGGTGGAAGAGAACAGAGCTTGAAGGAGAGGAGTGGAGGCGGACCAGAGACAGAGAAAGGCATTGTGAAAAGCCAGGACTTAAGGGGTGATTGGTGCTGTGCACTGGGTTTGTGCTCACTTATTGTACATAATAGTTGTGAATAAACATGTGTGGTGTTAAAACATCATGTCTACCTTTCAGTGTCCAGGCTGTACCCCACAATATATATACTATTATGTGTTTTCAGAGGGTACAGGCATCAGGTTGGAATATAAAATAATGAATGTTTACATTCAATTAATGGTACAAATTTATTAGAAACACAGTGGGGTCAGCAGGTCTATAAGTTAGGTCAGGTTGGGGAGCATGCCCTGGTATAGTGTGTTGCTGCACCCAGCACACGACAAAACAGCTCAGGATCCTGGTTGCCAGACATGCAGTCCAGTCCCACCCTCCGTAAATGACCCTCTTTCTGCCGCAGCCAGGTGTTACGTGGTCATCCACTTGGCCTGGTCCAGCCATTCAGGTCCTCAACAATGAGGATCCTGTGAACTGGATCACCCTCAGGGAATTGTGCCACATGGCCATAGTGCTATAACTGATGCTTCCTCACAATGCAGGTAATGTGCTTCATTTGGGTCAACCTCATGCAGGTCTTTAGTACTTATAATAATATCAATTGAAAATATCTACAATATATATATGTATACAGTGCAGGGAAGTAGAATACAATGGAGAAAAGGTAGGTTTTCATGTATGAACTGAAAATTATGATAAAGAGACTTTCACAATTTAAGTCAGAAAATATGAATTCATATTATTTACTAAAAGCAAATGTATTTTCCTTTATATCGTGAATTGCCATAAGGAATTATGTTAACAATGATATAAATCTAAACACCATTCACCACAACTAGAATCGCAGCAGATTAAAGGAATTTCCACACACTGTGATTAAAGGTTATCAAAGTTACCCTGATGAGGGTGTGGCCTAACAATTTCAAGGACAGTAAACCTGAGATCAGAAACTTTATAATTAATGGTAATAAAATGCCTGGACACACAATGTTCAGCTATTCGATG
Organism: Polypterus senegalus; assembly: GCF_016835505.1. Classification (NCBI taxonomy): domain Eukaryota; kingdom Metazoa; phylum Chordata; class Cladistia; order Polypteriformes; family Polypteridae; genus Polypterus; species Polypterus senegalus. Next base: position 83,585,185 of record NC_053157.1, read on the forward strand.
GTGATTCGACTGAATAGTTTTGCCAACATATAACATGGGACAAGGGCATAACAAAATATATATATCACCTTTAGAACTACAATTAGATCTATGTTTTAGAGTGATGTCACCCTGTGGAGCAGTGACCAGGTTCCTTTTTAAAACATTACCAGAACAACTAAATATAAAACAGGGAATATGCCCAGAAGAGATGGAATTAAGAGACTTAGACAAAGTAAAAAGAGTGGTAAATAAATAATTCACTACATGACTCCGAAGATTCCGACCAATTGAGAAAAGCAAACAAAGGCAAGTCAGTTAAATTAGAATGTAATCTCAAAATATGCCTATATCTTAGAATGATACACTTGATTTGATTAGCATAATGGGGGTAAGTAAGATTACACACTAACCTGTTCATCTGTATAGATGTCTCCTTTGGTGTAAGTAACAGTTTTCCTGTTGTTATAAAGCACTCACTGAATATAGTACATTAAGTGTCTGCTTACTCAATGTGTTTGTGATATTTATTGTTAGTACGCAGCTATATCTGATGATGTTTTAGTTTATTTGGGTATGTATAGACCAATTCTCAAACACCAATCAACTTTACTTGTACGTCTTTAGAATGTAAGAGAAAAACAAGACTACCTAGAGGAAAATCAACAGAGACAATGACCAGTCACCTAAGATGCTGGTAAAAACAGGAGGTCAAGAAAAAACTGCAGTAGTATCAGTTTTAAGACAACAAGATCTTGTAAGTGGAATCTTTAGAACATCACTAATTTCAGGCATACAATTAAATTACATTAATTGTTACTATACTGTGCAGTGAAATTAGCGTCATTGCTATCCCCAGTTGTTCAGAAACATGGAGCGACAATAAAAATCTAACAACACGAAAGACACATATTTCTAAACAAAGTGATGGTGATAAAAAAATAAATACTGTATAACAAACAATGCAAATATTTAAATCCTAACATAAGTATCAGATTTAAAGCTTGCAGCAATTATTATAGAGAATGTGTAACACTGACTATGTAATGAAAACTGATGGGTTTTGTAACTACTTGTATAACTGATTTTTTCACAGGCAATTTATGAGAATTATGGGAGTTTGTAAAGTTTCTTTTACTTCTTCAAAATTCTATAATATCACTGGTAGGATGAAGTTGAGATATGAATGTGAGATCTGAAATTATGGAAAGTGGTTTTCATCAGACATCTTGTTCTATACTGGTCTTTTATAAATGTGGACGTTTAGCCCCTAAATATGGACTTGGACATTTTAAGCACCCACTACACAGTCTTGCACTCTGCCACCAAGTAGTTGCCATACCAAACTGTGTTGGAATAAGTCCAGTATGCTGTTCACTATCTATCTTGTGACTGGTGTTGTGCCAATTCGCCATTTCTGATGACGGCAACAGCTGCACAAAGACAGTGTGGTAGCCGTTCTGTTGCGTTTTCTCACACCTACAGCCAGCAGCTACATGCTGACACTCTGTTAAAAAGTAAATCACTGACAAAGTAACACAGTTGCCCTTTGAAATTATCAATCTTAACTTGCCCTCTGTGGGATTCACTGCAGCTTTACAGGTTTACTATATAATGAGCTTGTTGCACGATGTTTAGAACATGTAAAGCCGAACACTGACATGCCCTTTTGCTCACTCTCCTGTTCGCTTTCCTACAGACTACGTCTGCCCCAGCTGCTTCTTCCGAGCTACTGAACCTGCTCAATGAAGAAGGATTTGTGGTCTTTTAATCTGAAAAAGTGAGCTTTAACTTATGTGCTTGTGTGCTGAAGAAAAAACACCTATTTTGAATAAAGCTTTGAGACTGTTCCTGCCTTCTCAGCAATAAAGTTATTCTTTCCTTGAAAACCTGTTTTTGTCTTCCTGTCTCTCATGCAAATCTGTGGCCCAAGCTTGACAGGTGGTACAAGGTGGGGGTGTTACACGGATGGATCCTCAACAGCCTCAGCATGTTCCCCTTCCACCTGACCTGGTGTATGTGCCTGCATGGCCTCCAGCCCCTACTTGTCCCAGGGTTGTCCTTGTGAAGATTTTATTTATTTATAAAGCTCCTTTCACAGACAGAGTCAGAAAGTCCTGTCCACCATAGAAAACAATTAAAACACAAGCTACAAACAATAAAAAATAAAATTAAAGTAACATTGCAACAAAAGAACATAAAATGGAAGAGACAAAAAAAAAGAGGCTACCCATATGCTAGTCTAAAAAGGTACCTCTTCAACTGTTTTATCAATGTAGCAATTGTATAGGCAGCCCATATAGCACAAGGAAGGCTATTCCATCTTTTTGGTGCACCAAACTCAAAAGCCTGATCCCCATGAGTCTTTAGCCAAGTATGTAGAACAATAAGAAGGCCCTGGTTCGATGACTTCAGTGGGCGACTAGTAGTATAATGATGTAAAAATTCTGAAATATATTGTGGTGTTTCACCATGCAGCGCTATAACAGGTGATTACTAAAATTATAAAACAGATTCTAAATTCCAACAGAGCCAATAAAGCAAAGACAAAATTAGAGTAATGCAAGGTTAACAACCTAGCAGCAGCATTCTGAACAATCTGAAGACGCAGCAGCAATGTCTTGTTTAAACATGTAAATAAAGGATTACAATAATCAAGACATAAAAAAAAATAAAATTCATGCATTAACATCTCCATTTGAGCCTTCTATCCTGTTGTTCTTAGCTTTGATATAATCCTCAGATGATAAAAAGAAGAGCAAGATAGGGACCTAACATGAGCATCTAGGTTTAAAGACTGGTCAAATATAACACCCAGGTTCTGGACAGAAGATTTAAAGTTTGGTGAAACAGCTGATGACCTGAGACTGATCTCTGAGTGCAAATTTAATAAGCCAATAATTAAAACCTTATTAGAATTGAGCTGTAAAAATGAATAGCTAACCATTTTTTTATTTCACTCAGGGGTTTGTCCAGGGCAGATAACATATGGAGGTGTTGTGATTTAAAAGAATATCCATCCATCCATTCATCTATTATCCAACCCACTACTTCCTAATTACAGGGTCACGGGGGTCTGCTGGAGCCAATCCCAGCCAACACAGGGCGCAAGGCAGGAAACAAACCCCAGGCAGGGTGCCAGCCCACCACAGTTAAAAGAATATGATATAAAAAATCTTTTAAAGAAATTTGAGCTAAATGAAGAATGTACAAGGAAAACAACACTGGCCCAAGAATACAGCCCTATGGCACTCCACACGACAAGAATGTGGGGGCTGACATGTACTCATCCATGCTAACTGATAAACTCCTTTCTGCCAAATAAGAAGCAAACAAGTCTAAGATATTCCCAGAGATACTCATGCAATGCTTTAACCTATTAATTAGAAGTGTATGGTCTACAGCATTGAACGCTGCACTAAGATCCAAAAATACAAGAACAGAACATTCCCCCACATCAGTAGCCATCAGAAGGTAATTAGCCACCTTAAGAAGTACTGATTCTGTGGAATGTTGTTTCCTTAAGCCAGACTGGAATAGATCTAAAATTTGATATTTATTAAGAAAAACAGTCAGTTGTTATTTGACTACCTTTTCTAAAATTTTACCTAGGAATGGGAGTTCAGAGATTGGCCCAAGATTCGGATTAGGTTTTTTCAAAAAATGCTAACTATTGCCATAAATTGAAACAATCCAAGTGAGGAAAGAAGAATTTATTATGGCCAAAAAATCTGGGCCAATCAAGTAAAGTACTTATAAAAATAGATAGGTTGGAAGAATATCCAACATACAAGATGAAGGATTTAAATTCTTGATTAAAGTAAGAAGACTATCAAAAGATACTGGAGAAAAGGAATTTGAACTGAAGGAGCAAGGGAAAATCATCCTCCAAAAAGTTTGGAAAGTATTTGATCAAATAAAAGTAACTTTATCAACAAATCAGTATTTGAAAAACTTTGGAATTAAGTGTGCTATTTGATAGTAATCATGCAAAATACACAGTCCTTAACATCCCTCACTATGTTATTTTAAGTGAAATGCAAATCTTTTAAATAAATGAGGTAAACTTCAAATTCAGAGGCCCTCCATAAACATTCAATCTTTTGACAGTGCCGCTTAGTACTTCAAATAGATTGATTTAGCCAGGGCAAAGGTTTACCAAACCAACTACAACCTGATTTAAAATGTGCGACAGAATTCAATATATTATTACATTGCTGATTAAAAGAGTAAACAAATGCCTCAGCATCATCCCCATCAAAGTCTTTTGAGCTATCAAACTGTGTACAAAACTGAGCTACCAGAGCATCATTGATAACTTTTGATTGAGTAGGTTGTCTAATAGGGACATATAGCACATCACACAAAATACATTTATTGTCACTAAAAATAAGATCATTAAAATTAATACAATCAATATTAATACCATAAGTAAAGACAAGATCAAGTGCATTCTCGGCAATATGTGTAGGAACAGAAACTTGGTTGGTAAAATTAAAATTGTCAATAATGCACAAAAAATCAGATGCCGCATTACATTTTATATCATTAATATGAAGGTTAAACTCACCCATAATTATTACTTTTTTCAGCTTAACAATTGAAGATAAATACTTAGACAAATCTGACAAAAATCACATAGCAGGACCAGGAGGTCGGTAAACCAAAATGTAATATAAGAAGATGGCTCCTTCCATCAACTGTTTCCTCTTTTGCTTTGAATGAATGGCCACACTGATGTACTGGAACAGGCAAGACTGTGCTGCTATTGTGGCCCCTTTTTTGACAGGCAATTCTCTGCAGGTTATTTGAAACCCCCCTCTTCAGAGACTTGATGATTATGATTTCCTGAAGCATCAGGTTCTTCTTCATACTGCTATGTGGTAGACTGATCCTAATGGCCTTATCTGGGGGCAGGTACAGGACTTGCTGGACCTTATCCAAAACTGGCTCTGTGGGTATTCCTTTGAGCGCATGATAGAAAATCTCACTATTGATGCAGTGTTGTCCAGTATAAATGATGACCTCTGTGGTGAGATGCTCCAGAACAATGTCAACTCGCTGATGGATTTGACCCGCAGATTGAAATGGGCTCAAGCCACTTGGAGGCAGAAGGCTAGCCTAATCTGGTAGCTACTTCTCTTCAACCATCCCATCCCCGTCCATTGGCTAATCACTTCTTTCCTCAACCCAGCCACCAGTTCATCTTTTTCTTACCTTACTGCAACTTACAGTGCCACCCCCTTCTCCAGCTTCTCAAGTTGAAGCCCAAGATCCTGGAATCACTGGCAGGGGCCCTTGAGCTGATGCCCTAGGCAGAAGACACTGTTGTGGAAATTCTGCAGTTGGCACCAAACACAGCTGCTTCTGATGTGGCCAGACTGGACATCTGGCTAGAGAGTGTCACCTCTCACCTACTCAGTACATGGAGATCAGCTTGGCCAAGGTGTGTTGCTCTCAAGTACCTCTTTACATGCTTGAGAAAATATAAATTTAGGGTCACTTTTAGCTTTGCTGGGCACAAGATTCCTGCCTTTCTGCATGCTGATAGTGACCTCTGCGTAAGCTGATGCGACTTGCTCTGGGAGTTCATGGGGGTGTTAAGGAGTATGAAACTGTGGTACTTCCTCTGAAATATAAGGGAAGGAAGTTTAGACTATGGACTGCTGTGTCAGAATCCTCAACTTGGCCTCCCTTAGTTGGGAAGAGGAATGCCCTATTCCAGCAGATCTTGGCTGCCTGCCTTTAGAACATCTTTAGAAAGTAAGGGGCTTGTAGCTGACAGAGTTGGTAAAGAAACCAGCTTGGAAATTGAACCTGATGAAACAATGAAACAGTGAAAGAATCAGGGCCTTTCTTAACAGCCTGCTGTGATGACACTTCATGGCTTGGCTGTCAAGAGCTAGCACCCAGAGGGCATGATGAGGGTAGTGAATCTGCTAACAAGGGGAATTACAGAGAATTCACTGAAACATTATCCAAATATGATTCTGTCTTGGCCACACACTTCCAGTCATCTTCTCTGTTTTCTTGTATGCCCCATTCCATTAAAAATTATTTGATTTCTGCTATTGCAGCCACTATTGTTGATTAAATCAAAGGTCAAGTTCAATCTGCTCGTTTTTTGCATGGCAAGTAGATGAGACAACTGACATTTCATGTCATGCACAACTGTCTGTCATAGTTTGATATGTTGATACTTCAGGTCAAATTCAGGAGTGATTTTTTGATGTTTCAGGGGGTGAGATGCTCTTTGATGTCTTTGATGTTTTAAATGAAAATATGCAGGGCTACAATTACAAAGAAAATCTTGTGGCTCAAACCTATGAAGGGGCTACTGCCATGGTTCCCTCCCTTAATGGACTTCAGGCTAAAATTAAAGCAATAGCCCCCAAAAGCAATGCTTTTACACTGCTATACACACAGACTGAACCTGGTGTTGTCTCAGGGGGCAAAATGCTTGTCTGAATCCGGAATGTTTATTGCATCTCTCTCTGGGTTTTACACATTTTTTTCTAAAGCTGCTAAGATGATTTTTTTCTCAAGTCTGTAGTGTTTTCAAGGTGTTCAGTAACGTACTCAGTGGAGCTTTACATCATAAATAGGATAACTATGATGGGCTTCTGAAGATTTTGAAAAGATTATCGAGGATGAGGACACACTCAATGCTTCCAAAGGCTTCTTAGGGACAAAGGAAGATTCTGAGTTTGTTTCTATGTTCAACACATATGCAAATATCTTCTCAGAAACTGATGTGGTCTTTGACATTGTGCAGCAGAGGGCTACAGATGTGAGAACTGAGTCTCCTTGCTTTTGCAAAAGAGAAGAGGTCAGAGAAGGCTTTCAGAGCTCTTTATGCAAGAACTGTAAGTCTCACAGGCAGCACGGTGGTGCAGTGGGTAACGCTGCTGCCTCGCAGTTAGGAGACCTGGGTTTGTTTCCTGGGTCCTCCCTGTGTGGAGTTTGCATGTACTCCTGTGTGGGTTTCCTCCGGGTACTCCGGTTTCCTCCCACAGTCCAAAGACATGCAGGTTAGGTGCATTGACAATTCTAAATTGTCCCTAGTGTGTGCTTGGTGTGTGTGCGTGCCCTGCCCAGGGTTTGTTTCCTGCCTTGTGCCCTGTGTTGGCTGGGATTGGCTCCAGCAGACCCCTGTGACCCTGTAGTTAGGATATAGTGGGTTGGATAATGGATGGATGAATGGATGCAAGTCTCATGTCAGAACCTCAAAATGAGCCTAGGTGAAAGTGTTTTTGTTTGTCACAATTGCAGGATCTCCAGAATTATTACGGAAATCTGTACATGGCCATCCTAGACAATCTTATGGAGCAAATTTCTCAGCATTGTTAAGATTTGTAAAGTATGTGCTTCCTAGAACAAATCAATCCAGGAAAATTTGATGAAATGAGACAGGTTTTTCCACAGGAGGCATTTCAATGTGTCTTGAAAAATAATGGCCATTCCTTGATTCAGGGAGACTGAGATCTGAACTCAAAGTACTATATTCAAATTGTGGCTTGCAGGGCAACAGTGGTAAGCTGTGTGGATTTCTTTGTGTTTTTTTTTAAGACGTGGAGTTGGATAGTGCAATGCCTTAGCTATAAAAGATATTGTCTTTAAGTGGCAACAATTGGAGCTACATTAGCAGGTGTAGAGGGGAGCGTCTCCTGCTTAAGCTGAGTTAAGTTGTACAGCTGCAACACAATGGCCCAAAATCGTTTAAGCAACTTTACTCTGCTGTCCATTGGGAGGAAAACTGGTCAAGTCTCTGGGAAAGACTTTCAGTTGGTATGACAGGCTCATAGACCATTTACTAACAAAAAGAAAAGAAGACAGAATTTACATATAAATAACGATGCAATAATTGGCTAATTTTATGATGTAGGTCTAAAATGTGCTTCCCCAGTTTAACAGTTCACAGCACCTCTCCATCTAAGGATCCTGTTTAATTTTTCCTTTAATGAAGATTTATGCAAACAGTAATACATATTTAAATTTCATCTACAGTAATCTGTAGAATAACTGACAGAGTAAGAATGTGCATTTTTACCTCTATTTGATAGATTGTTCACTTTTTAATTATGCTATATTGCTGAATATGATTATGTCGTTATGGTCTTCAGTCTTTGGTTTAAATAAACTGATATGTATTGGTAAAACAGGCTGACGTAACAAAAAACAAAGTTGATTTTAATTGTTTTTTAGCATTTTATAATCAAATTAGAATATGTAAAAATCCTTTTTTTAGATCAGAATTTGAAATAGCAATGCTGGATAAAATCAAGGCTTTGATAACTTAAAATTTTGATGAAAAAACAGGGACCAATATCTATATAAAAGTAATGTAGATCAAAAATACAAACAATTAAAAGATTCTGGTTTCACACTGTCAAGATACCTGGCAAAGATACCTTAGCAAAGTACTACAAATAGCTTCTAAAAAGTGCCCAAAATAAATATGGTTTATTTTCTTATGGTACAGTACTTTGGATTTCATTGTCAGTATAAGTTGCACACGTTACATTTTGATTCTAATGTATTCCTATTGTGATTTTACCTTGTTTAAATGGCTTCTGTTGTTTATTTCTGATTTTTATTTACAAGTTCATGTCTCCATATTTTGAGGTGTTTTTTAATCTAACTCTGATAGGCTTTCTTAGGTGTCTAAGTCCAGAGCTTCCATCTTAAGTAAAGAATGCTTAACTATCACACGGAGGGATATGTCCTTGGCAAAATAATAGGCTGCAAGACTTGAAGAAAATAGCATAGAGCATGAAAGTTTTGGTTACAAAATTTGCTGTACCATACCATACCATACCATTTTATTTGTTGAGCGCTTAAAAGCACAGCATTACAACTGACCGAAGCGCTGTACAGTTAAAAAAGAAGCAGGACTAATAACAAAATATTAAAAACAAACATTAAGAGAGAATTAAAATAGAGATACTAAAAACAGGTCAGAGGACCCAATAAAATTGAGAAATAGGAAGAAGCAAGTGGAAATGAGACAGGTTAAGAATTAAAAGCCAATGTGAAGAAGTGCGTTTTTAGGCATGATTTAAATGTTGCGACTGAGGCAGCTTGCCTAACCACTAAGAGTAGGGAGTTCCAGAGCCTGGGTGCACAGACTGAAAAAGCCCTTTCACCACAAGCTTTACAATGTGCCTTGGGAACGGTTAGAAGCAGCTGATCTGCGGATCTAAGAACACAAAGAGGATTGTGACGATGGAGCAAGACACTCAAATAGGCAGGGGCTAGACCGTTTAGTGCCTTATAGGTTAACAGGAGTATCTTAAAATCGATTCTGAATCTAATCGGCAGCCAATGTAGGGTTTTTAAAATCAGTGTAATGTGTTGGCTTCTGCTACTTCCAGTTAGAAGCCTTGCAGCTGCATTCTGAGCCAGTTGGAGTCTAGAAAGAGTGGCTTTAATGATACCATAAAGGCAGGAATTTGAGTAGTCGAGCCGGGACGTAATGAATGCATGGATTACTGATTCCAGGAGGTGGTTAGACAGAATAGGCTTGAGTCTGGCGATTCGCCTGAGATGGAAAAAGCAGGATTTTACTGTGCTGTTGACTTGAGCATCCATTTTCAGGACCGTATCCATTTTGATTCCAAGATTGGAGACAGACTAAGTTACTGGAATGGGAAGAAAGTCGAGGCCAAGGGGTGGGGTCCGTTTGCAGTCAGGGCTAAAAACAATGACCTCGGTTTTTGAATCGTTCAGGTGAAGAATGTTTACAGCCAGCCAGTCCTTAATGTCAGATAGGCAGTCGAGAAGAGGTTTGGTGGAGTCAGTTGGCTTGAGGGAGAAATAAATTTGGCAGTCGTCAGCATATAGGTGATATGAAATTGCATGTTTTCTAAAAATTGCACCTAAAGGCAGGATATAGATTGAAAAAAGTAGTGGCCCTAAAATGGAACCCTGGGGGACCCCACATGGGAGTGGGACTGATTCAGATGAAAGATCGTCTTGCATGACTCTGAGAGTCCTGTTACAGAAATATGACCTGAACCAGTCAAGGGCTAAGCCAGATACACCAGCCCAGGATTCGAGTCGGGAGATCAAGATATTGTGATCGATTGTGTCGAAGGCGGCAGATAAGTCGAGAAGAACCATAATCACGTGGAGTCCCGAGTCCAATGCCAAAAGGACGTTATTTAGGACACGTAAATCCACAGTTTCTGTGCTGTGTTGGGGCCTAAAGCCTGACTGAAAAAGGTCCATTACCTGATGGTCCTGTAGGTGATGAGTTAATTGCTCATAAACTACTTTTTCGAGTACTTTTGACAAGAAAGGTAGTTTAGAGATTGGACGAAGATTAGAGAGAATGGCAGGGTTAAGATCAGGTTTTTTCACGATTGGATGTACAACTGCGTGTTTGAAAGCACGAGGAACTATAGCCGAGGATAGACTACTAGTTATGATCTTTAAAACATCGTCTCGAATCACAGGAAACACATCTTTCAGCAGTCTGAACGGCACCACATCGTCCGGAGAGCCCGAAGGCTTCATTGAGGCGACAATTTTTTCCAGATGGGGGAGCGAAATGGGTTCAAAGCTGGTGAGGGAGCCATGTGTAGGAGCGGCTAAATCAACAGAGCCAGAAGAAGAAATGGGGATCTGGGATCTAATGTTCGTGACATTATCCAGAAAAAATGTGAGGATCTGATTACAAAGAGCAGTGGAGGCAGAACAGAAAACAGTTGCAGCTGGAGAGAGGACAGCATTTAATGTTTTGTATAAAACACGTTGATTGCCAGAGTTTTTTGAGATGATGTCAGCGAAAAAACAGTTCCTTGCACCTCTGACTGCTCTCTGGTATTGGGACCACGCGTCTCTCATGCAGTCGAAGGTAAGAGACCATCTTTCCTCCATTTACGTTCTAGCCGCCTACAGTTTTGCCTGATGGAGCGAGTTTGTTCGTTTAGCCATGGGTCATGCTTGATTTTGGATTATCTCCGTTTGAGTGGGGCTACAACATCCATCACAGAACAGCAGGAAGTTTAGAAGGTTTGCAATAAAACATCAACATCTGTGGATTCACATGATGTGAAGATTGGTGAAAAAGCAACTGCAAAATCTTCAGCAGCAGAGGAGGGAATGACACGGGAGGGACGGGTAGTGGTGGATTTACCATGCTCAACAGAGACCAAATCCAAATTAAACAGAACAGGCGAATGATCAGAAAAGCTAGGAGGTAGAATGTCCAAGTCACTGATTTTGAGACCGCGAGAAAGAACCAGGTCCAGTGTGTGAACCTGTCCGTGTGTTGGTCCGTTCACTAGTTGAGAGAGACCAAAGGAGTCAATAATTTCCAGAAAGTCTTTTGCTAGAGGTTTAACGGGAGAACAAACATGGATATTAAAATCACCCAAACAAAGGAAATGATCATATCTGCAGGTAATATCAGCTAGGAAAGCTGCAAACTCATCTAAAAAGTCCTTATTATATTTTGGGGGGCGATAGAGGAGTGTGCACAGCAGCGGTGGAGAGCAGACTAGTTCAAACATACTGAGCGAAACGAACCAGCTTGGACGACGCTAACAGAGACGCACCAGCCGTGGCGGGCTGTCATGATACGGCGTAGGTTTTATAAAGTTCACCCCCAGGCGGCGGTGACGGGGCGAGGCAGGGAGGCACACCGGAGCGTCCGAGGGCAAGTGGCAATTCGGCAGCATTGCCTCATGTTAGGAGCTAGGAGAGTTGTTCCTAGAGAGGATCCGGGAAGCTCGAAGCCGAGCCCTGGTGCCTCCGCGCTTCCCCCGGTGACGACCGGCCAAGCCGCGGACAATGATGAGAAAGGCTGGGACTTCCTCAAACAGTCGGCCAAAGGTTTGACTGAACTCAGGGGTCAGATGTTGAGAAACCCCCACACTCGTTCGAAGAGCCAGAAGGGCGAGGCGATCATAACGAATCATCGAGTCAGGAAGAGCATCACAAGAGCAGGTAAGCCAAGGAAAAAGCAGGACTAACAAGAAACAAAAAAGCCAGAGCAGCTGACGGCGTGCCACAACAGTCGGCGCCATCTCTCAACTTAAAAGTAAAGTTGTAAAGTTGTAAAGTAATTATTGATGTGTACATTTGTCCACAAAGCCTAAATGTCAGTTTTCAGTCTTTTACCTTGATGACTAATTAGATCAAATGAGACATGCTGCTTAGCTATATGTTGGTTTGCATGTGGCTTACATGACTAGACACAAAGTCACCTTTTTTAGTCTCTTAGGGAAATAATCTAGAGGGGAAAGTACTAAGTCTTTTTGCCATTAGGCAAAAATGTGGGCTTGGTTCTGCATCATATTTAATCCTAAAATTGTAGTATATTTGATAGAAGCAGTATTGTTGGTAAAAATAAATTGTGCCCCACTTAATTGTACAGACTTTTTTTTTTGTAAATAGATGTAATTGTAACTAAAGGTTAAAGTAACATAACAGACAAAATAAGAAACTATCAAACAACAGAGCAAACTATGCTGCATTTAGTCAGGAACACTGAATAGGTAGTGCATACAGATAGATAATGCAAGTTGTTACATGATTAGGGCTTTGTCACAACATGTAGATGTATGGGAATTAATAGCTTAATGGCCTTGGGGTAACAACTGTTTATAGAAGTTGACTAGATGACTGAGTTAAATTTGAAGAGTTTCGGATTTGAACATTTTTTCCATTGCCACAAATATGTGTTTTATATGTTTAAAAATTTAGATTACATACAGTACATTTCAATTGTACAATGTATATCAAGTTCAAATTTATTGTCATTTGTGCTCAATACAATTAAATTCTTCTTGCATGCCTTCTTAGAATATTGACAGTAAAACAATTCCAAAATATGTAACACACACACACAAAAGTATATATACATAGAATGAAACATACTGTACATATTATGTTTCAACCATAATCTTTTAGGATAGATAGATAGATAGATAGATAGATAGATAGATAGATAGATAGATTGTACTTTATTTAATTCCCAAGGGGAATTCTCCCATGCTTAAGTATATTTTCTCTGTTATTGCCATTGCTTATGTTTTTAAATTAGATTTTTTAATGTGTTTTTGTCATTTTGTAAAGTTTGTTAATAAGGTCTACACTAATGTTAAAAAATTTCTTTAGTATTTATGTATTGTGGTGTGAAGTTTTGTATTGTCACACACGTGCACATGGGAGGCAGCTAAAGGGTCTAAATGAATTAATTCGGGGGTGGCGGAATGTCCTGACCTTTTTTCTTACTTTCCTGCAGACCGTTCACGGGAAATCTCACATGGCCCTTATGACGCCACTTCCGGTTCCGTTCTCGATGACGCCACTTCCGGTTCTGTCCCCGATTATGCCACTTCTGGTTCTGTCCTCGATGATGTTGCTTCCTGTTTCAGACAGAATGACATAATTTCTGGTTCCAGACACTTGGATGACGTCACTTCTGGTGGAGAACCCATGGACGAAGAGATTTCCGGTTCAGGCCCTTTTGATGACGTCACATCCAGGTCTGAGCCTATGGAAGACAGCACTTTCACTTTCGCCCAAGATGACTTCACTTCTTTTAAAGGCTCCATATTCGACTAACCTCATTAGTTCTGTTTTGGACTCTGATCTGTGCACACCACTGCTATTAATTTACGCTTTTTGCAGCTAGGGAGCATTATACGGGTGGCTGCCCTAAACCTTTTTGTGACTCCTGTCTCTGGTTTTTGTGACAGTTTATAAGTTGCTAAATATTTTTGAATGGTTTTATTTGTAAGTCAGACAAAGCAAATGTAATATTAGCGTTTCTGGGGAAACATTTTATTTCAATGAGAACAGCTATGCTTTAATGTCTAACCAATGCCTCAGAGTCTCTGGGACTGTCTCAGGTGTGACTTTTATGGCAGGTTTATGGATGCTGCCCAAAACCAGTTTGGCAGGGGTGATTCTCTGCAGGATATTCTTAATAAGTCAACCCTGGCGTGGAGGCCATAAACCTATAGTAGCTGGGAAGCTTCAGTTCAACAAATGGTCTTGGTGGAAGGTGTGAAAAGGGAGTATGTGCACTCATTCGTCTGAAGTATGGCTATTTGGGTTTGGTTGTGTATCAGAGGCAATTCTTTTTTGTATTCCTTACTGTGTACACTTTATCAGAATGTCTCAGATCCCTTGCACAGTCAGACAACAGACTTTGTGTAAAGCCTGTTCGCCCTTTTTGCCATAATTTGGTTTGAGCAATACAGTCCTTGTAATATAGTATATGGTTTTTATACATCTCTTTGTGAACAAAGAGTTCAGTTTTTTTATAGAACCGTTCAAGTTGCTGGCCTTTAAATTTCAAAACCCGCAGTTCAGGCATGAACCAGGAAGAAGAAAAAAAGAAACAAAACATCTAGTATTTCATGGAGCAAGAGAGTTAAGAATACCATAGAGTCCAGTGTTATAGTGTGAGACCAGTTCTTCAGAAGTGGATAAATTATTAATGTTGTGGTGGTCAGCTGGGGGCTGTGCCCAGTCACGACACCTGGATGGACCAGGAGAGGGTCTGTGCCTTCCCAGGACCATAAGAGGGCATCCGCCCTGCCTGGTTTGAGGGCCACGGGGTTTGAGCATGGAAGCTCAACCCTGTAAGGGTCCGTGGCCACCACTAAGGGGAGCCCAGACGATTGTGGAGCCTCAGACGTTAGCGCTTCTGCCACACCTGGAGGTGCTGGCGGAAGGAATACCGAGGACACCCGGAGTGCTTCAGAAAACACCTGGAGCACGTCCGGGTGAGAATAAAAGGGGCCACCTCCCTCTAGTCGACAGCTGCAGTTGGGAGGAAGATGACAGAGCTCAGTGGAGAGACCTTTGGAGGGCCCGAGAAGAGGGTGTTTGGTGCAGGGGCACTGTGTGTTGTGTGTGCCTGTCTGTGTCCGGGGCTGGACCACAATGTCCATAAGGAAATCAATACTAGAGGAAAGAAAATCTAACTTAGTATTCTTAATATAATGGAATGACATGAGATGGGGAAGCTTAATAATGTAAAGAGTAAGTTTAACATTGAATGAAAGAAGAAAATGATCAGTTATGGGGAGTTTATCTGCAATACAATCAAGGCGGGTAATTCTAGAGCAGCAGATCAAATCCAAGATATGTCCTTTAGAGTGAGTGGGACTATTTAAGGGGGTGGTAAACAGTTGCACTGATAGTAGGAAGAGGTCCAGTCAATTAACATACGAAAGGATTCAAAAGAGCTGTTGGCAGAAACAGACAATGGCAGGACTTTGCACTTCTCACAATAAATTATCTCAAAACCTTATGAGGTTGTTGCCATGTCTCAGTTAGACAGAAAAAGTGAAACTTACAATTAGTGAGAAGATCCTGGTTGAGATGCCCCTTGCTCGTAAGTGAGCAGATGTTTAACAAAATGATCTTGACAATAGTGTTATCGCATTTGGCAACGGTGTTAGCCAACCGAGCTAGGCTGGCTAACACACTGTGGTTCACAACTCTGCCTGTTATGTGGAGAACATCGAGAGTTGGACCAAATGGAGTTTATTATTTTCTAGGTGTCAACCTGGAGACTCTGGCGGCACACACGGTGGATGTATCTATGACAGGGGAGGAATACAATGTCCAGGTAGAGATACGGTACAGTCAGCGGAGGCTCAGACAGGTGGAAGCACAATTGAAGGAGCTCATCAGCTGAGTAATCAAGCTGGCCCGTCGCAGGTTGGATAGCAAGTGACAGGAGGGACCAAACAAACACAAACTAAATAAATATCCTACCAGTCCACATTGTAGGCGAGAACGCAGACAACTCAGGTGTCCAGAGAACAGAACCAGGTAAGTCTCAAAACAGGGTTAGGCTCAAAATAGTCCATACACAGCCACACTGAAGTGTCAACAAAATCACCAGTCAAGCTAGAAATCATCAGTCTAGCTATAAATAACTGAAAAATAATACTCGAAGAATAAGTCTGCCAAATGAAAACAGTTGCTCAGTCCATTAGATTGTAAAATAATCGTAAAAAAAAAAAAGTTAAAAAGTTACCGACGAGCAGCAGCAACCAGTCCTGTCAACACGCGCTTAACCGGAAAGTTCAGAAGGAGTCATTATTTTTATGTAACTTCTGTTCTGAATGTCTATGATTTAGTAATTGTGTCCAGTCACTTTAAACATAAGTCTCTTCCATTCGTTCTGTGGGCGGCACCCTTATGTCACCTCTCCTGAAACAACCCTATGGCTATTTAAGAGAAACAGAAGAGGATCTCAGGAGTGGTACATTGAAGTTGTTGGGGTCATTTTGTAAGTAGGTTTCTCCTTCCCTTGATATTTTGGGAACATTTAAAGCATTTTGAGGCGAAACCCCCCTTTCAGGCCAGTATATTTTATAGTCAAACTGGCTGGGGGAGGCCAAGAAAGCCTACCCAGGTAAGAAATAGCCTTTTGGTCGGTTCTGTGATTCTGCATCAGAATGAATTGATCATAAAAGTATTTATGTCCTTCAAGTCAGTATTTAGCAGATGCACCATTAGCAGCAATTCCAGCCTTGAGTCTGTGTGCCAGTCTCTGCCAGTGTGACAGTGTGTGTCCTGCTCCATGCTCCTTCCAGATTTAGGAGTCCTTGAACCCAACACCAGCTGTAATGTAACCAGATGAACTGGCAGATGGGGGACAAATCACATTTGTTGCAAGGAGATTGTGTAAAAGTGCAAAAGTGACTGTATTATCAAAAACAGCATCCAAATAAATAGTGCAGTGTTTCAAAGTTCCATAAATGAATAATCCATAAAAAATTGCAAAATGGAGGTTAAAATCAATAAAAAAATCATTTAAAATGTGGTCAAAACAGTGGGCTGGAAGCTGTCCCTTTTTTAAAAGCCCAGTGCCTTCTTCCTTCTAACTGGTGGCTACCCTTCCTGCAGCTGCAGCTGACTCTCCTCCTGGTCCGGTAGTCTTCCGTCCCCTGGCTACGTACAGCTGCCCCCAGACCAAGACTCTGGTTCCCCAGGGACCAGGGCGATCATGCTGAGGCTCACTCTCCCGAGCCTCCCTGACTCACACTGCCTTCTTTCAGCCCCCAAGTGTTGGCCAAACAATCTTTCCAATGGCTCTCCTCCCAGCTGCCTGCCATAACCAGCGAGCCTGCTCTCACTCGCTCGCTCACTCACTTGCTCCTGCACTGGCTCTCAGGACCTTCTGTCATTTTCTTCCTCTAACCTCCGTTCTGTGTAATGTGATCTCTTTGCTTTAATTTTTTACCTTCTCTTTATTTCTCCCCTCCGCACAGACAAAAGAACTTAATTAGCAGCAAAATCAGGTCATTAATTAAGATGATCATTAGAATGAAAACATGCAGCCAATGTGGCCCTGCAGGACTGGAGTTAGACACCCTTGTTCTTGCAGACTGCATCAACCTTTCCTTTAGGATTTCCCTGTATTTTCCTGTACTCATTTTAATGTATACCCTCACAAGTCTTCCAGGGCTTGCAACCCCATAGCTTGATGTTGTTGTAAATGAATGTATAAAATAACAGGCATTTGAAGCTTCATCGAGTCCTGATGTATATGTTATTATGTTGTTTTGTGTGTTCCTCTGCTTTTATCCTATCTTTCCCCAGTCTGTTCCCCTGGTTATGTGATGTCATTAGCCTAACCCCTTTCCAGTCTTCAATGAGTGTAACAGAGAAGGTTAGCACACTGCAGTCTGTGTGCTTTTCAAATAATTATATATGCATATAAGAATATTTTCCTTTGAGTTACTTTTTTATAAATTTAAATGTTAATAAATGTTTACAGATAATGGAGCAGAGTGCCTTACTCCTACTACATGAGGGCTGAACAACACATCCCAATGTGAGATCACAATGCTAAAGATATTAACCAGTGTCAAAGCCAGAACACAATGGTATAGCACTCACAGTGAATACAGGTTGCACTGTCATCACCATGCTTCAAAATGCAAAATGGTGTGTTTTTGATAAATTGCATTGTATGACATATGCCAAACATGCTGCTTATTGTAATGGCCAAAAAAAGCTCATCAGACCATCAAACCTTCTTCTAGCTGACTTATGAGTTTTCCATGTGCCTTCTGACAAACTGTAGCTGAGATATAATGTGTATATTTTTCACAGTTGATTACTCTTTGCCAAGCTGTGACTGAAGAAATATCTGGGCAACAGTTGTTATATTCAAAGTTTTTACAATCTCAGCCAATATTGCTTGTAACTCCTTCAGATTTGATATAGGTCTCAGTTTTTATGGATGGCCTATCTGTGCCATACTCCTTCAGTTTTTAATGATTGAACTGTACTTCAAGGGATATCCAGTGACTTGGATATTTTCGTGTACCCATACCCTGACTTGTTCTTTTCAAAGACATGTACAAGAACACACACAGTATTGTTGTTGGTAAAGTATGACTTCGTAACACTGTATGCAACACTGGCTATTCAGAAATCTTGTTCACTAATGTTTTGGTCAGAGGACAGAAACAGTCCCTGAATCTACTGGTCTGAATATGACTGGTTCTGTACTGTTTACAAGAAATAAGCAGTAAGGAAAGTGAATGTGCAGGATGGTTGAGATCTTTAATAAGACATTTGGCCTTTCTAAAGCTGCAAGTGTTACACATGTCTTGAATAGTAGTCAGCTAGTTTCTGGTAATATTTTCAATGTTCTATGTATGTATGCTAGCAACAGAAGTGTCAAACAATTAAACCAAATTTAATTATTGTTAGACTATAAATATATTATATGATGATTTCCCTACAAAACTCTGATTCTTTGTTTACTGCATCCAAACACATCACTTTCACTCATCCCATATTTCAAGGTTTAAAACAGAGCAATTAAGCTCCCCAATTTAATTTCCAGCTTATCAATATACTGTATGTTATGATCTTCTTCCTCTTGCATTTTTTACCTATCTTCTTTATTAAAGACAATTTGCCTTACTATGTTTCTGTTTTATTGATTTTCTTTATAAATATTTTCTCTAGTTTTTTGGCATAGCCACTCTCTAGTGTGCCGCAGGATTCTGAAGTTCTGATTACTATTAGTATTAAATCATTCACTTTGGCCCTTTTAGCAGTTTAGTGTTGGACTTTGTGTAAAAAACTATTTTCTGGCATTTCTTTTGAGGTTAGAGTCTTATAATCAGATATCTTGCTTTGTTCTTGCAGTGATCATTGTAGCCAAGTCCTTAATTAACTATAATTAATAGAATACGTATATCCTGATGTAAGTAGTATGGCCATGACTTTGTTTTGATTTGTGCTGCAGAGAGGTTGATGTGTAATATTAAATTTGAGCACCTATTGAAGTTTTCAAGGAGATGTCCTTTTAAAGTCAGTTACCTCGTTGCCCTTGTTTTATTGTTTATTCTAATTCCTTAAGATGAATTTTACCCATGTGAGGCATGTCTGAACTTTCTTAACACTAGAATTCCTGAAGCCTACGAAAAAACTCATAATCCCAGCCCACCTTAAATCCCTTCACACCTCTCATTCAGCGTCTTTTGTTTTGTAAATGCGTTGATCAGCACAAGCAGCAAGCTGTCCCATCCCCCACATTGAGGGAGCTCAGCTTGCGCAAAAGTTCTCCCAGCTCAAGCCAAGGCTCATTATCTGCGTGTGAGGTGCCTGGAGTTCTATAGGGTAAATAATGCAGTAAATCGTTATTTGGAATACATGCATTTCATGTGTGTTCCGCGTCTACAAAGATCTGGTTAAGTTTAGGATAAAAGGAAAGCGAGAAATGCAAGAAATGCTGAACACTTACCTAAATCTGAAACTTTTTCCATGTTATACTAATAATGATGTGAAGTGTATAATGTGTGAAGATTTTAGTCAAAATATCAAATAAACATTCAACAACTAGCAAAATACCCGCGTTTCGCAGCGGAGAAGTAATGTGTTAAAGAAGTAATGAAAAAGAAAAGGAAACATTTTGAAAATAACGTAACATGATTGTCAATGTAATTGTTTTGTCACTGTTGTGAGTGATGAGTGTTGCTGTCATATATATATATATATATATATATATATATATATATATATATATATATATATATATATATATATATACACAGTGGTGTGAAAAACTATTTGCCCCCTTCCTGATTTCTTATTCTTTTGCATGTTTTTCACAAAAAATGTTTCTGATCATCAAACACATTTAACCATTAGTCAAATATAACACAAGTAAACACAAAATGCAGTTTTTAAATGATGGTTTTTATTATTTAGGGAGAAAAAAAATCCAAGCCTACATGGTCCTGTGTGAAAAGTAATTGCCCCTTGTTAAAAATAACCTAACTGTGGTGTATCACACCTGAGTTCAATTTCCGTAGCCACCCCCAGGCCTGATTACTTCCACACCTGTTTCAATCAAGAAATCACTTAAATAGGAGCTGCCTGACACAGAGAAGTAGACCAAAAGCACCTCAAAAGCTAGACATCATGCCAAGATCCAAAGAAATTCAGGAACAAATGAGAACAGAAGTAATTGAGATCTATCAGTCTGGTAAAGGTTATAAAGCCATTTCTAAAGCTTTGGGACTCCAGCGAACCACAGTGAGAGCCATTATCCACAAATGGCAAAAACATGGAACAGTGGTGAACCTTCCCAGGAGTGGCCGGCCGACCAAAATTACCCTTGTGGACTGATTAGACAAAAGTTGAACTTTTTGGAAGGCAAATGTCCCGTTACATCTGGCGTAAAAGGAACACAGCATTTCAGATAAAGAACATCATACCAACAGTAAAATATGGTGGTGGTAGTGTGATGGTCTGGGGTTGTTTTGCTGCTTCAGGACCTGGAAGGCTTGCTGTGATAGATGGAACCATGAATTCTACTGTCTACCAAAAATCCTGAAGGAGAATGTCCGGCCATCTGTTCATCAACTCAAGCTGAAGCGATCTTGGGTGCTGCAACAGGACAATGACCCAAAACACACCAGCAAATCCACCTCTGAATGGCTGAAGAAAAACAAAATGAAGACTTTGGAATGGCCTAGTCAAAGTCCTGATCTGAATCCAATTGAGATGCTATGGCATGACCTTAAAAAGGCGGTTCATGCTAGAAAACCCTCAAATAAAGCTGAATTACAACAATTCTGCAAAGATGAGTGGGCCAAAATTCCTCCAGAGCTGTAAAGACTCATTGCAAGTTATCGCAAATGCTTGATTGCAGTTATTGTTGCTAAGGGTGGCCCAACCAGTTATTAGGTTCAGGGGGCAATTACTTTTTCACACAGGACCATGTAGGTTTGGATTTTTTTTCTCCCTAAATAATTAAAACCATCATTTAAAAACTGCATTTTGTGTTTACTTATGTTATATTTGACTAATGGTTAAATGTGTTTGATGATCAGAAACATTTTGTGTGACAAACATGCAAAAGAATAAGAAATCAGGAAGGGGGCAAATAGTTTTTCACACCACTGTATACTGTATATATATACACACACATATAAACATATATATATATACATATCCATACATATATACATATACACATATATACATATATATATACATACACACATACATACATACACACACATATATACACACAAATATACAGTATATATATATACATACACACACATATTTAAACATATATATACATATACTGTACATACATATCTACATATATACATACACACACACATATATATATAAATACACACTCTTTGGGGTTGCGAGCAACTGTTGCTGGGGGTGCCAGAATCCATCAAAGAAGAAAATGAAAAACATTTTTGTACAAAATCTTAATTTATTTATCCATTCCTAAATAATTAAATGGGCAGGCTATTTCGTATCAGTGCAATATGCTGCTTGTTAAAACAGATGACTCCCGCTCTTACATGCAAGTCTGCGTGGATATTATGAACTATCGTATCTGTTCAAGTTCTATTTAAATTTTAAATCGAAGGAATTTTTATTTAGTCAACAGAAATATCTTTGGTAGGAATGTAAGTTAAATGTAGGCATCAATGTATAAATTTTTCTTCACCATAGACATGTAAAGAGTAAATTTGCCTTACATTCCAACCAAAGATATTTGTGTCGGCTAAATAGAACTTGAAAAGATATGTTTTTTCGAATGTGATCGCGCAATTCAGATCGAGTTGACGTGCACTACATCAAGCCCGCGTGCTATTGTGGTTTTGCCTGCGTGCCTCAATAAGTCACCCTCCCCTCGCTCTTACTTTTTTACCGTATGGCTTTACCAAAACAATCATTGATGGCGAATAAAGTATCCATTATTCATAAAGTTCAATTGCTGATCTGTCTTTCTGCGTTAACCGCATATTTTTTCATACGTCTCAAACCAAGGGGATGCGAGGGTAAAATGAATCGGGAAGCGCTGATATATATGTATGTGTGTGTATATATATGTATTTATATATTAAAATAGTTTTACTGTGAAATAATGCAGAGTACGCGACACATGTTTCGCCCTAATTTTGGGGTCATCAGGCATACATACTCACTGCACCCCCTCAAATCAAACCTCGGACGTTGGCGCTAGAGGCGATATATATATATATATATATATATATATATATATATATATATATATATATATATATATATATATATATACCCGCCCTTCGCAGCGGAGAAGTAGTGTGTTAAAGAAGTTATGAAAAAGAAAAGGGAACATTTTAAAAATAACGTAACATGATTGTCAATATAGTTGTTTTGTGAGTGTTATGAGTGTTGCTGTCATCAAGGATTTGATTATCATTATTTCTTTCAATCAGGTTCGTATTTGTAGGATGTGGTGTGTTCAAGTTACATTTAGTGTTTGTCAATCATTGTACAGATAACAGGTTTCATTCATCGATTCGTTTCTTACTGCATCAACAAACAGCTCGTCTTCCTCTTTATCTGAGACGTGACACACTCCATGCACAGGTTTTTTTTTACACTGTCTTCCTTTAGCGGGACATTGACTTTTTCCACCGTGTGCTTTGTTTCCGCAGTAGCTGCAGTTATGAATATGCTTGTATGTGTCACACGCTTCATATTTTTTTGCTGCCTTCTCAATTGTGTAATTCGGTTTTTGTTCAGCACTCTTTGGAACTGTTGCTTTTTGTCTGTGCACTGCGTCAGTTCACGTGAGCCGCTCGGTGTACATGCATCGAAGGTTCCCAGCTGTGCTGGTGCCATCTCGTGCGATGTCCATGGCTGTATTTAATGTTAGCTAAGACCCGGCACTTAAAAGTTTCTCTCGCAGTTTTGCTGAGTTTGTGCCAAACACCACCCTGACCATCTCATCTTCGTCTGCATAAGCACAGTCCTTCACCTGTGAATATTTAGCGGCAGTGTTTCTATTGGATTGCCACTGACGGACGGCCTTATATGGGCAGGCACTAAATTACATGGGAGGCGTAACTCTGCCTCCCACGGCCATCGAGCAGAAGTCTATTATAGTATATGGATGAAAAAATAGGTTCCAGTTATGACCATTACGCATGGAATTTCGAAATGAAACCTGCCCAACTTTTGTAAGTAAGCTGTAAGGAATGAGCCTGCCAAATTTCAGCCTTCTACCTACACAGGACGTTGGAGAATTAGTGATGAGTGAGTGAGTCAGTCAGTGAGTGAGTGAGTGAGTCAGTGAGGGCTTTGCCTTTTATTAGTATAGATATAAAAAAAGAAAAAAAAATCATTCAATTTGCATGTGGCTGTCAATGAGTTAAAAACTCAAGCTCAAATGTCAGTTGACAGGGAGTTTGCATGTATTCTTGAATGGTGCAGAGGTAAGAAGTGTTGCCTTAAAACCTGAAGGTCCTGGGTTCAAGACTGGGCATCAACAGTAGTGAGTTGCAATTTTTATTATTATTTCTACAATATAATAAAAACATACATTTGATTTGAGTCTGTAACCCCCGATGTAAATTTTGGATACTTGTAAAAATTAGCGCTTGTTTTTTTATTATTCAGTTTTATTCTCTCAGTGACATCCATGTGGTACAACGAACTTGCCTTTCCCTTTCTGAGTTGATGGCATTTATCTCCATTCTTTTCACAAGAGCAGCATTGTGGCTGATGAAATATTTTGTTATTTGTGTTTCCACAATGTCTCCTTGTTTTAATGTGATATTATTAGCATTCAATTTTTGAAATTTGCTCAGCTGTTTCAGCTTTTAATACATAAAAATTAAAAGAGAGAATGATTTGGATTTTACAAAAAAAATGTATATGAGATTAACATAAACTCAAAGTTATGATTAAACTAAAGTAACAGTATTTTTTTCAAGGGGATTTACATTTTTGTATTATAATTCAGTGTACTGAAATTGAAAATAAACAATTAAATTAAATATCTGGGATCTTCAATGTGGCTATCATAACCATTACGAAAACGAAGCATAATTTAAAATCAAAGTAAAGAGTAATGTTAACATAAAAATGGCAAAAGGAATATATCTAAATTCTCATGTTACATTTTAAACATAATGTGTTTGTCCATATGATTGAACCAAGGAGCGGATAAGTAACAGGGTTGTTTTTAGGAACAAATTCTGCATCTCTCTGCTCAAGCAAAAAAAGTATGGAAATGCATCTGCAACTAGCCTTATTATTGCATGAGTGTCCTACTAAAATCTTTGGTAATTGTTTGGGTAGCATTAAAAACATTAGTTTTATAGGAGAGCAAATCTGTACAGTGACTTTTAATTAGCAGGGTTCTAGTGACTAGGGAGCAGGTCTGATTTACATAATGTATTAGTATTCTGAATTTCCCCATGGGATTACTAAAATATACCTAATTTAATCTAATCTGATTTAAGAAGAAACAGCACAAGGCAGGAGCCAGCCTGAGAAAGGGCTCCATTCCGCTGTGGGCTTACACAAGCACACATACATATCACTTAATCACATTTAAAGTTAAGTAAAGGTAATACACATATCAGCTAAATACAGTAATCCCTCGCTATATCGCGCTTCGACTTTTGCGGCTTCACTCTATCGCGGATTTTAAATGTAAGCACATCTAAATATATATCATGGATTTTTCGCTGGTTCGCGGATTTCTGCGGGCAATGGGTCTTTTAATTTATGGTACATGCTTCCTCAGTTTGTTTGCCCTGTTGATTTCATACAAGGGACGCTACTGGCGGATGGCTTAGAAGCTACCCAATCAGAGCATGTATTACATATTAACTAAAACTCCTCAATGCTATAAAATATGCTTCCCGCGCGGAGCTTGATTGTTTGCTTGTCTCTGCCTCTATCTCACCCTCTCTGACATTCTCTGCCTGACGGAGGAGATGTGAGCAGAGGGCTGTTTGCACAGAGGTTGTTTGCTTAGAAGATACTGACGCTCCTCTAAAAAATGCCGCGGGAAACTT
The DNA here is from genome assembly GCF_016835505.1 of Polypterus senegalus. NCBI lineage: Eukaryota > Metazoa > Chordata > Cladistia > Polypteriformes > Polypteridae > Polypterus > Polypterus senegalus. Next base: position 83,610,495 of record NC_053157.1, read on the forward strand.
AAAAGCATACGTATTGATTTTTTGGTTGTTTGCTTTTCTTTGCGAGTGCTCTCTCTCTCTCTGAAATTCTCTGCTCCTGAAGAGAAGATCTATTTGCATTCTTTTAATTGTGAGAAAGAACTGTCATCTCTGTCTTGTCATGGAGCACAGTTTAAATTTTTGACTAAAGGGTGTTATTTCATGTCTAGAGGGCTCTAATAATGTTAACAGTGTGGGGAAGTTTATAAGGGCTTAAAATATATAAAAATAACCATACAAACATATGGTTTCTACTTCGCGGATTTTCATCTATCGCGGGGGGTTCTGGAACGCAAACCCCGCGATCGAGGAGGGATTACTGTAAAACAAATCTCAAAAAAAGTAAAATTTCAGTGTAAAAAATACCATAAACATTCTAAAAAATATCTTCATGCAAGTGGTTATTTATTATTAAATATAATTACTTTAAAGGTCAGTTATAAACTGCTAAACTAAGTAGATATCATTGAAGAAATATGAATGATTTTAACAAATAAATTGAAAATCATAAATGTCTCACTTGGCAACATTGCCCAGCATCTAAAATAAAAGGAGCAAAAACGGTGAAATGCAGGCACTTCTCACATAATAGAAAACGGATTATACTAACCGCAGATTTTTAGGGCTGTCAGTCTTTTAATCAGTAGCTAACCGATGCATGAAAATGAACATGTTGCTTAATGAAATTAATTTTTGTCTTTATTTGCATTCTGGAACACTATTTGAGTCAGATGAGCTTTTCAGGAAAATAATTACATAGATGTGTTACATTTCCTAGCATTTTATATGTTTAAGTTATAATTTAAATAGTCTTCAGACTAAATGAAAGGGCTAGATATACACCTGTAATGTACAATGTTGGAAAACAAACTACTGTATTACTATATCTCAGACAATTCCACCTTACCTGGTGGGTTTGCTTCTATTAATAATTATACAAGAAAGCTAATTATGCAAGGAGATTGTTTACATGTATAAATCAGCCTACCAATTAATAAAAATCTTAAGGCACGTTATCCTAAGAAACTAATTCTCCAGTTTCTGATTCAAAGTATGTAGCTGTCTGAACTGCTAAACAGACCAAATACAAGCAGATGATTTGAACCAAGAATCTATGTTGGGCTTATTGGGGGAGCCAATTAAAAGGAGAGGAATAGGCAGCTTGTTCCTGGATGAACAGATGATTACAGTAATTTTTAAGTTGTTTAAATGTGCCGATGATTGTCTCTGTACACAAATTCAATGTAAGGTAATAATCTATTAGTTTGCCCTTTGAAATACATAAAAAATACACTGGGCAGTATTCTTTAAAGAAAGTAAAAACCAAACAGTATTGCTATGTGTATATTGGATCATGTGTATATTGCCTTTTTGTGTCCTTTAAAACATAAACAATCTGAAAATGTTCTGCAGTACTACAGAATTTGATGTAAACATATTTTAAAAGTATTAGGTTAAATTAATTGTTAAATCAACATCTGTTTTGGTTGGAAACAATGACACTAATACTTATTTATGCTCTGTGCATGAAAAAGTATATAATTTAAGTTATACTGTTAAAAATTATGTTTGTCTCAGGTGCTGGATGTTGGACAGATTCCTGTTTGAAACAGCTACAGAGGCATTTCCTATTGAAGAATTGTATTTATTTATTTACAGAAGACTTTTTTATTATGAGTTATTGCTGTTAAGCCACCTGAGCCACATGAAATATAAATTCTCCAGTTACCATTGGCAGTCTCTCACAATAAAGCAAAGAATAGCCCATATTTTTTATTGTAGAATCATTGTCTACATCTTATCCTTGATATTTCTTACAAGCAAAATTAGAATTATGGTGTTTGAAGTAGGTCATTTCTTTTGTGTTCAGATAACGAAAATTACATATCGGAATAAAAGTGCTTGGAGTGAGCTTTTGCTGTTTTAAAAAGATCCATTTTAATGTAATTAGTTACTGTAGTGGGAAACCAGACCATTCAGACATAGCACCACATTTAATTAATCCTCTTGACTGTGTGGCCTGGAATCCGTTATTTTGCTGAACATACTGGATCCAAAATAAATGTTGCTTTTACAAACACATTTAGGAAAGCTTTTAAATATATCTAATACACATTGTTAATTCTCTAAATAATAAAAACCAGTTGAAATTCACAAATTTCAGCTGCATTAAGCAAAACTTATTTAATAGTTCATTTTCTGGACCTGTCTGTCCTATACAGGTCTACAGCCGTATCTTACCTCAGGGATTATATTAATGATGATTCTGCAATTTAGATTTGGCCCTCAAAATACTGCATCTCTTTGGAAGATGGAAAACTGATGTCACAGAGGAAGCTCATACAGGACCTGAAAAATGCACATTATGAGCACCACTGGAATCAAAAGTAGGAGCCAAGTCTAGAATTGTAAAGCTAACTACTGTAACATCATGCTGTATAGTATGTGAATAGTATGTGTACATGCTATATAGTGTGTAAATAATATATATACTTTTATTAGGCATGTATAAGTTGTTAATATATGCTTTTCTAAACAGACAAACAGGAGGCTGGAGATAGATGGATAATATTATATTTATCCCAATGGTACAGCTGTTTGTGGCAGACATGGTAGTTATAGCATCTTACAGACAGTTGTCTACTGGGAGTTTTATGTACTCATACACTGCAGTTTGTGGAGGATACCAAGAATACAAGAAATAATTCAGCTTAATTTTGGATAAATAAGAGAAATAATTCAGCTTGATTTTGGATCGATAGACAGATAGATATATTCTATTTGTCCCCAGTGGGAAATGTGCCTTTTTTATATACAAACACACAACCACTGTAAAACCACTTAGATGTACATTTATATTATAACCAGTTATTATTATATTATAAGCACTATTGCTTTCACACTAGAATCATCTGAAGCCTATGAAAAACTTGTAATCCTGGACCACCTTACGTTTCTTTGCACATCTCCTCATCAGTGTCTTTGTTTTGCAAATGTGTCAGTCAGCACAAGCAGCAAGCAGGCTGCTATCCCATCCTCCCCATAACCCCTGTTGAAACCCCCGCACCAAGACAGAGCTGAAGTTCTCCCAGCTCGTCTCTTTATCATGGTGTGAGGTTCCTGGAGTTGTATTGGGTAAATAATATATCATTATTTGGAATACATACATTTCATTTCTGTTCTGTGTCTACAAAGATCAGTGTAAGTGTAGGATGACATGAAATGTGAGGCAAGAAATGCTGAACACATACCTAAAATAGAAAGTGTATAATGTGTGGAGACTTTAGTCCGAATATCAAATAAACATGTGTGATTTTATTCAAGAATATAACCAAAGAAAAAAACATTCAATTTACATGTTGCTGTCAATGAATTAAAAACAGAAGCTCAAATGTCAATCGTTAGAAAGCTGACATGTATTCTTGGATGGAGCAGAGATAAGAACTGCTGCCTTATGACCAAAAGGTTCCGGGTTCATGTCCCGGTGCTCCATGTTTTGAGTAGTGAGCTGCTATTATTATCACTATAATATGATAAAAACATACATTTTATTCGAGTCAGTAACACCCGGTTTAAATTTTGGCTGCTTGTAAAAGTTAGTACTTTTTTATTATTCAGTTTTATTCAGTCAGTGACATTCAACTGGTACAATGAACTTGCCTCTCCATCTCTGAGTTGATGGCGTTTATCTCCATTCTTTTCAAAAGAGCAGCGATAGCCACCATAACAACAGACAGCTTCTTCACAGCACTTTCACTGGCTAATAGACTGCTGCACCGCAATATAACACTGCTTGGCACTATAAATAAAATGGGACTTGCTGCTAAAGTCACTTTAGTACATGAACAATTCACCATTCTGGTGTTTAGAGCTCAAAAAATAAACCTCTAGCAAATAATTTTCCCTGGTGGTAACTTGCTTCCATATGTTCCCAAAGTGAGGGGTCTCTGCTCAGCACTAAAGAGATGCACACCCCTCCATCAGACACTGGGGACTATTTCATTTTGATAGCATGAGACTTTGTATGAAGGTACTGTACATATTGTATGATATATTTCTGATTGTCTGTTAAGGTTTAATCAAATGGATGGAAACATCTCAACCCTACTGACATTTAGTATAATTTAATCAACTACCACCTCCATCCAGCTACAGGAATGCAATTTATGTATCCAAAAAAAATATCTGTAATTGATCAATGAAACTTTTATTTAACATTTAAAACAGAAACAGAAATGCAGATATTTATAGAATTTAGGTAATTTATTTTAGGAATATGGCAAAGCAGTGACAAGCACGTGACCTGAATCCATTAAACACTTGCCAAAAACAGGAAAATGCATACACCATATTTATAAATCCTGGTGTAAGCGCATTTCTATGCTATTTATAGTAACAAAATCATCTTGTAAATATGTGTTAATGAACTTGCCTCAAACTACGCCCATTTCCACCATGAACCAACTATATATGAATCATGCTAATCAACCTCATACGCATATAGTCATGATTTTGCAGACCTTAATTGGCTGGTAGTGCAGGCACATGATGCATCCAACATTGTGAGAAGTTCTCATCTCTAAACTAGAGGCACAAAAAGAGCCTTTATTTTGTGGGCTAAGCATAGGTTACTTCTGCTGTATATGCCACGAGCTCCAGCCACTCTGCGCCTGAAATAAAAAAGGTCCAATCTCTGATGATGACGCAGATTGCTAGTTACTGGCAGAGTATGTGTGCAATGGGAGAAGGAAAATAACACATCTATATTCTCTGATTTTGATCTGCAAATGGCATCTGTAATTGGAGATGCCTGTTTATGTGCCATTATACACTCCTGATGATTGTCAGTCTTGTCTTGACATCACAGATGACTTGCATGTTAATAGAATGTACCTGCTTAAAGTTAACAAAAGTAGCTTCATTCTTGCTAGATGCCCTTACTGCATTATAAGTGCATTAAAGTGTTCCGATTACATTAGGAAAATGGACACTGGTGCAAATTTCCATTTTATGCTGGTAACAACGTCTTGTGTTTTTTGTATAGGCACCTAAACCATACAAAAATTGGATGTAGCAATGTGTTGGCAGGTTAAAGACTTCCAGTACAGTGACTATAATGGAGTGAAGCTTGGTGAGATATTTCTGACCTGTTGGCCAGTTCCCTGTTAAGTGACAACAGGTGGTCTAAACTGATGAAAAAAACACAAATTTTCTTCAGTGCAAATATGCACAATTGCTCCTCTTAAAAGGGAACTAAAATACAGTCTGTACATTATATTCATCACATTTCAGCTTTAATATGTTTGTCACATCAATGCACATTATAATAAGAGCTCAGTGATATGTATTGTGATGTGTGCAAGTCGTCATTTATCTGATTTGGCAGCATTTCCCCACACGATCAAGGGCCAGAGTTGCCATAGATATACGCATATTCCCCCGTCAAGTTTTTTTTTATATAATTCCTAAAATTTGTATGGCAAGTGTATGCACATTTCGACCCTCTTTTTGTGTGTGTGCATGCTTTATAAATGAGGCCCCTGGTTGTTATCTGGTCAGCTTTTGGCACATGTATTTAAGGCAAAATGATTTTCTTATAAGATTCCTATTTTACAAAATTATGAACCACTGTTAAATTCAATTTTCCATGAGTTTTTATTATTACACTAACTAAATTCTACTGGTAATCAAGAAAAATAAATTAAATGATAATTGAAAAACTAAAATTTATGTGCTCCCATTAATATTTTAGAATTTATTTATGGAAAGCTTGAAATCAATACAAATCACATTAGATTCTTCTCATCTTTAATAAAATGTTATAAACAACAATTTATAAGTAAGAATAAAATTGATAACTAGGGAAGGAAATAAACGAGTTATTAAGCTTTTAATTGATATCTTGTACAAGTATCCACACAATTTATAATAAGCTTGTAACTATCTTTAGATTTAACCGGTTTGTTTCCTACTCATGCACCAGTGTATTTTCCTTTGTAGATCTAATAACCATAAACATTTTACCTGAAAGCCAAAGATAAGTCTTAGTATGTTCTTGTGTTTGATAAAAGTAAGCTTGAAATTAGGCATCTTTAAATGGATATTTTTTATATGTGACCTGGTAAAGACCAAGTGTGCCTGTTGGGGTACCACTTGAGTGCTACAGTATTTCTGTAGTTAAACCAGAACATTTAGCAGCTGCATATTATTCCACTCTTTTTACAGCTCTGAGCTAACTTTATATCCTGACTGTTGTTTAGCAGTACTTGGCTTGTTATTTTATTATTCTCCACTTACTGTCTTACAGACATGTCACTTTTTATTACACCCTGTTTTATTATTTTCAAGCTGTGTGGCATTCAATGCTTCAACATCTACTCCTCCATCTAGTGACACTTAATTAGTTTTGTACGTTTTGAGATTGATAACTAATTAAGCTGATACATATTTATTTTACAGTAAATTAAGCTGAATTAATATAAGCTCATAAAACATGTTGAGTTTTGTTATTTTTAAATTAAAAATGCCTGCTTATATGGAGAAAAACATACTGATTTCTGGCTACTGATAAGTGTAAATCTGGAATAGGAATGCTTTAGTAATGAAAACTGCAGTAGCTCAATATCTTAAACATGTTTATACCCTAGTGTTATTGTACCAATAATAATTTAAGCAAATACTGAGGAAAATTTAAATATATGAAAGATACTTTATGAAGAGATTTTTTTTTAAATGGTATATTGCATTTTGAACAGAGGCTGCAATTTCTGTAATTTGATATCAGGGTGGACTGAGTCTTGAAGATTGTCCCGTTATCTGTGGTAATTTGTCATACTTTGATTTGTTTCCCCAAAATAAAAGCAATGATGTTATGACAGATAATTTTTATCAGTTGGTTACAAACATTTTGTAATATTTTGACCGTATTTAAAAAATAGGTTTGATTTAGGGTAGGGGATTATAGCTTTTAGGCCAAATCGATGCAAGGGTACACAGTTTTCACTTATAATACTAATTATTTTATGGGAGCTCATTATTCTGTTAGATACTTAAATTGGTCTATCAAGACCTTTACAAAAATGTTCCCTAACTCTCCTATGTTACTACATTCTTTTAAATTTTAGTTATTGCATACAATATTTTAATAGTATTTTTAACAATGGCCCAAAATATTAATTATTTATATAAAACCATTGATCACATCCAGAAACATTTCTAATATGCAATTAAATTCCTAATATCCAAAATAGTAATATTCAGGAGATTAAAAAAGAACATTACAACCAGTTCCCTAAGACCAAACCACCAGGTACTTAATGCACCATATTTTACGACCCTACAACCAATCTATCTAACGGTCCCATTAAACTGCCCCTTCTTTATTCAATATCTGTCCTAAAACAACTCACATACCACCACGTATGACACTAAAAACAAATACTCTTTACATAGTATTACGCCAGCAGGCACTAACATCAGGGCCCCTCCCATATTGAGGTTAAAATAAGAATCTGGGTGAGGGAAAGACCCTCAGAAAAAACCAATAACTCATAACTCATACCACAGTGACATTCCAGATAACAGTATTTAAAAAATAGGTTAGAGTTACCCTTTTGGACATTTTATGAGAGATGGCATAAAGTAAATTCTGGAAAGATGGAGGTTCTTGCTCAAGATGTATTGCCTGCTTACGTCTCTTATACATAAGTCATTTAGGAGTTTTTGAACACATAGCACCACACCTACACACTCAATTACTCAAATGCTACTTGTACATGTAGATACAGACATTACAATAAACATTCTCCAGGGTATTTGTGCTCCATCCCCACCCAGTACCTTGCAGAGATTCTGACCATCGGGCACCTATTAGCTCTTGCTAAGGCTAAACCAGGGTGAATGAGAGAGACACATACAAGATGGTAAAAAAATGACAGTTTTTTTTTTAAAACAAGTGATCAGTGAAAAAACAATCCTTAATTCCTATTCATTACATATTGTTTTATTATTTGCAGCTGAATGAGCACAAATTAAAAAATAAAAGACACAACAATGACTCAGATCCTCTTACGTTTACCCTGTCTCAGGCTACTCAAGGAAGTAAAGGAGATTCTGAAAAAAAAGAAAACACAAATTAAATTAAGCTAATATACAGCTCACCATATTATCCCACTTCTCAAATTCTAGGGAGTAATCGATGGGGATGGTGAACTCCTCTTTTTGCATTGCTCTGAAGGGCCCCAGGGCACCATCTTCCACTCACCGACTCCTGGCAAGATACAGAAAATGAAGAGAACCTCTATCATGCATTTTCTCATTTGAAATGTCCATCGGATTTTTATCCCCTATTCCCTGCGATGCCTCTCCCAGCCCCTTCCAGGTATATCTTGCATCTTCAAGCAGGTTTTGCTACACACTGCAGTCTGGAAGGAAACCTATGAATCCATGAACCCACTGTGCATGTGCATGTATGTCTGTGGACACTCGAACTTCAGTATACTCTCAGGTGAGTAATTCTGTTCTTTTTCTCTCTGGTCCCCAAACACTCAGTCAAATGGCTTAGCTAAACTTTTCTTTGCTCTATGCAGCTTTGTACCTCATGTTGGGATGTCTCCTCCTGTCTATGCCTGGATGAGTTGTGTAGCACTTCACAAATCCCCCCCATGCATTGAACGCACACTACCATTTGCTTAACCAGAGCTTTCATCTGCACCACTTTCTTCCTTGCAAGATCTGCACACTGCTTAACTATTGTCACACACGTGTGAATAGGAGACGGCTAAAGGGCTTGAGTAATGATAATACCATATCAGACCAAGGGGCAGCAGGGTGTGCTGACTGTCTTTTTCAGTTCCTTGCAGACCATTCCCAGGAAATCCCACCAGGTTCCGGCACCTTGGATGACATCACTTCCGGGTTCGGCACATTGGATGACGTCACTTCTGGTTCTGCCGCTGTGGATGATGTCACTTTCTCCCTGGTCCTTTAAAACTGCCATCTTACCTCCAGCCTGGCAGTTCTGTTTTGGAATCAGTCTTGTGAAAATCTCTGTTCAATTATTTTCAAACTTTTGCAGCCAGGATATAATATATGGGTGACTGCCCCAAACCTTTATAATGTCTGGAGACTATTTGTTCTCACACTATTTAAACAAATGAAAAAGTCAATAAATGTCTACCTAAACAAAAGTAAAACTGACTCTATAGCTGACCCTTCATAGCATTACATATAAAACCACAAAATACACTGAGTTTTCACATTTTGTACACTTTATATTGGAATTTTTTTTTAATACACCCAATATAGCTTCATATGCAACTAATAGCATATTCATAGCAATTAAGGTGGAGTAGTATTTAGTACTGCATCCTCATGGATGCAGCATTCTGAGTTCACATCCCATAAAATGACCAGACACATTCAGAGAATACATGTTCTCCTAGTACCTATGTGGGTTTTCCTTAAGGTACTGCAGTTAACCTTCCATATGTTCAAAGAAGTGTGGTTTAGGTTAATTGATGATTCCAAATTAGCCGTATATGTGAGTAAGTGAGCCTAGCATTGGACTAGCACTATATCACTCCTTGGAAACTCTCTAGCTCTATGCTTCCCTGAACGTGCTTAGTTGAGTTTGAGAAGCATGTAAATAAAATAAACCTGTATGAGAAAGAGGCAAGCAGGCAGGTAAAAGCAATTTTAAGACTGAAAAAGGTCTGAGTAATATAGAATCAAAAGCTGTTTTATTAAGTGCATGGTGATAGTGTTTGCTATTAAAGATATAAGTAAAAAGCATTTTTGTCATAGTCGACATCCTGTCATCTTTCAAGAAGCTGTTGTGGCCAAGGTGGATAAAGGCTATGTCCTAAGACAAGAGAATTAAATTGACTAGGAGATGGAAATTGATTTTTTAGCAATCCAAAAGGATAGTCGATTAGTTAGTGCCAAGGTCATAACCAGAAAGAATAAATACACAAGCAATAAGCCAAAATGAATCCTCAAATTGGAAGGCAGAAAATACTGGGAGCGAAGATTCTAGCTTAACTGGAAATACTGTCATGAGCTAAAGTTATTCATCATCGATTTATTTTTCAATTCAAACACTAGAATGCAAGCTGAAGTACATGCCTATCTTTAATAGGTGGGCTCTGAAGACACAGCATGTTACATGACATCCGGTATTGTGACCAGCCACCACCATAGCAACTGTAAATGTTGAGGTGGTGCACATGAGATATTCAATATAGCATTGTGCAAGAAGAAAATAAAATAAAAACAAATATTTCACTCAGTGAACCATGTACAATTCAAGTAATAAATCTCACAAACTCGTGAGTATAACAAATAAGAAAAACCTTATTGAGTAACCTTTTGCAAAATCAATGACTTAGATGGTTTCTGATGGAAAAAGTGTTGGTTTGTTTAAACTGCCCTGATTTTAGTATTTATGATTGCTGTTAGTATGTGCCATTAAACATATTTTTGTCCATGTACTGCTATAGTTTTTTCAATAATATTTTATATGTTGTATATGTGGATCTGATACAATTCTAGCATGTATTTGTACAAATTACATGGAAATTATTAATACAATGCAAAACACTGCATGACACATTTATGGAACTCTGGTAAAAAGCAGAAATTAAAAACAAATGTCAGCTCAGCAAGCCTAATAGAAAATAAGACGATAAAGACATAGAGTATAGAATATAGAATCCTAAGATAAATAGCAGGAAAAATGTAACTTATCTGCTGCTAAAATATTCCATTTGAGGATTGTGCCTTACCTTTAAAACCTGCACTTCTGGAATAATCTTTGGTTCTCTGCATTCTGTTAATGTAATATACAGGTTCTGAAAATTAATAGATGGAACACGTGGAAAAAAAATAGTTCACAAATGTATCTTTTCAGGCTCCCAATAACTATGATGAAAAATGAATACACAGCATCACTTATATATCATGAATCTGCATATTCAACAAAACTAACAGTGGTTGCAAGATTTAGTTTGGCTTTTTAATTCTTATCTAAAAATGGTTCTGATGGTGAAACAAATCCTCTGAGTACTGAAAATGACCAGCATCTCCCTGAAAAGCTAAAGTCACAGGTGGATTCGAAGGCTTCCTGTGGGCTCATATGTCAGCTGTCAGCCAGTTTTGGCTGGCATGTTACATTTTGTAATCTCAAATTGATACAGTGTGCATTGCTGTAGGCCATTGTCAGACATTTACTGAGTCTTCTTCATCTAAATCTGCCATATGCCTTTTTCTCCAAAAGCAATACCCTGTAAAAAATTAAAATCGACTTAGGGATTTATTTAGAGCCAGTACCTAAAGCATGCATTCTAGTGGAAAGTTCACAATAAGATATATGAGCAACATCTCTTACAATGAATAGCCAAATGAAAGAATAAAATCTACAAAATAGAAGTTTGATCTTTTATTTTATTCCAAAATATCTTTAATATACCTTGAAGTATGTGGATCATATTTTTTTTGCAATATTACCATCTTAGAAAATAGCAGAAATAGCGAAAAATTAGGTCTTTTATGACATCACAAATTATACACTATGTGTAACCAGTTGGACTACTTCTAGGGTAGAATGTTGTCTTACGTGATAAAAAGTAATTTACTAATTATTAAAGTTAAAATGAGTTTCACATAGAAAAAAAGAGTTGGAATTTTGGCCTGGTTGTGTCTGCTGTTTGTACTGCACACGTCCATATTGATTTAACAAAAGGATTCTGGCTTCCTCCTTCAGCTTTAAAGATATTATGTAACTTTAAGTCTATAATGAACTATTATAACGGTGTGAATGCGCTCTGTGATTTCATTCATTTTTTGATAAGATCTTGTAAATAATAATATATCAATGAAAAAGAAACAGAATGTTCTTAGCAAAAATACTTAAAAGAAAAAAAAATCTAATAGCTTGATCATATAAGGGTGCAGACTCTTTCTAACAGGAGTTGTATCTGTGCTCAAATTTAACCAGTCACTTTCGATATCATGTTCAAAAGGAACTTGCCTTTAAGTGAAGTCAACTGAAGTTATTCAGCTGCTCCTGTAGGGCTTTTCAGAAAAGCTCATGTTAATAGAGTACAGAAGGAGCTACAGGGTGGTCCAGATCTAATTATGCAGATCCAGATCATCTGGAAGACTTTGATTTATGCGGGGACGATTCCAGTTTGGCGCAATAATGATTCTTCATGTCGTAAGTTCAGACTCTTCTTGATGGCCCAGGATTTTTCGGGTGATTTTCTATGTAATAAACTTAATAAGTTATAGCGTAATGAAAATTTGGTAGACTCACACCTGGTGGCATGGATCGTGGACTATCTTACAGACAGACCCCAATATGTGCGTCTTGGGAACTGCAGGTCTGACATTGTGGTCAGCAACACAGGGACGCCGCAGAGGACTGTACTTTCTCCAGTCCTGTTCAATCTAAATACATCAGACTTCCAATATGGAGTCCTGCCACGTGCAAAAGTTCGCTGATGACACTGCTATTGTGGGCTGCATCAGGAGTAGGCAGGAGGAGGAGTACAGGAAGCTAATCAAAGACTTTGTTAAATGGTGCGACTCAAACCACTTACACCTTAACACCAGCAAGACCAAGGAGCTGTTGGTGGATTTTAGGACCCCTCATGGTCCCTGTGATCATCAGAGGTGACTGTGTGCAGAGGGTGCAGACCTATAAATATCTGGGAGTGCAGCTAGATGACAAATTGGACTGGACTGCCAATACTGATGCTCTATGTAAGAAAGGTCAGAGCCGACTATACTTTCTTAGAAGGTTGGTGTCCTTCAACATCTGCAATAAGATGCTGCAGATGTTCTACCAGACGGTTTTTGCGAATGCCCTCTTCTACGTGGTGGTGTGCTGGGGAGGCAGCTTAAAGAAGAAAGACGCCTCACGCCTGGACAAACTTGTTAAGAAGGCAGGCTCTATTGTAGGAGTAAAGTTGGACAGTTTAACATCTGTGGCAGAGCGACGGGCATTAAGCAAACTCCTGTCAATCATGAAGAATCCACTGCATCCACTGAACAGTGTCATTTCCAGGCAGAGGAGTAGCTTCAGTGACAGACTTTTGTCACTGTCTTGCTCCACTGACAGACTGAGGAGATCGTTCAATTCCATCCAGGGGAGTAAATGCTAACATTACTCAAAGTTATTGTCTGCTTTTACATGCATTTTTATTACTATTTAATTTAATATTGTTTTTTGTATCAGTATACAGCTGCTGGAGTATGTCAATTTCTCCTTGGGATTAATAAAGTATCTATCTATCTATCTATCTATCTATCTATCTATCTATCTATCTATCTATCTATCTATCTATCTATCTATCTATCTATCTAATTAGATCTGGAACACCTTATAGTTAAGATATTGTAAGGGAGAGATTTAAAGCCTTATTTTTAAGACATTACAACAAATATAGATGAGTTTAAATGTTGTGACCACCCTGATATGAGGCAAGTGATGTTGACTATCTCAAAATAATAGCGTCTGTCAAGGTCATATCAGAGATATATTAGATGCGAAGCTAACATTAGATTGTCATAGATAATGTGTTTAATGCAGAAGATATGGACAAGTGTAAAGGCCAACATGACTTTGAAAAAGGCCAAATCATTATGGCCAGTTGATTTGTTCAATGCATTTATAAAACTGCAAGGCTTGCTTACGGTCAGACACAGTGAGTGCCTACTGATAGTGACACAAACTGTTGGCAGAGTGCTGGATGGCCAAGACTCATCCATGCAAAAGGTACAAACAAACAGAAAGACTACTGTGCAACAAATTGTAGATGATTTTAATGATGGACGGGGGAGTAATGTGTCACAGCACACTGTGCTGTGTATTGAACTGTGTAGCCGCAATCCATTGAAAGTACCGGTGTTAACCCCTGTCTATATTGAAAATACCTTCAATAGATATGAAAGTACTAGGCTCACCCGCCTTTTAAGGCAACCAACTTTTAAGTTGACCACTTCTTAAGGCAATTCAATATGTAGATCAATTTGATCTTTTATACAAACTCATTAATTTGGTTATATTGCATTTGAGCGTTATTACTTTAATACTCGTAGTTTCTGTTATTTTTGTGATGAAATTTAAACTTTTTTCTATATAATTTCGAAAACTTCCTTGAATACTATATTCGGTGTGAAAACTCTATTACTGCCTGTTATCAGTTTTCCTTGTTGTGGAGTGTCCACTACATGGACAACTACGTCCTCAGAGAGCTTTGCTCTTGAAAATGCTACATAGAGCTGACCATGGCCGAATACTGGTTGTGGAAGATATATTCCAACTTTATCAGTAGTTTGTCCTTGCGATTTATTTATTGTCATTGCAAATGCCACCTTTACTGGAAATTGTCTTCTTCGAAGAACAACAGGCAATCTGTCAGTAGTATCCAGTATAATTCTAGGAAGAAATACTACTTCCCCTTTAGCAGTGCCAGTCAACACTTCTGCCTTTAAAATATTAGGCAGTAAATCTTGAATAATTAGTCGTGTTCCATTACACAGACCGCTCCTCAGATTTCGAATGAGAATTACAATGGTACTTTTCTTCAATTTCAATTCATGTGGTGAAATTCCCGAAAGATTCAAACTGTTTAAAAACTCTATTGGATAATTGGAACAATCTTCATCCATGCCATCTAATATTGAGTCATAGCTTAAGTATGTAACACATTCACCATCTAATAAATTCAGTACCTTCTCATTTAGTTCATTACAATCTTTGTTGATTGGAGTTAGTATAAACTTATTCGCAAAGTCGGGGATATCTGCTACATGAAGTTTATCCCCAAAGATCTCCTTTACTATGTCACCTTTGCACAGCATGCTTTGTGGTATTTCTATTAGTTCTTCATCTAGGCCAATATCATTAGTTAGCGTTCCTTCTCCAAGTTTTAATAACCAATCACTGAATTCTCTATCAACCGATCGGTTGTTCTTGATCAATTTCGAAGTATGGAAGTTCTTCCAGGTTTTGCTATATTTTATACAGGCTGTTCTGGTGCCATGAGGTACAATCGGCAATGTTTGCCTGAAGTCTCCTCCAAGGACAAACACTTTACCGCCAAAAGGAAAGTGCGTACTGGAATTTATATCCCTAATCAATCTATCCACTGAATTTAATGCGTGTGAAGATGCCATAGTGGATTCATCCCACACAACTAATTTAGATTCTCTGAGGGATTTTGGCACTTTTGAGCGAGGCGTAATTGCGGAAACTGTTGTGTCTAAAATATTTATTCCTAAGCAAAACATTGAATGATATGTTCGTCCACTTGGAAGCAAATTTGCAGCAATGCCAGTAGAAGCACAGGCATGCGCAGTTTCAGATCTTCCTCGTAAGGTACTTATTAAAGCTGTGTATAAGAATGTTTTCCCACTCCCACCTGGGCCATCAATGAAAAATAATCTTGGATTTGCTCCTTCATCTATGGCCTTCATGATGACATTAAAAGCAGCTCTTTGCTCGGAATTTAACATTGCGGCCATCGCTTCGGCCTTTTGTCTGTCTACGTAATATTGTTGGATATCGGATTCCGGAAGATTAGCAGGAGGAATTGGCAAACCGTAATGTGTTAATTTTTTCCCTGAGGAATCAAGAATCTTCACAATATCTCAGAGTGCAAAATAAAAGGGCCTGCAATTTTGGCAATCTTGGTGGTCATTTTGCTGACCTTGTTGTCTTGTGTAATCTTTAGTTAGAGCTGCCTTATGTAATACCCATAAATCAGTAGCATTAGCAGGAGAACAGAAAACTAACATATATGCAAATATCTCACGAAGATGCTTAGGCATACATACCAAGCTTGAATCAGTAAGAGTTTCGTTCCAGATTTCAGCATTTTCTGTCAAGCCTCTGATTTTTGCAGCTTCTTGAAAAGTTGCATACACTTGGTCTCCTGAAGTTTTAAGGTCTTCGAAACTTTTGGCTCCTGATACATGTAAAAGGAGCAGCCGTAGGAAATACCTTTCTGTGTCTTTCATGTTGACGGAGTACATTCGGCCTATAACAGAATCATGTCCTTTCTGACGTGGCTCCCACGTATCCTGACCATTTTTCGTTTTAAGCACATAATTTTCAGGTATTTCATAATAGAAATATTGATTTGCATTTGGATCTGTTTGGTTTAGTTTAAACCATGCAGTTAAGGTTGTGTCCTTGGTTTTAGCCCTTTCGAGTGCCTCTGCAGCATTGCCTTGTCTAATAACAACAGATCGTTGTTCTGGTAAATGCACTTGGAGGCGGACAATAGCATGACTGCGTTCATGCATGTGGAATCCAAAACTTCTCCATGCTGCTTCAGGAGAACTGACATATCTTGAGTCCAGATACGTTTTGATCTCATCAGTTTAGTCTACATTTGCGTAATCATGTCCTTTGTAAACGTATTTGAAGAGATATTTTACGCTTTGAATAGATGCACACACTTCAACATTTATGTGACAGTTATACTTGAGCAGTAAGTAAGGATTATATGGAACGACCCATTGATTGTTAACTGTCCTGGCGTTTATAACAGCGCATACTCCTTCACGCCGCCTATAAAGTGGATATCCTTTTTTTTCTGGGTCCGTTTGTAGTTGAAACTCTTTTGGAAAACTTTTTGTGCACCCTTTTATATTATCCATGCAGGAAGCATTGGGAAATTCTGCTCCACAGGGACCATGAATCATGTTTTTAGTTACGATTTCATATAACCTGAGTTTCTCAATTAAGTGAGGTAATTCTGCACATACAGTGGAACCTCGGTTCACGAACGTCCCGGTTCACGTACAACTCGGTTTACGACCAAAAAGATCGCCAAACTTTTGCCTTGGTTCACAACCACACACTCGGTATACGAACAAGCCAGTTTCCCTTGCCTGTCTGAGCTGAGCTGAAAGAGAGAGAGAGAGCAAGAGCGAGCGAGCACGTGCCTGCTAGGGAGGGGGAGGAGGAGATTGCTTCACGTGTTTGCTGAAAAAGCCAGTTTCCCTTGCTTCCTGAGCTGAGAGAGAGAGAGAGCGCAAGAGCAAGCGAGCACGTGCCTGCTGGGGAGGAGGAGAATATTGCTGCACATGTTTGCCTGCCTATCTGTAGGCTGTAGTGCCAGCGAAACCATCCCCCCTACCACAGGCAGCCTGAGAGAGAAAGAGAGCTGCCATGCTTTTTCATTTAAGCAAAGCCGCTCCTTGTTTTCAATAAGACGTGCACTCTCTTTGTGCTCTACAGTATTTCGTGTGCTTTTGCAGTTAACTATGGCTTCTAAGCAAGTGGAGAGTGGTCAGAAGAAAGTTTTGAAGAAAATTGTAATCGAAGTAAAGAAAGAAATTACAAAAGGTGGAAAAACTGTTTACCAGTTTACTCATTTACCAATCGGAGAACCCTCGTGCTTTCAAGCAGCATAATGTAAACAAAGCCAGACTGCCAGTAATGTGGAGGGTCACAAGAACTTTCTTTTTGGAATGGCTGCATGAGGCTTTCACTCCCACCAGCTAAACAGCTAAAAGCACCAGAAACCCAAGAAATCACAAGAGAGAAAACACCTGAAGGAAAACACTTCATGCCAGAACTCATTTCATGCAAGGTTAGTTTTCTTGGTTGTTTTTGTATTACGGATTTTTCAAAAGTTAATTTTTTAGTTAATAATGCGATTTGTTGCAATGTTATTTTCTCTTTTTTCAAATGTTCGCTTTTTTCCTTGTGCTTAAAACTCATTAAAAATTGTTTACATGGAGGACTTCATCGTGTGATTTGTTGCAATGTTACTTTTTTGGTTGCTTGTGAGTTGGTTTTTAAATGAAGTTCGGATTTGTGCGATGTTTTTTTTCTGCTGTGCTTAAAAATCATTTTAAAAAAAATGCTGCGCGAGCACGTGCTACAGAGAGATTAGAGACCGCGAGCGAGCAAGCGCAGAGTGAGCACAGGCAGCTGACAGGGAAGGGTTGGGGGGAGGATAGGTGTGTGTGTGTGTGTGTGTGTGTGCACACGCTCGCGCTACACAGAGAGAGAGAGAGCGCGTGAGCCAGCCTGCTCCTGTAGCTGAGGTAGGGAGGTAGGGAGGGAGGGGCTTTGGTGGTGTGTGTGCTACAGAGAGAGAGAGAGAGTGCGCAAGCGGGCTCGCTTGCGTAGCTGATCAGGGAGCCTGGGTGTTTTGTGTCAGTGTTATTCAATGTTTTTACATTAGTTTACTATTACACTGTGGATTCTATGGTGTAATTAACTATATTTGTGCTTAATCTTTACATGTTTTACATATTTACATATAGTTTGTACGGTCTGGAACGGATTAATTGTATTTACATACAATCCTATGGGGGAAACTGCTTCGGTTCACGACCAACTCGGTTTACGACCAAAGTTCTGTAACGAATTATGGTCGTGAACCGAGGTTCCACTGTACTGCTTTATTAATAAACTCAGGAGTTTCTAGTTTCGATGCTCTATCTAATATTAACAATATATGAGCATGTGGCTGTCCCCTTTTCTGAAATTCGATTTTATGAACGTTTGCAATAACTTTTCCTACAACATGTTTTTTGTATAAATCGCTTAGGAGTTCTTTAAGTTTTATATTGAAAACACAAGTGCAACTAAGTCTGGTCTAAATTGGACTGAAGTTCCATTAAGATTTTCTGTAATTTCTGGACATTTCGGATTGCAAGTCATGGTAATAAATAGATCCGGTTTGCCATACTTTTGTACAATAGCCATAGCGTCCTGATAATTTTGCTGCATATTTCTTGGGCTTCCTTGGAACGTTGATGTTAATACGATCATTTGCCCGATAGACAAATCGCCTTGTAACTAGTCTGAATTAAGTTCCTGCCTCAAATTTTGATATGAGGACACTCTTAATTGTTCTTAATGTTTTCTATTGAACTCAAGCCTATTAGCTTCCATCAACATATGAGTCCACGAAATATTGTTGCATTAGTTTACCTCCATGAAGCAACGGATTAAACGTGTTGGTAAGCGAAGTACATCATTTGTGTGAGTGTTTTATTATTAGTAGTTTTCAAATCAAGATGCCATCCTTCCTGACCATAAGGAAAAAATACCGTATATGTCATTGCTTCTAAAAATCTGTGACATATACTGATTCTTTGAGTTTTTGGCACAATCTGATTGTCCTGATTTGATTTTAAATGTCCCAAATGTGAGGTGGTTCCCCATCTGTACTTTGGAAAATCATAGCCACTTTGTTAACTATTTGTGGATTGTACCTTCTTATATCAGATTTCTTATCATACCTGATTGTCATTTTTATATCAGGAGGTGCCTTGCTTCGATTTTGAGCTTCAAGTAAAGCTTCTTGTTCAACTTGATAAAGAACTTTGTATTGTTTCACTAAATCATTATTATTAGCCATAAACTCACTCAGTTCTCGCATCAAATCAGGAAAACAATTTTGATTTGATATTGGTAACCCTTGCGTCTGCTGCCGCACTTGGATCTAGTACATACAATTGTGCATATACTCGGTTTTCATCACCTTCAGGATGTAATGTTCCCACACGATGGTAAATGGATCCATGAATTCTAAAACAATATGGACCACGTCCAAGAGGGGGTCCAGGAGGGGTACACATTAACCACGGTGGTATCCTTCAATAAGGGCACGTGTAAATAAAGGCGAGCTTCAAAAGGGCAACCTCAATTGGGCGCGGCAAATAAAGGCAAACAAAACAAAATTATTACAGAAAATTTATTAGATAAAGGCAATGATTGAACGTATAAAAAGGCGAAAGTAAGAATATTAAAACATCCAGTTAATTAATGCATGAACTTCTAACAAACTATTTCTAAAGCTGTCTATATTTCGTTGTTTTCTGCTCTTACCCATTGTTGTGTTACACTTGAAGCTGTAGATTATCTGCAATGTCATTTAGATATTTTATTATTTATTCATATCTACTATTATTATCTATCTATTATTATCTAAATAATCTACGAACGCCTTTATTCGCGCGCCCAATTGAGGTCGCCCTTTTGAACCCCCCTGATATTTACTACGCGGTGAGGCATTTGTACTCCATCAACATTAATTATTTCCAGAGACATAATTTTGTCTATTTTTCCAGCGCATCGCGCACAAGAGCAAGGGAACGATGGGAGCACAAGAACTCTACTCACATCATGTCGCTTCGTAGCGCAAGCTGCAAGTAGTAAGTCTGTGATAAGCGAAATACCGCTTCGCTTTCCGGAAGGACACTCCCGACCGCTTTTATATAGTAAGAAAGAAGAAGATGATATCGCACAGTCTGGAGTAGAAAATCATCTTTTACCTGGAAAAACGAAACTACAAATCTCATGGTGCATTGCAAAATGGACGGGGCGTGTATGAAACGCCGCGCCTGCGTAGTACTCATGGGACGGAAGGACAATCCCGACTGCTTTTATATAGTAAAGAAGATTAGAACTGGACCTTGGATCAGTGGAAGAAGGTTGTCTGGCCTAATTAATCCTGCTTTCTGTAGCTTCATGCGGACAGCCGGGTGTGAGGCATTGTTTATCTGGGCAAGGGATAGATCGAAATGCACTTAGGGAAGAAGACAAGTTGGGGTGAGGAAGTGTGATGCTTTGGACAATAATTTGCCTGGGGAACCGTGGGTCTGGGCTTTCATGTTGATGTTAATTTGATTTGTACCACCTGTTGAAACATTGATGCAGGAAAAATACACCTATTCAGGGCAATGGTATTCCTCAATGGAAATTGCATCTTTCAGTAGGATAATGCACCCTGTCTCACTGCACTAATTGTTGATTTAAGAAACATGATATAGAGTATTCAGTCCTCAGGGCTCCCTGTGGCTGCAGGTTTTTTCCCCAACCCATTTTTTCTGTTAAATTGACTACTACCTTAATTAGGCAAGCTGTTATTTCCCAGTTTCTATGCTTTCACAATATTTTTACTGAATGAAGCAGGAAATAATGCGTTATGTGTTATCGATATATACTTTTTAATTTTCTAGTTATTTAGATAATTGTTTACTAATAGGAAACAACATTGTCTGACACTGAAGGAGCTTATTCTTTCAAAGACATTTGTGGTGGTGTCTCCCTGCCCAACATTAATTATCTATTCAGATTCAATCTAGAAAGGAAACTCCACAGAAAAATTAATTAAAAAAATAAAAAATACAGATAAAATACAAAGTATATAAATATTAAATAAAAATTGCTTATTTTAGTGAAGCATATTACTGTATGCTCATTATACAGTAAAGATGGTGTCCTTGAAAACAAAAATGTTTCTAGGATTTTGGTGAATATCAAACAAGTATTTAGTGAATCAGTCATTTAGAAAAGCCTTGTTAGTGCTCAAAGAAATTTTAAAGTGGAAACAAGACTTTTAACATCCATGATTAACAGAAGGCAATCAAAGTTTGATTAAGCCATTAATTAATACAGCAAAGCTCTCAGGAAAATATAAATCCTTTATGTGCCATTTATGATTACATCACCTTTATGACTACGTCACTATGGAATGTCTAGTTATATCAGGGGTGTCAAACTCTGGGCCTGGAGGGCCACAGTTGCTGCAGGTTTTTATTCTAACCCTTTTCCTAATCAGCGACCAGTTTTCACTGCTAATTAACTTCTTTTCCCTTCATTTTAATAGCCTTGTTTTTAAGCATTCAGTCCTCTGAATTTATTCCTTTCTTCATTAAATGGCAGCCAAATAAAATTGAGACGTGAAGTGAAATCTGGGCTTCAAACCGATTCTTGCAGTTAATTAAGCCCGTTATTTAATTCCATGGCTTGTTGCTGCTCTCAATTTGCCACAGCAGACATTTCTAAAATTGTTGATTTTTCTGTTTTTGAACATCATCAAAATGTTTTCGTCACTTGAGAGATCAACCATACCGAGACCTCAACCTTTCTTTACTTTCAGATATTGTGTGATGGGCACAGGTCAGCTGGACATGTGGTGGCTTGTTTTGTGTCTCATTATTGTTTGGCTGCTAATTAAGGAAAAAGAGACAACTAAGGAGCCTGAGTCAAGTTAATTAAAACTAAGGCAAAAGAAGTAAATTAACAGCAAAACTGGTCACAAATGAAGAAGATGGTATAAGCCACTAAGGGTGTACCACCCCCTTAACCCAGACACAGACAGGCAGCAGACACTTTTTCCACACAACACATGTTTATTTACAGTTTCTCCATCTATCCAAAGACATAAGCACCATACAGCACCACTAACATCCTTCTGCCACCAGTCCTCTTCCCTCTACTCCTCTTCAGGCTTTGTCCTCTCCTCCGACTCTCACCCCTATGGAGTGTGGCAGCTCCTTTTTATAAGGCACCTGGATCGATCGCCTAACAAGCTTCTTCCAACCACACTTCCAGGTGTGGTGGAAGCGTGACCAAATAAGGCCCTGAAAAGGCCCATGCGCCCCCTGGCGGTGGCCACAGATTCCAACAAGGTTGAGCCTCCATGCTCATAACCTGTGGCCCCAATGAAAACCAAGGGTGCTGCTCTTTATCAGCCTGGGGACTAAACAGTCCCGGCAATCCTCTTTTCCCCAGGTCCTTCTATAGTTTGGGCATTCTGGCCAGGCAAGGGCCCCGGTCATCCACCACAATGGTTAGAATGAAAACCTGCAGCAACTGCAGCCCTCAAGGACTGGAGTTCGACACCCGTGAGCTGTATCATGAGTTGGACTCCAGAGATGAAATGGACAATGATGGGTGTCTGGGATTGCCTAACTCTTTCCTGAAAATGATAGAAAAGACACTCAAACATCCTTGCCAACAGGTTAATCTTTTGATGGAGAATTTGAAGCCAATTTCCCTCTACTGTAATATCAGAGTGCCAATAATCTCCTTACCACCAAATAGGGTACAAATTATAAGTGAGAATGAAATAGTTTGGCAGGAGAGAACAACTGTACTTAGGAAGGCTGAGAAGGGCAGCAAGATTTTTTTTTCTCTTTTTGTTTTTGCCTCTTCAGTTTAATTTATTAATATTTTGGTGTTAGGTTAATTACCTTGGTATGAGTGCATGTATGTGAGTGAGTATGGCCTGTGATGGGCTGGTGCACCAACCCCCTAATATCCCTGAAGTAGATAATTGTTTAATATTCTGCATTGGAACTTGGTGTCCAAGATTGACTTTAGGAAGTAATACAAAAGCTATGTGTAGCCTTCTGGTTCATTAAAGAAAAGAAATAATGGTCCTTCTTATACTGTACAGTTTTGATATGCCTTCCTCTTAAATGTAGGTTTAGTTGCATACATGTTTTTGTTTAGTGAATTCAGAATGCTCTAAAAAATAAGTTTACATAACATGTTGATTTTATGACAGTATTGAGACTAAGGTACCTATGATGAGCAATAATGTAATTTCTTGGGTTAAAGAAATTTAAAAACAGTAAACAGAAGTAATCATGAGACCAGCAAAGTGTAAATTAACTTTCATTAAAAATTCATTGAAATCATAGTCTTTAATCCTTAGTTGGACCCTCGTAATTCTTATGCTAAAATGTTTTATTTATGTATTTATTTAGGGTAGATATTCTTTTCTTTACTTTCTGGGTAGTGCAGAAAATCTGCCAGTGAAACAGTATTGAAGCCACTATTAGTCCTAATCTATTAAAGGTGTTTACAGAATTACTTGACAAGATAATATGGCATAATGAAAAATATGTTGATACCTAACACTGCATTGCTTGATTGTTGTTTTAATGTTACTCATTTGCAAAAATCTCAGCCCATCCATCCACCATGGCATGGTGGGAAAAGACTGTCATCCTCTATTTAAAATTTCTCTTGAATGTGCCAAGAATTTATTAATGGGCTTATTTTAACTTTCAAGATACCTGAAATTCAAAAACAGAAAAGGAATGGAGGAGAAGGAAAAAGTTTTTCTTACGAAAACTGTATCTTTGAGCAAGTTCTTTTTGCTACCTTCTATATATCCTCCATACTCACAGTGGTATAATTTAAGATAAAGGAACAAGGTCTGATATTTTCTAATTTCGTTTTTACGAAATCCAGAATTATGCTGTCAAGACTGATAAATGGCAGGGTTTGAAGAACAGTTAAATTCTTCTGCCAGTAGAAACAGGATAAAACATAATAAGTGAGACAAGGTAATACTTGCCAATTTCTTAGTTAATCTTGAAATCCTTGACTGACTGTTTCTATGGCAACCAAAAAAAATAAACCTGCTTTCAAAAGAAGAAAATCATGATATTAAAATCAACACGTGAGACATATATATATATATATATATATATATATATATATATATATATATATATATATATATATATATATATATATATATAAGCCCATGTCTCAAAAAATGAAAATAAATAAAAGGTTTTATTAAAATAGAATCAGTTATCAAAAGTGTTTGAACTACTGGCAGGTTTGGTCCAGGCTCTACTGATAACACGGACCAATGCATTTGCAAACATCACAAGTTTTTTCATTTGGTATTTGGTCACAATCTCTTTCATTGACTGTTTTCAATTTATCGATCATTGCAGTTTTGTGAGATAGTAGTGGGGAGGTGCTCCATCCTGCTAGATATAAAACTGGTCCTCATCCCCAAACTCTTCTCAAATGCATGGCATGACAGATTCCTGCATCAAGTTTAAATAATTAGCACCAGCTACAGTGCTGTCTTAATAAATATTGTATTTATAATCATTCAAAGTGTGCATACATTTTTGGGACACCCTGTATATATACCTGGTATACTGTACATGTATAGATCCATCCATCCATCCATTTTCTAACCCGCTGAATCCGAATACAGGGTCACGGGGGTCTGCCGGAGCCAATCCCAGCCAACACAGGGCACAAGGCAGGAACCAATCCTGGGCAGGGTGCCAACCCACCGCAGGACACACACAAACACACCCAGCACACACTAGGGCCAATTTAGAATCGCCAAACATGTATAGATGTGATATATTATTTACAGTATACAGTATAATCAAAGATTAACTTTTCAAATACAAGCATAACACTGTGTCTTGGGCGAAGTATTTATTTTAACTAATTTGAAGCACTAACTGCTTAAAAAAAAACCTTAATAGCTAGGTTGTCTTATTGGCTTCAAAGGTCATCTGATATCTTAAGACATGGCAGGTTTAAAGAATAAAAAGCACAGTACATTAGATTAGAGTTTTAAAACATGCTTCATGCATAAAACTATAAGGTTGCATGGTTATATATTTTTAACACCACTGAAAGATATCTTTTTTCTAGATAGAGGCTTCCTGAGAAAAGAACAATAAAATCAGGGAATATAGTTATTACATTTCTTAGAATAATGAGGATTTAATTAATACCTTTCTTCAAAAACTGGATATATCACATGTGTGGGCTTCACATATCAATGAGTGCATTTATAACTGATTTTCTATAAAATTACAGCTGCCGTTAGCTCATAGCAAGTGGAGTGCTACAAATGAGATGATACTGTATATTAAAAATGCTGTTTTACAATATAACTTTTATTTAGCTATATTGCATAAAGCTTTTGAAGAAAAATACGTCAAGTATACAGTTTTCTCAAAGAAAATAATGATCCTTTGAATCTTACTGTTATTTGGAAAGGCAGACTTAAGAATATACTGCATTCTGTAGAATCTGGATATACTGGACTTAAAGAGCCACACTGTCATTTTTCAATCTACAGTAACTATACAACATAACCTATACATATGCAGGGGCCTCATGTATAATGCCATGCGTAGAATTCGCACTATAACATGGCATAAGCACAAAAGCCGAAATGTGCTTACACACAGAAAAATCCAGATGCAGGAATCTGTGCGTACTCCAAATTCCACGTTCTTCCACTACATAAATCCTGGTCAGCGTGAAAAGTAACGCTCATGCACACGCTTTATGTAACACCCCAACTCCTCTCAGAATTATGCCTCTTTGAAAATCAAATCAATATAAATCTCCCTTAAGCTCAGCCTTCTGTGAAAAACAATGGGAAAAGCACGGGGAAATATAAGGATTTAAGCGAATACCAAGTGGAGGCAAAGGAAAAACATACTATTTGTTTCATTAAACCATGGTATAATCAACAAAAGGAAGCTAAATGCGTGTTGGAGAAACTTGAAAGCTCACATTCACAAAGTCGCACAGTGTCACATATCAAAGTTGCCGTGAAATGGCAAGTTGTAGCCCATTTTCTGAGTGTCATATGAAAGTTTATTAGGGTACAGAGAAAAAAAAGGCACACAGTGGTGAAAAAGCATGAAATATCAACTTCAATCTCAAAATTTCCACTTTAATCATGTAGTTTATTTTGTCATTAAAGTAGAACATCATAAACTTCATCTTAAAATAGTTTAATTAACCAGTTTCTCAAATCACATTGTAATTAAAGTAGCACGTTAAATGCTTTGTTTTGTATGTGATCTTCTATGTGCTCTATGTGTGTGAATCACTACTTGCTTCTTAAACCGGCTCTCTTCCTCCGATTGGACACAGATTCCATTGCATTCGTGATATTACAGCTCTGAATAACTAAAATACTGAGATGTATACGTGATATCATTTTCATGATGATAGGAGTTAAAGCACGTTATTAAACATGGGTTTCACGGCGCAGTGATTGTGTGTGACCTTCGATGAAATAATTTATTGCAGCAGTACTCATGGGCGGCTCTAGGCTTGTGGCAGCCCTCAGCAGAGGAAGAATCGGGGGCTCCTTCGCCTGCCAATGTCAATAAGGTATCCTATGCACGGCGGATGGCCAAGTCCGTTGCGGACACTGCATAGCCGCCTCGTGCTCATGACACAAGCATTTAACTTTTGCCGAAATTTGTCACTGCGTTTTTAGCTGTGTTGTTATTTTCTCTTTCTGTTTTATATTCAATATATATTGGCGTAGCCACTCCTGCAGTCCTTGCTTTTCTTTCTCATAGTAACCAATCGCCACAAAATCAGCTCTGTAATAGACGTTAAGCCATCTGTAAGCTTAGAGCACCGATTATTCAAAACGTTTAAGGAACATTGAAATATCTTCGTAGTACATGTTTAATTATTCTATCCTTCACGCCAGTCCCAGTGAAGAATGTAGATTATTTAAATGAAGTTAAAGTTTTATCTGTATAATATGATAAACATATTTTGCTGCATTTCATCTTAAAAATGATATTGTCATCATATGTAAATACGCGCTTTATAAAGTGGCTCAGGTTGTGTAATATTACAACTGTAGTGCAAGTTTACAGTGGGGTGATCAATTGGAGCAATTGATTAAGTGCGTTTAAAGTTCTTGGGATGAAACTGTTTCTGAACTGCGAGGTCCGTACAGGAAAGGCTTTGAAACGTTTTGCTGTGGTTGAAGTAGCATGTGCTTGAAGCTGTATACCGATAATTCTCTTTCCGATCAGCTGCTGCTGTGATTCACACTCAGATACAGTGATGTAACGTTAGCAGCTGAAAGAAGAAGAAGAAGAAGAAGGTGCAGTGAGAGTAACAATGCTAAAGCAGGTATGGTATTTGGAATACTATGGCTATTCCCTGGACCATTATATTGTTACAAGTTAATTACAATCAGATGCATTAAAGTTCTTGGGATGAAACTGTTTCTGAACTGCGAGGTCCATACAGGAAAGGCTTTGAAACGTTTTGCTGTGGTTGAAGTAGCATGTGCTTGAAGCTGTATACCGATAATTCTCTTTCCGATCAGCTGCTGCTGTGATTCACACTCAGATACAGTGATGTAACGTTAGCAGCTGGAAGAAGAAGAAGAAGAAGGTGCAGTGAGAGTAACAATGCTAAAGCAGGTATGGTATTTGGAATACTATGGCTATTCCCTGGACCATTATATTGTTACAAGTTAATTACAATCAGATGCATTACACTAATAAAAAATATGCAGTTAGTTTCAGTGTATTTATAAAGCCGCTTCAGGAAAATAAGGTGTAACCACACAGGAACAGGAGCACTGCTTTGACGCTGGGTGCCGCTAGTCTGTAAAACCGAGCAGAGAACTTGCGTACGACAAGGTATGAGGTACCGTGGAAAAGTGCGTGGCTTTACGCCAAGTGTAGATTTTATACATTGCAATTTGAACATGGAAACGTTCTTATGCAACATTTCTGTGCGTACACCCCGTTTATACATGAGGCCCCAGGTCTTTTTAGTTATTTCTAAATGTGGGAAAACACTGAAGATAATTTTCTTGGAACTATTTTTTTTATACATTGCATAAATTTGGCTTTAGCCCAAAAGTAAGTTCATGGGTCAAATTATTACATATCAACCTTATTGATTTGTTTGTACAAACTTTTTGAATTCTGATCAATTTTCCTTAGGTTAAGGTATGCAGCAAGACTCTTTTTCTGTCCCTACTACTGTTTTCTGTCTCACTTGAGCCTTTAATGTTTTTGAAATGAAAATAGTGAATAAAAGCATCTTCTTTCACTTATGATGCATGTCTTTATATAAATGATACTGAATCACGACTTCAGAGTGTAATTTAAGCATGGATATATTGAAAAAAAACATCTCTTTAAAACTAAAGATCTTCTACATTATATAACCAATTCTGAATCAACATTGTAGTATGTGTTGTACCCAGTGGATACATTTAAAACAATTTTATACAGCTTAAAAGTCCAATACTCTCTTGGAAAAAATCATATTGTTCTCTCACAACATCTCATGTAGGTCTAAATAAAATTTTAACTTGAATTAAATAGAAAATGTTTAAATATTTCCTCTAACATACTTGTTACATATATTATATATTACATATATATTGTGGCCTAAAAGAGGGAGTTCCTTCCACCCAAACCTGACAGAAAACAGATGTAGGACACAAGAACAAGCACACACTTTTATTTTTTTCTTTGTTTTCCTGTGTGAAACGCCTTTGCCCGTTTTCACACCGGTTCAGCACAATCACAAATACACAAAACAGTCAACCCCCAAAACCTTTACTTCTTTTTTCTCTCTGTTCTTTCTTTCGCTTTCTCGCTTCCATTCCTCCCTCATGATTCGTCTGCTTCCTCCCAACTCTGGCTCTTGGAATAGTGACTGTTGGCTCTTTCATAAGGCACCTGGAGGTGCTCCAGGTGCTCTTTGACCTACTTCCAGCAGCACTTTCGGGTGTGGCAGAAGTGCTGCAAACAAGGGCTCAGCAGTTCTTCAGGTGCCCCCTGGCGGTGGCCACAGGCCCCAGCAGGGTTACGCTTCCATGTCCCAAACCCATGGCACTGCTGCATTCTGGGGGTCGGCCCTCTAGCGCACTGGGGGAGGTGATGGTCTGGATATGCTCTCTACCCTGGACTTTCAATTATAGGGGCGTCCCATCTGGGCAAGTGCCATGGCCGTCGTCCGCAATTTATGTAGTAGTAAAAGACAAAAAGTAAGCATAGAAGTTTGGAGCACTATACAACTGAAGATGTTGGCAAAAACAAGTCAAAGATACAAGCCACTGTTGCTACAGGGTGTAGATGTAGTGGTAGGGTGCCAAAAGCAAAAAAGAAGAAGACAGCAGTTACGAATCTCAGACCCCACTTAATTTTATTCTGATTTGCTCAGAGATATATACCTACTTCGGTCTCTGCCTACATCAACTTGTCGATTGGTTAAGCAATGGTACATACCAATTTCATTTGCTTAACAACAGTGTATACACATTTTCATTGGTTAAAGAATAGTACTGCTGCTTACTGTCAGGAGGTACATATACCATTGTGTGTTGATAAGAAAGCAATTTTCCAAAAACACATTGATTTTCAAACCAAGTAAATTCAAACATTTCCTAAGGAAGAAGGTTCTGTTTATTGATGAGATACCAATCACAGCAGTTTATTAATAATAGTAATAATCCTTTACAATTGTATAGGGCTTTACATAGTACATTAACCACCACCAATGTGCAGCATCCACCTGCACAATGTGACGGTAGCCACTTTGCGGCAGTACATTCACCACACATTAGCTGTTAGGTGGTGAATGGGTGAGAGAGCAGTTAGCCAGTCAGAGATAGAGGATGATTATAGAAACAGAATGATGAGGATGTGATGGACAGTTTAGCCAGGACATCAGGATAAACCCTACTCTTTACGAAAGATGCCCAGAGATCTTTTATAACCACAGAGATTTTACATCTCATGTCAAAGATGGTGGCAGTTTTACAGCCCTAGTGTCCCTGTCACTGCACAGGGACATTTGGATCCATATCGAAACCACAGGGTAACCCATTTACATTTGCTATTTATGTTTTTTTTTATTAATTAAAAAAAAACACACATACATGTCCTTTTTAAAAAAAATTGTGGAGACATCTTTTTAGCTGCGAGTCTTCAGCTAGACTACTGGAAGATGACAGTGGAGCCAGTTATTAGGCAAAGCTGGTCGAGAATATGGTTTCAGGAGGCCAGAACCTGGAAGGGAAGTCATGGGTCTTCATCCGTCAATTTTCTGCTCTACATAGGGAGGAACAGGAGAGATTTTGGGAGACAGCACAAACCCCCAACTCAGGGTGGAATTATCATTTGAAAGCCCTGAAGTATAAATTGATGTACTTTGTCAGATGGTAATAACAGTTAGTAGGGACAATACATTTATATTTTGTTACATATTTGTGATTAGAGTTTAACAGTATAGTATATGTATTAACATTATATGAGTAATTGTTGAATGAGAAGAATAGTCTTAATGCATACTGTACTTTGCTTATTTTTCTTTAAATTAAAGTTCCTTTGGTAACGCTTTGCTTTCTCAATGGTGGACTGCATTACTTTAGCAACTAACAGATACTGAGTGATGGCAGATGCTGAGAAGTAAGTGAAAATAAAAAAAAACACCTGGACAATCTTCAGAACTGGTTGAAGATTTGAAAAATGTGGTTTAATGTAGAAAAGCAATACACATAGATAAAAGTAACATTAATTATATACCACAAACAAATTGAGAGAAACTATTTTATAGGAAGCAGTCTCTGAAGAAATATTAGGGATTTATGTCATTGTCATTCTTTAAGCAATGTGCAGAATCAATTAAAAAGGCAAATAAAATGTTATGTTATATTGTTAAAATTTCAAAAATTAATCAAGGGACACTAGGTTTAGACTATATAATGCACTACAAAGTCCACATCTGGCATACTCTACGCCTATTATAAAAAGTCAAAGTAGCACTTGAAGCTTTGCTAAAAAGAGCTGCTAAGCGCATCTCATGACCAAAGAACATGTCCCACTCTGCCAGACTTTGGGGATTTAAACTGCTTTAATCATGAGCAAAGGAGGCTGTGTAGGAGACAAAATTCAAGTCTTAATAATTCAGAAATACATTGATAAAATGGACCCATCAGAGTTAATTAAAGTTAATAGAGATTCATCTACTCAGGAGGTGAAAAGTGTATGTTGGACTGACGGCATAAAACACTTAATGCAAGAATTGTCAAATTAACAAGGTATGTAATGGAAATAAGTATCTGGATGAGATGTTTGGACATCTTAGGTTTTCATTAAACAAACAAATGGACTTAATGTATATCAAAGTTCTTATGTTTTAATGTATCGTTAATACTCACTTAAAACAATATACTATAACTATCTTATTAGTTCTCAACATACTGTATATTTATCTTGTTTTGATTATTTTTAAAATGTATTTATATATTTTATATGTAAGTCTTATCTGCCTGTTTCTGATAATTGACTCATGAATAGAAACCACTAAAAATGCAGAATGGGCTTTTACTATCACAGTAATGGATTTAATTGCTTTACATGGTTCTTTGTGATAATGTTCATTATGTAAAGTGCTATATTAAAGTAAAAAAAAACTGATTGATTGCTTTCTCTCCTAGTTATGACTCTGTTTTTTAAACAACACAGGGTTGCCTTAAATTACATAAAATAATGAGGTAGTGCTCAGCCTATATGCATTGTAGTGCAGAAACCTGGGTCAACCCAGATGTGATGTGTAATTAAAGTAAACAGAATTTTGAGAACACTCATTAGATGCATAAATGTGTGTATACCAATGTGTTTTAAAAGGCTGAGAATTGCTATTAAAACTATTTAAATACTTTCATTACTCATTATTAAAGTTGTTATACTTGATTCACTAATAGGCTATAAATAAAAATTAAAAAAAAACTAAAAAAGCTGGAAGAACTTAAAATATAGGCTTGTAAAGTTATAATTTAAAAATTTCTTAATAATTCATTTGTAATATTTGTTGTGATATGAGATTTTTGCATACAACTTGATGAATATTTTGTCTGTTTTTATTTGTAACTTAGGCAAAGCAATGTAATATTAGTGTTACATTATTGATAATAACAGCAGTGGTTTGATGGTTTAAGAACCCCTAACCAGGACTGAGTCTCTTTGAATTTTATGACAGGATTTGGGGGATGTGCCTTAAACCAGTTTGGCAAGTGTTTCTCTGCTAAAGTCTTTCAACCCCCATAGGAAAAACAGGCTGTCTAACTGCCAAGCTTTACCTTAACATATGGTCTTGGGGGATGTCAGGTGTTAAGATGTTCTATTCTCCCATTGTTCTGAAGTATGACTGTTTGGAACTCGCTAGTATCAGAAGCCTTTAAGTACCATGACGTCCTATTTGCTCTAGGGGTTGGACAGAATATGTATACATTTGCTCACTCCCTCACTCTCTCTCTCTCTTACTAACATCTGATGAAGGAGCATCTCTCTCTCTTACCAAACTGATGAACTGAAAGGACAACACAATGGAGAGTACAGCCTGGCAGCCATACTGAAACAGGCATGCGGCCTGTTCTGAAGAAAGCTGACCACAAATGATGCCTTAGAGACATTTTAAGTAACTAACAAGTCTGTGCGCCACCTGAAGCTATGCATCACCATTTATCAGGTTGTATGGTTGCCAATATTCAAATGTACTTTGCATATTGTTATTATTTATGAATATTATCAATAATACATTGTTTCAATTGTAACTTAACTCCTGCTTGTCTTTTACTACACCTAATATAATACCCTATAAACAGTTGTAAGTCTGCGAGATTTTAGGCATTCTGACAAAGGTTACAAATTAATAATACAAAAGGGGAAAGTACAGTAAAATATATTACTCTACCAAGACAAAACAATATTCTCTTTGCATCACAAACTCTTTGACTGCAAGGCTGATTATTTGTTTCTTTTTGAGTTATACGAAATTGTTGGCTGCTAATGCTTGTTAGTGATTTAAGTGTACTAATGTATTCCTGAATAACATTAGCATAAGAAACACTATTTTACTGTAATTACTTTCACAGACATCAAAGTTCTTTGTTGAATGAGGACAGAAGATGAGGAAGTTTAAATGGATTTATAAATATGTCGCATAAATTACAGTATAGTTCATTTGTTGTATTCATATATGTGATACCATTGTTCTAAGTGATCTATACATTTCACTGATGCAACTGTTCACCTAGTGATAGGTAAAAAAAATTGTGACAAGACAGTTTGGTGTTGAAGAAACTTGTTCATTGGGTATGTTGGAAAGTTTAAATTTTTATTAACTCCAAAATGATTGCACTTAGAAATCTTCTCTATCTGCTTTTCTTACGATGTTTTTCAACTGCCTTTCATTTTTGGTTTACAGAGTATATTGTGAGATGTATTAACCACTTGCACAAAATGTTCTCATAAAAGAAGCCAACAATAAATTAGTTTTTATATTATATAGGTTGGTCCAGATCTAATTATGCAACTTTTAATGCAATGCAGGAAAACGATACAAGACCAAAGAACTGTTAGAAATATCTTGGAATAAACGAAAATGGACTTACATAGAATTAATTCACTGATTTTCCATGTAATGTCCCACTTATCCTCCATTCTGTTGGATACAGGCTTGGAGTAATAAACTTAATAAGTTATAGCATAATGAAAATTGCATAATTAGACCCGGACCACCCTGTACTTTCAATATACTTTGTCATCTTCCCTTTTTATTCCAGGAAGAAAAATGTGTTAATTGATTATTGGAAGTTTTATGGATGTTACAGATGTAAGTAGAGTTGAATACTCAATGCATGCCTGTCAAGTTTTTAGGAAGATCGCTGAATTCATAGTCACTAGAGAAGAGAGAGAGTGAGGGAGGTGCACTGACACTGCACGTTGCCACCACAGCACGTTTATTCTCCGGTTTTGCACTGGCTGTGCTGCTACTCTGCAGTAAGGAGACCAGGTTTCATGTCTCAGATTCTTCCTGTTTGGAGCCTCCATGATCTCTACATGTCTGTGAGGATTCCTTCAAGTGCTCTGGTTTCTTCCTACAGTCCAAAGACATGTAGGTTAGGTGGATTGGCAACGGTAAATTGGCCCTTGTATGTGTGCGCATGTGAGTGAGTGTGTTCACCTATCCAGGGGAATGTTCCTGTCTTGCACCCAGTGATTATTGGGATAGGCTCCAATCCCTTGCCCTGGTCAAGTTTAAGCATTCTTCTAAAATGGTATGGTATTCAATATATTTGTGTCTTCTGTTTTGCAAATATTACTTTGTTGGTTAATTATTTATATTAGTATACTAATATAAGAATTTACATTATATACAAGTATATATTCCTTATAGTTTGTACAGTATATTAAAGCAAAGGAAGCAGTGCCTTCTGGGGATGCAACTGTGTGACCACCCATCTGCCTTATTTAAGCTACCAACCAAAGTAAGCTGGCAGCTGAGGCATTAGTTCCTACTACTGTTGTTTGGTTGTTTTAAATTCTGAAAGTGTTCATTGTGTTTTATCTTTATTTTTGTACTCTTTGGCTCATGTGTATGGTTGAGATTTCTGACTCTCAGTCCTGATTCTCTTCACCTTGTGGTTTGCATCATGAGCAAAATGTTATGATTTCATATCTGTCTGTTTTTGGGAATTGTTGTCAAAAAAAAACTCCTTTTTATAAAATAACATTTTTTGACAGATGGGTCAATGGTTTTAAATGGTTCTCCTTTCCCTATGTGGAAGGAAAATAAGCTACAATATTAATTAATAAAAAGCAGGTCTTTATTAACACCAATGGATCCAGAATTGGCTGACCTGCATTGTAACAGAGAATTGGTGGACTTGGCCCAGGTGTCCTTTAGAGAGATAGTGTGCGCGCCTAAGATGGCGCAGGAGGAGACTCCAGACCAGACAGGTAGGAATAGGTGGGTCACGGTCACAAGGCATAAGGTAAAGGGTGCACACTGTCCGAGGGCATCAACCCCAGAATTAGAAGTGTCTAACCGTTATCATGTCCTTGCGGAGCTGGACGGTGACTCTGATAATTCTGTGGTGGTAGGCAGGGTTGAGGAGCCCCAGCGGGCCACCTCAAAACCAGTTACCAACAAGAGAGGTAGTGATAGTTGGGGACTCAATCATTAGGGGGATTGAAGCGCAGGTGTGCTCCAGAGAGAGAGAGTCTCGCACGGTGTGTTGCCTTCTGGGAGCACAGGTGGGAGACCTCCCTGGAAGGGTGGATAGGCTCTTGGCCAGAGTGGGGGTGGATCCAGTTGTCATTGTCCACGTTGGAACAAATGACATACATAAGGGTAGTCTGTCAGTTCTGCGTTCCAATTTCAAAAAGTTAGGTACCAAGCTGAGGAGCAGAACTGACAAGGTAGTCTTCTCCGAAGTTGTGCCTGTGCCACTCGCCAGTCCAGGTAAGATTAAGGAGATTAGAAGACTTAACACGTGGCTCATTTCTTGGTGCAGGGTAGAAGGGTATAGGTTTATGTGGCATTGGGACTCCTTTTGGAACAGATGGGCCCCAGGTTACATCTGAACCGGAGGGGCACCAGTGTATTGGGGAGGCGTATGTGTAGGCTAGTCAAGGATTGTTTAAACTAGGGAATGGGGGCAGGGAGTTTAGGACAGGCCAGATTTAGATCTATACATGGAAGAACAAACAATGGTGTAGAAATAAAAATGCATAGTAATGTAAATTCTAAGCAAACACGTAAATGTAGAAGGATTAACACATTAAAAATAGCTTGCCTTAATGCTAGAAGTATCAGAAATAAGGTAAGTGCGTTGGAGTTTTATGTAGCAGAGCATAATTATGATATTATAGCAATAACGGAAACCTGGCTAAAAAACAAAGATGGTGATGAGTGTAACATAGAGGGATACACATTTTTTAGGAAGGATAGACAGAACAGAAAAGGAGGTGGGGTTGCTGTTTATGCCAAACAGGGTTTAAATGTAAGTCATCTTCAGTTGGATGATGAGACCCATCTTAGTGAGGACATGTGGCTTCGCCTGGAAAATATTAGGGAAAGAGGTCTTATTTTAGGAGTGTGTTATAGACCACCCATTTCAGACAGTAATTTCAACACACATCTTTTTAGTAATATCAAAAAGGCAAGTTTACAGGGGGACATTATAGTCATGGGGGACTTTAATTATCCAAATATTAACTGGGATAACCTTGCAGATGGAGGAGCACAATAGCAGGAGTTTTTAGAAGTAATCAGTGACTGTTTTTTAACACAGCATGTTAAAGCACCAACATGGGGTGAAGCCTGTCTGGATTTGGTATTCTGTAATAATCAGGATAGAATTGAGAGTGTAGAGATGATTGAACCACTAGGGTCAAGTGACCATAATATAATACAGTTCTCAGTATTTTGTAAGAGTACAGATGTACTTTCTAGACATGTCCTTATTCTTGAGTACTGTGTGCAGTTTTGGTCTCCAGGCTACAAAAAGGACATAGCAGCACTAGAAGAGGTCCAGAGAAGAGTGACTAGGCTGATTCCAGGACTACAGGGGTTGAATTATGAGGAAAGATTAAAAGAGCTGAGCCTTTACAGTTTAAGCAAAAGAAGATTAAGAGGTGAAGTGATTGAAGTGTTTAAAATTATGAAGGGAATTAGTACAGTGGATCGAGACTTGTATTTTAAAATGAGTTCATCAAGAACACGGGGACGCAGTTAGAAACTTGTTAAGGGTAAATTTCGCACAAACATTAGGAAGTTTTTCTTTACACAAAGAACGATAGACACTTGGAATAAGCTACCAAGTAGTGTGGTAGACAGTAAGACGTTCAGGACTTTCAAAACTCGACTTGAGGTTTTCTTGGAGGAAACAAGTGGATAGGACTGGCGAGCTTTGTTGGGCTGAATGGCCTGTTCTCGTCTAGAGTGTTCTAATGTTCTAATGTTTATTAATGATGTAAGCATATAATTTATGTGTTTAAAAGTTTTGGAATTTTTCAAAGCAGAAACATGCCTTGCAGTAGATTCACAGCCCTTAAAAGCCCTTTCCAAATGCCCAAGAATACTCTACATTAGTATAAAACATTAAGGCATATCATTAACAAAATCAAAAAAACATAATATTAAAAAGATAGGTTTTTAAGTTTAGATTTTAAAATCTCTATCATCTGTGGTTTGCAATCTGCACATTGCGATAGTTGATGGCATAAAGCTAGAAGAGTGAAGTGAGGCTACATTAAGGAAAACAGATAAGGAGGAGCCAGATCATGAAGGTACTTTAAAAACTTGGAGAAGTTTATATTGGATAGGCAGGCAACCAATGTCATTTTTGAAGTGTAGGAGTAATATGCTCCCAAGGTTTATATGTGTAACAGCCCTTGCCACTGAATGTTGGACATACTGCTGTCTATTTAGGTTCCGCACAGGGATACCACAAAACTTTCTCTCTTTCTTTCCTAGGTGACGGCGAAGCGAAGCGAAGTAGAAGCAGACAATGGCCGACAGTGAGATGAATCGCGTTGCCATCGTTGTCGAGGAACTCCAGGCACTCGACAAACAGATTCAGAAACTCCTGTCTAGACGAAGGTACCTCAGAGACTTGAAGACTCGGCTGCTGGACAAACCACACCAAACAACTGAAGCGGCGTAACATCAACCCCACCTCGTGCGCTCAAGTCCAAGGGCAAGTAAGCTTCACCCCGCCTCGTAGGAACAACGCTGATGAAGACCTCGGCGGGTTTCAGCTTTGCAGGCGGGGTTCAAGGCTAGAACACCTCCAGCGGCACAGGCGAGCATTCAAATCCAGAATCGATTCGACCCTCTCCGCGTCCCCAGTCTGCCTTCAACCCGGGTGATATAATCGTGGTAGGTGATTCCATTGTACGAAACCTGAATATCACGTGCCCTAATCAAAAATCCTTTGTTTCTTGTTTTCCCGGTGCTCGAGTTCGAGATGTGATGAGGCGGGCGCCGACCTTCTACCAGAAGCACAAGAGGGCAATTGGATCCATCATTCTACATGCCGGCGTAAGCGACATAAGGCACCGAGAGTCAGAGGTTCTCAAGGCTGACTTCGCAGCACTAGTTGAAGACACGAAGGAGAGGACCCCATCCGCAAAAATCTTCATCTCGGGTCCACTACCTCTCGTCAGACGATCGCATGAATACTACAGTCGTCTGCTGGGTTTAAACAACTGGCTGAGAGGCTTCTGCGAGAATCAAGACATCGGGTTTATAGACAACTGGGATCTTTTTTGGGAAAGGCCGCTTCTTCAAGCGGGATGGACTGCATCCGAATAGATTTGGCGCCCGGGTCCTCTCCGAAAACATCGCTAAGGTAATTCGTCTATCTTGACTGTCTACTTCTACTGCTAACCCCTTACGTAATGCTACTGGTTTGATAGGACATAATGGCTTAACAGAGTCTTCCGTTAAAGTGCACATCATTAATAATCTAATAACAAATCTTAATGCACGTAAAAATCTAGGCAGTGCGGCAAAACACCAATAATTTAATTGAAATTACTACTTCAGATCAACACTGCATTAAGACTATAAAAACGGATTGTAGATTACATAAAAAGTACACACAGAGCGGCGTTAACAAAAATAACTTAATTTTTGTTCCGATTACCGATAACACGCATAAAATTCAGCTCTGCCCTTCAGAAACATTAAATATGGCACTATTAAATGTTAGAGCTTTAACTAACAAGACATTTTTTATAAACGATCTTATTAGTGATAGAAACATTGATTTTATTGCGCTAAATGAAACATGGCTTAATTCCAATGGGGCGGCAGTTTTAATCGAATCTGCGCTCCGGATTACAGTTTTACTCGTGCGACCGCCAGGGAAAAGGGCGGTTTGGCAAACATTTACTCGAGCGATTAAAATGTAAAGATGTTAGTTTTGGTAAATTTAAGTCCTTTGAGTATCTCGCCGTTGTTATTCATGGAGATTCTCACGTTCTCGTATTATCCGTGTATAGACCTCCTAAATATAACGCGTCTTTCCTTGAGGAATTCTCTGACTTAATGTCAATTTTAGTTACAAACTATGATGCACTCTTAATAGTCGGCGACTTTAACTTTCATGTCGACAATCAGTGTGACCAAAAGGTAAAGGAATTCATGAACCTCCTGGACTCTTTTGATTTGAGGCAGCTCGTAAATCAGCCTACACATAAAGCAGGTCATACGTTAGACTTAGTGATTACTAAAGGACTTAAAGTTGATATAAAGCAGGTCACTGATATCGGTCTATCAGACCATTTCCTTCTACTATTTAATATAGAAATAAAGATAGAAAACGCTCATGAGAAGCATTTTGTTAAAAAACGCTTCTTTGACTCATCAGCAGCTTTAAAGCTTACAACTATTCTAAGCAATCAGTCCGTTTATAATGCCAGCTATAATAGCGAGGATAATGTAAATAGTAAAGTGGAAAACTTTAATTTTAAAGTAAGAACTGCTGTTGACATAGTTGCACCTGAAAAGACAGTTAAAAAATCCTCTAGTACTGTTATTCCATGGAAGACCCAAAGAGTGTCTGATTTAAAAAGAACATGTCGTAGAGCTGAGCGTAAATGGAGGAAAACTAAACTAACTATCCACTATGAAATATTAAAAGTTAAAATAACAGAATACAATAACACTGTCCGTCTTGAGAGGCTGCTATTTCTCTAATATTATAAATAACAATGCTAGTAATCCCAGAGTCTTATTTTCAACAATTGACCGTCTGTTAAACCCAGGTAACACAAAGGAATGCCCCAGAATACTTCCAGTGAAACCTGTGAGAACATTGCTGTATTTTTCACTCAAAAATTAATGATATTAGAGATAACATAGTATATCTCCCCAACACTGCAGAACCTCCAAAGCCCGGTACTCCGTTATAAACAAATTAAATGCTTTCACCAGGATAGATTTACCTGAATTACATAGTATAATCTCTCAACTGAAACCCTCCACCTGCGTCCTTGACCCAATACCAACCAGGTTTTTCAAAGAAATATCAGGCGTCTAATTGACAATATTCTGGACATAGTAAATTCGTCATTAGATACGGGGTCTTTCCAGACTGTCTTAAGACTGCTGTAGTTAAACCCCTTCTTAAGAAACATAATCTTGACCCCTCTGCCTTTGAAAATTTTAGACCCATTTCTAACCTGCCCTTCTTAAGTAAAATTTAGAGAAGGCAGTCATTATGCAGTTAAATGACCACCTAAATAAACATGCTATTCTTGATACTTTTCAGTCAGGCTTCAGAACAAATCACAGTACAGAAACTGCACTTGTTAAAGTAGTAAATGACTTGGGGTAAATGCAGACAGAGGCCATTTATCTGTTCTCATCCTCTTAGATCTGAGTGCTGCATTTGACACCATTGATCATAATATTCTTAGAAATCGCCTTAGTCAATGGGTGGGCCTCTCTGGCAGTGTCTTAAATTGGTTTGAATCCTACCTGGCAGGGAGAAAATTCTTTGTGAGTTGTGGTAATCAAATCTCAAAGACACATGATATCCGATATGGTGTTCCACAAGGCTCTATCCTGGGTCCGCTGTTATTCTCAATCTATATGCTTCCGTTAGGTCAGATTATCTCAGGTTACAATGTGAGCTACCACAGCTATGCTGATGACACACAGCTGTACTTATCTATAGCACCTGATGACTCCGACTCTTTCGATACACTAACACAATGTCTTACTGGTATTTCTGAATGGATGAATAGTAATTTTCTCAAACTAAATAAAGAGAAAACTGAAATTTTGGTAATTGGCAATAATGGATTCAGCGAGGTTATCAGAAATAAACTTAATGCACTAGGATTAAAAGTTAAGACGGAAGTAAAAATTTAGGGGTAACCGTTGACTGTAATCTGAATTTTAAATCGCATATTCATCAGACCACTAGGACAGCATTTTTCATTTAAGAAACATAGCTAAAGTTAGACCTCTTATATCATTGAAAGATGCTGAGAAATTAATTCACGCTTTTGTTTTCAGTAGACTAGATTACTGTAACGCACTCCTCTCAGGACTACCCAAAAAGACATAAATCATTTGCAACGAGTGCAGAATGCAGCTGCTAGAATCCTAACTGGGAAAAGAAAATCCGAACACATTTCTCCAGTTTTGATGTCACTACACTGGTTGCCTGTGTCATTCAGGATTGACTTTAAAATACTGCTTATGGTTTATAAAGCCTTAAATAATCTCGCTCCATCTTATATATCGGAATGCCTGACACGTTATATTCCAAATCGTAACCTTAGATCTTCAAATGAGTGTCTCCTTATAATTCCAAAAGCTAAACTTAAAAGAAGTGGTGAGGCGGCCTTCTGCTGCTATGCACCTAAAATCTGGAATAGCCTGCCAATAGGAATTCGCCAGGCAAATACAGTAGAGCACTTTAAAACACTGCTGAAAACACATTACTTTAACATGGCCTTTTATAACTTCACTTTAACTTAATCCTGATACTCTGTATGTTCAATTCTTCATAATAACTATTCATGGTGGCTCTAAAATCCGTACTGACCCCTACTCTCTCTTCTGTTTCTTTTTCCGGTTTCTTTGTGGTGGCGGCCTGCCCACCACCACCTACTCAAAGCATCATGATGCTCCAACAATGATGGACTGAAAGCCAGAAGTCTACGTGACCATCATCATCAGGTCCTTCCATGAAAATATGATGATTTATGTTAGGTAGAATGCCCAGAGGGGACTGGGCGGTCTCTTGGTCTGGAACCCCTACAGATTTTATTTTTTCTCCAGCTTTGGAGTTTTTTGTTTTTCTGTCCACCCTGGCCATCGGACCTTACTCTTATTCTATGTTAATTAATGTTGACTTATGTTTATCTTTTATTGTGTCTTCTATTTTCTATTCATTTTGTAAAGCACTTTGAGCTACATTTTTTGTATGAATATGTGCTATATAAATAAATGTTGATTGATTGATTGATTGTTCACTGAGCTGTGTTACTTTATAAACATACAAGAATCTTCACTGCATAATTTGTTCATTCTTGAAGTTAGGCAAATTTAGGTTACTGAAATATTGAGGTGCTGCAAAATTAAAAAGTTCTTAAACTAGATGCTATTTCCAGTCAATGACTAGAGTAGAAAAAAAGAAAAAGGTATAGAAAAAAGAATACCAGGTATAGAGGGTTACATAATTGCACCTTTATCTATAATAATAGTTTCAATAATGCTAGAATACCAGTTTTATTCTGTTGCAAGCCACTCTGAATTTTATATTTACTTTTACCTTATAATGTACCAGTTTTAATACATTTTATCACAACAGTTACCATTAAAAGCCTTTAATTTTGCATTCATGACTCATTTTATACATCCTTATTCAAATAATTAGCATGTACTATGAATACCTGTAAAATGTGAAAGTTAACTAAGTGGAAAAGTATCCTCTCTTATGACTTAATGCATATGACTTAAATATGAGAAGCCATTCCTGCTAAGTAGAAATAGGAAATAAGTGTCAAAATTGAGTATTTTTACAAGTCATATTTAAAAAAGAAAAATGAATAAATTTACAGCCTTTTCTTTACCACTTTCTGTTGCCCATACTGCAAAGCACTGAGGAACTGTAGAAGTTCAAGTGGGGCAGATACTACAGGACATCTTTAATGCCCCAAAGATTAGCTCTTCCTACAGTATTTTATTATTTTTTTTCACCATTGGGCATTGGTTTTTCTGCTCCAGAAGATACAAAACGATAGCATTACAATAATGTAGTGATGTGTTGTTTCACTTAAAGACACAGTGAGAATTTTGTTAATGTTTCATGTATCCATTATTATTTTTTAGCTTTAATATGCCTAAGACTAGCTTGATTAATAGTATATAGTGCCACTAAATGTCCTGCTTAATTTATTCGTATACTGTCATCAATATAATTGCATATTGGGATGATATGTGTGAATGAGCACTAAAGCGGAAGCCTTTGCAAAAAAATATTTACTGAGGCTAAGACAAAGGAGGCCTATTTATCAAAGTGCAATCATATATGGCCTCCAATAACTCTGTGCCAAATATCAGCATCTTTTCTTTTCCTTGTCTAATTTTTGTTTCTATTCTACATTCGCATATTACTTTTGTCAATGCTGATGAGACATCCCTATGGCTCAGGGAGGATAGCTGTTGTAATTTGTTTAACACCATCTGCTTCACAATCTTCTCTTCAGCCTTTTCACACTCTCTCTGCATGTCAATAGAACTGCCAGCTAGCTTTGAAGAAAGCTAAATACTTTCTAGACATGTCCTTATTCAGCACCAGCCCTTCCAATCCAGAGTTGCTGCCTGATGCTCTCTGTCTCTTTCTCTGTCCATGTTTAATCCTAACCCTCATTTTTTTCCTTCTTTGTACAAACAGGCTTGTGTAAATGCTGTGTTTAACTACAGGACTGCTCAATCTTAATACAGTTTTTCTAAACTCAGCAGACCAAATCTGTTTTCGAGAATCACCTCCTAGATATCTTCCAGGTCATTGTCAAATCCAAAGATTTTTGTATACTGTGCTACACTGAG
Source organism: Polypterus senegalus (assembly GCF_016835505.1). NCBI lineage: Eukaryota > Metazoa > Chordata > Cladistia > Polypteriformes > Polypteridae > Polypterus > Polypterus senegalus. Next base: position 83,654,269 of record NC_053157.1, read on the forward strand.
GTCCTGGAGTCAGCCAAGACCAAATACCTGTAGTGTTCTCCTACCTACAGAAAAAGCGTCAGTGTTTGTGTTTTTAACCACATCCAGCACTTAACAATGTTATCATCATCTGGTCTGCTTTACAGCCCTAGCTTAGCAAAGGAGGAACAGCCTCCTTACCACAATTAAAGGTTAATTTGATGATGCTCAAAAAAATCAATAAAATAAATGATGTATGTACAAAAGTAATGATTATTACCCATTAAGCCCCACCCAACCAACAAAACAAGATACCTTTTCATCGTTATATATCAAATTAAAATACAACATGGTGTACAAGAGACTCTAAAGTGAAGTATTATTGTGAAAGCTGGTAACTCTCATTTTGATAGATTTGATAGAGTGAACAGGAATGAATTGGAAGCGACTGGTCAATTAAGATCTTTAAGACTATGTTTCAGGTTGAAACAATAGCATGAAACTGCACAGCTGAGATGTCATGTTATTATTTTAATGCTAACCCACTGTCAATAACTGCCCCTTGTCCTCATCAGAGATATTTCCAGATCACCTGAGACACTACAAAATGACCACCACTGATGACCTTTCCTGACAATGAAATATGACTTGACCACATATATATATATATATATATATATATATATATATATATATATATATATATATATATATATATATATATAGTGAAGGAAACACAAAGAGCATGTTTAAGGGTTGGGGATTCCGTCCCCGTATACTGTAGCGCACAGTCAAAAGCACAAATTACAGTCAGGGGATACACAAGTGACAACCAATGGGGGGAAATGGACATATTTATGAGGTGGGAACAGAAGTAGGAATGGTGGGTAAAGATGACGCGAAGGATCTTGGGAAGGTGGTAATTTCATCTGCAAGGGACCAGAGGTGAGTAAAGAACCCAGAAGTGGCCTGGACGTCTGGACAGGGCTTTGGAGACGAATTCAAGATGCTCATCTTTCTTGTTCAAATAAAGAAAGAGCAGTTAGCACACTGTCCCAGTTCCCTGTCTTGTGGTTTCATGCACTTTGTCGGGTCCTTTAGCTGCTCCCTAGACGCTCATGTGTGAACATTATATTCAATATATATATATATATATATATATATATATATATATATATATATATATATATACATAGTGTGGCAGCGGCTGGGGCGGCACCCAGCCGGGTTGCCTGGAAGGACCGGGAAAGGGACTACGCCTCCTCAGGACCACGAGAGGGCAGCCGCCCTGGTTGGTATGGGGGCCACGGGAACGCAGCATGGAAGCTCAACCCTACAGAGGCCCATGGTCACTGCCAGGGAGTGCCTGAAAAGCCCTGGACGTCAGCACTTCCACCACACCCGGAGGTGCTGGGGGAAGGACAACCAAGGACACCAGGAGTGCTTCCAGGTGCTCGTGCGGCACTTCCGCCACACCAGAAAGTGCTGTTGGATGCTCATCAGGAGGCACCTGGAGCACGGCCGGATGAACATAAAAGGGGTCACCTCTCTCCATTCAGTAGCTGGAGTCGGGTGGAAGAAGATGAAGCTTCGAGGAGAGGAGGTGGTGAAGGAAGGCTGGATATGGAAAAGGCCTGGACTGAGGGTGTGTGCTGCAGGGGCACTGGGTTGTGCGTGGTCAATGTAAATAGTGTAAATAGAAATAAACGTGTGTTGGTGCTTGAACCACCAGTGTCTGCCTGTCTGTGTCCGGGATGGTTCCCATAATATATATATATATATGGTTACACTAGTTTAGGTACTGCAAAAAATATCTATTGCTCATTTATTGCTATGTAACTAGTCTTTAAAATGCACTTCTTTGAATCTTCATAACATGTACAAAGCATCAATAAAGTGTTTATTCATCTCTGCAATGTGACCTACTAACAAAAGTTCACTTTGGAGTGGTTTGAGGTGGCTTCACTAAGATGCATTTCATTACATATTTAATATAAGACCTTTGAATTCTTCACATTAAAGAAAACACATTTCTCAAGATGCCAGAGCAGCTGAATGTCAACTGCCTCAATGCACAAATCTCATATCTAATGATAATAAAAGTCTATATAAGAACTTGTTTCTCTTATACAAGAATAATTTCCCTGGCTGGGGTACCTGTTTTTCAGATTCATCTGAAAGGTAACCCCTTTCCAGTTTTATTATGTGATTTTTATTTGTTGTTGAAAGACACAAAAACTGCTTTTCGCAATTGAAAGAATAAAGAACAGTTTATGAATTTTGTTTGTGAGGACTGAGTCAGAAGCACAAAAAAACTAAGACAGGGAACACTAGATGCCTCAAAGCAACTGCTACTCAGTTTTTTTAAATGAACCAGCAGACAGTAGGCCTTTGGAAGGAAGCCAGAAGTCCTCAGAAGATTCTCTTACCCACCATAATAGGATTTCAGAGAAGGGAGTCATTTCACTTCTGGACTTCTAAAGGAAAGGAACTCAGCCAACGATGGGCCAATGGAATGACACTAGTTTGAATAATGGGGTAAAGACCTACTTGAAGACCTATTTTTGTATTACTAGCAGAAATTGTATGGGCTGTGCTGTGAATTCTTTAGTTTTCTTTAATAATATTTTTCTTTATCATTATCTGCCTCTCCAGTTCTTATTGTTGAAAATTCAGTCTCTGTATATGCAAGGATGTTTTTGCAAGATTTGGGTGGGGATGTTCACCCAGATCACATGTATTCCACTCTCCTGAAAAGAGAAAAGAATGACATGTCAGCCTTCTTGGAAGATGCTTCAGATCTTAAATTTAGTTCCCCATAAGGGTGGACAAATAATGACACCAATGAAAAATAAAATACATAAGTATGTGGAGTCAGATCTGAACCTTGTTCCTGAATATTTCATTTCACAGAGATGGGGATTTAAATTTTTCCCATTGTTGTGTTTAAGTCTTTGCTTTGTTTTTTTTTTAACTGTAAAGTTTGAATAGCCTATAAAAGATTAGAAAGGATATATGATTTTCTGTCTAAAGTTTTCTCAGCAGTTTTCAAATTAGATCCATAACTCTAACTGTGCAAAGACAAGTAGTCTCACCATATACTGTAGAAACTAGGTCCAAAATGTAACTAAGTACCAGAGGATCAGTGAGAATTGTGGATTATTATTATTATTAGAATCAACATATATTGATGGATCATTTAATCAAACCACAATCAAATGTATGATGGCTGATCAGTTACTTTGATAAAACCTTAAAATGGCTAGCAACATTCTATGTAGCCAGATACATTTTAAAGACACTAAATCTGAGAGAAAACTAATTATCTCAGTCATGGATCCTCTTGACTTGTTCATATTCCTCATAATTATATTTTTCTGCACTGTTAGATTACTCCAAGTAATATCAAAATGAACACTAAATATGAACTGTTGTTAGTGAACATTCATTCTGTTTGCCAAAGACATTTTGAATGTATTGCTTTGAATAGTACTGTAATTGATATGTCATCATCTTTAACAAAGTGTGTTACTTAATAAACACTTAATAATACAGATTTAAAAGATGTTGTTCAAATGTAAGTGCAGCGTATATGCAATTCTTTTGTCAACCTCTGTTTTTACTTAAAATTATATTAATCCTGAAGACTGTAGAAAGCTGTCAATTCTGCAGAGCAAAATGCTTAAGTGTACTGCACATATAACATGCCCAGCTGTCCTACCCAGTTTTTTTTTTTTAAATGCTTAAAAGCATTATAGACTTAAAGGTACACTACCACTAGGTTACTTCATGTTCAAAAGCAAAACATACATTATGGAAGAATATCAAGATTAAATAAGACAAAATTACCTGAAAGCTAAAAATTGGAATGCTGTTTCCCCAAAACAATGATAAAAATAGGCAGCCAGTTATTTAATTGATGAAAGTATCCTGTCACTTTTACAAATTAAATAGCTGATAATACCCTTAATGTTTAACAGGATGCTCAAAAATGAATAGTAAAGGCTAGATTCTATATTTATGGCAATGGAACTCTAAAATATCTTATTTTATAATACTGAACATACAGGTTGAAATTCTGACTTATTTTCTATTATCACATTCAAGTTAAAAACTCTGTACAGCAAGTGCTACACATCAAAGCATTAAACATTAAAAGCAGGTCATGACTTCTTTCTGTTAACAGTTTCATTGTGCTATTAACCTCTGGGCTGTTCTATTTTGTTCTTGTTGTTTCCAAGTAAGATATGAATTTAAAATGAAACTCAAATACTGTATACTAAACAAAATGTGTTGTAATAAATCAGAATTTGATACTACTAATGTTAAATTTAAAATTGCAGAAAAGTTTCTTAATCATAATGAATGACACAAAACCAATACCTAATTAAAAGGTTTTAGGGTATAGTGAAAAACACAGAGGACAACAACAGAATAATACTTAAATATATATTGTACTAAGGGACTTACCACGTACTCACTTCTCTCACCAACCCTCATGTCCTGTGCTATGTGCCAGCCACTTTGCGTCTCTGCTGCTCGTCTTGTGAAGAGGGGGGCTGAACGCACGAAAAGGAGATGCGGTCGCTCTGCCAAAACCCCCTCTTAAATTGTGATACAATGGGAAACAAATAGTTTTTTTTACCTTCCCTTTGCTCAATCATCTGCTGGCTTGCTGCTGCTATGTGATCTAAATCTTGCATGGTGCTTCAACCATTTAATAGCCTGTATATCAGCTGTCTTTGTCATCTACTCTTTGTCTTTTATTTCTGGCCCCAGGCATGGTTAAATCTCTTGGCACAAAATCTCGTCTCGCGGGACATGATTTCTTGACATTTTAGATTATAGTTTAAAAACAGAATAAGAATCTGAAAATCTAACAACATCACATTAAAGTTCAATAAATTCTGAAAACAATGATACCAAACATATATATGTAGGTTTTAAAATAAGCCCGGTTTAAAGGGTGACAAAAAAGTTATGCTTTTAGGCTTAGGATTTTATATATAGAGAGTAGATAACATTCTAAAGCCTGCTTAATCCAGTTCAGGATCACATGGAGCTGGGGAATACCCTGGCTACACTGGCACAAGACAAGAAGAAACCCTGAATAGGGCATCAGTTCACTACAGTCTGTTATTTACACAGTGGTCCAGCCTGTAATTGTCAATTTACACAATACATGTCTTTGGGTTGTGGCAGGAAAACCAGGTTACCAAGAAAAATGCATATGCAGAATTGAGAACACTGCATTTGTGCTACATATACACTGTTTTGCCCTTCAGTTTCAGCATATAATAACATGATATAGGGTGAAATGCATTCATAATCCAGATGTTGATCTAAAAGCAGTTCTATTAATAAACTCTGAGCTTAAGTGAGTCTATAGTGAAAAATGTCAGCAGTATGACAGTTTTAGAGCCTCATATTCAGACATACTATCATTAATGAAAAATAAAACTGACATCGTTAAAAACCTAATTCGTTAAGTAAAAAAAAATCATGTGATTCTCATGTCCATGGCCCACAGGCATAATCCTTAATTAGGACATCTTTAGTCATAAAATGAATACATAAAACCATGTTAAGTTCTGCTAGTCTCTTTCCATCTCATTTGCTCGACTGCTCAGCAAGTGAGATTATGGCTACTTCACAACACCTCCACGAAACCCTTGATGTTGCGCTGTGTAAGTACTCACCCTGTCCAATTCATTCTTTCTCTCTCTGTCTAGCAATTGTTCTGTCATTTCATTTCAAACAAATTTTTCTTTACAAGCAATTCTTCCCTCTCTGCACTAACCTGCCCTTTTTATTTTGCCTTGCCTCCCTGCTCTTGCCCACTATTTACTGCAGTACTGCTCAAGCAGTAATTATCTATTAAACTAGTGCATGCACTCACACGTGTCTTCCTCACTACAGGAAGTTAAAATCAATTAAAACAATTTATAAGTTAAACCATGAAAAACACCTCTAAGGACTTGGCTTGCACAAATCAACTTTAGAAAAGCAAAACTTAAGCTGTAATAATGACTAATAACATAAAAATAAAAAGCAACAAAATCACTTTTATAATGCTGAAGTCTGGGCCTTTTTATTGGTTGACTAGCAAAATACCTGCGCTTCGCAGCGGAGAAGTAGTGTGTTAAAGAAGTTATGAAAAAGAAAAGGAAAAATTTTAAAAATAACATAACATGATTGTCAAAGTAATTGTTTTGTCACTGTTATTATGAGTGTTGCTGTCATCAAGGATTTGATTATCATTATTTCTTTCAATCAGGTTTGTATTTGGAGGACGTGTTGTGTTCAAGTTACATTCCGTGTTTGTCAACCATTGTAGAGATAACAGGTTTCATTCCTTGAAGTGTTCATTACCCAAATCGGTACTCGTGAATTTAAGATGTTTAACAGGCATTCCCGGTATTAACTTGTGGATTTGCCTGCGAATATTTAGAGGCAGCGTCTCTATGAAGTTGTGGATTAGCCCGTCAGTATTTAGCGGCAGCGTCTCTATGAACTTGTGTATTTTTCTGCAAGTATTTGGCGGCAGCGTCACAAAGTTGTTTCCGTCTAGCTGCATCAGAAAATGTACCACAACGTCTGACACGCCTCCTTTTTACTGTTTTCTCACAGCTTGGATTGCTGCTGTCATAATCAGTTTGAGTTTCATGGTTTGTTTCAATTACGTTAGTATTTGCAGGACTTGTTGTGTTCAAGTTACATTCCGTGTTTTTCAACCATTGTAGAGATAACAGGTTTCATTCCTTGAAGTGTTCATTACCCAAATCGGTACTCATGAATTTAAGATGTTTAACAGGCATTCCCGGTATTAACTTGTGGATTTGCCTGCAAATATTTAGCGGCAGCGTCTCTATGAAGTTGTGTATTTTTCTGCAAGTATTTGGCGGCAGCGTCACAAAGTTGTTTCCGTCTAGCTGCATCAGAAAATGTACCACAACGTCTGACACGCCTCCTTTTTACTGTTTTCTCACAGCTTGGATTGCTGCTGTCATAATCGGTTTGAGTTTCATGGTTTGTTTCAATTACGTTAGTATTTGCAGGACTTGTTGTGTTGAAGTGACATTCGGTATCTGTCAAGCGTCATAAGCATACAACTGGCTTCATCAATAACTTCGCATCCAGCTTTTGAGAGTTTAAACATTCATAAACATCAAAGTGTCCACTACTCAAATCGTCACCTGTGAATCTAAGATGTTTAAGAGGAATTGGTGGTTCTCCAAAGGTGTAAAATATTTGGCCATTTCGGTACAGTTGAAACCGACAACTGAACAATTCAGCGGCAGCTATCAACTCACATGCAGAAGCATAGGTGAAGGGCTTAAGCATTTCACTCTTATAGTGCTCCTGTGTAGCATAATTATCTCCTGTACCGTCATCAGTCCACACCTTGAACCTGTCCCAGTCATTCAATACATAAGACACAATGTTCCTCCGGATATCAAGATTGAGCCTGATATATCTGTGCAATATGTAACACAGAGAATGGAAAAGGCAGGTGGCATCTCTGGGCATGGAAACCACTCGGTAAGTGACAGTTCTTTGATCGATGATGATCACCTTAATAGACATCTCACCACCCAAATCGCTACTCGTTAATCTAAGATGTTTAACAAGGCATTCCCGGTATTAACTTGTGGATTTGCCTGCGAATATTTAGCAGCAGCATGTCTATGAACTTGTGGAATTGCCTGTGAGTATTTAGCGACAGCGTCTCTATGAACTTGTGGATTAGCCTGCGAGTATTTAGCGGCAGCGGCTCTATGAACTTGTTGATTTTGCCTGCGAGTATTTAGTGACAGCATGTCAATTAACTTAAGGATTTATCTGTGCTTATTTGGCAGCAGCGTCACAAAGTTGTTTCCATTTAGCTGCATCAGAAAATGTACCACAACGTCTGACACATCTCCTTTTTACTGTTTTCTCACAGCTTGGATTGTTGCTGACGGACGGCCTTATATGGGCAGGCAGTCAATTACGTGGGAGGCGTGGGGATGGGGGACGCAATATAGGCAGGCAGCCAACTACGTGGGAGGCGTGGTGATGGGGGATGCAACTCCACCTCACACGGCAACAGAGCTGCAGGCTATGGACGTATATATGTACGTAAGTAGGATTCAATTATGACCGTTAGGCGTAGAATTGCAAAATGAAACCTGCTTAACTTTTGTGAGTAAGCTGTAAGGAATGAGCCTGCCAAATTTCAGCCTTCTACCTACACAGGAAGTTGGAGAATTAGTGATGAGTGAATGAGTCAGTCAGTCAGTCAGTCAGTCAGTGAGGGCTTTGCCTTTTATTAGTATAGATTTGCGTATTTGGGTGTGCTCATTTTGCTGGCTGACCATGACCAAGAAGGCAAGGTTTGCAATAGATTCTAAATTTTCAGCCCGTGGCTGTTGCCATTTCACCCACTTAAGACTGGCAGTGACAGCAGCTGTAAAAGCAATCTTTTGGACTGATATCTATCAGTCTATTGTGTTGATAGACAGATGCACAGATACTGTAGTGATCTCATACCAAAACTGTTTTATAAATAAATAAATGTCCATATTCTAGTTAAAATGATCACATTAAAAGGGAAGACCTTTGTCATTGTTTAGTCAGAGGCTTTGTTGGAATATCTCATCTGTGGGGTTCTCCTAAGGATCTATCATTGGGCCTATTCTTTTTTTACTGTACATTATACCATTAGAATCAATTTAAAAAACAAAAAAAAGTCATGACATTCCTGTGAAAATGATACACAGATACATCTTCCCCTGAAACAAAGAAAAACAAGTTCTCTTAAACGTTTATTAGAATATCTGAAAGACATTAAAATATGGATGTCACTACATTTTTTTAGTCGAAATGACTATAAAACAGAGGTTGCATGTTTTTGACATTTTGACCTTACCCATGCACGTGCAAGTAACCTTGCCAATCTGACAACCTAAAGCTCTCAAATTGGACAAACAAGTTAACTCCATTGTTAAAACTTGTTTCTATTAGCTCAGGGTATTAGCTAAAGTCGAGCCTTTTCTTTCTGCAGATGATTTTTCAAAAACTCATGATATTTTCTTATTTCAGCTTGACTATTACAACTCATTATCCACTGGAGTTAACCAGTCATCCCTTGTTCATCTTCAAATAGTCCAGAATGCTTTTAACAGGCAAACAAAAACATATTCGTATCACATCAAATATAGCTTGTATCGAACCCCGACTACAGGGTGGGTCCTGAGATTGCCAACAGATTTGTGTAGCGATGAAGCCACCAAGCTTGCAAAATGAGAGACAATTAGAATCAGGCCAACACCTAAGCCCTACAGTATTTTCCAACACCCTAATATTAACAAAACACTACAAAAAATGTCCAAACAGGTTAAATATATGAAACATGAAATGTATATATTATACACAAATATATATATACATATTCTATACAAAATATAAGTATATACTATATACAAACACAACAAAGAAAAGTAATGACAAAAATGCTAAACAAACGACATGAAGAAACCCCCAACGATATTTTCAGTCCTGAAAAATTTTTTACTGTAAGTGATAAGTGTGGACCCTGAAGTGCAAATAACAGTTACCAGAAGGAAAGATTTGGAGAAATAATTCCTTTTTGTAAACTGCTTTCTTGAAAACTGGATAATGAACGTAGTCCTATCACCAGAGCCCAAATGGTGAATGTTCTTCTGAGGCGTGCCTCTTCTTCACAAAGAGCAAGTGCAGACAGGAATGGGAAAAAGGTACCTGCTTCCATCTCTGTATCTGATGGCCATGCAAAATATTTTTTTGCTGCAAACATCCAGTTCATAAAAGGTTTTTGAGTGCTGATGATAATGATTAAGTTGATGATTAAGTCAAAAAATCCTGCCATATCCTTCTCTTCTAGTTTTTTATGCACAGTGCATACAACTACAAATCCCAAAAGCCACTCCACATTCGTGCAAATCTGTTCAAAGACACAGATCCCATATTTATAAACTAGGTATCTGAGTTACCAGTGTTGTTACTAACATTTAACAAACACCAAACAGGACATACTATACAAAAGTGAAAACCCCTATGTGGCAACAATACAGCTTCTCTTCAACAACGTCCTATTTAGGATTTAGTTTTCAAATTTTATTGTTTGTTTTTAAGTTTCTGAATAATTCAGTCCCCTCTTATGTTACTGAAGTCTTACACACTTACTCTTCGTCGTGATCACTTAGGTCATCAGACCAGACGTTATTGGCCATGCTGCAGTCTAGACCTAAGTTTAGAAGGGACTGTACCTTTGCAGTAGCTGCCACTAAGCTTGGGAATAGTCTAATCCTTTTATATTAGGTCAGCACCAAATGTGGTCACTTTCAAATTTATTTATGTATTTATCTGTTGTATTGATGTATTTATGTTAACTGTACAGCACTTGGTCAACTGCTGCTGTTTTAAATGTGCTTTTTAAATACTTGACTTGTACATTTGGTAATAAATCACTTAGCTCTTCAAGATGTGTAGGTGTGGAGCTGTTTTTGATGATGATTTTATTTTTCATTTTAATTATATGCATTTTCATTTTCTTTTTTTCTGGAATTTAGTACTGATTAAACTTTTGAATTGACTGTGTTTTACATATTGCAATGTAGTGTTTGAGTTCAATAAAAAGTATTACATTAAAAAAAATCACTTCGATAACACTAACTTCAGCACAGTGGTAGAATTATCTTTATTGCTCAAGGTGCCCCACAGGTTGTCATTGAGGGATTGAGACCTTGTTCAGCAGCTAAGCCATCAAATTTGTTAAAACCCTTCACCTCTGCAAGTGACTCAACATAATCCTGGCTAGTGCCCAGAACAGATCCATCCTTTCTAATCAACTTATTAAATCAATTGGCATCTTCTGTTCTCTTGGAACAAAGAGCCCTTTGAAATTAAAAGATGCCTGCTTATAAGTAATACAAATGGAGTGATGGGGTGAGCCTGAGAAACAAAAGCAGATAATTATGTACCAATTTAAAAATGGTGTGTTTGGGAGCTTACTAAACTGTTTGAAATGCAGAAGCATTTAAATTTTTGTTTATTTATTTCATCAAAGAAAGTGATTTTTGTTTATTAAATATGTTTGCAAATTAAAAAATAATAATGATAATAGAATACAATTACATACTGTATATTAATAGAGCACATAAAACCTATGGGGGTCGGCATGTTGGCGCAGTGGTAGTGCTGCTACCTCGCAGTTAGGAGACCCGGGTTCACTTCCCGGGTCCTCCCTGCGTGGAGTTTGCATGTTCTCCCCATGTCTGTGTGTGTTTCTTCCGGGTGCTCTGGTTTCCTCCCACAGTCCAAAGACATGCAGGTTAGGTGCATTGGCGATTCTAAATTGTCCCTGGTGTGTGTGTGTGCACCCTGCCTGGGGTTTTTTTCCTGCCTTGCACCCTGTGTTGGCTGGGATTGGCTCCAGCAGACTTCCGTGACCCTGTAGTTAGGATATAGCGGGTTGGATAATTGATGGATGGATAAAACATATGTTTTTAATATCAATTTTGGTACAGTATCTGTTTTGCCATCAGTAGTGGATATCAAACACGTAAAAAAGGAAAATACAAAAGTTGAAATAACTACTCTGAAGATAATTTTAAATGAGTAACTTAATCACTAACTGAGATCTGATGGATTATTTCAATGTTTCAATTTAAACAGTTATGAATATGTGCCATATTGTTAAGTGGGAGTTTTCTTTTGGAGACATTCTGAATTTCAAGGAAAATAGATAAATTTCTTTGAACAATAAGTATATCAAATTTCAATCAAATCGATCTACTGGGATACAAGTTGTTTTTTGTGGACAGACAGAGAGACAGACATGACAACAAAAATATGTGCCTAAACATTTTATGCAAATGCACTTAAAATGGTCAATGCTAAATAAACATACGCAGGAAGCAGCAGCAATATAATAAAAGAAATCAAATCAGAAAGTGATAAGTAAAAAATATATTTAACAGAAAAATATTAGGTTAGGTCAGGTCAGGATGGGGAGCATGCACTGGTACAACTCCTTGCCGCACCCACCAAACAACAAAACAGCTCAGGATCCTGTTTGGCAACCCTCCAGGCAGACACGTGTTCCAGTCCTATCCTCCAGAAATGACAAACTATTTGCCGCAGCCAGGTGTTATGTGGGTGCCCCCTTGGCCTGGTCCAGCCACTTCGGTCCTCAACAATGAGGATTCTGTGAGCCAGATCACCCTCAAGGAAACGCACCACATGACCGTAGTGCCGTAACTGGCGCTCCATCGCAATGCAGGTAATATGCCACACAAAGTCAAACCAAGGATTCTCCAAAGAGACACAGTACTGTTAGTAGTCCAGTTTCACCTCAGGTCACTAGATAGCATTCATGTCCATGACAGCAAGACAGGAAGCACCAGGGACCTCATGCATAACACCGTGCGTAGAATTCACACAAAAGTGGAAATGTGTATACGCACAAAAAAATCCAGATGCATAAATCTGTGCTTAGACCAGCTTCCACATTCTTCTGCTCCATAAATCTGGGTCAGCGTGAAAAGTAACACATGTGCACATGCCTGCCGCCACTCCCCAATTCCTCCCAGAATTACACCTCTTTGAATATGCAAATTAATATAAATAGCACTTAAGCTCAGCGTTCTGTGAAAAGGCAATGACAAAACCATGGGGGGAAATAGAAGAATTTCAGCGAATACTAAGTGGAGAAACGTACTATTTGTTGGTTTAAACAGTTGTAGAAACAACAAAAGGAAATTGATCGAGTGACATAGCGTGTCGGAGAAACTCAAAAGTTCAAGTTCAAAAAGTCGCACAGTACCTGAAATAAAAAAGAAGTTGTCAGATATAAAAGTCGTCATGGAAAGACGAGTCATAGCCCATCGTCTGAATGTCATATGGAGTGTCACACACGTTCACATGGGAGGCAGCTAAAGGGCTTGAGTGAAGATGGTTCTGAGGCATGCCGGGATGTGGCAGAGTGCACTCTTTTTCTCTCTTTTCCACCTGCCTATCTTGACGTCACTTCCGGGACCGAGCCAATGGAAGTAGACCTTACCGGGCCCGGCCCCTGTGATGTCACATCCGGGCTCGAACCAATGATTGACGAACATGGGCCCGATCCTTATGACCTCACTTCCTGTCTTCCCCTTTAAAAGCCTACCCTTTCCCCTTTTCCCTCAGTCTTGTTCTAGACTCAGTTGTATGCACTTCAGTGCTGGTTATTGGATAAAAACGACTTTGGCAGCCGGGATACCATATTATATGGGTGGCTGCCCCAAACCTTTATCTGTTTATGTCTCGTTTTTGTGACAGGAGGCTTATTAGGGTACGGAGAAAAGAAAAAAAATAGGCACAGAGTGGGAAAGAAAGCTTGAAATGTCAACTTTAATCTCAAAATTTCCACTTTAATCACGTAGATTATTTTGTCGTTAAAGTAGAACATCATAAACTTCATTTTAAAATTGTTTAATTTACTACTTTCTCAAATCCCATCGTAACTAAAGTAGCATGTTAAATGCTTTGTTTTGTATATGTTCTTCTATGTGCTCTATGTGTGTGAACCACTGCATGCTTCTTAAACAAACTTTCTCTTCCTGCGACAGGACACAGAATCCACTACATTCATGATATTACAGCTCTCTGAATAATTTAAATACTGAGATGTATACTTGATATCATTTTCATGATGGTAGGAATTAGAGCATGTTATTAAACATGTGAACCTGGTGGTGCAGTGATAGTGACGAGCTGGCGCCCTGTTCAGAGATTGTTCCTGCCTCACGCAAGATTCTTGCTGTGCCGTGCATGAACTTTAATTAAATGATTAATTAATGATAATTAATGATAATTAATGATAAATTAATTAATTAATTAATTAATTAGCAGTACTGTCTCTTTCAAACGTATTAAACTCCAATTCCTGTGCTTTCTTTTCTTTCCCCAAGTACCCAATTGCCACACAATCATCTCTGTAATAAATGTCAAGCCATCTGTAAGCTTGGAATGCCGATTCTTCAAAGCTTTTAAGGAATATTGAAATATCTTCGTGGCTCTGAGGCTAGGGATCTGCACTGGCAATCGGAAGGTTGCTGGTTTGAATCCCGTAAATGCCAAAAAAGGGACTCTGCTCTGTTGGGCCCTTGAGCAAAGCCCTTAACCTGCAATTGCTGAGCGCTTTGAGCAGTGAGCAAAGCGCTATATAAATGCAAAGAATTGTCATTATTATCCACCCACGGTCATGCCAGTCCCAGCAAGCATACAGTGCGAGACAGGAATAATCCCTGAATGGGGTGACAGCTTGTCACTACTGCTGTCCACCGTGTCCTCACATGTTTAATTATTAACAATATATATTATTTAAATGATGTCAACATTTTATCTGTATGATGTAACAAACATATTTTGCTGCATTTCATCGTAAAAATGATATTGACATCATATATAAATAGCCCTTTATAAAGTGGATCAGGTTGTGCAATATTATAACTGTACTGCAAGTTTACAGTGAGGTATTGTACTTATAAGTACCGACAGTTCTACAAGGAACACTTAATGGACTGATTGAGTATGTTTATAGTTCTTGGGATGAAACTGTATTTGAACTGTGAGGTTCAAAGGACAGAGGAAAGGCTCTGAAGTGTCTGTCGCATGAGAGCAGTTCAACAGACAGTGTGCATGGCTAAGGCAGCGTGTGCTTGATACTGTATTCTGATAATTCTCTTTCTGATCAGCTGCTGTACAGCTGTTATTCCACACTCAGATACAGTGGGATAAATACCCTGAGTGGTGCATTGCGAGTAACAATGCTAAAGCAGCTATGGTATTTGGAATTCCATGGACCATTATATTGTTACAGGTTAATTACAATCAGATTGCTTAAACTAATAAACAATATGTGGTTAATTTCAGTGTATTTGATAAAGCCGCATCAGGGATGTGATCTAAAAAGAAAGGGAAAACACACAGGAAAAAAGCAGTGCTTTGATGCAAAACTGAACAGAGAACTCGAGTACACCAGAGATTAAGCTGGTGTGAAAATGTGCATGGCTTTACGGTAAGTTTAGTTTTTATATATTGCGATGTGAGCGTGGAAATAGGCATATGCAACATTTTTGTGCATACGCACCATTTACACATGATGCCCCAGGACTCAAAAGACTTGGACCTTCGTCCTTTTGCATAGATATCGGGAGTGCCACACACCTCTTTCCAGAAACCTCATGACCCCGTATGATCTCCCAATCTATCTACTGACTTCATAGGAAGAGTCACCACAGACATAAATGTCACTGCCAAGTTAAGCAAACATCTCGACAAGGTCGACACTCTCTCCTCAACCAGACACACTGCTGATGGTTTTGCCTAAGAGGTCATTAAAGGCCCGGATATTGTCTTTTGTCCAGGAAACTTGCAAGCCCACACACTCAGACTACTCACTTAGTCTCTCAAGTACCCTGATCAGAGCCTCCATTGACTCCGCGAAGATCACAGCATCATCAGCAAAGTCAAGATCTGTGAATCTTTCTTAACTAGCGCATGTTCCACAGCCGCGAAACCCCACAACCTTGCCCAGAGCTACTTGAACAGAATAGGAGCAAGAACAAACCCCTGATAAACATCAGAATCAACTGGGAAAAATGCAGAGGTTCTGCCTCCACTCTGCACAGCACTCACATTACCAGTGTACAGGCCAGCCATGATATCCAGCAACCTTGAGGGGATCCTATGAAGTCTCAGGATGTCCCACAAGGTAGCTCAATAAACTGAGTTAAACACTTTATGAAAATTAACAAAGGTTGCAAAGAAACTCAACCGATATTTGCATTTGTGCACCATTAGAAGCCTCAGTGCCAGGATTTGATCAATGGTAGAGTTCTTAGGCACAAAACCAGACTGCTCCAGTCACTGATAGGTGAAAAACTGATCACGGATCCTATTAAGGATGACCCTGGTAAGGACCATATCTGGCACTGTGACCAGTGTTATCCTCCTGTGGTTGCTGCAATTAAGGTGGTCACAATTAACTTTCTAGATAGGGACAACAAGTTCCATTTTCCAGTCTGCTGGGATGACGCCCATCTCCCAAATGGTAACAAAGATTGCTTGCAATGTCAGAAGTACAGCCTTACCACCAGCCTGGAGAAGTTTACCCTGGATACCATAGATCTCCTCAGCCTTCCCTACCCTCAGCTAGGTTCACCATCTGTGCAACCTGAATAACCTTGCCTCAAATATTTCCTAAATTAACACCAAAATCTGGCCAACATTGCCTTTCCTTAAATCCACCACAATTGTTGTTTAGCCTGCCCCATTTAATAAAGTAGTTCACTTGGCCACTATGTTCCTCCACCTGACCATTATTTATACACTCCTTTATTACAGAATTGTCTGAGAATGTTTGTGGCCAATAAAATTCACAGTTTGACATGTATAGTGTAAACAGGAAAGGGAGTTAGGATGGTTGCTTGGACAGTCTATGTGTTCCTGGTAACAGTTTTTTAGCCTCACAGACTGTTATCTGCATGTCCAAGAACATTAAGGAGGTGTCCATCTTTACTGATCTTTAACTTATCTTCTAGCAATAATGACTGTATGCTGTTAAAAGCACTTTCAAAGTCAAAAGTATGATTCTCTGATACCTCCCTGTCCTATTCAAATGGGAATAGGCCCTGTGTAGCAGACAGATGATGGTATTGTCCATCACAAGGAGTATGTAAAACTGGAGCAAAATCCAATTTTGTTATAAACCTGCAGTCTGAGGTAGTTTAGTACAAATCTTTTTTAGGGCTTTCATATTTTGACATAATAAGGCAACAAGTCAATCAATATACTGGGGGGTACATTTCTTTGGCACTGGAACCATCCGTAAGCTCCTTTCTAGGCTCAGATTTAGAATTTTAGAATTTTAGGGCAGCCCAGTACCAAAGTGGTTAGCATCATGTTCATTGTTCTGTGTTTGACTCTCATGCCTGATCATTGTCCATATGCTTTTTGCACATCCTTTCCATGTCTGCATTGGTTTTCCTACATCAAAAGATGTTCATGTTAACTTAAATTGGTAAGTTTATCTGGCCCTGCAGGAGTATGAGTATGGGTGTGTGCATGAGAGGGCCCAGTGAAAGACTATCACTTATTCAGCACAGATTCATGCATTGTGCCCTGTGTTGACACATTGCCACCATGAACTGGATTATGTATCTATGTAAATGTTATATCATGCTGTATAGGGCTGCAACAACCAAATAATGCCGTTGATAAAAACAATTGCCAATGAATTTTGTTTTTGATTAGTTGCCTTGTTTTGTATTTTATCATTTCACTGTAAAAATGGTTGAAGACTGAAGACTTCAAAAGAATTCTGAAAAGTGTAGAGTAATTTTGGCGTTACATCTGATAAGAAATCCATGTTTTACAAGATCTATAAATGATAGCTCACTTGGCATAGGAGCACAAAAGTGATGTGAACACACCTGAAAAGAAAATGCATCCAAATAACAGTAAAAATAATGGAGGGCCACTCTCAATTTTCACTTTCTTCTGTTTCCTATTTTAGCTTAAAATCCTTATCTGACAGTGTAGAATACGATACATCAACAATATGCAAAACTTCTGTAGATTTTTTCCTTTGATGATAATGGCAATCAGTTTTTGATGCTGTATAGTAATAAAAAAGAAGCTTGGAGTGTGCAAGACCCAGTTCATCTCAAAAAATATCACCACTAGGGTGCCCACGCCAGTTAAAGAGGTTGACTATGGTTGATGATGTCTCATTTTCCAACTGAGTATACCTGATTTTAAATTTCTGGTTTTAATCTTTGTAGAATCTATTTATATATCTATTTATTGACGTCTAATTTTAAATTCCACAGAACATTGGTCTCTTTATCGAAACATTTATTGGAGAATTTATTTATTGCAAGAAGACTGCACTGCACTTTCTTGGACGCTGGATTTTAAAAAAAATAAATTTGATGAATACATTTTGCACCATCCCTTGTTGATTTGTATTCTCATTTGCTCTAATCCATCTTGGTTTATGACTGTCAATGTGAAAAGGAAAGGCAGAGCTGGTGCGTTGGTTTGGCAGTCAGGGAACAAACCCCTGTGTGGAGCTGTTGTGCTCCAGGTGTAGGATCACTCCTTCTGAACACTGCAGAGGAACAGCAGCAACCATCCGCTCCGAAAAGTCTCACTGATGCCAAGGGATGGTGGTGGTAGAAGGGACCAGAATTTGCAGGTCTCAGCAGATGTTGACGGATAGTGATGGGGACACAAGTCTCAGTTCATGAGTATCAAAGTCAGGGTTTAAGGAGATAATGCCAGATGCTAACAATCCAGGCAATATACCTAAACTGGAGACATTAAGGTGGGAGCCAGAACCTGTCATATTTAATTTCAGTATTATTGTCATGTGTACATAGTATACATTCTACATAGTACAATGAAATTATCCCTTACACGTCTCCTCAAAGCAAAGACAGTAATATAATATAAACAAAAGACACACAAACATAAATTCATACAATTAATTTCTTGCATGGAAAGCTCACTTTTTATTTGTGCAGCACTGAGACCAGAATTGACGGTTTCACAAATGGAACAGTAACCTCAAGTTCCTTTTTCCCCTGTTCCTGAAGAATATTTAACACCCCATGGCCTCTGGTATGTGCTATAGTTATGTTACTGAAAATAATTCAAACAGATGAGCCTGAGGCTTTCTTACTTACATTTCAGAGGACCACCAGGTTGATGTGCTGGTATTGAGGAGATCGGGCTGCCATCCTTGCTACATGCTGGATGGAAAAGTACACCAAGCTTATGCAATGTTCCCTTTTATAGGATTGATGACTATGATGTTTTGAAACAGCAGATTGTGGCTGACATTCCTTTGAGTTCTGTGGTGAAAAGATGCAGTCATTATGACTGAAAGAATGATCCTTGATGTCAAATTAGAACTCAGGCTGAAGATCTTTTGAATCTTATTCACACCTGGTTGCAAGAATACTTCCTTAAATAAACTACGAAAAAATTTGCAGCAGACGCTATGTTGTATGGGTTAAGGGATAAACTCCACAAAGACATTTTACAATACAATACAATACAATACAGTTTATTTTTGTATAGTCCAAAATCACACAGGAAGTGCCACAATGGGCTTTAACAGGCCCTGCCTCTTGACAGCCCCCCAGCCTTGACTCTCTAAGAAGACAAGGAAAAACTCACAAAAAAAACCTTGTAGGGAAAAATGGAAGAAACCTTGGGAAAGGCAGTTCAAAGAGAGACCCCTTTCCAGGTAGGTTGGGTGTGCAGTAGGTGTCAAAAGAAGGGGGTCAATACAATACAATATACAGAACAGAATTTTCAAAGCTAATGTTTATTACTCAGGTTCTTATTATCAAATTATCCTTGATATACAAGAGAACACCTGCAACATGAGTAAGAAGTAAAAAAAGTTTGTATGATAAGAGTAAATTTTTTGAACTCCATAAGGTTCTGGGTCCATACGATTCTCACAAGGTTTTGGGAAAAGTGACAGGATTCTGATATTGCCAAAGGAACAAGTGACCCATCTGAATAACAAAGTTAGGATACCTGGATGATTTAAACGTCCTTAAATATTACACGTTCACCAAAGAAAATTGTGTACTAGGAGATCAAAAATGCCTCTAAAGTCTACCAGAAAAATTAAAAAGAAAAGCAACTTGGGTAATTTGAATTATTAGGGGCTGACACCTATTTGAGAAGTACATAATTTAACAATAAAATTACATAAGCTGTCTTATCCCTATCAGTAATGTAAGGAGATGAAATCAGAAATAAAAGACTAGTGGGGGTTGATGCCAAAATGATTGACAAATTGTATGACTAAACCGAATGCATAACCAAAGTTTCAGAAACCTAGCAAGAAAATCAGAATTCTGAAGAATCAATAAGTAAAGCACATAAAAAAAAAAAAAACTTTTCATTTTAAAATCTAAAATCTTGGACAAAGACAAAGTTCCAGGAAGTGCAACTGTACCAATAGAAAACAGCATTTAGCAATCAAACCATGCTTCTCCCCGAATGAAAAACAAGATAGTGCTACCATCACATGATAAATTATAATAAATTGTTTTAACAAAAAAAAAAGAAACTGCAGAACAAAGGTAAAGCTAGAAACAGTATGATTCACAATAACAGGAAAAATACAAAGTTCTAAATAAAACATTATGAAGTCAAAGAAACATTAACACAGATACTAGAATTTATTAAACTTGTTTCTCTAATACAAGAAGTCTTTCCTCATCTGAGGTGGTTCTGTCTTCAAATCCATGTGTAAGGCAATGTAACTGTAAATGCATCCTTCATGAGAGAGGCTCCACCAGAGATATCTATGAATTTTACTAAATCTGATGAGACAGAAACAACAAAAGTCAACTTTTTGCTGAAAATGTAGAAATTTTTTTATGCTTTCAAGTTTTTTAAAAAGAGTTCCACATTGGTTCTAACAAGCATGGAAAATAAAGTGTACTTTAGAAAAGGAATGTCTTCCGATTTATCATGCAGCACAAAGCCCAGAAATTGGCAATATTTACACACCATAAATATTTTTATATAATATACAGCATAACAAATACGGTATACAGTATATGTTAAAAGTGGCTAAAGTTTTTCCAAGGCAACAAGTGTTATTATGTCCTTAATAGAATACAGCTAGGTGCTGGTAGTATTCTGTACAGCCTTCACCACCCTTTCCTGTGCTGTGTGATTAAAAGCTGAGCAGGTGCCCTACCAGGATGTGATGTAGTCATTGAGGACTGTCATTCACATACCAACAGTCATTTACACTAGACTACTTTTAATTACTCAGTTATCCTCAGCCATAGATGGAAAGCTAGATTAGCCTGAAAAAAACTCACATGGTGGCCCAGATCTAAATGAAAACTCAGAGACATTCTGTATTTCCATACATATGAAAATATACAGTATAAATGTGTACATATGTCCAAAGGCTTTCATCTTTCTGTGAAAAAAAAAATTATAAACCATCTATTATGTCGTTTTCTGAAATGTGTAAATATAAATACGTATATGGTGTATAAACAAGACAGAAACAATATGAATGGTTGGGCCATCCATAGGCAAACCACGTATATCTGAAATTGAAAAAAGAACAAAAAATGATTAACAAGTGTTGCAGACTGCCTAAGATGGCTGTTCTTCTGGTTATGATTGTTTCCATCAGGAAGAGATGGGTCCAGATAGATGGACACTGCAGTGGGAGGAAAAGAAAAGGCTTTACTACAGAGCACCAACCCTTTAAACTGTCCCCTGTCACATTCATGTGACAATTGCAAAGTAATATTCAATAGAAATGAGAGCAGTTGGCACAAAAAAATTGGTAAAGATACAAGTAAATTATGAAATGTAATATATTTTGCGTATTACTGCTTTATCTCTTTTTTTCTAAAATGTGCTTTGGGTATATTATAGCTGAAAAGCCATGACAGTTTCCCTTTAGGGATAATCATTTTGTAATAGATTAGAAGTGTTACAATTTAAAATATATTAAAAAAAACCTTTTTAGAAACACTCAACACATGCCATAGATTCATATGGTTCCACAATCCCCTGGAAAGATGGTCATATCTGAGATGTTATTACAGAACTGCATAATGAATTGTTTACTGATGAAGTATGTATTGAATGAAATACACTGAACAGGCTCCTGTCAATCATGGAGAATCCACTGCAAATTGTCAGTTTTTACCTACATTTTTATTACTCTTTAATTTAATATTGTTTTTTGTATCAGTATGCTGCTGCTGGATTATGTGAATTTTCCCTTGGGGATTAATAAAGTATCTATCTTTCTATCTATCTACACGTGTGGAGACCTATATATATATAGTCCATGGTTCCCAAGATAATTGGTATGGGATGGTCTATGGGCAAAAAACTAAACAATAGTTAGTTATAAATAGTTAGTTATAAATATTAGCACCTATTAGAGTTAGGAGCTTTTATATTTGTGTGAATTGCTTTAAGAAATAGATTAAATTTGCTCACTGCATATGTAGTACTTTGATTATTTAATCTAATAAGCAAAAAATTTTATTCTTTACATAGGTTAGTGATATACTGTACATAATACTGTTCATAATATCAAGAAGACATGCTGTTAAACAATTACTACATAAGTATAATTAACTATATATATATATATATATATAACTATGTATATATATATATACCACTCCTATTGTATCATTGCCACTCTTCTCCATACTTGATATTCCATTCATCCATTATCCAACCCGCTATATCCCAACTACAGGGTCACAGGGGTCTGCTGGAGCCAATCCCAGCCAACACAGGGAGCAAGGCAGGAAACAAACCCCAGGTAGGGCACCGGCCCACCGCAGGGCACACACACACACACCCACACACCAAGCACAATTTAGGATAGCTAATCAAACTAACCTGCATGTCTTTGGACTGTGGGAGGAAACCGGAGCACCCGGAGGAAACCCACACAGACACGGGGAGAACATGCAAACTCCACGCAGGGAGGACCCGGGAAGCAAACCCGGGTCTCCTAACTGCGAGGCAGCAACGCTACCCACTGCACCACCGTGCAGCCCTATACTTGATATTAGCAATTTTAAAACATTTGAAATGCACTCTTTAATTCAATGTTTTTACCTTACTGGTGATTAACATACCTTCCATAACAGTTTTCATATTTTTGCTAAAGGTTTTCTCAGAACAAGCATACTAGAAGGCACAGTCATCCTACAGATGCATGACTGGTTTTCAGCAGGTAGCCTGTAAGCAGATCAGTGAAATGGATCATTGATTTTTGTCACTTTGTATTGACATCAAAATTCCACTTGTGCCTACTGTATGCTTTGTTTGTTCAAGCAAAGACAGGTCAGAGTGAAACAGAAATATACATATTTATAAGTTACTTGACCCTCTCTATTACAGCACATGTATATTGAATTTGTAGAAACAATACAGCTGGATTTTCATATATTGTATAATTTTGCATTCATTGCATGGCATACCGTGGGAATACATAGAACAGAGATAATTACATTTTATCACTATCCTTCTGTAAATCAAAACTGGTAATGAATGATTAATTACATTAATAAGTAATTTATTTTCAAATTTAAATTAATTAGATATTCAATTGTTATATTGCTTTCCAAAACATAAAAAACTGGAGAAATGTACTGAAATAGGAATGTCATGATAAAAAACCTTTTTTATAGGCACTTCCATAAATAACACTGCTAAATATTTCAGAATATTTAAAGCAAGTCTAGAAACAATATTAAGACACTCTTAGGAAATCTTTGGACGACACAAAATGTGATGACTTTTGTTATTATTATTATTATTATTATTATTATTATTATTATTTATATTTAAAGATTGCTTTTCTCACTAGTCAATGTGCTTATCATACTGAGTAGGGAGCCGCTTTAATCAACCCTAATGTGTAACATCCACCTGGATGATGTGACAGCAGCCATTTTTGTGGCAGTATGCACACCACACATTAAGTTATTATGTTGGTGAGAAACAGATAGCCAATTAGAGTCAGGGAATTATTAGGGGGCCAAAATGACTATGCCATGGAGAGCAATTTAGCTTGGACATTGGGATAGACCCTGATCGTAACTGGGATGCACACACAGACCAAAGGTTAATCACCCCCTGTGGTCTGACCAACATCTCTGCCAGCAGCAACCCAAGCTTTTCTTATATGGTCTCCCATCAAAGCACCTGCTGGGCCCAGACGTACTTAGCTTCAAGTGGATGACCTCTTCTGAAGTGCATGTGGTATGACTGCTGGCATAGACACCAGTGATACCCCTTTGCTTAATATATATTTAACGTTAAATATGTGTTTTGGATTAACTTTGGACCTTTCAAAGTTTTGAGAAGGAGAACAGATTCATGATCACACGACCTTGGGTTTTGTTCTTTCTAAACTCTGAAAAACTACAGTATTTAAAATAACTTCACAATATGTATTATTACATATATTAAACCAGTAATGGCGTACTGCACAATAACGTGCAGTGAATACACTTGACTTGAGCATTCCTAGTTTTTCTTCTCTTTCTCTGTACGTTTAGCATTTGTTTGCTCAGAGGTTGATGTGCTTGCTGCTTCCTGAGCAGCTCTTCTTTTTTCCACCCTAGCAGCCCACTGCTTCTCTTCTTTCGTCGGCATCTTTTCACGTTAAAACTGATTAAGTTAGTTTCTGTGTTGCAATTACTTAGTACATTTTCTTAAAATTTTCACTTAAGCTGGCACTTCAGTTCTTCAATTTGCCTCAAGAAAGATTAGCGAAGGTGGTAGGGAATGAGAATGGCGGCCATGCGGCACATGCCAAGAGTTGATTCTACAATAAAATAAAA
This sequence comes from Polypterus senegalus, assembly GCF_016835505.1. NCBI lineage: Eukaryota > Metazoa > Chordata > Cladistia > Polypteriformes > Polypteridae > Polypterus > Polypterus senegalus. Next base: position 83,678,673 of record NC_053157.1, read on the forward strand.
TAAAAACAAAAGAAGTAATACAAATCATCACCCCAAAAGCAGATAGTAGATGTCATGTACTATATGTGTACCAAAATTCAGGTCAATACTTCAAATGGTTTGCGAGCTACAGGTGATTTAAAATCCTGGACAGACAAACAAACAGCCATGGTAGTGTATTACATAGAAAGATATAAGCATATAAAAGATTCTATCATAACTAACTGGTGTTTTGCAATATACAGATGATGGAACTTTCAAGTCTTCTGTGTTCCAATGTGTGCTGCTAAACTATGACAAAACAGGCCCTCACTGTTCTATTTTCAAATTTTTGCTTTCTGATACAGTATATCTCATGTACAAGTGATGCCATGGCAGATTTTTTCACTTCTGAGGCGTTCCCAGCTTTGTGTTGAGAACACAAAGAAATAAATATTTACAGCATTTGTCATGCTGGGTTCCCCCCCCTTTCACAAAATCTCTCCAAATGGGAATTCAGGTTCAGAACAATATTAATACACATAAAACAGTAAATCATATAAAAACTCTGAACCCTATCCCCTAATATACTCTTACACCCAAGTACCCACATACACATTTACATAAAGCTACATTGTTTGCTCCTGCTTCAAATAGTGTATTTTTTCATTAATGATATTTTACCAATTACACAGTCATATCTGTATATGTTTAATGAAACCTGACTTAATAAGATTGATTGTAACAGGGCGAGAGCCTGACAGCCCAGTGGTAGTTTAAAATGGGCACAAAAATGAGAACTTATGCGAACCATAGTTGGACACATGAGAGTAAACCAGTGGTCATCATCTGTTAGAAGAACCCAAACTCTTCAAGAGTTTGAGACACCAGGTAGATTGTGTTATTTCTATTAAGATTTCTAAGTGCTATGGAGGTGACTAGTCTACTGACATTAAATAGATATCTGGTCTTTTAGGTAAAAATAGGACTTGGGAATACTAAAAGACCTAAGCAGAGTTCTGTGGAGATGCCCACAGATATTTTTGGAAGGTATTTCTGACCTGGGACATAGTCCTGGAGATGGCCCCAAAATTATTCTGAACAGGACCGTAATGCTTTTTTGGGCCAGAGAGTCAGAAGGAAAGTTAGTTATACAGGGAACAGCCTGTCAGAGAAGCATCATAGCAGGGTTTAGAGATGAGCTGGGAGCATATCTTCAGTGTTCAGGGCACTTAGATATTACTGTATATGGTAGATCAGTAGATTACCAACTCTGCCCTCGATACACAATCAAAAGCTAATTAGCAAAGTGCAAGTAATCTGGGGCTTCCTCAATGTGTATTTGTATTAAGTTTTTCTCCCATTCATCTCTTTCATGTATGTTACAGATAATATTGTTTATATTACATTAATACCTTTATTTGTTTGGGTTGGAGTAGAATGCAGAGTTGCCCCACTTCGTTACAAGACAAATAACCCTTGAATAGACTGCTGGGAGGCTAACTTTGGTAATATTATGTTTTTCCTTTTTTGTAAATGTAAAGATGTATAGGTCAAGGAGTTGGCCTGGAATAATTTTGTGTGATGAACACCATGTCACTTCCAAAACTTATATGGTTTCATATTATTTCAGATGCTCATATTAGATATTAAAATACAATGAAGTATTACATTAATTTAGAAATGTCCTGGGCCACATTCATTATTCATCACTGATCTGAGCAGCCTTTTATCTGACCTAGCTGCAGAATAAATTATTCTCATATAATATTGTTGGGTGATTTTAATATTGAGGTTTAAAGGTTAACATTCACATAGTTGTGAAAACCTACATTTTAATAAATGTTTTATACACCTATCGCATTTGAAAGAGTTATGCCAGCTGTCACTGACTAGAATCATACACTAGATCTAATTATTAATTGTGATGATGAAATTCAAAATATAATTATTAATCCCCTTAATAAAATTTACTCTAATTACTATTGCAATATTAAAAATTTAAGACAAAAGTGAGACATCTAAATTGAAACAATACATCAAAGTGTATGGATGTTTTTTGCAAAATTCCAGCTTAATTTTAGAGAGCGATATACAGTAGATTGACTGCTATATTCTATAATATTTATTAGAAAGAATCTTAGCGATATTAGCACTTCTCAAAACAAAACTGATCAGAACACAAAGAAACTGACAGTGTAAAAGGTACAAAAAGTCATTTATTTTCCCTGGCCCGTATGAATGTTGTTCTACACAAGAATAGTAGAAGGAAAAAAAAATGGTAACACTTTAGTTTAGGTACTGCAAAGCAAAAACAAAGGTTTTCCTGAACACATCTATATTGGTTTTTCAAATGTTTTACTGGAACTCAGTCAACTCGTCATGACATCATTCCCAGCTCTGACATCCAACTTCTGCGATAAATGGAATGCAGCAGAAGTTCAAAGGAAACCTTTGTTTAGTTTCCTATTACATAAAAGTATTTGTGTAATAGAGGCATATGTGCAGTACCTAAACTAAATTGTTACCAGAATGATAAAAACAGAAATGTTATTAATTGGTGGGAATGATAAAGAAAGTCACAAGGTCCAGTCACTATTTAACTCACTAGGCCTAAACAGAGAGAACCATAATGGCCATCTATATAGCACTAAGCAGAACACTGACTTCCACAGAGTTGTGTGCTCAGTCCACTGTTGCTTTTCCCATGTATGCACTTTTGTGATGCCAATCTTGACCCCAACTCTATTAGTATGTTGATGAACAGAGGTAGTGGGGCTTATTACCACCCATGACAAGCAGGTTCATCTCTTCGATGAATGGAGTGAAAGCAACAACCTCTTTGTCAATGTCAGCTAATTAACTGACTTTAGATGCTAAGGTGGGTATCAAGCACGTACTCTTTAAAAGTGGATTTAAGTCCTGAAGTATCCACATAAATAAGGATACTTTGTGGTCACTCAATACCAACAATGTTGCTAAAATGACATGGCTTTCCCTTTACCATTCATAAAGTTAAATCAGCCTGTCTCCCTCGTTTCTTATTAGTGTCTATAGAAGTACAATAAAGAGTATCCCTGCATGGCAAATGTACTGTCGCCCTGCTATGTGTTCGTCATATTCACTAGCTATCATTGAAGCCACTCCCATTCATACAGGATATTTTTCATAAAAATGGCTGTCAAAAGCACATTCCATCATCTAAAACTAGCAGACGCTAGCAAAAGAATATTTGATCTCCTGCCACTCAATTTAATTCCTTATTACTAGACTCACAAAGCTTGGAGGGGGTTTAGGAACTGTTTGTCTCTGTGCTTATGAAGAAACAGGGAGCCTAGATCTCAAGACTTCCCTATAACAGGTCACCTGAAGTGCAGAGTGCTCATTCAAGCACTTTGAATGGGGCTATGATGTTGTGTAAGCTCTTGAAAAGACAGCTCAAATTTGGCAAATGAAAAATAAAGGCATCTGAGTTCTGGACACCCCAAGAGAAGAACAAAGAAGGAAGTGGAACTGATTTTGATTTAGTTTTTTAATATTTAATGATTTTGACTCCATCAACACAGAACAAAAAAAAAAAAAAAAAATCTAACTCATTTTTTTTCATATAGTTGGGTTAATAACAACTCTTTGGTGTCCTATCTATCTGATTTTCCAGTTACAGAATCTGCACAATTAAATGTGTTCATGAGCAGCATACACGGGGATGTTTTATTTTTATCTTTTTCCAGGCAGTTATTCTGAACAATGTGCCTAAAAAAATAACAGGAGTATGTGTTAATGAAACTAAAGAATTTCTGTGAACTCAAATAGTAAACTAACCTTTAAAGCATTTTGATTTGAAAAGTGTAGTGTAGAATCAGCAAGTATACTATGTAAATATACATTTTATACAACCTAGCAATGTAGATGACACTTTATTTATGCTGATAAATGTTTAATAGCCTGTAGCACATTCAATGTTTTTATTCTAACGTACATAACATTAGAATTATGAATATGAAACAAACATTTTGGCTCACAGGCAAGAAAGTATATTATTTAAAGAAATTAGTTTATCTACACTATGGCCCAATAATGTCTCTTTAATGATTCATAAGCTGAATAGAGGCAATTTTAGCACTGCTTACAGCAATATTTCACTGCTTATCTGTACATAAATATCTACTGTACATTCTGAGAGTTTCACAGAATATAAAAAAACTATATTATTAAAAGTATATCAGTAGGGCATGTAATATTTGTAAATTATATACTATAGAAACATAAAATATATTAATTTAATGGCAAAAGTACATACTTTTAAGATACAAAAATGTTGTGATTAATCAATTATGCACCAATGTGATCTGTAACCATACATTTATCAAAACAAAATATATATATTATTAATAAATTCAGATTTACTCAAATATTATAGAAAAGTACTGTAGAAAAGTTTTGGGAACAATATATTTTAACAAGCCAGAAACATGAGAATCATGGACATTTCTAAAAAACTGTTTGAGACTGTAAAACGTAAACTGCAACTGAAGTGGGAGGGTTTTAAATCTGGGGATTTTAACCAATGGCAGTGTATAATATTAGTGCAGATTTTAATGCATGTGGACTTACTCAATTGACTAATTCTGAAACAAAGACCTGTGAAAAACTATAGAAAGTAGTGGATTAAATCCTAGGAAACTGGAAGCATGCCCGATGATAGCATGTAGAAAATGACACCTTTACAATGATGTCTACCTTCTTTTGTCTTATTTGCACTCCTCCACTTATTTCCGATCCTCACTAAACCCTATCTATTTAGATTAGAAGACTCAGCATCTTTTTTCCAATAAACATCTTTTGTCTATTCTTATTGGAGAGTATAAGCAACTCTTTATTTTGGGTTTATTAAAAATGTATTTTCTTAATGCTTAAGGGAAACACTTGCTAGAATTTATTTTTTTTGGTTCTTTGTAAATTAACTCAAAATATCAAAGAACCAATCACCACCTCCCTTAATGCAAAAATGTATGTTTTAAGGAAAAGACACAGAATTTATACAAGTAACATGTAATAAACTGTGACAGACTTTGTTAAATGGTGCGACTCAAACCACTTACACCTGAACATCAGCAAAACCAAGAAGATGGTGGATTTTAGGAGATCCAAGCCCCTCCTGGACCGTGTGATTATCAGAGGTGACTGTGTGCAGAGGGTGCAGACCTATAAATACCTTGGGGTGCAGCTGGATGATAAATTGGACTGGACTGTCAATACCGATGCACAGTGCAAGAGAGGGCAGAGCCAACTATACTTCCTTAGAAGGCTGGTGTCCTTCAACATCTGCAATAAGATGCTGCAGATGTTCTTTCAGACAGTTGTGGCGAGTGCCCTCTTCTATGCAGTGGTGTGTTGAGGAGGCAGCATAAAGAATAAGGACACCTCACGCCTGGACAAACTGGTGAGGAAGGCAGGCTCTATTGTAGGCATGGAGCTGGACAGTTTGACATCCGTGGCAGAGTGACGGGCCCTGAGCAGGCTCCTGTCAATCATGGAGAATCCACTGCATCCACTGAATAGAATCATCTCCAGACAGAAAAGCAGCTTCAGCGACAGACTGCTGTCACTGTCCTGCTCCACTGACAGACTGAGGAGATCGTTCCTCCCCCACACTATACGACTCTTCAGTTCCACCCGGTGGGGTAAACGTTAACATTATACAAAGTTATTGTCTGTTTTACCTTAATTTTTATCACTCTTTAATTTAATATGGTTTTTTATCAGTATCCTGCTGCTGCTGGAGTATGTGAATTTCCCCTTGGGATAAATAAAGTATCTATCTATCTATCTATCTATCTATCTATCTATCTATCTATCTATCTATCTATCTATCTATCTATCTATCTATCTATCTACTGTATTTAATAAAAACATTAGTTATTATGGTCAATACCATTTTGAAATCTAAAATACTGTTGCTAATATTGATTTGAAATAATATCATAACAAGTAAATCATCTTCAATGAGGATTTTATTTTATTGCTTTATTTTACTTTATTTTTTTTTATAACCTGGGATAAACAAAAGCTAAATATTGCAGGCGGTATATAATCTTATCAAGGCCTTCTTCAAAGTGTCACACTGATGACCAAGCATAAAATGCTCAGATATTGACATTGAGCCCTCATAATATCAGCAGATTTGACATTAATGAATTCCTAAAACTTTTTCAGTTGAATAACTGATGTTGTGGATTATGTAAAGCAAGCCTGAATGCAGACAATTTTATCAACTCTTCTGGTACCAATATTTCAGTGATTCAGGGCAAAGCTTCAAACATTTCTTTTTTTCTCTCTCTTTCTTTCCATCACACATGTTGGGCATTTATTTTGAATTCTTCATGAAGTTTTTTTGCATGTGATATCATGCATTGATGCATTACCCATTTAGAAATGAAACATAACCTTGGTACACATGTTGCTGCCATGCAGATGCAAATACATGCTTATTTTTATAAACATATATAATTTTTGTGAATTTTTTTCACAGCATGAATAGCATATGGATATGACACATTTGTTCCCAAAACAAATGTAGAAAATGAAAAAGAACAATCTTAAGGTTAAAAAAGGTTAATTTTTTTGCATTTATTTCAGGACTTATTTTTAGTTTAGTTTTCTCTTTTCACTCTCAAGTTGGCTTGTCATTAACCTATTTCTTTTCTGTCCAGCCATCCTTCCAGGAAATAAAAGGTTTTTCACTTTTTAATTAATGTTCAATAAGTTTTATAGCAAAAGGCTGTCAGTGGTACCATTTGGATAATACAAATTCGTTGGTCCTTCTTTTCCACCTGGAAAGAATTGTGCGTTTTCTTTTGAAATATTCAGACTTTAACCCTATTTTTCAACTGACTGTACATTCAGGGTATTTCACAAATATATTTGTTTGATTTGGAAGGGATTTGTTGTTGATAGCCTGTTTTGTTTATAGTTAGTGTTTTGACCAGCACCTATTATTTAGCCTCTTTATCTTACAAGTATTAGCAATTCAGCACGCAAAAATAAATAATTAAAATTGCATTGTCTCATTGTATAGATTGTGACACATGGGTAAAGAGAAAACTTGTGAATATATGCTTAAAACTGTTTCTTTGAAATGGTACAAATGTAGACAAATAACTTAAAAAATTAAATCAATTTCAATTCAAGAAGAAAACTGGAAAATCGGCACATTGAATGTACTTGAGTCAAACATGTAGAGATGTAAATGTTTATAAATGTGTATATCAAAAGATATGTGACATTAGTGAGGCTAATATTAGTGTTTATAGTAATTGGATTCTCTGCAGCAACACAAGTGAAAAGAAAAAGTATTTTCTCATTATAATGATAACTGAACAGAAAGTGATAGTAATTGTATGTGGTTATTTAAGACACTCAAGTCAAATATGTATAAATGGAAAGAAAATAAAAAAGTAAAACAGATCATAGGGACAGACTAAAATGACAGATATGAATCTCTATCTATATATATACACTGCTCACAAAAATTAAAGGAACACTTTAAAGAAACACATTAGATACATCAGATCTCAATATGAAGTTGGATATCTATACAAATAACGACAGGGCAATGTCTTAGGAACAAAAGGATGCCAAGTCTTTTAATGGAAATAAAAGTTTTCTGCCTACAGAGGGCTCAATTGTGTAGACACCCTAAAATCAGAGTGAAATGAAGATGTGGCAGGCTAGTCCATTTTTTCAAAAACTTAATTTCTACTACTCAAAATGCTTTTCAGTATTTTGTGTGGCCCCCACGAGCTTGTATGCATGCTTGACAACGTCGGGGCATGCTCCTAATGAGACGACGGATGGTGTCTTGTGGCATTTCCTCCCAGATCTGTATGAGGGCATCCCTGAGCTGTTGTACAGTCTGAGGAGCAACCTGGCGGCGCCTAACGGACCAAAACATAATGTCCCACAGATGTTCTATTGGGTTTAAGTCAGGGGATCGTGAAGGCCATTCAATTGTTTCAGTTCCTTCATCCTCCAGGTACTGCCTGCATACTCTTGCCACATGAGGCCGGGCATTGTCGTGCATTAGGAGGAAACCAGGACCTACTGCATCAGCGTAGGGTCTGACAATGGGTCCAAGGATTTCATCCTGATACCTAATGGCAGTCAAGATGCCGTTGTCTAGCCTGTAGAGGTCTGTGAGTCGCTCCATGGATATGCCTCCAAGATCATCACTGACCCACCACCAAACCAGTCATGCTAAACGATGTTACAGGCAGCATAATATTCTCCACGGCTTCTCCTGACCCTTTCACGTCTTTCACATATACTCAGGGTGAACCTGCTCTCATCTGTGAAAAGCACAGGACGCCAGTGGTGGACCTGCCAATTCTGGTATTCTATGGCAAATGCCAATTGAGCTCCCCGGTGCTGTGAAGTGAGCACAGGGCAGTAGACATTTGGGCCCTCAGGCAACCCTCATGAAGTCTGTTTCTGATTGTTTGGTCAGAGACATTCACACCAGTGGCCTGCTGGAGGTCATTTTGTAGGGCTCTGGCAGTGCTCATCCTGTTCCTCCTTGCCCAAAGGAGCAGATACTGGTCCTGCTGATGGGTTATGGACCTTCTATGGCCCTCTCCAGCTCTCCTAGAGTAACTGCTTGTCTCCTAGAATCTCCTCCATGCCCTTGAGACTGTGCAGGGAGACACAGCAAACCTTCTGGCAATGACACGTATTGATGTGCCATCCTGGAGAAGTTGGACTACCTGTGCAACCTCTGTAGGGTCCAGGTATCACCTTGTGCTACCAGTAGTGACACTGACTGTAGCCAAATGCGAAACTAGTGAAGAAACAGTCAGAAAAGATGAGGAGGGAAAAATGTCAGTGGCCTCCACCTGTTAAACCATTCCTGTTTTGGGGGTCATCTCATTGTTGCCCCTCTAGTGCATCTGTTGTTAATTTCATTAACACCACAGCAGCTGAAACTGATTAACAACCCCCTCTGCTACTTAACTGACCAGATTAATATCCCTTAAGTGTTATTGACTTTATGCTATACTCTGATTAAAAAGTGTTCCTTTAATTCTTTTGAGCAGTATATATATATATTAATTTTATAATTTATTAATTTATTAATTTTAATATTATTATTATTATTATTATTATTATTATTTTCTTTTGTTTATTGTCTACGTCGAACCGGGGATTCGGATTTGGGCGCTGGGGAGGGCGTCTGGGAAAGGTATTCACTTATGAGCACTCAGGCACCGGGCATGTAAATGTAAATGGTAAATGTTAATATATTTTCATTCCCACTTTCCTTTGCGTGAGATTTTTTTTCCAGTTATATAAGGACGTGCATAGGGGACAAGAGGGGCCGAGGACCGAATATGGTAATGCTGCTTTAATCTTCTTTTATCATCCACTTCCCTTTGGGTTGTGAAGTGTAGGAATCGTGTGCGTTTTTCTTGCGGTTGCTACACAATAGTCCTGATCCCTTCTTCCACATTGCATTCTATGGGTTATCACATCATCTAATTTTCTATCTTGTTCTACCACTGATCATTGATATTTAAATTTATCCACTCTTTTCAATAGCTCTCCCTTCAGGCTAACTTCTGAATCCTGATCATCATTACACCTCATATATTCAGCCTTCTTCCTATTTATCTTCAAACTTACAAAGCCCTTCTCCATTCTTCTAACTTCATCTTCATTTCCTCTGCTCTGCAACACAATACAACAACAATTTAATCAGCCAAAAGCATTTACCAGGGAGACTGCTCTTTTATCCCATGCATCAACACATCCATAAACAGATTAAAGAGGTATAGTTAAAGAAGATCCCTAGTGCAGACCTATTCTAACTGGGATCTTTTCTGTTACCCAACACTGCTCTTAACCAAAGTCCTCACTCCTTCATATATATTGTGGACAATAATTATACACTTCTCTGGTACTCCTTTTTCTCTCATGTACCTCTAGACCTCTTGACATGGAACTCTATCATATGTTTTTTCCAAATCAGTAAAGAGCATATAGAAACCTCTCTGTTTTTCTCAATGCTTCTCTATGAACTGTCTCTTATTCTTTGTATGAGACCTTCATTTGGGACTCTAACCCCAAATACTACTCTTGGATTTTCTTCATTCAACAGCTTTTCAAAGTTACTCTTCCATCTATTCTTGATTCTATCATGCTCACTCAAGACAACACATTGCTCATCTTTCACCATCTTCACAATTATAAAAATCCTTCTATCTCTCTCTTTTAACTCCAATTTTTCATTAACCTCCGGCAATGTTTGTGCTTTGGCACTTGCCTTTGACCTCTTTGCCTCTTTATTCGTCTGTATATATATTTCTCTATCTTTTTTACTCCCTGATTGGTACCATTTGTTTTTCCTCCCTTTTTAGCCTTTAGCACCTCTCTGTTCCACCAGTTTAAACAGTGTTATAAACAACAAAAGGAAGTTGATCGAGTGACATATAGTTTCGGACAAACTCGAAAGCTCAAGTTCACAAAGTCGCACAGTGCCCGAAATAAAAAAGAAGTTGTCAGATATCAAAGTCACCGTGAAAAGGCGAGTCGTAGCCCACCGTCTGAGTGTCATATGAAAGCTTATTAGATTATAGAGAAAAGAAAAAAAAATAGGGAAACAGTGAGAAAAAAGCTTGAAATCTTAACTTTAATCTCAAAATCTCCACTTTAATCACGTAGTTTATTTTGTCATTAAAGTAGAACATCATAAACGTCTTCTTAAAATCGTTTAATTTACTAGTTTCTCAAATCCCATCATAACTAAAGTAGCACATTAAATGCTTTGTTTTGTATATGTTCTTCTATGTGCTCTATGTGTGTCAATCAGTATGTGCTTCTTAAACTGGCTTTCTCTTCCTCTGACGACACAAAATCCATTACATTTATGATATTACAGCTTTCTGAATAATTTAAATACTGAGATGTATACTTGATATCATTTTCATGATGATAGGAATTAAAGTATCTATTAAACATGGGAACAAGGTGGCACAGTGATTGTTTATGCCTCACGCATTCGATGAAATAATTTATTGCAGCAGTATTGTCATCAAAACTTTTAATGAAATTGAAATATCTTTGTAGTACATGTTTAATTATTCTGTCCATCTATCCTTCCAGTGTCGCACCAGCTCCAGCAAGAATACAGCGCGAGGCAGGAACAATCCGTAAATGAAGCGCAAGCTCCTTGCTAGCGCTGCGACACCGTGTCCTCACATGTTTAATTGTTAACAATATGGATTATTTAAATTAAGTTAAAGTATTATCTGTATAATATAATAGATATAATTTGCTGCATTTCATCTTAAAAATGATATCGTCATCATATGTAAATACGCGCTTTATAAAGTGGCTCAGGTTGTGCAATATTATAACTGTAGTGCAAGTTTACAGTGAGGTAATTGTACTAATAAGTACAAACAGTTCTACAAGGAGCACTTGATGGACTGATTGATTCAGTTTATAGTTCTTGGGATGAAACTGTTTCTGAACCTCGAGATCAATACAGGAAAGTCTCTGAAGTGTTTGTCGTATGAGAGCAGATCAAATAGGCAGCATGGCTAAGGCAGCATGTGCTAGATGCTCTATATCAATAATTCTCTTTCTGATTAGCTGCTGTAGAGCTGTGATTCCATACTCAGATATAGTGATATAAATACTCCAAGTGGTGCAGTGATAGTAATATGGAAAAAGATGATATGCTGTGGCAACCCCTAACAGAAACAGCTGAAAGAAGAAGAAGGTGCAGTGAGAGTCACAACGCTAAAGCAGCTACAGTATTTGGAATAGTTTGGCAATTCCGTGAACCATTATATTGTTACAGGTTATCTACAATCAGATGCCTTAAACTAATAAACAATATGTAGTTAATTTCAGTGTATATAATAATGCCGCATCAGGAAAGTGGGTCTAAAAAGTAAGGGAAACCACACTGGAACAAAAGCACTGCTTTGATGCTGGGTGCTGCCAGTTTGCAAAACCAAGCGGGGAACTTACGTACACCAAGGTTTGAGCCACCGTGAAAATGTGTGTGGCTTTACGCCAAGTTTAGGTTTTATACATTGCGATTTCATTTTTGTGCGTACGCACTGTTTATACATGTGGCCCCAGGTGTCCGACAAGCTTCTTTCAGCTGCACTTCCAGGTGTGGTGGAAGTGCTACTAAATATGGCTCAGAAAAGGTCCGGCTGTCCCCTGGCGGTGACCACAGCCCCAGCAGGGTTGAGTTTACATGCTCCAAACTCATAGCCCCGCTGCAAGCCAATGGGAGATAGTGTCCGGAATAAGCTCTCTCCCCTGGTCCTTCCATTATCAAGGCACTCCGGCGGGACATCACAACTCATATGTTACTAGATAATTAAAGTGCTGTTTCTGTCATATTACCTGATTCAATTTTTATTAACATATTTAATTTACTACTCTATATATCTTAAGTAAATTAAGAAATTTAACATTTAAAAAACGTTTATATAAATATACTCAGCAAAAAAAGAAACGTCCCGTTTTCAGGACTGTGTATTTCAACAATAGTGTTTTAAAAATCCAAATAACTTTACAGATCTTCGTTGTAAAGGGTTTAAACAATGTTTTCCATGCATGTTCAATTAACCATAATCAATTAATTAACATGCACCTGTGTAATGGTCGTTAAGACCTTAACAGCTTACAGAAAGTAGGCATTTAAGGTCACAGTTCTAAAAACGCAGGACACTAAAGAGACTTGTCTACCGACTGTGAAAAACACCCAAAGAAAGATGCCCAGGGTCCCTGCTCATCTGCGTGAACGTGCATTAGGCATGCTGCAGGGAGGCATGAGGACTGCTGATGTGGCTAGGGCAATAAATTGCCATGTCCGCACTGTGAGACACCTAAGACAGCGCTACAGAGAGACAGGAAGGACAGCTGATCGTCCTCGCAGTGGAAGAGCCCAGATCTCAATCCCATTGAGCACATCTGGGACCTGTTGGATCGCTGGGTGAGGGCTAGGGCCATTCCCCCAAGAAATGTCCAGGAACTTGCAGGTGCCATGGTGGAAGAGTGGGGTAACATCTCACAGCAAGAACTGACAAATCTGGTCCAGTCCATGAGGAGGAGATGCACTGCAGTACTTCAAGCAGCTGGTGGCCACACCAGATACTGACTGGTACTTTTGATTTTGAGCCTCCCTTCATTCAGGGACACATTGTGAAACATTTTTAGTTTATGTCTTATGGTGTTGATTCTTTTACTGTTCATACAAATATTTACACATTAAGTTTACTGAAAGTAAAAACAGTTGAAAGTCAGAGGGCGTTTCTTTTTTTGCTGAGTATATATATTTATAACTTTATATGTAGTGGGTCTTCTTCTGACTGATGCAATTATAATCAGCATTTTTATACTTTTAGCTTCTGAATATATCAGGAAATATCTTTCTGCTTGTAATTTATAATATTATCTAATAGGCCAGCCATAAACGTAATGAAGTTTGACATCTGTATGATAGATAACAATTATTCATTGTAAACTTTCAGCACTGCACAATAATAACAGTTTAAATTATTAATCACATTTATTGCAAAATGGTTTCACTAATGTATGAAATACAGCTTTTAACCTTGGAACCACAAAGATGAGATATAAATCAGTATTTATCAGCAAATACAGAAACAGAATCTTTGTAAAAATAATTAACTACTAAAAGACATATCTTTTTCTAAGTAAACAATAAATATAATTGTGCTGTGTTTTTAATATAATCTCATTAATGATTTACATTAAATTTATAACACTTTAACTTTTTAATTTAATAATCATTTATATATGTTATATATTATTAGGCATTCCTTCACATTTAAATAATGTTTAACTAATGTTTAAGGAGGCTAAACATGTTTAATTGTAATGTGACACTTATATTAACTAAGTAATGTGTATGAAATTGGAGCTATGTGATAAAATAAAATTACATTTGCATTAGCTAGAAAATTCTGTTTAATCACTGAAAGAAAGACCTGCTTTAACCTGCTGACGCAGTTACTAGATTGAGTAGTTTCATGTCCATTTTTGAATCTGTTGTGTGTGAAAAAATAGCTTGGATGTGACTCTCCATTTTAGGCTATTTTACTTGAAATAATAAATAAATGTCTATTTGCTTTTCTGCACTCACTTTGTCTTCAAAAGTTACTCTTATATGTTACTTACCATACATAATTTATAGAGATGGCCGAGAAAAATGTTTAGTCTCATGTTTTCTTTGAGAAAGTATACAAGAGAGATTATGAGACACAATATTGATAGGTGACCAAAGCTGGAAAATGACAAATCTTGTGAAAAATGTCTATGGAGAAAAAAATCTCATGTTACTTGTTTTGTATAATCTTGATGTCTTTCATACAGTTGCTAACTAAAATTGCAAAATTAATGCTTTTTTTGATAAAATATTGTTATTTATTTTTTTAATTATCAGGGGCAAGATAAAAAGTAAATTCAAAGACTCACAGAAAGGACTTTTTGATTTGTAGGCCTGTCCCCATCATTTATTTATCATGAGACCTGTCTTCAATTCAGAATGTCCCACCTGTGAGTCTTTCAGTTTCCTGTTGACATACAGGCTGATAATTCATGAAGTACCTATTTAACAACATTTTAACTAAATTTCCAGAAAAGTATGTTTACGATATATTTTTGTAAATGTGTATATTAACAAACCAGGCCCCAGGTATGCTTTGTCAGGGGTGTGACAGATAGGGGGCGCTATCGACTCCTTGAACCCTCAGACCACACGTCAGACACCAGATAAAAGTCCAAGAAATAATTGTATTAATACAAATAAGTGCACAAAGCATCTTCACCTCCACTATACCTTCAATAATAATCAATTCAAAATACAATAATAATTCCTCTACACCTCCCAGCAGCTCAGTCACCCTTCCTCCCAACTCAGCCCACTGCAGGGATCTCCCACAGTCCTTTTAAAGTTCTTGACCCGGAAGTGTTTCTGTCCCTCAGTCCATGTGACTTTGTAACACTTCTAGGTCGGGTGAAAACTCCTTTTTCTTCAGCCCGAAAGTACATCATTTTCTCTATATGGAAAATACAAGTCCTTGAGCCTCCCTGCAGCGTCCCCTGGTGGCCCCCATGGTATCCAGCAGGGCTGTGAATTAAAACTCCAAAGTCCATGACACCCTGCTGGAATTCGGGGCACCTACATGTTGCAGGGAGGGCTCCATCTGGCGGCTTGGGAGTATTGGCCAGGATAAGCTGACTTTTATGACATACAGAAGTGTCATTCTGTTTCTCTTTGTATCTCTTGACAACACGTTAAAATTGCTGTTAACTCTTTTGAAATTTTATGTGGTAACATTTTGTCCCTTTGGATGAGATTTGATCTTTGACTTAAAGGATTTGTTTTAAGTTCTCAGTGTATAAAATGGATTTTGATGTTTGATAATTCAAAGGAAAAATAAGCAAGTCTATCTTCTAGAAATCATAGATAGATACTTTATTAATCCCAAGGGGAAATTCACATAATCCAGCAGCAGTATATTGATACAAAAACAATATTAAATTAAACAGTAATAAAAATGCATGTAAAAGCAGACAATAACTTTGAGTAATGTTAGCATTTACTCCCCCTGATGGAATTGAAGAGTCGCATAGTGTGGGCGAGGAACAATCTCCTCAGTCTGTCAGTGGAGCAAGACAGTGACAGCAGTCTGTCACTGAAGCTACTCCGCTGCCTGGAGATGACACTGTTCAGTGGATGCAGTGGATTCTTCATGATTGACAGGAGTTTGCTTAATGCCCGTCGCTCTGCTACAGATGTTAAATTGTCAAACTTTACTCCTGCAATAGAGCCTGCCTTCTTAACAAGTTTGTCCAGGCGTGAGGCGTCATTCATCTTTATCCTGTCTCCCCAGCCCACCCCCGAGTAGAAGAGGGCACTCACCACAACCGTCTGGTAGAACATCTGCAGCATCTTATTGCAGATGTTGAAGGACGCCAACCTCCTAAGAAAGTATAGTCGGTTCTGACTCTTCTTACACAGAGCATCAGTATTGGCAGTCCAGTCCAATTTGTCATCCAGCTGCACTCCCAGGTATTTATAGGTCTGCACCCTCTGCACACAGTTTCCTCTGATGATCACGGGGTCCATGAGGGGCCTGGGCCTCCTAAAATCCACCACCAGTTCCTTGGTCTTCCTGGTGTTCAGGTGTAAGTGGTTTGAGTCGCACCATTTAACAAAGTCTTTGATTAGCTTCCTGTACTCCTCCTCCTGTCCACTCCTGATGCAGGCCACAATAGCAGTGTCATCAGCGAAATTTTGCATGTGGCGGGGCTCTGAGTTGTATTGGAAGTCTGATGTATATAGGCTGAACAGGACCGGAGAAAGTACAGTCCCCTGCGGCACTCCTGTGTTGCTGACCACAATGTCAGACCTGCAGTTCCCATGATGCACATATTGAGGTCTGTCTGTAAGATAGTCCATGATACATGCCACCAGGTGTGAGTCTATTCCCATCTCAGTCAGCTTGTCCCCAAGGAGCAGAGGTTGGATGGTGTTGAAGGTGCTAGAGAAGTCCAAAAACATAATTCTTACAGTACCACTGCCTCTGTCCAAATGGGAGAGGGATCGATGTAGCATATAGATGATGGCATCCTCCACTTCCACCTTCTCCTGGTATGCGAACTGCAGAGGGTTGAGGGCGTGGCGGACCTGTGGCCTCAGGTGGTGAAGCAGCAGCCGCTCCATGGTCTTCATAACATGTGATGTCAAAGCAACAGGCCGGAAGTCATTCAGCTAACTAGGACGTGATACCTTTGGGACAGGAGTGATACAAGATGTTTTCCAAAGCCTTGGGACTCTTCCCCTGTTCCAGGCTCAGGTTGAGGATGCGCTGTAGAGGACTCCCCAGTTCCAATGCACAGGCATTCAGCAGTCGTGGCGATACTCCATCTGGACCTGCTGCTTTGCTGCCACAAAGTCTCCTCAGCTCTCTGCTCACCTGTGCTGCTGTAATTGTTGGTGGGGATGTCACACCTATGCTGTTATCAGCAGAAGAAAGGTTGGAGGATGCATTACTCTGAGGTGAGAGTGGGTTAGAGTGGTCAAACCTAATAAAGAAGCTGTTCATTTGGTTTGCTCTCTCCACGTCTCTCTCGATGGTGGCACCCCGCTTTCAGCTGCAGCCAGTGATAATCTTCATCCCATCTCACACTTCCTTCATGCTGTTATTCTGCAACTTCTGTTCCAGCTTTCTCCTGTACTGCTTTTTCACCACCCTGAGCTGGACTCGGAGTTCCTTCTGCATGCGCTTGAGCTCATGCTGATCACCGTCTTTAAAAACCCTTTTCTTCTGGTTCAAAAGGCCTTTGATGTCACTTGTAATCCATGGCTTGTTGTTAGCATAGCAGCGTACTGTTCTTACTGGAACTACAATGTCCATACAGAAGTAGATATAATCAGTTGTGCAGTCAACAGCCTCTTCAATGTTCTCACTATGTGACCCCAGCAGTATATCCCAGTCTGTAGTTCCAAAGCAGTCTCTCAGAGCCTGCTCTGCCTCAGGGGACCACTTCCTGAATGATCATGTGGTTGTAGGTAGCGCCTTTACTCTTGGTTTGTAGTGAGGCTGAATCATGTATGTTATTGTATGTATGTTTATTATGTCTATTATATATTTCACTTGCTATTTTATTACTCTTTACTATTTGATGTTACTTTATAGAATTTTGAGTTTGCTATTAATAAATTGTCAATGATTGGAAGATCTGAGTGTTTGCCGCTATCATTACAATTAATGTTGGAAGGAATAGTCCTTTTCCCGGGGCCAAACACTGGGAAATAGCCTCTGACATTTGCGGTCTGAATATTCAAAATGAATTAGTATTATTTAATAGTTGGGCTTTGAAATGTATGCAGCACATGTTAAGTTAAATCTTCTAGCCTCAGAGGCTTTATTCTAAAACACATTTCTAAAGAAATGCAGCTTAGCCTCTGAGGTTGCATATTAAATATTATTTATATAGCACATGCTAAGATAGCTAGCTGTTTAACCTCTGAAGCTTTACTGTAAAGCCTATGCTACTCAATTAGTGCTTATTCTTAGGTTATGTAGGAAAAAGTGACTACTGACCATAGTTGGATTGTCTTCTATGAGTCTATAACCTTAAGCATTGTAAATGACAGTGTATCACACTTAATTATTACAGTGACTTATACATAATGATAAAATTAGTCTTTTAGACTAAGCACAACAATTTGGAGTCAGATTAACGGACCACATTCCTATTCCATCATTGTTTAGGAATGTAACATCTTTCTAAACTCATAACCATGTAAAATACAAAGTACCTAATAATGCACAAATGATGATGAGCAAATAAAGGGTAAAACATTTTTCAAAACTTTCTAAGCTGTATGTTTTCCTTTTCTCTGTTTCCACTTTTATGTCAATTCAACAGTTTTAAAAAAATAAGCTGATAAATCAAGACTTATAGCATTATCCATCCTTTATATTTTAATTGTGAAAAGCTGAAAGATAAATATTCTTCCCTGTTATATAGTACAGTAAATGAGTTAAACTACCTAATTTATTTCTTGTTAAGAACGGAAAGTAAACTAAAAATTACATATAGTAATGTTGATATTAAGACATACGGTATTCAGCCCTAACTTACTTTTTTACATTTCTAGTATCTTTTACAAATGTTGTTCATGTTGGCCATAAGCTATAAAATTTTAACTAGTTATTTATTTTTTATGCATTATACAGGTGCTTTGCTGCATCTGCTCCAAATTTATCTTAGCGAATCCAATAACATCCTGAAGCATAACGGTCTAGACACATCTAGTGTATACTCTAAACTCAATCTCAATTATTACATAATATTAAATATAGGCAGGCTTCTTCTTTCATTGGTGTTTTGACACACTATAATAAAAAATATATATTTTTGAATTCCTATTTCAAAGATTATATTCTGGTAATTAAAGTACTACATTACTGTAGCATTCACAGCTTGATAGGCTATTTGATTTAATTGTAAGTTGATATGGTTATCAGTTGTATGGATTCTATAGTTCCCTTTCAAGTTATGCACTTTGCTTGCAGTTTTGTTTTATAAAAAACATATATCCTCATTAAGACTTGGCTTATCTTCTTTCAGAAACAGACATATTTAATTTTCATATGTAAATGCTCAACCCAAACATTTTCAGATCTTCCCATTTTTAGGTGCATTCACATATAATGCAAAAGCACCCACTGCAAAGGCCATGTCTGTCTGTCTATTCATCTGTGTGCATAAAACAACTTGGGTCCCAGTGGACAGGTTTTGTGGATATTTAGTATACATATTTTTCAGGGATGTTTGTCAGTACAAACAAATTGAAACACATGAACATTCAGCTATAAATTAGTTTACTGTGTCAATTTTACCTTGAGAGAGGATGCTTCCACTTGTATACTACGTCACCTTGAAACACATGAAGTTATGTATGCTGATGCAAGTACACCTCACTGCAGGACATTGGATGGGGAAGGGTCAGATGACCAAATACAGTATTACCATATAAAAAAGGTATGACATTAGATTGATGTGCATTTATTTATTCAATTCTCTGTAAACAGTAATGATACTCATTTTATAGTCCTTACTGTACAAGGTCAGAACCATCCTTTACTCTTCTAGAATGGATGGGGAGGTCTTGTCATATGCTAACAGTCTGACTTCTTCCTCCACCCCATTTTGTATGAATCTCGGACACAACAGCTTACTTCCCCTGCTCTTTGAAACTGAATCACATAGTGACATGATATTCATGTATGTAAAAATACAAAAATAAAGGCAGCTTTACTTATGTAGAAATGTATTAAATATGGCTCAGTGACATTTTATGCTACATTGAGTAAACATATACTTTGTTAGTGCTGCTGTTATAGGTTCCAGTCCCACTGAAATCCCGAGTCAGGCTGAACAGGTTTGAGAATGTTACAGTATATGTGCTATTTTGTGTACTTCCTTATTTATATGTAAATTTCTATTTTCAGATACTGTATATGAATATATCATTCATCTTTACTCAAACCCTCCTATTTGTTTTTATTACTCTCACATCATTTAAGAAAATTCAACCTTGGATGACATTTAGTTTATCTTCATCTAGCCTGTAAATTTGAACCAATGTGTTGTGCATAGAATCTTGAAAAAATATAAGAACTTTTGCAACTAAATTTGTCAAGGGTTTCCAAGTACTGTAGTTAAAATTAGTTCAAATGTGGTTACCAGAAAGATGTTCCGGCAATAGTATGAATTACTCCAGTTCAAGTGTCTTTGTGTAGAAGATTTTACTGAAATTCAATGCAAACAGTTCACACAAAATAAAGAATAAAATTGATAATAGACACAAAAACATACACAGGGAAACTTCTTGTCTGTTGTATTCCATTTGAGGCTTTAGTATCTAGGTTATGATATCTCATTCACCACATGTACCGCATATGCTCATAATATCTTTCTGTCTAGCAGTTCATATTTCTTTCTAGTTGTATAACGTAAATCTGAGGTCATTCTGTTGTGCACATACAGAAATACAGCACAGCATTATGAACATGCCATTACATTTTTAGCTTATGGGGGTAAATGGAATCTTCCATTATCTTTGTGAAATCCACATTCTATTAAAATTAACCAAAAGCTTATGTAAGTTTACTGTTAACATTAACTCAAAAGATTTGGCTCTTACAAACTTTTTTGTAAATTTCCTCAAAATAAGAATTAAAACAAAAAAGTTCCTTTTTGCACAGTCTTGGGGGTGTGTCTCAATTCTGAACTCCATTTTAACACCCAAATACAAATACAGTAGTAAGTTGGCACACTTAAGGAACTTAAAGCAAATTTGTCCATACCTAAGTTCCTGTGGTGCTCATGCTTTCTTCACCACCTGTATGCCCTTTAAATTGGTTTTCCAAAGCAGTCTTTTGTATAAGCCACAGCTGGTGCAGAACATAACTTGTCATCTTTTGACACTTACAAGGTCCTGATCAAGTACTGAACAGGATTTTCAATTCAAAATTTTAAGCTTAACCTCCAAAGCTTTACAGGGATATCCCTATTTATCAGTTTCAATAAATTGTTATGAGCCAAAGAGAGTCCTCTGCTTCCCTAAAACTGACCTCTAGTCTATTCCATCTTAAAAGATACAAACATTTCAGGGCATGTGGTTTTCATTTCTATCTTCCTAAACTTTGGAACTCACTCCCAATCAGTATTTCAGAGCTCCAGGCAATAGATGTGCTTAAATCATAACAAACACTTTGTAGCAATTACAGTACTTTGGCGCTGTGCTACACCTGTACTCCTAAATGGATACTTATGTTATTCATCAACAGCCTGAAGTCAAAATGCTCATTTTAATAAAAGCTGTTCATTTTGTTTAGCAGAAATAAAATGCTCCACAGTTCCAGCATGTGTAAAATTTGAATATACCAACACATTAGGAGATATAGACAAAACAAATAGGGAGCAGAAACTGTGTGCATATTGAAAAATTAAAATTGGAGATCAAATCTTAATAAATAAACCTGAATTGTCATTTGTTTGTATGCTTGCTTATTTATTTATCCTGTATCACAAATTACATGATGTTTAGGGGATGATTCAAGAATAGTCCAAATTGGAATAAACAGTAAGCTACATGATGTCTCAATGCCCTGGTAAGGACGGCATGAGTGTCATGAAATTTTGCATTTTGCAATTTTCCAACAGAGAAATACACCTGCACAGATTATGGTGGTAGTATGGTGGATAGTGCAGTTGGCTCTAGGCAAGAAAGTCCCATCTATGTCACCTAGTGAGTTACGGACAGTAGGACCCACAAACGAAAAAATTATTCTTTTTATTCTCTACACTTTTGCTTTCCTTTGTTCAAATCTGGAAACCAGAAGAGGCATACACAGTGACACTACAGTCAGGTCAGGTAAGGCTGGGGAGTGTGCACTGGTAAAGGGCATCACCGTACCCACAACATGACAAAATGTCGAAGACACGTGATCCAATCCCACCCTTCAGAAATAATCATCTATCTGCACCAATGAGGATCCTGGTGCTCTCTCACAACACAGGACTCTGTGAGCAACCACTTGTTCGACATAAAATTAAACCACTGGTACCCAAGGATTCACACAGTACCAAAGGAGTCCAGTCTTCATCTCATGGATTGCATCCATGTCATGCAATCATATAGCCAAACAGGACAATACAGACTTGGACCTTCATACTTTTGCAAAGATATTGGGAGCTCCACACACCCTTTTCCAGTGACCTCATGACCTCCCATGCTCTCCCAATTCATCTATTAACTTCATAGGAAGAGTCACCTAAGACATGAATGTTTCTGCTGAGGTAAGTAAACCTCTCAACACGATTGACACTCTTTCTGTAGACAGACACACTGTTGATGGCTATGTCCAAGAGGTCATTAAAGGCCTGGATCTTGTTTTTTATCCAAGACACACACAAGCCCAGACACTGAGACTTCTTACTGTCTTGAGAGCTCTGAACGGAGCCTCCATTGACTCCATGAAGATCACAGCATTGTTGGCAAAGTCAAGATCAGTGAATCTTTCTACACCAACAGATGCCCCACAGCAAGTATTGAAAAGGGTAGGAGCAAGAACACATCCCTGACGAACCCCAAAATCAACTTAGGAAAAACACAGAGGTTCTGCCACCACTCTGAACAGCACTCAGAGTACCAGTGCGCAGGCCATCCATGACATTCAGCAACATCAGGGTAATCCCGTGAAGTTTCCGGATGTCCCACAGGGTAACTTGATCAACTGAGTAGAACACTTTATAAAAATCGACAAAGGCTGCAAAGAAACGATGCTGATATTCGCATTTGCACTTGATGAGAACCCTCAATGCCAGGTTGTGATCGATGGGTGTAAAACCAGATTGCCTCGGTTACTGCTAGGTGAACAAGTGATCATGGATCCTATTAAGGATGACCCTATCAAGGACGTTACCCGGCACAGAGAGCAGAGTTAACCCCTGTAGTTGCCACAATCCAGGTGATCACCCTTCCCTTTCCACAAAGGAATGAGAAGTCCCATTTTCCAGTCAGCTGGGATGACAACCATCTCCTAAATGAAAACAAAGATTGCGTACAATGCCAGGAGGACAGGCCTACCGCCATCCAGGAGAAATTCACCCCACATACCACAGATCATTAAATATTCCATTCTATTAAAATTTACAATCCTTTAACCAAAAGTGAATACTTCCACAGTTGTCTGTTTGCTTGTATAGCCAGCAGAGATTCAGAGAACAGACTTTGATGTACCTTGCAGTTCACTTGGGAATGTTATCTTCATAATGAAGAAAGTTGCAACACAAACATAAATAGGAAGCATCCAAAAAACTAAATAAACCCACAAATTACCTGATCAAGTGATGTGCCAATTTGCCGTTGTCATTTGCTGGTCCCTGGCTTCAAAGACATTTAACTTTATACATTATCATTGCCTTCTTCCTTTCAAAAAAAAATGCTTATAGCATCTTATGGTTTACAACAGGAACAAACCTACTGAAGTTGGGTCTACTTTGTTAGTTCTCCTGTAGCCACTCTAACTTCATCTCACATTAGATGAATGCTTTTCATGCTTGGATGATACTGTATTAATAATAATAAAAGCAGGGAGGCATGGTGGGATGTTAGGTACTGCCGCTGCCCTCACTGATACAGTATCCTGAGGCTGAAGCTAGATATTGTTCTTGTGGAGTTTTCCCACTCTACCAGTAACTGTAGTGGTTTTCCTTCCATAGATGTGCATGTTGGGTTAATCGGTGATGTAAATTTGGACCCCATGTGTCCCTTACAACTCACTGGCATCCTATCTCCAGTGCTGCTGAGATAGGCTTAGGCCTTCTCACAAGCATAAACTCGATTTAAGTATATTTGAGACTACATGTGAATATGTATAACATTGTTAGGGACTGCATTATTATTATTGGTTCCATGATATTATAGAACTATCCAGTCCATCAAGCCCTTTTGTTTAGCTAATAGATAAGCTGTTCCAATATCTTATCCAGATTCTTCTTAAAGGTTGTCAAGGTTTCTGCTTCAACTATGTGTCTGGGTAGTTTGTTCCAGAATCCCAAAACTCTTTACTTAAAGAAATGCTTCCTATTAACATTATTCTGGACAAAAATTTTTAATTACCTTTCAGACAGCCTTGGACTCACAATCCCTCCTAACCCATTAACAGCTGTGTTTGGGGTTCTTCCAGAGGGGCTTAAAGTGGAGAAGGACAAACAAATTGTGATGGCATTCACTACACTCTTGGCACGCAGACTCATTCTGATAAACTGGAAGAACCCAAACTCTCCTCTTTTAAGTCAGTGGGAAACCGATGTGTTATATTATTTGAAATTGGAAAAAATCAAATACTCAGTTAGAGGATCCGTACAGACTTTTTTCAAAACATGACAGGATCTAATCAGTAATATTTTAAAATAAGTTTATAAAGCACAGAGAATTTATTAATTTAGGTATGTTTACAAGCCTTTTACGCAGTTTGGCTTGCTCTCTCTCTCAGGGGTGGGGATCGATCAGTTCTTAACTCAATTCTTCTTTTTGTAAAAACTTGATTGCTTTGTATGGATTGTAATAAAATTAATAAAAAATAAAAATATTATAAGGAAAAAAAAAAAAAAAAGAAATGCTTCCTGGCTTCAGTCTTAAATGCACTTCCCCTTAATTTCCACTGATACCCTCAAGTACATGAGTCACCCTTAAACAGAAAGAATGTTGTTGGATCTACTTTATCAATGCCTTTGAGAATTTCAAATGCCTGAATTAGGGCCCCATGCAGTCTTCTCTGCTTGAGATTAAACAGATGTAATTCTCTGAGTCTGTCAGAGTACAACATGTCCTTATGTAATGGGATGCACATGGGTGCTGTCTTCTGCACAGCTTCAAGTGCTGCTATGTCTTTCTTGTACTGTGGTGACTAGAACTGCACACAATACTCCAGGGTAATAAATAATAATTAAAGCTTAATAAAATAAGTCTGTCCTTTATCCACTCGGTAAGAAGGTTAAATACTGCCACTGCTTTGTTTAGTACTATATTGTTTGCTGTGCTGTTGTTCCATGCACTGTATTGTCACTGCATGTCAACACCAATGGATTTAGCAAGAAATCTTAAGGTCAAGAAATCTTATGAAAGTTTAACCGCTAGCAGTTTCATATCCATTTAATGTATATGCTGTAATAAAATGGAAAGTTGCATATAACTTAGGGATATGTTAGTTTAAAATATAGATTAATTGTCCCAATCCAAGCCATTGTAGGGAAGGAGGGCAGGCTATTTTGAGTGTCATGAAATACTACAGTGTGAAGTATTATTTTAATTATTATCTTATTTTCTACCTTCATATTTAATTGCACTAAAAGTTAAGAGTCCCAATCATCCATTTAAAGAATGTATTCCCTCTGAAAATGTGATTGAGTCTGAAGTCTTAAGAGGAATGGATAAAGAAGATCCTGTGTTTATATCACAGGTTCCTCTTATCCCATCAAATTATCCCTTCTATTTCAGACAGCTGCAATTCCCTGTGGCTCTGTGTGTTCCCATCACAATAATTGAGACTTGACTTCAAGTCAAAACGCTTACCTCACTGGTATCTGTCACTTGCTCAAGGGTCAGCAGTGCCAGGAATCTATCCATACATTATTTAAGCAAAGCAAAAAAAACATGCTTTATCAGAAAGCATCAAATTCACTGCTTCCTTTTCTGCACACTTTATTGTGTTGTGTTTTAGATTTAATTTTAAACAGATAAATCTGCCATCAGTCCACACTCAATAACTCATAATGAGAAGGTGAAAACATGTTTTCAGAAAGGTTTGCAAATTTATTCAAAAACAAAAATGGCAATCTCTCATTTATATAGGTATTGAAGAACCCTTAATTTAGTACTTGTAGAAGTCCCTTTGGAAAGCAATTACAGTTTTGAGTTTTATTGGGAAGTCTCTAAATGCACACCTGGATTTGGGCACTTTAAGCCATTCTTCCTGGGAGATACTCTCAAGCTTCATTAGACTGAATTTGGAGCTTCTATAAACTTCCATCCTCAGAAGGATAGTCAAAGGCTTGTCCCGAAGCCACTCCAGTGTTGTTCTGGCTCTATTCTTTGGGCCATTGATTTGCTGAAAGGTGAACCCTCATCCCAGTCTGAATTTGTGTGCAATCTGTAGCAGGTGTTCTTCAAAGACCTCTCTATATTTGGCTGCATTCATCCTTCGTTCTGCTCTGCCCAGTTTCCCTGTCCATGCCCCTGAAGAGAAGCCCTATAGCATGATGCTGCTACCACCATGCTTCACAGTTGGGATGGTATTAGGTAGGTGATAAGCAGTGCCCAGTCTTGACCAGACATAATGCTTAGATTGTTTTCCCAAAGAGTTCAAGTTTTATTTCATTAGACCAGATAGATTCCCTTACATACTATTAAACAAAATTCACATGGGCTGTCTTGTGCATTTTTCTCAAGAGTGGCTTCTGTCTATCCAGTCTGCCATAAACACTTGATTTACAGAGTACTGATGAAGTGTTGGCAGTAATGGTCGTCCTTGCAACAGATATTCCCATCTCAGTGGAGGACTTCTGAAATTTTGTTAGAGCAACTATTAGGTTCTTGGTCACCTTCCTGTTTAAAGCTCTTTTTGTCCAGTTACTCAGTTTGGCCAAGCAGCCACTCTCATTTCACAATTATTTGGGCCTCTAAGCTAATGGGGATATTCTAAGCTGTACAGATGGTTTTATAACCTTGTCCTAATCTATGCCTCACCACAGTTTGATTATGGCGGTCTACTGAGAATTATTTGAACTCCATGGCTTGGTTTTTGTCCTGATATGCAGTGTGAATTGTGGAACCTTAAATACACAGGTGTGTGCCTTTTTAAACGATGTCCAATCAATTCAGTTTACCACAGTTGAGCTCCAAGCATATTCTAGATACACCTCAAGGATGATTGAAGAAAACAAGATGCACCTGGCCACAATTTGGCTTGCCACTGCAAGGGATCTAAATACATTAGAAATGAAAAATGTCAGTTTTTGATTTGCAATAAATTTATAGACCCTTCTGAAATCATGTTGTCGTTTTGTCATTTATGGGTTTTTGGGTGTAGAATGATGGGCAAAATGGCAAATGTATCCAATAAAAATTTAATTTACAACACAATAACATGTGCAGAAAGAGAAGGGGTCTGAATCCACTGTATATTACCTAATTTTTCATTGTTTCATTGGACAACCAAGAAACTGTTAAACTGCTCCCTAGAATCTGTATTTTCCATTTAAAGAAGTTAAAATTTTAGTATTTGGAAATGTATTAAATTAAATATCATATGTAAAATTAGCACTAATCATTTTTGCTCTGCCTTTTTAATATTAAAAAGTATTTAAATGCAGATTTCAGCCAAAATATATATATATCACCAGTCCAGATGTGTTTGTTTGCACGTTCAGAACATGTATTACACATATATTCTCATGGATTTTACTCAGTCCCTATCACATTTGAATAAATCTATTACATGTTAATATAATTTGTTGATATTTTACACAAATGAAAGATGTTGCGTTACAACATATTTTTCATAGCAGCTTCTCTTTTTTTAGTTTTGTGAAGCCTTCAGTTCTGTGCATTTTGAAGCTCAGCTTACATTATACAAGGAAGCTTTTATAGAAAAAAAATCTAACTGAATACTGTCTCATTATAATAAATGTAATCCCTATCAAGCTATCCATTTTCAGAACCCTCCTTATTCATTTTTAGGGATCTGGAAATATCATGTATAGTCTATTTCACTCTGAGAGGCTTTAGTTACCACATATGCAGTTTTCATCTTGGCTAAACTCCAGAGGTTTTTATTTTTGTACTAATGCTTATGAATCAGCTGTTACATTTTGCCAATGTCTATTAAAGTGCTATTTTTGTTTGATAAATTATCATTACAATGTCTTTTCATTTCCCAGGTAAAAAGAGTAGAAAGTGAAGTAATTTTAGCCTTTATTAATATTCATTATTTTTCTTTTCTTACAAAGACTTCATTTTAAATTACCACATATGCCTTAATGATATTAACATAATTTATAATAAAACAGATTAAGAAAATGCATTTCTTATCTACATTTGTGTATACTAAAGATAAGAAATTACCTTAAATATGGATCTTGTATAAGATTTAGAGAACTATGCGATGCAGTATTTAGTTAGATATCCCTATAAGTATGTTATACTAGTACACACGTATATAGAGATACACAAACAGTTAATCATCATTGCTCTGTTGGAAGACAGGAAAAATGGAAAGGCAGAAAATAATTACAAATAATATGATATATTATCAAACTCTATTACTAACATCAAACTAGAAGGTGTGACAATGCGGGTTCTGCTCCATGCTCCCATCTTGCTTTTGGGAGCTCTGAACCCGACACCGTTGGTAATGTCACCGATGAGCTGGACAGTAAGGCACAACAATGAAGCAAATGGATGGTGCAAAAAGTGCAAAGTGCTTTTATTTAAAAGTACAAAAATCAAAGTGGTTAAATAAATAGTGCAGTGTCTCAAATCTTTAAATAAATAATCCATTAAAAGCTGTGAATTGCGGAGGTTAAAAACATGCTAGAAAAAATCCTTTAAAAAACAATGAGGTTAAAACAATGGCTGGAAGCAGTCTTTTAAAAAAAATCCTGGTGCCTTTCTATAGGTGACTCCCCTGCTTCTCCCATCCAGGCTATGCACCAGGGGAGCCACCCTACCTGCAGCTGACCTTCTTTCTGCCTTCTACTGCTGGTCTGTTCACCTTTCCGATCCCTGGCTCCGGTAGGCTTCACCAGACCGTGACTTGGGCTCCCCAGCGACGAGGGTGCTCACGCTGGGGCTTTCACTTCCCAAGTCCCAACTCCCACTGCCTTCTCGGCCTTATGCGGCAAGCCATCCTCCTTCCGGTCAATCCTGCTCCTCAATAATGCTCAGTGGGAGTGATCACTACCGACTGCCCCTGGGTGCCGGAAAAAACACCCCACGAGTGCTCACTGTCCAACTGCCAACCGCTCTATATAGTGAGCAAGCATTCGCTTAATCACGCGCCGGCTTTCTCCTCCCTGCTTCCTGCCTTCTTCTTCTCCTGTAACCTCCGTTCTTTTTTTTCTACCTGTTCTTTTTCTGTTCTCTCCTTCATCCGCCTCACGCTTCTATGCATTATCATGGGGACGTGCATCAAGTGTGGCAATTAGCAGCTCCCGGCACCAATTGCGGATGCGGACGACTCCTCACCTGTGCACTTAAGCGAGGACCGCCCGCATCACGAATTCACCAAGGAACCTGCTCCGGCCACACTACCATGCCCCATCACTAAGCCGCAATTGTGGCGACTATTTATTTAAAATGTGGTCTTTTTGACTTGAGCTGTGGACCTGCTACACCACATTCCTACCCCCATAAGCCCCAGTTGCATGAGAAGGCTCCATGCCCCTGCCAACCCTGTGCAACTGGTGGCCCAAGTCCACAGTTCGGCCACACTACCACTACACTAAAACAATAAAAGCACTAAAACAATCCCACAATAAAATCATCCCAAGCCCCCCTTGTAAAAACAGGACATTAAAAGAATAAGAACCTTTAAAAGACAATAAAAGCAATCAATAAATACATGTCCATTAAAAAAATCTGTCCTTTAAAATGTCCTCCTCCGGCTTGGTTTCATGGGTTCTTTAAAAAAGTCTGGCACCAATCCTGCTTGCTGCTCTGTCTTCTGCTCTTCAGTCCCCACTGTCAGCTCATCCCACCACTGCCACCAAAAGTGATGATGCCGGTTCAGGGCACCCAGAAGCAAGATGGAAGCATGGAATCGGAACCTGAACTAATTAGTACAGAACTAATGTTAGTATAAGAAAGCATGCAATATTCTTTTTTTCTGGTGCAAAAAAAAACTACGGTGGCTTTGGGCTATGACATAAATAAAGAGAGAAATGCTTGATTTAGAAGAAATTATATGTGATGGGCAGGAATTGAAGCTAGATTTCATTGTTGAAAGGCAAACATGATCACCATCATTCTTCTTACTGTTTTGAAACATTTTCCCAATTGTGCCTGGGGGATTAATTCTAAACCTTGTTTGTGTGGTGACCCTTCACGTTCAGAATTATTCCTGCTGGCTCTGGGCCTACTTTCATAGATGTTCATCTGGGTAAGGGGACTAACACAAAACACAAATTTTAGTCACACCCTTTTCCCTGTTTCGTCTCTTAAATCTGGTGTCTTTTATTCCCATTGCTCACATGCTTGAGATAATCTGCAGTAGTAATTAAAAGGGCAAATATGTTTATATTTAAAAGCTCTCCAAAATTCCAAATGCTTTGAAAAATGTGTTCATTGGGATTCTTTAAGGCTTTCTTTAAGTTAAACCATGGATAACCTGCTGGAGGACAGTGATCAAAGTAGAAACATGGAAAGTTTCAAGGAAATTTGGATTTGAAACAGAAAGCCACTAGCTTTAAATAAACAAGATTTTTTTTTACTAACTAAACAAACAAGCTTTGGACATATAAGGCCTTTAAAGGACTTTGGATCACTGATGTGGCCATCTATGGACCACCGCAGTAGTCATGTGTTTATTCAGGTGTGATCTAGACCTGCATTTCTTTCTCATTAGCTTGTTGCTGCTTGTTAATTAAGTGACATCCACTCTATGGAGTATAGTAAAGAACCAGAGACTGCATCTTGTTTAGCATACAGATCCACTAAAGAATTTTCTTTGGTTACCATGCCATTACCTTTATCATGTGCCTAATATTTTATTGCAGATAGAACAGAAAATAACTGCTCAGAATCAAGCAGAATGAAAATGTTCATGCTGTGCTTAATGTCAGAGTCTGAAGGTGTCAGAAACCCACAATTCTTCCAAAAAGCTTCCAAATCACAGACTATTCCAAAACCATACCACTCGTCAGTATAAACGCTAGCAGTTTGATCCTTAACGAGTATACACGCTCTAGTTAAAGCATGTAATTCGTCCACTTAAGCTGATTATGTGTCCAGAAGTTTTGCTTTTTTTTTTACATTCTGTACATATAGCACAGCTTGACTGTATTCTCCCATGCATGGAACAACTGTCGACAAATAACATTTTGCACTGGTGTGTCCTGGAGCTCTACATGAGTAGCAATGTGAGAAAGTGCTTGTTCAAAATCATGAGGCTCCTCATCCAACTGTCATATCAAGTGGTGAGGGTAAAAAAGTGGCAGAATTTAACTGAGAGCAGTGCTGGATTTTAACATTAATAACTCTTAAATTTGACCATTCTTGTTTGTTTATTCTTTAGGCTACCAGGGGGCTGAGTAGCTGCTTTAGAAAGTAGTGTGGCTACAGCATGGGAACTAGGGGTGTGGCATTATGTCCAATCAGTAGAAGCTTTGCTGCCTCAAAGACCAGGGGCCTCATGTATTACACCATGCATAGAATTCACACCAAAACATGGTGTATGGACAATACAGAAATGTGCATATACACAAAAAATCAAATGCATAAAAATGTGTAAGCAAAGTTCCATACACTTCCCCTTTATAAATCCCAATCAATGTGAATTTTAACACATATGCACATGCACACGCCTACAGCATCACCCTGACTCCTCCTAGAATTCTGCACATTTGAATATGCAAATCAATATAAATAGCCTGCGGTGTGCTGGCGCCCTACCTGTGGTTTGTTTCCTGCTTTGCGCCCTGTGTTGGCTGGGATTGGCTCCAGCAGACCCTGTTACCCTGTAGTTAGGATATAGTGGGTTGGATAATGGATGGATATAAATTGCTCTTTACGTTTAGTGTTTTGTTAAAAGAAAAACATACTATTTGGTGGCTAAGGCAGTGATATGAGTAACTAAAAGAAAATGAAAAGTTTAAGTTCAGAAAGTTGCACAGTGCCCTAAATAAAAAAGAAGTGTTCAGAAGTCAAAGTGAACATGAAAAGGCAAGTGTCTGAGTGTCATAAAGTAGCGCATTAGGGCCACTGAGAAGAACAAAAAAATAGGGACACAATGAAGAAAGGAAGAGGTTTATATCGAGATTAAAGTCAAAGGTTTGACTTGAATCTCGGAATGTCAACTTTAATCTCATAGTTTATTTTGTCATTAAACTAGAAGGTTGTAAATTTTATCTTAAAATTGATGTTTAATTTACTAGAGTTTCTCAAATTCCATCATTACTAAAGTAACAAGTTCACCGTTAAACCGCCACATACTTGGGGGTTAATGCACCCCTGGATGCCAAATACTTTTTTGCTGCACTTTTTAAGTAAACGTCACAATTCACAAAGAAAATGTGAAATTTTAATGGAACACATTTTTTTTCCATGCAACACTGATCATTTTACACACTGCCAATGAACTGTAAAAACTTTTTTAAAAAACTACTGCAACAATCAATTATTATATGTACAAGGTGCAACTGACGCCATTGATGAAATTCAGTAAATCACCGAGCCAACTGCGCCTGAACTGGCTGCACGCAAGCACACAGAGGTAAGCGCTGATGCTTTCAGATTAGTCTAGTGCGGCAGCTGAATACCAGTGACAGGGATGCTGCAGTGCTGGTGGGGCCAGCAGTGGTCATGAGCTGACTGCTCAACAAATATACGGCACTGACTGATCAGCTCAGGTGTGCTGGGAATTTGCTCTGTGAAGTGACTATAGCCAGTTGCAGCATTCAATGAATGTATGTCAACGAATATACTCGGTTCTGGTATGCTGGCAAATTGCATTGGGAACTGACAATAGCCGGTTCCGGTGATTTAAGGGTTAAATGCTTCATATTCTATGTGTTCCCCGACCCAGCTGTTAATCCCTACGTGTTTCTTTAATAGGTTTTCTCTTATACCAACAGGACCGTGCAGGCGGGGACTAAACACAGAATATATTACTTTCATGATATTACATGATATTATAGAATACTAGCAGAATACCCGCGCTTCGCACTGGAATAGTGTGTTAAAGAAGGTACAATACGTAAAATAACGTAACATGATTGTTAATGTAATTGTTTTGTCATTGATATGAGTGTTGTTCTCATATCTATCTATATATATATATATATATATCTTATTCTCATATCTATCTATATATATATATATCTCTATCTATCTATATATATATATATCTCTCTCTATATATATATATATATATATATATATATATATATATATATATATGTATATATATGTTGTTCTCATATCTATATATATATTGTAGCGACCCGTGGAGGAGTCTTTAAAGATTTCGAGCCGAACTCTGCCGTGCACCTCTCCGAAGCTGTCGGCTAGCGGATTGCCAGCGTTATGCACGCAACTGCACCCAGCTCTTTAAGAAAGAGAACACTCGTGCCCCATACACCGCACGACTCGAAAGTGTCTCGGTAGTTTGCTTAGATAAATCTTAGCAATAAAACAGCTCTGTCCTGTTGTATCTTTTATTACAGAAGATAGTCAGAAACAAAAGCTCAACATTATTGCTCGCCATTGCCAAGGTCACGCACGAAGACACATTTCAATAAATTGGTACTTTTACAAAATAAATAACCCCCGGACGGCGATGACCCAAACCCACCCAACCAATTAAATACAAACACACCATTATTTACAACACAATCGACAATACGTAAATTCGACATACAATAAGCTTTTTATAAATTACCCATAAATTCCCCACAAACTATTTACATAAATTACCCATGAGGCGTCACTCCGCCAGCGCTTGCTGCCGGGTTGTTACACAGCCCCTCCTAAGAGGGTTAGTGTCCCCACAACCCTACTCATCACAGATAAAATCACGTAAATGTCCTGGCCGTCGACGGATACGCTTTGTCCTGCCGGATGTGCCATCACTTGTGTCGGGCTCAGTCCTGTCAATGTCTGACTCGGTGCCGGGGGTGGAGGTTGGAGAACCGCTTGTATTTTTGAGTTGTTGTTGTTCTGGGGCCAGTGGGTGGTATGGTGCTAAACGGTCCTTGTGCAGCACCACCCGTCTGCCTCGTCCAGGCATTCGGACTCGGAAAACTACCTCCGATATTTTGTCCAATATTTCTCCCGGTCCTTGCCAATGGTGGGCTAGTTTTGGGGACAATCCCCGTTTCCGTTGCGGGCAAAATACCCACACTTTGTCCCTTGGCTTCAGCGTCGGGCCATGAGCCCGTGAGTCGTAAGCCCGTTTTTGGCGCGCTCCAGCTCCCTCCAGGGCCTCCCTGGCCAGTCGATGAACGGTGTCCAGCCGCTCTTTTAGCCGTCTAAAATAATCCATTTCGGGCCCACCAATAATCTCAGGCTCAGGGGGTGAGCCAAACACTAATTCCACCGGCGTGCGAAGTTCCCTTCCAAACATCAGCCCCGCTGGCGTGCATTGGCTCGACTCCTGCACTGCTGTCCGATATGCCCATAGGACCAAAGGCAAATGTTGGTCCCAGTCCCGCTGGTGTTGACTGGTCAGGATTGCCAGTTGAGTGGCCAGGGTGCATTAAATCGCCGACCAATCCATCACTTTGTGGGTGAAGGGGGGTGGTCCGGGTCTTTTTCACCCCCAGTCGCTGACACACCTCCCTGAACAAACGGCTCTCGAAGTTCCGCCCCTGATCGCTGTGGAGCTCGTCCGGAACTCCAAATCGAGTGAACATTTCATCCACGAGTTTTTGAGCAGCTGTGGGGCACTCTGATCCGAACTGCATACGCCTCTGGCCATTTGGTAAAGTAGTCCATTGCTACCAAAACGTAGCGATTTCCGGCTTCCGTTACAGGAAAAGGACCCAGTATGTCCACTCCAATTCTCTCCATGGGTGCCCGACCAGGTATTGTTGCAATGGCGCGTGAGAACGTTGACCAGGTCCTTTTGTGCAGTGCAGACGTCACAGCAGTGGGCGTGTAGCTCTGCGTCTTGCCGACACCGGGCCAATAAAACCCGCTGCCGTAGTCGACGCACTGTCTTAGCGTTCCCGTAGTGTCCGGATCCAGCCGCTCCGTGGACCCATCGGAGGACCTCGGCGCAAAGCCTGGGGAACCAGTAGTTGTAGCCGGTCAATTCCTCCCGGTGCTTGCCACCGCCTGTAGATTACGCCATCGTGCAACTCCAAGTTGCCCCACTGAGAGTGGAGTATTTTGAGTTCAGGCCCCTGTGACGACACGGTTTGCCAGTCGGGACGTTCTTGTGTCTCCAACCAGCCCTTTACCTTTTCTAGTGCTTGGTCGTTCGCCTGTAACTGCCTCAATTGGTCAATAGTGAACGGCTCCCCTACTCCAACAGTGTCATCTACCCTTGCGGATGCTGACGATGGCCCCAGCCCCCTTTCTTCCTGTCGGCGGCAATATCGACATTCATTGCTGAGGCATGGACGCCTGGAGAGGGCATCAGCGTTGGCATGCTGCCGTCCGGTCGGTGCTGTATCTCAAAGTCATATTCTGTAGAATCTCCATCCACCTTGCCACCTGGCCCTCTGGTTGCCGGAAATTCAACATCCAGGTGAGGCTAGCATGGTCAGTCCGCAGCGTGAACCTAGTGCCCAATAGGTAGGGCCGAAAGTGCCGTACCGCTAGGATCACTGCCAACAGTTCCCGCCGAGTGACACAGTAATTCCTCTCCGGTCGACTGAGGCTGCAGCTGTAATAAGCTATCACTCTTTCTCCAGCCTCCCCCTTCTGTGAGAGCACGGCCCCAATCCCCACATTGCTAGCGTCAGTGTCCACCACAAAAGGTTGGTTGGGGTCAGGGTGCGCCAGGACAGGCGCTGACGAGGGCAGCCTTTAATTGTTGGAAGGCGGCTGTGCAGTCCTCCGTCCACCCAAACTGTTGGCCCTTACTCGTTAGTCGGTGCAAAGGGCTGGCAATGGTTGCAAAGTTTTTTACGAACCTTCGGTAGTAGGAGGCTAAACCCAAAAAGCTCCGCAGCTCAGTGATATTGGCTGGTGGGGGCCAGTTGCTCACGGCAGTCACCTTCGCTGGGTCTGTAGCCACCCCACTCTCGCTGATTACGTGCCCTAGAAACTGGGTCTGTCGGGCGAGAAGATTGCATTTCTCAGGGTTCAACCGCAACCCGGCGCTACGAATGGCGGTCAGGACCTCCCTTAAATTGTGCACCGCCTGGTCAAAGTCTCTGGCATGAATCAGCAGATCATCTAAATAGACCACACAACGGGTTCGGGGAATGTCTTTTAGGACCCGCTCCATTAGTCTTTCAAAAGTGGCATTACCTTAAACTGCCACAGCCCTTGTCCGATGGTGAATGCAGTTTTGGGTCGGTCCTCTGCTGCCAGTTCTACCTGCCAATATCCACTGCGCAAGTCCAAAGTGCTGAACCAACGGGATCCAGCCACATAGTCCAATGCATCATCGATGCGAGGCAATGGGTAAGAGTCTTTTCGAGTGACTGCATTTAATTTACGAAAGTCCACACAAGGGCGCCAACCCCCCGTTTTCTTCCGCACCATGACCATGGGTGCGGCCCAGGGACTGTCCGAAGGCTCAATGATGTCGTTGGTTACCATCTCGCGAATCAATTCTTCGCAGCTTGGCGTTTTGCAAGAGGCAATCGGTGGGGGCGCAACCGAATGGGGGCGGCGTGGCCAGTGTCAATGTGGTGTTTGACTAACGAGGTTCTGGTGCAGTCCTCTTCTCGAGCCGCAAAATGTCCACAAAGTCGTTCAGTACTTTCTGGAGTTGCTCCTGCTGTGGCGTGCTCAGATGTTCACCACTTCGATGGCCCAATTCCTCCACAGCGGCAACCGTCTCAGCGGATGGGTGGTCGTGTGAGGAAAACCGTTGGGGAGCACTGGTCTGAGCTGCAATACTCTCCTGGGGGTCCTCTTCAGTCCCTGCATCTTCCGAACAACGGTCGGGAGCCGGTGAGCCGTGGTGTCCAGGCAAATCCAAGCTAACAGCCCTTCCAGGACGATTCCAGCCCGATTGGAGCGACACAGTCTCATTACCTACGCAGAGGATGGCCCTGGACACATCAACACATGCTCCCCAGTGGGCCAACAAGTCTAACCCAATTATGCATTTGTCTTTAATGTCCGTGAGCCAGAATTCGTGGCTGGTCTGGCTCGTCCCTACTACTACAGTCAATAGTTTCTTTCCGGGCATTTTTGTCCGTTCACCCGTAACCGTGCGCAGTTCGATGTTAGAAGGAGTCCAGTCTTTTGGAAGAGGACCAGCTGTTTCGGGCAACACTCCTCTCTGTAATAGACAAATAGTGGACCCGTGTCCACTAAGGCACTACATGGCCGTCCGTCTATAATGCAGTCTAGGTACAGTCCACCTGAAAACCCACAGCGCCCCACTTTAGGGCAGTCATTGCGGAGGGATGCTGAAAAATGGAGCGAGGGTCCCCTCACGGCCTCACCCCGAGGTCGTTTCCCGAAGGTGATGTTGTACGAGGCAGGGGACTTGGAGCAGGGCAGTCCCTGGCAAAATGCCCTGGTTCTCCGCATCGGAAACAGCGGTCCGATCTTTGTCTCTGTCGGGGATTGATGATGGCTGGGCGACTGACCTCCACACCCTCAGGCTGGTCCCTTTCTACCACTCGCTCAACTGCTCGTAGCGGCTTGGGCGTGATGATTGACGTGCGGAGACCCAAACTGTAGTACCTCTTCAGCCCGTTCAGCCTCCCGTAGTGCCTCACTCAAATGTCTGGGCGACAACAGACAGACATGCTGACGGAGACGCTCTGGTGTAAGGCCCCGCAGGAAAGCATGAAGACTGAGTTCTTCCCTTGCTGCTGTCGAGAAAGTAGGGTAACCTTTCCGTGCATAGACCCTGATGTCAGCTGCAAATGCTCCCACACTCTCACCTTCACGCCGACGTCGGTTAGTCAGCTCCTCCCTGCTGTGTTCCGCTGAGGTTCTCTGTCCAAAGCGACGGGTGAGAGCATCGGTGAGGGCCTGAAGATCACGACACTCCTCAGGCGGCAGGTCGATGAGTACCTGAAGTGCGGGACCCTCCAAGGCAAGGGCCAAGTGTGTTGCAGCTTCCTCGCAGCTCCAACCATTGTGAAGAGCAGCCAGATCCACTTGTGCAAGGTATGGCTCCAGGGCGTCAACCCGCTGTATCGTGGCAGCTTAGCGGGTGACCGTGTGGGGAGGACCGCCGACTGGTGATTTGGGGTGTCGCTGCGGCAGCTACAGGTTCATTCCGCCGTGCCTAGAAGATCGCAACACTGTCCGGGGAATACTGGCACCCTCAGGCCAGTTTGTCCTTTTTCTCCGTGCAGTTCTGCTGATCAGGCGCTCCAACATAACGCTATTTTCCGAGATGGCACGCTCTATTTCTTCAAGACTCTGTTCCATGACGGCGTCTTCTAAACAGCCTGGTCTCCCACTTCTGACACCAATGTAGCGACCCGTGGAGGAGTCTTTAAAGATTTCGAGCCGAACTCTGCCGTGCACCTCTCTGAAGCTGTCGGCTAGCGGATTGCCAGCGTATGCACGCAACTGCACCCAGCTCTTTAAGAAAGAGAACACTCGTGCCCCATACACCGCACGACTCCGAGTGTCTCGGTAGTTTGCTTAGATTAAATCTTAGCAATAAAACAGCTCTGTCCTGTTGTATCTTTTTATTACAGAAGATAGTCAGAAACAAAAGCTCTCCATTATTGCTCGGCCATTGCCAAGGTCACGCACGAAGACACATTTCAATAAATTGGTACTTTTTACAAATAAATAACCCCGGACGGCGATGACCCAAACCCACCCAACCAATTAAATACAGACACACCATTATTTACAACACAATTGACAATAAGTAAATTTCGACATACAATAAGCTTTTTATAAATTACCCATAAATTCCCCACAAACTATTTACATAAATTACCCATGAGGCGTCACTCCGCCAGCGCTTGCTGCCGGGTTGTTACAATATATATATATATATATATCTCTATCTATCTATATATATATACCCGCGCTTGGCAGCGGAGAAGTTGTGTGTTAAAGAAGGAAAGAGAAAGAAAAGGAAACATTTTGAAAATAACGTAACATGATTGTCAATGTAATTGTTTTGTCACTGTTATGAGTGTCGCTGTGAGATACATATATATATAGCAAAATACTTGCGCTTCGCAGCGATGTCATGTGTTAAAGAAGTTATGAAAAAGAAAAGGAAACATTTTAAAAATAATGTAACATGATTGTCAAAGTAATTGTTTTGTGTATTTGGCGGCAGCGTCACGAAGTTGTTTTCGGTAGCTGCATCAGAAAATGTACCACGACGTCTGACACGCCTCCTTTTTACTGTTTTCTCACAGCTTGAATTGCTGCTGTCATACACACACACACACACACACACATATATATATACATATATATACACATACAAATCTTCATATCTACATATCTATATACATATCTACATATACACATATATATATATATATATATACATACCTATCTACATCATATATACACACACATACATACATACACACACACAAATTATATATATGTGTGTATGTATGTATGTATGTATGTGTGTGTGTGTGTGTGTGTGTATGTGTGTGTGTGTGTGTATATATATATATATACACATACATACATATATATACACATACATATACTTGTGTGTATATTTGTGTGTCTATATGTGTGTGTATAGCTTTGGTCACTGAGTGCAAGGGAAAAATAATAAAATATAGTCTATAAGTTATTAAACAGTAAAACATTAACGTTTTAAGAAGTACAGGTACATTGAGCACTACTGGAGTGGTTGCGGGTAAACTACATTTTAAAGACTGTGTAACACAACAGGTAAGTAACTAACAGCAGCTAAAATATATATGGATCATCTCTCGGTAGTAGATCCCTTTTGAAAGGCGCTACACGACGGCTGTGGTATAGAAATTACATTTTCTATGTGAACGTTCAAATTTGTGCCTCTGGTAATGTGCCTTACCGCATTTAAAGAAAATTAGTTTTGTGTCCTCTGCAGTGTTAAGAGAGAAAGGCTTTGGTTTGGGATAAAAGGAAAAAAGGTGTAAAGAAAGGAAAGTTGCCTTTTTCTTTTATATAGTATAGAGAGATGTGTTCGCTGACGTTATGATCGCCTTTTGGGGAAAGTCGCGTGGGTCTTGTGTAGACTGGTGAGACGTCCCTGCCATTAATCGGCTGTGATGGCACTGTCAGTCCTCCACTCGTGTGCGTGTCTTCATAATCCGAGGTGAGGACCTCATAATCGTATACGTGCAAAAGAAAGTGTGAATCGCCTTAATATTATTTTGCCGTGGTGTAGAAAAGGGGTCCCGTGTTTGCACTTGTCTGGGCTATAGCGCAGGGGGAGGATGAAAAAAATTAAAAGTGCTCACTTTGACTTAAGGCAGAAGCGCAGTCAGCGTCTCAAAGGCCGGCACAGCTATGCACACGCGCTGGCTGCTCGACTTTTGCAGGGCAGGAGACCACAGTTTTTGCAGACACGTTCATGATATGCTCTTACTTTATTTACCGTTCATTTAATCATGGCTAATGGCGGAAAAATTATAAAATGGAAGGAGGATGGCTTTACCAAAACAATTATTGATGGCGAATTGATTATTCATAAAGCTTGAATTGGTGATCTGTTTTTCTGTGTTAACCTCATATTTTTTCATACCTCTTCTCAAACTAAGGTGGTGCGAGGGTAAAATGAATCGGGATGTGCTGATCAATGTAATCGGTGTACCAGGAAATCATGCATTGACAAAAGCTCCCCTTTGCTTCGAATGCAAAGTGTGATTAAATGCATTATTTTTTAACGCGTTATGGAGCACATGCATCGAAGCTTCTCAGCTGTGCTTGTGCTAAGAAAAGGAAAGATTTTAAAAATAACGTAACACGATTGTCAATGTGACCTTTTGTAAGTAGTGCCTGGAGGATTCAGTGTGTAGAAACTCTAGAGACAGTGTGTGTATTAACTTGTGGATTTTTCTGTGAGTATTTGGTGGCAGTCTGACGAAGTTGATTCGGAAGATGGTGTTAGCCGCGGAGCTCAGCTCAGAGCGAAATGAGATGAATGGGAGGGGAGATGATGACGTGACTCCCCACCCGCCTTTAACTGTCAATCC
This sequence comes from Polypterus senegalus, assembly GCF_016835505.1. Taxonomy (NCBI): domain Eukaryota; kingdom Metazoa; phylum Chordata; class Cladistia; order Polypteriformes; family Polypteridae; genus Polypterus; species Polypterus senegalus. Next base: position 83,719,800 of record NC_053157.1, read on the forward strand.
CCACAAACACAGTCTCGGAATTTGCATAAGCACACCCCTTCACCTACAATTTTAACTTAGTTACAAAGTGATCAAAACTCTCGTTTATATCCTCGTCCTCTCATTAAACTTGTATCCCGCATTACCTGTGGGCATGTGAAACGCCAGCGGTAGCCTGTCTATGAACTTCATTTAAAGTTTAGGTTTACACCTTGCTTTCTTTCCGAGGTAGCAGCACTCATGAATATGGTAGTATATGTCACTCGCTCGCTTCTTATTGTTTCGCTGCCTTCTCAATTATATAATGCATGTTTTCTTAAGCTCTTTTTGGAGGTCTTCCTGGTTTTCTACGCACTGCATTGACAGTCAGTTCACGTGATTACGTGGGAGGCGTGATGATGTCACACGAAACTCCGCCCCCACGTCATTCCAGCTCAACTCCATTACAGTTAATGGAGAAAAATACCTTCCAGTTATGACCATTAGGCGTAGAATTTCGAAATGAAACCTGCCCAACTTTTGTAAGTAAGCTGTAAGGAATGAGCCTGCCAAATTTCAGCCTTCTACCTACACGGGAAGTTGGAGAATTAGTGATGAGTCAGTGAGTGAGTGAGTGAGTGAGTGAATGAGTGAGTGAGTGAGTGAGTGAGTGAGTGAGTGAGTGAGTGAGGGCTTTGCCTTTTATTAGTATAGACTAGCAAAATACCAAGGCCAGCGGAGAAGTAGTGTGTTAAAGAAGCAATGAAAAAGAAAAGGAAACATTTTGAAAATAACGTAACATGATTGTCAATGTAATTGTTTTGTCACTGTTGTGAGTGATGAGTGTTGCTGTCATATATATAGATATATATATATATATATTTACACACACACATAAACATATATATATATATATATACATATCTATACATATACACATATATACATACATATATATCTACATATATACACATACATATACACACACACATAAATACATACACACACACATATATAAACATATATATACATATACATAAATACATATATACACACACAGCTATTTCGTATCAGTGCAATATGCTGCTTGTTAAAACGGATGACTCCCGCTCTTACGTGAAAGTCTGCGTGGATATTATGAACTATCGTATTTGTTCAAGTTCTATTTAAATTTTAAATAGAAGGAATTTTTATTTAGTCGACAGAAATATCTTTGGTAGGAATGGTAAAACAGACAGGAATATTATTCGTGAATAAATCAACTCAAACCTTAAACAACTTATAATATTTTGCTCTCCATAAAAATATATCCTGTCTAAATTATACAAGTTAGAAATAAAGTAAACGTTAAAAGAACAAACATTCAAATTTCTTTACTCTTATGTAATTTTATATAAAAAATAAACTTAGATTTTAAATATCCCAAAAGATTTTGCTCTCCATAAAAATATATCCTGTCAAAATTATACAAATTCAAATATGAACATGCTGCATAACAAAACCTGGAAATATAAATAAAATGTGTTCCTTTCAGCAATAACAAATCAAATCATTCAGTTGTCTTTGCTCATATGTCATTTTAGAGCTGGACGCCTGGCATCTTTTTTTGGCAACAGGTTCGTTTCTGTTTGGTGTGAGGTTCTGTGTTGTGGAGATTCTCAGGATGGATTGCAGGTGCTCATCAGTGAGGCGACTCCTGTGTGCTGTTTTGTTAGTCTTTATCACTGAGAAGAGCTTCTCACACAGATATGTGCTACCAAACATGCACAAGGTTCGAGCCGCATGTAGACGGACTTTTTTTGTTCTTCAAAGTCACCAAAGCGCCGTGCAAACTCAGTGCGCAGTGCGCTCAGTTTTTGGAAACACCGTAGTGACGACTTGGTTTAACATTACTTGGCAACAGGGAAAGTGGGGCAAGGTGCACTGGTGCATTTGTGTCTCCCATAAAAGCAGCTTCACTTGAAATCACTTTGTGATTGTGCACGGGTTAAAACGTCCGCTGAAGTGTCAGATTCTTATTTAATTATGCTGCTTTCTGTATCTTCTGCATTGCATTCAGGTTACCCTGATGTTTTGTCTAATAGTGCCGTCTTAGATTAAATTCTGTAATTACAGCCACATTAGCTCCACAAATGAGACACACGGGTTCAGTAAACATATACTCAGCCTCCCATCGGTTTTAAAGGCTCTATTTTCAGAATCAACTTTTCTCTTCAGCATCGTGTGAGCTAGCTTCGCAATAACTTGCAGCATCATAAGGTAGACTTGATTAACGCGTAAGTGTTGCAAGGCAGCTGAAGCGCTGCATTATGGGATCTGTAGTTTATTGTGTTACCAGCGCTTCATATACCCGGCTTTAATAACAATAATACAGTATATATAATGATCTCGCGGGCCGGATATAATTACACGCCGGGCCGGATGTGGCCCACGGCCCTTGAGTTTGACACATATGGACTAAATAGAACTTGAAAAGATATATTTTTTCAAATGTGATCGCGCAATTCAGATAGAGTTGACGCGCACTACAGCCTGCATGCCTCAATAAGTCATCCTCCCTCGCTCTTACTTTTTACCGCTCATCTAATGAATACACTGAGTATGGCTTTACCAAAACAATCATTGATGGCTAATAAAGTATCCATTATTCGAGTATGTAGATCGGGATATATATATATATATATATATATATATATATATATACATATATATATACCAGCGTCGCAGCGAGAAGTAGTGTGTTAAAAAGCTAGAAAAGAAAAGGGAACATTTTAAAAATAACGTAACATGACTGTCAATATACAGTATTTGTTTTGTGAGTGTTACTGAGTGTTGCTGTCATCAAGGATTTGATTATCATTATTTCTTTCAATCAGGTTCGTATTTGTAGGATGTGTTGTGTTCAAGTTACATTCCGTGTTTGTCAATCATTGTAAAGATGACAGGTTTCATTCATCGATTCGTTTCTTACTGCATCAATAAACAGCTCGTCTTCTTCTTTATCTGAGACCTGACACACTGCATGCACGGGTTTTTTTTACACTGTCTTCCTTTAGCGGGACATTGACTTTTTCCAACGTGTGCTTTGTTTCCGCAGTAGTTGGATTTATGAATATGCTTGTATGTATCAGACGCTTCATATTTTTTGCTGCCTTTTCAATTGTGTAATTCGGTTTTTGTTCAGCGCTCTTTGGAACTGTTGCTTTTATCTGTGCACTGCGCCAGTTCACGTGAGCCGCTCGGTGTACATGCATGAAGGTTCCCAGCTGTGCTGGTGCCATCTCGTGCTATGTCCATGGCTGTATTTAATGTTACCTTAGTCCTGGCACTTAAAACTTTCTCTCGCAGTTTCGCTGAGTTTGTGTCAAACACCACCCTGACCATCTCATCTTCCTCTCCATAAGCACAGTCCTTCACCCGTGAATATTTACCCATGGCAGTTTGCTATTGGATTGCCGCTGACGGACGGCCTTATATGGGCAGGCACTAAATTACAAACGCCAGTGGCAGCCTGTCTATGAACTTAATTTAAAGTGTAGGTTTACATCGTGCTTTGTTTCCGAAGTAGCAGAACTCATGAATATGGTTGTATATGTCACTCGCTCGCTTCTTATTGTTTCGCTGCCTTCTCAATTATATAATGCATGTTTTCTTCAGTGCTTTTTTGAGGTCTTCCTGGTTTTCTATGTACTGCGTGATTACGTGGGAGGCGTGATGATGTCACACGATACTCCGCCCCCACGGCGTTGAAGCTCATCTCCATTACAGTAAATGGAGAAAAACTGCTTCCAGTTATGACCATTACGCGTAGAATTTTGATATAAAACCTGCCCAACTTTTGTAAGGAAGCTGTAAGGAATGAACCTGCCAAATTTCAGCCTTCCACCCACACGGGAAGTTGGAGAATTAGTGATGAGTCAGTGAGTGAGTGAGTGAGTGAGTGAGTGAGTGAGTGAGTGAGTGAGTGAGTGAGTGAGGGCTTTGCCTTTTATTAGTATAGATTAAGATGTGTACTTGATATCATTTTCATGATGAAATGCACTAGTGCATGTATTAAGCACTTGGAGGCACAGTGGTGCAGCAGTAGTGATGATCTGCTGCACTGTCCAGGGATTGTTTCTGCCATCCTGCAAGATGCTTGCTGGGACACGCGCAACCCTGGATGGAATCATTTATTGCAGCAAAACTGTATCTGTCAAACCTACATACCCCCAATTCCTGTCCTTACATTTTCTTTCTCCATGTAAACAATTGCCTCACAATAAGCGTCTGTAATAAACGTAAAACCAGCTGTATGTTTAGAATGCAGATTCTTCAAAAGTTTTAAGGAACATTGTTAAATCTTCATTATACATGTTTAATTATTACATCCATCCACCCATCCAAGGTCATGCAGTCCCAGCAAGCATTGAGGCAGGAACAATTCCTGGATGAAGCTCCAGCTCATCAATACCACTGCGCCACCATGCCCCCACATATTTAATTATTAACAGTATACATTATTTAAATGAAGTTAAGAATTTATCTGTAAAATGTAATATACTGTACATACCTTAATGCATTTCATCATAAAAATTATATCAAGTATACATCTTAGTATAGCACATAGCTCCAAGAGAATAGCTCTTGATAATTTAAATCGAAGCCAGTCATAATTATCAGTAAATTGAATTGAATTGAATTCCTTCATTTTCATTGTATGGCACAATGAGATTCACTATGCAGCTCCTCCATAAATTTATTATAATGATAATAATTTGATAAAATAAACAATGAAAGCTATACAATATGAAAGCATCAGTACAATATAAATGTACATATAGTGCAGATAGTACAAATGGTTCTTAAAGTGGCTCAGGTTGTACAATATTACAGTTGTAGTACAAGTTTACAGTTAGGTAATTGTAATTATAAGTACAAACAGTTATGTCGCACATATGGACTGATTTAGTGAGTTTATAGCTGTTGATATGAAACTCTTTCTGTGCCTCGAGGTCCATGCAGGCGAGGCTCTGACATGTTTGCCAGATGGAAGATGTGCAAACAGACTGTGGAATGGTTGAGTGGAATCCATGCAGATGCTGGTGGCTTTCCTGAGGTAATGTGTGCTATAAATGTCCTCCAGAACTGGTAGCTATAGCCTTATAATCCTCTGTTCTTTCAACACAACCTGCTGTATAGCGTTCTGATCAGCTGCTGTGTAGCTGTAATACCACACACAGATAAAATGGATAAAAATATTCTCAGTGGTGCACTGAGAGCAACAGCGCTAAAGCAGCAATAGTGCTTGGAATAGTTCAGTCATTTCATACACCATTATACTGTTACAGAATAATTAAAAACACAATGCCTTAAATTTGTAAACGATAAGCAATTAATTTAAATATAATTGATAAAGCCAACATTATGGATGTGAATCTAAAAAAGAATTAGAGACCAGAGATCAAAAGTAGCACTTGTCTGACACTGGGTGCCACCCGTTTGCAAAACTGAGTAGATAAGTGCATATACATGGTGTGAGGCTGCTGTGAAAATGTGTGTAGCTTTATGGAACGTTTAGTTTTTACATATGTCAAAGTGAGAGTGGAAACGGGCGTATGCAACATTAATTGTGCATCGTACGCACCATTTGCACATGAGGCTCCAGGTGTACTGCAAGTACTTTTTTCCTATCTGGTATTTGAACCAGAAACAAAATAGCAGGGTTAACTCTACTTCATAAAATATTTACAGAGTCAGGAGATAGCGCCTTGCTCCAATTTTGTTTTGATTTCGTGAAATTAGAGTGAAACTGAACAGAAGCAAATTACAAACACTTACTGATTTGCAATAAACAATATAAATTATCCAATTAATTTAAAATAATTTTTACAGGCTTTGCTTCAAGGGGACCAACAAACAAAGACTATTCACCAAGCATTATGTCTTACCACTAACTACTGTAATGGATGGCCGGTTTCATATTCCTGCCCTCACCCCCAGGCCGCCAGGAGGAGCTCTCCCGAGAGCATGTACGGGCCCCGAATTCCAGCAGGGCCTCAAGGACTATGTAGTTTTTATGCACAGCCCTGCTGGATACCTTGGGGGCCACTGGGAGTCGCTGTCGGGAGGCCAGTGGACTCGCTTGCGCACTATGACCCGGAATTTCGTCATAGGAAGAGCGCCGGTCTTCCGGGGTGAGGAAAAGCATTGTTTACCCTGAAGGAATAAGGACTTGTGGACTGTTGGATTGGGAACACTTCCGGGTCGGGGAATATAAAAGGACTAAGGGAGCTCCCAGACGGGGAGCTGAGCCGGGTGGTAGGAGGGCAACGCATCTGGGAGCTGGAGGATTGGTTTATTGAGTATTTGTAATTGTTTAATGAGTAGTGTGGAGTGGAGGGTGCTTAGTGCACATTATTGTAATAAAAATAATAATTATTGCACTTTTACCTGGTGTTTGGCCTGGTACCTGAGGGTTCAAGGGAGAGATACTGCCCCCTACTGTCACACTGGCATAGTCAGCAGGATTCTCTGGCCGTCGATTTGGCAGAGGACCTGTTTTATAAAATTTGTGTGGGCAGAAAACCCTAAGAAGGTCCCGTCCAAGAACACGGAGGTAGAAATGCCACCCTCTACAGGTGATACTGCATTAGAAAGCCTTCCCATACATCATTACGTGATGGGGAAGAAGTCAGGAAAAAAGAAGGACAATACCAGCTGGGTACAAGGCCTAACCGAAGCCGAGATGTCCTGGACTTACCTGACTGGGAGTGAGGAGGACAGGGCGCAAAACCAAGTGGCACAACGGCAGGAGCATTGTCGGATATCAGACACGCCGGACTCCCTAGATGAACTGGGAACAAGTCTTCTAACTTTGGAGGTATGTGCCGAAAAAATACACAAAGCCTTGGGGTCTTTTTTGTCTTATTTTGCAGAGGCCTGGCCGTGGAAAACAAACGACGAGTCGGACGCCTACCTAACACCCAGGCAAGATGGCCACGATAAGAATAAATCAAGCCATTCTAGGACTCTTCAGAGGCTCAGCCTATTGGTTGACGATAGTCACCTAGACTATCCTGGGGCAGGACGGGTAAGCCATACACAAAACACGGTGTCAACTGACCAGGAAGAGACGGTCCTATTCGCCGAATATGGGCACGTGATCTCCCCAGATGGATTGTGGGAAGGAGAAGGTCCACTATTGTGCATAGGTGAGGTCGTCGCTTCCTCAATGGAATCGAGCTCGCTGAAGGGGAAGGGGAAGGGGGAGGCAGGCGAAGCAGCGCCAGCTCTAAATAAAAGTAATGAGGGACGGGACGTGACTGAACGGTCCGCCAATAAAATAGAAAAGGCAGATCGCAGTCAGCCAGTGGCCCAGCCCAGCCCTCTAAACTAAGAAACTCCAAATCCCAAGAGCCTTTGCAAGACCCAGCAGAACACGTGCCTGGAGAGGATGTGCTTATTGGCTCTCGGGCAGCAGGTAAGGAGAAGACGGAAGCAAAATTACCTCTGGCCGAATTAAATAGCATTTTTGAACTGCAGGATTTCGAGAAATTGCTCGAGCCCGTATGTGCTTTATTACAGACATTAACAAACGTTAAAAAACAAGTGCAAGAGTTGGGACTGACGGCCGAAGCACCGCTAAAAAGGATATGGGATTATCTACAGCTTTTGGTCGGGAGGCTCCAGTGATGATCGATGCGGGAATACAGGTGAGTCCGGCCCTTATCGTACAGTATAAAGGGACACAGTGTGAACTGGCACCGCGGTTAATAAGTAGAGGGTGTCAAAGCACAGTGTGCCCAACAAGAGAGTGGGGCGTGATGACAGACGGGGCAGGGGAAGCACCGATCGTACCTGTACAGCTGAACAGTGCTGTTACCCGAAGCGATGCGGCGCTGATGACACCGCCTCCTAAAAAACATAAATTTAGTGCCTGTCCGTCAGCGGCAATCCAATAGAAACACTGTAGGGGGCCCCCAGGTGCCTGAAGAACCATGGAGCCCAGCACTTCCGCCACACCAGGAAGTGCAGAGGGGAAGACGACAGGGGACACCCGGACGGCTTCCGGGTGCGCAGCCGGAACTTCCGCCACACTGGGGTGTGGCTAGGACTGATTGCCGGGAAGCAGCTGGAGCATATCCGGGTTCCTATAAAAGGGGCTGCCTCCCTCCAGTAAGCAGTGGATGTCGGGCGGTAGTAGACAGAGCTGGAGCGAGGACTGGAGGCGGCCAGGAGAAAGGCACAAAGGACTGTGAGCCTGGACTTTGGGGGATCGGTGCTGGAAGCACTGGGGTTTTGTGAGCACGTGACTTTTGTAAATAGTTGTACAATAAACTGTGTGTTGGGTGACAATATGATGTCCGTCTGTCTGTGTCCGGGTCAATGTTCACAGTATATATATGTTTATATGTGTGTGTATGTATATATATATATATGTATTTGTGTGTATATATGTGTGTGTATGTGTGTATGTATATGTATGTGTATATATGTAGATATGTATATATATGTGGATGTATATATATATATATATATATATGTATGTATATATGTATATATATATGTATGTTTATATGTGTGTGTGTATATATATATATATATATATATATATGTATATACATATGACAGCAACACTCATCACTCACAACAGTGACAAAACAATTACATTGACAATCATGTTACGTTATTTTCAAAATGTTTCCTTTTCTTTTTCATTACTTCTTTAACTGAGTACTTCTCCGCTCCGCTGTGCGCCGTGCTGTTTCTTTGAAGGACAGGTGATTGGCAGGATGACGCCGGACCTCGTCCTGTATCCAAACAGTGCCATCTTTCGCCTTACGGCTGGTGCAGCTGTGTTGTTCTTATATGTGAATGGACGTTTCTTGCGGGGAGAGCTTCTGTTGTCTTTCTCCAATCTGAGTTCACCTCTGTTATAGCACGTCTTTATTTGTAAACAGCTGTGTCAGATCGAGGCGAGTGTAAACGTGACTGAGAGAATAAAACTGAATAAAAAATGCTAACCTTTACAAGTACCATACATTTACAGCGGCTGTTACAGACTCAGATCAAATGTATGCTTTTATTGTATAATAGTAACAATAACAACAGCTCACTACTCAAAACATTTATTTTGGGAAACATTAAGACACAAACCCAGGATCTTCTGAATAGGAGTCGACAGCTCTAATCGCTGTACTACCAAAGAAATCAGGATGACAAGCAACACTAACCTGATTTCTTTTTCTTCAGTTATAGTCTTAGAAAAAAAGCACATTTGTACTGTTATCTTTTGTGAAAGTGCTTATTTGATATTTGGACTTCAGTCTTCACACATTATACACTTCATGTATACATTTTGTTGTTAGTACTAAAACATGGAAAACATTTGTCTTTTAGGTATGTGTTCAACATTTCCTGTTATCCTGCACTTACACAGATCTTTGTTGAAACGGAACACACGTGAAATGCATGTGTTCCGAATAACGATATATTTTTTTAGCCTAGGTACCTGACTCACTGATAAACAAGGCTTAATTTAGGAGAGATGTTTGCAGTTTCTCCGGCGGTAGGGGATGGTATAGCAGGCTGCTTGCGATTATCAACACATTTACAAAACAAAAGTCGCTGAATGGAGACGTGCAAGTGGATTTCAGGTGGGCCGGATTTACGAGTTTTCTCGTAAGCTTTGGTAATTCTGATGTTAAAATGAGGACAACTTAATTCAGGGTCTTGAGACAGAAGCTGGTAACTTTGATTAAAGCTTTCCTATGCCTCATCAGTTCATTGTATGGGTTTAGGGGTGGGTTTACAGATACTGCAACAGATAGTGGCTGTGTCTAGTCTAGCATAGTCTATTCTCTACTGCCTGCAGTTACCACACACCTCCATTGAGTTATCTGCTGAGGTATTTTTGAATGGCAGTAATATGCTCCAGGGTTGACACACATGATATTATCCAGGTTGTGTTTGCCAAAACTTTACTTTAGATAATAATCCTTTGTGGCAATTTTAAAGTGTCTTCCTAATGTGCTTTAAGAAAAGAACAAATGAAAAGGTCCTAAATATACAGCATAGGACTTTCATAGTACCCTTGAGGAAGCATAGTTCAAGTCTATTGGTTGCTCTCATACACAAAATCAAGTCAATAATAGTGGTCAAGGTGGAGTAGAACTGAAAAGAATGCTCTGCATAAATGTACAACTGTATAAAACATTATATTTCATGTTTAAATGGTAAAATAGTCAATGTAACTACTAGGAACTCTAACCCTAATGTTTCTACTTACTGCTCATAAATCCTGTACAAACCTTCAAGCACCTGTCTGTGTTTTAAAAATGTGTGTATAGAATTATAATACCCTGCTTTAATAAAGCTTCTATTACAAGATGTATTCCTTCTTTTGCTTCAGATTTTAGAAGATACTTGGGAACACAAGAATAGGTTTTAGAAGAGTCCATTGTGATGTGTTCAAGGACCACTCTCTCCGCAGATAAAAATGAATCCCTTTGAATATGAATATCATCTTGGCCTCTACTATATCTTCACTTTTACAAGTAGGATATGCCTTGGCCAATATTACTTTGTCACATATAACATTGGTTTGAGCAAATTTCAGTTTATCAGTTTCTGTTCTTTAATCTGGCTATGAAAATGAACAGGTTCTCAAAAACATTTCTCAAAAACTCCACTCCACTCTACACCTTGCTTTTTAACAGGCTCTTGAACTTTAATTTCCAAATAATCAATAAATTTGAAAATAACAAAATCCTACTACTTGGTTAGTGGATCTATCAAATACTGCCCTTAACATTTCCCAGTATTCATTGGGTTCATCTTTTAACTTTTGTAAATAGTCTCTTATTTAACTCCAGTTGAATATATCTCCTTCAGTTTTTCTGACAGTTTAGTAAACCCATCAGTGCTATACAGCTCCCCCAATTTTGTGTGTGTTAGCAATTCAAGTTCAAGTTTTGCCTTTAATTAATTTCACACACTTGATTCAGGTACTTGTTAATAACCCCCAGTGTTGACTGATGTGAAAGTATTACTACATACAATGCATCCGGAAAGTATTCACAGTGCATCACTTTTTCCACATTTTGTTATGTTACAGCCTTATTCCAAAATGGATTAAATTCATTTTTTTCCTCAAAATTCTACACACAACACCCCATAATGACAATGTGAAAAATGTTTACTTGAGGTTTTTGCAAAGTTATTAAAAATAAAAAACTGAGACAGCACATGTACATAAGTATTCACAGCCTTTGCCATGAAGCTCAAAAATTGAGCTCAGGTGCATCCTGTTTCCCCTGATCATCCTTGAGATGTTTCTGCAGCTTAATTGGAGTCCACCTATGGTAAATTCAGTTGATTGGACATGATTTGGAAAGGCACACACCTGTCTATATAAGGTCCCACAGTTGACAGTTCATGTCAGAGCACAAACCAAGCATGAAGTCAAAGGAATTGTCTGTAGACCTCCGAGACAGGATTGTCTCAAGGCACAAATCTGGGGAAGGTTACAGAAGATTTTCTGCTGCTTTGAAGGTCCCAATGAGCACAGTGGCCTCCATCATCCATATGTGGAAGAAGTTCGAAACCACCAGGATTCTTCCTAGAGCTGGTCGGCCATCTAAACTGAACGATCGGGGGAGAAGGGCCTTAGTCAGGGAGGTGACCAAGAACCTGATGGTCACTCTGTCAGAGCTCCAGAGGTCCTCTGTGGAGAGAGGAGAACCTTCCAGAAGGACAACCATCTCTGCAGCAATCCACCAATCAGGCCTGTATGGTAGAGTGGCCAGACGGAAGCCACTCCTTAGTAAAAGGCACATGGCAGCCCACCTGGAGATTGCCAAAAGGCACCTGAAGGACTCTCACACCATGAGAAACAAAATTCTCTGGTCTGATGAGACAAAGATTGAACTCTTTGGTGTGAATGCCAGGCGTCACGTTTGGATGAAACCAGGCACCACTCATTACCAAGCCAATACCATCCCTACAGTGAAGCATGATGGTGGCAGCATCATGCTGTTGGGATGGTTTTCAGCGGCAGGAACTGGGAGACTAGTCAGGATAAAGGGAAAGATGACTGCAGCAATGTACAGAGACATCCTGGATGAAAACCTGCTCCAGAACGCTCTTGACCTCAGACTGGGGCGACGGTTCATCTTTCAGCAGGACAACGACCCAAAGCACACAGCCAAGATATCAAAGGAGTGGCTTCAGGACAACTATGCGAGTGTCCTTGAGTAGCCCAGCCAGAGCCCAGACTTGAATCCGATTGAACATCTCTGGAGAGATCTTAAAATGGCTGTGCACCGACACTTCCCATCCAACCTCATGGAGCTTGAGAGGTGCTGCAAAGAGGAATGGGTGAAACTGGCCAAGGATAGGTGTGCCAAGCTTGTGGCATCATATTCAAAAAGACCTGAGGCTGTAATTGCTGCCAAAGGTGCATCGACAAAGTATTGAGCAAAGGCTGTGAATACTTATGTACATGTGATTTCTCAGTTTTTTTATTTTTAATAAATTTGCAAAACCTCAAGTAAACTTTTTTTCACGTTGTCATTATGGGGTGTTGTGTGTAGAATTCTGAGGAAAAAACTGAATTGAATCCATTTTGGAATAAGGCTGTAACATAACAAAATGTGGAAAAAGTGATGCGCTGTGAATACTTTCCAGATGCACTGCATAATTCCTTTAAAAATTCAGTTATATTATTCTTTGGATTACCAGAGCTTTTTTAATATCATTGAGGTCTAAAAGACTGTGCATCCCAACCACTTCAACTTTGTCAGCATTATCTACTTTCACAGTAGGGAATCCTCATCTATAGGTAGTAGGCCTCTTAATCTCTTTGATTGCCTAAGTTCTATTTTCCTTTCCTTTCTAAATCTTGATATCTTGTAGTTGATGTGACTTAGCTATCTGCAGATTTATTCTGACTGATGGAAGGCTGTGGACAGAAATCCCCATCTGTCATCCTCTTGGTTATATTTTGAATGGCAATTTAATGTTGAGACTGAAGGATTATCATGGATTTAAGTGGAAAGAGAATTTGAATGTAGAACCACCACAAATTTTAGATTGGAGTGCTGCCATGAGTGATTGTGTTCCTGTTCTATATTTTTTTTTTTTCATGATTTTCAGTTTCTTTCATTTGATTTTCCAATTTACTCTCCATAATTGACATTTAATGTCAGTCATCAAATGTATTTCTCCAGACATTGTACAGTTTTTCTTTTTTTGTCGAATCCTTTTGTTTCTTTGGATAATATATCTTTTAAATGAATCCTTTGCTCCCAACTAAAACTCCCTTCCACTGTTCACTATTTCAACTCTGCTGTCATTTCATACAATTTCTCATTACATTTATTAATATCTGATCATTATTTGCGGTGCAACTGTTCTGTAGGTTTTGGTTTATCAGTGCCTGAAACTCAATTTGAACTATAATTTATATATGGTTCATATTTAATTATTTAATGCCAGTGTAGTAAGGAGAACCATTCTTTATGTTATCAAAGCCCCCTTGATTTTATTCTTAATTAATAATCCATCCATTTTCCAACCTGCTGAATCCGAACACAGGGTCACGGGGATCTGCTGGAGCCAATCCCAGCCAACACAGGGCACAAGGCAGGAACCAATCCTGGGCAGGGTGCCAACCCACCACAGTTAATTAATAATGATTTGTAAAAATTTGTATGAAAGAAAATACCTCCTGTCAGTTTAGTTTCAGGTCTGTCTGATAGTGCCCTATAGACATAAATGTGAGAAGGAGCCTATTTTAAATGGCATGCCCACCTTAGCTGTCAATTCTCACAATGTAGTCCCATTTCCTTCACTGTTGTAAAAAAAAAAAATCAGAGCAGTCTGCTCCCACTCCTGGCAACATAAATGGTAGAAGAAAAATAAGTCAGATTATTAATAAATGAGATGCTTACTTTGCCTGCTTCAGCACTTCCGAACAATCTCATGAAATTTACCAGATATTTAATAGAAAAACCGAATTTGAGTAGCCATTCATGTCGGGGTAAGCTGAATACATATATCTTGTATTCCAGTGCTTTTAAACAATGGATATTGTTTAAAATCTTATCAGTAAAAAACATAACCATAGGAAAGAATCTTCCTGTTTTTTTTACAATTCTTGCAAACTAAAATACAAAGTTGGGAGCTCATTGGTTATACAAAATAAAATAAATAGAATTTATATTTAACCTCTAAAACCATGTGACCAAACCCCAAGAAATCATGGTTTGGAGGTCATTTCAGATTCCAAGGTGCCTGTGGAAATAAAATTAACTGTCAAAACCTGACATTTTTTGAAAATAAATCTTTATTGTGGTATCTGAAAACCCTTTTCTAGTTGTTTAGATTTTCCAGGAAGGCTGTGGTAACACCATGTTGTGGGATAGTTGAGGGCCTGAAATATGGTGACTGGGTGTTGGTTTACCCAAAAAATGACTTCAATGGAAGGAGCAGGTACAATGCAGCATGGGATGTCAATGAGGGATGCTGAATCCCTGCACGGGTGCTACATGGAGTGTCAGCCTGAAAGCTGCATTGGACTTCTCTGTGGGAGGAGGTGGCAGATGAGAGTGCATGAATGCGAGAGGCATTTTAGACTGTGCACACATCTGTGAGAGTTATTGACACCCTGTTGGCGCTCTGTGACCTGTTGTAGGAGAGGGAACGGTGAGATGCCAGTTAGTAAGAAGCCATGCAAGGGTCCTGAGAGAATACAGGGAGAAAATTTACCTGAGTGGGATTCAGGAGAAATCACTGGACTGTAGATCCAGTCTGCATGTATGAGTGGATGGAAACTGGAGCTGTGCTTAGGAGATTGAACCTGAGAGAAGAAACTGAGAAAGACAGATGCTACAGGTGCTATTGGGAATCACATCTGTTTGTATTCCTCTGACAGTCCCTGGAGCAGAAAAATGGCACGGCAGTGCCTGCAGGTTGAAGTCTTCTGAAAGTCAGAGATTAAAGGCAGTGTGGTGTCATAAGCTTGTCCTAATGTACTGTATGGAGGAGTTTAGTAGAGTCTCTTTGCCTTGAGCAATTTGGAGGTGGATAAAGAGAGCAAACACCTAATTATGTATTTTTATTCATTTATAATTTCACTTTACTTTTTGATTGAGTCAATACACAAGGACTGATTTTATTACATATTTATTTGCATAGAAAAACACTGTGAATCTGCACACATATAATAAACAACTTTTGTATTCTTTCTATCGGTCTCTTTATCCTCCCACTCAGTTATGCCTAAAGGTGCCTGTAGTTCAAGCTATGCGCAAGGTACCACTGAATGGGGCATCACAAAGGCCAAACCCAACTGAAAAACCTTGCCTGAAGCAATACTTAAATGCATTTAATTAAACAAGACCTCATTCTTGAATTTATGAATTCAAACCAAAAATAAAAAACGAATAACAATAATAAATAAATAAGTATGTAATGGAATACATTAAGGCAAATATCCTCAGCCTACTGGACCTGCTCCAATTTGTTTAAATTTTAAATCATTCTATTGAAGACAGTATATCCTCTGATATTCAACCCTTCCTTTCTCATCTAGACAAAATGGCCACTAATGTAAGAATTACTTTCATTACCTTTAGCTCACATCAACACACACTGTGAAACTGAGTGAACTGCAGTTGAATTTTTAGGTTTCTGACAGGATCATTAAGATTGGTAACAACACATACAACATCATTACATTGAGCACTGAGGCACTGCAGGGATGTGTGCTCTCACCACTGTTGTAACACTCTTGACTCAAAATTGTATGGCCAAGTTCAGTTCAATCCATATCATCATATTTTGTGTTGTCAAAATTGTGGTGAGCTTCATAAGCAACAATGATGAGCTTTTATACGGAGAGGAAACAAAACAGCTTGCAGTCTGTTATATTGACAACAAACTATCTCTTAACATAGCAATAACAAGAAATGGTGATAACAATAGCTTCTTTTTCCATGATGTCAAGCTCCTTAACACCTTGCTTCTATGTGACCTGCTGTCCTACCTTTACACCAACCAGTCTGTCCACAGTAACATTTGTTGGACTATCTGTATTATCAAATATGAACATAAGCACTTTAATATACTACTAGCTATGCTACCTGTCTAAGACGAGGTGAAATTTAATTAATCAATGTAGACCTCAATATTATCGTTTGCAGTGCTCCATCTATTGGAATGTAGTTTGTAATGCATGTAATAACGAAATACATTGCATTTGTGATTTCAAAAGATTGTGCAACACAAATGTTTATAGTATTAAAATGCATTACTACAAATGTTTCTGATGCACAATCTGTTGGAAAGACAAATGCAATGCATATGTCACTGTTATATGCCATTTGGTATTGGAATTGTTAAAGCAGTGTTAATGTTTATGATGGTTCATCCGTAAGAATGAAAATGCAATGCATTTTAGTACTACAAATGTTTGTGATGTAACATCTTTTGGAATGACAGAGGTATAGGATCCAGATGGACACACAGATACAGAGACATACAGGCACTTACCCTTTTATTAAGGCAGATTTCATTAAGGCCAAGATCTGCAAATGCTGCTGCTCAGCGGTGACACTGATTTAGTTGTCTTCACTTGCACATTACTTACGTGCTGCTCTCTGTCTGGTGGTAATTTTGGCTAATGTTTTGCTAATATGCAACTTATGCATCAGTTACCAGAATGTAAACAATAATGCTACATGCCGGTATAGTCTTGTATACTCTGCCAGGATCTGAATTATATTTAAACGGCAATGTTTATTGCACAATATTGTAGTGTACAGTGATGCACCTTGTCTCATAGTTTTTTAATTGCAATGTTTTCCACTACGGGCAGCACGGTGGCACAGTGGGTAGTGCTGCTGCCTCGCAGTTAGGCGACCTGGGTTCGCTTCGCTGGTCCTCCCTACGTGGAGTTTGCATGTTCTACCCGTTTCTGTGTGGGTTTCCTCTGGGTACTCCAGTTTCCTTCCACAGTCCAAAGACATGCAGTTTAGGTGCATTGGTGATTCTAAATTGGCCCTAGTGTGGTGGGGGTGTGTGTGTGCCCTGCCCGGGGTTTGTTTCCTGCCTTGTGCCCTGTGTTGGCTGGAATTGGCTCCAGCAGATCCCTGTGACCCTGTAGTTAGGAAATAGCGGGATGGATGTTTTTCCACTTCATGTTGTCTAAGCATATGTATGGTACCATGGTCCTTGAGACATGCTATTTTATCCAACTGTGCACTTGTATATGGTTACATTAGCAATAAAATATGACCTGAATTGACAAAGGATTTAACAGACATCATTATACTATAGATGATATCTTTACACTTCATGGTTTCCCAATATTTATTGTTTGACAGGCAGGGTCATATTTATGCAGATTAGTTTCTAAACATGATCATAAATTGAATGGGCATATAGAATCAAGTAAGATTCAAGATGGTACTCATGCTGCTATGTTATTGAATTCCAGGACTCTTGCTATAATCTGTTGTGATACTTTAAATTCTTGTGGGTTCGCTTCCTGGGTCCTCCCTGCATGGAGAGCACTTTGAGTAGTGAGAAAAGTGCTATATGAATGTAAACAATGATTATTATCATTAGTAGTCGTAGTAGTAGTAGTAGTAGTAGTGCAAATTGAGCTATTCTTTTAAATGTATATTTAATTCAGTTGAATTCAGTCCATTCTTATATATCAATCTTCTCAAAAGCTGGGCTTGGAGTGCTTAAAAAGATATACAAAAATAAAACAGTGACAGAAAAGTATATAACAAGTAAAATCTATATAGATTAGCACTCTGTTGAAATTAACAGAAATGAAGACATATTCTTTAAACATTGCTTACTCGTAATAGAAATCATGCTAGCAGAAAGGTTCAGCTAATACAAGAGCCAGCCATTTGCCAAACGAGACACAGAAAGCAACAACTACACTTAAAACCATTCTCAGTGAATATGCATTTTCTGTGAGTGATGGTCCTCTGGATCAAGTACAATCAGAGTTCAGATGACCTAAACCAATTACCCGTTTTTCCCCTTCCAGGTATTGGCTGGTACCTTTGCTTTTAGGTTGGTGTTTACTACTGAAGTACAATATGATGGTCTAATGTTTCATAGCCAGTAATAGCAGATTGGTCAGTGTAACAGATGGATACACACCACCAGTTTTGTTGATGACCAATGTTCATAATGAAGATAAAGCAATGAGTGCCCTAAATTAAAAACTGTCAAACATTTGGAGATTATGATTAGTGTCTTTTGGATATGAATGGAGACTAATGGTCTCATTAAAACGGTTGCAGGTAGAAACAAAATAGTATGAAGAATTATTCAAGTTTAAGAGTTAAAAAAGGAGAATTGGTATATCTGCTATTTTCAAATTGGCAACGTGCATAGAAAATGAACTTTGATTTTTAATTAATCAAGGTTTTATGAAGGAAATATCTCTTAAGAACACATTTTCACTTAGATATAATACTGTATATTTTGCTTATTTTTATGCTTTGTTGTTTGCTTCATCTTTATACATAATTCATGTTGTTAAGAACTGTGACATTCTTGTCTATTTTTTAAACAATGTTTAATTATGCATGTCTGTCCTATCAAAATAAGTAACCTTTAAAAAATTTATATGATTAGTTTAAGCAACTGAATGGTTTGACCTTGTCGTACATTTTTCTCAAGGACTTATTTATTGAACCTCATATTATGTTCTATGACATTTCTGATGTGAATTTTTACAAAAGGGCAAAAGCGCAAATTGAACTTGTCATATTTTCTACTATCAGGTTAAACATTACACATTATTAACTGCTAAATCATCCAGACATGTTTCTTATAATGGTTAGACAAGTGCTAGATTTGTTTGGCTGAGCGGAATGATTTTGGAGTGAATCTGTAGCTCAATACTGATTTCTGCAGTGTTACTTTGATTAACCTATAACATTATTTGCTTTAATGTTTGATGCTCCAGCAGGTCATATACGGGTCACTTCATAGGAGACTAAACAAGATTGGAGAATTAAGAATGTGTTGAATAAACAGACATGTGTCTGTAAGAGGGGAATAAAGAGCAAGAGATGGATTGAAGTCAGTTAATCCAGCATCTGAAGGACATATGTATTTTTTTAGATTCTTCAAAACCCTTAAGGCACGAATAAGCAAATGAGGTAGAAATTTATGAGGCAAAAGATACAGAAATAGATGTCTGGCTAGGCACTCTGAAAGATATACCTGCAGAGGAGTACGCACGCTGCACTACTGTACATCAAGCTTTACTGTAGAATTTCAAACCTTGCACATATTTCCTTTGCATCGACTTATAACATCCATGAGTGACATATAAGTATCTTGTTTATTCATGTGAAAGGAATTAGAATAAATAATGTTTAAATACTACAAGGTTTCAAACTAAAAGAAGTTAGAGTTCCGAGTACAAAATTGGCTCAGACACAAAAAGCAGAGAGTTACGGTGCGAGGAACCCTATCAAAATTGGCTGACATTAAGAGTAGTCTTCCACAGGTGTCAGTGTTAGGGTCACTGATATTTTTATTATACAGTATATATAAATGATTTGGATGGGAATATAAGTAACAAGCTGGTTCAGTTTGTAGATGATGCCAAGCTAGGGGGATTGGCAGATAATTTAGAATCTGCTGAATCATTATAGAGGGACTTGGACAGGAAGCAGGTTTGGGCAGCTTTGTGGTAGATGAAATTTAATGTAACTAAATGTGAAGTATTACATGTAGGAAATAAAAATGTTAGGTGTGAATATACAATGGGAGCCCAGTAAATTGAAAATACAGCGTATGAGAAGGATTTAGAAGTCATCATGGACTTGACACTATCAACTGCTGGACAGTGTTCAGAAGCCATTAAGTAGGCTAACAGAATGTTAGGCTATAAAGCATGATGTGCTGTATACAAGTCCAAGGAGGTTATGCTCAAGCTTTATAATGAACTGGCGAGGTCTCATCTGGAGTATTGTGTATAGATTTGGTCTCCAGGCTACAAAAAAGACATAGCAGTGCTAGAAAAAGTTCAGAGTAGAGCGTCTAGGCTAATTCCATGACTACAGGGGATTAATTATGAGGAATGATTACAAGAACTGAACGTTTTCAGTTGAAGCAAAAGAAGATTAAGAGGAGACACGATTGAAATGTTTAAAATTATGAAGGGAACTATTAAAGTGGATTGAGACTGTTATTTTAAAATGAGTTCATCAAGAACAAGGGGACACAGTTGGAAGCTTTGCACAAACAAAGTTTTCTGTACATAAATAAGCACAGGCACATGGAATAGGCAGTATGACTTTTGGGAACTTCAAAACTAGACTTGATGTTATTTTTGAAGAACTACATGGATAGAACTGGTGAGTTTTATTGAGCTGAATGGCCTGTTCTAGTCTAGACTGTTCTAATGTTCTAAAAAAAAAGCTAATTTTCTTCTGCAGCAGTTGTTGAAGACCAAAAAGCAAATTTAGCATAACATGGTGTAATCTCAAAAAGTGATTTTAATAAGATTTACAGTATCACTCAGTATTGAATTTTATAATTATTATTATTTGTATTTAAATTATTAAAAGCAAGTAACATTCCATACAATTAAGTCAAACTTGGCAAAATTAAATTCAATTCATCCCCCACCCAAGAGAAAAAGAGGAAGGTCAACAGCCAGAGCAAAACTTTAAGAGGTGGGCTAGGACTTTGTAATTAATGAAATTACAAATTTAACAAGTTTAATGAACATATATAAAAAGGATAATGTAATTAATCATTCAAACTTTAGTAAAAGAAAATTTAATTTAACTAGAAAGAAAAATAACTGTATAATTTCAGAATTAAACACTAAAACGAGACAGTAGCCTGTACAATTAAAACAATGAAGAAGTAAGTAAAATCAGAAAGGTTTTTACGGACATGTGGATAACAAGACACTCTTTAAAAAGAATTTAGTTAGCAATATTGAAAGTGAAAAATCTTAGATTGTTAAAATGTTAATAAAAAGAGAAATGTGCAATAATCTTTTTTTTATTAAAATCTGTAAAATGAATCTATATTCAGATTATGCTTATGTTGAAAGAAAGCATTTACTTAACCACAGAGTGGTGCGCTGGGTAAATTGTTTGTTTTCTGACCTTTGCCTGGTGTTCAATGAAACTCATCTCTGAAGCAAGTGGAGTTCAGAAAATACTATAGAGAAAAAAAAAACAGCATGAAAAACATGGAGGGGTGTCTAGGTGTTTACAGCACCTGGCGAAGTCAGTGGCATACTATAGGCTTCACAATGAATGATTTTGATTATTGCCATTTAAAATTGTTTGCACGCATACAGTGACTTAATCAAAATGAAAGCGAAATTGGGACACAGTCCGTACACAAAAAAACTTAAACAAAATCACTTGTGATTGCTCAAACACATTCAACACAATCCAAAAAAAAATGATAAGAAAAATTGAAAAAACGAGATGCCCATTAAATGCTGCATGCTGGAGGTAGCGATCAATGAACAACAAGCTGGACTAAAATAAACTGCAGAAATAAAATACAGGTGGCCTTAATATTTATTTTTCTTTAAACGTTTGTTTTAGACATCCTGTGCAAAGCCAGCAGACACCTAAGATGCAAAGTGTGTGTTAACTGTGAGTTGACTATTTTAGCTGAATGAGCATTGCTGTTAGGAAAATCAGTAATATCGTATCGTGAAAAAATCTTTAAACATGGAAAGTTTACATATCCTTGAAGAAAAAATGCAAGGTAATTTGTTAAACATTAGATCTAACAAAGAAATTGGGAAACGAGGTCTTATGTGAGTCACTAACTGCAGAAAATGTTTCATTAAAAATGTAGATGTAAATGTTAGCTCATTTTTTTTTCCCCCAAGGGGTCACCATGGAAATAGTTTGAAAAGCACTGCACAGTATTTATCTTTTGAAAGTTACAATGTATGTAGAATATTATAGTCCTTTATGTTGGAAGCAGGTTTGTTGTAAGACGGGGATTTTTTAATTGTTTAAACTTTTGGCGGTTTTACCTCACAATTTAACTTGTGCTGCCGGCTTAATAATTGAACTGCAATCAGGAGGCACCAACAGCAAGATGACTAGAACATAAAGGGGAACAGGTTAATGCTAAAGGCGTATTTCTTGTTGTTTGGTGTTTTTGATTCATTTGAAGAGTGATCGATGGTCAGAGAGGAAATAGAACAGAAGGAAATGGCTGCATACAACAACGTAGTTGGGATTTTCAAGATCAGGATCAAAAAAGCTGAGAGATTCTGTGTAGTGAATGTAAGGTTACCAGAGTTGGAAGTATGAGTCTTGAGCGCAGCAGAAGCTGTGGAAATCATTGTGGGATAGCCTATATCCAGGTACAAGATCAGGGATGTGGTGGGTTCCGTCTACGATAGAGCATCAGGTCATAGGCATGACACCCAGGGAGTTGCAGGTGGTCACAAATTGGATCCATTAGTTAGATTAGGGGTATGGCAAGCTACAACCTTTACCTCTCCTTGTTTTGGATTTTAAATTATTTATTTGGATTTACAATTTCAAGCACACTTTGACACTGATTTTATTTTACCTGTTCTTTTGTTTTGACAGAAGCACTGTGTGATATTTTTTCCCATCTCTAAGTGAGCTTGTTTTTCCAAGGGGGACCCCCGATTGTGTTCAATGCACCAAGGAGATAATTCACAATTGCTGCTAGAGGTTCATCAATGAATTTAAAAAAAGTTAAACTGGGTCACAGGGCCATAAAGGTTGAGAAACACTCGTGTAAGGAAGGCGGTGTGGTCCAGATTGCATAAGAATTATCCACATAGGGAAGTGCTGATCAATACAATCCTGAAAGTGCCCTCCAAGAGTGAGAAACCACATGAAACCCTGTGAAATAATAATAATAATAATAATAATAATAATAATAAAAAAATATTTGTTACTACAGCTGACTTTGACAATTTCTAGTTCATTATTACCCTGGCCTTCAGCCGTAAGTATGAATCATCTCAACTCAGCCAACCGAATATCGGCGCATGACTGTATTCCCTACATTGGGCCTATATTTGGTTTGACATATGCATTTGTTATCAGTAGAAACTCAAACCGATATGACAGTAATGAATCAAACCGATATGACAGTAATGAATTGAGTGTTAACAATGTGTGTGCTAAACAATTCTAGTAGCTTCAAAATGCTAAACTTCATTCACATTCATTGCCTACAGGACTGACAATAAGCCAAATTTTTGCAGAGTATGCATAATGCCATCTATTTACTTACTATTATTATTTGATACCATTGATCACAATATTCTTATAAAACTCCTTAGTCAGGGGGTGGGCCTCTCTGGTAGTGTTTTAAATTGGTTTGAGTCTTACTTAGGAGGTTGAAAATTCTTTGTTATTTGTGGTAATTATACTTTGAAGACACATGATATTCTATATGGTGTTCCACAAGGATCTATCTTGGGTCCACTGCTCTTTTCGATCTACATGCTTCCATTAAGTCAGATTATCTCAAGGCATAACTTGACCTTCCACAGCTATGCTGACGACACATAACTGTATTTATCAATAGTGCAATGATGAACAGCGTCAGATCGGGTGTGAATATACAGTATACTGCTGCTGTTATAAGAGAGAGTGAACATGACTGAGAGAATAAAACTAAAAAAAAAGCTAACTTTTACAAATACCAGAAATTTACAGCTGATCTGACACTGTTCGTTTTCAAGTAATATTGCATTAGTGTGACAATGTTTTCTGATTGGTATTATTCAGGTCATAAAATGGTTTCTTCAAAATGTCACATATATTTATCTATTTCTTTTTTGCCCTGTGCTGTGTTGACATTATGCACCAGAAGACGTGAGCTTATTTAGTGCGAGCAGGAACACACAGGTGGCTGGTTGCTTGTGCTATAACACGCTTGACTTGGTGGCGATCAATGCACATGTACCATACAAGGCATGCAGGGGGGCCACTGAGAAAAGAAGAGTGTTCTTGGCTCACCTTGCAGAGGAACTTCTTTGTTGCTTCTTACAAGAAAAGGCAATGGATAAAGCAAAAGTCGATGCAAGATCAGCAAGTTTCTGTTCCAAGACCGCCACTTCCCCAAAGAATGCAAACTCAGTCAGTCAGTGTCAGGCGCCCCTTCAGTGTAATAAGAACCACAGCATAGAGAGAAGTGTGTGCATTGCAACAGGTACACATGTCTTTAATGTAGGAAGGACAGTCCTTGGCTGTATGGGAACTGTTAACATTTGAATCTGATGATTGCATATAGCGCGGAACTGACCTATCTGTACTATTCTTGTCCTGGAGTACAAAAGAAACACCACCATGCACCAAAATGTGGAGATTGGACAAGATCGCAGTCACTGATTACAACCACAAGAAGGCATGCAAACGAATATGAATAATATTGCATCCGTGCCGCGCTTTCCAAAATGTACTATAAAGGTCATATAATGAGTTATTCCAAATATCATACATACCTATGTTTCTGTTTTTTTGTCAGTGCGGCTTTGTCATCATGGGCCATAAGGTTCATAACATGAGCAGGAACACTCAATAAAACTGAATAAAACAAATTCAAGTGACGGTGAGATAGGAAGAAGGCAGATTCACTAGTGTTTGTGTGTCAGCTTTTATCCCTCCAGATCAGAGAATTTCCAGTTCCATTGTCTCAAAACACCACTCACATCTACAGTTATTCCCAGTTTCAGATAAAAAGTCCCCACATCAGATTTGGGGCGGGAGGTGGGTGTTGTATCGTGATCGTGACTGAGAGAATAAAAGTAAAAAAAACGTTAACTTTTACACGTACTATAAATTTAAACCGGCTATTACAGACACAAATCAAATGTATGTTTTTATTGCATAATATTAACAACTAGCAAAATACCCGCGCTTCGCAGCGGAGAAGTAGTGTGTTAAAGAAGCAATGAAAAAGAAAAGGAAACATTTTGAAAATAACGTAACATGATTGTCAATGTAATTGTTTTGTCACTGTTGTGAGTGATGAGTGTTGCTGTCATATATATATATATATATATATATATATATACTATATATATATATATTTACAGTATATATACATTTGCACACACACACATAAACATATATATATACATATATACATATACACATATATACACATACACATATATACATACATATATCTACATATATACACATACATATACATACACACATACATATACATACACACACATATATACACACAAATACATATATATATACATACACACACACATATATAAACATATATATACATATACATACATATCTACATATATACACACACAGCTATTTCAGATCAGTGCAATACGCTGCTTGTTAAAACGGATAACTCCGCTCTTACGTGCAAGTCTGCGTGGATATTATGAACTATCGTATTTGTTTAAGTTCTATTTAAATTTTAAATAGAAGGAATTTTTATTTAGTCGAAATATCTTTGGTAGGAATGGTAAAAACAGACAGGAATATTATTCCTGAATAAATCAACTCAAACCTTAAACAACTTATAATATTTTGCTCTCCATAAAAATATATCCTGTCTAAATTATACAAGTTAGAAATAAAGTAAACGTAAAAGAACAAACATTCAAATTTCTTTACTCTTATGTAATTTTATATAAAAAATAAACTTAGATTTTAAATATCCCAAAAGATTTTGCTCTCCATAAAAATATATCCTGTCAAAATTATACAAATTCAAATATGAACATGCTGCATAACAAAACCTGGAAATATAAATAAAATGTGTTCCTTTCAGCAATAACAAATCAAATCATTCAGTTGTCTTTGCTCATATGTCATTTTAGAGCTGGACGCCTGTCATTTTTTTTTGGCAACAGGTTCGTTTATGTTTGGTGTGAGGTTCTGTGTTGTGGAGATTCTCAGGATGGATTGCAGGTGCTCATCAGTGAGGCGACTCCTGTGTGCTGTTTTGTTAGTCTTTATCACTGAGAAGAGCTTCTTACACAGATATGTGCTACCAAACATGCACAAGGTTTGAGCCGCATGTAGACGGACTTTTTTTGTTCTTCAAAGTCACCAAAGCACCGTGCAAACTCAGTGCGCTCAGTTTATCAGCAAAGTGCGTATTTTAGGAACACCGTAGTGACGACTTGGTTCAACATTACTTGGCAACAGGGAAAGTGGGGCAAGTTGCACTAATGCATTTGTGTCTCCCATAAAAGCAGCTTCACTTGAAATCACTTTGTGATTTGCACGGGTAAAAACGTCCGCTGAAGTGTCAGATCCTTATTTAATTCTTCTGCTTTCTGTATCTTCTGCATTCCATTCAGGTCTTTCAGGTTACCGTGATGTTTTGTCTCATAGTGCCGTCTTAGATTAAATTCTGTAATTACAGCCACATTAGCTCCACAAATGAGACACACGGGTTCAGTAAACATATACTCAGCCTCCCATCGGTTTTTAAAGGCTCTATTTTCAGAATCAACTTTTCTCTTCAGCATCGTGTGAGATAGCTTCGCAATAACTTGCAACATCATAAGCTAGACTTGATTAACGCGGTAAGTGTTCGGCCAAGGCAGCTGAAGCGCTGCATTATGGGATCTGTAGTTTATTGTGTTACCAGCGCTTCATATACCCGGGCCATTAATAACAATAATACAGTATATAAAATGATCGCGCGGGCCGGATATAATTTCATGCCCGCGGCCCTTGAGTTTGACACATATGAACTAAATAGAACTTGAAAAGATATATTTTTTCAAATGTGATCGCGCAATTCAGATAGAGTTGACGCGCACTACAGCCTGCATGCCTCAATAAGTCATCCTCCCCATGCTCTTACTTTTTTACCGTTCATCTAATGAATACACTGAGTATGGCTTTACCAAAACAATCATTGATGGCGAATAAAGTATCCATTAATCGAGTATGTAGATCGGAATATATATATACATATATATATATATACCCGCGAATCGCAGCGGAAAAGTAGTGTGTTAAAAAAGCTATGAAAAAGAAAAGGGAACATTTTAAAAATAACGTAACATGACTGTCAATATACAGTATTTGTTTTGTGAGTGTTACTGAGTGTTGCTGTCATCAAGGATTTGATTATCATTATTTCTTTCAATCAGGTTCGTATTTGTAGGATGTGTTGTGTTCAAGTTACATTCCGTGTTTGTCAATCGTTGTAAAGATGACAGGTTTCATTCATCGATTCGTTTCTTACTGCATCAATAAACAGCTCGTCTTCTTCTTTATCTGAGATCCGACACACTGCATGCACGGGTTTTTTTTTTACACTGTCTTCCTTTAGCGGGACATTGACTTTTTCCACCGTGTGTTTTGTTTCCGCAGTAGCTGGATTTATGAATATGCTTGTATGTATCAGATGCTTCATATTTTTTGCTGCCTTTTCAATTGTGTAATTCGGTTTTGTTCAGTGCTCTTTGGAACTGTTGCTATTTGGCTGTGCACTGCGTCAGTTCACGTGAGCCGCTCGGTGTACATGCATCGAAGGTTCCCAGCTGTGCTGGTGCCATCTCGTGCTATGTCCATGGCTGTATTTAATGTTACCTTAGTCCTGGCACTTAAAACTTTCTCTCGCAGTTTCGCTGAGTTTGTGCCAACACCACCCTGACCATCTCATCTTCCTCTGCATAAGCACAGTCGTTCACCCGTGAATATTTAGTGGGAGTTTGCTATTGGATTGCCGCTGACGGACGGCCTTATATGGGCAGGCACTAAATTACAAACGCCAGCGGCAGCCTGTCTATGAACTTAATTTAAAGTGTAGGTTTACATCGTGCTTTGTTTCCGAAGTAGCAGAACTCATGAATATGGTTGTATATGTCACTCGCTCGCTTCTTATTGTTTCGCTGCCTTCTCAATTATATAATGCATGTTTTCTTCAGCGCTTTTTGGAGGTCTTCCTGGTTTTCTACGTACTGCGTGATTACGTGGGAGGCGTGATGATGTCACACGAAACTCCGCCCCCACGGCGTTCAAGCTCATCTCCATTACAGTAAATGGAGAAAAACAGCTTCCAGTTATGACCATTACGCGTAGAATTTCTAAATGAAACCTGCCCAACTTCTGTAAGGAAGCTGTAAGGAATGAACCTGCCAAATTTCAGCCTTCCACCCACACGGGAAGTTGGAGAATTAGTGATGAGTCAGTGAGTGAGTGAGTGAGTGAGGGCTTTGCCTTTTATTAGTATAGATAAGAGCAGCTCACTGCTCAAAATGGTAAATTTGCAGGGGAGCTGGTTTCGAACTCTCGACCTCTGGATTATAAGTCAGCAGTTCTTACCACTGCACCACAGAAGCTGTCATTTTGTACTTGTACCTTTTGTGAAGTTGTTTATTTGATATTTGGCCATCAGCCTTCACACATTATACAGTTCATGTCTACATTTTGCTTTTATTACTAAAACATGAAAAACGTTTCAGTTTTGGGGTGGGAGATGGTATAGCAGGCTGCTTGCTGCTTGGGCTTATTGACACATTTAAAAGACAAAAGACACTGATGGAGAGGTGCAAAGGGATTTAAGGTGGGTCGGATTTATGAGTTTTTTCGTAGGCTCTGATAATTCTAGTGTTAGGGCAATTGAAGTGCAGGTTTCCTTGAGAAACAGAGAGTCTCTCACGGTGTATTGCTTTCCGGGTGCAGAGGATGGAGACCTCCCTGGAAGGGTGGATAGACTCTTGACCAAAATGGGGGTGCAAGGAATTCTTCTCCAATGTTCTGCCTATGCCACAGATCAGTCCAGGTGAAACTGAGAAGATTAGAATGTGTAATGTGTGGCTCAAATCTTGATATAGGATAGAAATTAGAGTTGTATGTAGCTGGGCATAATTATTATACCCTGGCTAAATAACAAAGATGGGGATGAGTATAATTAATGGTTACAAATTATTTTAGGAAAGACAGCAGGGATGAATTATTGTCATAAGGGACTTTAATACTAGAATCCCTGAAGCCTATGGAAAAAGTCATAATGCCACCTTAAATTCCCTCACACCTCCTCATTAGCGTCTCTGTTTTGCAAATGTGTTAATCAGCTCTAGCTGCTTTGCCATCCTCCACCGATGCAACTGAATTCAGACGCAAAATTTTCAGAGCTCAAGTCTGTTTATTTGTTTGTGAGGGGTCTGGAATTGTATAGGGTGAACAATATATCATTATTTGGAATACATACATTTCATGTGTTTTCCTTGTATATACAACGATCTGGGTAAATGTAGGATGACAGGAAATGCGAGGCAAGAAATGTTGAACACATAACTAAAACAGAAACTTTTTTCATGTAGTAATAGTTATGACAAAATGCTAATGTGAAGTGTATAATGTGTGAAGAATGAACTCCAAATATACATAAGTATAACAAAACAAGTGCACTTTTACTCAAGAATACAGTATAACCAAAGAAAAAGAAATTATTTGATTTACATGTTTCTGTCAATGTGTTTAAATCGAAGCCCAAATATCAATTGTCACAACCTTGAAATGTCTGCTTGGCTGGTAAGAGGTAAGAACAGGTGCCTCATAATCAAGAGGTTGCGTGTTCAAGCCATGGTCACACCTGCATTTACTGTTTTGAGTAGGGGGCTGTTGTTGCTATTATTACTATTGCATAATAAAAATATACATTTGATTTGAGTCTGTAACAGCTGGTGTAAAGTTTTGGTACTTGTAAAAGGTTTTGCTGATGGGATATAAGCAGACACACAAACCCTGGTGAATCATATCTTCTTTGTATTTTATTGTTACTTTCAGTTTTATTCTTAAATAAAAGCACACTTGTTTCATTATATCTTTGCGAATGTGTTTATTTTATATTCCAGTAACCACTTGAATGACATAAAATCTGTCTCTGCACATGTACATCCATGCATGGAAACACCATTTTTTGAAAACGCTATGTCATTTGAACATGAGCTGTCATTTGAATGTGCTTTTCTTCCTGATCTTGTCCAAACTCCGTGTTATGCTGCATGGTAGTGAGAATGCAGACAGACTTCTTCTTTTTGCGCTTGCTCGCATACTGCCCACTTTATTTATCTTGCCAAGCAGAGTTGTGTTTTGGTGCAGCAGTCTATTAGCCAGCGAAAGTGACGTGAAGATGTTATCTACTGTTGCGGTTCTGCCTTTGTCCAGAAATGGCTTCATGACCACAGTCTAAGGAAATGTTTTTTCATCCCATGGGATGACAGGGATCTTTTCCTAAATAAGGAGTGGTATTGCACATGTACTTTGTCTCCAAATCTGCTGCAATTCAAAACTTGCCAAATTTATCAGACTTGATTGAGATGTATTGCAAGAAAGGATAACGGACCTTGGTTGGAAACAGTTGTTCATCAACAGTAATATGTTACCCTGGGTTGTAACTCAAAATACAGTTCTCAACAAAACGTTGCCAGATGTAAGAGATCACAGCAAATCTGTCATTTTTCACACGTTCTGCATGGGTGTCTTTGTTGAGAAAGTGCAAATGCCACATGATAGTCTGAAAGTGGTCACGGGGCATTGTATCTTTCTTTGCCCGTACAACAAATAGTTCTGACTAGGCATCAACCACAGTGCCAACTGTAGTCATCGCTGCTCTTATGAAAAAAATGGAGATACACGCCTTTAACTCAGAGAAGGAGAGGCAAGTTCATTGTACCATGTGAACGTGACTGAGAGAATAAAACTGAATAAAAAAAACTTTTACAAGCAGTAAAAATTTGCAGACTCAAATCAAATGTATGTTTTTATTATATAATAGTAATAATAATAGCAGCTCACTTCAGCAAATATGGGTAAGACCCGGGATCAAACAAACAACCTCTTGATTATGAGGCAGCAGTTCTTACGTGTGCACCAGCCATGTTTAGGTTGTGTCGATTGATATTTGAGGTTCAGTTTTTGCACATTAACAGCAACGTGTAAATTGAATAATTTATTTTTCTTCGGTTATATTCTTGAATAAAGGCGCATATTTTGTGAAAGTGTTTATTTGATATTTGGACTTCAGTCTTCACACATTAGATACTTCATGTCAGCATTTTGTAATTATTACTATAACATAAAAAAAGTTTCTGTTTTAGTTATGTGTTCAACATTTCTTGCCTCGCAATTCGTGTCATCCTACATTTACCCAGATCATTGCAAACGTGGAACGTACATGAAATGTATATATTCCAAATAATGATTTATTATTTACCCTATACAATTCCAGACACCTCACACTCAGATAAACAGACTCAAGCTTTGAGAATTTTGCATTTGACTTCAGCTGCGCCACAGGGGGATGGGATAGCAGGCTTCTTGCTGCTTGTGCTGACTGACACATTTGCAAAACAAAGATGTGCAAAGGAATTTAAGGTGGTCCGGCATTACGACTTTTTTCGTAGGCTTTGGCGATTCTAGTGTTAACAGGGTTTAGCTTGCAAACAGTGAAGTACAACAGCAGCAGTTTTTACACATAAACACTGAATGTTTTTCAACACAATATGTTAGAACAGTAGTGCTGGGGATTTAGTATTTTGTAATAACCAACATATAATTCAGGGCAGAGAGCTGAATGAAACACTAGGGTCAAGTGACCATAATGTAATGCAAATATCAGTGCTTTGGAAGAGCACACATGCAAAGACTAAAAGCTGTTTTTTTTAACTTTGGAAGGGCACATTTTGAGCAGATATTGCATATGTCTAAATCGGATAACTGTAATAAATTTTTAAGTGTAGAAACAGCTAAGGAACAGTGAAACATTATTAGTAATTAGTAGAAAAATAAGAAGTTAAAAAAGAAGTTGTAAAGAAAAAAAATGCTGTGCAAGGGTAAAAGACAGATAAGTTAAATGGAAATTCTAGGGCATATGAGAGCCTGAGGGCAACTATTAAGGATATTTGGGGAAACAAAAAGGCAGCTGAGGGGAATATGGCAGATAAGAAGAAATATGACCCAAAGAGATTCTTTCAGTGTTTTAGTAGTAAAGAACAGTCAAAGAGGAGTGAAGTGTAACAGGAATAGTAAAGGGAAACTAAAATATATAGAAAGTGAAATAGTGAATGCTCTAAACCTGCAATTTTCTGAAGTCTTCACATGTGAGGACGTAGATAACCTCCTAGTGGTAACATGGATTACTAAGGAGATACTGAGTGGTTTTGGGAATTGTAGAGGGAGAAATACTGCCTTGATTAAATAGGTTAAGCTTAAATTTTATAATGCACTGGTGAGGGCTCATCTGGAGTACAATGTACAGTTTTGGTTTCTAGGTGTTAGTAAAAGTCCAGAGAAGAACAACTAGGCTGATTCCAGAACTGCAGAGGATGACTTATAAGGAAAGACTGAAAATGCTGAGCCTTTGCAGTGTATGCAAAAGGGGAGTAAGAGGTGACATGATTGAAGTGTTTAAAATTATGAAGGGAATTTTTGCAGAAGATTGCCACTTTACTTTAAAATTAGTTCAACAAGAACACAGGAGCACAGTTGAAAACTTGAGTAGATTTCCCATAAACACTAGGCAGTCTTTCTTCACACAGAGAACCATAGACACATGGAATGTTAAATTAATAACATGTAAGTTAATAACTGTCATGTTTTGGTGTCCTAAAATGAATATCCTCAAATAGCTCTTCCCATCTACGCACCAGTTCATACATAGAGTAATTTGAAAATTTATATGTGACAATATAGTGGACTTGAATCATCATGCTTTTATAAATACCCTGAGTAATGACCCCCTTTCCTGTTCCCAATAACTTGGAAAATGTCATCTTTAGCCCATTGAAGACATCTTTGTAAAGCGTTGCATTCGCAAAACTTACATTATAGTGAAGGAGCATCCCCACCCCTCCCACAATCTCTTTTCCCACTTTCATCTGGCAGAAGGTAGTATACCATCTGAACCAGTTCTGCCAGATTCTGCAGCAGCTTATACCCCTTGGCTGTCTGGACTCTGAACTTTTAGCAAATTTATATGCATTCGTTCGTTACACATTCGTTACACTTGTCATTTACTGTTATTATTACTTTTAATGTTATTATTTATTTATTACTATTCAAAATTATTACTATTTATTCACTTACCTATTATTTATTTTTAATTATTTATTATTTATTATACAATTATATTGTTCTCAACTTGTCTTGCATTTGTTCTGTATTTATGTATATTTTGCACTGCGGTATTGGGGAACGTTTATTCGTGCCACTGTATACTACAATACAGTGTTTGGATGGTATGACAATAAAACTAATTAGCTTAAGTTGACTTGACTAGAATAGAATAACCATGGTCGCAGCACAGTGTAGGGTTCCATCCAATGAAAATAATTAAGCAGTGTAAAATGTCATCTATCTGTTTTCGAGAAAGTAAAATCTTTGATTTGCAATGGTTTGCTTTTCAGTTTTGTTGATGTCAGTTGTTAACTCTGGCCCAACAGCAAGATCAGAAGGTCATTTCTATCAGAATAATTCCTAGTTCTTTTCTCTGAATAAATACTCAACCTTTACAGCTTCAGCCTCAGTTTCCTCCACTTGGGTGGATATACTGTCTAAGAAGATGTTATCCTGGGAACTGCCAACTGATTTTGGCACTTTGTGGTATGTGTTACTGCTGCAACTAAGAACTGTACGCTCTTTTGTGTGTTTTTCATGTCTCTTTTGTGTTCCTCGCATTTCTCACTACCCAATATTTTTGTGCCACCTTCACAGCTGCTGCACAATAGCCAGTATACAGTGGATTCAGAAAACATTCAGCACCCATCACATTCTGCACAATTTATTCAATCAGATATAGTTCTATCTATCTATCAGTAGATTCATACAATGGCTGTGTAAAGTTGTGGAGGAGGTGTGAACAAGAAAAGCATCTGGAGAAGGGAAGCAGTTCATCAAATAATTTTCTGCCAACACTAGTGGTTTAGTTTTCACAGCTTCTGCTTATATTGCCCTGCAGTTCTTATGCAGAAAAAAAGCTCTTAAAACAATTGAAAAATCAACAGTTAAAAACAAAAGGGAAACACTTGGAAAAAGATAGAAATTTTCAATTTTCTGTATCCTTCAATTATAAAATTTTTCTGTTGTTAACCTCAGGATTGAAGACACATCTCTATAGACTTTTCTCTGCCATTAAGGACTCAGCAGGTTCTCAGAGTTCAGATGTCCAAAAAACTATGAAACAGAAGAAGCTATGATTGAATTATCTTGCTCTAAAGCGACACTTTCATGTTTTCTGCGACTTCTATTTTTTTGAGTGTTTACATTTTTCCTACTTTTCCAATCTCTCTCAGATTGTAATAAATTGTGAGAGTACCAGCTTTCAAAGAAGTCCAATCTGAAGTGTTATAAGTGCCACAGAAGACCTAGAACTCAAAATATAAATTTATTCATGCTACATATTTGAAAATTACTTTTGTCTTGTAAAAGAAAATATAATTTTTTTTACTGTGCTTCTAAATGGTAAAATATCTTACATCTTACAAAATGATGTTTCAGTAACTGGTAGCCTAGTAGTGCAATGGTTAGCACTGCTGCTTTGAGGATCCAGTGTCCTGGGTTTTAATCCTACCTGTTGTTGCCCATATGGAGTTTGTACATTTTCCCCATGTCTATGAAGGTTTTCCACTGGGCAAATCAGTTTTAGTTTGGGTGTGTCCATGAATATGTCCAGTAATGGACTGACACCTTATCCAGAGCTGTTTCCTGCTTTATAAGCAGTATTTCTAGCCCCACTTGACCCTATAATAGATTAAGTAGGTTTCAGAACAGTACAGTATGATATGCATTATTTTCCCATTTCTTTACTTTTTTGGATATAACTTGAAGGTACTGGTCTATAATGCTGTTGTATTGTTCCTTCCTAAAGTTTTTATAGGTTTTACTCTATAACTGTCCAAAAGGAAGATGTTTGAAATTTATTTAAAAACAAAAAAG
The DNA here is from genome assembly GCF_016835505.1 of Polypterus senegalus. Lineage (NCBI taxonomy): Eukaryota > Metazoa > Chordata > Cladistia > Polypteriformes > Polypteridae > Polypterus > Polypterus senegalus. Next base: position 83,754,701 of record NC_053157.1, read on the forward strand.
GTTAATATTAGAGTGTTTATTTAGTTTGGCACTTTTTTCATGTTATAAAATCTATACTTTTCTTTCCGTTCTAATTAATTGTATTGTTTATTAGTACATGTTGCAGCACTTATCAACATTGATCACTGCTATCGATAATAATTTATGATGAGAATAATTCCAAACAAATTTTGTTATTGCTTTACTCATTATGTATGTCATCTAACAGTGCAAAATACAAGTCATAAACACTATGTAAATCTTCTCTTGCAGATTATTTTGATTGATGATAACAGTGGTCACTACTTGATGCTGTACTGTAAAGTAAAAAGAGTTTTCAAAAACACAACCCTCACTTCATCTTGTGGTCTTTGCTGCCATGTGATGAATAAAATCAAACAATGCACTCTAGGAAAGTTTTGTTGACCCTTAACAATTGATTCATCCTTCTTCCTCTTGATGCCAAGAACAGTCTTGTTGCTGTGTGCTTTTTGGCAAATGTAATTTTACAGCAAATGTGTACTATTTTTATGAAAGACAACATTGTGCAAGGAATAAGACTCTTTCACCTCTGAATAAAATGCTTATTCTTTAGATATAATTAACCTTATTTGTCCCCAGGGAGAAATTTGATTTCTTACAGATGTTTTTTAAATAAATAAACATACATACAATATCGTCTGAACACACACCACAATGACTATAAAGGAAGAAAATTTCTTACCTGGCAGTTACAGCCAAAGTAAAGCAAAATACAGACATACTGCTGTTGGTATAATGGAGCTCCAATGGCGTTTCTTGATGGGTTTTTGCTGAATAATTCCTTGGCAGAAAGTACTCAGTGACTCAGAGACAGGATGTGTAGCATTGTTCATAATGACTCTCAGTTTTGTTTTAATTCTCTCCTTTGCTACTACCTACAGGGGATCCAGAGTGTGTCCCATTACTGTTCCTGGCCTTTTAATTAGCCTGTCAATTCAGTGGATCTCTCTTGAAGTGATGTTACCAGGCCAGCACACCACAGTGTAGACAATTGCACTGGCCATCACAGTGCACAAACATTGCACCACTGATAAATTTATTGATTGATATTATAATCAATCAATTATTCATATACTGTATAATGTCTGCTTTAAATCCGCCAACTCAGAACCTTTGAGTTGCACTCCCTTTATGGAGTTCAGCTGTCCAGCTTTATTATATTTGCTTCTGCTTGCTCTCAGTTTATTCATCAAAATTTGTTTTTTTTCCTTCTTTCAGTTTACTTCCAAAATGTTTTACAGTGCTGCTAGATTTTTATTATAGTGATAATAATAGCAGTTCACTACTGAAAACAAGGAAAGCCCAGGCTCCAAACCACAACCTTTTTCTTATGTGGCAGCAGCTCTTACCTCTACACCAACCAAGCAGACAGTTAACTTTCTGTCAACTGATATTTGAGCTTCAGTTTTACTTATTGACAGCAACATGTAAATTGAATAATTTCATTTTCTTTGGTTATATTCTTGAATAAAAGTGCATTTGTTTTGTTATACCCTTTGTGAAAGTGTTTATTTGATATTTGGACTTCAGTCTTCACACATTATACACTTCACATCAACATTTTTCCAATTATTAGTAGAACATGAAAAAAGTTTCTGTTTTAGTTATGTGTTTATAATTTCTTGCTTCACATTTCCTATCATCCTACATTTACCCAGATCGTTGTAAACACGGAACACAGATGAAATGTATGTATTCCAAATAATGATATATTATTTACCCTATATAATTCAAGGCATCTCATACCCAGATAAGCAGACTTAAGCTGGGAGAACTTTGCGACTGACTTCAGCTGAGTCAGTGGGGGATGGGATAGCAGGCTGCCTGTTGATTGTGCAAATTGACACCTTTGCAAAACAAAGACTTTGATGAAGAGGTGCAAAGGAATTTAAGGTGGCCTGGCATTATGACTTTATTCGTAGGCTTCAGGAATTCTAGTGTTTTGGTCCAGAAAGAGGTTAATTTGGTACATGCCCAAAAACATGTGGCCCAGTGAGACTGGAGCTCAATTGCAACGTTTTCAGGTTGGATCTTGCCCCAAAAACATGTTGTGATAATTTTAAACGAGATAGATATGCTTGATAAAGATACGATTTTAAGTTGAATAACTGTATGTTTGCGGTAGGCTGGCACTCTGCCGGGGGTTTGTTTCCTGCCTTGCGCCCTGTGTTGGCTGGGATTGGGTTCAGCAGACCCCCGTGACCCTGTAGTTAGGATATAGCTGGTTGGATAATGGATGGATAATTGTATGTTTGCACATTTACTTTCGAGATAGTGGAATAATTGTGTTGATAGAAAGCTACATTTGGAGTGTAATTGTTCATATTCTATATACAGTACAAATCTCTAAATGATTTAATCCTGTTTGTTTTCCAAACATTAAAATCTGTGTAAGTTTGAGAGGGTGGAAAAAGGTGGTTACTGTGTCAACGTGCCACAGATAAAATGTTCTCTATCTTGTATTGGATGCATATTCTGAGTGAATGAAAGACAATTGGGTTGTTAGTATATTGATAATAACTTATATATACTGGGACACAAAGCAAGGAATATAAACAAGTACTGCAGGATTTTATTTCTACTGCACACCAAGGTTGTGTGTGTCCATCTATTCGTGTTAATATCCAGGTTTTTATAGCTTGTATATTTGCCTCCCAGTAATAAAATTTAAAGTTAGGTAGAACCATGCCACCTTCTGCTTTAGGTCATTGTAGGGTCGCCCTTTGGATGTGTAGATGTTTTGAATTCCAAATAAATTAGGTTATTAGGTTCATTTTAAAAGGGATGCTTGGAAATAGCAAAAGAAGCTTAGGAAATATAGTCAACTTGACTGTGTTAATTCTCCCTGCTAAATTGAGATGGGTAAACCATCTTTGCACATCCTGCTTATGTTTTTCCATGAGGACAGCAAAATCTTGTTGAAAACCTGCTTTTTATTTTCTCATGATATTTACCCCTATGTATTTAAACTGATCTGTGATAATAAAAGGGAAGGTGTCCAATTTAATGTTGTGTGCTAGAGAGTTCACTGGAAAAAGCACACTTTTATTCTATATAATTTTAGTCCAGGTATCTTTTGAAATTCTGCTAATGCTGTTAGGACTACAGTCACAAAATTTTGTAGGTCTGATATATATAGTACCATATCATCAGCATATAGTGATATTTTCTGTTCAAGTCCTTCTCTTATAATTTCCTTTATCTCAGATGCAGTTCAAAAGTGAAAAGCCAATGGCTCAATAGTGATTGCAAGTAGCAGTGTTGACGGGGGCATCCTTGTCTAGTACAACATTCTATTTTGAAGTAGTCTGAAGTAATGCTGTTGATACAAACTGAAACTTCTGGACTGGTATATAGTAGTTTGATCCATGCACAAATGTTCTGGCCCAAGTAGTGAATAGGTAGTCTCATTCAACCATAACAAAAAAGCTTTTTCTGCATCCAAAGATAATAAGATGTCCGTGGTGTTAGACTTTATGGGTAAATATATTACATAAAACAGGCATCAGAGATTGGAAGCTTTAATAAATCTGGTTTGGTCTTATGATATTACTGAAGGAAGCACTTTCTCAGTCCTTCTAGCTAGAATTTTGGAGAGTATCTTAACATCATTATTCAGAAGTGAGACTGGTCTGTATGATGCACATTGTAATAATTCCCTATTTTTCTTAGGAAAGATGGTAATTAATGCTTTGGAAAAAGTTTCAGGTAGAATTTTTTTTGTCTCTGGCTTCTATAAATGTGGCTAATAAAAGGGGAGCTAACTTAATTGAAATTGTTTATAAAAAATCAGCAGGGTAGCCATCAGGGCCTGCTACTTTCCCACTCTGAGTGAGTTTATAGTGTCTAGTAGTTCTGAGAGTGTCAGAGGTTTATCCAATTCCACTGCACTGAGAGTATCTAGCTGTGGAATCTGTAGTTCATCAAAATGCATTAGATTGTGTCTTGTCTTCTTTAAACTGAGTAGAATATAAGGACTTATAGTAGTCTCTAAATGTGTGTATTATATTTTTGTGGTTAATGTTTTTATCCCTATCTGTGTTGGTAATTACTGATATTGTATTGTGAACTTCCTGCATGTGGATTTGTTGAGCTTAGATCTTATTAGCTCTGCGTGTTCATAGTAATGTTGTCATGATTTAAAAATGATTTGTTGCATTTCTTGTGTTGTTAAGAGATTGAGTTCTGATTACAAAGCCTGTCTTTTCCTATAATGTGCCCCATTTGGTGTGTTCTTGATCTATTCTGGTAATTTCACTGATTAACTCTGACGCCTTCTTGGTTTCAGATATACTGTATTTTTGAGGAAGAGATACAGTATGAAATAATCTGTCCTGTTAAAAATGCCTTCAGAGTTTTCCAGCAGAGACCTCTGAGGATGCATTTGTCTATATAAAAAATAATTTGCTTGATAGCGCTGCAATTTTGACAATGCAGCCCATCTGTTTTTGAACTGCAGTGCAGAAGTTAATGGGGAACAAAGCTCCTCAACTGCATTTCATTGCCAGCAGTGTGTTGGCACGCATTGTTTTATGGGGTTTTCCAATCCACAAACACTCGTTCGTTAATTGCGTGTCATTTCTTCGCAGTGGTTTGATACTTCACAGGACACCCCAACCGGGTCATCAGTTAAGTGTCTTAACTTCATGCAGGACACATTTAATTTAAGATAATTGATATTTATAAAGGTAGATTGCTTAGCTTTTGTTTAATTTTAAGCACTAAGTTAAAAGCTTATTTATTTTATTTCAATTTGTTCACTTACAGTACTGTATGTGCTACAATTTGTGGTTAAAAATTAGTTGACTTCTTTACATTAAAATGTAATATTACTTTTGTAGGGTGTGCAAACATAAATCAAACATTTCTAGAGGTGTGGGGCATAAAAAGGTTGGGAACCACTGTTCTAGATCAAAGGTATCAAACTCAAGGATAATGGACCTGATCTGGCCCTTGCACCTTTTTAAAGTAAGTAGCTTTATCAGTATTCAAAACATGCGATGACCATTAGCTTTCTCAATGACACTGTTTAACATAAGTTTCATATATTAGCAATAAAATGCATCTGTAGTGCTGGCTCACATTTAACTGTCATCTATCTTATTTTGCATGTGATGTAAGTAGAAAACGGGTGTGTAATGCATAATGTATAAAGGAAAACATCACTATCATATCTTGTGTGCCAGACAGAGATGGATCTCCTTTTCACGGATTACAATATATCTCAAAGCAGAATAGCAATAGAAGCACATTTTATATGTGTCTTAGTATTTTCAGGCGAGAGTTGTTTTTGCAAATGATAAATTACCATATATATGAAAACTGTAGAGTAAAAAGCATATCCAATTGATGTTATAATGTTGCCAATCCTGTCATAAGGAGACAACAGAAACTATGCTATGTTGTGCCAAAGTTTAACCATATTCCTAATTTTTCTAGTTCTTGTAGCAACCTTTCTTTTATTGCACTCATTCCGATGCAATTGTTATTAATAAATCAACAAAAACAAGAACTATTGTGCAAGTTGTATATTGGAAACTCTTATGGCAAATGTAGGCAAATTAGATTTATTTGAATAGATAAACATGTTTTATTTCCTGAAATATTTTTTTGCATATCCAACACTTTATATTGATGCAGATTGAAATATATTTAACCTGTTACTAAAAAAGATTTGATGATATTGCAAACTCATGTGTTTTTTCAAACCAGCCTTTATTGTAGCAAAAGTACTAAACATCATAAACTGATTTTTTTTATATTTTACTGCTTAAGAAAATTTATTTAAAAATAAAATAAAATGTTTTTAAAGGTGGCGTTTTTGTAGTATCTATTTCTAATTTAGAACACATGTATGCTTTAATGAGAAAATATGGAAAAGATTCCTGTGCCATTCATATTACTTTTCCTTTTAAAAGCCATGTAAAACTTTTAACTTTTTTTATTTATTATGAAATGAAAGCTTAGACAGTCTATATGTGTTAGACAAGATAAGGCAGATGTATTACTCAAAGAAGCTTGATTTAAGTGTTTTTGATGCTTTAGAGATGTTTCCTGTAGTGATAAAAGCATCTCTTGAAACTCAGGTCTGCAATTCTTGGCAAATTCAGTGTGCAAAAATTAGGTATCATCTTTTATTTTCTTTTGGGTATGTGGTAAAGACATAATAATCATAGTAATCAATTGTCCTCTATTTAAAATGCAGCAAATATTGTGTGACATAGACCTTTTTTTCATACATTAAACTATATATTTTTTCATATGCATTGGGGCTTCACAGTCAAATTGTACTTACTTTACAATCCCCAGCTTTTCACCCAAACATTATTCCCAATAGCATGCATAAGACATAATAATGTGAATAGTATATATATTTTGAAAATGAAATTAAGTAGTAGTTACAAAATACATACAATCTCTAAATTCCTCATTTATATTGTGATGTGTGAGTCCCTGTCTTACACCCCAAAACATGAGGCTGAGTCTCAGTACTTTAGCAAAACCAGCTTTATTCAGCTTTAAACTGGAACAGCACGGTTATTTACAGTAAAGTAGCGGGATCTACCACTCTCCTATACACAGATACAGCAATCAGGCAGTGTCATAGCCAGGTTATTGGCCAAGTAATACTGTTCCCTGCATTTCTAATGTTCCATGCATCACCCATCGATGACAGCACTTATAGCGCGACCGTGGTAGACTCAGATTGGTTTTAACAATTACGCAATTTAGGTTTCTAAACTCTTGGGATCCTCTCCAATGGAATGACATGCTGAAGAGTGTCCTGAAGCACGATTGCTGCATCTGTAGATGACAGCTTATCTGTTGCCAGGGCAACCGCAGACTCCCAGAAGCAGTTGCGAGAAGCAGATCATAGATATGTGTTACAATACAGTGCTTCTTGCAACTGAGAGGACATGGCAGATGTTTGTCAACTGGCCAACCAACCATAAGCGTTACCTGGTGGGTAACCATCCAAATAATCAAATTGTGATTCAGACCTCTTTAATGAAAGGGCTGGGGAAGAGAACACATAGAGGACATTATCTCCCCTGCTGCAAGGACTGGATATTGGAGCCCATTCAGGAACCAGCAGGGGATGCAGAGAATTGTAGTCCAGCAACACAGCCCTGCTGGGGTCCTTGGGATCTGCAAGAGGGTGGAGCAGGAAGATGTACTCACTGTTATGTAAGATTTCAATGTGAGCTGGAAGTGATTCCAACAGGCAATAGCCCTGGCACTGATAGAACTCCCCAGCCCTCAACAAAAGGAACCTCACTGCCTTGTCCAGGCAAGTCAGTGCTGGGAGGAAGGAAGGCAACAATAGACTGGAGGAGAGCAGTGTGGTGGTGAGAGAGGAAGGACAGATGACTTGTGTTTTTTTGCATGTGCATACTGCAGTATTGTTTATTAAGCTTTTTTTTTTTGTTCAGCAAAGTTTTTTTGTTCAGCTAATAGGAGGAAGCTGAGGAGGTGCTGAGACATGGTGATGCCAGCTTTGCAGAGAGGCAGCTGAAAGTTTTTGTGTTTTTGTGGTGTGAGAGTTAATTAAAAAAATACATTTTGTTCCTATAAACTTGGGTTTTGGTCGCAGCTAAGGAACTGTGGAAGAATTGTTAATGCTTTTTTCCCTTTAGAAGGGTTTTTTGCTTTATATTTCGCCCACACAGGAGTAAAAGTAGCTTGGTATTTGGTGGTGCACTTGGAAAAGTTACTTGTTACTTATTATATGTACCTGTTCTTGTTATCTACATTTGAACTACGTAGTGTCAAAGAGGCAGGGTAGAAAGTAGCAGTAAGTGATATTTGTATCTGTAAGTAAATAACCCAGTTGTATCAATAAATAGTTAATAAGTAACTGAAACAGCAATTCCTTAGTTTTTAAAAAAAGACCACAGCTGCCTTCAAAGCGATAAAGGAAAATTCTTAACAGTGCTTAGATAACCAGCCAGTGCTAAGATGCCAGATCAGGCACACAGATGGGGCTGTGGGAGCAGGTAAGAAATTAACTAGCAGGAAATATTCACTAAGCAAGTTTTATTTATTTATTTATTTATTTTAGATTAAATAGTTCTTAACACTAGAATTACCAGAACCTACGAAAAAACTCATAAACCGGCCACACCTTAAATCCCTTTGCACCTCTCCGGCAGCGTCTTTTGTCTTGTAAATGTGTCGATAAGCCCAAGCAGCTTGCTATACCACTACCCCCACCCCAAAACCCCCCACCCCCACTGCCGCAGAACGGGCAAGAATTTCTCCCAGTTCAAGCCATTGATTATCTGGGATTCAGCTACCTAGACTTATCTACAACAATCTATGTAAACATATTATTAAAACAGAAACTGTTTTCATGTTTTAGTAATAAATGACAAAATATAGACATGAACTGTATAATGTGTGAAGGTTGATGGCCAAATATCAAATAAACAATTTCACAGAAGGTACAAGTGTACTATGACAGCTTCCATGGTGTAGTGGTAAGAACTGTTGAGTTATAATCCAGAGGTCGTGAGTCTGAAACCAGCTCCCCCGCAAATTTACCGTTTTGAGTAGTGAGCTGCTCTTATTGTTAATATTATATAATAAAAACATACATTTGCTTTGTGTCTGTAACAGGCGCTGTAAATTTATAGTACTTGTAAAATTTAACGTTTTTTTTACTTTTATTCTCTCAGTCACGATCACAATACAACACCCACCCCCACCACCCCAGATTTGATGCTGATAGTTTTTATCTGAAACTGGGAATAACTGTAGATGTGAGTGGTGTTTTGAGACAATGGAACTGGAAATTCTTTGATCTGGAGGGATAAAATCTGACACACAAACGCTGGTGAATCTGCCTTATTCGTATCTCATTGTGACTTTCATTTTTTTTATTCATTTTTGAGTGTTCCTGCTCACGCTGAATTACTATGCACCTTATGGTCCATAATGTCAAAGCCACACTGCATTTTAATCCAAATATTTTAGGTTCTTGTGCTCTTTTTTTAATTTTTGCCTTTTTTTTTCCTTTTTGTTTAGTGATAGTCTTCCATTCTCTTCAAGGGCTTAAGATGGCCACCAAATCATGCCATTGGTTTTTGTCACTTAATATGATGAATGTGACCACAATGTGGGCATATTACATCTCTGGGTTGTGGTCACATAATTTTGGTAGCCATTTTGGAGAATGATATGAAGATCTGGAGGTACAGTCAGACTATCCATCCATTCATTATCCAACCCGCTATATCTTAACTACAGGGTCACGGGGGGTCTGCTGGAGTCAATCCCAGCCAACACAGGGTGTAAGGCAGGAAACAAACCCCAGGCAGGGCGCCAGCCAACTGCAGGGCACACACACACACCAAGCACACACTAGGGACAATTTAGAATCGCCAATGCACCTAACCTGCATGTCTTTGGACTGTGGGAGGAAACAAAAGCACCCGAAGGAAACCCACGCAGACCCGGGAAGCGAACCCATGTCTGGTCAGTCTATTAGCTTTATAATTTGTTTGGAGAAGCCACATTCTCTTATTTTGATATGTAGTTTCTTTTTTTTTTTTTTTTACCGTGTCCTGTTCGGCTGTGAAGCAATCAGAATTGATGTCTGAATGCTGGCGACTAGCCTTACAGTTTTTCTCTCAGGTGGAGCGTTACAGCTTCTGCTGACGTCACGCCTGATACCAAAACTTTATTAAAAAATATTTTTAGATGTTTTTAAGATTCGAACCGGACACGGAGACAAAAGTGAAAGAAAAAGAAGAGAGAGAAGGAAGAGATGGAGGTAAAGGGGAGGGGGGGTTTCGTATAGAATAAACAATAAATGAACCAGAATCCGCTTCTAGACCTGCAGAAAGAGAGGGGGAAACAAACAAACCACAAGACAAAAACATTGCTGCATCAGCTACATGAAGATATATAAAAATGTTTGCTGACAATCATACAGTAATTATTACTGAGGCATTTAAGGCCACCACAACCTTAGATCATGTGCTGAAGATGTCCAAGTCATACTTATGAAATCACCATGTGAGCACCTGTGTGTGTACGCACGCTTGTATGTGTAAGGTTTCTCTATAGGAGCATCCAATAGTGAGTGTGAAGGGCCACAGACCTGCCCCCAAAACGTGCGGAAGATGGAGGAGTTCCAAGCCCAGAGATCCAGAGGTCACCCCAGAGCGCGGAGACCCCAGGGAGGCCGTCACCAGAGAAGCCCCAACCCCCACCCGAGAGGCAGAGGATCACCCGGGGTCACAACCAGCAGCCGGCAGAGTCCCGGAGATATCAACGGCAAGCCCTCAGGCCGCCCGCAGCCGCTCCCCGAGTCGGCCGGGCCCGGAACCCAGCAGCCCGGGACCCGAGGGCACCCACCCGCCGAGGATCCAACAGAGCCCAGGGAACCAGATCCCACCAGGCAGCCACCGGGAGCGACCAGACAGATGCTTAAGGCAGGGGAGGGTAGGCAAAGATGTTGTAGTATTGCCAGATGTCCCAGGAGAGGGGAGGAGTCCAAAACCCCACCTGACATATACAGTCACACACAAACACAGTCATACACTCCCTCCCTCATGCTCTCACATACACATACAACCCAAGACTTACAAGGATGTACGCCAGACACCCATTCACACTCCCCACACACACCCTACCTAACTCTGGTCCCGTGCTGCCGCACCTGAGGTACAGCCATTCCTGGACGTCAGAGTTAGCCCGTTCCGCAGGGGTAATAGTGAGCAGGCACCCCATCCAACGTAGAGCAAAGCAACCCACCACTCCAGACCACAGGCAGACGGCCAGCTCCCACTCCTAGCCTCCAGCCCCGGCAGCTAACTGAGAACAGAGGTGTAATAAGACCTCTAGTCTCCCTCCGCCTGCTCTAATGTAGTGTTGGTGTGTGCTGATAAGGTGCATTTTGTGGTTGGGGCGCAGGCAGTGCCGGCACCATGTGGCCTACACCAGCTGATGCCAACACACAGCCCCACCTCCCCCAAAACTCTCCGTGACTAGGTGCAGTTTAAAATTGGAAGTGGACACCGCACTCGGAGTGAGGCTGAAATTTCCCCACCGGATGCCGTTGAGTGTGCCCACTCCCAAGGCCCTAAGTGTGCATTTGTGTGGAATGTTTTTGTGGAAGTGTTTAATGTGCAAATAAAATTGGGGTGTAGGCTGCCACAGGACTGCGGAAACGGGATCCATACCGCCCCCCTGACTTACCCACACCCCAAGGCCCTATGTGCATGTTTGTGTGATGATGTGAAGGAGCAGGAGGAGGGAAATGTCTGAGGATGGGGAGGAACGGCTGAGGGGCCTGAGCCCTCCAGGGAGCCAGCTCCCCTACTGGCCCCAATAGGCACCTCCGTTCCCAAAATCCACCCGGGCACGGAGGCCCCAGCCTATCTAGCCATGGCCCGAAGCAGCAGCATCACAGAGCCCCACGGAGTCTGAGGCCACCAACCCACACCACCCCAGCAGAATATTTACTCCCATCCCCACATTTACTCAACATTCAGATTAAGTAAGACATAAGACACCCAGGATAAAGCTGGATCCTCCCTCCCGGACATCCCTCCCCATGGTGGAACTGCCGCACGTTCCGCCCTCTTCCCGCAGCGTACATGCCAGGACCCAATCCCCAAGGCCCCACCCATATCCCCATCCGGGACGGCCGCCCCAAACCCTAAGCCACCAGGCCCACACCCAGACCAACCCAGGGGCATTGCGCCACTAGGCAGCGACCGCAGCCACCGCCAAGACCCCCTAAGGCCCTACACACAACCACCAGAAGCCCACCCCGGAGGTAACCCAAGCACCACCAGAGTCGGGCAGCAGCCCCCAGCCCAAGACCCCCCTAGTGAACCCACCCCAGGGATCCTCCAGATACTCCAAGCTCAGACTCTCCACCACATCAACCACAGCATCCCGCAGGACCATATCAATGACCCTCCATCATCGCTATGTGATGGAACCGATCAAAGGAGCCCAGAGAGATTGATTTGAAGTGGAGGCAGAGGCTGTCTCAAGTGTAATATGATCCAATAAAAGATTTCTATACTGGTTAATGCAAAGATTATCTTTGTTTTTCCAGTTTATGAGGATAGTTTTCTTAGCGATGCATATGGCAGTGAGAACCACGTGAACCAAATTTGTTTCAATCGGGACATCCTCTAGGTTCCCCAGCAAGCAAAATGAGGGGGAAGTTGGGATATCACATTTCAGACACTTTGACAGGTCTTCACATACTCTATACCAGAATCCTGAACAGGTGGACATGACCACAGTGCGTGGATATAACTGTCAGGAATGTTGTCTGTGCAGTGTGTGCAGGTGTCAGATGGCACAAATCCCATCCTGAACATCCGATGACCTGTATAGTGTACTCTGTGTAGAATTTTGTATTGAATTAGTTGTAAATTGGGGTTTCTGATCGTTTTAAAAGTTTTTAAACAGGTTTGGGACCAGAAAGTCTGATCAAAGCTAACTAATAGATCCTCCTCCCATTTGCCTATAGGAATTGCTATTGTATCATCTATTTTGGTCAATGTTTTATATACTTTAGACAGTAATTTGGGGTGTTTGAGATTACAGAAGTCTAATACCCTTGATGGTGTTTGTAATTCTACTTTAAGCTTAAATTTTTCTTTAACTACTGATTTAATTTGGAGCTATTCTAAAATCTATTCTTGTCTATCCCAAATTGGGAGACTATTCTGTTAAATGGAATGAAATCCAATCCTTCAACTATGTGTTCCATGTATAGAATTCCTTTACTTTTCCAGTATGGGAGGTTCATCATTTTATTGTTTTGCAATATGTCAGGATTATTCCAGATGGGTGTGTGTCTGCATGGAATTAGTGAAGACTCCGTCATTTTTAGATATTCCCACCATGCTGTCAGTGAGGTACTGATATTAATACTTTTAAAGCTTTCATGCTTTCTTATTTTTGAGCTAATAAACGGTAGGTCCGAAAGCTCTATAGTATTGCAAAGTGTCTGTTCTACATCTAACCAGGACTCATCCAGCGGGTTATGTTGCAACCATCTTGGTATATATTGGAGCCTGTTGGTTAAGAAATAATGATAGAAGTTGGGTAGATCCAACCCTCCTCTATCTTTGGTCTTCTGTAGTGTTTTTAAGCTAATTCGTGGAGGTTTATCCTTCCAAAGGAATTTAGTGATGGAGGAGTCCAGGGATCTAAACCAATCAGATGATGGCTTGTTTGGGATCATAGAAAATAAGTAATTGATTCTTGGTAAAACCATCATTTTAATTGTGGCAACCCTCCCCATAAGTGATATCGGTAAGGATTTCCATCTAGCAAGATCATCTTCCACTTTCTTTAATAGTGGGATGTAGTTTAGTTTAGTTAGATCTGCCAGCCTGGGAGACACATGAATGCCCAGGTATGTAATATTCCCTGATTCCAATTGTGTATTAAGGGAATTGACAAAAGAGAAATTAATTGGAAGAACTGTGGATTTTAACCAGTTTATTGAATAATCTGAAACTCTTGAAAAGGAGTTTATTAGTTCAATTGCCTGGGAGAGAGAGGATTGAGAATTCTGAAGATAAAGTAACACGTCATCTGCATAAAGACTGATTTTATGTTCTATGTTCTTACACTTTATGCCTTTAATAACTGTAGTTTGCCTGATTGCTGCTGCTAGTGGTTCAATAAAGATAGCAAATAGCGAGGGGGAGAGAGGGCATCCCTGCCTGGTCCCCCTCTGAAGACAGAAGCTATCTGATGTTTGGTCATTTGTCCTGACGCATGCTGTTGGTGAACTGTATAAAATTTTTAACCAGTTTATGAAGAAGTTTCCAAAACCAAATTTATGTAAAGTTGCAAATAAGAACTTCCAGTTAACTCTATCAAAAGCCTTTTCTGCATCGAGAGATAATATACTGGTTTCCATGTTTCTGCTATAAGAAAAGTCTATTAAGTTGAGTAATCTACGTGAATTTGTGGATGAATGTCTCCCCTTAATGAAACCAGTTTGGTCTGGATGTATTATGAAAGGGGTTACCTTCTCTAATCTTTTTGCAAGGGCTTTACAAATTATTTTCAGGTCAACATTAATAAGAGAAATTGGGCGATAGCTGGTAGGAAATATAGGATCTTTGCCTGGTTTTAACAGGAGACTAATGTTGGCTGAATTCATGTTTGGCTGTAGTCTACCATTTTCTTGTATTTCACACATCATTCTGAAGAATGTTGGCGCCAGAATGATCCAGAATTCTTTGTAGAACTCTGCTGGAAACCCATCTGGACCTGGAGCCTTCCTATTAGGCATGGAGTTAAGAGCTTCCTGAAGCTCATCTGATGTTAATGGCGAGTCCAGGACTGTAGCTTGGCTATCTGATAATTTAGGAAGTATTATCCTGTCTAGAAACTCATTGATCTCATTATCTGATGGGTTAATCTGTGGTGAGTACAAGGTTTTGTAAAAATCTCTGAAAGTGTTGTTTATTCTTTCAGGGTCATATACTATATTCCCAGTTGAGTCTTTAACAGCAGATATGGCAGTTTTCTCTTTGTTTATTTTTAACTGGTTGGCTAAAACTTGCCTGATTTATTACCGTGTTCAAAGTTTTCTATTCGTAGTCTTTGTGCTAAAAATTGTGTTTTTTTGTCAATAATTCCTTTAAGTTCTAGTTTACTTTTACGCAATTTGTTTTGTAATTCTTCTTCTGGGGGTGCCTCTAGAGACTTAATGATTTCTTCTAATTCCTGAATACGTTTGTTTTCTATTTTTTTCTTATGTGATGAGAAGGAAATTATTTTACCTCTCATCACTGCTTTCCCTGCCTCCCAGAGAACAGATGCTGATGTTCCAGGAATGTCATTGTGTTCTAAATATAAAGCCCACTCTTTTTTATAATATTCCACAAAACCTTCATCTTTAAGCAGTGACGTATTAAACCTCCAGTTTTTACCTGATGGGATTGTTTTCTTATTTAACAGAGTTAAAGAAACTGGAGCATGATCGCTGACAACTATAGGGTGTATCTCAGTGTCTGAAATGTCAGCCAATAATGAGCTGCTGACTAGAAAATAGTCCAAACGTGAGTGAGAGTGATGAACATGTGAGAAAAAAGTATACTCTCTACGGCTGGGATAAAAAGATCGCCATGCATCACAAAGCCCATAATCACTCATATACTGTTTGACTATATTAGTGGAATGCCAACTGCGCTGAGTCCCAGCTGTACTGAGCCTGTCTGAAGAATGATCCATCCAAAAATTAAAATCTCCCGCAAGTATAAGTGGACAGTCCAAGTGTTCGGAGAGTACAGAGAAAAAATTATGAAAGAATGCGGGGTCATCTATGTTTGGACAGTATATGCTAACAATATATATTGATATGTAGTTTCTAAATTCAAAACACTTTTTCTGTCTCTGTGTGTTCTTTTTCAAATGATTTTTTTCTAATATTTATCAACACATTTTGTTATTTATTGTTTCTGTTTTTCTATGAGACTCTTGGCTTTTCAATTTTCTTTTCTGTCCTGGACTATTTTAATACTTATATAGGATCTATCAAAGTAGAACTCAAACTCTGCTTGTAGGTTCTTGATTTTTCAGACAAGTGTTAGGGCCTGTTAAGGTTGTATATCATTTATTTTTGTGTCCCAGTTGCTGAGTGAAAAGAGGTAACAAAGTGGCTGTTAACAATTAAAATTTTGTTGCAAACTTAGGGTTACGTGAATGTTCTTCCAATACCCAGGATTCTTGCAAGTTGCAATAGGTTTATGTCACTTTGTGTCTTCAATGAAGTATCCAAATAGTATGATACTGTCAATATCATACTTCACTACTTGCTCTTAATGATCTTAAATTAAGCTAAAATAGTTTACATTTATCTTGATAGAGCTATAGAGGTGTGTTTACACATAGTCTCATAGTTTTGTGCTGTACATGCCTTCTTTCAAACAACTGTTTAGGACTCAACAACATTGTTTTAGATAGATAGATAGATAGATAGATAGATAGATAGATAGATAGATAGATAGATAGATAGATAGATAGATAGTTTTGAACAGTGTCTTTAATTTTGCCATTCTACTATGAGGCTAACATTTGTGAAGTCCCTGTTTTTTTTCCATACACAGCTTCTCACATCTTGGTTGAGGACACTTAGAATTAGAGATAGGCTCATTCATATAGTTATTGTATGTAATTGGTATGTTGCATCATGGATTATTTAGTGGTTTAACAGCAAAGGGGTTTTTTTTATTAAGTTGGGAGAATCTGTAGAATTTTATTTTCACTGATTTTTATGTGTGTTCAGTAATGGCCTAAGCTGAAAATAAATATTTGAGTACATATTTTTAGAAAATAACACGTAAAAAGGTCAAATACCTTTTGAGCTATTCTACTTTAGTGTTAGTGTTATTAGTACTGCCCTATAATCAAAAAACAGTATGACTTTGATTGAGATGTATAATGATCTAGTAGTCATTACACTAATATGTAATTACGCTACTTTCACTTTCTAAAAGCATGCCTCATGGTTCTTGTTTGGCACTGAGAATGTTTTTCCTGCAGCAAGGCCTCATAAATGTTATTAAAACACTGCACTGTTGGTAGCTATAGCCACTAAGAACTCAGCATGTTAAAGATGTCAAAACCTTGTAAGTTCAAAACAATGAACATGTATAATTCTAATTATACAGTAATTAAATTAAGATATAAAATTAAGCAAGCTGTTCTCATATTCTTATTATCATCTCGTATTGACGTGTTATGATCAAACGGTGTAAAGTAAGAATAAACACTCAGCAATGTCAAATGAGTAATATAGATAGTGTAAAGATACACAAAGAAGGCAGAAAATGGTTTGGGGGACCGCCCGCTATATTGTACACCGTATAAAGCAAAACAACTCAAAGTTTCAATAAATGGCTCCAGAGCAATGTCTGGTTCCGTATCCAAAACAGGGACAACTAAGCACAACAGGAGTTAGGCTTTTATAATAGCCAGGGAGGAAGAGGTGGGGTCCAATAATTGAGGCCGGAAGTGACCTTGGTAGGAGACGTGGTTAGGCAAGAGAAGCAGGAAGTATTCTATGTTGGTTTCCCTTCAAGGGATCTGTAGGAGAAGGAGAGGGAAGTTTAGTACACTTCAAAAAAACCTGCTCTAGTTTTCCACCCTCGGTTAAGCCCTTAGCCTGCCTCCCAAGCGCACGTGTGTTGTGTAACAATAGATAGATAGATAGATAGATAGATAGATAGATAGATAGATAGATAGATAGATAGATAGATAGATAGATAGATAGATAGATCTTTATTTGTCAAAAGGTGGTAAAAGTAGCTTTTACAGAAAATAAATAAACAGCTAAAGATAAAAAAGCAGACACAGTTCTAGTAAGGCATTACAATGGTATATTGCTGTAGGTATGATGGAGTCCGGTAGTATTTCTTGACAAAAAGCTGCAAAAAAATACTCTATATTTTTCCTGAAAGTACTCAATACTATACTGTGTCAGAGAGAGGATGTGCAGCTTAAGTGTAGGTAACCTTTAAATAAGAAGCTTACCTTAGGCAAGATGAAGATGTCTACTATCTCTTTAGAACTACCCTGTTCATCCAAATGTTTCATGGATATTGATATCTCAATACATTAGTCATTAGTAATGGTGGTGTGCATGAACGCAGCAGCTCTCGGGTCTCTGTTTCAGTGCTTGGTTGTGTATGTAATATGTGCAAGGTGTGCTAAGATGACTCTGTATAGTCATATGGACTTATTTAATATTGGAATGCGATGCCACATGGACATTGCAAGCAGTTACTAGAAGATTCACTACATACCACAGGATATAGCAAGACCTCCAGAGACTCCTTGGATTGTTATAAGATCCGAGAGGCGGTACAAACAGCATATAGAGCACAAACAAAAGTGAAGATGGCTAGCAGGCTAGTAGTTAGACTAAGAAAGC
Organism: Polypterus senegalus; assembly: GCF_016835505.1. Classification (NCBI taxonomy): domain Eukaryota; kingdom Metazoa; phylum Chordata; class Cladistia; order Polypteriformes; family Polypteridae; genus Polypterus; species Polypterus senegalus. The sequence continues at coordinate 83,772,651 of NC_053157.1, forward strand.
AGCCACATAAACACCCGATATAGAGCGTCTTCCTCAGAAATGTCAGACTTATCATCCACAGATTAGATGATCTGGAATTATTGATGGATGCAAACTTCTATGTTCATGAATATTGCCTAATAATCATTACAGAAACCTGACTGCTCCTGCTTATCCTGGACATCGTAGGGCAGCTGGCAGGCCATACCATCTATCGTTTTGACAGTAATGGAGACTTCAGCAAGGAAAAAGGTGGGGGTATTTGCATGTATCTAAACAATGTCTGGTGTACAAAACGTAAGATTTTATACACAAACTGGATCTCCTGATTTTGGAAGCAATAACATTTTTATGCAGACATTTCTATCTGCCAAGGCATCTGACAGCAGTGATCATTACTGATGTTTATTTCCCTCCTAACACTAACATTAGCTCAGCTCTCACCTTCCTATATTATATGATCAACAAACGTCAACAGGCTTATCCTGACGAAGAACACATTGTAGCTGGTGATTTTAATCAAGCATGCCTAAAGACTGTGCTCCCCAAATTTGTGCAATATGCTGTGTTCCACAAGAGGGAAGAACAGACTGGACTGTGTTTATCCCAACCTAAGCATGCTTACAGAACACTACATCTCCCATATCTGGGCTTGTCTGACCATCTCTCACTGCTCCTCATCCCAGCATACTCACCCCTCCATAGCAAAATCAAGCCAACCATAAAATTATCAAAACCTGGCCAGACGGAGCCCTCTCACAGCTGCAGGACTGCTGCTAATACACAGAATGGTCCATACTTGAACAATTAGACTTGAAGGAGTTCATAGAAGCTGTACTACTATATATTAAGTTCTGTAGTGATATGGTTACAGTGGATAAAAACATGCAGGTCTACCCCAACCAAGAGCCACTGATGACCAATGAGGTTTAGTCTCTGGTAAGAACCCAAACATAGTCTTCAGGTCAGGGGATACAGACCAGTACAGAGCTGCAAGATCAAATTTGTTAGGCCTATAAGAGCAAGGTAGAGGCCTATCTGACACACAATAACTCACAGCAGGCGTGGTAGAGATTGCAACAAATCACCAGCTACAAAAGCAGTACACATGTGGCGATCTGTTCTGATGCCTCATTGGCAGAAGACCTAAACCTTTTCTTTGCTAGCTTTGAGCAAAGTGGTCCTACATAGACACTCTGTCCCTGCCAACTCCCAGCTGCAATGTAATCACTTTTCAGGAACTTCAGGTGAGATAGGTGCTCAAGACAGTGAATCCGAGGAAAGCTGCTGGACCAGACAGCAAACCTGGAATGCTACTTAAAGCATGTGCTTACCATTCCTTACTAAGATATTTAATCTGTCACCAACACAGACCACTGTTCTTCCCATCTTAAGTCGACTATTATCATCCCTGTCTCAAAAAGTCAGTCATCAATAACCTAAATGACTACGCACCGATTGCATAGACATCAACAGTCATGAAGTGTTTTTAAAGGCTTATTGCTTAGCACATTAAAGCCAGCACCCTTCCCACCTTCCGCCCTCACCATTTTGCTTATAGATCAAGTAGATGTATAGAAGACACCATGAGTACAGCCCTCCAAACAGTGATGTGCCATCTGGAACACTCGGAGATCTAGGTAAGGATGCTGTAGGTCAATTATAGCTTGGTGATGAATACAATCATCCCTAGCATACTAATAGATAACTTTTTCCCCATCCTTCTGTACTTTGATAAAGGATTTCCTCATTAGTCTCCCACAAACTGTAAGAATTGGGCCCAACAGCTCCGCTACACTCACTTTTTCCACTGGCTCCCCTCAAGGCTGTGTACTGAGCCCACTTATCTATGTCCTGTACACTTATGACTGTACATCTAATTATTCCAGCAACATCATTATGTTTCGCTGATGACTGCACTTAACTGGTGATGATGAGTCAGTATCTCAACCCCTGCAAAGCTAAAGAGATAGTCATTGACTTCAGGAGGCACAGAGCAGTGCCAGCGCCACATTACATCAACAGTGACCTGGTGGAGAGGGTCACATCCTTTAAGCTTCTGGGAAATCACATCTCTGAGGACCTGTCCTTGATTGCAAACACTTTGACAATGGTCAAAAAGTCCCAGCATCGACTGCATTTCCTGAAATTTCTCCTGAAATTAGGGGGAGCTGCCATTGACCTTCTACTGCTCAACGATCAAGAGCAATTTTGCATACTGTATTTCAACATGGTATACTGGCTGTACAGCAACAGACAGGAAAGCTCTACAGAGGGTAATATCCATGGCAGAGAAAATTCATTGACTTCTCTCTGCCCTCCTTGGAAGATGTCTCCAGTGCCCAATGCCTCCACACAGCCTGGAAAATCATAAAAGACCCTTCCCATCCTGGATGTTTATTGTTCACACTACTACCCTCTGGTAGTTGGTACAAGAGCCTTAAAAGTTGAGTTTATAGATAGTTTTCTTCCTTGGGCCACCAGAATTTTAAATTTTAAAAACTTATAAAACCGTTATAATTTTTTTCCAGTATGTACAATGATTGCTTTAGTGGATAATAATTTATTTATATATGGTATTTTTTTGTTATAGTATGTTTTTTTTTTTTGTAGTTGTTTGTTGTACTTCTATTGTTTACAGAGTAGCTTTTAACATGTCATTACTCTGGTACAATGACAATTAAGGTTTTCTATTCTATTCTATACTGTTCAATTCTATAAACAGTAACTAGTTTGATGTTGAGAGTACAGCCAAAAATATAACAACCTGTTGCTGCATTTCATCTTAAAAATATCGTCATCATATGTAAATATGCGCTTTATAAAGTAACTCAGGTTGTGCAATATTATAACTGTAGTGCAAGTTTACAGTTAGGTAATTGTATTTATAACTACAAACAGTTCTACAAGTGGAAATGTGTGTGGCTTTACACCAAGTTTAGGTTTTATACATTGCAATTTGAGTGTGGAAATGGGCTTATGCAACATTTTTGTGCGTATGCATCATTTATACATGAGTCCCCAGGTGTTCACACTAATAGGTGAATGAGTAGATATGCTTGTCATTAGTGTTTGTATTGTTTACAATGTTGCTACAGAATGTATTTAACACCTCTACATGATACTACATGTGCTACTAACTGAATTTTTAACAAATTTAAATATTTATTTTAATCCTCTGTCCCACATGAGCACACGGGAGGCAGTAAATGGGCTTGGTTTAAAAAAAAGAAACATTTACTGTGATGTTGTCACTGAAATGTTGTAATTTATTTTGTGGGAAAGGCAGGAGCAATTGGTCCACTATTGTGATATCTCCTGTTTAAATTTACGTATTTGGTCACTTACAACATTTAAAACATTGTGGAAGCCTGCCCGGACACAGACAGGCGGACACGTCAGTGTCACCCAACACACGTTTATTTCACACGTTCCATATTTACAAAAGTGCCACACAACCCCAAAATCCTCAAAAGTCTAGGCCACCAAACAAATGCCTTCTACTCTTCAGGCCGCCTCCATGCCTCCTCAACGACGTTGTCCTACTTCCACCCGACTCAAGTCATTGAATGAAGGGAGGTGGCCCCTTTTATAATCACCCGGATGTGCTCCAGGTGCTTCCTGGCAGTCTTCCACCGGCACTCCCCAGTGTGGCGTAAGTGCCGGCTGTATCCCCGGAAGCTCTCCGGGTGTCCCTGCTCCTCTTCCCCCCAGCATTTTCAGGTGTGGCGGAAGTGCTGAGGTCCAGGGCTCCTAAGGCATTGCTGTGCCCCCTGGCGGTGACCACAGGCCCCTACAGGGTTAAGCTTCAAAGCTCTGTACCCGTGGTCCACATAGGCACCAGGGTGGTCACCCCCACATGGTCTGGGGGAGGTGTGAGCCCTCCTCCGGTCTTCCTGGGGGTCCCGGCCGGGTCGCCCCCCCCCCAATGCGACAACACATTTGGTTACATTTCTTATTTGTCCAGTTGGGATACAGGCAAATGAAATTACTTAATCATGGTCATACAGTGTCAGTAGCATGAATTGAATTCACAACTTCAGGGTCTGAGGTTTAAAGCTTTAACCACTATTGTCACACTGCCGTGTGAGTGTAATTTGTATCCTGGCTTCTGGAAGAGGCAGTACTTGATAAGGATGTGATGTCAGGTGTCTTACAGCTCCTGTTCTTCCACTCTAGGATGGGAAATGGGGACTGTGTGAATAAGTGTTCCACCCCTTTGCTATGCCCCTGGTTTACCCTGAAAAAAGTCAATTTAATAGACTCAGCCAGTTTATGTCTACAATAGTATGAACAAAAACTACTAGTAAGATGCTAGAAAGCCACATAATAATATTAAAAGCACAAACAGGATCAGATAATAGGATAGAAGTAATTGCTATTGACTAGCAAAACAGAGAGTGAATGGCTTCAAAAGTTTGTGGCATGACATGTCCAGAAAATAACATTCTTTACAATGTGCTTTAGCTATTCAATTTAGAAAAATTGTTGTAAAAACTAATGATTGCTAAAAAAAAAAATAAAAAGCTAAAATGCAGTCAGTACTGTAAGGGGAGTTTTTTTTTGCAAAAGTTACAGTAATTCTAATTTTAGAATTAAATAAAAAAAATCTAATATTCTGTTAGAGCTTTCTTGGAAATTGGGTGCATCTCAGTACAATCTGAAAATATTTAGGTCTGAACATATTAAGTTAAGACATTTCAATTTTTCAAATTAAAAAAGAAATTAAATTTTATGTTAGCATTATATTTTTCATATAATAATGACAAAATCATATACATATATTTTAGTTTGATCATTCAGAAAAAATAATAAAAGATGATTGCTTCTTAAAGAAACATTTTCTTACTCAGGAAATGGCTAATGCTAATCCTAAAGTAAGCCTGCTTTACGTATCTTTAGCCAAAAGTAAAAGATAGCATCTAGAGCTATACTTAAGGCAGCGGTTTTTAAAGAGCAGACTGTAGACTCATTGAGCCAGAAAAAGATGTATGGCCTTTAGGAATAGAAAGCTGATCATTAGTCAAGTTAAACTTCAAAGCTAGAAGGAGGAAGCAGCACAAAATGAAATGAGTCAAAGTCAGAGCCTTGTATTCTGCTTATAAACATAGTTTGATTATTTCTAGGTCCATTTCAGTTAAATGAAACTAATCGTAAACAGAAATACAGTTGCTATTTAAGTGATAATATTAAATAATCACACTAAGTCCAAATAGAAAAAAATTAGGAATTTCTGGAAAAATATGAAATACAAAAGAACATTAGGAAACACTTAAACCTCCAGATAAATTTTGTAATTTTTATATTTATATTAACACCATATTAATAGATATGGAAGAAGATGATCCACTGTGGCAACCGCTAATGGGAGTAGCCGAAAGAAGAAGATTAACACCATATTAATAGAATGCCTAACATATTTATAGCATTCAACAAACATTTCAAATAATACATTATTGTTTGTATAATTTCACTACTATACAACAACTATAAAATAATATTTTAAACAAATGATAAACATTAGGGTGAATAAAGCTCAAAGTATGCATAAAAAGTATTCGGCATGTTAGACAACGGCGTAACACATGGCGTAACATTCTGGTGCATTTGTTAACTGATATTAAAGTTGGGTCATTTCACATTTATTATTTACTCAACCAAGAGTCAGTTATTACAGTTTTGTTTATTAAATAGTTTTGTAACAATGAGTCATATAAAAAAGTAATAGTGATTATAGAATGCAATTACTGTACATGTGTCAGTAGACTGCATTAAATATGTGCTTTTTAACAACACTTTAAAATGGAGTTGAAAACGGAGCACAAATAGGCTTGTGGTGGTTCAATAGCTTTCATACACAGCAGACTGTAGTTCCAGTGAAGTGAAAATGGCATCAATTGATGTGTGTTAGTGGTTGAGGGTCTGTGACTAATTGGTCAATTTTCTTAAACATAAAGTTTTTGAAAGTACTGTATACCCAGTAGAACAGTATCTAGTAATTGGCAACTGAAAAATATCTATTAATACAAAATTACCAATACTAGCATGAAGTCAGCATTGATAATTTACCTATGAAAGGAGAAGTGTAACTAAAATAAATTCCACCTCTGCCTATTAATATTAGTTAAAATACAGTAATTCATTAAAATTATATAAATAAGTAAGAGCTTAGAAAAGAACTCATCAAGGTCTTACTGCGGTTGAATCTGGGACTGGGATCAGGGTCTTAAACAACTTGTAGCAGTCTGAAAAAGACCCAGCTAAGATTCACACCGCCTGTTTACAGAGATTTATTTATATTTTTGGTGGGGACCCCAGGAACACACCCAGCTTTGGCCCGACTCATGCACACAAAGTAGCAAATACCATTAAAGCAGAAATTGACAAATGTATTAAACAATAACAAATTAAATCTAACAAGACAACTAAAACAATCCCACCCCAGTTCCCTTTCTAGCCAATACAATACACAATAAACATACACTCAGAAACAACAAACAACTAACAAAACCCACACATGATGAAGTCCATAGCAAAGTCTATAGGAAACAGCAACCAAGGTAGTGAAATGATGGAGACTGAATAATCCAGAGATCAGCTCGCTGTAAGTATATGTAAAGAACAGTCATACCAGTATATCCTGATGATGAAGAGTGATGGTATCAGGAACGCTCCTTCTCCGAAGGTCAACAAACAATCCAATTCAGGAGATAATCCAGGAAAAGAACAATAATCCACAGGCAAGGAACGGAAAGACAAAACAGACTCACAACTGCACAGCTCCTCTCTGTATAACCGGTTTCCTTTTAAAACTCACGCTGGCCTTCTTGTCCCCAGCAGCCCCTGCACCCTTGGCAGGCATCCAATTAGAGTCACTACAGGGATTGCTGGGAGATGAAGTTTTTACTCCCCAGCAAAAATGCTACAATCTGAAGCCTTCCACCTCCCGACGCCACTGTCCTTTTAACCCATTCCATGTTTATATCAAGGCAACTGCTCCTTTACCATGTTATTAATTTGTTCAAACATCATTTAGCTGCAGGTTGCTAACTTCGGTTCTTTACAAAATTTATCTGCAGATAATGTTGCTCAATCAATTCACTGTTGTATATGCTTTTACATAATCTTTACAGATTATTTTCTTGTGTTTGACTACAAGAATTGGCTTATTCAGGGGTTCAGTGCTTTAGAAGTTTTTAGCTGCTTACTTTTGTTCATTGTGGCCACTGACATCTGTCTTCATTTGCTACATATTCAATGATTTCAGTAGTCTTCTGTTTATGACTGCATTACAGCACATGCCATATAAACATGCAATGTCACATAACTTCAATGGCATTTCTTTGCATATTTTATGTAAGATTAATTGCAATATTTTTAAATAGTGGAAATAGTGTAATAAAACCAATAGGTTATGTATGATCTGCAAATGCATGTGAAGGATTGCCCTTTAGGTGTTTTCTTTTCAGATTGTCAATGGTTGTATTGACTCTTGCTAATTGTTCATGAATGGTAAGTGGCTTATTTGGAGTAACTGTTTTACAGTTTCTTTGTTGTTCTTCCTGCCTGCTGTTTGTGGGCAGCAAGTTTCTAGTGACCAGTTGCTCTTGGCTGTTATCCATGACTGCTGTTTGTGCATAAGGATAAGAGCTGTGACTCATTCAGTGTTCAGAACTTCAGCGCCATTTTATCAAATTTACTGAAAGAACTATTAAATTGGATGTTTTTCATATTAGAGTGTCATTAATTTGTTTTTTACAACATTATTTTAACTTTTGAAATTGTGTTACACTGTAATGGTTTGACATTGGTTTTGTGTAGCATGGATTGTATGTTGTTTTTGCAAACAGTTGTTTGCTCATGTTTGATTTTCAGACTGAACTACTCTAAATTATTAGCTGTTTAAATCTACCAATTGAATGGGTATAGCCAGATTTTGTCCTGCTAAAGCCACCCATCCGTTAGAGCTTAGTCTAATACTAAAGTAATAAAATGAGGAGTAGAACAAATGGGAAAGACAGAAGAATGGGGGTTATCATATCAGAATGGGGGTTAAGGAGAAGACTGTAAATGAAAAAGTAAACACATAAGTTTCATTTTTTTTTTCAGTAAATAGTTACTTCTGGATTGAACACAGCAAAGTCATAAACAGGAAAATAAAATCCTCATGAGAGAGGACGTGCAGGTGATGGGTGTAACAGAGCAAGATGCAGACAGGAAGATATGGAAAAAGATGATCCACTGTGACAATCCCTAATAGGAGCAGCTAAAAGAAGAAAAAAAAGATGGGAGTCACTTTTTTATGCTTGTAAAGTCAGAGGTTCTCTGAGTTACTGGAGTTAGCCATTAAACTAGAGATGACACTCTAGTGTTAAAGACTAACAAGTGTCACAAGTGCACGTTTGAGGATCTTAAAAAAGGGCTAAGGTAATCCCAACATTACCATCATCGGGTAGGAGGGGGCACTTGCGCCAATTGTATCTTTGGTTTCCTTTACAGCATGGAGCTGTCACCAGGAGATAGCGTCTGACCCTGCTACCCCAAGAACTGGTGGAGCTGCCCCTGCCAGCAGCAGGCAGATATAAACACAGCGATTAGAAACCATGGTCATTTGGACTCAGGAAAGAGAAAGAGAGAGACAGAGCTTTTCTCACAGAAACTAATAGTATTGCACTGCAGAATTGTACTATTTACATTCTGATGCCTTGCAAGATCCTTTTTTTTTTTGCTTTTTTTTTCATAGTTAATCAGGGAATCGTTGAGTTGGAACCCCAATAATTCTTAATGTTTCAGCCATCTATCAGTTCACAATAGGGAAGCGTATGTTCTGACAGTATAAGAGTGTAATGGTGTAAGGGTATGTGTGACACAAGATGTCATGTCTTATTCATTTTTATTTTACACAAATGCTTTTCAGAAATATTTTTAAGAACACTGAACTGTATGTCCAGTATTTTACTGTTATTAGATATTCAAAATGTTTTTTTTCCAGGTGGGAGAATGGAAAGGCTCTAAATTAACATTACAAATATTTTATTGTATACTTTACATAAATTAAGCAAGGTAAATGATATGGAGCTGATGCTACAGGATGAATGTTACTGGCACAGGAAAGCACAAGAAGCAAAGGACACTAACTTACACTCACTCAATATAATCTGATTATGTTTTCGTTTCTCAAACTTATTCTGATCGTATACTTTGTGTTTAAACATGTGCTTAAAAAACAGTTAATTGATGTAAACTTCACTGTTCTATCTGTGTGGCCATATTGAATAGCTACTTACTGTCCTCACACAAGAAATTCTATAATTCTATAAAACTTTATAAGAAAGATTACTGTTTATCCTGTGAGAGGTGGAAGCCCAATCTTGTTTCTTTGCACTTTATGGTCAGTTTTCTCCAGAGCAGCTTCTTGCGCCACATGCATGTCCTGATACTGTGAGATGGAGGTCATGATAACAGCTGTAGTGTTGAAGGTGTGTAAGCTTGAGTGTGTGTGCAAAGTCGTGAATTTTGCATTTGATACTCTATGCTGTTTATTATACTCACCCAATCGTTTCTTACAGTGATGTAGATATGTCCAGAAACATACAGAATATGAATGAATAATCTGATGAAGTGTTATGGCAATCATTTATGATATAAGAAAATAAATTGATCAAATTTGAGAGCAATACAATAGTAAGATAATGTTTGTCAAAACTTCAGATGGAATCTGTCAATTGTATTTCATTTCTGAAAAAGATTTAAAGTTCCATCTCTGTCACTTATACACCAAGCTAGCTGCTACTAACCTATTATGGCACTAAACACACACTTTGGTACAGCATTAATGGGAAAACTATCATGAAAATGTGGGAGGAATATTTATTTGCTGACTCATTATTCTGTGCTTTGTACTGTGGTTCAGATCACATAACGTAAACAATAAAAAGACTATTCATTTTATTTAATAGATTCCTTGTAGCACTAATTGAAACTATTTGCTAGGCATCAACTTTTTTAATTCTAAGCATGAGTCCTTCCAAAGCTCTCAACCCTGCAGAATGATTAGAGGTGTAATAGGCTGCACAATAGGTAATCTTTGTCACCTCAGGGGCTGCAGGAATATGAAAAATGAGTCAGGTGGATAATGTAAAATGTTAAAATTGATGATTGTGATTTTTAGAGTCAGAGGATGAAGTACTTCAGCATACATAAATGATCAAGCTTTTTCTTTGTTACACAATGGGCATTTTCTGTATTTTCATTTGAAGGAAAGCTGACTCACAGCATGCCTGACTGAACAATAAAAGTAGCTGAACTGTTTGCTGCACAGAAATCTTGTTATAAGCAATAATATTAATGATTTTGGTTATGGAAACTGATTTGGTACAGATTTTTCTATACAATGTATTAGTCATAGTAGTAAATATTTCCGAGAAAAATAGCAGAAAAAGAAATTGAATTTTAAAAGAAAATCATCAATACAGTTGCAAAATGTAGTTTATCTCTTGAGCAATATCAGCTTGTCCAAAGGAAATATATAATAGTTACCCTCCATTCACTATCAGCCAATACATACACATATTCATATGTATTAATTTAGCTATTACTTTAGCTAACAATTTAGAACAAAGCAGTTTACAAACCAAGTGAATTCTCCTTACATATTTTAAATATCATAGCAGTCTTACAGTGTGTCTGTTGATGGGCATAAACCCAGCCTATGACTCTTTTTGGTGCACATATCCTGTACATAGTCATCTCATACTAATAATCTTGTCTTTCTACTTGTCTATCTAAATACACACTGCAAAAAAAACCAAAACATATAAAATGTTCTTCACCTTAACCACTGATAAATGCTTAAATTTTCTGCTTATTTTAGTCATTCACAAAAAGATCTATTTAAAGACCATGAATGTTTTTCATGAAAAACCCTCATTTTAAGGCCATTTTTGACCATATTTGAAATACACCATTATGATAAAGAGTAAACCAATAGGTGTCACACACGTGCGATTAGGAGAGAGCTGAGTAGACCAAGTAGAGGTAATTACTCGCAAGGCTAGGGGTGGCAGGGTGCACTAAACCTACCTCTGTTATCTCTGCAGGCCAAATATGGAAAAACCTACCTGATTCAACATCAGTGATGTCACTTCTGCTTCCGGCACCCAGACTGACGTCAATTCCGGTTCTGGCGCCCAGATTGACCTCATCTCTGGTTTTGGCATCCAGAACAACATCACTTCTGGTTCCGGCCCTAGACAACATCACTTCCAGTTTCAGCTTATTAAGCCGCCATCTTTTCAATACTAAATCAGTTCAGTTTGGAACTAAACAAGAGCACATCTTGGCTTATCTCTTTACCCTTTTGCAGCCAGGAACAATATACGTGTGGCTGCCCCAAACCTTTTTACGTGTGTTGAGACTACTTCTTTCACAGTGTCTTTAGCGAAAATGATCAGAAGGACTTGAAGTTATGTGTGCCACATCAACCAACCCCTCCTGTTCACAAAAAAAAACAATGGGAATCAGTAATATAGGCATGTGGAGTGTCTCTTTATGCTTGTTCAAGGTTGTTGATCACAAATATAATGTTTTTTGATCCTTTGCCAGCAGTGCTAACCTTAAAAAGCTTTTCCAGTAGGTGAAATTTTTCAAATACAAGCATGTGGGGTATTATTTTAGACTATTCCAAGGTCAGTGATTACAAATATGTTTGGTTTTCGTTTATTTACTAGGGATCTAGCCCTCTACGGTCCTCTATCAAAAGTTGAAGTATGTCACAAAGGTATTACATTAAAGAATATCTAGACTTTCAACATTTAAATTAAAGCACACTTTTTAATACTTCAAATATTTGATACAACTTTTCTTGTTTATTACATACTTCTACTTCATGAAGTAAAACATTACATTTCTTATGTACACCTTTTTAACTTTTAAAAAGTATAACTTAATAACTCTATTGCAACTACTTTTTACTAGAGCGAAGACTTGCTACAAGTTACTAAGTAGTCAAGTTGATATCATAGGATATTAAAGTATTATTAATTGTCATGTGGTGGGTGTAGCAATGCATTGTATCAGCGTGTGCTCCTAACCTCTCTATCTCTCTCTATTGTTAAACCTTTGCTTATATTATATTCTTGTTGCAAACTATCATAAATCTGTTTTTGGCTCTGTACTTAGTGCTGCAGGAATAGGGAGTGACTCCACTACATATACCCACTTTCAAAATCCAGTCTTTTCCGAATTAATGTTTTTCTGTCACAGGATATACCAATGCATAAACCTTTATTGACACTGAGCTAGCTTAGACTCAGAAAATCTGATGTACACATGTTTGGCATGTGGGAGAAATCCTCTGCTGAAGACTAAGCACAGTGACACAGTGGAAGCATGCTGGGCCATAATACAGAGGTTGATAAACTGAGAACATCTTCTTCCAGGCAATGTGACACGCATTGTGGTGTAGTGGTTTTGGTGCTGGAAAGTGAAATAAAAGATTGTGGGTTCAGTTCTCACTTCTTACTCAGATATATTACTCAGCAAGTCTTTTGCTTATCTTTACTTCACTTGTAGGAAAACAATTGTACCCTAAAATTGTAATTTGCTTTAACACAAGAATCCCTATTATGAAAAAGTTGTAATCTTGGGCCACCTTAAATTCCTTCACACCTCTCCATCAGTGTCTGAGTTTAGTAAATGTGTCAATCAGCACAAACAGCAAGCAGCCTGCTATCATATCCCCTAGCGACACAGCTTAAGTTCTTCTAGCACAGATCTCTTTGTCTGGGTGTGAAGTGCCTGGAGTTGTTTATAAGGTAAATATTGTATTGTTATTTGGAATACATACATTTCATGTGTGTTCCATGTCTACAATGATTTGGATAAATGAAGGATGACAGGAAATGCGAGGCAAGAAATGCTGAACACATACCCAAAACAGAAACTTTTTCCATGTTACAGTAATAATGACGTGAAGTGTATAATGTGTGAAGACTTTAGTCCAAATATCAAATAAACAAGTGCGCTTTTATTCAAGAACATAACCAAAGAAAAAAAAGCATTCAATTTACATGTTGCTGTCAATGAGTGAAAATCCGAAGCTCAAATGTGAATCGACAGAAGGTTGGTATGTCTTCTTGGATGATGCAAGAACTGTAAGAACTGTGATGTAAGAACTGCTGCCTCATAACCAAAAAGTCGAGGGTTTCAGTCCGCATGGTCCTCGTTTTGGGTAGTGAGCTGCTATTATTATTACTATAATATAATAAAAACATGCATTTCAATTGTGTACATTTTGGCTACTTGTAAATTTTAGCACTTTTTTTTATTATTTAGTTTTATTCTGTCAGTGATGTTCACATGGTACAACGAATTTGCCTCTCCCTCTCTGAGTTGATGGCATTTATCTCCATTCTTTTCACAAGAGCAGCAATTACCACAGTTAGTGCTGTGGTTGATATTGCTCTGAACTATCTGTTGTTTAAAGTAGGAGTGTTTAGAAGTAATCAGTGACTATTTTATGACACAGTATGTTAAAACAGCTGTCTAGATGTATTTTGTAATAACCTGGATAGAACAGAGGGTGTAGAGGTCATTGAACTGCTTGGGTCAAGTAGTCATAATATAATACAATACTCAGTGTTTTGGAAGACCGAGGATGCAAAGACTAAAATTCATAAGTTTCACTTTGTAGGGCAGATTTTGAGCAGATGTGGCAAAGTCTAAGGAGGATGGACTGGGATAAGATTTAAGTGCGGAGACAGTCGAGGAAGAGTGGAACAGATTTAAAAACATTTTACCTAAAATGCAGAACAGGTACATTACAAAATTTGGAATCCGTAGGAAATTAAAAAAAAAAAATCCATAGTGGGTTAATAAAGAATTGAGAAAAATGAAGAAAGGGTGTATAACAGCATGAAGGCAACCATTAAGAGGGAGATTAAGGAAGCTAAAAGGCAGTTAGAGATGAATATAGCAGATAAGGTGAAAGATGACCCAAATAGAGATTGTTTCAGTATTTTAGTGGTAAAAGTACAGTTAAGGAGGAGGTAAAATGTATCAGGAATAGTAAAGGGGAATATAATACATACAAATAGTGAAATAGCAGATGCTTTAAATTTGCATTTTTCTGATGTCTTCACATGTGAGAAAGCAGCTAACCTCCCAGTGGTAAAAGGGAATGCTAAGGGGGTACTAAGTGAGTAGAGCAGTGATTTTCTAAGTACTGAATAATGGTAGGATCACTTGAGTGTCAGAAGAAGGATACTCTTTGAGTGTTGTAGTCATATCTATACTATATGTCTCCACTAGGCAGTGTGGTGTAATGGTTAAGGCTTTTGACTTTAAACACTGAAGCTGTGAGTTAAAATCCTGCTACTGACACTGTTTGACCATGAGCAAATCACTTGACCTGCCTGTGCTCCAATTGGAAAACCAAAAGATATGTAACCATTTGTATCATAAATGTTGCCTTGGATAACAGCATCGACCAAATAAATAAATGTAAACGTACTATTCCTAAATCACACTCACATCTGCAACAATATGACCACTCCTAGAATAAGAATAAATTGCACGAATGGTAACACTCATAATACTTTGTTATGTATTTGAACTAGTGAGCTAATGCCTCAATTGTTCTCAGTTTTATTCTAGGTTTAGCAAATTGTCAAGGCAGATTCTGCATGTACCCCTTGTGTTTTTTCTAACAGGGCTGTTGTTTAGGATATATTTTTAACTGATATCTTTCTTTAACAATAGAATTCCTGAAGCCTAAGTTGTAATTCCAGGCCACCTTAAATTCCTTCGCCCCTCTCCATTAGCGTCTTTGTTTAGTAAATGGGTTAATTAGCACAAGCAGCCTGCTATCCCATTCCCCCACCGACGCAGCTGAATTTCTCCCAGCTCAAGCCCATTTATCTGGGTGTGAGGTGCTTTGAGTTGTAAAGGGTAAGGAATATCTCACGATTTGGAACACATGCATTTCAAGTGTGTTCCGTGTCTACAACAATCTGGGTAAATGAAGGATGACCGGAAATGTGAGGCAAGAAATGCTGAACACATGCCTAAAACAGAAACTTTTTCCATGTTATAGTAATAATTACGTGAAGTGTACAATGTGTGAAGAGTTTAGTCCAAATATCAAATTAACACGTGTGATTTTATTCAAGAACATACCCAAAGAAAAAAAAAATCATTCAATTTACATGTTGCTGTCAATGAGTTAAAAACCCAAGCTCAAATATCAATCAACACTGGGAACTTGATTTTTTTATTACTATAAAGATACAAATTGAAATTACTGTCTGCATTGGGGGATCTATAACATGCTCTTAAAATAAGGCCTCTTTCCTTAATGCTTTCCAGATGAATCTAGCATGGGATGCACTCCCAACACCACAGATCTTATTTAGATTGGTTATTCTTGGACTACAAAGTTACCATTTTTCTGGAGGACCTGTGTTATTTCCTTTTTTTCATCTATTATTACCAATAAATCTTACAGAAGCTTTGAGCCACACAGTAAAAAAATAAATTGAAACAACCAATATCTTGTTAATGTGTCAAACTATCTCATAAATACAAGACAGATTACAAAAATCTGTGGCTCAGGGTTACTTATGTTGTACATATGACTTTGCATGAGTTATGTTGTTTTGTCATCTCTTCCATCGAGTGTATGGTTGTAATCCAGGCAGTTTATTATTGCAAACTTTATGACTTTATAACTTTACCTTGTCTCTTATTGTTTCAGTAAACCACCTTGTAGTATTATTACTCGCACATCTATTTTATAGGACAGCATAATGCAATTTAGCTTTGGAGAACAAGAGGCCTGCAGGTCTAAAATCAACCCTAAATGAATAACTAGTGCCTCGCTAAATACACACAATCACAAGTTGACAGTCAGGTTAACCTGTACATCTTTTGAACGGGGTAGAAAATTGTAAAAACCTACATGGAGAATGTGCAAACACTGCAAAGAGAGTGGATATGTGGTTGTGTGGTGTTCAATGGCACTGTTGCATAATTTTACACTCTGTGTACCTGAAGCCATAACTAAGTGACCAGGCAATGGAAGAATTAAGACACAGCTAAGAATAACTGTTCAAAAGCAGAATTGCGTTTTAGTCCAGATGTGCCAAAACAATTTACAATAATGTCAGTTTACAATAAGTGGCACAAAATCAATTGCTGAGAAAATTTTAACAAAAACAAAAGGAATTTTCTTCCTTTTTATTCCACAGGCAGTCCATGAAGGATGGACAGAAAAAAATAATTAAATGAAAAAAAGTGAAGAAAATGTGCACAAAGAAAATAATGAAAAACATCAGCTCCCACAATTACAGATTACCTCCACCCAAATGTATATACATCAGATAGAAATCTTTACTAATATATACAAAATTGAGCACTTATCTTTACATCTATACTAAGGTGTTCAGCAGTGCAGATATACTTGCTAGCCTGAAATCCCCTCAAAAGATGACCCCTAGCAGTCTAGACTTCAATTTTATACTGCTAATGCTTTTGTCTGGTCAATCGTCATTTGTGTCTTCTGCAGTTCCCCTATAACAAGTGACATTGAGTCACGCATCCTACCTTCTCCTCTGTTCAGGTTCAGTTTCTCTATATCAGACCTCCACTTCTTTGTGTTTATGCATATGTTTGCAACCACTTCGCACCAACTGCTTGTTCACCCCACAGGTAAGTTATTTGGTGAACATTCACTCTTTTCTTTCTTTTCCTTTATGTGTATTATCTGCCGGCAACCTTATAAACTCAGCTCTCTGCTCTTTCTTCTCACAACAGCTTCAGGCTAGCTGTGGTATCTGGCCACCTCAATCTGAAAGTATAAAAGGAATCACATAGAGGCTTTAGATACTCTCCTCAGCATCTGCCAGTTCAAGCCCAGCGAAGCTCCCTAACTTGTAGGCCTCCAAGTCATTAGAGTGACTCACAAAGAGAATACCAAGTGCTGGTTTGACTTTGCCCCTCTGTGGAATCCTGAAACAACAGGTGGGCAACGTTTACTTCTATAACTGTTGATACGGTTGTGATAAGCCATAAAAAATTTCTATTATAACTTCACTGTTATATTGCACCTGATCTTGGCTTATCACAACCTGAGATTAGAATTCATGAATCTGGAGAAATAAGATAGCAGAGTTAATTACATCCCAAAGGCATGCAGGTTAGGTAGACTGGTAGTTCACTTCGAGTATGTGTACTAGGAGATGGATCCTTCATTTTGTGTTGCTGGGGAAGGCTTGCCTCCCCAATGCAAACACACATTATATTATATTAATATTATATTTCTATTCACAAGGTTCATGGATTCCATAAAATCTTGATTTTTGTTTGGGACTGTGATTGTTTGTGTTTAGCAGTGTACTTTTTGTCTTTGCTTTGAATTATTAGCAGAGGGCTTTATAA
The DNA here is from genome assembly GCF_016835505.1 of Polypterus senegalus. Lineage (NCBI taxonomy): Eukaryota > Metazoa > Chordata > Cladistia > Polypteriformes > Polypteridae > Polypterus > Polypterus senegalus. The sequence goes on from NC_053157.1 coordinate 83,790,066, forward strand.
ATATTTTGTATATTTTATTTCTTTGTCTTAGTGAGAGGATTGTGCATGTTGAACCAAACTGGGTGGTGTCCAGCTTCCCCATATAAAATAAATAAGTGACTGTTTTGACTGTTCATCACAGCAGCCCAGGGCCACTAGAAGTGTATCACATAACGCTACAGCTCCAATGTCCTACAGATCAGGCACTGCTTGTGGGAGTTTGCAGGATTTTCACCATAGCTGTACTGCTTCTCCCTTTACTGAAAGCCATGCAAGTGTGTGTTGATTTGCAACTCTAGGTTTCTCTTTTGTGTGCTGTCATGCCCCATCCATGGTTTGTTTCAGCCTTACACTTTGTGCACCTAGTACTGCAGATACAGGGATGGGCATCCCGAGATGCTGAAATAGACAAGCAAGTTAAGAAATAGATGAATGAATGGGTGGAATTTTAATGAAAATGGAATTCATAATCAATATAATGGTTTGAAAGGGTTGAAATGGATTTAAAGGCACCAGGAAAATATTTTACTAGGATACAGGAATAAACTTTGGTATCACTAGAGTTCAAATTTATCTCTAAAAGTTAAAGTCTTAATAAAAGTAGGCAAAATTGAACATTGAGGTTAAAGAATATTAGAAAGAAGATACAGTTCTTGAGTGCTTCACAGTCAATAGTTTGTTTCTTTTACTTTTAGACAGGTTTCTGAGTGTAAAATTAATCACGGCATTCTTCTGGTAAATTGAATAGTATGAAGTTATATTAATTACACATGCAATTTTTATTAAAAAGCAACAGACGATGAAAATTGCTCAGAGCACTGCACTATCATTAACCATGCTGTAATCTAATTTTGCATATTTAACACCAGATATTCTTTTAATCACCACTTAAATATTTTTCTTGTATAAATTCTGTAAATTGGATCATAAATTACATCAACATGTTCAGCAAGTAATCACATGAGTAAAGAGAATTATTATAATACATCACAGTGTAAGTGGATAATACATTTAAATACTACAGTTACTGCTAAAACTAATTGTAGGCAAGCAATTTTGAAATTAGAAAATATGAATTCATCCATTTTCTGTACCCAATACTTCCTCCTCAGGTCAGTGGGGACCCATTGAAGAACATTATTTGGAAAATGTATAATTAACAACATATCCATTAGAATCTGTTTGGATTTTGTCCACAGAAGAAATCAAATGAGACACTGAAAGACCCCCCAGTTGAAAACCAAAGCAGAGTTGAAGTGACCCGAGTCAGATACTAATCTTAATAAAAGAAGCATTCAAGCTCTTTCCACTATTTAAGTATTCTTTTTGATTTCATGGAGCTGCTAACTTGACTCATGACTGCAAGTCTAGTTACGTTTTTGGTTGTTTTTCGTGTGTTATATTTTAAAGACACCTGAAAAATGAAGTATAATACAAATAAATAAATAAATGTTATACAAACAAAGGGTAGCTAACCAGAACTTTATAAAAGTACACACCAAGTACCCACTTACTTATAAGTTCATTATTTTTTAAGTCAAAGTTATTTCTTTACAATCATGATATATATGAATTTGCCACACAAAATTGTGTACTAAAGTTAATTGCTTTCTATAAATTAAAACAATATTTTGGCCGCTCTGACATTTTACACTGCAGTATATATGGTACAAAGGAAAGCTCAAATATATCCATTTTTATAGTGAAGACAGTTGTTGAGTATGTATCTGCATCTTGCGAGTACATACCACTGTAAACAAAATGTCATTTGTGGAAAAAAAAAAAACAACAACAACACCAATATAATGGGATTCAGATATTTTGAAAGAATACCAGCCCTGTGCAATAGCTTAGCATTTAGTCTCCATGTGCATTGACCTTTCACCACCCCCATGGAGTGTGGTCTCCTCTTGAAAGATGCATCCATCCATCTTCCAACCCGCTGAATCCGAACACAGGGTCATGGGGGTCTGCTGGAGGGGCACAAGGCAGGAACCAATCCTGGGCAGGGTGCCAACCCACTGTAGGACACACACACCCACACACTAGGGCCAATTTAGAATCGCCAATCCACCTAACCTGCATATCTTTGGGAGGAAACCAGAGTGCCCAGAGGAAACCCATGCAGACACGGGGAGAACATGCAAACTCCACGCAGTAAGGACCCGGGAAGCGAACCCAGGTCTCCTAACTGTGAGGCAGCAGCACTACCACTGCGCCACCGTGCCGCCCTTGAAAGATGCAATCGCAGTAAACTTTTCATGACATGTGGTTGATTTTATTTTGATTGATTTTTTGTTATGTAAGAATTCATGCAAAACTCTCTACAAGAAAAATGTGCAAAAGGAATGATTATTCCTATTGCCAAAAAGTGCAAAAAAAATTATTATTACCAGAAACCTTTTGTTTTCACAGACATGAAAGGTGAGGATCAGTACTCAACAACTGTCTTGGCCTGTAAAATGGACATATTTAAGTTTTTAGGCTTTTCCTCTATGTCACATACCCTCTATTCTAAAGTACCAAAGCCACGGTCACATACCCATCCACTGTAAAATGCCAGAGTGAGCAAGATACTTTTTAAGTTTATCGAAAATGCTTAACTTTGGAACACAACTTTGTGTGGCAAATGTATGTGCAGTATATACCATGTTTGACTTGAACAATACTCCATTGTAGGATTAAAGTTGGACAGTTTAACATCTGTGGCAGAGCGACGGGCATTAAGCAAACTCCTGTCAATCATGAATAATCCACTGCATCCACTTAACAGGATCATCTCCAGGCAGAGGAGTAGCTTCAGTGACAGACTTTTGTCACTGTCCTGCTCCACTGACAGACTGAGGAGATCGTTCCTCCCCACACTATGCGACTCTTCAATTCCACCCGGGGGAGTAAATGCGAACATTAATTTTATTTTAATTCTTTTCATTTTTATTACTATTTAATTTAATATTGTTTCTTTGTATCAGTATACTGCTGCTGGATTATGTGAATTTCCCCTTGGGATTAATAAAGTATCTATCTATCTATCTATCTATCTATCTATCTATCTATCTATCTATCTATCTATCTATCTATCTATCTATCTACTGAATTTATCCTTTAAGTGCACTTGCATAACAGGCACTTGGTGCCACATATGCCCCCTAGAACAGCTTTAATTCCTAGTGTTACACAACAAGTAATAAAATTGGTATGCATAGAGATGTTCGAATCATGGTAACTGTATTTTGGTGCCATTTTTTAAAATAAAACAACTCTACCTGAAATTTTACTCCAGATAGCTCACTGTATCATTTTCTAAGCAATCCTAGTTATCCTGTACTTTCACCACTTTGTGGCATAGAGTATTATACAGTACTTAGGACGTAGTAAAAATAGGTTTACTGTTTCCATGAAGGTAATGCACTTCAACACAATTCTGCTGACCTGTGGTACTGAAATATTGCTCAACTCATATTGAAGGATTCCGTGTGCACCATGAAAACACATCCTGTCTAATTATTGTCATGCTGGTAAATGATCAGATCTGAACAGAAACAGTCAAAAGACTTGGGGGAGCATGCAACAGAGTAGTTGAAAAGCAATCAAAAGCCAGTGCATGTTAGTTTAAAAAAACACCTAAACCATCAAAGAAACATCAAGAGCTATAAAAGAGAAAAAAAGCAAAATGGAAGGCAGTAAACACTATATAAAAATGAAATCCCAATAGTGAAGTAAGTCCTTGTGTTTTGCAGCATTTTCTGAAAAGCAGGGATCATAAATATATCCATAAACGTTTAACATTTTGACTGCGTGATATGGTGGTGTAGTAGTACCGCTGCTGCCTCCGAGTAAGGAGATCAGGGTTTGCTTCCTGGGTCCTCCTTGCATGGAGTTTGCATGTTCTCCCCATGTCCATGTAGGTTTCCTCCGGGTACTCCAGTTTCCTCCCATAGTCCAAAGACTTGCGGGTTAGGTGCATTGACGATTTTAAATTATCCCAAGTGTGTGCTTGGTGTGTGGGTGTGTGTGTGTGTGCGTGCCCTGCGTGGGGTTTGTTTCCTGCCTTTACCCTGTGTTGGCTGGGATTGGCTCCAGCATACTCCCGTGACCCTGTAGTTAGGATATAGCGGGTTGGATAATGGATGGATGGATGGACACACAGGCTTAGGTGCGGGTTGCATATGCAGGCATTAACTAATGATTTCCAAGTGACAACAGTGTGGCAATCAGAGGCACCTGCAGCCACCTACAGTGAAAAGGAAGCCCAAGCAGAACAACAAAAAAGTAAAGCAAAGAACAATAGAATTAGAGAAGAATGTAGTGTAAAATGAAAGTAAAAGTAAAATGTTAAAAGAATCGTAGTGGAGGCTGGAGCTGGTTGAGGAGAGAAACCAGGTGGTTGGGAATGGTTTCGAGAGGAACATGTCGTTGACGCTCGAAGGACAAAGTTTCCTACCGCTCCAGAGGTTTCCTGGCTAAAGTCTGAAGATCAGTGGCAGGAGATAGAAGCAAGGCATGGCATGGCATAGCCTCCTGCTGAATGTTTGGGTTGGCAACGGGGACCCAAGCCAGGATTATAGGGTGGGCTGTGTTTGTTGGTAGATGTCTCTTTGTGCCAAAGCATCTCTATATAGTAAGCAGAAGAGACGTCAGATTTTAGGAGGAAGCATCATGGCTTATGAAGTTTTCTAAAGGATTAAATTCTGCCTGGGATTTTAACCTCATTTTTATTAGAATATTTATTGTTCATTTATTAGATGTACCCTCCACCTGAGAACTCTTATTGTTATGGGATTATTTATTTATTTTTGGAAAATGCACTTCACTATTTTGCACATTGGAATTTAAACTTCTGTTATTTTTTTTTTGTTTTGGAAATTAGATGACATGTTGATGTGAAAAGTAACATCCACCATAGACATTGCGGTGTCTGTTTGCTCAACAAGACACCAAGAAAAAATGATTGAGCTACGTATGTATGTCTGCTTTTATCCCTTCAGCTGTAACTTTTACAAGTACCATAAATTTACATAGAATGTTACAGACTCACATCAAATGTATGTTTTTATTATGTGGTGGCAGCTCACTACTCAAAGCGCTAAATGCAAGGGTGACTCCAGATTCGAGCCCGTGGCTTTAAGGTTGTTAAGCAGTTTCTTTTCCACTGCAGAACAGCATTATCCCTGTGACAAATGGTTAAAAATGAAAAGCACAAACTTACACATATGCAAATGTCTTTTACTTCGTACCGACTGATATTTGGGCTTCAGCAACATGTTAATTGAGCAATTTCTTTTCCTTCTGTTTTATTCTTGTATAAAAGCATACTTATTTTGTTACACTTTTTGTGAACGTGTTTATTGGATATTTGGGCTTCAGTCTCTACGCATCCTAAACATCACATCAACATTATAAAGTAATAAATAACAACAACAACAACAACATTTATTTATATAGCACATTTTCATACGAACAGTAGCTCAAAGTGCTTTACATATTAAAGAATAGAAAAATGAAAGACATAATTATAAAAAATAAATCAACATTAACATCGAATAAGAGTAAGGTTCAATGGCCAGGGGACAGAAAAACAAAAAAACTCCAGACGGCTGGAGAAAAAATAAAATCTGTAGGGATTCCAGACCATGATACCGCCCAGTCCCCTCTGAAAACATTTTCTGTCGTTATTACTGTAACATGTGAAAACATTTTCTGTTTTAGCCGTGTGTTCAGCATTTCTTGCCTCACATTTCCTCTGTCATTCTATATTTACACAGATCGCATATCAAATCATGATATTTCATTTCCTATATAATTCCTTACAAACACATCGCCAGACAAACACTTCAACACAGACTTGATTGCTGCAGAGCCATGCCTTCATCTGGCTGAATAAGGGTGGTTGTGGGGTAGCAGGCTGTGTACTGCTAATACACTCATTTGCAAAACAAAACTGGGCTTTTAAAACTGTGATAAGTAGCTATGAGCTTCTTGCCATATATTAGGAAAATTTAAGGAGGTCAGGGACAGCGAAAAAAATTGTAAGCTTCAGGGATTGTAAAAAAATAATCAAAAATGTGTTTACCTTAGTCACCTTAGGCAGAAATAAATAGGGCATCCCTGTTATTTCTACAAAGGAAGGAGATAGACCAGAAGATGAAACTTAGTCTAGTAAACAAGCCAAAATCTTTAAACCAGAAATGAGTTTTATGTTTCATCAAACCCAAAAACAGTAAGCTTACTTATAGTTAATGATTCAAAACAACTCTTAACAAAGAACTTTAAAACAAGGAAGATGCAGTCACTAACACCGAGTTTTAATCTCAGACGACTAGCAAATATATGGCACTGACCTTTATACCATTGCAATGGAGTGTACTTCCTGCTGATGTTCTGTAGCAATACTGTGAAAACTGCACCACAATATGACAGAGTCTGTAGAAAAACCAAATGGCATCAGAACAGACACAAACATATTGTAAGTATCTTAAATATTTTTTTATGAAAGCTAAATAACAGAATCAAATTCTCCAAGTGTAAAATGTCCAAAATGAATGAAAAATGCAAACTTACATCAGTAAATATTTACAAAAAGACCAAATAATAACAATGTCTTAGCTTGTTCATTCCTTGAGCTAACTTCAGTTTGTATGGGTGTCAGAAGGGGACCTTGTTTTTTTTCAATTTCCTGGATAATCCAGTTACTCATTGTGACATGGCTGTCTGCAGGATGTAAGTATTTGCTGTCTTGCAAAGGAGTTGCTATTTTGGCTGGTTGAGATTTACAAACAATACCACGTGTGATAACAGAACTGTCTCCTTCCTTGGAGGATTTCTGCATTTACCTGACTTGGCAATTAACATGTTTGACAATATTGGTTGCTAAACAGCAGATCTTTACTCATTAATGGTTGGTAACAATACATTTTGTTAACTCGTGTTTTCATTATTTGTTAAACCCAGGAAATTTAGCTGTGCCACTTGTTTAATCTGGTTGTCCAGAACTGATAATTGCAGGGACTGAAGGAGATTTAAGCTCTGGCCAGGAGAAGGCAAGAGGAAAGGGGACGGTCCACTGAGAACACTGCCAAGACACCCGGACAGAGCAAAGGGGCTCGCAGGCTGACAAGGGTACGTGGCTGGCACGACGTGAGACACAAGGACGGCAATACTTCCAGGGAGGAAGAGACAGCTCCATAAGGAGACGCCGGTTGTGGGCCCAGCGAGAGAGGGAAGCTGCATGGAAGAACAGAGCCAAGCTGGCAGACAAGAAATAAGGCGTGCCTAGGTCACAGCAATACAAGAAGCCCAGAGTGGAAAAAAAGGAACAACGAAGAGACGCCGACAGGGATTCCACGATTCTCTTGGAAACGAGTGTCCGGTGAACAGAGTGCATCTGTGGACAGTTGAGCAATTAAGTGTTGGGGTAACACTGAGAACAAACAGGACTTTGCACCACTACAGGTTGTATCATCCAATTCATGTTTTTAATGGACTTTTAGAGTGTGGACTGTGGGCTTTCCTTTCTAAGATAAGAAATTTTCTTCATGATACTGTTAGATTTGGTTTATGTTCATTTATCTTTTTCATGTACTTATTATTGCCTAGTGTAATAGAAGTTACTGTTACTTCCTGAAATTGCAGTTGTGTCTTTCATTGTGTGTTTACTCACCGCCCAATTTAAAGAAACCTGTGTGCTATCATTGGTAAATTTCAGGAGTTCCCAGTCTCTTAATAAAACTGGGTGGCGTAGTCGGATATTTGGATGGTGTCTAGTAAGATTACCTGAAAGTGTGACCAGACACCTGTTACATAATTTTGGCAGTAGTCGGCAGGATTGGGCTTGTGAGTAACACACTTGGAAGTACTAGGCATTTTTTTAAAATAATTTTTATTTAGTTATTGATTTTGTGGGATAGTTTTACTGTATTTTTATTATCATCATGATGATGCCTATTTTTGCCGGTGCACCTTGGATTGCCAAGTTTAGTGGGGAAAAAGGTGATTTGAAATATGATGAGTGGAAAGAACAGATGCAGGGGTTATTAGAAGCAGCTGAATATGGGGAGTCTCAAAAGGTCAGTATTGTGATGGGAGCATTGACTGGGGATGCCAAACGGGAAGTCAGTGTTTTGAGTGTGGAAGAAAGAGATAGGGTTACAAAGATTTTTCTTTTTCTAGATGGATTATATGGTGACCAAGTCCCGTTAGCTACTCTGATGTCTCAATTTTACAGTTGTGCACAAAGGACTAACGAACCTTTTAGGGCATTTGTTCTTAGATTGAGGGAACTTTATTGCAGGTTACAACGGCGTAGCCAAGCCCAAGCCCCCTCCGATATACAGCTGAGAGATCAGCTCTTGTTGGGCCTCCAAGACAATGGACTGCAACAAGCACTACGGACCTTTGTGCGCCACAACCCAGATAAAACTTTTGGGCAAGTGCATCAAGAGGCCCTGCTGCTGGAAGGGGAATGTAATTATACGGGACACAGGGAAGCGACTTGCGGAGCTATTGGTGAGTTCTCCACAATTAACTCTCGTTCACAGGCAGACTGGAGACTAGCATTCAAGGCAGAGATTCTGGATGACCTGAAAACACAAATGAAGGAATGGACTCAAGAGCTACTGAAGGAACTGAGGCCAGCAGTTACCCCAGTTGATGCTGCCCAGCCACTAGTACACTCGCAGCCAGATAGGAGGCCTCGTGCTAACAGCCGTTATGCCTGGGATTCACAAGGTAGGCCCATTTGTAATCAGTGCAGACAAGCAGGTCATTTGGCACGGAACTGTCCATCCTCCAGCAGGTGCCCTACTTTAAACTTTTAAGCCCTGCAGCTGTGGGCCGGGTAGCAGGGTTGGAGAGCGACCCCCAAAAGGCCATATCCCCTCTTATTGGTGAGTGTCCCATGGTACAGGTCACCATTGAAGGAAAAGCATTAAACGGACTGTTAGACACAGGATCCCAGGTTACCCTGATGCAAGAGAGCTTTTTCAAGCAGCATTTTGCAGATAACATAGAAGTCGGGCAGGCCCCGTTTCTTCTAACCCTGAAAGCTGCCAATGGGTTGGATATCCCCTATACGGGTTATGCCACCATGGATTTTGAGGTGGCTACCGTGAAATTACCAGCCAGAGGGGTTGTAATTGTGAGAGACGAGATCCAGACGAGCCCATTGCTAATTGGAATGAACATAATCTCTGCTTGTTGGCATGCAGTTTTTCAGGCTCCAGAGTCCCCTGTTGTGCTGGCACAAGCAGCTCCCAGTATGCAAAAAGCATGGTCTAAGGCCTTTGCTGTGTGTCAATGCACGGAGACATATCGGGCAAATGATGGATTCCGTGGATATGTACGACTTGCCGGCCACCGTGGTATGAGGGTCCCTGCCAGAAGTGAAGTGGTGGTGTGGGGAAGAGCGTCTTCCGGTGTTGGAGGATCAGACTATTGTGGGCTTGTGGAGCCCCTGTTTGAACTGTCATCTTTGAGAGTTGCACGAACGGTTGCAATGGTAAAAGGAGGCCGTATACCTGTGCGTATTTGCAACTTAAACTCTTTCCCTGTGTTCCTAACCCGATACCAGAAGTTGGGCCGCTTGTTCTGGTTAGATGAGATGGAGCTGTGGGGTCCAAATGAAGTGGTCCTGGAAGCAGTCGATGATGGGGTCGTGCAGGTGCATCTGGTGGAGCAGGATATGGCTGATCAACCAACCCTGAGCCCAGAGCTGGCTAGTTTATGCCAGCGGGAGGATTTGACCACACAACAACGGAAAGAGCTACAGGCATTACTCATGAAATGGAACAAGGCTTTTGCATTGAGTGATGAAGATTTTGGGTGTACTGACCTGGTGCAACATCGGATTCTGACAGGCGATGCCCCACCAGTGCGAGAGAGGTTTCGTCCCTTACCACCCAACATGTACCAGGAAATGAAGGTACTTTTGAATGAAATGTTACAAAGTGGCGTCATCCAAGAGAGCATTAGCCCATGGGCAGCCCCAATTGTGATGGTAAAGAAAAAAGATGGTCGGTGGCGTTTCTGCGTAGACTATCGCAAATTGAATGCGATGACTCATAAAGATGCATTTCCTTTGCCTAGAATTGAAGAGACTCTGACCACCCTCACCAAAGCACAATGGTTTTCCACTTTGGACTTAGCCAGTGGCTACTGGCAGGTGAAGATGGACCCCCGTGATCGAGAGAAGACAGCTTTTGCCACACCCCTTGGCCTATATGAATTCAACCGTATGCCTTTTGGGCTTTGTAATGGTCCAGCCACGTTTCAGAGACTGATGCAGCAGTGCCTACGAGGTGCCTTGTCAGAATCTGCCTTAGTCTACCTAGATGACATCATTGTGTATTCACCAGACTTCTCCACCCACTTACAGCATCTTGATGGAATATTGATGTGCCTATGGAAGCATGGCCTCAAATTGCACCCGACTAAGTGTAAACTGTTCGAGAAGCAAGTAAAGTTTTTGGGGCATGTTGTCAGCCAGAAGGGGGTAGAGCCAGATTCAGAAAAGGTGACAGCAGTGCAAGAATGGGCTCCACCACAGACTGTGAGCCAGGTAAGAGCTTTTCTGGGCCTAGCAGGCTATTACCGCCGTTTTATAAAAGGCTTTGCAAAGATCACACGGCCTTTGACTACTTTGCTCACTGGAGCCCCGGCAGATAAAAGACTTGGCCACAGAAAGGTAAATTGGACACAGGAGTGTCAACAGGCATTTGATTTACTGAAAACTACTCTGACACAGGCCCCTGTTCTTGCATTTGCAGACTTTACATTGCCTTTTGTCTTATATACAGATGCTAGTCATCATGGACTGGGTGCAGTTTTATCACAGGTCCAGGAGGGCCAGGAAAGAGTGATTGCATATGCCAGCCGAAGTTTACACCCTGCCGAGCAGAATGATTCCAATTACAGTTCTTTTAAATTGGAACTTTTGGCACTAAAATGGGCCATTACTGAGAAATTTAAAGACTATTTGATGGGGGCTAAATGCATTGTGTATACGGACAATAACCCTGTTGCCCATTTGCAGACAGCACGCCTTGGAGCAGTGGAGCAACGGTGGGTGGCCCAGTTGGCATCATTTGACTTCGAGGTGAGGTACCGTTCTGGTAGAGAGAATGTAAATGCTGACTCACTGTCCAGATTTCCTGTTAATACCCCCCCTACAGAGATGGTGGTCAGAACAGAGGAGGTCTTTGTGGTACCCTCACTCGATGAGGGGCAGCTCTCCATTGGTGCTAAATGGAGAACAAGCCAGGACCAAGATTCAGAGCTCCTAGTAGTAAGAACCTATGTACAACAAGGACGAGGCCCTACCACTGCTGAGCGGAAGAAGCTGTCAATCCCAGAAAGAAAATGGCTACAAAATCTACAGAGGTATGTCTTTGTTGAGGATGTCCTGTGCCGCAGGACACTAGATCCTAACACTCATGAACCTAGGTTCCAAGTACTGTGCCCAGTGCAAGAACGACTGGAGGTATGGAAGGTGCTCCACGAGGCAGCACGACATAATAAAGCTCAGCATAAGGAAGCTCAGGCTATTCCATTGCTTCCTGGAGAAAGGGTATGGCTGAGAAATAGAGGTAGACAAGGACAAGGGAAGCAGACAGGTTGGTGGAACCAAGAACCCTATGTGGTGCTGGGCCAGGTAGGGGATTCTGGGGTGGTGTATAAGGTGAGGCCAGAAGGGGGAGGTAGAGAGAAAAATGTGCACGGTAATGCTTTAAAGCCTTGTTGTTTGTCTCCACAAAGTGCTTCAGCTACCCCAACAGCCGAACCATCTCCACCTGGACTTCCCATATATGGGTTTTGGACAATGAGAGACCCAGCCTCTCGAGAAAATGGTGATGTCTCAGAGGGGGGAGCTGTGGAGTTGCAATACATACAATACATTTTGTTAACTCGTGTTTTCATTATTTGTTAAACCCAGGAAATTTAGCTGTGCCACTTGTTTAATCTGGTTGTCCAGAACTGATAATTGCAGGGACTGAAGGAGATTTAAGCTCTGGCCAGGAGAAGGCAAGAGGAAAGGGGACGGTCCACTGAGAAAACTGCCAAGACACCCGGACAGAGCAAAGGGGCTCGCAGGCTGACAAGGGTACGTGGCTGGCACGACGTGAGACACAAGGACGGCAATACTTCCAGGGAGGAAGAGACAGCTCCATAAGGAGACGCCGGCTGTGGGCCCAGCGAGAGAGGGAAGCTGCATGGAAGGACAGAGCCAAGCTGGCAGACAAGAAATAAGGCGTGCCTAGGTCACAGCAATACAAGAAGCCCAGAGTGGAAAAAAAGGAACAACGAAGAGACGCCGACAGGATTCCACGATTCTCTTGGAAACGAGTGTCCGGTGAACAGAGTGCATCTGTGGACAGTTGAGCAATTAAGTGTTGGGGTAACACTGAGAACAAACAGGACTTTGCACCACTACAGGTTGTATCATCCAATTCATGTTTTTAATGGACTTTTAGAGTGTGGACTGTGGGCTTTCCTTTCTAAGATAAGAAATTTTCTTCATGATACTGTTAGATTTGGTTTATGTTCATTTATCTTTTTCATGTACTTATTATTGCCTAGTGTAATAGAAGTTACTGTTACTTCCTGAAATTGCAGTTGTGTCTTTCATTGTGTGTTTACTCACCGCCCAATTTAAAGAAACCTGTGTGCTATCATTGGTAAATTTCAGGAGTTCCCAGTCTCTTAATAAAACTGGGTGGCGTAGTCGGATATTTGGATGGTGTCTAGTAAGATTACCTGAAAGTGTGACCAGACACCTGTTACATGGGAGCATCCTAAAAGGTTTAAATAGTTGATAAATCATTAGAGAGTCCAGATTTTATATAAAAACTGAAAAGTTGATCTAGTGAAGTGGTTAAGTAAGTGGTAACACATCATCCTGAGATAAGTAGAGCTTTCAAAGGCCCACAGAAGAAACTGTAGTATTCTCAAATGCTAAGAAATTATTCTAAAGTAATTTGAAACATTTTTCCAGTCTGTGATTTCATTGTAATATAAACAATTCAAGATTACTGACAATTGAGACTAGACCTTCAAAACAAAGTGTCTAAAGACCTCCAAAATTTCAAAACTACCATTGAAATGCCTAGAAATAGCTCTTGCCATGATCTACTTTTTGTCAGTGTGCATAAATTATCATCTCAATATATACTGTAGATAGTTCACAGTTGTTCACATAGTTCACATAATTCAGAGGTGTACTGTGAAATAAAACAGGCTAAATCGAAAATTGGAAGGTGAAGATTCAGAAGCAGTTTTATTATAAATCATGACAAAATGCAAACATTCAATGTGATTTATTTGATGGGGTTTTCATTATCTGTTAGTAGTTTTGAAGTAAAGATCAATTTGTTCATATATGTTAGATGTTTCACTGTATCTTTCAACTCTTTCTTAGAATTCTTCTGCGTTTCCGTTTAAGCAGTGTAAATGTATTTTTTTCATAACTTTGCTCACCCTGATTTTAATTACTATCAGTACTTTTCTCTGTATAATTTTGGTGATAGTTGCTTTGTTGTATAGATGTATCAATCCATTTTCAAACCCTCTTAACCCAATTTGGTCAGGAGCATATCCTGGAAGCACTAAGCCAAGAGCTGTTTACTGTTTTATAGACTAGTTACTGCACATTACTTTTATGTATTTTCTTTTTGTAGAACTATGCACCACTACCACCTGGCCTAAGCACTTATAACCATTTTGATGCTTGATGGAATGATGAAAGCTACACAAGAATATACTGTTGTAATTAAAAAAATTCTATAGCATCCTCATCAGCTGGATGATGAGGCCATTTCTACCCTGGCCATTTTATCACATTATTTGTTTATTAAGCTGAGCATTTACTTTGTCATTTTTAGAGAGTTAAAAAACTTTTCATAAGTAATTATTCTTTAGTTTTTCAGTTTCTTTTTGATTTAGGTATTACTGTAAAACACTGTGAGCTCCCTTTGTGTATGACATGGCTACATAAATCAATAATATTATTGTTGATTTATTATACCAGAAGTCCTAAAGCAACTAGACCTTTAAGTAATAAAAATTTCTCCATATTTTTAGCATGTTTACATTTCCTAATTTGCTTATGTAATATGTGATCACTGGAGCAGAAAGTTCATTGTTATTAATCACACATTGTTACGGAGCAGCACTTGAGCTTCTCAGAAACATGTCACACACCAACAGTTTATTTCTTACAGTTTATTTCTTGTAAAGCCCCAAATTACACAAGGAATGCCTCAATGAGCTTTAACAGGCCCTGGTCTTTGACAGACCCTTGTCTTGACCCGCCCAGTCTTGACCCGCTAAGAAGTCAAGAAAAAACTCCCCAAAGTAAACTTTGTAGGGAAAAAACTGGAAGAAATCATAGGAAAAGCAATTCAGAAAGAGTGCAGTGGGTGTCAAAAAATTGGGTAAATACAACACACAAAACAAACATATGCAGACTCTTCAATGCAAATTATCTATATAAAATAATGGTGATTCTTGTGCAATTGCAGAACCCAGCATAAGATGTATAAATAAACCAGAGTGTCTTCATTAATAAAGCATACAAAGGAAAAAAATTGAAGAAATGAAAAAGTGTAAATAAAGCAAATATATCGTATATATATCGTATTATGATCGGAAAATTGATCATAAAATCAGACCCCAACTTATACACCCATTCAAAAATACGACACTTTTTTTTTTAATCTTCTTGCTTCCTCCAATCTCGCACCAGTTTCTCAGACGCATTGAATTTTGTTGCAGCAGCACAGTTAACCAATTTCGTTCGCCACTTCAACGACTTTTAATATAAAACCAGCTTCACATTTTCTCCGGATTGAATGCTCCATCGTAGATAAGGGACGCTCTTATGATAAAGGTGTATTAGGTTGTGAGATACAAAAAACACAAAACTGTGCAAACGTCGCTTTGGAATAGTTCAGGTATTACCATGTGGTCAAGTGCACAATACATAGAAAAACAAGGCTCTGTGCTCCGTGGTTACTCTATCAGGTGGGCGTTAGCATATCGTAATCTCTTGGACCAATAGTGTGAGTTTTCCGCATTCGACTTATAAGACTGTCATTATAAAGTAACCGGAAATTATATGGTAAACTCAAGCCCCAATTTATCTGCGGGAGAACTTAAACACAAGTATATACAGTAAAATGAATGTCCCACTGGGCATCCCTAAACAATTCAGATCACCTGTCCATTAGCTGAAGTGGATAATCGACATAATTATGTCTTATCCCTTTTCTCTTTTCTTGGTCTCTTGTCAAGCACTTAACCTTGTCTCATTTCCTGATTTCAAGCTCACTGAGCCTTTGACAAGAGGGTTTCTTTTATTCACCTTCTTGGCATTACTTACAGGGCAACTTCCCAAATCACTTTCAGAGTCAGAAGTGTCCTCTGTAATTTCTAAGACAATCACCACTAGAACTTACCCTATTGACCTGAGGTGTTCTTGCAGTCCTACACCATAGCTCTTAATGAAATAGCAAGATGATTTTCATGAAGCCTAACTAGCATTCAAAATGGCTGGGAGAAGAAACTTACCATAACAATCTCTGAGCTGCCACCTATACGTCATCTTACAAAAGGTGATCCTCAGTTCCATTATACTGCTTGTGTTCCCCTGAAGTAACTAAACACATATATTTTATTGCTCTTTGGCAGTCCTTCTTCCATCCTTCCAAAACAATGATTGTTCTTATTCCACGTTATTTTCTTCATAACACCAGAGGTTTTAAAGTGCTTAGTCTTTACATTTTTTACCTTGTTTCTCTGTACTTCTGATTCCTGTGCAGCCAACCCATACAATGCATGCCAAGGGCAGTACAAGTACAGGATATCTCTCACCTCATCTTCTCTACTGGTTTGATCCAATCCCTCGAGATCACAAAAACTAAACAAATAGTGTTTTGCATGTACCTTAATACAGGCATGTCAAACTCACTACCATTGGTGGGCTGCTTCGACTGCGATACGTGAGTCAGTGGGCCACACTGTAACAAATACTATTATACAAAGTTACTGTAGCTTTCTTTCCAATACTGAAAACTTTAAAAAATGTAATACTTAAAGTTTAAAGAAAAGCAATTTATTTCCATACACTCTCCGTACAACAGCGTACAATTAGAGTCTTAGCCTCTTAGCTAGGCTAGGTCCTTATATTATTATATTATATTCATTGCTTATATAGGAGTCTTACAGTGTGAGATCTATTTCTTTTGTCCCGACACTTGGCATCGCTTGTTATTAACCAGTTCATCAATATCAGGCTTGAAATCTTGTGCAGCTGCAACTTTAATGAGGGATGAAAGGTGCTCGACAGTAAGTCTTGAGCGATGTGGGGTTTTGGTAACTTTCATTAATGAAAACAATTGCTCTCAAAGGTAAGTGCTTCCAAACATAGACAGTACTCTCAATGCCAACTTACGGATCTGCATATACGAGGGTGGCAGGTAAGCATACAAGCCTGGCACACCAACTTCGTTGTATTTTGCCATCAGAATAGAATCTGAGTACAGTTCAATTAATTCCATTTGGATATTCTCAGACGCATTCTTAACGTTGTAAGAGAACAGTGCAAAGTCCTGTTTGTGTGAACTGAAATCACTAAAACGCTCACTGAATTCATTGCTCAGTAATTCAAGTTGGAAAACAAATCTTCCAAAAATCTAATTTTACTTTACTAACTTTAAAGTCTATATTGTAAAATAAGCCGATATGCAAAAAGCCACCTGACCTACACTAATTTTACAAACTCAAAATCACAAAAATATGTTAATAAACAACTCACCAACTTCTCGCGTCCACTTCAGATCTTCAGCTGTAGTCTGCATTAACTGTTCTTTACAATACTAGCACAAAATTACATAAAACTATTGCAAAAAACATGAAAATATGCGAGCTATTACTACTCGTGATGGTCAGTTCTGCTCAGTGGCCAGTCTCAGCAGCCCAGCCAGTAGTGTAGCATAGCAGGGGCGGCTCTAGACTCATGGCGGCACCATGCAGAGAAAGAATTGGTGGCCCCTACGCCCGCCAATGTCAATATGGAATCTTATGCACGGTGGATGGCCACGCCTCGTGCTCATGACATGCTTCTATATGCGTAACTTGAAAACCAAGTGACGGCCCATAATATTCTCATTACGGCAGAATGTTGTAATACTACATATAGCTTACTGCTCCGACTCTAACGACATTAGTAAATAGCGTACAAGAAACACGTTTTTCGGCCGCATTGCCATCAGCTGTGTCGTTATTTTCTCTTTCTGTTTTATATTCAATATATATTGGCATGGCGGCCATGTGCAGGTGCACAGTTTGCACATGCCTAAGGCCGCGCCTGCGGCCCACTGCTGCAGCCTAGCACTTCAGTTATGACGTTGCAGCTCATTAATTTGGTCAAGGCTCGTGGTTATACTAGCAGATGACATTTCTGGTACCGTAATGCCATGAGAAAATGCATTTTTGTCAGAAGGCAGAAGTAAGAAAAGTCAATAAGTAACGGCGAAGATGCAGAATGATTCAATCACAAATGATAGTAATCATTTTGTACAAGTTCAGTGCTAACTAGGATCTGTCATAAAGGCCGCAAAAATTTCTGTTGCAGGCCGCATGTGGCCCGGGGGCAACATGTTTGCCATGCCTGCCTTAATACATATTTAAAACATCAAACAGCCACAAAAAAAAAAACCGTCAACTGTGTGTTTAACTTTAAAGCAGGGATAATTAGTGTGACAATTCACAATACCTTATTCCCACCTCATTTACTCTATACTGATATTGGAAAATTTCTGAATAATGAATGTCACTATTCAAGATTTATATTCCTGTACCTTACTACAATGTTACCAGGAAAATACATCTACTACAAATGCATTATGTTTATGTGAAATATAATCAGATAAAACCACCAATAGAGTCCATTATGCAAAACATTTTTATAAACAAATCCTAAACGACTGAAACATTTTAAAAAGGCAATAGTGTTCTTTACCTAAGGATTGTAGAATGCTAATAATCATTTTGAAAAACAAATAGTTTTACCTACTATTACTTGCTAATGAAATATATTTAGTTTTTCTCCAGCTATGATTATTACAAATTTCTGCATTTCTGTTCTATTGTGATGTAGCTAAAATGGTAATTAATTTGTTATGTACTCAGGCCTATAATTTTTCATGTCTTACATAACACCTGTACAAATTGATCTTTCATGTTTTCTCTCTTTGAAGACAAAAAGCTAAACAGACTTAATGCTAAATTCTAAAAAGCCAAAATGATGTATTTTTGTTATGAGGCAGAAAGGAAAGCCTGCCTCACTAATTTATTGCAAATGACAAAACAGCCCTGATAATATTATTTCACCTTACTTGACTGTCATTTGCAATAATTACATTTTGTTTTCTTATGCTGTATAAGGTGGTTCCATTCTAGAGTTTCTGGCCTTGAAAATATACTTTGAGATCTGATAAAAAGCAGATAGGAAAAAAAAAATATTTTTGAATAATGTTGACCAGTCAGTGTAATTCATCTTCAAGTGTTATATGTGCATGGAGAATAAGGCAGCTGACAATGTGTATAGATGTGTCACCCTAATAATCCCCTGGTCTTTTATAATGAGAAATACAGTTTTAGTTGTAGCAAGAAAAACAACATGTACAAAATGATATGCATGTGTGTCTCTGCCGTAAAGGTGCAAAAGATTACATAGCATGCTCCAAGGACATCATTACTTATTCTATCAAAGATCCAATCATGTCTGGTCCACAAGAAGAAAAAAGGCATGTTTTCTACAGAAACAATTACAGCCCTACATCTACATTAATGGTGGTTTAAGGTGTAAAAACAGTACTGTTTGGTGCACTTTGGACATCAGAGAGTGCAGGTAGATGCAATTGGGTCTGCTTAGTTTTATTAAAAGTATGTAGTGATGATTTTATACAACAATACTGCATACTTGCAACCACATAAGCATGACGAAGTTGAAGGTGAACAGGCAGAATGAATACAATTAGCAAATTACAGAAAGTTCTAGGAAGAGTATAGTGAGTGATACAAACTTTCAGTCCATCCATGCATCTTCTTTCTAAACCAGTTTAATACAGTTCAAAATTGTGAGTGGTTGGAGACTAATCTCACTAAACATGTAAAGTAGGTTTTTACAGGAATACTGACTAGATAGATAGATAGATAGATAGATAGATAGATAGATAGATAGATAGATAGATAGATAGATAGATAGATAGATACTTTATTAATCCCAAGGGGAAATTCACATAATCCAGCAGCAGTATACTGATACAAAAAACAATATTAAATAGCAATAAAGATGCATGTAAAAGCAGACAATAACTTTGATTAATGTTAGCATTTACTCCCCCGGGTGGAATTGAAGAGTTGCATAGTGTGGGGGAGGAATGATCTCCTCAGTCTGTCAATGGAGCAAGACAGTGAGAAAAGTCTGTCACTGAAGCTACTCCTCTGCCTGGAAATGACAATGTTCAGTGGATGCAGTGGATTCTTCATGATTGACAGGAGTTTGTTTAATGGTCGTCGCTCTGCCACAGATGTTAAACTGTCCAACTTTACTCCTACAATAGAGCCTGCCTTCTTAACAAGTTTGTCCAGGCGTGAGGCGTCTTTCATCTTTATGCTGCCTCCCCAGCACACCACCGCGTAGAAGAGGGCACTCGCCAGAACCATCTGGTAGAACATCTGCAGCATCTTATTGCAGATGTTGAAGGACGCCAACCTTTTAAAAAAATATGTTCGGTTCTGACCTTTTTTACACAGAGCATCAGTATTGGCAGTCTAGTCAAATTTGTTATCTAGCTGCACTCCCAGATATTTATAGGTCTGTACCCTCTGCACACAGTCACCTCTGATGATCACAGGCTCCATGAGGGGCCTGAGCCTCCAAAAATCCACCACCAGCTCCTTGGTCTTGCTGGTGTTAAGGTGTAAGTGGTTTGAGTCGCACCATTTAACAAAGTCCTTGATTAGATTCCTATACTCCTTCTCCTGCCCACTCCTGACGCAGCCCACGATAGCAGTGTCATCAGCGAACTTTTGCACATGGCAGGACTCCGAGTCGTATTGGAAGTCTGATGTATATAAATTGAACAGGACCGGAGAAAGTACGGTCCCCTGCGACGCTCCTGTGTTGCTGACCACAAAGTCAGGCGAGCAGTTTCAAGACGCACATATTGAGGTCTGTCTGTAAGAAAGTCTATGATCCATACCACCAGGTGTGAGTCTACTCCCATCTCAGTCAGCTTGTCTCTAAGGAGCAGAGGTTGGATGGTGTTGAAGGCACTAAAGAAGTCCAAAAACATAATTCTTACAGCACCACTGCCTCTGTCCAAGTGGGAGAGGGATCGGTGTAGCATATAGATGATGGCATCCTCCGCTCCCACCTTCTCCTGGTATCACGAACTGCAGAGGGTCGAGGGCGTGGCGGACCTGTGGCCTCAGGTGGTGAAGACGTGATACCTTTGGGACTGGGGTGATACAAAATGTTTTCCAAATTTTTATACTATAAATATAACACTCTGCACTTATGGAGTGTATTGATAAAGAAGATAAGAAAGAGTATTGGAGTCAAGTGGAGAACGTTATGTCTTCATGCAAAACCAAAGAACTGGTTGACTTTCTCCACAGCAAAGAGTTTCTATTTCCAGTCACTATTCGGAACAGATGTAGAGGTGATATACTCCTACAAGTACTTGGAGTTCCAAGTTGGACTGGTCTCATAGCAAAAAGGAACTATAAAAGAAAGGACAGATCAGGCTTTTATTCCTTTGGTTACTGTGTGCCTTTAATGTGGGTAGTGACACCCTTCACATCTTTTATATCCTTGTGATAGCCAGTGCTGAGATGGGCTGAACTGGTAACATTACTTCAAGAGAAACCCACCAAATCAATAAGCTAAATCAAATTATGGGATGCACTCTGGGCCCTCTGGAGGTAGTAGTGAAGGAGTGAATTAAAACAAAACTGAGTACCATTATGAACAAAGATGCACATCTTTTCCATGTCACTCTAACACTGAGTACTTTCAGTCAAGGAATTATTCAGCAGAGGTGTGTCAAGAAACCAACAGCAATATGTCTCCCTAATGTTTCAATGTGACTGTGACTGTCAAGTCAGAAGTTTTCTTTCTTTTTTGTCTTTCTGGTGTGTGTTTAGATGACATTTTGTCTGCATATATATTTATTTATCTATATTTATGTATTTATCTATTTAAAGTGTTTCTGTAAAAGACATTTCCCTGTTGGGAGAAATAAACTTCTATCTATCTGCTGTACATATATTCTTTCTTTTTTTTCTAAAAGGTGCCTCATTTATGTCAAAATCTCACATTCCAATACTCCCTCTAGCTCACATTTAATCCAGACCAGAGTCACAGAGGGGTTGGAACCTCTCTACTGCAAGGCAAAAACAAACTCCAGACAGAGCACCAGTCCATCGCAGGGGCTAATACACACACTAACACATACATGGGGGACACTTTATCTTCACCGATACACATAACTTGCATGTCTTAGGACAGTGGAAGGAAATCCATGCAGAGATTGGGAGAACATATATATATATATATATCTCCTTACCGTGCAGCAGCAGCACTACCACTGTGCCACTGTGGCATCCCAATTGTGTGTTAGTATACTCATGTTTTCCAATAAAAAAAAAATCTTTATTTATTATAAAGCCTGTTCATTTCCACATATGTAAACATTGTTGGGACTGCAGTCTTTGTAAAAACATTATGAACAAGCTACCTTTCAGTGCTGTGCTTTTCACTGTGATGTGCTCCATCCACAATGCAATGTGCCATGTCGCATGTTCTCCTTTCCACACATCACACAGATGCTGACTGCGTAGTTTGTATTCCAGGTTGTGTGAAAATTTTGTGATGCCATTTCAGGTTATTTTAATTACCTGGCTGTAGTGCTGACAGTTTTGAGATTTGTCTATTATTGTCTTCATCATGAAAGTGAGTGATTATAAATGTGACATTTTTTAGATGATTATTTCGGGGATCTTATGTGTAAAAAAAAAATCATCATTTCTGAATAGAACTTTACTTACAACAACATTAGTATATGCAGTGTAGCTATTTAGGGAAAGTCAAAGATGTGCAGAAGCATGATATACATACTGATAAAGTAATTACAAGTTTAAAAACCCTAATGGTGTTGACAATGTAACTCCTAGTGTAAAAGGCTTGACAACGGCACCTAATAATTATTGTGAGCAAGCACAAACTGGGGAATGTTGGAGCTAGGCTGAAAGTAAGGTCATAAATGAGCAAAGGTCAAAACCAAAAAAGAGAAAGAGAATTCTTTGCCTCAGTAGAAGGAGAAGGCAAAATTAAAAGTCAAGAACAAAATTAAGTTAAAACTATAACAAAGGTGTTGTGAGATGTTCTCAAACAAGGTGAAATGGGACGTTAGATCACAAAAATAACTCACAAAAGTTGGCCCGAAGTTTCACTGGCCAATTCAGTAGTGCCTCACCTCAATCAAGCTAATCCCCAGCTGATACCTCAAAAGGGTTTTATAGTTTAGACTAGCTAAAGAATCCCAAGAATTATGAAAAATTGTTAGGGACAAATCCACATGAAGAATTGTGATAAATTGAGGTATTATTAACAAAAGTAGAAAACATTTAAAAATACTCAAAAGGGCAAGAAGGATTTGCCGAAAAGACAATCCAAAGCAAACAAGTCCAAAATTCACAATTTGAAGAACAGAATCCAAAGAGGAAATAAATCATAAAACTGGTAAATCCAAGAAAAATAATATTTACAAACACTTCACTACTAAGTCAGTGCATTACTGCTGTGATTCTTTTTTCTGGCTAAACATACTGTATATCTAGCAGGGAAGTATCAGCAGAAGGGGTGTCAGGGTGTCCCTGCCTTTTGTTGTACCATCCACAGAGCACAAGGAATGGATGCACATTTAAAGTGACATGATTACACAATTACTAAATCATAGATAAACACAACATACATTACCTATAAATATGACAAATAATACTGAAAAATAATTAAAATAACAAATATATACAAACTATTGGGAAAAGAGCTTTGTTGACACACAAAAGTAGCCTCAAGCTAGGCCTACGTGGAAAGAAAGCTAACTAACATTAGACAGGTATTTTTGAGGAATTATCTAAAGAGAGATGTGGAACCACCAAATTTATTTATAATGACATCTTAACATCCATGGCAGCGTCACTCATGTGGTACACATCACATAACAATAACAACAAACTAGTAAATAAAAAAAGAAAAACAGAAAGTAAAGAACTGAAAATGAAAGCAAATCCACATGGAAAAACAAATATTCCACACAGCAAAAACCAAGGTGCAGCAGAAAATAACAAAAAACAAGTTATCATAATAAGGTGCATACTGCAATGTCACTAAGTGAAACAGCTAGAAAGATAGAGACATGTTGCCTTTAGAATATTGCAATATCAAGCAAAATCAACTTCATAGCTCTGTATTAAAAGGCATGGCCACTGAAAACTAGAAGTTATAACCACCTACCAGACATTTCAGATAAAGTGTCGCCAACAAAGAGAGCATGTTGAAATACTTGCACACTCAGAGTATTTGCTGACTACATTGCATATGGAAGACTGGTTGTCAGGGATGAAGTGATTTTGTTTCTGTTTAATGTTTTTTGTTATTAATTATCATTTTCCCCAATTTGTGTGCATTTTGAGTATATATGTGTATGAGTGCATTGATTTTAGGTGTGTGTACTTAACAACAAGATTAAGCTGGTTACAAAAGAAGGAAATAACCTTGCCATCTGCACTTTGCTTTCAAAGAAAACTAGCTTGTGGAAAATATTCTTTTATTTTTTAGGATGATGATTACCATAGTGTGACAATGACTGAGTGATACAATTTTCCATTTCCCTATGAGATAAACATTCAGAACTTTTGACTAGTTAATGTATAAAAGTCTAGATGGTGGACTTCTGAATTTCAGAGCAGATTGACCTAAGTTATGAATTCGCAAGAGTTTTCTTCCTTTGTTGCTTTACTAAAAGATAAGTCAAAAATAAGATGATTATGCACCATGGATGTGCAAATTCTATGCTAAGCTTTTAGTCAACTGCATTTCATATCTTTATTTGACATCTGATTTTTGGTAAAGTCTCTCTCACAAACTAGAAGTGAGGCCAAAAAAAGAAAGGAAGAAAAATAGTGAATTAAAGGAAGTACCATTTATTACTTAAAGGCAAATGAGTGAGCCAATATTTACATAATTAAAACAAAAGCAAAACATTCTTTATTTAATCCTAACAGCAAGCATGCCTAACTTCAGAAAAAATCACACAATCATATTGTCCCTCATTATATTAGATCAAACTCAGTTGTACAGCTATGGTTTTGCTTATTTCTTTATTTACTTGGATTGCACTGTATGGTTTTCCCTCTGTTTCAACATTATTTACACACTCAAAGGTCACTATTTTGTGGCATCCAGTGAGTCTGTCTCATTTTTTAATATCCCACCCTTGGTTCCCACTTAAAGCTTGTTTTAAAATCAATCACAAACATGTGAAGTACCGTCTTTTGCAATAGATTGCTTCACCAATGTTCTGTAGAGTTGTAGACTCCTTCACAGGTGAATATTACTTATTTCATAGTACTTCCCAGGGAACTGCAGTCACCCTCATCACAGAGAACAAATGACTGTTATCTGTGCCTGAAAGAGTCTGGCAGTGTGTTAAGATTTGTGATACATGGATAGTTCAACTGCCTTGTTAATTGCTGCAGTGGGGAAGGTTTGCTCATTTCTTTTGGCGAGGCCAAGGCACTTGATCCTGTTCTCTGTATACCTAATTCCTTTTGTATCAGTGATAAAAAAGACATTTTTTTACACATCAGTGAACACATAAGGAAAAGCAGTAGGTGGGATAAAATAAGAGCTGGTGATAAAAAAAACACCCCCATCTAACACCCACTTTTTGTTTTTGTGTTTAATGTTTCATGAACATGTCTCCTGTGAAAGTAGTTCTCTTTAGTTCATTGAAAAAAAAATCAAACAATTTCTGTAACAACATCCCTTAATTGCAGACATGAATTATTTATGTTTATCATAAAGCACAGTACCATTGATTGTTTATAATTCTGTAAGAAGCAGCAATATGGAACATTAGAGATAAGAAGATAAATTGTTCACTTGTTTTGTTCACACATGAGTAATAGTGGCAGCTGACAGGGATTATTAATGCAGACATCAATGGCTACTAGAAAAAAAAAGTTCCAATTTGAACATATCTAGCTTTCCAGATTCTTTTGTTGCTCCTAATCATATTGTTGTGCTGGTATGCTGCACAGTTATTGCAGCTGAATGTAAATGATTTTACTGCCAGAAGTTTAGTACAAGTGTACACAGCCAAAGTACCCGTCTGATGAGAACTTTTTCCTGATTCAACTGAACACTCAGCTGTGCGTGCCATGCCTTATAAATTTCTTCTTTTTAGTTTGTGTTTCAGTCTTTCCCTACAAACACTCCCCCTTAGTGGTGAGCCCATGCCAGATCTGTTATCCATCATATTAAAACTTCAGCTGCACTTCAGTACAACTTCTGATCACCAATGTGAATTTAGTATAATGGAGATCACCAAATAACATCATATCATTCCTGATCATTAAGATTACGTTTTGTATAAATGTTAGAAAAGTTATCTTAATACAGAGTGGTCCAGATCTAATTATGCAGATCCAGATCGTCTGGATGACTTTGAATTATGCAGGGACGATTCCAGTTTGGCGTGAAGACGATTCTTCATGTCATCAGTTCGCACACTTCTCGATGGTCCAGGATTTTTTGGGTGATTTTCTATGTAATAAACTTAATAAGTTATAGCGTAATGAAAATTGCATAATTAGATCTGGACCACCCTATATAAGTAAACCAGTTATTCTACAGTAATAAAACATTCATTACGAAAGACCTTAAAAATTAGTGTTTTTATCCATCCATTCATTATCCAACCCGCTATATCCTAACTACAGGGTATCTGCTGGAGCCAATCCCAGCCAACACAGGGCGCAAGGCAGGAAACAAACCCCGGGCAGGGTGCACACACACCCACACACCAAGCACACACTAGGGACAATTTAGACTTGCCAATCCACCTAACCTGCATGTCTTTGGACTGTGGGAGGAAATGTGGACGAAATCTCAGACCCGACAGCAGGTGCGGTTATAAAGCAGCTTTATTTTCAGAGTCACGGTGAGAAGAGTTTCAGAAAAGCAGACAATCAAATATACATGACAGCGTCAGGGCTCTTCTGAACCCCGTCTGTTGGGTGGGGTCCAGTTTTATACCCTAGAATGCGTAATTTAATATCATTATAAAATGTAACAGTCAACACATTTATTATACACAAACCTTTAGCCCCTTCAAGCCCCTTGTGCAACTTGATTTCTTGGCTCCTTTTGTTATGGCGTTCAGATGTAAGCTAAGGGAAAACGTGATAAGGCAGACTCATGTGTGGAATGCTCAGACCTTGAGTCCTTTGCACAAACATTTTTCTGTTTGCTAAAACAAAGCATGCTATTACATGGTTTTGTAAAGCTTACTTCTCAGACATGAATTAGTACAAGGGAACGAAGAGAACATTCGTCTTCCACATTCCCCCCTTTTTTAGCAAACAAAAATATTTGATCAGGGAGAGTTGAGTAGGAAAGGGTAGGAGAGGAGGATGGAGTGGAGTGGGCGGAGGAGTGTGGGGTGGATGTGCTGATCTGAAGCATTTTTTCTTTGTGTAAAAATAAGCCTTTGCCATCGAGGCAGTAAAATACTTGGATACAATGTATCTTATCAAGGGAACAATACAGCAAGCTACAAGCAGGAGAACAATTAAAGCAACCGTAAGAGAGATGAAAACTGATTTAAGCCATTGGCCCCAGGACCCAAAAGTGGACATAAACCATTTGTCCCAAGGATTAGAAATGCCAGAATTAGTAGCTAGTTCATGTCAAATCAGCTAAAGCACGGGTGATTGATCCATCAGGAGCTGTATTATTAGGGATATAGGTACAGCATGCATCACCAAACATAGCACAAACGCCTCCTTTCTCAGCCAAGAGCATATCTAAAGCCAATCGATTTTGCCAGGTCATGAGGGATGTTTTATCAAGTTGCTCATGGATACCTTCAACAGCTTCTTTAGTAAAATTTAAGAATCTTTGTTGATTATAATAGAGGTAATTAATCCAATCTACATTTTTGTTTATAGTAACCTGAGGAAAAATAGACTCAAATTCGGCAACAACTTGGTCCCTTGCCTTGAACTTATCAGGGACTCCACGAGGGACTCGAATGGAATCAAAATACACCCCAGGGCCATGTAGGGAAAACTGGGAAGGGTCCACAGAATGGGGTTGACATGTCGGCCAAACATGGTCGACACATGGAAGGCAGTTAAAGGGAAAAGTCGGAAAGGCATAACAAATTGTATTAAAGCAGAAGTGCCAGTCCAGTCAGGTGGAAGGATGTCAAGCAATTTAGACCTATGGCACATCCACCAAATATCAGTATTCTGAGTAATCAGAAAAATTGATAATTTGGAAGCTAAAGAGGAAGAATTAATCGGAAAAGTTTGGAAACAAAAAGAGGATGGGATATTACCAACATTTGTGCCACGAGAGGAAGTAAGGTTTCTAAAAACAGGTATAAATACCTTCATCGGGCTGGAACATCGGGAGAGTCATGGGAAGAGTAGGGGAAAAGAAGGGAAAGTGTAATGTAATTAGAGTCGATTGGAATAGAGGAAGAGATAAAAAGGGCAAGTAGGCAAGGAAGGCCAGTAGGATCAGATATGTTAGAAAGAGGAAAAGGGACAGTGGCCAAATGTGGCCTAGCTATAGCACATGCATAGCAATCAGATTGATTCACTTGTCTAGCCGATATAATACCCATTGCAGCCAACGGTTCTGATCCCCATACCCAATTTCAATAGAAAAAGTGGAAGAAGAGGTGGAAATATTTATGACCTTGACAGGGGGCGGGTTTGGACCAGGGGTAGGAGAGAGGGTGTGTGTGTGGGGAAATGGGAGGTGTTAGTAACAGGGTTCTCAACCTTAATTTGAAATCTCCCTAGAGGATCTATTCCAGATACACATGCCCCTAAAATATAGGTTCCTGAATCATGTAAAGAAGGGTTCTTCAGAGTAATGATCAAAGGGTTACAATGGTATTCGGCACATTCATGAGGGGCATGTCCTTTTATAATAGAAGAACGATATTTCAGACCATACTTCTGGGCCTTATAGGGTTAATAAACCCCAGTCATCAGTTCCAGTATTAGCCAAAACCCAGTCCCACATGTCACAGTTACTTCTGAATCCAGAGTTTGTAACAGTTACACACACATATTTGTCAGACCAGTTCCACTGGATTTGTCGATCAGTCCCACAGTCAATAATAGAACAGAAATCCACCTGAACTGATGTGGTGATTCCGAAAGGAAAAGTCAAGGTGACCAGAGCAGTCGACAAGGGGATGGAAAGACATAGTAGGACCACAATCAAGGGTGCCATCTTTTGCAATGTGAGATGTGAATCCAAGCAGGCAGTCCCTCAACTTTAACAGCATGTGGTGTCTACAGCAGAACTTGGAACGGTCCTCTCCACGAGGGTGATGCCAATGTTTCCTTCGAGTATCTCTAGCCAGAATCCAGGTTCCTAATGGAATCGGGGAGTCCTTTGATGGAGGACTAGTTCTCCAGGCCTGATTCACCTGCTCGTGGACTTCCTTCAGAGAAGCTCGGAGACCTGTAAGACTGGAAAGAAGATCATTGTCCACAGTATGCAGTGTAACATTACCTATGACCATGCCGACTGGCATGGTCCATCCGGTCAGAATTTCGAATGGCGACAGCCCTAACTGCCAATGTGTTCTTCCCTTAATCCCATCAAGGCCAGAGGCAGAGCATCAGGCCAAGTTAAATTTGTTTGCTCACAGATTTTAGCCAATTTAGATTGCAAGGTACCATTGCATCGTTCCACAATACCTCCACTCTGGGGTGGTATTTGCAATAATGATGCACATTTATCTGGAGCCAGGTGGTTAATTCATTTATAATGGAATTTAGTGGGTGCCATTATCAGTTTGTAATTTCTGTGGTATTCCCCATCTAGGAATGATTTCCTTTATCAAAGCTTTTGCCACAGGTTTGGCATCTGCATGTTTGGAAGGGAAAGCTTCCACCCATCGGAGAACACATCAACAATTACTTAACAGTATCGGTACCCCTTTGATGGTGTTAATTCAATGAAGTCCATTTGAAGGTGTTGAATGGACCCATTAGGTTAGGTGTAATGGCGGGACTTACCTGGGTGCCCTTTCCTACATTAAACTTTTGACATAATGCACAGCACCTGCAGAACTGCTCTGCATATGTAGAGAAACCTACAGCTTCCCAATATTTTTCAACATCTTGAACCATGGCGTCTTTTCCAGCATGGTCTAGGCCATGGGCGATTTTTCCATACCTGGGAAAGAAGCTTTTGGGAGGAAAGGTTTGTTAGTTTGCTTATGGGTCCAGACTCCATCAGAGAGGGACCCTTCTTTGGACCATTTTCTCTTCTCTGTGTCCGTGGCTGCATTCTGTAAAGAAATAATTTGATTATCAGTGTCCTGGTCATTTCTCTGTTGGAATAAAAGATTGGTGTGTTATTATACGCCGCCCGTTTAGCAAAATGGTCAGCTAATTTGTTTCCTTTACTGACAGGATCCTGTTTTCCTGTGAGAGCTTGACATTTAACGATCGCTAGCTTTGATGGTTTTGTTATGGCCTCTAAGAGGGATTCTTTTAGTTTTTTATGTTGAATGGGCTTGCCAGTACTGGTCTTGAATCCCTGAGTTTCCATAATGCCCCATGATCATGGCAGACTCCAAAAGCATATCTAGAATCAGTATAGATAGTTACAATTTTTCCCTCTGACAACTGACAAGCTCGGGTGAGAGCTATCAACTCAGCTGCCTGCGCTTAAACTTGAAGAAATTCGGTTTGCTTCCAGCAGGTGGTCACCTTTGACCACTGCATAGCTGGTTGAAGGTGTTCCATTTTCCAATCATAAAGAACACCCATCCACAAAAATTATCTCTCCTGTTCCTAAGGGTGTTTCCTGTAGGTCTGGTCTAGGTTTTATAACCTTAGTTATTTTATCATGACAGTTGTGGGGTTCCCCTTGATTTTCAGTTGGAAGCAATGTAGCTGGATTTAAGGTGGAGCACCTTTCTATGGTAACGTTTGACAATGTACAGAGTATATTTTGGTAGTGTATTTCCCTAGCAGTAGTGAGATGTGAGGTTTTAGCCTGTACTAAAATGGAGTGTACGGCGTGAGGCACTTTTACCACTAGGGGGCTCATGAGCACATATCTGTACTGGCTAGCACGGCCTCTGTTGTGGCTGCTACAGCTCTGAGACAGGTTGGATGTCCCACAGCCACTGGATCCAATTTTTTCAAAAAAATAGGCTAAGCCTTTGTTTTTTCTCCATGGAGTTGTGTAAAAAATGCATTCATATATCCCCCCTTTTCGTCCACAAACAGAGTGAATGGACGAGATAGTCAACAGTTCCAACGCATGCGCAAACAGTAGGGCACTTTTTTTACATAGAGTTACATAGAGCCTTCCCAGCTTGATCATTCCATGCCATCTGACCAGAAAGGGGGAGATCAGGGGTGACCGCTAAAGTTTGCAAAAGCTGTGCTCTTTCATTGAAGTTTAAAATCCATTGCCGGCAGTATCCTATAATGCCTAATACAGACACAACCTGTTGCTTTGTAACATGTCTTGGTCTAGGAAGATTTTGAATGGTGTTTATACGGTCGCTAGAGAGAGAGAGAGCTCTTGTTTCACAAGAAATGTCATGACCTGAATATTTCACAGTTGTTTGAATTAACTGCAGTTTTGTTTTAGAAACTTTGTGGCCATTTTCTGCTAAATAATAACAATTGCTGAGTATCCGTGCACAATCTGCTTCGTAGTACTACACAACATTCCACATACTGTATCAATACACTGTCTTTTTCCGGCCAAAAGCCTTTTTTTTGAGCAAGAGCTTATCCAATACACAAGGGCTACAATATATCCCTGAGGCATAACGGTCCATGTCCAACGGCGGTTTTGGAAAGTAAAGGCAAACCAGAATTGAGAGTCGGGTGCAAAGGAATACAAAATAAGCATTAGCAAAGTCAATAACAGAGAAATAACAGGCGGACGAGGGTATCGTAGAAAGAATAGTGGAAGGATTAGTAACAATAGGTGCCCTAGGATAAACTGCATTTTCGTTTCGAAGATCTTAAACAAAAACGCCATGAACCGTCAGCCTTTTAAAAAGGTAAAACGGGGGAGTTGACTGGAGAGTGTTTAATTTGAATGATTGCTCCACGTTTCTCGAGATCGGAGATGCCAGCCTCTGCTGCTGGAGACAGAGGATACTGGGAGCAATGCGGGCGGAAGGATGATTTTTGGGTAAATCACCAGTGGCTCACAGTGTGCTATCCTTCCATAATCATTTTCCCCTGGGACCAAAGTGCATCGGGAAGTGAGGAAAGCCAAGTGGGAGAGGCGGTTTGCAATGAAAAAGCAGAAAGGGAAGGGCGCACAATGCACGATGTACTAAAAAATCATTTTGAAGCACAAACTTTAGTTATCAAATGATCTGAGGTATCAAAGATACCCGAAGCAACATGTAGCCAGTCCGTCCTATTGAAACATTGTTCCACCCAATCCCCAATTTCAACTCAGTGAACGGTGCTATAATTGGCTAAAGAAAAACATGGGGAACCGAACCTCCGAAATAGAAAATGTTTTGGGAATATGTGAAGTGCACTGACAGCAGCAGCTGTGTGTGCATGAGAAAAAAATGCAAGGGATATGGAGGGTCTCTGGGCTCATACCTGAAAGAGAAAAGATTCTAACCAAGGTGTGTCCACTTCAGCAGGGAAGTACTGGGCAGTGCAGTGGAGGGTGTTGGGGACTTGCAAGTGGGGAAAAGAATATAAGAGTGTAGGGCTTTAGAAGAATGGTGTGTGAGGAGATGTTCAGGGTCCAGGCTGCAAAAGAGGGCTTAGTGTGGGGGGAGGTTTGGCACAGGAATTTAGGAATAGAACAGTGAAACCCTCGTTTGGTTAGAGAAATAGAGAGGGAGAGCTAGTCATCATCCCTTCCTAACAGATTAACAGGGCAGAGCTGATTTAACAAAGAACGGTGCATCAAAGTGGAACCACTGGAATGGAGCTGAACTCGAAGAGGTTTAGACACCAGTAAAAAATGTGGTTGTCCAGAAGTAGTAAGTACAGTCAGTGTATCGTTCGAGGCAGATTAGAAAGCAGTTTCAGTGCCATTCAGCAAAGTCAATAAAGGATCTGTGTCCGCATGGCAAGTGAGCAAAGGCAACTGAAAAGAGTGGCTGGGGGTCCCTGTGAAAGGAATATCCTCAGGTTCAGGTAAGGAAGGCGGGGAGGAAGCTGATGTGGGCAATTGCTGCAGAAGTGTCCCATCGTAACAGGCAAGATGTGTAGGTGCTTGATCTGAGGGGAGAGGCGGCTGAGCAGACGAAGAATTCGGATTAGGAAGTAAAAATCCACGACCTCTCCCCCGGCTTCGCCCCTGTTCTCGGAAAAATCCACGTCTTTCACGTCCTCGCCCCCTGCCTGAGGCAGCTCCACCTGCATAATAATTCATTTGTGCCGCGATTAACTTGGTCTGAGTGTCTGACTCTTTTTGTTTAGTCTGTCGTTCAGCATGCTCTGCGTGTCTTTTAACTTCATCAAAAGTGGCACTTTCCCATCCAAATACAGGACGTGCGTACTTTATTTTGAATATCACTTCTGAGTCCTGACAGAAAAGGAGGAACTCCTGCCTTGTTACGGTCGTCTGGGCTGTCTAAGCCAGAATGGTTTGTCAACAAGTCCTGAATGCGTGTGCCCATTCATCTACTGTCTCATCTTTCTTTTGTTTGGCAGCTGAAAAGGTATCAGTCGGTGCCCTTTTATATTTTGCAGCTATTGCAGTTTTCACAGATTCCCATTTGGCAAGGAAAGGACCCTCATTATTTTGTCCACGAGGCAATGCCTCATTCCAATGCCACTGTACTCCATTATGCTGCCCATAATTGACAGTAGCCCAAGTAGTCCCAACTTTCTGCGTAGCACTTGGGTCCACTCGGCTGCACTGGGTTTGTACATATTATCTAGTTGCTGCACCTGTTCCACAAACTTCACCCCCCGATTACCTTACGATCAGGCAATTCGGACACTACGTCTTTCAGCTCTTGAATATCTCAGTTACGATGTATCATTACAGTAGTGGGGTTAGCATTTCCTGGGGATTGTGTGGGATCGTGTCGGGGGTCAGGAACCTCAATTAAAGGGCATGAAAATGTGGATGCTAAAGGTTTTCAGGGGTCTTATCTCTGAGGGTTTTGGTTCTAGCACGTTGTGAAATGGAGGGCTTTTTGTGTAAGTTAGAAAAGCCTCCCATAGCCCCTAACAAGTGGCCGTCAGTCTCATCATCAGGATCTGTAAGTGAGGAGGGTCACATGATATTGTTCATCAAAGAAATCATCAGTAACTGGGGCATCGGTAACCACAGGAGCCGTTGGGGCAATGAGTGAATGTGGCAGTGGAAGGGTTGTGGGTAAAGTGTTGGGGAAGAGAGCACTGGATATAAAAGTTTTTTATCACTCCTTCTCCTCCTTCCTTCAGACTGGGGTCCCGTATCAGCCTACACTTTCTGTAAAGCTATGAGCAGCTCTTCTTTTTCCTTTCTATTCTTAAGTTCAGCAACTAAAAGCTAATTCCCATCTGTCATAAATATCCATCCGATAAGGACCTCCATTACAACAACCCTGTGTATTTCTGCACAGTATTTTTCTAATTCATATCTCCAGTTCCTTCCACTGGCCATCTACCTCCACTGTCCTTATTCCACCTCCTACATGCCTTTTTAAATCCTGTTTTCTTTTCAATGAGCTTTCTAGGGACCCGCCTTCGATCCCGACAGCGCACTAGGAGCCTGGCGATCCCCGAAAATAATCCTTCTAACGTTAGGTTTTAGGACTCTTGGGGACTGTTTGACTGGCTACTGATTGTTTTCCCATAGTGAGTGGCAGGATCTCAGCAGAAAGTGACTCAGCCCTCGATAAACCCCGTTCCACCCGCCGTCCGCTCCTATTCCCGGATTACAGCTTCAGGTGACTTCGTGTCCGTTTATTCGCATCAGCAGAATCCTACATCAATACGCCCGTGGAGTCCAGGATATGGAGGTTTTACCCGATCCCTTCATCAGGCGGTTTGCATGCGTCAATCTGCCAGGGTATTGTCTCTGTCACCTTAGCAACCCGTTGAAACAAGAGTATGACCAGACAGCAGATGAAAAACTCGACCTCCCGTTTATTTAGACACACATTCTCTAAATATGCCCTTTCACCCCCGTTCCTCAAATTATTATAGGAGCGTGCCACTCGCCCCTTTTCTAATCCTTTCCACAGGGGTGACTAGCTAACATTCACACTGTGCCGTTTTCCGTAGGGTCCCAAGTCACTTTCCGTGAGCCCGTAGAACCCTCCTAAGTATTTTCCATACAGTATGCTTTCTTATTCTTTATTTTGCATATGCTTTTTATTCCTTTTCCTTCTATATTCATATTACTTCCAGCACACCAGTCAAACTAACAGGAATCCCCGATCTACTCACCGTGACTCCATCCACCTGCATGGAAATGCCCATCAAGTCGTGCCTCGTATCGGCTAGGAGGAGGTCAGGGACTCCCCACGCAGGAAATACCCAAGGCAGGCCAATCCTACATTTACCGAAGCTGGACCCGACCCGGCCGGAATCGGCTCCACCACGGTCATCTGGACGATCCTGCACGAGGAGCCGTCTGCCGTCTCCTGCCCCATGTTTGGGCGCCAAAACTGTGGACGAAATCTCAGACCCGACAGCAGGTGCGGTTATAAAGCAGCTTTATTTTCAGAGTCACGGTGAGAAGAGTTTCAGAAAAGCTGACAATCAAATATACATGACAGCGTCAGGGCTCTTCTGAACCCCGTCTGTTGGGTGGGGTCCAGTTTTATACCCCTAGAATGCGTGATTTAATATCATTATAAAATGTAACAGTCAACACTTTATTATACACCATCCTTGAGCCCCTTCAGCGCCCCTTGTAAAACTTGATTTCTTGGCCCTTTTGTTATGGCGTTCAGATGTAAGCTAAGGGAAAACGTGATAAGGCAGACTCATGTGTGGAATGCTCAGACCTTGAGTTCTTTGCACAAACATTTTTCTGTTTGCTAAAACAAAGCATGCTATTACATGGTTTTGTAAAGCTTACTTCTCAGACATGAATTAGTACAAGGGAACAAAGAGAACATTCGTCTTCCACAGAAACCAGAGTACCCGGAGGAAACACACACAGGCACAGGGAGAACATGCAAACTCCACGCAGGAAGGACCTGGGAAGCGAACCCGGGTCTCCTAACTGCGAGGTGTGTTGATATTTGTTTGGAAACATTCAATGAATATTAACTGGCAAAGTGTGATTTGTTCTCATCAAGCAGAGCCACAATATCAAATGCAAATAGCCTAAGTAGTAATTCAGAACAGCATTACACCATGGAAGAGGTGCTGACCAATAATACAAAACATGAAGAAATTTAAGAGTCAACAAAGGAGAAAGTGATAAAAGGACCCTAATTATTTTTATTTGGAAAATAAAATATAGTTTGTAGTCTCTGAATTTTAATAAGAAAACAAAATTTGCATTGACAATTTAATGGTGGATGTTTCAAAATAAACTAAGTGGAGAAAATGAAGCAAATGGGTTAAGATTTATTAATTTCTTATTGCTATATATTGCATAATACATTTAATAAAAATTGTTTGTATGACACATTTTAAATGA
Organism: Polypterus senegalus; assembly: GCF_016835505.1. Classification (NCBI taxonomy): domain Eukaryota; kingdom Metazoa; phylum Chordata; class Cladistia; order Polypteriformes; family Polypteridae; genus Polypterus; species Polypterus senegalus. The sequence goes on from NC_053157.1 coordinate 83,826,022, forward strand.
ACCAGTGTAATGTATCATGGTTATTGCTGTTTTCTCCCAGCTGCAGAAATCTGTTTTTTTTATTTATTTATTAATTTTATTACAATCAATACATAGCAATCAAGTTTTTACAAAAAAAAAAGAATTATGCTAAGAACAGATCGATCCCCACCCTTGAGAGAGAGAGCAAGCCAAACGTGTAAAATTTAAGGCTTTTAAAAATACCTAAATCAACAAATTCTATGTGCTTTATGAAATCATTTCAAAATATTACTGATTAGATCCTGCCATGTTTTGAAAAAAGTCTGCACAGATCCTCTAACTGAGTATTTGCTTTTTCCAATTTTAAATAATATAACACATCAGTTTCCCACTGACTTAAAGAGGAGAGTTTGGGTTCTTCCAGTTTATCAGAATAAGTCTGCGTGCAACAGTGTAGTGAATGCAATCACAGTTTGTTTGTCTTTCTCCACTTTAAGACCCTCTGGAAGAACCCCAAACACAGCTGTTAATGGGTTAGGAGGGATTGTGAGTCCAAGACTGTCTGAGAGGTAATTAAAATTTTGTCCAGAATAATGTTAATTTGGAGCAGGCCCAGAACATGTGACCTAGTGAGGCTGGGGCTTGGTTGCAACGTTCGCAGGTTGGATCATGTCCTGGAAACATTTTGGAGAGTTTTAGTCGAGACAGATGTGCTCGATATATAATTTTGAGTTGTATAATTGTATGCTTTGCGCATATGGAGCTTGAGTGAATTCTCTGCATTGCTACTTTCCACTCCTTTTCTGATATATTAATTGAGAGATCTTTTTCCCAGTGTCCTCTTGGATCTTTGAAAGGAAGGGATTGTAAAAGGATTTTATATATTGTAGAGATGGAGTCTAACTCCTTGAAATTGAGCAATAATTTTTCCAGCGTGGATGAGGGTGCAAGATGAGGAAAATCTGGAAGGTTCTGTTTAACAAAGTTCCTGATTTGAAGATAGTGAAAGAAATTTGTAGCTGGAATGTTAAATTTGGAACGTAATTGTTCATAGGATGCAAAGACGTTGTCTATATAAAGGTCTCTAAGCAGAAATCTGGTTTTTGATCCTAGCTTGATGAATATCTAAGAGAATACATAAGTGTAAGTCAGTATATATGAGTTCCCACAATAATACTGGCCTTCCATTCAGGATTCCTTCCTAAGTTATATCCAAAACTACGGGGATAGGATATTCTGAATCATATGGGAAAAAGACTATGAACAATTGTTTGATGTGCTACTTTTATAATTTAATATATCTTTTTAATGATAAAGCATGTAATACTAAAAAAAAAATTGTATTTGAGGAAAATGTTAGTTACTAGATTTTCTAAAATGGCTTATTTTCTCCCACACTAGGCCAGAACTGGCCCCAAGAGAAATGTGAGGTCAGTTAACTTGATAACTGATCTACCTTCATGCTTGGGATTGGGCTTGCAAAGAAAAAGGGACACATTTTACAGTTGCCCCTGGCCATGAGTAGAACACTGATTTGTAAAAGGCTCAAGCATATAGGTTTTACATGAGCAGGATTAGCTCAAAGGCATGATGCATTCACATGTTGGCTACTTAATTACAATGCCACATTGGTCCATGGGGTGTAATAAGGAAGCATAAGACCAAAATAAACATAAAGATCCAACAGCACCTTGTGGCTTATGCCTCCTTTTCCATCATGTCCATCTAGAGAGTATGCTGGATCAAAGACTGACCAGCTCAGAAGCAAAAAGGAAGATTTGACAGAGCCTCCTGATATCTAAGCACACTGGATGCCTAGACTCCTGGCAAGAACTTTTGGTATTCATTCAGGCAGTGTGGGGTGATTGCAACATTTGCTTGCTCTAAACACATTTAAAATTGAAATCTATATGATGTTAAGATGAGTAAAATTTAGAGCTAATTCATTTGCTTGCTTGCTTTATACTCTTTCTTAGGCCTGGGAATTAGAGAGTTAAAGAAAAAATAAAGTTGTCAGTGTGGTCAAGTCTGTTAAACTTTAAATGTGACCACAAGTGTAGCTGCAGACTGCACCTGCAGCTCAAAAAGGGGCTGGTAAGTTTATATACACATAACTAGTGTTAAATGGTTGGAGATCTTCAGGACTAATTTGAAGGTCCTAAAGTAAAACACTGAACATCAAATGAGGGAAAGAATAATTAGAACTCCAATAATTAAGAAATTACTGAAATTCTTTCACACAACTGTTATCAGTTTAAAGCAAACTCAATCAATAAATAAAAGCAGCTTATGTCCAGCCATCTTTCTGAGCTCATTTGTGTCCAAGACTACACTGTATATCCAATACCTGGATCCCCCCTATAATATATATGTGTGTATATATTCCAATATACCTCTTATTTATTTTTCTAGGTTTAAAAGATCTTAAGGTTAGAAATTTGTAAGGGGTTGAAGTTTGTTGGGGTAGAAATTTTAAATTATACATCCTTAGGGTTCTAATAAATCTTAAGGTTTAGTTTTCAGGGTTAAGTTTAGGCATATAGTTTAATAATGTTAGGTTTAGGCATATAGTTCAATGATATTAAGTTTAGGCATATAATTCAGGGTTAAGATTGGGCATGCAATTCTGTGATATAAAGTTTAGGCATATATGTCTTTAATTTATCTATCAATTTTTATTCTTTATATCTTTTGATATCTGGAGTCCACTATGGATGCCATTCTGGGACTGCTATTTTTAAGCTTTGTGTGCCTATCTCATTAAAATGTTTGACTAAAGGAGAACTTATCTTATTTGTTCTTATATTTGTAAGGTGCTGTTGTAGTTTCAATCTAAGTTTCTTTTTATTTTCCCCTATATACAATTTAGTACAGTGTTTACATTTTATTTAATACACACTGTTACTTGTAACCATGTAATCATGCTGAAGTATAGGTCTTAATATTCTAACTTGGTTGCTCCTAATCACTCTATTAGTATCCACTAGGCTGACCCGCCTTTTAAGACGACCTACTTTTAAGTTGACCACTTCTTAAGGCAATTCAATATGTAGATCAATTTGATATTTTATACAAACTCATTAATTTAGTTATATTGCATTTGAGCGTTATTACTTTAATACTCATAGTTTCTGTTATTTTTGTGATGAAATTTAAACTTTTTTTCTATATTGAGGTTGCCCTTTTGAACCCCCCTAATATTTACTACGCGGTGAGGCATTTGTACTCCATCAACATTAATTACTTCCAAAGACATAATTTTGTCTATTTTTCCATTGCATCGTGCACAAAAGCAAGGGAACGATGGGAGCACCAGAACTCTGCTCACATCATGTCGCTTCGTACCACAAGCTTCAAGTAGTAAGTCTGTGATAAGCAGAATACCGCTACGCTTTCCACTCTCGGGACGGAAGGACAATCCCGACCGCTTTTATATAGTAAGAAAAAAGAAGAAGATATCGCACAGTCTGGAGTAGAAAATCATCTTTTACCTGGAAAACGAAACTACAAATCCCATCGTGCATTGCAAAATGGGCGTGTGTGAAATTCGCTGCGTAGCACTCACGGACGGAAGGACAATCCGACCGCTTTTATATAGAAGGATTTATCTGTTATATTTCTATTAGTACATTGTACTTTACTAGTGATTAAATAGTCTTTTAAGACTTTTTAATAGGCTGCTAACAATTTATACTATTTTAAAGGTTAATAATTTTGTTGTAAATTCTGTTCTAATAATTCTATTCATTTCTGTATTATACACTATTTATTATATGTACTGATCATTGGTATTATTCTTTTGTTTTTGATAATAGTTGTGTGTTGAAAATTTTTTAGGCTGTCTGAGAAGTGTTCTTGAATAAACTCTTGTTTTCAGAGCTTGAAAATGTTTTTTAGTAGATTTTAAGAAATCTTCCTCTGTTGAACTGATTCTGTCGTATCTTAATAACTGAGATTTAATAATCCATTTGTGTGTATGTGTAGGGTGAAAGCTATTCATATGCAACAATGTTCTCCTTAAAGTACATCCTAGGAAAAAAGGTTATTGTCACATTTGTATGCTTCTGTGTCTAAATAAGTGACAGATTTATTGCTTATCTTTGCCTTCAGTTTGATACTTGGCCAATGAGTATTCAGTTTATATAAATACTCTTTAGATTTCTGTAAGTCATACTCCCAGACACCAAAAGTATTGTCCAAGTACCTACAGTATGCTACTGGCTAATATTGTAAAGTTGTTTCAATTTCCAATATCCCATCTTGCCAAGTAAAAATTTGTATAGACCGGGTCATATATTTTACCCATGGCAGTACCTTTAGTTTGTATATAATATTGTCCATTGAATATAAAATCATTTCTTCATAATGATAAAGCTAATAACTATAGAATAAACTTCAGGTCTATTTTTACTGGATAATATTGTAACCAATCTTTGATAACCTTTAGTCCATGTTTTATATCAATATTAGTACACAAGTTATTTACATCAATAGTAAACAAAAGTGTTTTCTCAGTTACTCTTATAGTTTTATTTTTTGGATAAAGTCGGTTGTATCTTTGACATAGTTAGTGTGTAATTGTAAAATGGGATTTAGCTAGAAGTCTATATAACTTGCTGTGTTTTACGTTTCACTACCACGGTCTGAAACAATAGGTCTCGCTTTAGGGATCTAAAAGAGTTCTGTCCATTTAGTCGGTTCTTTATGGATCTTTGGTAAGGTGTAGAACCTTCTGGGTCTAGGTGTTACTGGGTCTTTAAAAAAAAAGTTTATTACGTTTATGATGTACGACACTATTGTGTTCATTGTGTTCCATGATATCTATTATTTTTTGTGCTAGTCTTTGTGTTTCTATATACATAGGGTTTTTTAATCCTTGAGTAGTATTCCTTGTCTTCTAATTGTCTGCAGACCTCAGTGAAATAATCTTCACTGTCCATTAGTTCAATGGCACTGCCTTTATCTGAAGCTTTCCTGACTATGTTTCTAAGCTGTTTTAGCTCCCTTAGAGCTGTTATTTTGAGATCTGTTATATTTTTCCTATTTTGGTTCAGATTTCTTGGAATTTGTTTAATTGTATGTTTGGTTTCAGTTATAAATTTCTTTATTCTATTGTCTACTTTGTCAGGTGGTGTTCATCCTGACTTTAAACAGAAATGCATTTGTTGTACAGACTGCTTATTTTATGGTGATCTACTAACTTTATCTTTCAAAAAAATTCTTCACTTTCTGCTAAATAACTATCCATAGATCTATCATTGGTTTTAGGGCTGGGTATAAAAGTTAAGCCCTTCGACAATAATGTTTCTTGAGCCTTGCTTAAAACTAACCATTTTTGAGTGGTTTAATATATTGTTTTTGATCTCTATCCTTTGATTCATAGCATTTGCCTTGCTAAATGTAAGTTTAAAGCTTGTGTCCAATTATTGAAAAAATTTTGGGCCATAGACCTTATCCAGTGAATCTGGTCTTTTTACACTACAAAATCATCATCTGAAAGCTTTGCAATATGGTTCATGTTTGTTGTTATATATTTACTATAAACTTCAAGAATTGCCTTTTGTTTTAAAGTAAATTCATGGGAGTAATTTAACTTTTAAAGAATTTGACTTTTTTAAAGATTGAAATAAAATTTGCCAGTCTGGTCCCTGGGTAAAAATCAATTTGTAGTGTCTTAAAATGATGACCATTAATCAATCTTAAATTTGAATCTCCCATTATGATATTAGTCTTTTTAATCTAAATTGATCACTCAACATTCTGTCTCCTCAAAATCACATGGTTCTTGGGATAAAAGGTAACATTAACTTGGGAGTCCAATACAGGTGTTTTCATGATTTTCCATTTCTATTGCAGATGGGAAAGCAGTTCCCTCAAAATCAATTAGGGGTGTCTCTAAATTGACTGTGGTATGGCTGATTTGCTTTTTAACTGCTGTTTGTGTTGTTGTGGGGCTAATATCTATCTCAAGAGAATATCCAAATCTGAAGTAAACAATTCCCCTGTTTGTTTATCAGTGCTTACATTTTCTGACTTTAGTTCAACTTCTAATGTTAGGTTGAAATCTAGATTTTTAAAGGTCAGGTTCAGTATGCATCTATTTTCTGTTTTGATTTTTCTAATTCTGTGTTTCTGCCTTTTGCTGCAATTCTTTTAGTTTCAGTAAACATTTTATATAATTCTATGAGTTTTTTTTTTGTTTGGTCACCATTCTTGTAAGAGCCAATCTTAGAAAGTTAAAGTTTTGAGTTAAACTCATATTAATGTTTGCTTAATTTCAATAGAATATAAATGTCTTTCATAGTCATAACTTATCGTATAGTCTTTTCCCCCTATAAGTTAGCAAGAGATAGAACCTTCTTACTGTAACTGAGAAACAGTGTGATAATAAGCTCAGTTGTTGTTTAGAACAGGCCCCAGTACATAGGGACTTAAAAGACTTATTTTAAACTTAGAAATGGGATAAGCATACAGTTTTCTGACTGTTTTGAAATGGTTGAGAAATGTTAAGTAAATAGTACCAATTTGAGATGTAACAAGATTAAGCTTAGAACTGAACTTTTATTAACATTAATTTTTCCTTTTTTGCTATTTTAATTTTCCTTTTTTTGTGTGAACTGTTTTACTTCAAAACATAACTAAACTTTCAAAAACAAAGATATTTTGTCTGTGGAATCATTTCTGCGCGTCAGGCTTTTGTTGAATCCCATTTTTTGAGTTGAAGCTGCTGAACTTTGGTAATTTTGGGAAAACGCAGCTACAATTCTATTTGATTCCTCCTCCGAGGAATGTATTGAAACAATTTCTTCTGTTTTTGTAACTGTTCTTTCTCTGGTTGCTCTACATTGTTTATTTCATCCTTCTCGCTTATTTCAGTTTGTGTAGATTTACGTGTAGACGTATTCAAAGTGTCTGGTAAATAAAAACAAAATTCCAAATCAATTTCATTAACAGGCATTAGTGCTCTAGGTTCACTTATAGTAATCCCTGTCATTTTTTGTCTTCTTTCTCTTTGAGGTCAAGCAGTAACCTGTTCTAATTGTTTTCTTTTCTTTTTTTATTTTGTGGTTTGTCTTGGTATAAACCATTCATTATCAACTGAATCTGTTTCAGATTCATGAGTGGAACCCCTTGAAAAAACCTGTGCCCAGCTAAGCATTCTTTAAGTCTGTGATTTAGTTGGTGTTATATTTTTTTCTCTTTTTGAGGCTCAATTGTAGCTTGTAAGGGTATTCCTTTTCTTTGCTACATAGATTTGCCTCAATTCCTTTTAGAATCAATTGAATTTGCAATTAAATTTGTTATTTGAAAGTTCAACTTATAGATTCCCCAGACCATTTGTTAGTTCCGTTATCCAGATGCTCACTTCCTGTTGTTTAAACCTGTTTTTGAGCCAGATATTTGCTGTTTCCCAGTACCTATTCTACTGCATATCTTCTGATATAACTTTGAAGACTCTTCTCTTGTTTAAATATATAATGTTCATACAAAACTGTATAGTTGTGGCCTCCCAAATTCGGGCATTGGCAGCTATTAATTTTTTGACTTTTGCATCACTATAGGCTGGCTTGATTACTTCTGAGAGATTTTTTGTTTGCTGAGCAATAGCTCTAGGACTATTTCATTGTACAGCCTGTTGGGCAATTTTAAGGTGCCTCTTCACCTGTGCCCACCTGAAGAAAGTCTTTACTTTCTGGGCTTATCTATTTCTGATGTTTCTACAAAGTAGGGGGTTTCGAAATATCTTCAATTACTTATATCATAATCATTTCTGTTATCAAAATACCTGTTGACTCTTGTACTCTAAAGCCATAATAGCTTGGAACCTGGCCCATGTATTCATTACTGTACATGGGTCTATTAAATCTTACGTTTCTTTTCGAACCTCTAAAAAAATTCCTTCCATAATTATTAGTTCTATTTTATATATTCACATGAACTACCAATCTAATTACATTTTTTATGCTGCAGAACAGACATACATTTCTTATTTTTAGCGTGTGCTCATTATCAGTTTTTGGGTTGAAAGTTCTGGTAAGTCCACATGGACCTGGGAGAGAGATATTATCAGAAGAGACAAACTATTCTGAGAAGATGAGCGGAGGATGTGTGTCGGACAGAGAGATGATCAAGCGTTTAAAGAGCCAAACTTATGGGAGCCGCTTCTCTGCTTAAATCCATTGCCCTGAGTACGTTGCCACTGGTGATCTTGGGCAGAAGGATTCTGACTTGGATCATGTCGGTTACCTGAGTTAAAGATACAGAGTGCAGATGGTGTTGCATCTAACTCCAAGAGAACAGTGTAAGGAGTTGGTGGCATGAACGTGTTGAACATGGAAGGAGTCGTGAAAGATCAGTCACATATGAGAGTGAGCAAGAGATGTTACTGCTCACAGTGCATTAAGGCTAACACCTTGTCAGCTAAATAATGCCATAAAACATCACACAAAATGACGATCTATCCAAATACTGTCATATAATATAACCACCAATGAACAGTATTAAAATATAGTGTATCTCAACATCTAACACCACAACACCTATAGAAGAAAAACAAATGAATATTAAAAAATTTCAATTTTTTGTTCGGCAGGCAATGTTCTAAATTGCACTGTACATAAGTAATTGATGTGATTCATGACAGTAAATATATTCCAAAACAGCATGATGTACTCCAAAAAGATATATTTTTCAAGAAAAGAAATTGTATTAAGTAAAAAAAGAAAAATTGGAAAAAAAAAGATTATGATGAATAAATTGAGCTTTCTGTAAACATGTTTTGTCATGTCATTCTCTAACCCACTTAATCCACACCAGGTGGGGGTGCTGGAGCCTATCTAAGCTAGCAAAGGGTGCAAGGCAGGAACACACCATGGACAGGGCACCAGTCTATTGCAGAGTGAACACACACACACTTACCCAACACACACTTGGGCAAATTTTGTGTCACCAGTTCACCTAAACTGCGTGTCTTTGGACAGTAAGAGGAAGCCAGAGCACCGAAAGTAAACCCACACAGACATGGGGACAACATGCAAACTCCATGCAAGAAGGAACAGGAACCCTGACCTCCTCACTGCACCACCATGCCACCTTTCTATAAACATCTTAACACATTGACTGCTGAAACATTTATTACCAGGACGATGCAGTACAGATATATACATACAATATATGATAAATAGTGAACTCTATCAAAATTCGTAAAAATATAAAGAAATATATTAGAAAGCAACAGTTTTATTATCAACAGTAACGCTGTCAAAAATATAATGAAACTGTTAATTACATACATTTTTTCAGTAACATAACTAAAAGTTTCCATTTCAAAGAGAGTCCATGAAGCATGGGAACTCGCAAAGTGCAGGCTTAGAAGAACATGCGTTGTAAATATAACACAATTCCTTGCACTGTCTTTGCTTGTTACATATGACACATTATGTATTTGGTGTGGCAAAATTTTGATGTACATCAGTGCTGTCCTGACTGTCATGACAAGTCAACGCCTTGTGAGAAAGAAACACCTTTGGGGCAGCTATCCTCATCATTGCCAGAGCCTACAGATTCCACATCATCCAATTGATTGTCACAGTCATTATCATCAAAATATTCATCTTTCAACAAATCTAGTTGTTTCAAAACATCAGCAGCTTTATTCCTTTTTCGTGATGACTTAACCATGAACTGTCCAAATATACCCCTATTTTCTGCAAGCTGTTGCATCCAAAAAAAAAAAGTAATTTTTTTGGCAATGCAATAGATAGCAGCACGATAGTTGATAACTGCAGCTGAAAGCTTGGCAGCAAGATATCTGCGTCTATAGAACTGTATACTGAGATATGAGTTATATTGTACTTTACGCCTTGATAGGCTCAATAAGATATGACTTATGTTGTACCTCGCTTTCAAAGTATTAATAAATAAATAACTGAAATGAGTTTACTGCTTACCGGATATATTCATGTATAAGTCGGGTCTTGAACCCCGAAAAAAACGATCATAAAAGTAGACCCTGACTTATACACCTGTTCAAAAATGCGACACTTAATTTTTTTTTTTACATCTTCTTGCCTCCTCCAATCTCGCACCAGTTTCTCAGACACATCGAATTTTGTGGCAGCAATGCAGTTACCGATTTCTTCTGCCACTTCAATGACTTTTAATTTAAAACCAGCTTCATATTTTCTTCTGATTGAACGCTGCATCGTACATAAAGGTGTATGAGGGTGTGAGATAAAAGAAAACACAAAACAGTGAAAACATCGCTTTGGAATAGTTTGGGTATTTCTGTGTGGTCACGTAAGCACAATACATAGAAAAAAAAAGGCAGCGTGCTCCGTGGTTACTCTCTTAGGTGGGCATTAGCATATCATAATCTTTTTGACCAATAGCATGAGTTTTCCGCATTCCACTTATACGACCGACATTATAAAATACCAGAAATTATACGGTAAAATCAAGCCCCAACTTATCCGCGGGAGAATTTATTTGCGAATATATACGGTATTTAATTTCTGCCCAGCAGCACCATCTACTGGGTAAAGAGAGCAGTGTCATACATGCCCTAAATGCTGAAAGGCCACTAGTTGTTGTTTATTCTATTCAGTTCATATAACATGCTTATACTTGATATTCATTTTTAATTTGATACTGTTATATGTTTGCTCTATGTGCCATACAAAAATGAATTATTTAGTGTAACATTAATATACTCTATAATATTTATTGTGAATATTTATTATATTGTTCACTTTTCCTTAGGTATTACACTCTGTTGTTGTACCATATACTGTGATCTCACTGCAAATTTTGCTTTCTTGCCTGACAGTAGAAGATAAAACTAAATTAAATGAACTGAACTGATATATACCTAGTTACCAGATGCCAATTAGTCAATGACCACAAGGTCTGGCTTCAGGTAAATCCATCCAAAGTAATCGCACACTCCAGTTACCATGCAATTTATTTAGCACTAAGATGAAGACAGATAAAATGGAACAAGATAAATGAAGAATGACATCATACATCACATACCTTGTTGGTTCCTGCTTGCACCCGATGGCACCAGGTTTGGAATTCTAACATTGTAGTTGAATAAAATGGTTCAGAAGATGGATGGATGGAAAGAATGTTATTAGTAAACTGGTGTAATTGCTTAGTGGTAAGCTCTCTGTCTCATAACTCCAAAGTAATGGGATTCATTCTGGAATGTGTCACTTGTCTGTATGGTGTTTTCTCTGCTACCTTCATTTTAGCTTTATTTTTAGGTACCCTGATATATTTTATACATAATAAAATCAAATGTTAGGTAAACTGGTAACTCAGCAGAAGTGTATTGATTCCTACCTTGCACTCATGTACCTGGAATATAAAATGTGAGCTCACAAAATTGATGGAGAGACTGATATTTTAGTATAAAGAACTTTAACCCATTAATAAATGTTCATATGTGAGGATGAAAGAACAAAGATTCAAGTATAAAAGGAACACTCGAGTAGAGAATGGGGTTTAATTTAAATATATGTACCACTTTACTCTCTTTATGAATGTCATCACTCATCTGTTGCTAATGTGGAAATGTTATTTTTAAAAAGAAAACTGGCTGTATTTAAAAAATGCAAAAAGAAATTTAAAGCAAAGATATAATAAAAGTGGAAACTTGAATTGATTAAAGGAAACATTTTTAAAGCAGCACACTACAACTGATCAAGCACAAAAAATCATAAAAGAAAAATGTCTTGAGAGCAGATTCTGCATTACATTAAGAGAACGAAATGTTATGCAGCCACTTATTCTTGTTATCTTTTATTAGTTCTCTTTCGAATTAACAGAGATAGAAATTTAAATGTTTTAAGTGGTTTCACATATATGAGATTTCCCTTAAACAGCAATTTTCCAGTAGATTCTATTCCTTTTGGAAAATTCAGTTTGTATCCAAGTTGACTGTATTACACTTTTGAAAACATAAAATCATGCAGTAAATATGGTTTCATATGGTTCTAGTGAAAACTTTGTGACTCAGATTTATTTTAGTGCCATTTAATTTTGCATAGTATCTTTCTGTTGTAGTGGCATTTTGATTATCTTGTATATTTCTTTATTGTTTATTCCCAATATAGTGAATGCTCATATCATTTACAGCACATGTATTTATATCAATAATAAGGTTATTACTGTGATATAGTCTTAAAAAGACGTGCCATAATGAAGAAAAAGTTAATAACATGTAGCTGAAAATAAACAAATCTTAATCTGGTCATCCATTTCTAAAGCAAAATATAAACAATTAAAGTTCACCAGACTCTCTTATTAATAGGTTAGCAGTTGTATTTTAAACTAGGATCACTGCTCTGTTTTGAAGATATTAATCTTTTTAATAGAAAGGCAATTATTTTTAAATGTGATTTTACATCTGACCGTGAATCTTTTTAGCTTAGGTTCAAGAGGATGTGACCTGATGTGACAACAAGGATTGAGGAATCCATACTCCAGTGGGACAGATGACATCTTACATTTCCAACTCTTACATCCATCAATTAATGAAACCCATTATTCCACAAGAAGCTCATAATCTAACATTTCAGGCAACAATAACATATATTATACTGTAAGTCTTACAATTAAAACATAAAAACTTGAGAGATAAAGGTGAGATATACAGTATATTAAATCTTCTATAAGAAATAAAAAGTGTTCATAATTTGTTAATATATGTTTATTTTTTAAGATAATCCCCTCAATATATATATTTCCTAATTCTGAATATATACTGTATGTATTTTGTGATACAAGGAGTTTGTAACCCATCCTGTTAGCACTTGGCACAAGACATCATTACTGGATGGGATGCCAGCGCATAACAGGATACATTCAGAAATACAGCAATAGTGAACTAGTTGACCTTTTTATATCAGCCTGATAAGTGCGTGTTAGACATTTAGGGAACCCAAAATACTGAAAGGAAACTCAAGCAGAAGGGACAATTATGTGCAAAATCAATACAGGCAGAGATCAGTGCCTGTATGTAGTGTCTCAGAACGACTTTTAGGAATTGCTCTAAAGGTCACACTAGGAAAAGAATTTGTCCTGCCCCAGAGTAGTCAAGTAGTGTCCTACTCCTGCTCCCAGTGAGGAGTAGAATTCCAAGTCAAAATTTTGCTACAGCCAATCCATAAAATGGCACTCAGGATGACATTTTGTAGTTTTCTGATACTAATGCAAAGTCTTTACCACAAAGATAATTATAATAACAGTAACAATAATGATATTCAAACTTGTAGGAGAAGAAGAAGGAGGAAACATGATAAGGTAGGATATTGCACTAGGCTGCACATAACTGTTGTCACTTTGCAACAACATGAAGAATAACACTGTACTGAGTACCAAGATGGAAAGACCTAGACAAACACACTGAATGAGAGTAAAGAGAGCCCAATGATGGGCAAGTTTAATTATGACTGATCCTCGGCCATACTTTGAAAAGAATCACCTTCTCGCTGTTATGGCTGAGGGAAACATCTCATAATGTAACAATTATTGAAATTAGCCACAGCTATTCCAATACAGTTTATGAAGTCATGTTCACTCTTCCAGTGTTCTAGATCATCTTCCAAAGTTATTTGCTGTGCCTCTCTTCATGATTTCTGCTTATCTATCCAGTGCCCTGGGAGCTTGTGCCTGCCTTATTGAATCTTTCATTGTATGTAATATGATTTTTGTGAAATGCAGAGCTCAGTATGTGACATTTCACTACCTAACACTTTTCCAACCCTGACCTATCTTCAGGGTGATATGCTGGCTACTACAGTACAGTTTGAATCCTTGACCACCTGTTTGTTGATACTATGATTCACATATACTATACATGATCATCCATAGTTGTGACAGTGATTTGTGTGTGCCATCAATCAAAAACTCCATGAAAACCAGCAATTTTTAACAAATGCTGCTTGCTTTAACATTACTTCATATGAAGTTATGGGGAAAGGAGTAAGTTTGCACATTACTTTATTCACTGTAAGAGCTTTCAAAGTTTGGTGCCAAATTCAAAAAATAGTTGGTTATAACAAACACAAATCATTGCTGTTGCAAAGCTACATTTTCCCTTTGGCCAAAACATTAATGTTAACAACAATTGTATTTCAGCTGACAGTGCACAGCTTCTTCAGGTTGATGGAGGGATCATGTAAAGTACAAGATTTGTTACAAATATTATTCCATCTGTCAAACCAATATATATTTTCTGAGTTCATTGTTGTCAAGCGTTTTCAGAATATTCTGTCTTTTGCAGAATATGTGTGCTGATCTCTGCCTACTTTCCATCATCTGGCAGCTCCTAGCTAGTTAGGACAGCTCACAAGCACGCCTAAATCCTGGTTAAGTTAGTAGTAGCTATCTAAATTGGGAAAATTCTTACAAGGCTTTTACTTCTACAATGTGTGTAACTGATATTTTTGAGCCAGGTAGGACCAAGTACCTAAACCTAGAATCTTGATAAGTACAGGCGTAGGTATAGAATGAAACCTGTGTCCAGGTTGCCATTGTTCCATTGTGCCATCCTTAATCAGTTGGTCAGTTTAATTTTATCAATACTAGGATTACATTTTAATGCTCTTTTCATTCAGTATTCTTTCTTACTTTAAGAATACTAAATACTAAATGCTCTTTTTAGTTAGCCAATAAAAGGTGTCCTTTTGCTTGACTTTTCATTACTTTCAGAGGAAACTCATTACTGCATATTTCATCTGGTTATTGCTCATTATGTGTTGTCCTCAAAATGATGGTTTCTAAGAAAAAAAAAGTTCAAAATCACTAGTGGATCAAGACTATGAATAGGATGTTTAAAAAAGTGATACTGGCAATTATTTAGATGGCACATTTGTTTTACAGCAATTAAAACCTGTGTCGAGTTTGCATGTTCTCCCTATGTCTGTGTGGGTTTCCTCTGATTTCCTCCCATTGTCCAGATTTTAGGTGGATTGGCAATACTAAATTGGCCCTAGGGTGTGGTTGGGGTTTGTGTATGTGCGAATGTGTGTGTAGGGGGGGGGGGGCACCCTGTCCATGGGTTGTTCCTGTCTTGCGCCCTATGATAATTTGGATAGGCCCTAGCACCCCTATGACCCTGGTCTGGATTAAGTGCATTAGAAAATGACTGACTGACTTTATGTGTGTGCTGATGTGTGTTGGTACTTAGTTTTGAAATAACTTGATGGTTCCTTCCAAAGCAAAGTTTATTTTCAGGACAGACATTATCCAATCATTCCAGCTTTTTTCAAACAATTAAACTCAACTACAGGTGGAAACTGACTTTCTCATTCTCTCGCTCTCCTCTTTAGTTCATGTTTTCAAAATATCAAAGCGCCCTTTTCAGCATTAGCCTTTGGTGATTGGGTCCTGGATGGCCTTATCACGATCAGGTAGTTTCTTTCTGTTCCTTTTCCAAATGAAAGGTTTCTTGAAAAATACACTTTTGTACCGTTTCAGGGCAGGACAACTTAATGTTTCTTTTTTAAAAGGCATATTAGCTCTGTCCAAAGTTGCTTCCTAACTTGTGTATAATGCTGTCTGAATAGGCTTTGACTCCCATGACCCTGAATTAGATAGATAGATAGATAGATAGATAGATAGATAGATAGATAGATAGATAGATAGATAGATAGATAGATAGATAGATAGATAGATACTTTATTAATCCCAAGGGGAAATTCACATAATCCAGCAGTAGACTGAACGATTTTAAAATATAATGGATTGTTTTTAATAAATGGATAGATAATAAATTAATTCTGATTAGTTTCAGTTAACTTCCATCCATCCCATTGCTTTGTTTAACCCACCTCATCCAATACTGGGTTATGTAGAGATAGAGCGTATCACACTAGCATCATGTGCAAGGCAGAACTCAATGACAGCATAACTGCTGTACACAATCTCTTCATTTATTACAGTGTTTAATACAACAAGCATTGTTTTATAGTATATACTCTGATGTTATTCTTTTTCCCTAGAGCACTCCAAAACATTTTATATTTATAGCAATGCTGATTTTTATGAGTGGCTATGAAAAGATGTACTGAAATAGTTTACTAATTACTAGACATCTTATATGCATATTAAGTGTGACAATTAAGATCCATGACACATTTATCTTTTAAGATTGGATTTGATGCTTTACATCCCACACATCTATCATTTTCTCAATGCAAAGCCATGTCCTGAAATGTTTATGTAATCTACCTATTTTATTGAGCTTTATGTGACAGGTGATTTATGTTAAGAAAACGATGCTCTTTTTCAAGTATAATCATTAATCATGCAGTGCCTATCATTTTGATAAATAATTCCATTAGCTTTTAATTACAAATCAAGTGTCACACCTAGTATTTGTTGGCGCGTGAAAGCATAAAGTCAATTAATACTTTAAAAGCTTAATGCATTTCATCTTGTGTCATCTGTGTACCAGTAAGAGCAGATTTACTGTAATTGTGGCACACACACAAGCACACACGCACACATACCTAGCTATATTTTGGAGACTCTCCATTTATTCTTACATTTTTATGGTACCCAGCTTTAAGAGAAAAACTGTATATCAGGTGTTCAGTTAAACCAAGTATATCTGTTATACATGGTACCTTGCAAAATCAAATGCAATCAGATTAAATATTATCTAAAAGATCTCTTTTAGAGTGTCTAATAGCAGTAGGTATCCCAATAATTAATCCTAGTTTTCACTGTACTGTAAAAATGGGTTATAAACCTCCATTTATTCCATTTACTCTAAAGCAGGTGTTCTCAACCGTGTTTGCTTGGCATACTACGCCCCCTAGGAAGTGAAAAGTTTCAAAGTACCTTCGTTGTTTTTGGTCTTAAATTGTGAAGTACTGAACTCTTGTTAGGTAAAAGTAAAGGTGATACTGTATTTCTTTATTTTAAACCCCCCCCAAACATCACGTGGGGGGGTAACAAAGTATGAAAGATAGAATGAAAGATTTTGTGAGTGTGTAATGATTTTTTTAAATGTATGATGAATTGTGTGGTTTTGCATGAAATAAAAATTGGAAAGCCTAAAATATCCAAACTGTACTGTCCAAAGCTTTAATTGCACGTGTGACACAGATGTGGCAAGGAGGTATAACAGTAATGTAAGGGATTGAATTGGCTTTGATGGATTTCAGAGTGGGGTTTATAAACAATGAAGTGATTAATTTGGACTGCCTGATTTATACTATATCATTGTATCTAAATTTATTCTTTTGCAGTTTCTGTCTTAGAAACTGCTTAACACCAATTGTAAAACCTTATTATGTCATTGCTATGTGAATTAATGAATACCAAGGGGTATTTCCTTTTACACAAACTCTTTAAAGCGGGTTTAATAACAGCACACTTTTCAGATTAGGTTTCTCAAACAACCACTGTTTGTTTGTGACATTTGCTATTGTGAGACACCATTAGTCTACAAAAGAGACATTAGCCAGTTAATAAAACTTATAGAAGAGTAACATTTAATGGACAAGTTAAATTAATCAAACTTTCATATAACATTATGGGGGAAATAAACTCTATACCACAAAATAAAGAAATCAGATATATTAACAATTATTATTATTTTTTTCATTCTTATTTGAAGAAAAGAACATTATATACAATCAAGTGTAAAAAAAAAAAAAATCAAAGATTTTTGTCCAAAATTACGTTAATTTCATGCACTTCCAAAACATGTGACCCAGTGATGCTGGAGCTAGATTGCATAGTTCACATGTTGGATCTTGGCCTGGATATATTTTGGACAATTTAAAATAAGATAATTGTGATTGATGAAAGATTTTAAGTTGAATGATTGAATGCTTTGCCATATGGAGCTGGAGTATATTATATGCATTGCTGCCTTCCACTCCTTTTCTGAGATATTAAGTGAAAAATTACTTTCCCCACTGTAACCTCAATACAATAAAATAAAATGTTTTAATCCTGGTTATTTTCCAATGATTAAATACTGTGTAGGTTTAAGGGACTAGAAAATAGTAATAATCATGTAGTGGTGCAACGGATAAAAGCTTCTCTGTCGTGAAGTGCTTCCTATACTGGTTCCATATTCTGAGTGACTGATGGACAGTTGGATTATTGGTTTATTGACAATAATTTGTATTTACCAGGGCATAAAGCTGGGCATATAATGCAAAACAGCAAGATTTGATTTCTATTTCACAGCAGGCTTGCGTATATTCATCAATATGTATGAGGAGAGAATTACCGGGGTACAGCTTCTAGCACATGCTGCCTCAGCCATGTGCACAGTCTATTTGAACTTCTCATATTCGGCAAATGCTTCAGTGTCTCTCCTGCACAAACCTTGTGGCTCAGAAACAGTTTCATCCCAAGAGCTCTAAATGTACTTAATCAGTCCATCAAGTGCTCCCGGTAGAACCGTTTGTACTTATAAGTACAATTACCTCATTGTAAACTTTTTACTATTGCTCAACCTGAGCCACTTATGCTTTCATATTTTATATTTTTCATTTTTTATCTATTATTATTATTATTGTTTTTGTTGTTATTTTACCATTTTCTAGGTAAAGAAGTTTATGGAGGATTTGCATATTGAATCTCATTGCACTATACAATAACAATAAAGGAATTCAATTCAATAGAAGAGAGAGTGTATTGACAGATGATGATGACTGGCTTCTATGTCGATTTAGATTTCTAGGCTCTATCTTGATCTTGATATCATTTTTCAGATGAAATGCAGTAAAGTATAAATATTAGATTATACAGATACATTTTGAACTTCATTTAAATAATGTATACTGTAATTAAATGTGAGGACACAGTGGACAGCGGTAGCAATGAACTGGTGCCCCGTTCAGGGATTGTTCCTGCCTCGCGCTCTATGCTTCCTGGGACTGACGTGACTCTGGATGGAACTGATAGCTGGAATAATTCAACATGTAGTATGAAGATATTTCAATGTTCCTTAAAAGTTTTGAAGAATCTGTGTCCTTAGCTTACAGATGGCTTGACATTTATTAAAGAGCTGATTGTGGGGCAATTGGTTACTTGGAGAAAGAAAAGGAAGGACAGGAATTGGGGGTTAGTACGTTTGAAAGAGACAGTACTACTGCATTAAATTATTTCACGCATGGTGCAGCAAGCAACTTGCAGGAGGCAGGAACAATATCTGGATGGACCGTGCTACCACTGCGCCACCATGCCCGTCATGTTTAATACATGCTTTAATTAATTTCATCATGAAAATATCAAGTATACATCTTAGTATTTATATTGTTCAGAGAGTTGTAATATTTTAAATGTAATATATTCTGTGTCCTGTCGGCGTAAGAGAAAGCCCGGTTAAGAAGGAAGTAGTGATTCACACGTATAGAGTATATAGAAGAACACACATCATACAAAGCATTTAATGTGCCACTTTAGCAATGATGAAATTTGAGAAACTAGTAAATTAAAATATTTTAAGATTAAGTTTATGTTCTACTTTAATGACAAAATAAACTATGTAATTAAAGTGGAAATTTCGAGATTAAAGTTGACATTTTGAGCTTTTTCTTCCACTGTGTCCCTATTTTTTTTCTTTTTTCTCAACCCTATTAAGCTTCCATATGACATTCAGACGGTGGGCTACAACTTGCCCTTTCATGGCGACTTTGATATCTGACAGCTTCTATTTTATTTCGGGCACTGTGCGACATTCTGATCTTGAACTTTCGATCAACTTCCTTTTGTTGTTTATACAACTGCTTTAACTAACAAATAGTATGTTTTTCCTTGCCTCCACTTGACATTCGCTAATATTCTTTTTTCTCCATGCTTTTGCCATTGTCTTTTCATAGAACGATGTACTTAAGGGAACATTTATATTGATTTGCATATTCAAAGAGGTGTAATTCTGGGAGCAGTCTTTGAGGGGCAGTAGGCATGTGCACAAATTTTACATTTCACTCAGACCAGGATTTATGTAGCAGAAGTGCGTTGAAGTTGGCTTATGCATGGTTTTGAGCATCTGAATTTTTTTGTGCATATAGACATTTCCACCTTTGTCTATATGACATGTTTTAGTGTGAATTCTATGGACGACGTTATGCATGAGGCCCAGGTTTTTATAGCTTGTATATTTGCTGCTCAGTGATAAAATTGAAAAATAGGTAGGGCCATGCCACATTCTGCTTTAAGTCATTGTTGAGTTGCCCTTTGAACGTGTAGATGTATCAAATTCCAAATAAATAGGATTATAATTGAGTCTAATTTAATAAAAAAAAATATTTGGTAACATATATGGGGATATTCTCAAAGAGAAAAAGAAGCTTGGGAAGGATGTTCATCTTGATAGTATTGATTCTCCCTGCTGATGTGAAATGGAGGATAGACCATCTCTTCTCATTTTGTTCATTTTTTTCCATGCAGATAGCAAAGTTATGTTGAAAAAGATCTTTATTTTTACTTGTGACATTTACCCCTAGATATTTAAACTGTTCCAATAAAATAAATGGATAGATGTCCAATCTATTATTGTGTAGTAGAAAAATTAACTGGAAAAAGCACATTTTTATTCAAATTGATTTTGAGTCCAGATATCTGGATATTAAAATTCTGGTAGTCCATTAAGGACTACTAGTAAGGATGTTTGTGGGTCTGATATATGCAGTACCATATCATCAGCAGATAGTGATATTTTCTGTTCAAGTCCTTCTTTGGTGATCCCCTCTATCTCTAATGCATTTCAAAAGTGAATGGCTAATGACTCAATGGCAGTTGCAAAAAGCAATGATGATAGAGGGCATCATTATCAAGTACCACATTCTAGTTTCAAATAGTTTGAGATAATATTGTTAATACATACAGACAGAGGTTTCTGTAGTTTTATCCATGCACATATATTTGCACCAAACCCAGATTTGTACAATGTGGTGAATAGGTAGTCCCACTCAACCATGTCGAATGCTTTTTCTGTGTCCAAAGATAATAAGATCTCTGGTATGTTAGATGTTATGGGTCACTATATAATATTAAGCAAACTATGAAGGTTAGATGCTACTGTAAGTGTCTAAGTGTCTGCTTTTAATAAATCCAGTTTAGCTTTATGATATTACAGAAGTAAGCACTTTCTCAATCCTTCTAGCTAGCTAACACCATTATTCCGAAGTGAAATTGGTCAGTATGATGCGCATTTTTAATAAGTCCTTATTTTTTTTAGGAAGGATGGTAATTAATGTTTGGTGAAATGTTTGATGTAGAATTTAGCTGTCTCTAGCTTCTATAAATGTTGCTGATAATAGTGTAGCTGACTTGTTTTAATTTTTTTTATTAAATTCCATTGGGTAGCCATCAGGGTCTGCTGCTTTCCCACTTTGAAGTGAGTTTATAGCATCCAGTAATTCTGACAGTGTGACAGATTTATCTGGTCCTCTGCGCTAAGTATTGAGCTGTGGTATTTGTAATGCATCAAAAACTCATTAGATTGTGCCTTGTCTTCTTTAAACTGAGGAGAGTATAAAGACTTATAGTACTCCTTAAATGTGTGGGCTATATTTCATGGTCAATGATTTTATCTCCATCTGTGTTGGTAATTTCTGTTATCAAGTTGCAAACTTCCTGCTTGTGGATTTGTTGAGCTAAGAAGGCTTATTAGCCTTCTCTCTGTGTTCATAGTAATGATGTTGTGATTTTAAGATGAGTTATTCTTATTTTTTAGTTGTCAAGAGGTTAATTTTTGCAGAACCTGTCTTTTTCCTATAGAGTGCCTCATTTGGAGACTTGCCATATTATTCATCTGTACTAGTAATTCGATGATTAACCTTGATGGCTTGTTGGTCTCCAATTTATTTTTTTGGAAAGATATGAAATTATCTATCCTCTTAACACTAGAATTACCAAAGCCTATGAGAAAACTCGAAAATCCGGCCCTCCTTAAATCCGTTCACATCTCTCCCTCAGCGTCTTTTGTCCTGTAAATGTGCCGATTAAGACAATCAGCAAGCAGACGGCTATTCCATCCCCCCACCCACCGCCACAGTTCAATTTGTAAAGAAGTTTCTCAGTGCTCAGTATTTATATTCAGGTGACGTGCTAGAGCTTTATTGGGTAAAAAAGTACATCGTCATTTAGAATACATACATTTCATGTGTGTTCAGTGTCATCAACAATCTCTGTAAAAACGTTAACACAGAAATGTTTTTCATGTATTACTAATAATTGACAAAATGTAGACATGAAATGTATAATGTGTGAAACCTGAAATACAAATATGAAATAAACACTTTCACAAAAGGTACAAGTATAACAAAACAAGTGCACTTTTATTCAAGAATTTAACTGAAGAAAAAAGAAAGCAGGTTACTGTAGGCGGTTGATATGACAGTTTGCGTGGTGCAATGCTAAGAACTGCTGCCTTTCAATCAAGAGGTCGCAGTGTTGATATCAGCTGCTTCCCAAATTTACCATTTTGAGTAGTGAGCTACTCTTATTGTTTATATCATACAATAAAAACATACATTTGATTTGCAGCTGTAAATTTATAGTACTTGTTGATTTTTTTTTTTCAGTTTTATTCTCTCACGTTCAAGCTTCCACAACTCCCCATGTGATACAAACTTGTTTTGTTATACCCCATCATTATTGGAAAACCGTGTCAGATCTTGTGCGAGAACGAGACTAGTAAAACTGTGGATGTGGGTGTAAGTGTTGTGCATGACTGAGAATGACTGTGGATGTGAATAGTTTTTATTAAGTTTTATTCTTGAGTGTTCCTGCTCACACTGAATTAGTATGCGCCTTCTGATCCATGATGTCAAAGCCGCTCTGACAAAAAAAGAGAGACTTAGATATATATGACATTTGGAATAATTCATTTTATGACCTGTATTGTACATTTCGGAAAACATTATTGAACTAATGCAACATTATATTTATTTGCATACCTTCATGCGGTTGTAGTCATGACATGACTGCGTTTGGTTTTTTTTTACCAATCTTGGCCATTGTCCACATGTTGCTGCATGTTGGTATCTCTTTTCAACTCCAAGAGATGCAGAGGACAGAATAGTACAGACAGGTAAGTTCTATGTTATATACAATTATCAAATTCAAATGTTAACAGTTCCCACACACACCCAAGGACCGTCCTTCTTACATTTACGAAATGTGTATAAGGTGTGAAGCCTGAAGTCCAAATATCAAAGAAACACTTTCACAAAAGGTACAAATATAACAGAACAAGTGTGCTTCCATTCAAGAATATAACTGCAGAATAACAACCTGCGTTAGGGTGCGACATTGACACGTATTTGCTATGAGCGCTTTGGTGGCGCAACGGTATCAGCTGCTGACTGGTAATCTAAACTTTACGGGTTCGATCCTGGACGAGTCCATTTTGAGAAGTGAGCTGCACGTATTCTTACTATTTTAGAATAAAAATATACATTTGATTCCAGTCTGTAACAGCCAGTGTAATTTATGATACTTGTAAAGGTTAGCTTTGGTTTTTTTTTAAATTCAGTTTTATTCTCTCAGCCGCATTCATGATCACATTTGACACTTGTTTTCACATAGACGCGCTATAACAGAGGTAAACTCAAATCATGACTGGCTCTTACATACAAAGGACGGTGTATGTAAGGACGGTGCATGTGCCCAAAACATTAACATTTATATGTTACTTACATAAAAACCAGATTGATCTGGCTCTTACATACAAAGAATGGTTTACCTCTGTTATAGCGCGTCTATGTGAAAACAGCAGTGTCAAATGCGGTGGAGGGGTGAGGGGGGTTTGGGATCGTGAACATGGCTGAGAGAATAAAACTGAATAAATAAAACAAAACTAACCTTTACAAGCATCATACAGTAAATTACACCGGCTGTTACAGACTGGAATCAAATGTATGTTTTTATTCTAAAACAGTAAGAATACGTGCAGCTTACTTCTCAAAACAGACTTGTTGGCGATCGAACCTGTGAAATTTAGATTAGCAGTCAACAGCTGATACCGTTGCCCCACCAAAGCGCTCGTAGCAAATGCGTGTCAATAGGGCATAGTGATTCAAGTTCCAATATTGGGGGACATGATCAAAGATAACAATTGCGTTGTACTTGCAAGATTTGATAGTGGGCAATAAATTATTATTTATATATATAATTCGCTAAGTCGTCCGACCATGGGATACGCACGACAGAGCCCCGCCCGCCAACTCTAACCTTCCTCCCGCGTCATGGGATACGCACGACAGAGCCCCGCCCGCCAAGTCTAGCCCTCCTCCCGCGTCCAACCTCGCATACTGTTTTACACGCTGCATACAACGATTCCCATCCGCGACAAACATGCTTCTTCTTCGATGGTCCTGCAGGAATAGGGAAAACCTTTGTCTACAAAAACCTGATTAATACCATACTAAGAGCATAGTGTTTTTGTTGGCTTGCCTACCGGCCCGCCCGTCTGACTGTTACCAGCATTCACTGCAATGTACTGGAGTGTAAAACTATCGCAGCTGCTACCTCACAAACTGTCCTTATTCCCCGGATTTCCCTGACCCCATCAGATTCAAATTTTCCTTTTACCTTTACACGCAGACAATTTCCTGTTAAATTGGCCTTTGCAATGACAATTAATAAGGCACAGTGCCAAACTTTCAAAAAGATATGCCTGTATCTGCCAAAACCAGTTTTCAATCACGGACAATTGTATGTTGCTCTCTCCAGAGTTCCATCTTTTCATTCACTCACAGTCTTATCCTAAAAAACACCCCATTTGGACAACTGTGTCTTTCAGGAAGTGTTCACCCATCAATAAATAATTTTGCGGCGTATGCTATGCCGCGGGTTGGCTAGTTCATAAATAAATAATCAATTTTTGAGTTTACTACTGTATGATGTACTGGTGAGAAGAAGGAATATTCTTTTGAGTTTGGATTTAAAAATCTGTATGGGTCTGATAAGTTATGATCTATTACAAATTGTGTGATTGTTTTTGCGGTATTAGATGTTACTGCCACTGTAGTTGAAGACTTATCCAGGTCTGAATTTAAAAGACATTTAAAGTCTCTAGCCATTATAATTTTATGAGGGATTATATTAAGAATAGATTAAAATACATTTGGATAAAATCTCTATCACCTACATTAGGTGCATAGATATTTATCAAAATTATTTTGGACTTGAATAAATTACAATCACCATGACATAGCACCCTTTAGAATCACATACTACATCTGATGCTACACATGAGATTGTGTTATGTGTTAAGATTACCACACCTCCAGTTTTCTTTGTATAGCTGGAATGAAAAATTTAGCAAATCTAATCTCTTTGCAGTATAAACTGGTGCTTACTTGTTAAGTGAGTTTCCTGTAAAAATAATACCTTAGCATTTAGGCCTATTAGGTAAAATATATTTTTCTCTTTAGATCATGATTGAGACCTTTCACATTCCAGCTTACAAAGTTCACTGCTTGGTCAGAGGGACACTGTTTCTGAGCTTTTGAGAACATTTTGTTATCTTCAGTAAAAGTAGTGTGTTTTTCATAAAT
The DNA here is from genome assembly GCF_016835505.1 of Polypterus senegalus. Classification (NCBI taxonomy): domain Eukaryota; kingdom Metazoa; phylum Chordata; class Cladistia; order Polypteriformes; family Polypteridae; genus Polypterus; species Polypterus senegalus. Next base: position 83,851,527 of record NC_053157.1, read on the forward strand.
TAGCTTTAACTTGATGTCTTATTATTTCCAGATTTTATGACTAAGGATATTTATTGTTCTGTTGGCACTTACAGTTGTGGAGGTGAAAAAAAAGAAGTAACTTGCTCTCTTTCTCTTCTTTCCCCGACCCCCCAGCCCTCCCCCATTTTGCCACCCTGACATGCCAAAAGACAGGGTATATCCAAAACAAAACAAACCCTCAGCAGCAGTATGTTAAGGGTTAACATTTAGATATAGTACAATCAAGAATACAATACACCTAGGGTATGACGTTAAACAATCTCCTGAGGGGTAAAAAGGGAGGAAACTTTTAAGTCTAATGACACTTTTTGGAAGTCTGTAATTAGAAGGCAATTACAAACATCATTAACACCTCATTTAGCTCAGGCATATTTCCTACCAACTTCAAACATGCTCTATAACCCCACTTCTCAAAAAACCAACACTCGATCCATCCCAAGTTAACAATTACAAAACAGTCTCTCTACTTTCCTTTCTTTCAAAGCATTTAAACTTGCTGCATCTAACCAGGTCTGTTCCTTCCTTGTCCAGAATGGACTGTTCAATACCAAGCAGTCCAGCTACAAGAGGAACCACTCGACTGAGACTGCTCTACTAATGGTGGTTGACCTGCTACAACTTACTAGAGCTACCAACATGTCATCGGTTCTGATCCTGCTAGATCTGCCTTTGACATAGTCAGCCATGACATCCTTCTTTCCACCCTTTCTGATGCTGGCATCACTGGAAATGCTCACAAAAGGTTTGTCCTGGTGAGGAGAGTTGTGAAAAGTACACCAGATAAGCACAGGTGTACCCCAAGGATTGGTGCTATGTCCTCTACTTTTCTCTCTGTACACTACCTTGCTGGGCTCCATCATCCAATCTCATTGGATCTCTTATCAGTACTATGCAGATGATACACAACTGCACCTGTTGTTCCCTCTGGATGAAAATACGGTATCAGCTAGAGTCTCTGCATGTCTTACTGATGTTTCAACTTGGATGAAGGACCACCATCTACAGCTCAACCTGACAAAAACAGAGCTTTTTGTTATCCCGGCCAGCCACTTTGTTCAACTCCTCTTCTCTGTACAGCTTGGCTCACTGTCACTAACACCTGCCAAATCAGTACGCAACCTTGGGGTGGTGATTGATGAACAACTATCTTTTCTGACCACATGTCTACTGTTTCTTACTCATGCAGGTTCATGTTGCACAACATCCGCAAAAAATCAGACTTTATCTGACAGAGTATGCAGCACAATCTCTGGTCCAGGCTCTGGTCTTGTTGTATCTAGACTACTGCAACTTGCTTTTGGCATTAATACCCACATATGCTCTCAAGCCACTGCATCTGATCACGCATATTTAACCAGCCAAAACGGGCACATGTCACTTTTCTCTTCAGGATGCTACATTGGCTCCCTGTGGCAGCATTCATTAAGTTCAAATCCCTGATGCTTGCCTACAGAGTAGTCAGTGGGTTAGCACCTGTGTAAATGGAGACACTGTTGAGGTGCTATGCTCCTTCTCGCCCACTCAGGTCTGCCAGCGAACAGTGTCCGGTGATGCCACCTCTGCATGGTATCAAATCTCAATCCAGACTTTTTCCATGTGTAATTCCCAGTTGGTGGAATGGGCTTCCTACCTCAATCCATACTGTTGACTCCCTCAATATATTTAAGCAGCAATTGAAGACCCATCTGTTCTGTGAATATCTGTCTAATTGATTGGGGGAAAAAAAATATGCTCTGTGATCTTTTATATTGTTGGTTAATTTGTTGTTTAAGTTTAATTGATTTTTTCATTTTAACCTATGATTGTAAATTATTAGTTATTACATCTTTTCACTTGTGGTAAACAACTTTTGTCCTATTACACTTTGTGAACAAACAGACCCTAACCTAATATTATTTGATTATGTTTACATCTGTTGTAAATTGTTTTGGATAAAAGTGTCTGCCAAGCAAATAAATGTAAATGTAATGTCAGTGTAAGTCATGAGGAGATTACACTCTCACTTTGGAAGACATTTTCCTATGTCATTATAGTTGTGTTTGGACATATATGTGTTTGATGCTCTGTAAAACTCTCCAGAAGACTGTTGTTTTCAATCTTGGGAAAAAATCTCACCTTTCATCTTTGGTTTTCCTCACTAAAAACCTTGATTTTCTTTAAAGATTTACACACTTCAAAGTTTTTCACATGTTGTATGAATGTGAATTCTATTACTTTGCAGAGAAAGATTAATGTCATTTATATTACTGAACTGCATCAAAAAGGTAAGCAAGGTGGTTGCCCTGCTTATTTCTAACAAAGCCAAAAGTCCTCACACAGAGACATACAGTGGTGTGAAAAACTATTTGCCCCCTTCCTGATTTCTTATTCTTTTGCATGTTTGTCACACAAAATGTTTCTGATCATCAAACACATTTAACCATTAGTCAAATATAACACAAGTAAACACAAAATGCAGTTTTTAAATGATGGTTTTATTATTTAGGAGAAAAAATCCAAACCTACATGGCCCTGTGTGAAAAAGTAATTGCCCCCTGAACCTAATAACTGGTTGGGCCACCCTTAGCAGCAATAACTGCAATCAAGCGTTTGTGATAACTTGCAATGAGTCTTTTACAGTGCTCTGGAGGAATTTTGGCCCACTCATCTTTGCAGAATTGTTGTAATTCAGCTTTATTTGAGGGTTTTCTAGCATGAACCGCCTTTTTAAGGTCATGCCATAGCATCTCAATTGGATTCAGGTCAGGACTTTGACTAGGCCACTCCAAAGTCTTCATTTTGTTTTTCTTCAGCCATTCAGAGGTGGATTTGCTGGTGTGTTTTGAACCATTGTCCTGTTGCAGCACCCAAGATCGCTTCAGCTTGAGTTGACGAACAGATGGCCGGACATTGTCCTTCAGGATTTTTTGGTAGACAGTAGAATTCATGGTTCCATCTATCACAGCAAGCCTTCCAGGTCCTGAAGCAGCAAAACAACCCCAGACCATCACACTACCACCACCATATTTTACTGTTGGTATGATGTTCTTTTTCTGAAATGCTGTGTTCCTTTTACGCCAGACATTTGCCTTCCAAAAAGTTCAACTTTTGTCTCATCAGTCCACAAGGTATTTTCCCAAAAGTCTTGGCAATCATTGAGATGTTTCTTAGCAAAATTGAGACGAGCCCTAATGTTATTTTTGCTTAACAGTGGTTTGCGTCTTGGAAATCTGCCATGCAGGCCGTTTTTGCCCAGTCTCTTTCTTATGGTAAGGTCGTGAACACTGACCTTAATTGAGGCAAGTGAGGCCTGCAGTTATTTAGACATTGTCCTGGGGTGTTTTGTGACCTCTCGGATGAGTTGTCTCTGCGCTCTTGGGGTAATTTTGGTCGGCTGGCCACTCCTGGGAAGGTTCACCACTGTTCCATGTTTTTGCCATTTGTGGATAATGGCTCTCACTGTGGTTCGCTGGAGTCCCAAAGCTTTAGAAATGGCTTTATAACCTTTACCAGACTGATAGATCTCAATTACTTCTGTTCTCATTTGTTCCTGAATTTCTTTGGATCTTGGCATGATGCCTAGCTTTTGATGTGCTTTTGGTCTACTTCTCTGTGTCAGGCAGCTCCTATTTAAGTGATTTCTTGATTGAAACAAGTGTGGTAGTAATGAGGCCTGGGGGTGGCTACGGAAATTGAACTCAGATGTGATACACAACAGTTAGGTTATTTTTTAACAAGGGGGCAATTACTTTTTCAAACAGGGCCATGTAGGTTTGGATTTTTTTTCTCCCTAAATAATAAAAACCATCATTCAAAAACTGCATTTTGTGTTTACTTGTGTTATATTTGACTAATGGTTAAATGTGTTTGATGATCAGAAACATTTTGTGTGACAAACATGTAAAAGAATAAGAAATCAGGAAGGGGGCAAATACTTTTTCACACCACTGTATTTCCTTTACAGTGAAGTTTAAAAAGTCCTCCTTCACTCCAGGCAGCATACGTGTGTACAAAAGGAGCTGCTGGTCCACACAGTCATTCATATGAGAGTCACATGTTCAGTGGCCTGACCTAAATAAAGCTGATCAACTGTAGACTGAAAACATCCTTCAACTATAGATAGTTGAGTTGTTCAATTCACCATCACAGTTTACTCTCTTGATACTTGCAATTATTTTATTCATTCTACTCATCCTTGACATTGACCATAGAAAAAAGGTTCAACAGTATTAGGGATATCTTGATTATTTGTTTCCTGTGAGTTTCTTACAGAATAGAATGCTTTCTTTGGATAATTATGAATTGAAAAATGTACTGAAATGTGCATACCCACTAATGTTAGTTGATTTATTCAATTAAATCAGTTGTAATGTTTTACATTTTTAAACAACTAATCCAAAATATCATTTACCAGGGTATCGTTTACATAGCTAACTATGTTATCTATCAGTGGGGGCCACAGACCAAAAGCTATTTTGTTGTCTACCACAGCTTCTTTAAGAATAACAGCAGAAAACAGAATTACCTCTTCTACAACACCTAGCCACAAATTGTGAATCTTTACACTCATATGAAATAGTTTGGGAACCCATCTCAGCCTGCATAATAATTTAATCTACTTTCAACAAAAAAGATGACAGTGGTATGTCTTTCATTTCCTAGGAACATCTAAATACTGTGGTGTTTTCCGAACAAAGATTTTAAATGAATTAGGTATTTAGTTCTATGAAATCAAATCAAATGTGAAAATCTGGCTGTGCAAAAATCTGGGTACCCTTGTAATTTTGCTGATTTGAATGCTCAATACTGATTACTTGCAACACCAAATTGGTTGGATTAGCTTGTTAAGCCTTCATAGACAGGTGTGTCCAATCATGAGAAAAAGTATTTAAGGTGGTCAATTGCAAGTTGTGCTTCCCTTTGACTCTCCTCTGAAGAGTGACAGCATGGGGTCCTTAAAGCAACTCTCAAAAGATCTGAAAACAAAGATTGTTCAGTATCATGGTTTAGGGGAAGGCTACAAAAAGCTTTCTCAGAGGTTTAAACTGTCAGTTTAAGAATGGTCAAAAATACCTCCATCCAGAATCCAGACACTTATCAAAGGCTATAGGAGGCATCTAGAGGCTGTTATATTTGCAAAAGGAAGCTCAACTAAGTATTGATGTAATATCTCTGTTGGGGTGCCCACATTTATGCACCTGTCTAATTTTGTTATGATGCATATTGCATATTTTCTGTTAATCCGATAAATTTAATGTCACTGCTGAAATACTACTGTTTCCATAAGGCATGTTATAGATTAAAAGGAAGTTGCTACATTGAAAGCTCAGCCAATGATAAAAAAAAATCCAAAGAATTAAGAGGGATTCCCAAACGTTTTCCTATGACTGTATATAAAACTAGCTTGCTTTAGCTGATACTGTAGTCTTTTCCTTATTTTTCTCACCAGTCTCAGACAATTTATAAGTAAAGAAATTGAAGGTCTGTCTGTAAAGGTCATATTGTATTAAGATGTTATTATTGAATGGATGCTTTCTTGGTATGTGATAGTACTGCTCAACAAAGGAAATACAGTTGATGAGGAAGCCCTGTTGTTGTCAAAGTAAACATACACCAATCAGCCACAAGAATAAAACCACTTTCATAATGTTGTGTAGGTCCCAGTAACACCCCCAAAGACCTGTGATTTTTTGTAGATGTCACAATTTGGCCCTTGTCAAAGTCACATAGATCATTTTGCTTGCCCATTTTTACTGCTTCCAAAACATCACCTTCAAGAACTGACTGTTCACTTGCTGTCTAATATGTCAGTTGTCACCTGTCAGCGATTTTTGTGTTGTGACTGATCAGTGTATAAGAACCTACTGTCCGTATAAGTGTCTTTCTTTTTTCAAGTGGTTGACTAAACTGGTGATTAGTTTTACAGTGAGCCTCAGGCATAGCTGCTAAATAAACTGTAGGTTACAAACTTAGTAGATGAACAAAAGAAACATTTTTGATATTGCCAGAGCATGCAGAAGCAGAGGCTTACAGCAGTTCAGTGTATTTTGGTTGCAAGTTTGCCTGGAAAACTCACATTTATTCACTTATTCATGAATTCATTTATATTCAAACCCATTTAATCCAATTAACAAGTAAATTTCCTTTGTTCATTTTAAAAATGGTAGCATCTAAGGAAATGGTTACTGCACCCTTGGTTGTAAACAACAGTATAAAGGAAAATCAAGCCATTGCTTTGGAACTGATAGTAAATATTATTGAATGTGTAATGGAATGGTAACAATACTGCTTGGATTAATAATCTGATGTATTCACATTTATCAACATTACCACAACTAAATTCTACAGATGTATAGGTAAAATAGGTACTTGTTCATGCCTATTGCACAGTGTTTTGCATTTTAGAGTTATTGGACACTATTTGTAAATAAGTACAGGGTCTTGCCAAGTCCAGACATTTTCAGAATGCACGTTGTCCAATTTGAGCTGTCAAAGGGAGGTGCCCAATAAAAAATACATTGAACTGAATTGCAAAATATTTACAAGACAAGATAGAGTTTAATCTATAAACTAAAATGTATTCACAGAAAAACTTTTAAAAGCAATTACAACACAAATGGAGATGCTCTGTTCTTCTGCTTCTCAACATAATGACTTAACATGATGTAAACTCAGCTTTGTGCAATAAAAAGGGACAACTGATGAACAAAATACACCAGGAAATATCAATTAGCTATAGCAGATATTACAAGAAAATAACACATTTGTTTTGTACTCAGTCTTTTCAAATAAATAGTTCACAAAGAGAAATAAACATGAAATATACTGCACATTCTTCTAGAGCTGTTTTAATCAACCATTGGGTCAGTCATGGGCTGCCACTGATGGATTATGAGTTCCTATTCCTTATAATGGTAGTGGGTAGCGAAGTGGGTCGCGGGGTGTTTGCAAAGGGATCGCCATTGCCGCTCCCAGCTCTGACACGCACTATTCACCCAGGTCTAATGTTTGTCTTCAACTCACCAAGACAGAAAGCTCTGATGATCATATTTGACTCATCAAGGGTAAATGGGTGTTGAAGACACTGACATGAGAAAAAGTGGGTTGTGACATTAAAAAGGTTTAGAAAATTTGTTTTACTAAACATCCCAAAAATGTGTGTGTTAGGTTGACTTCTACTTCTTCTTCCGGCTGCTCCCATTAGGGGTTGCCACAGCTGATCATCTTTTTCCGTATCTTCCCTGTCCTCTACATCTTGCTTTGTTACACCCATCACCTGCATGTCCTCTCTCACCACATCCAAACAACTTCTTTTAGGCCTTCCTCTTTATCCTCTTGCCTGGAAGCTCTATCCTTAGCATCGTTTTCCCAATATACCCAGCATCTCACCTCTGCATATGTCCAAATCAACACAATCTCGCCTCTCTGACTGTCTCCAAAAATCCAACCTGAGTTGACCCTCTAATGTACTATCCATCCTTGTCACACCCAATGCAAATGTTAGGATCTTTAACTATGCCAACTCCAGCTATGTCTCCTGTTTTTTTGTCAGTGCCACCATTTCCAACCCATATGACATAGCTAGTCTCACTTCCTGTCCTGTAGACCTTCCCTTTCACTCTTGCTGATACCCATCTATCACAAATTACTCCTGACACTCTTCTCCACCCATTCCACCCTGCCTGCACTCTTTTTTCACCTCTCTTTCACTATCCCAGTTACTCTGTAACTCATCCAACCTTCACCAACTCTACTTCCTGTATCCTCACCATTCCACTGACCTCCCTCTCATTTATACACATCTATTCTGTCTTGTTCCTACTGACCTTCATTCATTTCCTCTCTAGAGCATATCTCCACCTCTCCAGTGTCTCCTCAACCTGCTCCCTACTCTCGCTACAGATCACAGTGTCATCAGCAAACATCAAAGTCCACGGGGACTCCTGCCTATCACCATTGCAAATAAGAAAGGGCTCAGAGCCGATCCCTGATGTAATCCCACCTCCACGTTGAATGCATCTGTCACTCCTACCGCACACCTCACCACTGTCACACTCCCTTGTATATATCCTGTACAACTCTTACATACTTCTCTGCCACTTCCGACTTCCTCTTGCAATACCACAACTCCTCTTGAGGCACCTTGTCATATGCTTTCTCCAGGTCCACAAAGATGCAATGCAACTCCTTCTGGCCTTCTCTATACTTCTTCACCAACACCTTCAGAGCAAACATTAAATCTGTGGTGCTCTTTCCTGGCATGAAACCATACTGCTGCTCACTAATCATCACCTCCTTTCTTAATCTAGCATCCACTACTCTTTCCCAAAACTTCATACAGTGGCTCATCAATTTTAGACCCAGTATGAGTGAGTATGGCCTGCAACAGGGTGGCTTCCTGTTCAGGGCTGTTCCTACCTTCTTTCCATTGATACCAGAACATGCTCTGACTCTCCATTTCCCTGAATTGATAGTAGTGTGTTATGGGTAATAAATCAATACATGAATAAAAAATTGCAGTTATCCATCCATTCATTTTTTTAATCTGCTTAAAAAAAAATCAAAAGGAGCCTGAGACTTCACCCAGCACCACAGACCATAAGACAAGGACCAAACATGGACAGGGTGCCAGTCCCTTGCAGTGCACCATTATGCAAACATGACCACACTTACACCAGGGCATTGTCAACTCACAAATTAGCCAAGCATGCACATCTTTTAACACCTAAAACAAAATAGTTTCACCTAGTAGAAGAATGAAAAAGACATGCAGAAAAACCAGTCCAAGATTCAAAACCAGCTCCATAAAGCTATGAAGCAGCACCTATAACCAATTAAATCCCTGAACTCAGATTTAAATTTATGGTAACACAATTTTATTTTATGATTAAGTGCTTCTCAATACAATTCAAAAATTAAATACCAGACAACAATCTGCTAAATTATGTGAAGTCATCTGATTGTATGTTTCTGGTAAACTGCTTTATGAAATGGACAGAATAAAGTGATGCATTTTGTGTTTATTTTTCTTTACCAAATGTGAAGTTTAATTAAAAAGTAACATTTTAAGGTGCCTAGCTAACAGAACAAACTTTCCACATTGTTGATTTCTCAGTTAATAATATAAATGCTAATGATATGCTATGTGCTCTGTAATTGCCAAGAGAGGTCTGAGCAGCCAACTAAACAAAGCTGATTTTTGAAGAAATAGTGTTTACAGCATCAATGTTGACAGCTTCCTTGCCATCTCAGTCATCTCGGTTTACTGTTTTGAAAAGAACAAGATTGACTAAAAATAATAAATATGCCAAGGTAGATGTCATAAACGCCAAGGATGTCATTCATTACAGAGGATTGAAAAAAAGGATAAGTGGTTCTGTGATCTGCACAAGGAACAACCTATCAATAATTCAATGTTTTTGATACCAATTGCCCTGAATAAACCAAAACTGGATTGAACTCTAGCTAATTACAGGGAAACTCATACACAAATCAAATTGGACCAATACAAGAGCACCAAGATTACCCAGAGACAAAAGTCCCAAGGAAATCAGAAGAGCATACAGTGTTCACACAGACAGTGACTAAGCCTTGAATTGAATTCAGGATTTCTGATCTGTGACATAACAATGTCAAATAACTGTGCCACCTCAACTCAATGAAATGTCACCAAATTGCTCTCTGAGCTGGATTTTATAACATTGCCTTTATAATTTACTTAGTAAAATGTTTTGTTATTTAAATTCACAGGACTGTTAAACAAATTCAGTATATAACAATATTGTTATATGTTCATGAAATCTGACACTGCTGTTTTCACATAAAGACACGCTATAACAGAGGTGAACTCAGATCATGATGACGGTTCTACATCGGAGAAAGAATGCAGTTTTGCCATCGCTGTACGCTCTGCAGTCTACTTGTGATTTTACGCTGTATGAAGTAAGTAAATAAATAAATAAATAAAGGTAAATAAATAAATAACATTCAATCTGGCTGTTAGATCTTGAACGTGACTAAGAATAAAACTGAATTAAAACAAAACCAAAGCTAACCTTTACAAGTATCATAAATTACACCGGCAGTTATAGACTGAAATCAAATGTATGTTTTTATTCTAAAATAGTAAGAATAAGAGAAGCTCACTTCTCAAAACAGACTCGTCCGGTCTCGAACCCGTGAAGTTTTGATTATCAGTCAACAGTTGATATCGTTGCACCACCAAATCAGTCATAGCAAATGTGTGTCGATGTTGCACCCTAACACGGGTTCTTTTTCTGCAGTTATATTCTTGAATAGAAGCGCATTTGTTCTGTTATATTTGTACCTTTTGTGAAAGTGTTTCTTTGATATTTGGACTTCAGGTTTCACACATTATACACTTCATGTCTACATTTTGTCAGTTATTACTAAAACATGAAAACGTTTCTGTTTTAATGATGTGTTTACATAGATCGTTGTAGACGCGGAACACACATGAAATGCAAGTGTTCCAAATAACGATATAGTATTTATAAAAGGTGTCATTTTGCTTGATTTCTCACTCCATACAACTCTAAGAAACTGACATGCAGATAAACAGACCTGAGCTGAGAAAACTGTGTGGCAGTGGGGAGATGTGATAGTAGGCTGCTTGCTGCTTATCAACACATTTACAGGACAAAAGACGCTGATGGAGAGGTGCAAAGCGATTTAAAGTAGGACAGATCTACAAGTTTTTTCGTAGGTTCTGGTAATTCTTGTGTTAAAAGAGAACAATGGAACAATGATTCCTTAAAGTTTGCCAAGAATGCATTTGCTCACATTGATGAGTAATGAACATCATATCCAATGCCACTAGGTCTGCACTTTATGCTTCATAATGATTTATTGTATTGTGTTGCTGAGCATTGGGGCAAGGTAAGGTCATTTCTGTTATTCCAGCAGCAGGTTTGCAAATTAGTGCATGCCCACTTTCCAAGTGCTTATTTGGTCGCTGAGAAGATAGAAGAGCAGATAAAGCTCCAGTTTTATTGTCAAATGTGGCTGATTCCTTGGAAGGACCACACTCCTCTATCCCCATCCCGCTCATTGACATCTCGTTTTAGCACACAGGGTTAGATATCGTGGGATCCCTTCAAGCGGAGGTACTTGCAGCCATAGATACATCTTGTGATGGTCGATTATGCTACAGAATATCTGGAGCATATTCCCCTCAGACTAGCCCTTTCCAAAAATATGGGAGCTGGTAGGGGTCTTTGTGCGTGTCTACATCCCTAAACAAACCCTAATAGACCAAGGGATGCCATTCGCCTCAGGGATATTCAGGGAGGTTGCCGAGTGACTCAGAATTAAGCATTTAAAAACCTTAGTATATTATTTTCAACCTGATGGTTTAGTTGAGCAGTTCAAACATGCTACAGAAGCGGATCAGTGAGGATGGGAGGAACTGGGATCAACTACTCTTCCTTATGTAATTCCATGAGAAGCTTCCATGGGCTTCTCAACATTATGAATTATTGTATGGATGATAACTCCACTATTGGATGAATTAAAATTAGGCACTCCCCTCCATCAATATCCTGGAATATATCGTGCAGTTATGCGATAGATTAAACAAAAATCAGACGTATACTAAAAGAGTATATGGAGCTTTTACAATCTGATCAAACTCATTGCAACAATATTTTGTGTATTCAGTCCCAGAGATCAAGTCATGGTCCTCATTTCCATTTCACATTCTAAATTGTTGACCCATTGGCAAGTCTTCTATGAAAATTAAGGAGTGGAAAGGGCTCCTTAAATGCTTATTTAGTGAAACAACTGAATCGCCAGTGGAGCAAGTATGCCACATTAATTTGTTGCACCCATGGTAGGATTGGGAGCGTGATCCCCGCTCCAGATAACCTCATTGCTACTTTGCTCGTAAAACAACCCTTAATTTCAGCACAGATTCAACACCTAAACAATGACAAGAACATGAAGAAACCATCTTGTCTATCCCAGGAGTGGTGAATGAATGACCAGGAAGAACTTCTCTGATTGTTCATGACATCATCACAGAGCCAGAGGCTGTCATCTGAGAAAGCCTGTACCACCTCCCATAGGCAAAGCAAGCTAAAGTGGAACTTCTATAATACAGCATACAGACATACATTAAGAGCTCCATATTACAAATTTTATGCACTCTGTTAATTAACATATTTTGCTCATGGGCAGTTGGGATTTTATCACAGTAAAATTAAAAGTAACATTTATGCCAAGGAATTATGTTAAATTTAATAGTGCTACAGGTTAAAATGTAATTTTTTCTATCAAAATAATAAAGTGTTAGTAAGTATAAAATAAAATGTACTCATAATTTAATTTAAAAAGAAATTGCATAAACCATTTATATACATATTGCATCATTTAGATGTAAATATTAGTAGCCTTGCTACTTTTGTGTAAAAAATGTGAATATTTCTAAATAGTATTCAGCAACAGGATTGCTATTATTTCTCAGCGGTTGCATCCACAATGACCCAAAACATTCAAACAAAATCTCTGTGCTATATAATGTCTGAAACCAGATTTACATACAGAAGAGATCCTACTTTAAAAATGTTCATGATGTGCAGTGACACTCAGAATGGCTAATCAGCATAGACTGCTGTATATATTTCGAAACAATGCAGGATCACCTGAAGGGTTTAGTGGGGGCAGCCTAACTCAGTCATGAAAGGGATCACTGGTTATTGAATATTAAAGCAGTTATAGAAGAGAATGCCTCTAACATGTACAAGATATTTTGCCACTTTTCAGTTACAAATACCAGTTTTCCCTCCAGCCATGCCCTATTTTAACAAGTATCAGGCTTGAAACATGGCTTGTTCATGATTGCCTTAGGTGTCAGTAGACAATATTTAAACTGGAAAACTGGATCAGTAGCAATTGATCCAGATTAGGACAAAATATTTACTCTTATGTGATTTCCAAACCAATAAATTAACAGGGAGACATGTACTCCTTTCAAGCAGGACTGACTGCTGCAATCAAGGTCAGATTAATTAACTTGGGAGCCTCTAGGCAGGGGCCATCTTCAGGCTCCCCACATTTATGTAAATGCCCCATCTCTCTGTACCTTACCTTCAGGTAGTGACCCATATCATGCATGGAATGCAAATCACTGTGTGCCACTTGACACACAGAATATTGCTTACTATACCAATGTAACAATATGTTATGAGCTGTAGATATGTGGCAATATCTATAATAGATATATTGGCAAATTGCCAATCTGGCTTTTAGATCAACCATATGATATTCAGCAACAGTGATTGAAAGAATAAGCCCTCTGGCTAGTCAACCTACAACAGCCACAAAATTTTAAGTGAATGCACAACACAAAATAACATAACAAAATGCACATACCTACACAACAGCAACAACAACATTTATTTACATAGCACATTCTCATACAAACAATGTGACTCAAAGTGCTTTACAAAGTGAAATAAAAGGAAGTTAATATGAAACATATACAAGATTTGGCAATACTATTGTACAGTATGTTACAAAGAAAAAGGTAAGGTCGAATGGCCAGGAGGACAGAAAAAAAACTCCAGTTAGGCTGGAGAAAAAGACAAAATCTGTAGGGGTTCTGAGGCCAAATCCATAAACACTGGGGGCAGCATGGTACCTTTGGTGGCACAGATCACCACCACAGAAAAACTGGAAAATACAGCAGAGAACAGTACAGATTAGTAGGGAACTGCAGAATCCAGAGGAAAATGATAATTTAATGCCCATATAGTGTAATAGGGATAAAACTAAAATGTAGCCACGAAATAGCCATTTTAAAATAATAGGCCTTTAGCAGTTTTTAAAATTGTTCTAAAGTACTATCCTGGAGAATTTCTATTGGAAAGTATTCCAAATTTTAGGTGCATGACAGCAAAATGCCACCTTACCACTTCTTTTCAGGTTGGCTCGTGGAATTATAAGCAGACCTTCATTTGAAGATCTGTGGTTATGACTTGGAGGGTAAGAGGACAAACATTCCAAAATATAGGATAGGGTGAAATTATTTAAGACTTTGTAAACCATTAGTAGTATTTTAAAGTCACTTTTAAATGGCACGGGTAACAATGCTAAAACTGGTGAAATGTGCTTAGATTTTCTTTTTCTAGTTATTACCTACTACCTTCATAAGCTGTTTATTTTGGTGTTCTCTGCAGTAAAATTCTTTTTCATGCCTGTGAAATCCAGTTGTACCACTTTCAAGGGGCATTAGCGCTAGACGTTTGCATCTTTCCTGTTGCACTATAGACCTCATTCTGTTTACACCATAGCTCATTTTTATAAAGAGTGCTCTTCATTGGCATTTGTGACAGGTAATCAGAGATAGTCTGGCTTCACAAATGGCCCCTAGACTTTTGTCCAGACCGGCACGTTTTAATTGGCCAGACAACACCTATTCTTACACCCATTAAAGCATGTTTTTGGTTTTGTTTCAATCAGATTCACAATCAATTAATTTATTTTTACTTTTTATTGATCTAATTATTTAATTATCTGACCTTTATTTATTATCTTCTTTTGCATTAATAAAAGTGCAGTAATGTCACAGTTACATGTATGAGCAATTAAGAAGCATCTGTAATTTTGCCATATCTTTAAATATTTAACTTTGTTTTGTCATTTTCTTTTTAACCCTGTATGGGTGCTCTTTTACTTGGATCCAAATACTGAAAACTAATAAGTACAGCAGACCTGGGCCAACTATAATGAATGGCAAAGGTCAGCTTATTCAGTCTTACCTACTTATAGCATTATTAATAAATACTGCATAGTCAGAGCATTCGAAGGAGCAAGATATTATAAAGCAAAAAAAAAGATTTTTTTATGCACCTAACATACACATTCTTGTGCCATTCAGTAAAAATATTTCATATCCAGCTTGCAATTTTTAGATTTATAACAAAAAAATTAGATAATACAGTATCTGCAGCTAGGCAGCACAATGGTGCAGTGGTAGTGCTGCTGCCTCACAGTAAGGAAACCTGGGTTCGCTTCCCTGGTCCTCCCTGCGCGGAGTTTGCATGTTCTCCCCGTATTTGCATGGGTTTCCTCCCACAGTCCAAAGGCATGCAGGTTACATTAGGTGCATTGGTGATCCTAAATTGTCCCTTTTGTGAGCTTGGTGTCTGTGTGTGTGTGCCCTGCAGTGAGCTGGTGCCCTGCCCGGGGATTTGTTCCTGCCTTGCACCCTGTTTTGGCTGGGATTGGCTCCAGAAGACCCCTGTGACCCTGTGTTAGGATATAGCGGGTTGGATGATGACTGACTGACTGAGTATCTACAGCTGCTTTGGCCTTTTTTCTCTTCTCAGCTCTGCTCTTTGCAAAAGCTGTAAAATTATTGTGGGAGTCTAACATGGACAAAGTGAAGATTTAGTCCAAACTAAACATATGTTCATGGCTTGCCAGCTACTGCTAACTCCACTCCATGTGCTTGAAAGTTGGCATCCTTGGAAAATAAAGCATAACAAACTTAATCAAATAGAAATCATCGGACTATGACACTATCTTGTAAACATCCCTAATCTTTCAATTTGCCCTTTACAACTGTGGTCACTGATTAATACATTATTTCCTGTACTGTATATATGTATATGTTAATCATTTTTTGTATTGTACCTTTGTCAATTTTTGCAAGATGTACAATTTCATTGTACAGTATCACTGCAGTCCCTTGCACATAAATTGCCGATTTTTTTGCATAATAGTTTTCCTCTCATTTTTTTTGTTTGTATCAGTGCATGGTGGCTGAGAGTTAATACAAGCATGTGATTGGACAGGTGCATGGAGGATGCAGCATGGGACATTCTTGCTGGGTCTCTCTGTTTCCTATGCTTGTGGCTTAACAGCACTACACAGAGAGGGAGTGTGCAGTGGGGGTTTTTCCATTAGTCCCAATTGTCAGTGCATCCATGCAGGTAATGTAAGGTAAAAAATGATAAGATTTTTCCAATGCAATGTACTAAACTCAGTAATGGCCCCTAAGCTTCAGCCTTTTTAGCTTATCCATTAACCTTTCCCTGCCTGCAGTATGTTATCCACTGGATGTCCAAGCCATTCTCTATGAAACAATTAGTTAAGTGAAAATGCTGCTGCAAGAATCATTACAAGAACTAGAAAATATAACCAAATAACTCATGTTTTAAGTCTTTACATTGGCTTTTAGTTAAGATTAGGAGTGATTTCAAAATCTTCCGTCTTACATATAAAGCTTTAAATGGCTAAGACCCCACTTACCTATTTGAACTTATTATTACTTACAAAACTAAGTACAAATTAAGATCTAGAGGTGACAGCTAACTAATCATTCCAAGGATTAACAAAATAACAGTGAGAGGTTAAGGTTTTAGCTACAGGCCTGCTATATGGGAGATACTTTAACATTTGCATCTGGTAGATTTCAGGTAATAGGCCTTAGGCTGAAATCCTTGTCATGTTAAATGAGAGAGCTGAAAGTCAAAGCAGGATTCATAGTGTTTTTCTAGTTATGAGGTGCAGCTTTTGATTCCTATTGGCAAATAACCATGACTTTATAATAATGATTCAATAACAATTTCTATGTGTTTTGAGAAAACTGTAAACATGAAAACAAGTAAGTCAGGTGTTTCATGTGTGCAAGAAGGGAGGGTGCTTTTTATTACTTAAAAAAGATCTTTCTGCCACCATTGCTGCTTGATGCAAAATTGGAATTTTGTTTCAGTTCGATTTACTGTTTTTCGATCATTTTTTTTTTTTTTAATTTTTATTTATTAATTTTATTACAATCAATACATAGCAATCAAGTTTTTACAAAAAAAAAGAATTATACTAAGAACAGATCGATCCCCACCCTTGAGAGAGAGAGCAAGCCAAACGGTTTAAAATTTAAGGCTTGTAAAAATACCTAAATCAATAAATTCTCCGTGCTTTATAAACTCATTTCAAAATATTACTGATTAGATCCTGCCATGTTTTGAAAAAAGTCTGCATCCTCTAACTGAGTATTTGATTTTTTCCAATTTTAAATAATATAACACATCAGTTTCCCATTGACTTAAAAGAGGAGAGTTTGGGTTCTTCCAGTTTATCAGAATAAGTCTGCGTGCCAACAGTGTAGTGAATGCAATCACAATTTGTTTGTCCTTCTCCACTTTAAGACCCTCTGGAAGAACCCCAAACACAGCTGTTAATGGGTTAGGAGGGATTGTGAGTCCAAGGCTGTCTGAGAGGTAATTAAAAATTTTTGTCCAGAATAATGTTAATTTGGAGCAGGCCCAGAACATGTGACCTAGTGAGGCTGGGACTTGGTTGCAACGTTCGCAGGTTGGATCATGCCCTGGTAACATTTTGGAGAGTTTTAGTCGGGACATATGTGCTCAATATATAATTTTGAGTTGTATAATTGTATGCTTTGCGCATATGGAGCTTGAGTGAATTCTCTGCATTGCTACTTTCCACTCCTTTTCTGATATATTAATTGAGAGGTCATTTTCCCAGTGTCCTCTTGGATCTTTGAAAGGAAGGGATTGTAAAATGATTTTATATATTGTAGAGATGGAGTCTAATTCCTCAAAATTGAGCAATATTTTTTCCAGCGTGGATGAGGGTGCAAGATGAGGAAAATCTGGAAGGTTCTGTTTAACAAAGTTCCTGATTTGAAGATAGTGAAAGAAATGTGTAGTTGGAATGTTAAATTTGGAATGTAATTGTTCATAGGATGCAAAGACATTGTCTATATAAAGATCTCTAAGCAAGTTAATTCCAAATTTTTCCAGATATTAAAACTACATATGTTTGTGAAGGTTGAAAGAGGTGGTTCTCTTGCAGGTGCCACAGAAAGAAGCTTCTCCGTCTTAAAATGCTTTCTACATTGGTTCCAGATTCTAAGTGAGTGGAGCACAATTGGGTTATTAGTGTATTGCCGATAACGTGTGTTTATTGGAGCGCAGAGCAGGGAATACAAAGAAGTACTGCAGGATTTTACTTCTATTGCGGTCCATGCCTGTATATGTTCTTCTATTTGTGTCCAGGTTCTTATCGACTGTATATTTGCGCCCAGTAATAAAACTGGAAGTTAGGTAGAGCCATGCCGCCTTCTGCCTTTTGTCTTTGTAGGGTCGCTCTTTTGATGTGTGGATGTTTAGAATTCCAAATAAATGAGGTTATTGTTGAATCTAATTGCTTAAAGAACGATTTATTAATGTATATTGGTATGTTTTGAAATAAAAAAAGGAGCTTAGGAAGAATATTCATCTTAACAGTGTTAATTCTTCCAGCTAGTGTGAGATGAAGGGTTGACCATCTATGCAAGTCTTGTTTAATTTTTTCCATGCAGACGAAATTTTGTTGATATAGAACTTTATGTTTACTTGTGATGTTATTGTTGTTTTTCGATCATTTTTGTCAAGAGCTCAGCTCAGGTGCTGTTTGGGGAAGAATACAGTCACTTTCAAAGAGCTTTCTATCTGCCGCTATTTAGCTGCTAGAAACTTCCCAAGGAGTTCTCTCTCCATCCAGAAATCTTGTTTTTTAAATTTTTTTGATTATTATGCAGTAAATATGGTAACTAAAACAGTGGTAAATATCATCAGGACTAAATAAACACTGAATGAACCCACCCTTGTTATATTCCATGTATTGCTAATATCTGCTGTAATTGGTTTTGATGCAAATATCATTTTTAAATGAAAGCATCAATCAATGTTTCTGTCTGATTGTGAGTAGGAAACTAAGAACCTAGATTACCTTGTCTAAATGCAGTCCTTTAAAGGCATGAAAGGATGCCCTTGCAAATTCCTCTGTTGGTGGTAAAACTGGATTGAAGAAAAGTTTTGGAAGTAAACAAACCCCCAGTCAGTAAGGAGCTTGTGATAGAAATCAATAGAGCACTGAATACAGAGGGTACAATACAAACAGCGAAACTGGTAAGAGGTTATAAGTAACAGTTGTATAGCTGATTTTTTTTTTTTCTTATACTTCATTAAGAAAACAACCTGAGGTTAGTTGGATCCTTTTCATGTTAGTTGAATGTCACAGGTAATCTGATTACATGGCAGAACAGCCACAAAGCTGTAGAACGATCTAGCTGCTTATGTAAGTAATGCCACTTCAGTCTCAGCTTTCAAATCCAAGTTGAAGACTCACTACTTTAGTCTGTAATCCCCTGCATAGAGCTGCTTATTAGCTGTGCATATTGTATCTCTGTTTGTCGGTCAGTTGTATAAAATACAGTGATACCTTGAGATACAAGTTTAATTTGTTCCGTGACCGAGCTTGTAAGTCAAAATGCTATTATCTCAAATCAATTTTCCCCATTGAATGAATTGAAATCCCATTAACCCGTTCCAGACCCCCAAAAAACACAAGAAAAATGTACTTATAAATAACGAATATTGTATAAAAACACAATACAATAGAATGTAATGCAATAAACTGGTTTTATTAAGTACAGTACAGTATAATGTACAGCATTTACCTTGGAGGTCAGACAAGTTGAAGATGCTGACGGAGGTGGTGGAGAAAGGCTGAACTGAATAACTGAATGTATTCACTGATTTTTGCCCTTTTTGCCGGAACTTCCTCACTTATCTGCAGGGGTTTTCGGAAAAAACCTGTCCAATGAGGTCTGTTTCATCCTCCCTTTCAGAATGTTTCTGAAATGCGTCATGCAAGTGTCATTAAATAGTGCCGTCATGTGCCCAGTTGAAACTTTTTCTGGATGTTTCTTTTGAATAAAGTCTGAAAGTTTCTCCCACATTCCCAACATTTCCTTTATCTCACTTATAGAGAACTTCCTCAGTCTCCTCCACATCACTTATTTCCTGCAAAACCTCTGTGTGCTGCTGTGTCTGTAGCTCCTTTAGCTCCTCCGTTGTCAGTTCCTCAGAGTGCTCCTTGATGAGCTCATTGATGTCACCTTCATCCATGTCCAGGCTCATGGTCTTGCCGGGGGATACAATCTCCTCCACCACTGCCGCTTCGGATTCAAGTCTTTCAAATTCCATTTCAGACACCTCAGGCCACAGCTTCTCCCACGCAGAGGTCAAGGTCCTCTTTGTAACACCCTGCCATGCCAAATCGATAATTCTGAGGCATATAACAATGTTATAGTGGTCCTTCCAGAACTCTCGAAGGGGAAGGTTTGTGCTCTCCGTCACCTTAAAGCAGCAGCGGAACAGGTGCTTGGTGAAAAGCTTTTTAAAATTAGAAATCACCTGCTGGTCAATGGGCTGCAGGATAAGGGGTGGTGTTGGGTGGAAGGTAAAGAACCTTTGTAAACTGAATTCTTCAAGGATGTCAACTTCAAGGTTAGGTGGGTGAACAGGTGCATTGTCCAGGATGAGAACGGCTTGCAGAGGTAGGTTATTTTCTTGGAGATATTTTTTAACGTCAGGACCAAAGACCAAATTCACCCACTACAAGAAGAACTGCCTGGTGATCCACGCCCTCGGGTTTGCCCTCCACATAACCTGCAGTTTTTCTTTCATAATCTTTTGTGACTTAAAGGCTCTGGAGTTTTCCGAATGATAAACGAGCAGTGGCTTAATCTTGCAGTCGCCGTTCTCATTGGCGCACAGTGTGAAGGTTAGCCTATCCTTCATGGTTTTTTGGCCTGGAATCCTCTTCTCCTCTGCTGTTATATAAGTCCTCCTTGGCATCTTCTTCCAGAAGAGTCCTGTCTCATCACAGTTGAAGACTTGCTGGGGGATGTATCCTTCGGCCGCTATAATTCTTGCAAAAGTTTTGAGGTAATCCTCAGCTGCCTTCACATCCGCGCTCGCTGCCTCACCATGCCTGACAACGGAGTGAATGCCGGTTCTCTTTTTAAAATTCTTGAACCAGCCCCAACTGGCTTTAAACGGCTCGCCCAATGCCTCGTCTGTCGAGGTGCCTGGGGACTGGTGCTGCAAATCAGCTTAAATCGCTTGTGCCTTCTCGCAGATTATAGCCTCCGTCATGGTATCTCCTGCGAGCTGCTTCTCCATCAACGACACAATCGGCAGCTTCTCCATATTTTCATGGATAGATGTCTGCTGTTTAGAAATTATTTTAACGCCCTTGGCTGGCATTATAGCCTTTATCGACTCCTTCTGCTTCAGTATGGTGCAGATGGTAGAAGTTTCTTTGGACCCATAGTTGGAAAAACAAAGTTTTGCAAAATAACTGCAAGCACAAATGTGAGCACAACACTGTAGCTTCCACTGCGAGCTAACTGCTTAAAATGAACGAGTGAGACACGGGATGCTGCAGCATTTACTGTGGCGAGCTGCACGAACTAGAGGTGGGGTTGGGTATCTGAAGCTGGCTCGTATCCCAAATTTTAGCGCTCAACTCAAAGCAAAAAATCGTCCAAGAGACTGCTCGTATCTCAAAAAACTCGTTAGTTGGGACACTCGTAAGTCAAGGTATCACTGTACATGTAATGCAATAATTAGTATTATTACTATTAGTAACCATCCTCTGTTCTGCTTCTCATTTTGTTGTTCTACTAGGACACTTGTTGCCACTGCTTTACATCTTAAAAGCTATGGGAAGACACTTGAGATACTGGGACTGGATGGAATGTATCTGTCATTACATTAGACAGTTCAGCACAGACGTACTATGGAATATCTACAAGAGGCTGGGTGGCCAGCTGGCCTAGGTCTTCAGGACTGTGATTTTGTCTAACTTTGCCTTTTGATTCTGTAAGTTTTTAATGGCATTGGGCCCACCAGAGATTTTTTTTCTTAAGGGATGGTGCTGACAGCAGTTTTGTTTTTCTCTCTTTTGTTGTCAACTGGTGTAGTTCAACAATAATGTTAATGGATATTTCATTCAGGTTAATCAGTTTGGACCTGCTTTATTTTACATTGTATTTAAACAAATATTTACCTTTATATGTATGCATTGTGTAAGTGGTAATGTGTAAAGTCTATAATTACACTATAAAGATAAACTGAATTTAAAACTGAACATGAAAATTCTCTGGTCTCTTCTACAATCCCTACCTCTGCCCTTCTTTAGTTTAGTCTCCACAGTCTTTGATGACTAGTCACATTCCTGGCAATATATATTATACAGTCAAGGGCGTGAGCTTCAGGAGTGTCTCACAGGTCTCAAAGGAGGAAGACTAGGTGAAGAACATTTAATAGCCTAGTTTTCCTTTCAGTCTCTAGAACAGAAAAGAACCCTGAAGAAACATGATGTTACTTCAGGTTTGAAACTACAGTCTCCCCTTTTTAATATATCACACCTACCAAGAAGTTGGTGTTCATTTTGGGACCAACTTCTAAGGAAGGTGGAGCTGCCCCATCTAGAAGCATTAACTAGCTCACCAAGAGCTATGAAAATTGGCAATAAGGGCCAAATATTTTACATTTTTTAATATCTTCCCTTTTGTTTCATCTGGACATTACACAGGGTGTCCACTGGAGCCCTAATCCTTTTTTCTGTTATATATGACAACATTATTAATGTACATCATACAGGCAAATGTGTTGGCAAAGAGGCATTTATTTGAGCTTTAAATGGCATAAGAGATTATTCCTATGTTATAAAATTTTCTTTCTCTTTCCCTTCCTCTTTTTAGTTTTGCTTCTTCAGTTTAAAATGGTCAGCTGCAATCCAAGCATAAACACATATTAGAGGTATAAAAAAAGTTTTTTTACCCTACTGAACGTCATTCTACTTTTTAAATTAAGGGGAGAGAACAAGATCTGTAGGGAGATATTTTAGAGGAGGCATTCCTTACTGTACTCTCTGTTCACCCACGATTGTAAGGCCAGATATAGCTCCAATACCATTATAAAGTTTGCTGATAATTCCTTTAAGGAAGCAGCAAATATATCACACCCCCATTTACACTGGGGATGAGGCTGGTGGTTACGATCACCAATTATCAAAGGTGGACAGAACACATTACAGTGGTCACCAAAAAGGTCCATCGGCGACTTTACTTTCTCAGATGTCTCAGGAAATCCCAAATGTCTCCAGCATCCCTCATCAGCTTTTAAAAATATACTGCATAGTTCATCCCGACAGGCTGCATGGTGTGCTGGTATGGCATCTGTTCAGATAGGAACCACAAACTATTGCAGAAATGGGTGTAAACAGCGCTGATTGTCATTGGCACACAGATATCATCTCTGCAGAACATATTTGACAAGCCCCCCTGTATTGACATTTTTCTCCCTTCTATCAAGCAGATGCTATAGAACTATTAACACTAGAGATGTTTCTACCCACAGGTAATAAGGCTGCTCAACTGTCATACAGTATGTGATAAACTGTCTGTAATCATCTGAACAAATTAAGAGCTACATTTTCTGTGATTGTTGTGTATATGTTGTTATGCTTAGTGTTATTTACAGTGATTACTATTATTAGATTTAAGTTCAAGATTCTTCTCTTTTTGATGTTCCGTGTTGATTACTGTGCAAGGAACATTACGCAAGTAAGGATTTCACTATACATTGTGTCAAACGTGTGTATAGGAGACAACTGAAGGGCTTGAATACATGTGATTCCATACCGGACCAGGGGGTGGCAAAGTGCACTAATTTTCCCTCTCAATCTTTTGCAGACCATTCTAGGGAAATCCTCCCCGGCTCTGGGGCAGCCAATGATGTCACTTCTGGTTCCGGTATTGATGACATCACTTCCTGTACTGGCCTTTAAAGCCGCCATCTTGTCTCCAGAGAATCAATTCTGTTTTGGACTCAGTTGAATGAACATGTCTTTGTTTGTGAATCAGTTTTGCAGCCGGGAACAATTATACGGGTGGCTACCTCAAACCTTCTCAATGCTTGATGGTCATTTTTGTGACAGTGGCATAGCCGGCAGGATGGAGAAAACCCAGAAGAGAACAGGACCGGTCCTAAAATTATGTCCAGGTGGGGATTGCGTCTCGGGTTTGGGAAAGAACCAGTGCAGACTCCACTCCCTTTGTCTAGTTCCGGGCCACCTAAATCAAATAGGGAGAGTGTCGATGGGACACACAGACATGGGCTGGTTTCTATGGGGGAAGCGATGGGGACTTATTATGCTTTCTCGGAGGAGAGAGCTGTCCTCCCCACCCGGGCTAAGGCCCTGTAACAAAGTGGGGATTCCCCAGACCAGCAGGTGAGGAAAATAAAAAAATGGAGATTTGACTCTAAGCGGTCTACCCAAGAGCAGCTTGATAATCTCTGGGAAGAGATGGCAGGTTGGTTAAGGCCAACTGAATGCACCACCTTTCAATTAGTCAAAAAAGTGGCCTGCTTTCTATTAATAAATAGCCTGCCAGAGCATTTCACCCAGCTGGTCTGGGGAGAATTTTCTAATGTAAATGAGCTCATTGAAACAACTAGGACAGCCTCGCAATTTGGGAGAGCAGAATGGTCCTTAAGTGGACGCCGTAGAGATTATGTCCCTCTTAATCTACCCTCTTGGCATAAAACAGAGTTTGCACCGGAGTCCCCAATTCCGCGGGCGCGGTCCTCGCTCGGGAGCGAGGCGGAATGTAAATGGAGAGAGTGGGGTGGATTGTGTGCACTTTCAAACCCCTTGTTAATGGCTCATATGGGAGAGGTGATAGTAAACGGCTTCAAAGTAAAAGCTCTATTTGATTCAGGCAGCAACATTTCTATTGTTGTTCGCCGATACGTACTACCGCGACAGTGGTTAAAAACAAAGACCAGAATTACCTGCGTGCACGGAGATATCTGCTTCTATAAAGCCGCCCGATGTTTCATCAGCCACGGAGAGTCACTTAAAAAAATCATCGTAGCGGTCCTCACAAATCCACCGTGTGCTGTGATTCTTGGGCGAGACTGGTCTGATATTAAAAGCGGTGATGTACTGATCTCTCCTAATACGAAATTGGGCCTAGTTACAGATGGGAATCCACTGTCTCAAGTTGTCTCCACACCATGTACTCAGCCGGTGAAGAAAGATATGGGAGACCAAGAGGACTGGGAACTTCCTGGACCGCCGCGGACCACTATGTCATCTGTCCACGTTTCGCCAGAACAGGATGACTCTCCGCCCCTTGAGGTTAGACCAGACCGTCTCTCAGATCTGAGCTTCCAATTTAGACAAACATTTAAAAGGGAACAATGGAATGATGATTCCCTTAAGTTTACTAAGAATGCAGTTGTCCTAGTCAACGGCCGACACACCAATCAGCCCATGCCACAAGGACCCCACTTTGTTATAGAAAATGATTTATTATATCAGGTCAGTGAGCACGAGGGGGGGTGCGGAAGCTGTTGCTAATCCCACGAACTTTCTGGCGGCAAGTTTGTGAGTTAGCGCATGCCCATGTCCTAGGAGGCCACCTGGGCACCAAAAAAACACTAGAGCGTACTAAGCTCCGTTTCTATTGGCAGGGAATTAATGAGGAGGTTTGCTGCTTTTGCATTTCATGTCCAGAATGTCAGCTGCGGCAAATTCCTAGGAGGGACCGTGCTCCTCTTGTTCCCAAACCCTTAATTGATGTCCCATTTGAAAGGATAGAGGTCAACAAAGTGGGACTCCTGGAACCCTTGGCCCGAGGACATAAATATATATTAGTCCTTGTGGATTATGCAACCCGATATCCAGAAGCTGTTCCATTGTGCTCAGCTAATTCTAAAGCAATCGCATGGGACCTAATGGGAGTCTTTGTGCGAGTTGGGGTTCCTAAAGAAGTCCTTACGGACCAAGGGACGCCATTTACTTTGGAGACGTTCAGGGAAACGGCCAAGTTACTTAAAATAAAGCACTTGAAAACCGCGGTGTATCATCCTCAAACCGACGGTTTAGTAGAGAGATTTAATCAGACTTTCAAACAGATGCTTCGCAAGGTGTTCATTGGGGATGGGAGGAATTGGGATCAGCTCCTCCCCCTCGTACTCTTTGCCTACAGGGAAGTTCCTCAAGCCTCAACGTGGTTCTCACCCTTTGGAATTTTATATAGACGACAACCCCGGAGCATATTGGACATTTTAAAAGAAGGTTGGGAAAGAGAGGCTCTTCCCTCAACTAATACTTTGGAATATATTGCGCAATTACGTGATAGATTTGAAAAAATTCGGCCCATATTAAAAAGTCACATCGAGGAGGCGCAAGCAGCACAGGCCCACTATTATGACCGTGGCATGACACTTTGAGAGTTTCAATCGAGTCATGGTGTTGGTTCCCACCTCCCACTCTAAACTACTTTTCTAATGGCAAGGACCATACGAAGTTAAGATGAGAAAAGGACTCGTCGACTATAATCGTCGACCGAGTGAGCAGATATATCACGTGAATCTGCTGAAACCGTGGAAGGAAAGGGACCCTGATCCCACCTCCGGCCAGCCCCGCTCCTTCTTTACTCAGATTAACACACTTAACTTCGGGTCTAATTTGAATACCCAACAGAGACGAGAGCTCGAAGCAGTTATCTCGTCTGTCCCGGAAATGATAGACGAAAAATCCAGAAGGAAGTCTCTGATTGCCCACAATATTGTGACTGAGCCCGGGGTCATAGTCCGAGAACGCCCCTATTGTCTTCCTGAGGCAAAGAAAGCTGAAGTGGAGCTGGAAATCAAGCGCATGCTGGACCTAGGAGTCATAGAGGAGAGTCATAGTCCCTGGTCCAGCTCAATTGTCTTGGTTTCTAAGCCTGACGGGAGTTGGAGGTTTTGCAATGACTTCCGTCGGCTTAATCAGGTTTCACAATTTGATGCTTATCCAATGCCTCGAGTGGACAACCTCCTTGAGAGGCTTGGACAAGCTGAACATCTGACCACACTTGACATGACCAAAGGATACTGGCAGGTTCCTTTAACGGATTCCGCAAAGGGTAAAACCACATTTAGCACCCCTAGTGGGCACTAGCAGTATTGTGTCCTTCCATACAAGGTCACATAGGGATCCTGCAACTTTCCAGCGTCTGGTGGATAAAGTTCTCCACCCCCATTACACGTATAATGTTGCCTACCTGGATGACGTTGTCATCTATTCCAGCACCTGGAAGGAACACCTACAGCACGTCCGAGCGGTATTACAGACACTGGGTGAAGCCGGTCTTCGAATCAATCCAAAGAAATGTTTCTTTGGATTGGAAGAAGCTAAATACTTGGGCTACCTGGTGGGTTGTGGTACTGTGAAGCCACAGTGCACTAAAATAGAAGCTATTTTGACATGGCCCCGTCCATGAACCAAGTGGCAGGTCCAGGCATTTCTCGGCTTGGCAGGGCACTACCGCCAGTTTGTACCACGCTTTTCGGAGAGAGCCATGCCCTTGACTAATTTAACAAAGAAGAGGGCTCCTAACACTGTTATATGGACTGAGACGACTGAGGCAGCCTTCGGTGACTTAAAAAAGGCCTTGATGTCGGCACCTGTTTTAAAGGCATCTGACTTTTCACTGCCTTTTATCCACCACACAGACGCTTCAGACACAGGTCTAGGAGCAGTGCTGAGCCAAAGCATTGATGGTACTGAACACCCCATCATGTTCCTGAGCCGGAAACTGCTGGATCGGGAGACCAGGTATGTGGCGGTGGAAAGAGAGGCTCTTGCAATTAAGTGGGCAATTACACAGTTGAGGTACTACCTCTTGGGTCGGGGGTTTACACTTGTCATGGACCATGCACCTTTACAGTGGATGACCCTGCATAAGGAGTCTAACCCT
Source organism: Polypterus senegalus (assembly GCF_016835505.1). Classification (NCBI taxonomy): domain Eukaryota; kingdom Metazoa; phylum Chordata; class Cladistia; order Polypteriformes; family Polypteridae; genus Polypterus; species Polypterus senegalus. The sequence goes on from NC_053157.1 coordinate 83,879,167, forward strand.
TGAGTCATGAGGTGGTTCCTTGATCTACAACCTTATAAGTTCTCGCTCATTCATCGTAATGGTTCTCTCCATGTCAACGCCGATACTCTCTCCCGAGTTCACGACCTCTTAGTGCAGAACGCCCAACCCGACGGGTCTGGGCTGAGGTGGGGTGGGGGGCCCTGTCACACACGTGTGTTTAGGAGACAACTAAAGGACTTTAATATATGGGATTCCATGCCAGACCTGGGGGTGGCAAAGTGCATTAATTTTCCCTCTCGATCTTTTGCAGACCGTTCTAAGGAAATCCCGCCTAGCTCTGGGGCAGCCAATGACGCCACTTGCGGTTCTGGTATTGATGACATCACTTCCTTTACTGGCCTTTAAAGCCGCCATCTTGTCTCCAGAGAATCATTTCTGTTTTGGACTCAGTTGAATGAACATGTCTTTATTTGTGAATCAGTTTTGCAGCCGGGAACAATTATACTGGTTGTTGCACCAAACCTTCTCAATGCTTGATGGTCGTTTTTGTGACAATTGTATATGTGACAACAAAAAAAGTCCTGGACTTTGATTCTCCATAATGTAGTTTTGGGTCTTCCAATCTCTTCAGCTCTATTTGAGAGGGGGGTTTCAGCTGTCTGAGCAGAATCAAGACAGACTGGAGGCCATCTCTGAATGTAGAAATGATGGACAATTTCATATTGGTGTCACATGAGGGACCTTCCAATGCTTACTAGGAATCAAGTGCTGACATTTTTAATTGTTTTTTTTTCCCATGTTTAGGTGAATGCTTTTTTTTTACCTGATACTTTACAGCATCTCAAAGAAACTGAAAATAATTTAGATCTGATAACGAAGGTTTTAAACAATTATTCCAAATATACTGCATATTGTTTAAAATGGTAACCATCTTTTCATTTTGGGCAACCAAATCCAGAAAAAAAGCCTGGTAACCACTTTTAAAAATTATTGTTGGGCCTTGATGGATGTCTTAACTTGAAATTCCCTCGGTATGCAGCATGCAAGAGATACATTTTTGGGCAGTATATTTTTCTTTTGTTTTCAAAAAATATATATTTATACAACTTGTAGAAATGTATAAAACTGTAGCTGTTTATTTTTGCCATGACGTGTTTGACCTGTTTCATGTCCCTCTACAATCCTTTAGTAAAATAAAAAGTAAAAGTATAATTATTTTTTCATACTTATCTAGTCTAAATATTTACCATGTTTTTCATAATTAGTTTTTTCATATAGATACAATAACTTGGTATACAGGAAATTAGAGTGGCTCTCCCTGCTCTTAGATAGCTGCAGTGGCCACAGGCTTCCATTTCAATGCATTCTTTTATTTGATGTCAGTCCTTGGTGTTAATTAAACTTCTCATTAATTAGCTGACAAGCCCAAGCTTTCCTAACTGCTGTTTTAAAAAATAATAATGTGGTGGCTTTTAGCTTTCTCTAAACTTCAGAAAAATGTGAATTTCTGATGCAGTGTTTAATTGTACATTTTGTTTAATTTGATTTCACTTGCTTATTAATACCTTTAGTATCTAAGATTTGTTTATTATAATGAGAATTAACAAGGAAGCTAAAAAAACTGGAAAAAGTAGATTATTGCTAATCAAATAACCAATTTGCACCACTGTGTGTTCATAAAATTGATGTTTTTAAAACAAGTTGAAAATTTGGAAAAGATGGGTTCCGATTAATTTCACTTTACAAGTTTTGTTCCTTTTACCAGAAAAAACAAAATATAAACTGGTACCAACGTTTGATGTATGAAAATCATTGCAGGATCAGTAAAGGAGGGGTTAAACAATAAGAATATTACAATAAGCACACATATTTACACATTGGGAAAAAAGTGGTCAGTGACTCCCTCTGGGAGTAGGAATGACCAGTGATACAGTATATTTTGTGGTATTTTCATTGTGAATAGATAGATAGATAGTAATTTACTTTTTTCCCCTAGAGTCAAATGTTTTTTACAGCAGCTCAATAAATAAAAAATAAATATTATAGCAAGCAACAACTCTACTGTCAAATACACACCAGAATGACCAAAAGGAAAGAAATAAAAAAAAAAAAAATTTTAAAAGAAAAAACACTGTGACACAGACACTGAGAAGCATTATGCAGGTGTATTGCTCTTGGTTGAAAGGAGCCCCAGTAGTGTTTCCTGACACACTTCTGCTGAATGATTTGTTGGCTGAAAGTACTCAGTGCTACTGTTTCAGAGAGAAAATGTGCAGCATTGATCATAATGGTACTCAGTTTTGTTTTTATTTCTCTTCCTTTACCACTATCTCCAGGGGGTCCAGCGTGGACCCCATAACTAAGCCTTTCTTTTTAAATTAACTTGGTGATCCAGTTGGCTTCTCTTGAAGTGCTGTTACCAGCCTAGCACACCACAGCACAGAAAATCGCACTGGCCTTTACAGAGTTGTAGAAGATGTGAAGGATACCATTAAACATATTAAAGAAACACAATCTCTTAAGAAAAAAGAGCCTGCTCTGCCCTTTCTTAAATAATATCTCTGTTATGAGACCAGTCCAGCTTGTCATTGATGTGGATCCCCAAGTAATGGTAGTGGTGTACCACTTTTACATCCACTTCCTGAATAATGACTACGTATATAGGCTTTTTGGTGTGGTGAATGGATATAGAGGGTGGTCCAGATCTAATTATGCAATTATTATGAAAAGGTGAACACATTACACCTGTTGTTTGACTGACAACCGTCTCCCCGCCATTTTGGAATGAAGGGCAGGTGCTGCCATCTATCGGCAACAAAAAGACTTTTTTGTGAATTCTCTATGTAAAACTTAATAAGTTATAGCGTAATGAAAATTGTATAATTAGATCTGGACCACCCTATAGTGAGGGTATTGGAAATAAACTTGATCCATTAGGCTTAAAAGTCAAGACAAAGGTAAAGAATTTTGGGGTAATTATTGACTCTGACCTAAATTTTAACTCACATATTAATTAATTTATTATTACTCCATTATTTCACTTAAGAACTATATCGAATCCCTTATAACTCTGCAAGATGCTGAAAAACTAATTTCATGCTTTTGTTTTAGTCAACTAGATTACTGTAATGCACTTCTCTCAGGACTACCCAAAAAAGACATCAATCGGTTGCAACGAGTGCAGAATGCAGCTGGCAGAATATAAACTAGTAAAAGAAAATCCAAGCACATCTCTCCAGTTTTGATGTCACTAGATTGGTTACCTGTGTCATTTAGAATTGACTTTGAAATATTGCTTATGGTTTACAAAGGCTTAAGTAATTTCGCTCCATCCTATACTTTGGAATGCCTGTCACCTTACACTCCAAATCGTAACCTTAGGTCTTCAAATGAGTGTCTGCTTAGAATTCCAAGATCTAAACTTAAAAGAAGTGGTGAGGCCTTCTGCTGTTATGCACCTAAAATCTTGAATAGCTTACTGATAGAAATTCGCCAGGCTAATACGGTGGAGCATTTTAAAAAACTGCTAAAAACTCATCATTTTAACATGGCTTTCTCATACCTACATTTTAGTGTAACGCTGGTATTCTGTGTATGCATTGAATTATAGTTTTCATCATGGCTCTCCAACCCATACTAACCCCTACTTTCTCTGCTGTACTTTTGCCGTTTTTTTGGGGTGGTGATCTGCGGCACCACCACCTGATCAATGCACCATGCAGTCCCTACATTGATGGATTGAAGGCCAGATGTCCACATGACCATCATCACCTAATTCTTCCATGCGAAGCCTGAAAACCATGAGGACTGATTGAGATCATTTGTTAGGTAGAATGCCAATGGGGGTGGGCAGGGATGGGGCTGGGTGGTCTCATGGCCTCAGAACCCCTGCACATTTCAGGGTTTTTTTTCCCAGCCTTCTGGATTTTTTTTCTGTCCTCCTGGAATTTGGATCTTACTTTAGTCTTTGTTATTTAGTATTTCCTAATCTTATTTTTATATTTTTATGTTTTACAATCATTTCTTTCTTCATCTTGTAAAGCACTTTGAGCTATATCATTTGTATGAAAATGTGCTAAATAAATAAATGTTGTTGTTGTTATATGAATGTAATTCATTATTATTATTATTATTATTATTATTATTATTATTATTAATGACCAGATCCTCTTTTTTGCTGATGTTAAGTTGCAGATAATTTTCTCTGCACCAGGAAAATTCTTCACCTTACTCTTATTCTCTGTCTCATCACTATTACACTCACAAGGTCAGAATCAACAAAGAATTTCTGAAAGTGACATGACCTGGTATTATATTTATTGTCTAAAATGTACAGAGTGAATAGAAAAGGAGGCAGGACTGTTCCTTGTGGTGTTCCAGTGTTGGTCACATCCTTTTAGAGATACAGTCATTAAACCTCACAAAATGCTGTCTGCCAAACAGATAACATTAACCATTTTTTCAAAGATACCATTGGCTCATGTGGAAGACGAATGTTCTCTTCGTTCCCTTGTACTAATTCATGTCTGAGAAGTAAGCTTTACAAAACCATGTAGAGCATGCTTTGTTTTAGCAAACAGTAAAATATTTGTGCAAAGGATTCAAGGTCTGAGCATTCCACACATGAGTCTGCCTTATCACGTTTTCCCTTAGCTTACATCTGAACGCCATAACAAAGGGAGCCAAGAAATCATGTTTTACAAGGGATGTTAAAGGGACTCAAGGTTTGTGTATAATAAATGTGTTGACTGTTACATTTTATAATGATATTAAATCACGCATTCTAGGGGTATAAAACTGGACCCCACCCAACAGACGGGGTTCAGAAGAGCCCTGACGCTGTCATGTATATTTGATTGTCTGCTTTTCTGAAACTCTTCTCACCGTGACTCTGAAAATAAAGCTGCTTTATAACCGCACCCGCTGTCGGGTCTGAGTTTTCATCCACAGTTTTGGCGCCCAAACGTGGGGAAGGAGACGGCAGACGGCTCCTCGTGCAGGATCGTCCAGAGGACCGTGGTGGAGCCGATAAATAAATGTAGGATTGGCCTGCCTTGGGCGTTTCCTGCGTGGGGAGTCCCTGACCTCCTCCTAGCCGATACGAGGCACGACTTGACGGGCATTTCCATGCAGGTGGATGGAGTCACAGTGAGTAGATCAGGGGATTCCTGTTAGTTGAGTTTGACTGGTGTGCTAGAAGTAATACGAATATAGAAAGAAAAAGAATAAAAGCATATGCAAAATACAGAATAAGAGAACATACTGTATCAGACCCATAGGAGGGTTCTAGGGACTCACGCAAGGTGACTTTGGGACCCTACGGAAAACGGCACAGTGTGAATGTTAGCTAGTCATCTCTGTGAAGTGGATTAGAAAGGGGTGAGTGGCACACTTCTATAATAATTAGAGGAATGGGGGTGAAAGGGCGTATTTAGAGAATGTGTGTCTAAATAAACGGGAGGTCGGGTTTTTCATCCGCTGTCTGGTCATACTCTTGTCTCAACGGGTTGCTAAGGTGACGGAGACAATGCCCTTGCAGATTGACACATACAAACCGTCTGATGAAGGGATCGGGGTTAAAACCTCCATATCCTGGACTCCACGGGGCGTATTGATGTAGGATTCTGCTGATGCGAATAAACGAACACGAAGTCACCTGAAGCTGTGATCCGGGGATAGGAGCGGACTTCGGGTGGAACGGGGTTTATCGAGGGCTGAGTCATTATCTGCTGAGATCCTGCCGCTTACTATGGGAAAAAACAATTAGCACGCCAGTCAAACAGTCCCCCAAGAGTCCTAAAAACCTAACGTTAGAAGGATTGTTTTCGGGGGATCGTCAGGCTCCTAGTGCGCTGTCGGGATCGAAAGGCGGGTCCCCTAGAAAGCTCATTGAAAAGAAGACAGGATTAGATTTTAAAAAAAAAAGGCATGTAGAAAGTACTGTAGAATACGGACAGTGCAGGTAGATGGTGTAGTGGAAGGATCCGGAGATATGAATGAGATACAGGACATTAGAAAAACACTGTGCAGAAATACACAGTGTTGTTGTAATGGAGGTCCTTATCGGATGGATATTTATGACAGATGGGAATTGGTTATTAAAGACCGTACGTTGGAAGCGGCACAGAAACGGAATGAGCTTTAAGTTGCTGAACTTAAGAATAGAAAGGAAAAAGAGGAGCTGCTTATAGCTTTACAGAAAGTGCAGGCTGGGGACCCCAGTCTGAAGGAAGGAGGAGAAGGAGTGATAAAAAAGACCCTTTATATCCCATGCTCTCTTCCCCAACACTTTACCCACAACCCCTTCCACCACCTCTTTCACCCCTTGCCCCAACGGCTCCTGTGGTTACCGATGCCCAAGTTACTGATGATTTCTTTGATGAACAATATCAGTGCGACCCCTCCTCACTTACACATCCGGATAGTGAGACTGACGGCTACTTGTTGGGGGCTATGGGAGGCTCTTCTAACTCACACATAAAGCCCTCCATTTCACAACGTGCTCCTTAAAGCCCTACAATCTTTTCCTTCATGTCTTTTTTCCCACTTGCAAGTCCCCAACACCCTCCACTGCACTGCCCAGTACTTCCCTGCTGAAGTGGACACACCTTGGTTAGAATCTTTTCTCTCTTCAGGCACTAGCCCAGAGACCCTTCATATCCATTGCATTTTTTTCTCATGCAAACACAGCTGCTGCTGTCAGTGCACTTCACATATTCACAAAGCGTTTTCTATTTAAGACATTCAGTTCCCTATGTTTTCTTTAGCCAATTCTAGCACCGTTCACTGAATTGAAATTGGGGAATGGGTGGAACAATGTTTCAATAGGACGGACTGGCTGCACGTTGCTCCGGGTATTTTTGATACCTCAGATCATTTGATAACTAAAGTTGTGCTTCAAAATGATTTTTTAGTACATCGTGCATTGTGCCGTCCTTCCCTTTCTGCTTTATCATTGCAAACCGCCTCTCCCATTTGGCTTTCCTCACTTCCCGATGCACTGTGGTCCCAGGGGAAAAATGATTATGGAAGGATAGCACACTGTGAGCCACTGGTGATTTACCCAAAATCCTCCTTCCGTCCGCATCTCGCCCAGTGTCCTCTGTCTCTAGCAGCAGAGGCTGGCATCTCCTCCGTACATTTCGATCTCGTGAAAAATGGAGCAATCATTCAAATTAAATACTCTCCAGTAAACTCCCCCCTTTTACCTGTTTAAAAGGCTGACGGTTCATGGCGTTTTTGTTCAAGATCTTCGACACATTAATTCTGCAGTTTTTCCTAGGGCACCTATTGTTCCTAATCCTTCCACTATTCTTTCTACTATACCCCCGTCCGCCTGTTATTTCTCTGTTATTGACCTTGCTAATGCTTATTTTTGTATTCCTTTGCACCCCGACTCTCAATTCTGGTTTGCCTTTACTTTCCAAAACCGCCGTTGGACATGGACCGTTATGCCTCAGGGATATACTGCAGCCCTTATGTATTGGATAAGCTCTTGCTCTAAATTTAAAAGGCCAGATGATGATACAGTATGTAAATGATATAATGTGTAGTACTACAGAAGAAGATTGTGCACGTGATACTCAGAAATTGATATTTTTATCACAAAATGGCCATAAAGTTTCTAAGACAAAACTGCAGTTAATTCAAACAACTGTGAAATAGTCAGGTCATGACATTTCTTATGAAACAAGAGCTCTCTCTCTCTAGCGATCGTATAAACACCATTCAAAATCTTCCTAGACCTGTTACAAAGCAACAGGTTATGTCTGTATTAGGCATTATAGGATACTGTCGGCAATGGCTTTTAGACTTCACAGAAAGAGCACAGCTTTTGCAACCTTTAGCGATCACGCCTGATCTCCCCCTTTCTGGTCAGGTGGCATACAATGATCAAGCTGTGTGCGCATGCGTTGGGACTGTTGACTATCTTGTCCATTCGCTCTGTTCATGGACGAAAAGGGAGGATATATGAATGCAGTTCTTACACAATTCCATGGAGAAAAAACAAAGGCTTAGCCTATTTTTCGAGAAAAAAATTGGATCCAGTGGCTGCGGGAATTACAACCTGTCTCAGAGCTGTAGCAGCCACAACAGAGGCCGTGCTAGCCAGTACAGATATAGTGCTCATGAGCCCCCTAGTGGTAAAAGTGCCTCACGCCGTACACTCCATTTTAGTACAGGTTAAATCATCACATCTCATTACTGCTAGGGCAACACACTGTGTGCACAATTATTAGGCAAGTGAGCATTTTGACCATATCATCATTTTTAATGCCTATATTCCAACTCCAAGCTGTATTAACTTGAATGCTTATTGGATTTAAGCACGTCAGGTGATGTGTATTTGTGTAATGAGGGAGGGTGTGGCCTAAGGAGATCAACACCCTATATCAAGGTGTGCAGAATTATTAGGCAGCTAGTTTTCCTCAGGCAAAATGGGCCAAAAAAGAGATTTAACTGACTCTGAAAAGTCAAAAATTGTAAAAAGTCTTTCAGAGGGATGCAGCACGAATTGCTAAGGAATTGCTAAGATATTGGTGTGTGATCACAGAACCATCAAACATTTTGTTGCAAATAGTCAACAGGGTCGCAAGAAACGTGTTGAGAACAAAAGACGCAAATTAGCTGCCAAAGATTTGAGAAGAATCAAACGTGAAGCTACCAGGAACCCATTATCCTCCAGTACTTTCATATTCCAGAGCTGCAACCTACCTGGAGTGCCCAGAAGTACAAGGTGTTCAGTGCTCAAAAACATGGCCAAGGTAAGGAGGGCTGAAACCCAACCACCACTAAACAAGAAACATAAGTTGAAACGTCAAAACTGGGCCAAGAAATATCTGAAGACAGATTTTTTTCAAAGGTTTTATGGACCGATGAGATGAGAGTGACTCTTAATGGACCAGATGGATGGACCTGTGGATCAGTAATGGGCACAGAGCTCCACTCCAACGTGGAGGTGGGGTACTGGTATGAGCTGGTATTTTTAAAGATGAGCTAGTTGGACCTTTTGCATTGAAGATGAACTCAAAATCAACTCCCAAACCTACTGCCAGTTTTTCGAAGACACTTTTTTCAAACAGTGATACAGGAAAAAGACCATGATTTTTATGCAGGCCAATGCTCCATTACTTGCATCAAAGTTCTCCACTGCGTGGCCAGTAAAGGCCTTAAAGATGAAGGAATAATGACATGGCCCCCCTTCCTCATCTGACCTAAACCCTATCGAGAACTTGTGGGCACTTCTTAAATGCTAGATTTACGGGGGAGAAAAACAATACACCTCTCTGAAGAGTGTCTGGGAGGCTGTAGTCACTGCTCCACAAAAAGCTGATCGTCAACAGATCAAGAAACTGACAGACTCCATGAATGGAAAGGCTTATGACTGTTATTGGAAAGAAGGGTGGCTATATTGGTCATTGATTGATTGATTTATTTTTTTTTGAAATGTCAGAGATGTTTATTTGTAAATTTTGAGGTGTTTGTTTATTATTCTCACTATAACAGATGAAAATAAACAAGTGAGATGGGAAAATTTTCATTTTTCCTTTAGTTGCATAATAAATCTGCACACTAATAGTTGCCTAATAATTGTGCGCATATGTATTCCCCTGATGATGTTCACACTCTCATTTCCGTTGTGAAACATTCAGGTTTCAGGTTTATTAACATTTTGGATTGACTGATAGCACTGTGTTTGTTCCATATTAAAATTAATCCTCAAAAATACAACTTGCCTAATAATTGTACTCTGTACGTTGTCAAATGTTACCATAAAAAGGTGCTCCACCTTAAATCCAGCTACTTTTCTACCAACTGTCATGATGAAACCTAGACCAGACCTACAGGAAACAACCAAATTTCTTCAAGTTTAAGTGTGCAGGCAGCTGAGTTGATAGCTCTCACCTGAGCTTGTCAGTTGTCAGAGGGAAAATTGTAACTATCTATACTGATTCTAGATATGCTTTTGGAGTCTGCCATGATCATGGGGCATTATGGAAACTCAGGGATTCAAGACCAGTACTGGCAAGCCCATTCAGCATCAAAAACTAAAAGAATCCCTCTTAGAGGCCATAACGAAACCATCAAAGCTAGCGATTGTTAAATGTCAAGCTCACACAGGAAAACAGGATCCTGTCAGCAAAGGAAACGAATTAGTTGATCATTTTGCTAAACGGGCTGCGTATAATAACACACCAATCTCTTTATTCGAACAGAGAAATGACCAGGACACTGATAATCAAATTATTTCTTTACAGAGTGCAGTCACGGACACAGAAAAGAGAAAATGGTCCAAAGAAGGGTCCCTCTCTGATGGAGTCTGGACCAATAAGCAAACTAACAAACCTTTCCTCCCAAAGGCTTCTTTCCCAGGTATGGAAAAAATCACCCATGGCTTAGACCATGCTAGAAAGAACACCATAGTTCAAGATGTTGAAAAACATTGGGAAGCTGTAGGTTTCTCTACATATGCAGAGCAGTTCTGCAGGTGCTGTGCATTATGTCAAAAGTTTAATGTAGGAAAGGGCACCCAGGTAAGTCCCACCATTACACCTAACCCAATGGGTCCATTCGAACACCTTCAAATGGACTTCATTGAATTAATACCATGAAAGGGGTACCGATACTGTTTAGTAATTGTTGATGTGTTCTCCGATGGGTGGAAGCTTTCCTTCCAAACATGCAGATGCCAAAACTGTGGCAAAAGCTTTGATAAAGGCAATCATTCCAAGATGGGGCATACCGCAGAAATTACAAACTGATAATGGCACACATTTGAACCACCTGGCTCCAGATAAATGTGCATCATTATTGCAAATACCACCCCAGAGTGGAGGTATTGTGGAACGATGCAATGGTACCTTGAAATCTAAATTGGCTAAAATCTGTGAGCAAACAAATTTAACTTGGCCTGATGCTCTGCCTCTGGCCTTGATGGGATTAAGGGAAGAACACATTGGCAGTTAGGGCTGTCGCCATTCGAAATTCTGACCGGACGGCCCATGCCAGTCGGCATGGTCATAGGTAATGTTACACTGCATACTGTGGACAATGATCTTCTTTCCAGTCTTACAGGTCTCCGAGCTTCTCTGAAGGAAGTCCACGAGCAGGTGAATCAGGCCTGGAGAACTAGTCCTCCATCAAAGGACTCCCCGATTCCATTAGGAACCTGGATTCTGGCTAGAGATACTCAAGGAAACATTGGCATCACCCTCGGTGGAGAGGACCGTTCCAAGTTCTGCTGTCAACACCACACGCTGTTAAAGTTGAGGGACTGCCTGCTTGGATTCACATCTCACATTGCAAAAGATGGCACCCTTGATTGTGGTATCCTTGTTTGCTGCCATATCCTGAAGATGTAAAAACTGGGTTAACTGGAGAATTTACTTTTGCCTGGTGTTTCTTATGGACATGTGAACGAGTGTGCCCTGTGATAGGATGGCATCCAGTTCAAGGGTTCCAGTGCCCACAACTTTAATAGGTGCCAGATGACCATGACCCTGAACTGAAGTGGGTTAGAAAATGGATGGATTGATAAATGTATGAAAGACGCTATATAAAGTACAGCTTGAAAGAAAGCTGGATTTTGTTCTTCCTACAGATTATTTTCTAGAACATAATAGTAAAAATTTTATGCACTTTCAGCTATAAGAACAGCAATATTTGGACATTTTAGAGTGATTTATTTTCAAGTCGCCAGGGTCTTCTTGTGCTTTGTTCCTGTTTGCAGGTTTCTGGTGGCTCATTTAGCTGAGCTGTAGCCACTGTTGTGGGTCCTGAGTCAGAACACACCTCCACTCAACCTGGTTAAATGGCTTAAATCATTTTTCATCTCTCTTACGGTTGCTTTAATCGTTCTCCTGCTTGTAGCTTGCTGTATTGTTCCCTTGATAAGATACACTGTATCCAAGTATTTTACTGCCTCTATGGCAAAGGCTTACTTTTTACACAAAGACAAAATGCTTCAGATCAGCACAGCCACCCCACACTCCTCCACCCACTCCACTACATCCCCCTCTCCTACCCTTTCCTACTCAACTCTCCCTGATCAAATATTTTTTGTTTGCTAAAAAAGGGGGGAATGTGGAAGACGAATGTTCTCTTCGTTCCCTTGTACTAATTCATGTCTGAAAAGTAAGCTTTACAAAACCATGTAGAGTATGCTTTGTTTTAGCAAACAGTAAAATATTTGTGCAAAGGATTCAAGGTCTGAGCATTCCACACATGAGTCTGCCATTTCACGTTTTCCCTTAGCTTACATCTGAACGCCATAACAAAAGGAGCCAAGAAATCATGTTTTACAAGGGATGGTAAAGGGGCTCAAGGTTTGTGTATAATAAATGTGTTGACTGTTACATTTTATAATGATACTAAATCATGCATTCTAGGGGTATAAAACTGGACCCCACCCAACAGATGGGGTTCAGAAGAGCCCTGACGCTGTTATGTATATTTGATTGTCTGCTTTTCTGAAACTCTTCTCACCGTGACTCTGAAAATAAAGCTGCTTTATAACCGCACCTGCTGTCGGGTCTGAGTTTTCGTTCACACTCATCCTCCTGCATATTTCTGAGCTCACCCCTTAACAGGGATGTCTGGATGACATTGAAGGCACTGGAGACATCAAAAGAATATAATACTCACAGTGATGGCAACTTTGCATATTTCACTCAAATATTTGTCTGATAGGCAAACTGAATTGGGTCCAAGTGACCTACCTCAAGAGGGCCTGTTTAGTCCATGCTCAGCCTCTCAAATGTCTTCATGATGTGAAACTAAGTGTCACTGGTCTGTAGTCATTAGGTGGATTTCCTGCTTTAATAAAATAAATAAACCAACCAGTTGGCAAAATGATGAAAATAAAGAATACCTGGTCAAGTGGTATTCATGTTCTAACAGATCTGAGAACAACTAACATACAGCGTATCATTAAATCCCAAGATGATGCATACTGTACAAGACAATGTATAAATATACTACTTGACATCAAAAGTACAAATGCTGATTGTGAGATTCCGACACCTTAAAATTAAAAATAATACTTTGTATAGAGTCTGAAAAATATTTATCTTTATTATACTTCTTTCCAGTCTTACAGGTTTCCGAGCTTCTCTGAAGGAAGTCCACGAGCAGGTGAATCAGGCCTGGAGAACTAGTCCTCCATCAAAGGACTCCCCGATTCCATTAGTGCTTTTCTATCACTTAAATGAAAAAAATAAAAATAAATAAAAAATGTTCCTGTATGCATGATAAACTGAAATGCAGAAATGTAAGGTACACTATTTTAAATTTTTACGGTTGTACAAATCAGGACAAAACTGACAATGATGTTTTCCTATAACTAGGTAAAAACAGATAACAGATTTTAATTTGTCATCATTTATTCAACAAAAGAAGCCACATTTTAGAAAACATTCTTGAAAAAGAAAACAAAGATTTCAGCATTCATATTAATTATGAAGTTAACTTATAGCCTGGTAATCATGTACACTTAAATAGGTGATGATATTTACTGCTATATAAAACAAAGATTTTAAGAGTTAGCACTCAAGGTTGTTGTAACACTATGCCAAGAACAAAATAAATCTGCAAGGACCTTAAAGAAGCCATTTTTGCTTTTTATGATTCTCATGATTCAGAAACACCTACCTATCAGAACCACCAATGCCAGAAGTAAACAACCTCTGTGTACTGTTAGACCATTAAAAGACATCTCGCTCTTTTGGAAGCAGCAAGAGAATATTTTTCAGCACCAGAGACTGTCAGGTGATAAAAATGAAAATGTTTCTTTTTGTCATAAAGATCCTGCCAGTAATGCAAGTTCTTTGTCATCATTGAGTTTCATTCTGTTGTTAGATGTATTTTCCAATGAAATATGCAGAGGATTGCTACATGTTTTTGTTTACATGACATTTTTTGCACTCAATACTTATATATGTATCATGAATCGAAATATATAACATTCTACTGTGTTTAAATATATAAATACTGATGATTTGTTGCAACCTTCGAGAATCCCAATACTGTTACGACCTGGGGGCATTATGCTTTTAAGATGGCAGAATGCTTTCTGAAGTACAAAAATTTTTCATTATGTTGGGTTCCTCAAGAATGGCATACTGAAGTCAATTCTGATAATTTACGCATGTTAAGCAGGTTATTTTTATTTGTTTGTGCACAGTATTACATGAAAACAAGATTATAAAATAAGACTATTCCGCGATCTTTAAGTAAATGCAGGATATATCCTGTAGTAACTTGTTGTAAGACTTTTGAATTTTAAACTTCTGCTAATTAGTTTTGAAAACATTTTTGAATAATTGCTCAATAAACTGAATCATACCACCCCTATCATGAGCTATGCTTGAATAGACAAAGTGACACAAGGAATGAGTGTGCACAGAGCCAGAATTCTAACATGTTAGTCTGGATAATTACACTATAAATTGAAATTCTGTAAAGTAAAAGGGAAAACAAAGAAATTTAAAAGAGTTTAGCTTGGGTAATAAAAACTAAACATACTTATATGTTACAGTTTTATTTTTAGACTCACATATAATCATATAGCATCAAAATGACTTCAAATATAGGCAATTAAAATGGCAACCATATTTTCAGTTTCATTTATCAAAAGTTATATCTTGTTACAACCACTTTTAGAAGTTACTAATGAGCAATGTCTGGTAATAGAATGGTATCCCATGTATTGCTGAATCATGTGTTTTACCTCCAATGACTCTAAGCTAGAACAAGCAGGTTCAATAATGAGTACATTAATACTATGATAAATATTTTTCAGACTCTATGCAAAGTATTATTTTTAATTTTAAGGTGTCGGAATCTTACAATCAGCATTTGTACTTTTGATGTCAAGTAGTATATTTATACATTGTTTTGTACAGTATGCATCATCTTGGGATTTTATAATACGCTGTATGTTAGTTGTTCTCAGATCTGTTAGAACAGGAATACCACTTGACCAGGTATTCTTTATTTTCATCATTTTGCCAACTGGTTGGTTTATTTATTTGAACTGTTTATTAAATTACTAATTTAAGAAATAAAAACACTTTGTCGGTTATAAGGTGTGACTGTATGCTAAAGTATGCACGATAAATCTTCATGCTGGATATGTTATAGCTTTTTTATTATAACAATATAAAGTGTGATCCATAAGTATCAAAAATGTATTGCTTATTTCACTGAAAATATGTCATTTATATAACAAACTCAGATCATATACATTTCATACAGTAAGCTATGAGTGCAATGGAGAACAGATGGGCATCCCGGCTGGATGACGGCATGACCTCTTGACAAGATGGATGTTGCCAGTGGAAAGAAAGGGCAGAAGCTGGAAGGCAGGAGCAATTCAATCCCCCAAATGTTTGGTGGTGGTGGTCATGGGTACATGGGCCTAGGGACCTGAACCCCAAAAGTGCAACCCAGCTGGTGTCCCTGGGAGCTGCAAGATAGTGCAGTCTGGGGAGGACTGGCCTAGTTCTTAAACAACCTGGAAGTGCCCCCCACAAGTCATGCTTAGTCACTGGAAACCATTCTAGGTCCAGTACAGAAGGAGCCTGCTGCCTTACCTCAGGCAGTCAGAGTCAGGAGACAGCAGACAACACACAACAAATGGAGGCAGAATAAGAGAAAAGAGTCATTGTTTTGTATGATTATTGGCTGTACATTATGGTATTCGGTGCTTGGTGTAATAAAATTCATTATTTGAACCTGTTACTGTGTTAGGCATTATTGGGTCTGGGCTTTGGGGCTTGGTGGTAATCCCCAACTGATTACAAAGCATATACAGTACATGTTGAACATTTGTAAAAGCATGATTTGCTAATGTTTCTCATTAACAGGTATGTTAAACTGATTTGTTAAAAACTAGAATTTTCTTGTATGAACATTCCAGCCCAGATCACAGACAGATGCTAATGACACCAGTACCAAAGCACATGTGATTTTTATTTACAGTGTCCCCAACAGCCCAAACACAAACTTTCTTTATTCGTTTTTATCTTCTTTTTATTTCTCTCTGTCTTTCTTTCTCCTCCACTCTTCCTCCGGCAGGCTTCGTCCTCCTCCTCCCAACTCTGGCTCCCAGAGTAGTGTCTGTTGGCCCCTTATATAGGCCACCCAGAAGTTCTCCAGGTTTCTGATGAGGTGTTTCTGGGTGTGGCGGAAGAGCTGCTCTCCAGGGCTCAGCAGTAAATGTAGCACCCCCTGGCGTTGCTCGCGGATCCCAAAAGGGTAGTACCGAATTCCAACTCCCTTCCAACTCTTTTGGGAGTCTGAGGCACCTCTATTACCCAGGGGTGCTGTCATCTAACATTCTGGGAGAGGTAATGCTCTGGCTGCGCTTGCTCCCCCGGTGCTTCCAGCATGGAGGCTTTCCGGCCGGGCAAGAGTCCCAGCTGTCCATCATAAAAGTTATACTGGTGGAAGTATATTGCACTTTCAACAATGTTACCACTATTTTTTCTTTCACTATCCATCCATTATCCAACCTGCTATATCCTAACTACAGGGTCACAGGGAGCCAATCCCAGCCAACCCAGGGAGCAAGGCAGGAAACAAACCCCAGGCAGGGCTCCAGCCCACCACAGGGCATGAACACACACAAGGGACAATTTAGGATTGCCAATGCACCTAATCTGCAGGTCTTTGGACTGTGGGAGGAAACCAGAGCACCCAGAGGAAACTCACGCAGACACGGGGAGAACACGCAAACTCCACACAGGAGGACCCCGTAAGCGAACCCGGGTCTCCTGACTGAGAGGCTGCAGCACTACCCAGTGCACCACCGTGCCACCCTGATCTCAATGTGCTTGTTTTTATTCATCATACTGCAAACATATTCAAAGTCTAAAGAACTGTTGTTGTGTTCAGCAGCTGTTTTGCCCCTTTTCATGCTTCTGCATTTCTTTTAGCCCTGGAGTTTCACTAACATTTTACTGCATGGATTGATGTTTGGTTTGCTTCTGTCTATTAATGTTTAGCCGTATAAACATTTCAGAATCATGTAATCCTTTTCAGTTTCTGTTATTTAATCACTTTTAGGACTAGGCTGTTTCATGGAAAGCGAAGCTTATATAATAATTCTATGTGAGTTTTCTGTTATTTATTTTTGGCCTTGAATGAGATATTGATTGATAGAGTCTATGTATTTCTACAAGGTAAAGCTGCCTTCATTACAACCCAACTGCCCTGATATTGAAAGAAAGCGTAAACGAAGAACTATGCCAACCTTAAAGTCATGTTTCAAGCTAGCTGCTTATGTGTATACTAATGTAATGTAATGGCTTTCACATTTTGTTTGTAAAACACAGATTGCTCTGGCTAATGGTTTCACTCTGCTTGCAACACTCAGGTGACTGACCTTTCCAGCTTAATGAGACTTTTGTTTATTGTTCAGTAGAAGGTCAATGTGAGATTCGTAAGTCTGTTCTTAACTAGTGAATTAAAGGTCAGTGTGAGGTTACAGTCAGTATTAAAGAGACAGCTGGTGTGCTCTGTAACCTGCAAAGACCTTTGCTCTGTAGCAGTCAATCCATTTTGCCACATGTGCTTTGAAGCAAAATGCCATACTGATCCATTCCAGGTTATTTAGTTTACTTATAAAAAATGCAGTCGGCTCTGATGTTGCGGTATGCACAGGAAAGGTTTGTGTGCAGCTATTTACATATTGTGCATACCTGTCTCTCTGTCTTACAAATTAATTCCACAAAAACAGAACAAAATAATTCTATATATTTTTCAGATGATATCATTATAGCAGATGCATATTGTCTTTAGAATTAGCCCCATTGTGCTCACCAACTGTGTTTTAGGACCACATTAATCATAACTATTGTAACAACCAGCTGGGGGCCAGACCCAGCCAGGACACCTTGAGGGACCGTGAGGTGGCATGTATGTCCTCCGGGCCACGATAGGGCAACCACCCTGGATTGGAGGAGGACCACAGGAGAAGAGCAAGGAGGCTCAAACCTATTGGGGCCCATGACCACCGCCAGGGGGCGCCCCAAATCTCAGAGGTCCTGGGAATTATCTATTTCCGCCACACCTGGAAAGATGGAGGATGATCCCTCCAGGGATGCCCGGAGTGCTTCCGAGTGCTCTCCTGACACTTCCGCCACACCAGGAAGTGTCATCAGACGGAGCACCTGGAGCACATCCAGGTGAGAATAAAAGGGCCTGCCTTCCTACAGTCTGGGGGCTGGAGTCGGGAGAGAAGGAGACAAGGTCTTGGAGGAGGCAAGTAGGCGGCCTGAAGAGAAGGAGGCATAGTGTGAGAGGCCTGGACTTTTGGGGACTTTGGGGGTTTGTTGTGCACTATTGTAAATATGGAACTGCATATTAAACGTGTGTTGAGCGAGTTGAATGTGTCTGCATGTCTGTGTCTGAGCCACTTACCACACTGTATAAAATGACTTAGTCCCATTGTAGACTGAGAGTCACTCTATAACATTCTAAAACCATTTCTTACCTGAAACAAGCACTAAAAATATTTATACACTTCCAACCAAAAATGTTAAAAGATAAGTTTGGTATTTTACAAATCAAAGTTATTTCTTTGTAATCATTATATATTTTAATTTGCCACTTGAAACTGTGTTCTAAAGTGAAGTGATTTTTTAAATAAATTTAAAAAATATGTTGTCTGCTTTTACAGTTTACAAAAGGGTTTTAGGGTACACCGATCCTTAGGTGATTGAAAAAGCCTTAAAACCTACCAAATACATCTACACTAAAGCAGCAAGGATTTTGATTTATGAATTAAGAAATGGAAAACACAGCAAGAGAAAATCAAAAAGTATGGGAGAGCAGGATCAAGTGGTCACACCAGTACCGTGGAGTGGAAACGAAGCAGTCAGTAGTACCATCACACAGGGAGCAAGAGCAATGGCACTCTGGAGCAGATTAATCCTGCTGAGCAGATGTGAGCATGAGTGACCATGGGCTCTAGGGGTCCTGTGGGACCTATGGAGGTAGCAGCATAAGAGAGCCAGACTCAGGTGTTCGCAGTGGGTTACCAGCCGAGGTACTTGGGAAGCAAGTTGAAAGATTGTTTGCATTTTGTTAGAGTCTCAGCTCTGCTAAGTAGACTCATTTTGGTGAGCAGGGAAAGCAAGAGTGGAGCACTGGAGACATATAGAGAGAAGCCGATCCTGTGGTTTTAGTTCTGGTTTTTAACTATTTATTGAACATATTTTTCTATCTGCACTTTACTACTTTATGGATTATTTTAAGACTTTATTAAACTGCACCACACTCTGCATCATACTCCTAGGTAGCGCTGCTGCCTCACAGTCAGGAGACTTGGGTTCGCTTCCCAGGTCCTCCCTGCATGGAGTTTGCATGTTCTCCCCGTGTATGTGTATTTTTATGTTTGTGTTTTCATTGTCCTAGTCAGTTTGTGACTTTTGATGTTCCAGGAAAAGCAAGAGGCCCAAGGCTAAGGGCACCATATAGGTGCTTCGTGGGGAGAGGGTGTTCGCTGTCAGAGGGCAAGGTATCGCAACCATTTTCATCGGTACTCTGCTGTTGAAACATAAAAATGCCCCACTTCAAGCCCTGGCTTCATGCCTGCTCAATATTCTCTCTCAATGAAGCACAGGCATACTTTAACAATTAAGCCGCAGCACGCATTGCATTACCTTTGCAAAATAAGGAAAAAAGCTCACGTATACTATAAGAATAGAAGAAATCGTGCAACTTTTTTCTGTATTATTGCCTAGTTTTCTACAGAACTAAGACAGCAATTCACATCAGGACATCAACATTTAATTTTAATAACAGACATTTGGCAATGACGTAACTGGGTGAATACACTGCCCACTGTCCCTGAATGGTGCCACATTACTGCAGAGTAAGGCAAACTAGGTAGTAAAGTGCACACCTGGTCTCCTTTTAAATAATTGTATCTCACAATAATGGTTTGCTTTATTTCCACATGAAATGGCCTAGTTATGCTTTTTTTGCAATATATGAATAATCTCAAGAGGTGGATCATTAGTCGATAACATTTTTTGCTTGAAAAGGAGATGTATTTGGTAAGTTTTAAGTCTTTTTCTATCACCTATGTAACAGTGTATCTTAAAGCCCCATTGTAAACTGCATGATCAGATAAAGTATTTCAAAATTTTTTTTAAAAATGCTTCAATGCAGAACACAATTTCAAGTTGCAAAAGACCATGACTGTGAAGAAATTATTTTGACTTGAAAAATACCAAACTTATGCTTTAAGAACTTTCAAATGACAATCTTGGGCCATGCTTAATTAAATAGCATTGCATTTCCTTATCATTTCTAAGTCACACAGTATAGTGTAGTAAATCTGAGTAATTTGAAAAGAATTGTAGTACAGTAGGTGATTACAGGTATCAAAATGAGGTACAGTAAATCATTATGAGTGCCCACTTTCCACTTGTATAAACAAAGTTTCACAATTTGATAGAATTCAATACATTGGGAAAACAGCTTTTTTTAAAGCACATTGCACAAATTCATAGGTAGCTTTAGTTGTTATGTAAGAAACAGCATCGAACAGAACACCCAACATGCACATATCCTCATCATACTCACACAGAAGGTAATTTGTAACAACCAATAAAGAAACTTTCATGTCTCTTGTAATGTGAGATGAAAACCAGAGCATACATACGTACAATTGTGTGCAAGATTCAAAGCCAGAACAGTAGATCAATTAGGTGGCAGCACTGATTACCTTGACTCAGTGCCGCCCACAGCATGTGTCATTAACAGTCTATATATAAAATGCTAATGCCTGTCTACCTGTCACTTCAGTGTTCACAAACTAATGGGGCTAGAACCTTAATCTTTGTCTAAATTGAAAGCTTATGACCTGATATGTTTTATAAATTTAAAAACACTTTATGCAGTGGCTGTTTCGTAATGTAGTGGGTGCAGTAATGTGCCCTACCAGTGCATGCTCCCCAAATTGACCTGACCTAAACCTACTGGGCACTTTATTGGTTTTGGTTTATTGTGATTAAAGCACAGGCCCTACAAGCTCGCCTATTTATAATTCCCCAGAACATGGTATATACGACTTTATAATTCACAATTAAATGCAAGTTCTTATATTTGTAAACAATAATTTTGATCAGCGAAATTCACCAGAGTTTTTGAAATGAATATGCTGTGTATGCTAGTTACCTTGTTCGTCAAACATTTTTCTGGAAATTTGCCATGTGGCTGGCTTAGGTGAATATTTTTGAGCACCCCATGATACTTGCAAGGCCAATGCAACATTACAGAGCAGTAGCAGCCATGTCCAGAACTTTGACGCATGCTTACTGTAAGATCGCTGCGCCATGGTCAATACTGGGTCACAAGCACACAAGGAAAGCAAAAGCTTTATCGCGTTTGTCAGTGCTACACAATATTTTCCTCCGTCTCTAACCACACTCATTTCAACAAAGGAAAACCTCATCCTTCCATTCCCAATTCATTCACCCCCCCTTGGTTTCCATCCCGCATGTGTTTAAAAAAATAAATGAAAAAACTCAGTGTTTCATTTCATCTGATGATAATAAGACAATTACCAGTACTGTATAACATTATACCAGTATATAACACTGATACATGTGAGCTGGCAGTGCAGCAGATTAGTCATGTGCCCAGCTACAATCCCAAAACAAGTCTAAGGAACCCCCACCTTCCCTTCAGCAGAAAACACAAAACACCCTAAGAAAAAATAAAATCAAAAGATGTATTACTTTTTACAAGGCTGTCCTTTCTTCTTGATGAAAGTATCTGCACAGATAAATCAGAAATAGAAACAGACATACTAGTTGCGTCAAATGCACAAAAATGCAACGAACCAGTCCCGTTTTGTGGCATGGCCAATGTTTGCCCCATGAATAGAACTCTGTGAGCACAATGAGCAATGTATTATTTTACTTATTTCTAGTTTGATGCTGTTTTTTGCATTTTGTTTGTTGTATTCCTTCCATCTGCATCTTTTATGTTTGAGGTACAGTGGCGCAGAGGTTAACACTGCTGCCTCACAGCTCAGCTCATATAGCTGGCAATTATAAACGGATCAGCATAGTTGGCAGACTTTTCCGGAGCCCTCAAGGACTCTTAAAAGACCACTCCACCATTATAAAATGCTTAAAGCTAGTTCAGTTTCTCCTCCCCCATTTCTCCTTCAATGTATTTTGCAAAATTCTGCAAAGTTTGCATATATTTCTGTGATTTTGCAAATGAACAAAAAACACAAACAAATTCTACAGGGTTCACTCATTACTAATAAGCAATAGACGGACATTTCACCGTTGCTTATATCTAGCTTTTTTTTTTTCAATTTTCTTTGGGATTTATAAAATTTATATCTATCTATTTATCTGTCTTTTTATTTTAGGACCACAGGCCTGTGTTTTCTACTAGTAACTTTTAATATACTACCATCAAATAAGTAATAAGTGACTACTGTAGGGAAGTACATTGAAAGTGCTTAATTTGCAAACCTTTTATGGTGCACAGATGATTAAGCCCCCACAAACAGTAAAGATTTTATGTGCAAGGTCTGGGTACCAATTTCAAGTGGGAGACATGCTGCACGTGTTGCAAGTGTTGGGTGAAACTTTTTTTTTTAACATTAATATTAATGTGTAAAAAAAATCCAAATATTATTATTTTAAATAACACTAGAACTTTTGTTCATATGCATTTTCTATACTTTTCTTTTTCTTTTCTGCTTGTACTTGAGCCAGGGGACACTTCACAAGTAACACTGTGCCCACACCCTCATTTGCATTTCAGTCACAACACACTCTACTCTGGCAGCATGTTTTTGGACTTGAGGTGGAAACTGGTCCATAAGAGGATGTTCACACAAATGCTGAATATAGCTTTATCTATACTAATAAAAGGCAAAGCCCTCACTCACTCACTCACTCACTCACTCACTCACTCACTGACTCATCACTAATTCTCCAACTTCCCGTGTAGGTAGAAGGCTGAAATTTGGCAGGCTCATTCCTTACAGCTTACTTACAAAAGTTAAGCAGGTTTCATTTCGAAATTCTACATGTAATGGTCATAACGGTCGATAACGGTCGACAACGTCCGCCATGTTGAACTTTCTTATTTATGGCCCCATCTTTACGAAATTTGGTAGGCAGCTTCCCTGCGCTAACCGAAACCGATGTACGTACTTATTTCGATGGTATGACGCCACTGTCGGCCGCCATATTGAACTTTCCAACGTCACTAATTTTCCAACTTCCTGTGTAGGTAGAAGGCTGACCCCATCTTCACGAAATTTGATAGGTGGCTTCCCTGCACTAGCCAAAACCAATGTACATACTTATTTCGGTGGTATGACGCCACTGTCGGCCGCCATATTGAATTTTCCAAACATCACTAATTCTCCAACTTCCCGTGTAGGTAGAAGGCTGAAATTTCGCAGGCTCATTCCTTACAGCTTACTTACAAAAGTTAAGCAGGTTTCATTTCGAAATTCTACTCATAACGGTCAACAACGTCCGCCATGTTGAACTTTCTTAATGATGGCCCCATCTTCACGAAATTTGGTAGGCGGCTTCCCTGCGCTAACCGAAACCAATGTACATACTTATTTCGGTGGTATGATGCCACTGTCGGCCGCCATATTGAGCTTTCCAACGTCACTAATTCTCCAACTTCCCGTGTAGGTAGAAGGCTGAAATTTGGCAGGCTTATTCCTTACAGCTTACTTACAAAAGTTAAGCAGGTTTCATTTTGAAATTCTACACGTAACGGTCATAACGGTCGATAACGGTTGACAACGTCCGCCATTTTGAACTTTCTTATTCATGGCCCCATCTTCACGAAATTTGGTAGGCGGCTTCCCTGCGCTAACCAAACTGATGTATGCGTACTTATTTCGATGGTATGATGCCACTTTCGGCCGCCATACTGAACTTTTCAACAGTCTTTGTTACTTATGGGCCCATCTTCAAGAAATTTGGTATGCGGGTTCGCAACGCTAACTGAATCCTATTTACGTATATATATACGGCCATAGCCTGCAGCTCAGTCACCGTGTGAGGTGGCATTGGGTCCCCCATCCCAACGCCTCCCACGTTGTTGGCTGCCTGCCTATATAAGGCCGTCCGTCGCCGGTCTCTACATTCCCTTCCTTGCTTCGCCACGGGATTCATGTCTCCCTGCTGATAACTACAGCCTTTTTATTTAATCCACAGCTTCTCTGCTGTTTTATTGTTCATTTATTACGATTATAGTTATTGTGTAGGTATTTTAGACTTACTTTACATTGTTCAGGTACCCATTTCCTTTATCATTCCAACCTATCCCGCATTAACATGTCTATTGAGGTGATAACCATCGATCAAAGAACTGTCATTTACCGAGTAGTTTCCATGCCCGGAGATGGCACCTATCTTTTCCATTCTCTTTGTTACATATTGCACGGCCATATCAGGCTCACTCTTGATATCTGGAGGAACATTGTGTCTTATGTATTGAATGACTGGGACAGGTACAAGGTGTGGACTGATGACGGTACAGGAGATAATTATACTACACAGGAGCACTATAAGAGTGAAATGCTTAAGCCCTTCACCTATGCATCTGCATGTGAGTTGATGGCTGCCGCTGACTTGTTCGGTTGTCGCTTTCAAGTGGACCGAAATGGCCAAATATTTTACACCTTTGGACAACCGCCAATGCCTCTTAAACATCTTAGATTGACAGGTGATGATTTTAGTAGTGGATACTTTGATGTTTATGAATGTTTAAACTCTCAAAAGCTGGATGTGAAGTTATCGATGAAACTGGTTGTATACTTACAACGCTTGACAGATGCTGAATGTCACTTCAACACAAGCCCTACAAATACTGTCGTAATTGAAACAAACCATGAAACTCAAACCGATTATGACAGCAGCAATCCAAGCTGTGAGATTTGAAACAAGATTACTGTTCACATGGCCAACTGTACGTTGCATGCTCAAGAGTAAGCTCAGCACACAGCTTGGTCATATTACAACCGGAGGGCGGAACTCACAATGTGGTATACAAAGAGATCCTTAACAAATAATTATTGGCATATTTTCCCTCAGTTTAAAAAGGTTTAATTTTCTTCTTAATAAAACTTTTAAGGCAGTGCGGGTATTTTGCTATATATATATATATAGATATGATATAGATATAATGTGTGTGTGTATGTGGTATATATATATATATATATATAGATATATAGATATATATATAGATATATAGATATACAGATAGATAGATATAGATACATATATATATAATGTGTGTGTGTATGTATGTACAGTATGTATGTGTATATATATATATATATATATATATATATATATATATATATATATATATATGAGACAGCAACACTCATAACAGTGACAAAACAATTACATTGACGATCATGTTACGTTATTTTCAAGATGTTTCCTTTTCTTTATCATTACTTCTTTAACACACTACTTCTCCGCTGCGAAGCGCGGGTATTTTGCTAGTACTCTATAAAGAGTGCACTTCCTACTTTACAATTCAAGAGCATATCCATCCATCCATCCATCCATTTTCTAACCCACTGAATCCGAATACAGGGTCACGGGGGTCCACTGGAGCCAATCCCAGGGCACAAGGCAGGAACCAATCCTGGGCAGGGTGCCAACCCACCACAGGACACACCAAGGCCAATTTAGAATTGCCAATTCACCTAACCGGCATGTCTTTGGATTGTGGGAGGAAACCCACGCAGACACGGGGAGAACATGCAAACTCCACGCAAGGAGGACCCAGGAAGCGAACCCGGGCCTCCTAACTGTGAGGCAGCAGCGCTACCACTGAGCCACCGTGCCGCCCCTCAAGAGCACATTTAACAAAAATAGGCCATTTAGGTTAACATAGCACATCAATTACTATTCACCTAATGATTCCTAAATATTGTCACCATGAAAAGTCTTCAGGGTCTTACTTTTATTAAACTAATTGGTCACTAGTTCCACATATCTGCAGTTCGCCATGTGAGTACAGATTTTTAAAATTCCTCTTTATGTTTACATTATGTCTCTATTTTCCAACAAAACAATTTTAAAGTAGCAGATAGCATGCCCCTTACCTGCTCCCTCCTTCATTACTACTACAGACATTTATCTTCATTTGCTTAAGATGAAATGATTCAGCTCCTTCAATCTTTCATTATAGTGCATCTGCTGTTTTGAGTTTGGCCTAGGAGATGTCCTTAAAATTTTCTCTAATGTTTTTATGTTATTCTGGTAAATGGACCAAAATTGCACACATTAATCCAGACTTGGCTGGATAATCGATTAAATGTAAACTTACTTACGTTGTATACCACGCAGAATGTTACATAACATTTTAACTAATGTAGTGGCTGGTAGACTGAGCACTTACAGAGCAGGTAGGGACAGCTATCTATAAGTAATAGTGACCTTTCCAGAATGACTTCGTTTTCACAGCTTTCTGAAAATCTTTTTCCAGGTATCAGACACCCCACAAGATATAAGCAGAAATGTTGTGAATAGCAAAGAGGTCTGGTGGTAAGAGGGAGAAATGACTGCTGGCATAAGAAAGGCCAGGAGGTTGAAATACACTTGATGTATGTTGAGGAGGGAATTGAGAAAAGGTGCCAAGAGTCAGGGAGGGGCCAAGCAAATTCAGTGTGCTAAAGAGCCTCAGGAGTTAGGAGCAGCAAAGGATAAACAGAATACATAAGGGATCAACTACACATCTGAAAGTGTGTACAAGATACTTGTGAATGTGTGGGTGAGCAAGTTAAGCTGAACTGTGTTTTGCATCAGGGTTTAGGTGTGCATTTGTTGTTTTGGAGATTTCCCCTGTAACAGACAGCCAGTGTCCTTGCCCAGCTGGGACGCCTCTTCACTGAGAGGACTGGGGGAGCAAGCGTGGGCAGCACAGTACCTAGATGGCAGCCCCCATGGGTTGCAGTGGTGCCTTGGACTCCCGCAGGGCTTCATGGGAGAGCCGGAAGTTAGGCAGAGCAGGGAGCAGAGTCGGGTGAATGGTGGACGAAGCTTGCCGAGGAGGAATGAAGGAGAAAAGAGAGAAGTGGAGCAGTTATATATATTGTGTGATATTGTGCTTGGGACTGCATTGTGCCCATGGGAAACAGGGAAGGCATTTTCCATGTGGTGTAAAAAATAAAACATTTATGTTTTTATAAGTGTACCCCTGCGTCTGTCTGTGCCGGGTTAAGCACTGGTATAGCAGCATCTATTGTCACACCCCATAACCTAGCAGCATCTTTCAAGATGGCATAACTGTATGATCACAGTTCTGCCGGCTCCAATGAGACTGTGTGTTTACTTTGTGTTAAGTATTGTGTTTTTTTACCTTGGGTGGCATTAAATATTACTGATAAACTGAAAAGCTTTGAAAAACTGAAAAACTCTCCATTTACCATATGGACAGAAAAGAGGAGTCAGACAAATCAAAAGGTGGAAGTGTGTGCCTCACGGTCAACAATAACTGGTTTGACAGCAGAAACATAACAGTCTTATCATGCTATTGATTCTTGTCATGCTATTGCTCACCCAATCTGCCTCTCCTGACAATTAATCACATACCATTTGATATTCCTCAGGAGTTTACTTCGGTCATTGTCACAATCATGTATATTCCACCTCAAACAGACAGAGAGGCTGCCTAGACAGAACTATATGGAAAAGTCAGTCACTACCAGACTGATAACCTGTACGTTGCACTCATTGCAGCCAGAGATTTCAACAAGGCTAGTCTCAAAAAGGAAATGCTACATTTTTATTAGCTCATTTAATATTCTCCCAGATGGGACAGGACATTTGACCGTTGCTATACTCCATATAAAGGTGTCAAAAAGGCAAAAAAGTGGCCTCAATTTGACAACTCTGATCATGCTGCTACCTTTCTGATACCCAGATACAAACAAATGTTAAAACAGGAAGCTCCATTCACTTGTGAGGTCATGTGTTGAACAGTCCAATCAGAAGCTAGTTTTGCTAACTAAGAGGCACAGTTCTGATGATGACATCAACGTGCTTATAGATGAAGTAATATCATATATTGGATTTCTCGTAAATTAAGCAACACGAAATATCATCATCAAGACTGACCCATACCTAAACCTTGGATGGATAAAACCATTCGCAATGCAATAAACGCTCACACTGCTGCATACAACTCAGGGCTCATGTCTGGGAATATGGACAATTACAAAGCACCTTCATTCAATCTAAGGAAAGCTGTTAAAGCCTCTAAGTTTATATCACTGCAAAAGAAGCAACCATAGACTTACACTCTTTATAGCATTTATACATTTAACACAATAAACAATTCTAAGCTCATCATCAAAACAGAGACCTGCTGCTGAGCACTTAATTGTATTTAATTTCCTGAAAGAATTAGACTAGAATTACATGATGCCCTTTTATAAACTCTCTAAAATTAAGTTATTGAAGATAGTATTTATTTAGTTATCTTTTTTCACATGTTTATAATGTTTAACTGTTTCCTCTTGTTGTAATTCAGCGAAACAAAATGGCAAAACATGGTAAACAGACCAAAATCAGAACAAAGCCAGACCAGGGGCCTCATGTATAAATAACGCACACACACAAAAATGTTGCTTACGCCCATTTCCACACTGATGTATAAAACCTAAGCTTGGCATAAGCCACAAACATTTTCACGCTAGCTCAGTCCCTGGCGTACGCAGGTTCTCTGCTCTGTTTTGCAAATTGGCAGTACACAGCGTCAAAGCAGTGCTTTTGTTCCAGTGTGGTTTTCCTTTCTTTTTTAGATCCACATCCCTGACGCGGCTTTATCATATACACTGAAATTAACCGCATATTTTTTATTAGTTTAAGGCATCTGATTGTAATTAACCTGTTACAATATAATGGTCCACAGAATGGCCAAACTATTCCAAATATCATAGCTGCTTTAGTATTGTTACTCTCACTGCCACTTCTTCTTCTTCTTTCAGCTGCTCCTGTTAGGGGTTGCCACAGCGGATCACCTTTTTCCATATTACTCTCACCGCACCACTCGGAGTATTTATATCACTGTATCTGAGTGTCGAATCACAGCCCTACAGCAGCTGATCGGAAAGAGAATTATCGGTATACAGCATCTGGAACATGCTGCCTCAGCCATGCTGCCTATTTGAACTGCTCTCATACAGCAAACACTTCAGAGCCTTTCCTGTATTGAACTCGCGGTTCAGAAACAGTTCCATCCCAAGAACTATAAAAGTAATCAATCAGTCCATCAAGTGATCCTTGTAGAACTGTTTGTACTTATAAATACAATTACCTTACTGTAAACTTGCGATACAGTTATAATATTGCAAAACCTGAGCCACTTTAGCACATATTTACATATGATGATATCATTTTTAAGATGAAATGCAGCAAAATATGTTTGTCATATTATACAGATAAAATATTAACATCATTTAAATAATTTATATTGTTAATAATTAAACATATGAGGACACAGTGTCGTAGAGCTAGCAAGGAGCTGGCACCTCATTCAAGGGATTTTTCCTGCCTTGCGTTGTATTCATGCTGGGGCTGGCGTGGCACTGGAAGGAAAGATGGACAGAATAATTAAACATGTACTACGAAGATATTTCAATGTTCCTTAAAAGTTTTGAAGAATTGGAATTCTAAGCTTACAGATGGCTTAACGTCTGTTACTGAGCTGATTATGTGGTGATTGGGTACTTGGAGAAAGAAAAGGAAGGACAGGAATTGTGGGTTAGTACATTTGAAAAAGACAGTACTGCCGCAATAAATTATTTCATCGAAAGTCAAGCACGGTGCAGCAAGCATATTGCGTGACGCAGGAACAATCTCTGGATGAGGCTCCAGCTTGTCACTATCACTCTGTGTTTAATGCATGCTTTAATTGATATATGAAAACTGAAATGATATCAAGTATACATCTCAGTATTTAAATTATTCAGAGAGCTCTAATATCATGAAGAGAAAGCCCATTTAAGAAGCCAGTAGTGATTCACACACAAAGAGCACATAGAAGAACACATACAAAACAAGGCATTTAACATGCTACTTTAGTTACGATGGTATTTGAGAAACTAGTAAATTAAACGATTTTAGGATGAAGTTTATGATGTTCTACTTTAATGACAAAATAAACTACGTAATTAAAGAGGAAATTTTGAGACAAAAGTTGACATTTCAAGCTTTTTTCCTACTGTTCCCCTATTTTTCTTTTCTTTTCTCTGTACCCTAATAAGCTTTTATATGACACTCGGACGATGGGCTACGACTCGCCTTTTCACTGCAACTTTGATATATGACATCTTTTTATTTCGGGCACTGTGCAACTTTGTGAACTTGAGCTTTCAAGTTTCTCCAACACTCTATGTCACTCAATCAACTTCCCTTTGTTGTTTATACCACTGTTTAAACCAACAAATAGTAAGATTTTCCTTGCCTCCACTTGGTATTTGCTGAAATTCTTATGTTTTCCCCCGTGCTTTTCCCATTGTCTTTTCACAGAATGCTGAGCTTAAGCACTATTTATATTGATTTGCATATTCAAAGAGGCGTAATTCTGGGAGGAGTTGGGGAGTGGCAGCAGGCGCGCCCACATGCATTACTGGTCACACTGACCAGGATTTATGTAGCGGAAGAACATGGAAGTTGGCGAACACACAAATTTATGCATCTGGATTTTTTTGTGCGTATGAACATTTCTGGTTTTGTCTGTATGCCATGTTTTAGTGTGAATTCTGAACACAGCGTTATGCATGAGACCCCAGAACTTTACTGGTTCTGCATGTAAAACAGGTCTCATCCCAGACCACCTGACACCAAACTCAAAAGGTAGGCTGCATGGAAAATTCAAAACTGTTCAAAATACACAAAAAATGCCTTTCAAGAGAGAAGATAACTGCAAACCTCAGGCATTTAGGGATTGAAAAACAAAACAATGTACTTTAAATATTAAAGAATTTATTTAATAAACAAACAAAAAAAGAGCAAAATATGGCAAGGCAAATATTACTAAAAGGACATAACAGCACTAGATAAGACTACAGGGACTGACATGGTTAAAAGAGATGTTAAGATGAGACATGACAGAAGAATTTAAAATTATGAATGGAATTTGTACAGTAGATTTCAGCTGTTACTGGAAACTAACATGAAAAACAGTAAACTAGTAGCTACTAAAAAAGTTTGACAACAAGAACACAAGGACACAGATGGAAGCTAGTTAAGAGTAAGCTTTACATAAATATTAGAGTTTCTAATCACACAGTTCACCATCTACGTATATACTTATGGAATAAATGAACATGCAGGAGTGTAGGTAGTTGTAGTTTAGATATCTGCAAAATTGGATGATATTTTGCAAAAGTTAGATGGACTGCGATTCTTGAAGTATATTGGGTTGAATTGTCTTTTCTTGTAAAAATAGTTATGTTTTTATGTCCTTAGCAGTGAGCAGGAAGAGGTTTTCCCTGAACAGCTGAAACCTTCCATAACAAAAAGATCAAAATGGTTAATATTTATTTAATGAGTAAGGCACTGATATCTTACAGAGAGCAAGACAGAGTACTTATTATCAAGAAAAGTTCAATTACCAAAGGCTGAAATCCACTATCAAAGTGAAAGGTCAATACAGGTTCATAGTCAGGACCCATATTATCCTGCTCATTTAAAGATAGCCAACATTACCACATGACCATGCTTTCTACCAATGTGTAGTGTTACCCATTGCAAACTTGATACCTTCATTACGTATATTACCATCATAACCTAAAAACAGCAAAACATACATAAATAAAACAGAAGATTAAAAAAGCAAAACTTTCAAGGTTTACAATGTAAATGTGACATCATTATAGTTTAAGAGAGGTTAGAGATGCACAGTATACCAGGTACTGAAAAAAACAGTACAGTGTGGATTTTTAAAATAGTACATTGGAACTGGAAGTCAACTGCAATTTTCAAAGACTTTGTGCTCTGTTTTTTGTTCCTCTGCTCTCTGACATACTGGGCATTGCATGGGAATTAAACCCACTCTCCCCCTTCACAGCACAGGAAAATTAAAAGTGGAAGTGCTGCTTGTGGCAAGGTAGGAAGGAATGTGATTAAGTGGCCCAAAAGGGGAGTGCATCATTGCTGAGAACACCAGGAACCCTGGATTGCAAGGGGGGTGGGTGGAGTTATTCATTTATTGGCCTTGGTACCATCTCAGTACAAGTACAGAAGTCCAAACCCTGGTATTGATACCAAAGCCAAAATTGTAGTACTGATCCAACACTATGAAGAGTAGCTACCGCATGTGTAAGCCTGGGAGGCTTAATGTTTGGTTTATTTTAAATAGTTATCGTACTCTTTGGCCAATTTTCTTACAGATTCTCCCTAAAGACCATAATGGTAAATTGGAAATTGGTCAATAACAATGCTTGTATCCAAATTAGATTTTTTTCAGAGATTTACCAATGGCAATTTAGTAAGAGATTTTAATTTCAAAGAAATGTTCTTGTAAGAGAAGGCACAAGCACTACAATATTATTCTGTCAGTACAAACTGTCAAAAGCTTTCTAACATAATGCTATAACCTGTAAGAATGTTTTAGTTTTTAGACAGTTAGTGCAAAACAAGCAGCAGTTACTAATGAACAGAAAAATCAAAGACCTCAGTAAATGTTTCATATTTCTCATGTGGTTTATTAAGGGATATAACTTCCTTTCAAAGATCGAATTGCTTTGCTTGGCTCTAAATCTGGATTTAAAACCAACATTTATATGTTCAATTTCTTAACATCCTGCAGTGATATCTGACAGTTTCTACATTGTAAATGATAATATAGCCTGGTGTGCCAATTGAGCTGAAATGGTCAGACCAGCTGTGAGCTAAATTATACCATTATTATTTCACTACTGGGTGTATTTTTTATCGGTATTGACTTGTTTACTTGCATGAGAATAAAGTACAGATAATTATTTTAACTGTTTACAGTCACAGAATAACTGTACAGTACATCTTTAATTGGGGATGTGATATTAGGAAGCACAGACTATAGTCCTCAGTTACTCAAAAGAATTTTAATTAAATATTCGAGGATAAATCTTTCACTGCTTATGTCAGTCAGTTATTTCCCAACCTGCGTAGTCCTAAACAGGGTTGTAGAGTCTGCTGGAGCCTATCCCAGCTATTATAGGGCACAAGGCAGAAACAAACACTGGACACGGTGCCAGTCCATCGCAAGGCAAACACACATTCACAACCACAACACTATGGCCAATTAAGATTTAGTTAGCCAATGAAAGGTGTCCTTTTGCTTGACTTCTCAACACATTCATAATGGCTAACATGGTACAACACCCTAGTTCTACTAACTTTATCTAAGATAACACAAATATAAGAGGTCAATAAAATAAATAGAATAAGAAAAAAAAAACTTTTCAGACTGCAGTAACACATAGAAATTTTTGCTTAATATCCAAATGTGGTAAAGTTAATTTCTCTTCATGCAGCTTGCTCACAAAGGTATATAGACTTTAACTCATTGACTGATGAACTATTTATCGCCAGGATGCAGTAGTATAGGTCTATGCATATGTTATAAATAATGAACTCTATTAAAACTTGTAAATAATGTAAAGTAATTTATCAGAAAGCAGCAGTCAATTACTTTATTATCAACCATAACTTTCAAAACTCTGAACATGTAAATAAATCAAATGAAGAATATAAAGGAATTACTTCATTATCAACAATAACTTTTAAAACTCTGAACATTTAAGTAAAAATCTACATTAGAATGGGACCATGCAGAGAAAAGGCTTTGAAGCACATGTGGCACAAACATACCATGATTCTTTGCACTGTCCATGCTTGTTGACCACAACACATTCGTTGCTTGGTGACTGTTGGCACTCTGTGGGTGCGAGAACATCCATGTAATGCTGTCCTGACAACTGTGACAGATCCAGCATATTGTGATGTAGAAAAGCCTTCAGGGCAGCCAAAGTCTCACCAGGTCAATCTTGTGCAGTAATGAGAGCATGGATGATTTTCAGATTGAAACCAGAACTGGTGATGTTTCCCACCACATCTGCAGTATAACAAATGCACATTTCTCATGACCATGTCCAGCCCCTGTAGCATTACTTTCTGTACCATTTCAATGTTTTGCGTAGCAGTGAGTAATATGATAATACCTGCCATGCCTATATGTTTTACTACCTTCAAGTACTTTGCCAGCATGTACTATATACTCGACAAAATAAAACCATGTTTTGATCACTTTCCTGTATAACAATATCGCCTTTTTCAGCTTGGTGGAGACTACTTCTTTAGATGTTTATGATTTCTGTGGAGTTCATAAAAATCTTTCAATTTAAAAGCTGTTGAGCTACTGTACCACTAGTGTAGAAGATATTGGTGTATAGCACAGGTCCTCTGTCGAGAACACTGTGCATCAGTTTCAGAACAATAGTTTCTGCATGGCCAAAGCTAGATATTGCATCCATTTTTCCACAGTACACAAGGAGGTTGTATACATTGTAGCAACCACCAGATACGGGAACGCGATTCCTACACTTCACAACCCGAGAGGGAAGTGGATGATATTTGAAGGATAAAATAGTATTACCATATTCGGTCCTCTGCCCCTCTTGTCCCCTTTGCACACCCTTAAATAACTGGCAAAAAATCACACGCAAAAGAAAGTGGGATTGATAAATATATTGAAATTTGCTGTTTACATTTACTTGCCTGGTGTCTGAGTGCTCATTAGTGAACTCCTTCCCCAGACGTCCTCCCCAGCGGCCAAATCCTAACCCCAGGTTTGATACAGTCAATAAAAAAACAAAATAAATAAAACTGTTCTCAGAGAAAGCAAAAAGAAAGATTTAATGTAGTCCACATAGTCCACATATAAGGAAAAAACCCTGTAGTTCAATTTCTAACGTATGGCATGAGGAAACACAACAGTCCTCTGGCAAAACGTTTTCTCCACTGACTACCACAAAAAAACGCACTCATGAATCTGACTCACCAGACGGGAGCATCTGGAAAACACCAGTACCTGACCTCTTCTCGGGGATTCGTCACCTGATTATTTCTTCGGGGTGGCCACCCACAAATAGCAGACGTCCCTGAGTGAAGTAAGATCCTGAATGATTCTTAGAGCATAGATTGTCACCTCTTTGCCTTCAGCCTTTTCCTTCCTTTTTTCTCTCCCTTCCTTGATCCGCCATTCCCTTTAAAAAGAAAAAAATTCCCGCCGAAACATCCCTTCCCCTCTCGGTTGTTATGGAAACATGATGCCGGCAACAGGCAGTTGGAATATTTACCGGGCAGGATCCTCCCAGCACTGGGTCATCATCAAAAGTGCTTGAAGGGCTATTTACAGACACCCTCCCAGCCACATTATAAAGTGACGGACAGTCCAGCAGGCAACCTGACTGTCAAGTTATGTAGCCTTGCTACAACATTGCCACTAGGTTCACACAGCAGATATAATTTCATACCATATTTGTGATGTTTTCCTGGGATAAATTGTCTGAATGTTAGTCATCAGTGCCACAACACCATTGACTCATCAATAAAAATTTCTCATTGTAGAGTATATACAGCTTGAAATAATGAAATCTGTAAGTTACAAATGAGACAGGGCTTGAACAGCCTGTCATTTTCATGCAATTTATCATTATTGCAAAAATACCAGAATTTCAATAATAATTCAAACCTATCATGCTACATAGCTTATTTGAGAAGGAGTATGGTACTAGTAGGACCTGTGCTCTACTAATACTCAAATCATGGCTTTTTTACGAGTACCATCAAAAAGACAAGTCCCAAAAAACATAATTATTTCAGGTGCCTTTGTTGACTGCCAGATAGAGGCATTAGCATTTGGTTTCAAGGCTGACATTTCAAGAAATCGGTCTATATGTCTATTTGTCTCATTTACCATCAACTTTCATCAAGAGTAAATCAAAGGAGTCCATTGGACTAGACTCAGTAGTTGGGTTGATAGAATGGTTCTGTCCAGTAGTATCACGGTATTCAAAATCCACCTGTGGCTTGTGCAGTAATTATCACCTACAAGTTGACAAGGGTTGGGTCATCAAATTTGGTGTTGACATTATCAGCATCTGCAACCGGAGGATCATGGGTCTCAGTCACCTCAATATCTGAATCACTACCAGAGCCTACAGGTTCCACATCATCCAGCTGATTGACAGTATCTTGATCATTATCATGATCTTCAAAATATTCATCTTCTGACAAATCTAGCTGTTTCAAAATGTCAGGACCGCTAAACCTTTTTCAAAATGCCATGATTATGCACTGTTTGTTTATATAGATATCTTCCACATGCTGTTGCCAGCAAGAAAAATTCTGTGGTATCCTAACTGAACATGTAGGTGGCTATAAACAGAGATACAAGTTTTCTAGTATGCCATGCCTCAACTGGCACATTGATATATGACTTAACTTGTCCTTTGTGTTCGGAGTATTAAATAAAGTGGAGTTGTGGACAAAAAATTGTGTAATGCTTTGCAGTAAAAATTCAGTCAAAGCAAAAATAAAACAAACAATACACTACTGTAAACACAGAAAAACATAATTGTGCGTAAGTGGGCTTATGGATCCTGCCGTCTGTTGGGGTCTGGCCACAGGATCTCATCAACATAACAAGCAATGTCTTCTCTCACTAATTATCGAAGGGAATTATACCGTTGTGTGCCGAATCCATCCATGGATTGACCTTACCTCAATGTCTCTGTAGGCCTGTTCCATTGCCTGCAGAAGAGGCATGTGGGCATGTGGTTGGCGGTCATATATGTGCCATCTCCAAGTGGAAAAAAACTCTTCTATAGGGTTGAGAAATGGAGAGTAAGGGGGCAAATACACAACTTCAAATTGATCATGGTTGGTGAACCAGTTCCGGACGATAAAAGCCTGATGGAAACTGACATTATCCCAGACAACAACAAACCTGGGCTGCTCTGGTCTGTCCTGTACAACTGCATCATGAAGTGCATCTAGAAATGTGATTATATGTTGCGCATTATAGGGACCCAGTTTGGAATGGTGGTGCAGTAGCCCTTGGAGGCTTACGGCGGCACACAATGTGATATTTCCCCCACACTGCCCCGGGACGGGCACAATCGCCCTTTGACCAAGTATATTACATTCCTGTTGTCTACTTTTGCTAAGGTTGAATCCAGCCTCGTCAATGTAAATAAATTCATGAGGCTGAGCAGCTCCATCCATGTCCAAGATTCTCTGCAACAAAAAATACATATTGTGGATGGCATTACTCAAAACACACAACTACACTACTACACATACAGGACCGCCCCACCCCACCACACAGGTATCTGTGTAGCTTTCTGAATATATCTATGTGGCACTGATCCAATGGTACATATTCAGCTGTTACCGGACTGCACCCATTCTGTATTGTAAATGTAAAGGACTGTAACACTTACCTGTACATATTCATGATGAAGTCCTTTAACCCTGACACTGTTCCTCTCAAATGGGACCCTGTACAGTTGCTTCATGTCCTTTTTGTGCTTTACCAAGATGTGTCTGATAGTAAAATGCTTACTCAATTTATGTTGTTGAATACCTGTCTATCTTCTGTCGCATGCGGCTGGGGGTGGAGCCCAGCTGGGATGCCCAGGAGGACCGGAGGAGGGCTTGAACCTCCTCCAGACCGCGAGGGGGCGACCGCCCTGGTTGTATTGGGGGCCACGGGTAGAGGGCTTAGAAGCCCAACCCTGTAGGGCCCGTGGCCACCACCAGGCAGCGCCCCGGTGCCTGA
Organism: Polypterus senegalus; assembly: GCF_016835505.1. Classification (NCBI taxonomy): domain Eukaryota; kingdom Metazoa; phylum Chordata; class Cladistia; order Polypteriformes; family Polypteridae; genus Polypterus; species Polypterus senegalus. The sequence goes on from NC_053157.1 coordinate 83,916,988, forward strand.
ACAACCCTGGACCTCAGAACTTCCGCCACACCAGGAAGTGCTGGGGGGAAGAGGAGCAGGGACACCCGAAGGGCTTCCGGGTGCGCAGCCGGCACTTCCGCCACATGGGGATGTGTCCACAGGAGATTGCCGGGAAGCAGCTAGAGCCCATCAAGGTTCCTATATAAGGAGCCGCCTCCCTTCATTCAGTAGAGGAAGTCGGGTGGAAGAAGACGGAGCTGGAGAGAGGACTGGAGGCGGCCAGAAGGAAAGGCATTGGGACTGTGAGGCCTGGCCTTTGGGGGATCGGTGCTGGAGGCACTGGGACGTGCACTGACTAACTTGTAAATAGTGTAAATATAATAAATGAGTGTGTTGGGTGAAACAATGATGTCCATCCGTCTGTGTCTGGGTCCCATTTCACACTTCAAGTATTTGTTGCTGTAGCTGGTGGAGACGGATTGCATTGTTTGCTCTGACTAGGTTCACAATGGCAAGTTACTGCTGTAGGGCGAACAGGCGTTGGTGTCCACCCCCAGTAGGTCTTCTAGCCATTCTGTAGAAAAATGCAATCACAAATTGTTATTGGTTTGCTTCTTTTTTACAGTACTGTATATACTGTACTTTACTGTTTATACAATTCACAGTACTGTAACATCTCAACACGTTATCATCGTATGTTTCACAAAACTACCACTTTTGTTCGAAAAGGAGCATTAGCCACCCTGAAATACAGTACATGTGATATGGCAATGTGATATGGTACAGTACTGTAAATACTGTAGATACAGTCTGAGTAGAGAAGAGAGTAGAAGACATACTTGTTTTCCAGTCGGAATGTCCTCATTATGGATGAAACTGTGCAACTGCTTAGATTAGGGTGGACTCTCTGCCCAGCTTCCCTCATAGTCAGGCCATGGTTTATGACATGGTTAACCAAAGTTGCTCTTATGTCATCAGAAATAATGGTCCTTGCATGGCCTCTCTGTCTTCCTCTTCCTCTACCTCTGCCTCTAGCTCTCCCTGCTTCCATGCTTGCAAAGTTCTCAAAATGGCTTAAGTGAGGTCATTTTTTAGCTGGCTGATTGGTGTTCCGTATTTTAAATAAGTATTTTCAGGTGTGTGTCCAAGTATTTTCAATTACCCAATGTGTTTTGTATTTTGAATAGATGTGTTTTACCAATGGTACCCTGAGATTTCAGTTTTGACCGAAGTGTCTTATGTATGAAATAGTGTGTAGTGTGCAGGAGCAAGTGTGTTGTAGAAAGGAGCGAGTGTGTTGCAGAATTGCAACTAAAGTGCAAAGCAGCACTTTTGTTTAAGGTATAGTAACAACAATTTCAAGTTATGTTACTTTGGTTTAAGCATGTGTCTTTAGTGTTCAAGCAATGGGTAAAAACTGTATTATATGATCATTTTTACTGTGTACATAATGTCTCTCTGCTTCATATTAAGCACTCACTTTTGCATGCATGTGATGTCAGACCAGATATTTTTGATGTGGAAATCTAGGCAAGAATCATTGCAAAGCTAAAACTGACATAGCTCTAAGGGGTGAGATAAATGCTACTTTTTGTATAGTCTTCCTTTTTTCCAATATAAGGTTCAGCAGCTAAAAGAGTATATAATGTTTTTTTGTCTCCAGATCAAGCAACCTTTAACCTATTGCACAGGCTTATGAATAAAATCTAAAGACTTCCTTATCCATCACAGTTTTCTCTAGACTTTTCTGAAAAATATCCAGATACATGCATTACAACTGAGAGATAAAATCATGAGTCAGTGTCATGAGTCTGACCCCATGTCTTCTACCAGTGGGTCATGTCTTCTAGACCTTAAAGTGAAGGCACCTGGGGGCATCTTAACTAAATACTCAAACCACTTCATTTGGCTCAGCTTGGCCTGGGGCCTCATGTATAACGCCGTGCGTAGAACTCGCACTATAACATGGCGTAAGCACAAAAGCCGAAATGTGCTTACGCACAGAAAAATCCAGATGCAGGAATCTGTGCGTACTCCAACTTCCATGTTCTTCCGCTACATAAATCCCGATCAGCGTGAAAACTAACGCTCGTGCACACGCTTTATGTAACGCCCCAACTCCTCCCAGAATTACGCCTCTTTGAATATGCAAATGGATATATATCGCCCTTAAGCTCAGCCTTCTGTGAAAAGACAATGGGAAAAGCAAGGAGGAAAATATAAGAATTTCAGCGAATACCAAGTGGAGGCAAAGGAAAAACATACTATTTGTTCAAATAAACTGTGGTATAATCAACAAAACGAAGTTGATTGAGTGACATAGCGTGCTGGAGAAACTTGAAAGCTCACGTTCACAAAATCAAATAAAAAAGAAGTCACATATCAAAGTCGCCGTGAAAAGCCGAGTTGTAGCCCACTGTCTGAGTGTCATATGAAAGCTTATTAGGGTACAGAGAAAAAAGGCACACAGTGGGGAAAAAGCACAAAATGTCAACTTCAATCTCAACATTTCCACTTTAATCACGTAGTTTATTTTGTCATTAAAGTAGAACATCATAAACTTCATCTTAAAATCGTTTAATTAACCAGTTTCTCAAATCACATCGTAATTAAAGTAGCACGTTAAATGCTTTGATCTTCTATGTGCCTATGTGTGTGAATCACTACTTGCTTCTTAAACCGGCTCTCTTCCTCCAACTGGACACAGAATCCATTACATTCGTGATATTACAGCTCTCTGAATAACTAAAATGCTGAGATGTATACGTGATATCATTTTCATGATGATAGGAGTTAAAGCACGTTATTAAACGTGTTTCACTTCGATGAAATAATTTATTGCAGCAGTACTCAGGGGCGGCTCTAGGCTTGTGGTGGCACTGGGCAGAGGAAGAATCGGTGGCTCCTTCGCCCGCCAATGTCAGTAAAGTAGCTTATGCACAGTGGATGGCCTCATCCGTTGCAGACACTGCATAGCCGCCTCGTGCTCATGACACAAGCATTTAACTTTTGCCGAAATTTGTCGCTGCATTTTTAGCTGTGTTGTTATTTTCTCTTTCTGTGTTATATTCAATATATATTGGCGTAGCCGTCACTGCAGTCAGTGCTTTTCTTTCCCAAGTAACCGATCGCCACACAATCAGCTCTGTAATAGAAGTTAAGCCATCTGTAAGCTTAGCGCCGATTCTTCAAAACGTTTAAGGAACATTGAAATATCTTTGTAGTACATGTTTAATTATTCTATCCTTAACGACACTCCCAGTGAAGAATATAGATTATTTAAATGAAGTTAAAGTTTTATCTGTATAATTTAATAAACATATTTTGCTGCATTTCACCTTAAAAATGATATCGTCATCATATGTAAATACGCGCTTTATAAAGTGGCTCAGGTTGTGCGATATTATAACTGTAGTGCAAGTTTACAGTGGGGTGATTGTACTTATAAGTACAAACAGTTCTACAAGGTGCAATTGATTGAGTGCATTTAAAGTTCTTGGGATGAAACTGTTTCTGAACCGCGAGGTCTGTACAGGAAAGGCTTTAAAACGTTTTGCAGTGGCTGAGACAGCTTGTCCTTGAAGCTGTATACCAATAATTCTCTTTCCGATCAGCTGCTGCTGTGATTCACACTCAGATACAGTGATATAAATACTCCGAGTGGTGCAGTGAGAGTAATATGGAAAAAGATGATCCGCTGTGGCAACTCCTAACGGGAGGAGCTGAAAGAAGACGAAGAAGAAGAAGGAGAAGTGAGAGTAACAACGCTAAAGCAGTTATGGTATTTGGAGTACTATGGCTTTTCCCTGGACCATTATATTGTTACAAGTTAATTACAATCAGATGCGTTACATTAATAAACAATATGCGGTTAGTTTCAGTGTATTTATAAAGCCGCGTCAGGAAAATAATGAGTAACCACACAGGAACAGTAGCATTGCTTTGACGCTGGGTGCCGCCAGTCTGCAAAACCAAGGGGAGAACTTGCGTACGACAAGGCATGAGGTACCGTGGAAAAGTGCGTGGCATTACGCCAAGTGTGGGTTTTATACATCGCGATTTGAACGTGGAAAAGTTCTTACGCAACATTTCTGTGCGTACGCACCGTTTATACATGAGGCCCCTGGAGAAGTAGTTGTTACACTCTTGTCCTCTTGCATTGCTAATATCTTCATACTGTTAAGGAGAGTTAGTCCAACAAACCTGTGTAGAAAGCTAACTTTGGATGCCTACACGCTCACCTGGGTAGTAGACATAAATGACCATAAAAATCAATGAAAATTTTAAATAAAATAAAATCAATAAATATGGAATCTGTCCTATTGTGAATAAGTGGAATTTTTTAGGTTCATTATTGATTGGCCTACTCTCATGCACCCAGCTTTAAATACATGCACACACATTTACACATGCTCACAATACATTCCTTACCTGTGTCACTTCATCACAATGCAGGAGCAGCCACATTAAGTGAATTTGTATATAAACCCTCAGATCACACTTAGACCATGTTATGTAATGTAAACACCAACAATACTAAATCTTACTTTTTTATCAATTCTGATTCATGCATAAATATCTGCTACTGTTAACAGAGGGTTAGAGATGTGCTCCATTCTCTTAAATAATTTTGTATAGAGTATGATGAGGCTAAAGTACATTTATGCTGGTGTCTAATCACTTGGCAACAAATACAGTGTGTTTCTATCAACATGTTGGTTGTGCTCATCAAAGAAAAACATCGAAATTGCAGCACAAAAGAAGGCAAATTAGTATTGAATGAAAAGACATTACCAAACAACATTTAACAGTAATAATATTACTAATTTCTCAGCAGAATGTACCCAAGGCAGATTATTAACATTGGTAAACTGATTTTAAGTGATTGTTCTTGCATGGTCATAGGACAAATAGATAATTAATTGGAGTTAACAGTTTAATCCATCATGGTAAAAGCTTGTGAATCTGATGAAGCAGTATCATGTACTTAGAAATCACTTGAATGACATGATGAGTGTGTTCTGTAGTTCTCCTAATATTTCTTCCAGAAATGGTTAAAACTGCAAGAACGTGTGAGTTAATTTCTTGTTTTCACTTTAACAATACTACTAATAATGCTATACAGTACTTTTAACTAGAGCTGCAAGCACATTATTAACTCTTGCTATCTTGCAGTTCTAGTGACCCATATTTGAATCCTGGCTCAGTCGGTGTTCGTTCCAAAGATTATCATATCATGTGGGCCCTTTTCTAAGGTGTCCATAAGAGGTCAACTGATGACAGATTGACAAGTGGAAGTTTGTATGTGAGTTCCTGCATTGTTCCAGATACTGCCTGCATAGGTTCTGACTTCCTATGTCCTTTTAATGAACTAAGAGGCTTCTGACGGAGTAGTGTTCTGTATGTACTGTAATGCATCTACTTACAATTATCTGCAACTCACTTTGCAAAATCAGGCACTTTAGAACAATACATACTGTAATATAATAATGGTTAAATGTCAATGCTGCCAGATTCAGTCCACACATTTGTGTTCAAGCTTTAAACATATTAAACATTATACTGTTGCTCTTTATTTTAAAGTGCTTTGGGCTTGTGTTCACAATAGAAAGGTGCTACACAAAATAAACCACTGAATATGATTTATTTATGCAGGCTAAAATTGTCTTTTGACTTGTACTGCCTGCTCATTCAGTTTCCTTCATTCAAAATACCATTGAATACACATTGGAATTTATTTAAGCTATTTATTTTTGAAATAAAGGTTACCTATGAATGTAAAAGTATTTATTTGAAATGAAAGGGAATACAGTATTTGCTAAAAACATGTTATAAGTTGACATCTTTTCATCATATTTTTTCATATGAATTCTTAAATAAACATTAATGCAGGGAATTGTCCCCAGTCATTCATGTATTATCTAATTTCAACCTAAAAAAGACATTAGAGGCAAGGGTCACTATCCTGGCAAAGGTCACCATTCATTTACTGAACCCAGTAAATTCAATTTCAAGGTCACACAGCATCAGAGCAATGCTGCAGGACTGGCACCAGCCTCAGGAAATCCTGTAGTCAATTAAAAGTGTTCGGAAAACAAGTGAAGGTTTGACTAGAATACCCACAGAACCTATAGTACATTAAGGATTGTTTTCTGAAAGCACCACATAAACAGTCATTTGCTGATATGGCAAGCCAAATTACCATTTTGCACAGGATTTAATTGAGTTTCTGCTCCATTTCACATATTGAATATCTTAAAACGTTATTTGAAGAAATTGCTTAATGAATGCTTTGAAATCGCGTCAGTTTTTTTTGTCTGGCACCTGTCGATTCACTGTAATGAAGAAACCCTTACATATGACATATTGTTTAATGTGTCTTGATGTCTAGTTGTGCAGGATGTCAAACTTTTTGGGTGTATCCAATATTTCTGGTCCCTCTAGACCTGACAAACCTTCATTTTTAGACCAGATTTTAACCATATTATATACAGTAATCCCTCGCTATATCGCGCTTCAACTTTCGCGGCTTCACTCTATCGCGGATTTTATATGAAAGCATAACTAAATATATAACGCGGATTTTTCACTGCTTCGTGGGTTCTGCGGACAATCAGTCTTTTTACTTCCTGTACATGCTTCCTCAGTTGGTTTGCCCAGTTGATTTCATACAAGGGACGCTATTGGCGGATGATTGAGAAGCTAACCAATCAGAGCACGTAGTTAAGTTTTCCTGACTGAGAAGCTAACCAATCAGAGCACACGCAGTTAAGTTCCTGCATGCTGAATGCAGTGTTAACCAGTAAGTCTCGTCTCGCTCATTCAGCATCAACGTGTTTCACTGTGTAAAGAGTTGTGCTCTTTTGTGTTTATCTTTGTGCATAGTCAAACCCTTCATTATGGCTCCAAAACGATCTGCTACTGCTTCAGGGGCCGTGCCTAAGCGCAAACGGAAGATGTTAATGATTGCCGAAAAGGTAAACGTTTTGAATTTGTTGAAGGCTACGATTCCTTTTATTTAAAAAGTAGGAAAGGAATATAAGATCTACGGCCGCAGTGTCCTTTTAACCAGGGTGCAAAACGAGTTGTAAGTGGATGTAATAAGGCAGTAGTCTGGATGGATTCTGCTTTAGGGATTTGGATTGAAGACTGCCAGAAGAAGAACAACGGCAGTGCTACACAATTGCCTGAAGTGGCTCCTTTGGAAGAGCTGTAACGCTCTCATTTGTTGTGCAGTAAAATTAAACTCATTGTTATCGGACAAGTCATCGTGTCATTGTTGGTGAGTAATCATAATAAATTTTCTACTTACAGTACTTAGTACATGTACATACGTTTAGTGTCACTGTACACACATTTACTGTATACTATTTTTCTTGCATTGTACGTATTTATTGCTGGTGGCCTGTCTATCGTAATGGCTGTAACATATGCGATATCGGAGACACTCAATATCTTTAAAATAATATTTAGGTTTTACTGTATATAAACAGTGTGCTTATATACATAATTTCGATGAATCTTACCTAATATCTAAGAGAATACAAAGGGATTGGAGTGTGTCACTGCCCATTTTTTCTGACAGTTCTATATTTTTTATCAATTGTCTAAATTAATTTCCTTATTTATACTCAAAAGTCTAACAACGAACATTTGAGGAATATGACAATATCTATTCACTGTATTTCTAATTTATTAAACATGTCTTTCCATACAAATAATACAACAAAATTTCTGAAGTATTAATAGTAGTACTTGGGTGTTGTACTGTTAGCTGTTATGGATGTGGTGAGAATTTAAGCAAAATTACATCTTTTATCGGCTAACTACAAATATTACAATATGTAAGCTTTCGAGGCAACTCAGTCCCCTTCTTCAGGCAAGATGTAATTTATTACACATGATTTTCAAGCATTAGTGGGAATGTACACAAGGAGAAGGACTCCTAGCAGATTATGAAAGATGTCATTCCCAAATGACTGAAAGACTGTCAGAGAACTGAACATTCCATGCAGCATTACAAGTTACTCAAATTGTTCTGTGTCTTTCACTTATCACCTTCCCTTATTCAAATTAAATGATATGCACTTCTCTACTTTGGCACTTGACTTGGTTTAGTAGGGAAGAAATAATTGAAAGGAAACAGTTGTACTTTGCAGTAATTGTCTTTAACTCTTTAAAATCTATACCTGGACATAGAGACTCAAAGTTCTTCTTGACAAAAAGTAATCCATCCCATTGGGCTGATGGAAAATCTAATGAATTCATTAATCAAACAATCTTTCAGGTATGAATCCATAGGTTTAGGTTCATGCTTAGATAATAATTAAATTGTATATAATCTACATTTAAAAAAAAATTCTTTGGCATGTGTCACACACATGTGAATGGGAGGCAGTGAAAGGGCTTAATTAAGGATATCACACCGGGTTAGGGGTTGACAAAGTGCACTAATGTCTTTTCTTCCTCCTCTGCAGATCACCAGAAGGAAATACCACTTAATACTAGAATTCTTGAAGCCTAAGAAAAAACTTGTAATCCTGGTCTACCTTAAATCCATTCACACCTCTCCATCAGCGTCTTTTATTTTGTAAATGTGTCTCTCTGCACAAGCAGCAAGCAACCTGCTGTCCCATCCCCCATGTTGACAGAGTTCAATTTAGGCAAAAAGTTCTCACAGCTCAAACCAAGGCTCCTTATCTGTGAAGACTTTAATCCAAATATCAAATAAACACGTGCAACTCAGCCACAAGGGATGCACAAACCTAAGCCCTGATACGTCAGGAAGGGCATCCTGCGTAAAATTTTGCCAATTCAAATGCGAACAACAATACAAATTTCCATACTGGATCGGTTGAACCCCAGGTTAACAAAGACTGCCACCAGTACTGTTAGCCAACAGGGTGCTGGTAGAAATTGGGCTACTGTTGGCCAAAGAAGAAGAAGAAGAGGGAGATGTGTCCAGAGGCAGGAGGGCAGGAGGAAGGTAAAGAGCGTGGAACTGAGGGTAGGAACTTTGAATGTTGGCAGTATGACTGGTAAGGGGATTGAGTTAGCTGACATGATGGAGAGAAGGCAGGTCAATATATTGTGTGTGCAAGAGACTAAATGGAATTGGAGTAAGGTCAGGTGGATAGGAGGAGACGAGAAAGAAGATTTTTGGAGTGAGTTGGATAAAGTGACGAACAGTGTACCCAAGGGACTGAAAGTAGTGATTGGAGTGGATTTCAATGGACATGTTGGTGAAGGGAACAGAGGAGACAACAACAACAACAACAACATTTATTTATATAGCACATTTTCATACAAACAGTAGCTCAAAGTGCTTTACATATTGAAGAATAGAAAAATGAAAGACATAATTATAAAAAATAAATCAACATTAACATCGAATAAGAGTAAGGTTCAATGGCCAGGGGGGACAGAAAAACAAAAACTCCAGACGGCTGGAGAAAAAATAAAATCTGTAGGGATTCCAGACCATGAGACCGCCCAGTCCCCTCTGGGCATTCTACCTAACATAAATGAAACAGTCCTCTTTGGATTTAGGGTTCTCACGGAAGGGCTTGATGATGATGATGGTCACGTAGACTTCTTCCTTTTAATCCGTCCATCATTGTTGGAGCATCATGAAGCTTTTAATAGGTGGAGGTGGCGCAGGCCACCACCACAAAGAAACCGGAAAAAGAAACAGAAAAGAGAGTAGGGGTCAGTACCGATTTTAGAGCCACCATGAATAGTTGTTATGATGAATTGAACATACAGAGTATCAGGATTAAGTTAAATTACGATTAAAATGAAGTTATAAAAAGGCCATGTTAAAGTAATGTGTTTTCAGCAGTGTTTTAAAGTGCTCTACTGTATCAGCCTGGCGAATTCCTATTGGCAGGCTATTCCAGATTTTAGGTGCATAGCAGCAGAAGGCCGCCTCACCACTTCTTTTAAGTTTTGTTCTTGGAATTCTAAGGAGACACTCATTTGAGGATCTGAGGTTACGATTTGGAATATAAGGTGTCAGACATTCCGATATATAAGATGGGGCGAGATTATTTAAGGCTTTATAAACCATAAGCAGAATTTTAAAGTCAATTCTGAATGACACAGGTAACCAGTGTAGTGACATCAAAACTGGAGTAATGTGTTCTGATTTTCTTTTCCTAGTTAGGATTCTAGCAGCTGCATTCTGCACTAGTTGCAAACGATTTATATCTTTTTTGGGTAGTCCTGAGAGGAGTGCGTTACAGTAATCTAGTCGACTGAAAACAAACGCGTGAACTAATTTCTCAGCATCTTTCAGTGATATAAGAGGTCTAACTTTACTTATGTTTCTTAAGTGAAAAAATGCTGTCCTAATGATCTGATTAATATGCGATTTAAAGTTCAGATTACAGTCAACAATCACCCCTAAGCTTTTTACCTCCGTCTTGACTTTTAATCCTAATGTATCCAGTTTATTTCTAATAGCCTCATTGTATCCATTATTGCTGATCACTAAAATTTCAGTTTTCTCTTTATTTAACTTGAGAAAATTACTATTCATCCATTCTGACAAGGAAGTGATGGGTAGGTATGGTGTCAAGGAGAGGAATGAAGAAGGTCAGATGATAGTGGATTTTGCCAAAAGGATGGACATGGCTAGGGTGAATACGTATTTTAAGAAGAGGGAGGAACATAGGGTGAGATACAAGGGTGGAGGAAGATGCACACAGATAGATTACATCCTATGCAGAAGAGTCAATTTGAAGGAGATTGAAGACTGCAAAGTGGTGGCGGGGAAAGTGTAGTTAAGCAGCATAGGTTGGTAGTCTGTAGGATGATGTTGGAGATAAAGAAGAAGAAGAGAGTGAGGGCAGAGCCAAGGATCAAATGGTGGAAGTTGAAAAAGGAAGACTGCAAGGTTGAGTTTAGGGAAGAGATGAGGCAGGCACTGGGTGGCAGTGAAGAGTTACCAGACAGCACAGGAGAGTATACAGAGGAAGAGGATGGTGAAGAACTGGGATAGTCAGAGATATGCAGAAAGTAGACGAGTACAGGGAGATAAGGCACAAGGTGAAGACAGAGGTGGTGAAGGCTAAAGAAAAGGTGTATGATGAGTTGTATGAGAGGTTGGACACTAAGGAGGGAAAAAAAGGACCTGTACTGACTGGCTAGACAGAGGGACCGAGCTGGGAAAGATGTGCAGCAGGTTAGGGTGATAAAGGATAAAGATGGAAACATACTAACCAGCAAGGAGGGTGTGTTTAGTAGATGGAAGAGTACTTTGAGAGGCTGATGAATGCAGGGAATGAGAGATAAAGAAGGTTGGATGATGTGGAGATATTGAATCAGGAAATGCAATGGATTAGCAAAGAGGAACTAAGGACATCTATGAAGTATATGAAAAATCAAAATGCCGTTGGTCCAGAGGACGACATACTTGTGGAAGCATGGAGGTTTTTAAGAGAGATGGCAGTGGAATTTTTAACCAGATTGTTTAATGAAATCTTAGAAAGTGAGAGGATTCTTGAGGAGTGGAGAAGAATTGTACTGGTGCCGATATTTAAAAATAAGGGGGATGTGCAGAACTGTAGTAACTACAGTGAGATAAAATTGATGAGCTACTGCATGAAGTTATGGGAAAGAGTAGTGGAAGCTATGTTAAGAAATTAGGTGATGATTAGTGAGCATGAGTTTGGTTTCATGCATGGAATGAGCACCACAGATGCAATGTTTGCTCTAAGGGTGTTGATGGAGAAGTATAGAGAAGTCCAGAAGGAATTGCATTGCATCTTTGTGGACCTTGAGAAAGCATATGACAGTGTGCCTCAAGAGGAGTTCTGGTATTAGTATGAGGAAGTTGGGAGTGGCAGAGAAGTATGTAAGGGTAATACAGAATATGCACGAGAAAAGTGTGACAGTGGTGAGGTCAGCGGTAGGAGTGATGGATGCATTCAAGGTGGAGGTGGGATTACATCAGGGATCAGCACTGAGCCCTTTCTTATTTGCAATGATGATGGACAGGTTGACAGATGAGATTGGACAGGAGTTCCCGAGGACTATGATATTTGCTGATGACACTGTGAACTGCAGTGAGAGTAGGGAGCAGGTTGAGGAGATCCTGGAGAGTTGGAGATATGCTCTGGAGAGGAAAGGAATGAAGGTCAGTAAGAACAAGACAATACATTCGTGTAATTGAGAGGGAGGTCATTGGAATGGTGAGGATGCAAGGAGTAGAGATAGTGATGGTGGATCTATTTAAATACTTGGGATCAACAGTACAGCAGTTATATATTCTTAACGAAATGAGAACTAGAACTAAAGATATTGTTTCTCGTTTTACAAGAACGAGAACGAGAACTGAAATTAAGGAAAGCAGAGAAACTAAAACTAAATAAAAATAAAAATTAGTGATATGTGAACACATTAAAACAAGAACAACAATTGAGTAAAAACGAAAAAAAACAGCAATAGCATTTTCGTTCAGTCCTGTTCAGTTAGGCAGAGGAGTTGTTTGCAGGTCACCTTGAGGCTTCAATTACATTGTGCTGTTCACAAAGCGATGATTTTGTAACTTGGGCTTATTATACTCACGTGGCGCAACTTCCGTAAAGGACTGTTGATTGTTTGTGGAGCACATTTGGCTTGTCGGGTTGAAGCAGTAAGCACATGTGGTTGACGATGGTGAGTTTTGCACAGATGTTTGCGGGTAGAAAGCGAGAAAGTAACGTGTGGAAATACTTTAATTACAGCACAGGTGATAATAAAAGCCAATATAGCGTGCAAGAAGGAGAAAAGAGACTCAGAGTTTCAGTGCAAGACCAAGAAAAGTAAAAAAAAAAAAAACTAATAATGATAACATTAAATAAATTTGTCCACAGGTCTGTGCCATACATTTTTTTCTGTATGATTCCAATAATTTTGATAATTTTTATAGTCAAAATCACTGAATTGGCTCATTTCTTGTTCAAATACAGGGGAGAAACGCAAGATGAGGCACAGACGTGCCTCACCTCACCTCGGGCTGTGCTTTCCCTGACACACTGGGCTGATGCATGCAATTACCGTGTGCCTGTTGCTGTCTCTCTGTATTTCGCCAATATAATGTTTGCTGACATGTTTATTATACACCCTGACTTTCCACAGTCTTGCTAATATCTTTAATGAATGTGTGTGACATATCTGGTCTTGCATGATCGGCCATACAACAGCAGTGAAAAGGCACAAGGCGAGGCAGACGGCACAATGCCGCCCTAAAGGGGGCAGATGTGAGCCCAACCGGTGCTCGCTGCTGCTGTTCTACTCAGAGCCTCTAGGCGCCAATAAGTTAGCGATATCATAAAGTCAAGTGCACTGCAGCGGTCCGTTTATTTTTATTTTTTGTTCTTACTGACTGAATGTGGATTTCCCATATTGCCCCTGCTTCTTCCATAAAAGGAAAACTTTTTACTGTTATGCCAAGTGGAGCAGTTATTTTATTCCATTCTTAAACTGCTGAAATAGGAAAACACTGTAATTAATTTCTTGAATTGACAAATAAAAATTGTAAGGTATAAGGGGTAAATGGCTACATTTTGCATTAAATTCAACGAGCATTAGTATAATGGAGAAGTAATCATAAGCTTTCAGATTCTGTTTGTCCAATACCCTCTGGGAGTTCTAAGAATGGTTTTATACATTAGTGTTATCCAAATTGGGGTAAAAAGTTAAAATACAGTGAAAAGAGCTTAGTTTGTTTCATAGTACATGCCGTAAAATTGCATACTTGCATTCAGAATGTAAGTGGACAGTTAAGATAATGAGTTTCCCTTGTATGAGGAAGGAAATGGATTTCTACTTAACATGCAGCCATGGAGAGTGCATTTACTACACAATAAGAATTTTTTTTTAAATTAATCCATACTAAAGAACAGAAGATGAAGGCCTTACCCCCAAGAGAAATACTTTTATTTCTTTGCCACTGCATGCAGAACAACATACTGAGAAAAGGTAATAGAATGCTTTCTAGTATATTCTAATGTTTTTAGCTACTTAATATTTTCAGTGCTCAACAGATGAATATTCAGTCTAATTCAGTTGGAAATAAATACCTTTGTTAACACTAAAGGTAAATATAGCATTTCATATTTAATTGTAAAGAACAAGAGGTATAATTGTGCTGTATGTATGAAATACCTGATGTGTACTGAACTCAGTTTGACTTGCTCACTCTTCCTACGGTTATCATAGTTGTGGTGGTAACAGACTAACCTAGTCAACCTAGTCAGTCAAAATTTACTTATTCTATTGAGGATTATGGGTGTGTTTTAATGGACTTCCCGGTCAGCAATAACTATCTTCCTCTTCTGGTGAATTTTCAGTTGGTCTTGGAAAAACTGAGAGGTATGGTAATTACAGCATGTCCTTGATGCATTACAATTTATTTTTATATAGCCCAAAATCACACAAGAAGTGCCACAATGGGCTTTAACAGGCCCTATCTTTTGACAGGCGCCCAGTCTTAACTCTCTAAGAAGACAAGGAAAAACTCAAAAAACCCTAGTAGTGAAAAAATGGAAGAAACCTTGGACAAGGCAGTTCAAAGTGAGACTCCTTTCCAGGTAGGTTGGGCGTGCATACAATACAATACACAGAACAGAACACAAGTAATCCTAAATACAATATAATAGTAAAATAAAAATATTACAAGTACAGAGCAGAATTTGACAGTAAATGATGAGTTGATGAATTCCTGGGTCTTGGAACATCTATGAGGGGAGATCATTAGAACATTAGAATAATCTAAACAAGAGCAGGCCATTCAGTCAAACTAAGCTTGCCAGTCCTATCCACCTGATTCTTCCAAAATATCAAAATATCATCAAGGCCTACTGTCTACCACACTACTTAGTAACTTGTGCCTATGGTTCTCTGTGTGAAAAAATTTACCCTTAAAATGTTTTCAGCTATGTCCCCATGTTCCTGATAAACTCAAATTAAAGTCTTAATCCATTGCACTAATTCCCTTTATAATTTTAAACTCTTCAATCATGTGTCCTCTTAATCTTCTTTTACATAAAATGAATAGGTTAATCTCTTTTCATCTTTCCTTGGAGCTATATAACCTAACATTCTGTTAGATTCCTTAATGGCTTCTAAACACTGCCTGGAAATTGATAGTGTTGAGTCCACTATGACTCCAAAATCCTTCCCATAAGGTGTACTATTAATTTTTAGACCTCCCATTGTGTATACAAGCCTAACATATTTTCCTCCTACATCTGCCACAAAGCTGTATGCTGTCTAAGTCCCTCTGTAATGATTCAAGGGATTCTAGATTATCTTCCAATCCACCTATCTTGGTATCATCAACAAATTTAACCAGCTCGTTATTTATATTCATATCTAAATCAGTTTTGCAGGGTGGGCAAAAGAAGGTTTATAGGTGTTAGTATGGAAAAAAACATGTAAGTTATGATTGCTACAGTCAAGAACACTTAATAATAAGACAAATAATACAAATAATAAATAAATAAATAATAACACAAGAATTAACTTTGTGTTTTCCATAATTACAACCGTATACCTACTTTTTGCCCACCCCTGTCTATATCAAAAATAGCAGTGTCCCTAGTGTTGACCCCTTAGGGACACAAGTCTCATTCTCAACCAATTTGTGATAAGGTCCTTGGCACCATAACCCTCTACTTTCTGTGTTTGTGTCTATTTTATACCCATCTACACACTATATCCTGAATTCCTACTTCTTCTTCTGGCGACCTTTGTTGGGCTGAATGGCCTGTTCTCATCTAGAGTGTTCTAATGTTCTTTTAGTTTGATGTCCAACCTCTCATTTGGTTCCTTATCAAACACTTTCTGAAACTCAAGATAAATAAAGTTGTATTCACTATAATAATATTATATGCACCACAAAAATACTGTAAACAACAGGAGGTTCTCAAGTGCATCAGAACTTGATGTCCATATCACATGAATCACATGATCTGGAGAATCCAAACAGCTACGCCAAGGGATTTGTAGATTTTTGATTTCTTCATTGTATCAAGGTGTAGCGGTCTGGTGCCGCTAAGATTCACACCGTCAAGCTGACGGTGATTTATTTATTTTTTATAGAAGATCCCAGGGACGCCCCCAGCATTGGCCCGCCTGCACACACTCACAAACAAAGACAAAATAAAGCACACTGGGAACTAAGGACAATTAAGGATATAACGAAATTAAATAATATAGATGGAAAAAATAATACCACCCCTCTACCCCTATGGCGATATTACATTAAACATATAAACACAAACACCACTCAGCAAAGTCCATGGAATACCATGGAATACTAAACCGGATGTAATGAGAGATGACGAGAGTAAGACCAGAGATCTGTATGTTGAAAGGGAAGGAAAAAACAGTCCTACCAGTAGACACTGTAAGGGTGAAGATGGATGGATGGTTCAGGAGCGCTCCTTTTCTTGCGGAGAAACCAATGAATCCAAAATCAGTCCTTAGCACACAGTGTGACAGATAAGGGCCTTCTTGACCCCTTGAACCCTGAGACCACTTGTCAGACACCAGGTAAAAGTCCAAATACTTGATTTATTAGGACAATAAAGTGCACAAAGCACCCTCTTCTCCACAATACTCATAAACAATCACAATTCACAAATACAATAAATCCTCCACACTCCCAGACACGTTGTCACCCTTCCACCCAGCTCAGCTCAACGCTCTGGTGTTTCATTGTCCTTTTTACAGTCCACGACCCAGAAGTGTTCCTTGACCTGCAGTCCATGTGACTTCCTAGCACTTCCGGGTTAAATCAAAACTCTTCTTTCTTTGTCAGCCCAGAAGCACTTTATTGCTTCCGTCCTCGTGACCGGCAAGTACCAGTGTGTGCACTGGCCTTATGGCTGAGGAGGGGGAAAAGAGGGTCTGAGGGTTTTTCTTTTGGCTCTTTGCCGTAGGGTCCGTGATGTGACGGAGGAGAGATGGCGCCGGCGGAGTGGAGCAGCAACAGTGATTGGCTGGTTGGAAGGATACCATTACTGGATTGCTGCAACTGGACACCGTTGTGAATTATAGGGAAGGTGTTCAGCATTGGAGAATCGGGACTTGTGAGAACTGGGAACTGAGCATTTGAGCACAGGGGACATTGGGCGCTGCCAGAGGTTTTTGGTATTTGGTTATTTATTTTGGTTTAAGTGAGGGCCTCGTGGTGAGAGCGCGAAGGACCAAGAACTGTTTAAGTTTGTTTAGTTATTTATTCCTTAATGTTCAAGTATTGGGTTATTGTTTGTGGAGTTTAGTTATTCATCTTTTTTTCCCCTTTTATGCTTCCCCCATCCCTTAATAGTATTTATAGTGTGCTGTGTTCCCCCGAGTGATATAATTTGAGTGTTGTGGGTATAAGAACTGAGTGCTGTGCTTTCCCAGGGTGATATAACTCGAGTGCTGTGTGAAGAAGAACTGAGGGTTGTTTTGGTTATTTTGGACTGCTGTATTCATCACGGATGGGTTGGAGGGGGGGCCCGGACCAAGGGGAGAGACTTACCATCTGAATAGAAAAATTTGCTCATTCAATAAATGTTTATTTGAACTTGCTGCTACGTGTGGGTGTGGTCCCTCTGTTTTGTTGTGCTCCGAAGGTCCCAAAGGGGTGTAACAAACTTAAACGATAAACCAAAATAAATTGCTGTTTGGGTCTTTTACCCCGGGCCACCACAATATCATTCTTCATTATCCAAAGCTCACAAAATGTTTTGATTGGGGAATGGAATGTGCACTCACAGTTAAATTGAGAGCTTCACCATATTATATTATAAAGTACACCATATCATTAAACTACAAATAATTAAGATGTAGCTTGTAATCATTTTTAAGCATTAGTTGTCTCTTGATGTCCAGTTCCATTAAAATCATAAATAGGAAATGAGATAGGGTGCACCTGGAAAAGTCCTTTGCCCATTGGATTTAACTTGATTGCAGATATGTAAAAACTGCTCATTCTCTGCAGACACAAAATATTGTATGGCATACAGCTACTCTTTTGGCACCTTTGACAAGATACCATGTTATATGTGGTCCAAACTATGCTCTATGTCAGTGAAACATGCATAGACTGTGTTAACAACTCCTATGAGTCTTAGATACTTATGTAAGCCAAAACATGGCTACAACATTAGAAATAAAAGGCTTCTCAAGTAGTTGAAGTTTATTCTTTATATTTGGGAAGCTGGTATTTGTTATCCAACTGTGGTTTGATAACAATTTTTGCCAACTTTTTATAAACAAATTGTGCACTACCCCAACCTGCTAGTTTTAAAGTTCTGTTTGTACCTTCCATGTGATATTATAAAGGCACAGTATTACAGGTACTCTTATGATATCCTTTGTTTTCTACTTTTCCAAGGGCATATGTTCTGGTGCAGCCATTACTGTGACCTTAGCCACAGAAAAAGACCAAACTAATCTTCTAGCAGTACTTCCTTCAAGAATTACAAGTTGTTTTTCGGCCTAGGATCATCTTGGATACCATATTGCTTTTACTTATTCACTCGAAATAGATTACCACAACCTCATTTAATGCAATCCAAATTTCATTCAGTATGGAGTCAGCAAATTCCTATAATGCATAGACATTCACTTCAACCACTGTTACAGCTACCCCTTCATCACCTGCTTAATCTGCACAGAAATCCTCTTTTCTTGAATGTGTCCCACACTGTTGGTTTCCACTGGCATATCCAAAACTTGCCACGATAATAAGAATGTTGGGAGTTCAATTACAATTTTGCTCCAGATTTTATGGGAGTTTTCTTTTAAACTAGTGGTTTTTCACGTCACAGATTCTGGTGGTGACATTAGTTTCTCACCTTGTGGTTTAGTTTTATTTTTATAATATTTTATTTTATAAAATTTTTTAGACCATTTTCACTACTATGTTGATTATTTACTTGTGCTGTCATTTTGAGCTGCCTTTGTCAGTGCAGCACCTGCGGTTGTTGGAGACATGTCCTCTGAGGTCATGTACTGTCAATCATTTTGCACTGAAGTAGAAGTTCACAATTTAGATCATTTCCTCATCCAGGTTCATGGATTCAAATCCAAACCATCGCTAAACCTTTTTTCTAACAATCTTTCTGGTTAACAAGTTTTTCTTTAATTTTTTCAGCTTGTCTCTATCACTCAGTATGTCTTGTTTCCTAGTTGCTTTAAAAATCCATTGTGCTCTTTTTTACTGCATGGTAAGGAACAGACACCCTTTTGGCCATAATTCTTAAGAGCTGGTTAACACTAGAATTACCAGAGCCTATGAAAAAACTCATAGATCCGACCCATCTTAAATCTCTTCGCACCTCTCCATCACTGTCTTTTGTCCTGTAAATGTGTCGACAAGCAGCAACCAGCCCACTATCACATCCCCCCACTGCCACACAGTTTTCTCCGCTCAAGTCTGTTTACCTGCGAGTCAGGTGCTTAGAGTTGTATAGAGTGAGAAGTCAAGCAAAATTACACCTTTTATAATTACTATATCGTTGTTTGGAACACATGCTTTTCATGTGTGTTCCATGTCTACAACATTCTATGTAAACACATTGTTAAAACAAACGTTTTTCATGTTTTAGTAATAATTGTCCGAGATAGAGGTTGTGGGCCGAGGGCAGGAGGAAGCGTGACGTCAGGAGTGGGGAGCCGGACTGGGCCCTACTCACTCACGCGTCATTCTCCATTCGAGTCGGTCTACCTGTTGCCATGTTTTGGAGCGTACCTTGCCTCCGCTTAGCTAGCGATGCCTGTTTTTGTTATTGATTTTTAATAGTTTGTCCTGTTTGACTACTACACGGGCGGAGTCATGGGGCACAGCTAGATTTTAATAAAAAGATTTTTGATGAGTGAACTGGCTTTTACCAAATTTGTATCCACACCTATCCCACACATTCCTGTTAACTAAACAGAATAAAACCTGACATTAACATTCACCTTACCAAATAGCAGCTTCCTTTCACTTTTCTGAGTTGATCCCCATGGGACTACATAGGTCACCTGGATGAAAGGTGATTTATTGATTCAAATCATTCTTTAGCCTGGGCCCAGGAATGTGCCACCAGGCTAAAACACCATGAAAGTCAGATTTAGGCATTTTCTTGTCTAGACCCTCTTCTTGGATTAGTGTGACACAGATAACCTTACAAGAAACACAAGATTCCTGACAATACAGTTCTAAATATCAATGGTAGACACTGAATGAAAGTCATGATCTTGAAAAGAGTGCTCTGCGTTCTCATTTCTAATCTACTTCAGCAAAGCATCATTAGGAGCATTTTTCAATTTACCATAACTAAAGCTGATTTACTTTGGCTATCTAATTAAAACTGCAACAGTTACTAAGAAGATGGATAATGAAAATGAATTGATACACTCAGCAAGTTAAAATTTATTATTTTACAGTTTACCTAACATAGTGAATGGGTATCATGAAAAATAAGTTTACTGTATATTTATTAACTATAAAGTAGCTTGCATATACAATTATATTCTGCTGTACATAAAAATAATGTTACACATGTAACCCTTTTGGCAAAACATAACAAACAAGAAAACAAAGAAGGCTGTGAGTGACATAACAAAAGCAACCAATGACCTATTCTGTGTCTTCCAGTGAGTACCTTTGGCTTCAATTAATATCTTGGGTACACTTTAAAGATAAAATAATTATAACAAAAGATTGTCTGCTAAAATTGAAAATTAAGGAATGACTCATAATTCTAATGAATGATATCCTAATTCTTTCAAATGAGGATTCAACAGACTAATTGCTAATGTGCTGTATAAGTTAAAAATAATCAGCAGTTGGACGGTGTGTGATATTTATATCAATATAAGCAGCAGGGGATTTAGGAATTTATGGTTTTTACATCTGAATGTATTTTAGACAGTTTCTTATAGAGAGGGCTTCTGTTCTCTTTCTTCGATGTAGAACTCTCATCCTCATCTGAGTTCACCTGTGTTATAGCACATCTTTACTTGAAAACTAGCAGTGTCAGATCAGGGGAAACATGAACATGACTGAGAGAATAAAACTAAATAAAAAAAATGTTAACCTTTACAAGTAAAATAAATTTATACCAGCTGTTATAGACTCAAATCAAATGTATTTTTTTATTGTATGATAGTAACTGTGGTATAGCGGGTCCGCGGCTTCAAAAATAAAAACATATAAGGCCAGGTTTTAAATCCATAAATCCATGTCAGTCTTCATGAGTGCGATTGCACGACCACGCGGAGTTAATGAGGTAGTTGGGGTGAGTTGCACCTGCACATGCAGGTGTGATTGTTCTCAATTGCTTCATTGGCTTCCTGCGGCATGTGATAAAGGCACTGCGCCCACGGAGACATATATATATATATATATATATATATATATATATATATATACTGTATATATATATATATACTGTATATATATATATATATATATATATATATATATATATATATATATATATATATATATATATATATATATATATATATATATATATATACTGGCCGACACAAGGGGAAGGGAGAGGAATCAAAGAAAAGGAAAAAAGATCGAAACCGAAGGAGGATAAAGGACATGAAAGGCAGGCTTGGGAAGAACAATCTGGCCACCTAGAAGGAGGTACAGTACAAGCAGGGGCCCCACGAAGGTGCAGTGGCTGTAGCACTCTAGGGGCTAGTTTAGCAAGTAAGCACGAAGGAAGAAGGTAGGAGAGCCGATCTCGGACAGTCTGCCTGCGATGTCTGGAGGCAGCCAAGATGGGGGTCGGCAGAAAGGAGCTTGTGACTGCTGAGTCTCCGCCAGCTACGCAAGCAATGGGTGAGCCGGGGAGAAAGTGAAGGAGGTGGGCAGAGATCGGACGAAGTTAGTCTGCATTTTAACCTCTGATTTTTAACAGATTTATTTATTGATTTTTATCCCCATTTTTCACTGGTTTTTAATGATTTATTTATGTACTGTTTTTAGAAGACTGCACTATGGACACTTTTTTGGTTTTGACTGTTTTTTAATAAAAGCACTTTTTCCACCATCCTCTGAGAATTGTCCTCATTTGTCAGCTCATCTCGGTCATAACTATTGACAGTGTTGGTTCAGCAGACTCCTGTGTGGGAGAGGGAGTCTTTAGGGGACCGGCATTGTCACAGTAACAATAAGAGCTGCTAGTACTACTCAAAACGGTAATTCTGGGATTGAACCCATGACCTCTTGATTATGCGTCAACAGTTCTTACCACTGTACTACCCAAACACTCATGTCAGTGTTGTACCCTAATCCAATTTCTTTTTCATAGGTTACATTTTTGAATAAAAGAGCACTTGTTTTGTTATACGTGTACTTTTTGTGAAAGTGTTTGATATTTGGACTTTCGTCTTCTCACAATTATACACTTTATGTTAACATTTCGTTGTTAGTACTAAAAAATTAAAAAGGTTTGTGTATCAGGTATGTGTTCAACATTTCTTGCATTTCCTGTTATCCTACATTTACATAGATTGTTTTAGACACGGAACACACATGAAATGGATGTGTTCCAAATAACAATATATAATTTACTCTATAAAACTCCAGGCACTTCACACCCAGACAAACAAGACTTGAGCTGGGAGAACTTTTTGACCGAATTGAGCTCTGTTGGCGAGGGTGGGGGGATAGCAGGCTGCTTACTGTTTGTGGTCATTAACATATTTACAAAACAAAAAACTCTAATGGAGAAGTGCAAAGGAATTTAAGGTAGTCCGGGATTACAAGTTTTTTCATAGGCTTCAGGGATTCTAGTGTTAAATGCAACTCTTTATATTTACCAATAGGTCATTCACAGAGTTTAGAGGTTCTGTAGTTAGCAGCTCCTCCTCCCACAGTAGTTGTGCTTGTCAGTGTAAGAAGATCTAGTACTTGTTGTCGTAGAGATTGGATATTTGTACATTTCATTTCGTTTATCAGAGAGCAATGAAAAACTAACAAACCTTGGAGACATCTGAATGGTTTAAGTGATTAAAAAGTTACTGATTACTTGAATGCTTCACAAACCATAAATTGACTGCTTTAGATATCATTCCAAATATGGGCACTTGCCTTATGTTCTAATCAGTTTGACATCCGTGGCAGAGCGACGGCGCTGAGCAGGCTCCTGTCAATCATGAAGAATCCACTGCATACACTGAACAGTATCATCTCCAGACAGAGGAGCAGCTTCAGAGACAGACTGCTGGTCACTGTCCTGCTCCACTGACAGACTGAGAAGATCGTTCCTCCCCCACAGTATGCGACTCTTCAATTCCACCCGGGGAGTAAAGGTTAACATTATATAAACTTATTGTCTGTTTTACCTGCATTTTTATCACTCTTTAATTTAATATTGTTTTTTATTTTTTTTTTTGTTTTTGTATCAGTATGCTGCTGCTGGCTGGAGTATGTGAATTTCCCCTTGGGATTAACACTAGAATTACCAGAGCCTACAAAAAAACTCGTAAATCCGTCCCACCTTAAATCGCTTCTTAAAACCGTTCACTGCTCTCCACCAGCGTCTTTTGTCATCTAAATGTGCTGATAAAAATCAGGCTGCAAGCAGCCGGCTATTCCATCCCCCCACCAACTTAGAACGTGCACAAACTTCTCCCAGCTCATGCCTTGATTGATTTTCTGGGAGTGAAGTGGAGTTTTAGAGTGGAAATAATAGATTGTTGTTTGGAACACACGCATTTCATGTCTGTTCCGTTTCTACAGTAATCTGTGTAAACAGACAATAGAATCAGCTGCTGACTGGTAATCAAAAGGTTGCGAGTCGCAAATCAAATGTATGTTTTTATTCTAAAATAGTAAGACTAAGTGCAGTTTACTTCTCAAAACGGAGTGGTGCAGGATCAAACTCGCAACCTTTTGATTCCCAGTCAGCAGCTGATTCTATTACACCACAGAGGCAGTCATAATAAACAGGCAGCTTTTTATTTCTGCAGTTATATTTTTGAATAAAAGCGCAATTGTTGTGTTAGATTTGTAGCTTTTGTGAAAGTATTTCTTTGATACTTCAGGCTTCATACATTCTATAGTTTATGCCTACATTTTGTCATCTACTAGTAGAATATAAAAAACATTTCTGTTTTAACAATGTGTTTACACAGATTACTGTAGAAACGGAACAGACATGAAATGCGTGTGTTCCAAACAACAATCTATTATTTCCACTTTAAAACTCCACTTCACTCCCAGAAAATCATTCAAGGCATGAGCTGGGAGACATTTGTGCACGTTCTAAGTTGGTGGGGGGATGGAATAGCTGGCTGCTTGCAGCCTGATTTTTATCAGCACACTTCAATGACAAAAGACGCTAGTGGAGAGCTGTGAACAATTTTAAGAAGCGATTTAAGGTGGGACGGATTTACGAGTTTTATGTAGACTCTGGTAATTCTAGTGTTAATAAAGTATCTATAGATCTTTCTAGCTACCTATCTATCTATCTGTCTAATCACAGATAAATCTCTCTGGCACTGTCTATTTTTGCTTAGTCTGAATCAAGTATTTTCTACTTTAGTGTTGCTAATTTTTGTTTTCGTAGAGTTTCTAGTATTCACTTCATAAAAAATACAAAAAACTGTGCTCACAGCTAGCTCATTCTTTTCTAAACATATGTAATGACTAACTTTTGAGAGTGATTTGATCTTTGGGCCCAATATCTTAGATTGCAATCAGAATTCTCCTAATGAGCCTGCATATTACTTCCATAATAAAATAGGAACTCCACTTTTCACAAAAATCTTTGTAATTGTCCATTTGGCAGAGAATTGTAATGTGGTTGTTCATATGGAATTCTTATATAGGATGGGAAATGGAAAAATAAAAACATAAATATCTCTTTAGGGTAGAAATAGACAGCAAGACTTCAATTAGACAAAGATTTCCCCTTTAGCTCTCTGACAGGTAAAGCCATTGGTCAAGATTAGTACAATCCTTAGGGCTGCTACCTGGATGCATGTCAAAGAAGAAGAAGTACTGGACTATCTTTGAAAATGACATGATCAAGCTCCAGGAAAGGACACAAGTTGTGGTAGCGATAGTTGGGGAAAAATGTAAAGAAAGTACTAAATAATAAATCAGAGTTACTACCAATTTATTATAATCTAGCTAGAGCAAATAAAAAAGAAAAATATTTCATGAGAGGGGGAATGGACAATTCACAATTGTGAGAATATCCCATAATAAAGGCATTCATTTAAACTTGGGATAATTTGCTAATCCCCTTATGTCTATGATTGTTAACTGAGTTGCATAAAAGACAACATATTAAAGAGAAAACCAAGGCTGACCATAAAGATCATACTAATTAACAGGTCTGTAATTCTTGCATAAAGGAATTGATAGAAAATGCAAATGATTAAGGCAATGAATGGAAAACTGAAAAATGAACTGGCATCCAAGGAACACCAGATCAAAACTGAAAGAAACACTACATCTCCATATTCCATTTCTAATGAGGTTATAACTGTAAAGATCAGTAAATAAATAAATATCCAGATAAAGGAAAAAATAGAAAAGAACTCTTTAGTGAGGAGGATGAATTATTAAGCTTCCTAGTGTTTACTTAAATTTATTTATTTTTTTCACTGTTACGCTGATGATACTCTGGTTTATATTCCTGTTTGTAACTTTGCAAATAAATAGCTGCACAATTTTGTTTTAGAACTAAGATCCTGGATGGCTGACAATTTTCTTGATCTCAATTAAAATAAAACAGAAGTGCTGACAGCTGGTCCCCCCGACAAAGCTCAAATTGATTTTGAACTACTCGGCTCTTTCCCTGACTTTTGCAAACCTCAAGTACGTAATCTTAGTGTCAGTAACCTCTCTTTTGAGAAAAAGTTTAACTCTGTAGTAAAGGGTTGCTTTTTCCAGCTTCGTCTTTTAGTTAAGATCAAACCTTTTTTATCTCTTAGGGATTTTGAGAAAGCTACTCATGCTTTCATCTTTTTTTGGCTAAATTACTGTAACTCATTGCATTCTGGGATCAGCAAATCCATGATACGCAGGTTGCAGTTGGTTCAGAATGCTCCTGCCCGTTTTTTGTTAGAGGCAAGAAAGTATGATCCTGTTTCCCCAATATTAGCTTTTTTACAGTGGCTGCCAGTTAGTTTCATAATTGACTTTAAAATATTATTGCTAGTTTTTAATCATTACATGGGTATGCTCGTGCGTATTTATCTGAATGTGTGTTTTTACACCATCCATTCAGAGAGCATAGATCTACTGGTCAGTTTTCTCTTATAGTTTCTCGCACTAAGTGTAAAATGAAGGGGTACAGGGCTTTTGCATCTGCTGCACCTTGTCTGTGGAACTCTTTGCCTTATTATATTAAGGAACTAGCTGATTACCCTGTGGC
Organism: Polypterus senegalus; assembly: GCF_016835505.1. Classification (NCBI taxonomy): domain Eukaryota; kingdom Metazoa; phylum Chordata; class Cladistia; order Polypteriformes; family Polypteridae; genus Polypterus; species Polypterus senegalus. The sequence continues at coordinate 83,943,330 of NC_053157.1, forward strand.
TTCGCTTAAAAATAAAATGTATTAAAATGTATATAAATTATTAAACAGTAAAACATTAACATTTAAGAAGTAAAGATACATTGAGCAGTACTGGAGTGCTTTCGGGTAAAGTACATTTTAAAGGCATAATAACACAACAGGTAAGTAGCATTAACAGCAGCTTAAATGTATCTGAATCATCTCTCGGTAGCAGATCCCTTGTGAAAGGTGCTAATCGACCGCTGTGGTATAAAAATTACATTTTCTATGAGATCCTGCAAATTTCTGCCTGACAACCTTGCACTACATGCCTGTGATTTAAGAGAAAAATTATTCTGAGAAATGAGGATGCTGCCCTTCCGTGCTTAACAGGCAGAAGGTCCGAACAATTCCCAAGTCCAAAACCTAACATGAAGAGGTCAGTACATCTTCTTAAATGTAAATCTGTGGTGTAGCGGCTCCACAGTGCATGAAAAAAGGTCCATTTTTAAATAAATAATCATCACCTTTGCGGCTTAGCGAGGGGGTGTGGTAGTGTGGCTGAAGCGGTTGTCGGGGCGATTTGCTGTGTGGGCGTTTCTCACCTATGTGCACAGGTGATAAACTGTCCACATCTGTGACTGTTCCTGGGGCCGCTGATTTGGCACAGCTGCCATGCCCTCTTGATAAATAGAAGCATGAGTAGGATAGAGGGGAAGGAAAAGAAAGGAAAGAAAGAACGAACAGGAGGTTGCAGGAGAAAAAAGCAGGAAGCAGTGGGGAGAGAGAGAGAGCCTGTGTGGGAGAGCGAGTGAGCGAAGGCTTGCATGCAGCTGTGCAGGCAGCCTGGGTGTTTGGTTGACACCCGGGGCGTAGTAGTTGTGGTCACTCCCGCAGAGTTTGTTTTTATGAAGGACGGGAGTGACCAGAAGGCGGATGACTTTCCTCGTAAGGCAGCGGGAGTTGGGACTTGGGACGTAGTGTCCCCAGCGTGAGAGCCTTGGTCGTTGGGGAATCACAAGTCGCTGTTCGTAGAGCCTACTGGACCCAGGGATCGGTAAGGCGACCGACCAGCAGGAGAGTGGACAGAGGGCAAGCAGCAGGTAGGACGACTCTCCTGTTGAGAAGCCCAGATGGGAGGAGTAGGGGAGTTGCCGCAGGAAAGATTTGTTCTATTTACATTTCACCTCCACAATAACACTCGTTTTAATGGATTATTTATTTAATGACTTTTGACTGCACTGCACTTATTTTGAACACATTGTTTTTGCTTTTAAATAAAAGCACTTGACACTTTTTCACCATCCCCTTGCTTTGTTGAGCCTCACTGCTAAGCTCATCGGTAACATTACCGATGGTGTAGGGTTCAATGGCTCCCATGAAGACGGTTGGGATCATGGAACGAACCCGCATCATCACAAAACCCTCCATCTTCTTAAAAGAATAAATCACAAAAGCAACCTTGAATGTTACGGGGTTTTAGTGACCTGAACTCACCTTAAGGGCAGTAAGTAGTCATGCAGCGCAATTTACAAAGAGAGTCTTGCTTCGATGGCGCCAATTACACTCATTCGCAAAGATTTACACTCTCCCAGGAGCCAAGGGGGAACTCGAAGTGTCACAAACAGTGCGAGAAGAGAGGACGCTGCCCGAAACTGCGAAATTCTCGACCCTGTGGTGCAGCCTGACATTCTGCACCTCTGGGCATTCACTTTGTTCTCACGACCCCTCGCCGCTGAAGGCGGTGTCATCTTCACATTGTTTACAGCTTGGCGCAGTTAAAAAGTAGAAAGACGCAAAGCTGTTTTTCTCATTTCTTCTAATATCAAGTACTGCCAATTAAAAAAAAAAACTTATAATGTGGCAGTTTCCACGACAGTCACATGGAAGAATAAATAAAACTTCTCTGTCAGAACGTGCCTGGTGGTGGACAGCTCAGCGCTGGAGTCCAGAGAGGAGGGCTGAAAGAGGGCGACGCGGGGCGCACTTCTATGGGATAGATCGTCAAGTTTGTGTTTACTTCTTTTCAATATCAGTAAAATAACTCTCACACAAATAATACCAATTCGTAAAGACGATATAAAAATGTTGTCCACAAACTAAGTGATTAGCTCCTGTATTATAATATGTTCTCTGGTCATACGTAATTTCCGTTTCAACCGCGAAAAGAATTTTATATACAGTATATAGATTACCTTCAATTGAGCTGTTTAAAACCAGATTGAAGACTCATTTGTATTCTCTAGATTTCAGTGACCTTCACTGATACTGATGGTTGCTCAACTCTTAGTCATCTTCTTTCTTTTCTTTAATGCACGACTGGCTGTATTTCATTATATTCTACATTATTTATGTTTATTTATATTTATTTTATTTATGTTTCATTATATGTTATATGTAAAGTACTTTGGCTACAACATTACTGACATTGTTTTAAATGTGCTCTATAAATATAGTAAATTGACATTGACATTGGCATGCTTATTTACTGCAAGCCATAAATAAAGGGCTTAAAAGACAAACCTAAACTGGACCTCTCTAAAACCAGATAATCTTGAAATATACACAAAAGACATGCCAGGTCTTTAAAAGCAACCTAGAAAATATATGTTAAAAAATAACAGAGTATATTTATTTCAACCAAAGATGTCATGCCTATTTTGGCACCCTAGTTGTCCTATCTACTTCCTGAAAAAAGATTAAAGTAAAGCAGCTTTTCAAACTGCTGTAAATGACAACAGGATTCCTAGAGGACAAGAATTTGTGGCGAAAGTCTTAATTGGGATATATTAAATTCTGTGACTCAGATTACCCTAAAAGTTACTGTATGATATTGCATTTTTGTTGTAATATACATTAATATAAAGCAAAAACAGCAAAAAACAGTGAAAATAATTCAATTAGTAGCCAGTGATATACTGTAAATTTACAGTACAATACAATACAATACAATTTACTTTTGTATAGCCCAAAATTACACAAGAACTGCCGCAATGGGCATTAACAGGCCCTGCCTCTTGACAGCCCCCTAGCCTTGACTCTCTAAGAAGACAAGGAAAAACTCACAAAAAAACCCTTGTAGGGAAAAAAATGGATGAAACCTTGCGAAAGGCGGTTAAAAAAGAGACCCCTTTCCAGGGGGTTGGGCATGCATTGGGTGTCAGAAAGAAGGGGATCAGTAAAATACAATACACAGATCAGAACAAATCCTCAATACAGTATAAAAATAAAAATTTTACAAGTTTGGACCGGAATTTAACAGTAGATGATATTACATAATATGATTTGGATTTGTTTAGAGTCCTGGAGACCTTAGCCATCAGGCTGCCTCCCCCATTTGGCCTTTCCACAGCTGAAACATTGCTTGGCCAGCCAGTCCAATGAAAGGACCCCTTTACACCATGATTCCTGTGATCCTCCATCAGGGTAGACTTTACCTTCGCTGGCAAAACAACTTGGCATGTGGGCCATGGCACCGAGTGCCACATTTGAGTACCGAGAAGAAAAAACAGAATAGGTGAGGGTTAGTAACAAAATATAACTATCATGTTACTTAGGTTTTAGTGCTAATGACTAACAACAGAGATGCAGTCTGTACAGTTAATCAGCAGCTTTAGTCAGGATAACCTGAACTGAAGTAGTGAGTCTTCAGCTGGGATTTAAGGCAGACCATTCCACAGTTTAGGGGCCCTGTAACTAAAAGCTCGACCTCCCACTGTTATTTTATTAATCCTTGAAATCATAAGCAGACCGGGATCTTGAGATCTTAATGTGCACTCTGGTTTGTAAGTCATGATAAGTTCTGACAAGTAAGCCGGACCTTAGTGATTTAATGCTTTACATGTTAAAAGGAGGATTTTGAAATCTGCCCTAAACTTAACTGGGAGCCAGTGCAAGGATTTAAAAACTGGAGTTATATGTTATATGTACTTTCTTGTTCTTGTAATAATTCTTGCAGCAGCAGCATTTTGGATTAACTGGAGGCTGTATAAAAAACAGTTTGAACATCTAGTGAACACCGTATTGCAGTAGTCAATCCTACTAGAAATAAATGCATGAATTAATTTCTCAGAATCCTGTTTATTTAGAAAGCACCTTAATTTCCCATTTTTAAGATGGAAGAAACATGATTTGGACAGCTTTGCAATATGCACTTTAAATGACATGCTAGAGTCAAAGATAACTCCTAGATTGCGGGCTGATTCAGTAAAATTAATGGTGATTCCAACTGAGTTAAATGATGACAAAATATTGTTGTGATCAGCGTCATTCCCTCCAACAATTAAGATTTCTGTTTTATCTGTGTTTAAAGACAAGTAGTTCTCATCCATCCACTCCTTTAATTCACTAACACAACTAATTAAAGACAACATCTGAGAAACTTCATTTGATCTAAATGAAAGGTATAACTGGGTGTCATCTGCATATGAGTGAAAATTAACATTATGTTTCCTAATGATAGATCCCAGTGGAAGCATGTAAAGTGAAAACAGTAAAGGTTCCAGTACCAAGCCCTGCAGGACACCATATCTCACTTCTGTGTATAATGATGGAGTACTGTCAGCACATTTTTTTCTGTACATATTGGAATCGATTTGATAAATAAGAACTAAACCAAGTGAACACAGTGCCTGTAAGCCCAACATCATTTCTAGCCTGTGCAGTAAAATAGAATGATCAATGGTGTCAAATGCTGCACTTAAGTCTAACAACATAATTACAGTGGAGTTTCCTTCATCAGAGGATATCAGAATGTCATTTACAACCCGTTAGTGCCGTTTCTGTACTATGACCAGTGTGAAACCAGACTGGAATTTCTCAAATAAATTGTAATGTATTAGGTGTGACTGAAGCTGATTGGTGACTACTTTTTCTAGTATTTTAGAGAGAAAGGGTAAATTTGAAATAGGCCTATAATTATTTAGTATGTGTGGGTCTAGGTCTGACTTTTTAAGTAATGGTTTAATGACTGACACTTTTAGTGCATCAGGTACTGTGCCATGCAATAATGAACTATTGATAATGTTTAGAATAGGCTGCAAGAACATCCATTGCACTTTTTACTAGTTTTGTTGGCACTGGATCTAGGGAACAAGTAGTGGGCTTCATTTTAGAAATTAAAGTTAAGACTTCCTGCTCAGTTACAGGATTAAAATTATTAAAGTGCTGAATGCAATGTGAGGCAGGTCTGCTAAGGTAGTATTTGGTTTGTACTGTGATGCTGAGATCTGGGATCTTATATTTTAATTTTCTCATTGAAGAAGTTCATAAAGTCTGTACTGCTAATATCTGTTGGTATTTTGCACTGTAGATCTGAATTTCCATTTGTTAATTTAGCCACTGTTCTAAACAGTACCGAGGATTTTATTATTATCTATTGTAGAATAGTATTCTGAGTGAGCTTTAAAGAGAGCTTTTTTATATTTTTAACACTCTCTGTCCATGCAATTTGAAAGACATGTAGCTTTGTTGTTCTCCATCTGCGTCAGTTTTCGACACTCTAATTTAAGAGCTCGAGTTTTTTCATTAAACCAGGGAGAGTTTCTATGTGCTTTGATCACTTTTGTTTTAAGGGGAGCCACTGTGTCCAGAGCATCTCTCAAGGTCACATTATAATGTGATGTTAGCTGATCTAAATTGTTTTCCACGTTTACATTTGATGTTAACTGATCTAAATGGTTTTCCACAATTACACTCAACTTACTCAAAGTATCTATAAATTTTGAAGCAGAATTACAATCTAGATGTGCACTATCTTTGTTTTAATCTGTGAGTGCTTGGCAAGGGCAGACTAAATCAAATGTAATTAAGTAGTGATCGGAAATAACTTCATTTAATGGAGTAATATTTAAATTTTGAATTTCAACTTTGTAAGTTATAATTAAATCTAATGTGTGGTTATGATTATGAGTTGGACCTTTAATCTGGCAAAATCCTACTGAATTTAACAAATAAGTAAAACATTTGCTAAAAGTGTCAATTTCCACATCATTGTGTACATTAAAATCCCCCATCAGTACTATGTTATCATAATTTATAGCCAAATCAGATAAAAGGTTGCTAAATTCAGTCATGAACAATGAATATGGCCCTGGTGGTCTGTAGACTAGCACTATAATTGTGTTGGAATCTGTTTTAATATTTAAAATGAATGCCTCAAAGAATGTAAAGTTGCCTAAATTTTTAGATGTGATTTGCATTTTGTTACAATGAATTATTCCAAGGTCTCCTTGTTCAATAAGCAGCATTTAAAACTGCATGCTTCTTTCTGAAGTGGTGATATATTTTTTGTTTTAATTTTCACTAGTAAAGTAGAAGTAAATATCTATTACAGATGCTCCTGGTGGAGGGTCTGGTTTTATCCCTTGGTCTAATTATACACCTTATTTTTTGGTTATCAAGTAATTTAAGGTTTGCATCAAGACTAAATTTACTGGATGCCCCACAACAGGGATTATGGGTAACAGCTTCAGGATAGTAAAAGGTGGGATGAACAACAGCCTGTGATTTAAGATCACATGACTGCGGCCTGGATGGTGCTCTAATGAGTCAGCCAGGCAGTTTTTCTGCCATATTTTGGGATAATACATAAGATACCCTCCAGTTAGGATGAAGACCATCTCTTCTGAAAAATCCAGTCCTTTTCCGAAAATCATCCCAACTGTTCACAGTGAAGGGAATGCAATCTGCTATAAATCACATCCCCTCTATGTAATCTTGGTAAGGGGCCAGATACAACTAAATTCCGACATTTTCTTTTAGCTTTGTTGCTAAAAGAGAGAAATAGACGTTCCTCTTTAAAACCTCAGATTGCTGTAAATAAATATCATTAGTGCCGACATGCAGGAATAAGGTAGATACTTCATTGTCAGTGACACAGTCCCTTGCGGCCTATATGTCAGAAATCTTGGTCCCTGCGAGGCATTTAACATTAAATGCTGTTAACTGTACATGCTGAAAGACAACATATAAACGTGCTCTCGTGCAGATAGAACTTACATTTAGTGATAATATCATCTTCTCCGTTTTTGTAGTAACTACAGTTATTGTAGTAACTTCAGTGTTCAGTGCATTTTCCACGTTCAGCTGAATCACTAAGAGACTGTCGGCTTTAAGTTTCCACTACCCACTGAGTGACTGACTTTGATTATTTCTCACTGCCGGTTATTTCACCAGGTCAGCTGTTGGCTTTACTTCAATTGAACTTAATCGGGTGTTTGCGAAGGGCTATATGCCTGTGGGAGAATCCGCTGCTCTGTGCTTCCAATCGCTGCTACTCTGATGAGTAACTACCCTGAAAGAGAGAAAGAGAGTCATATTTTGTACAGTGTATTACTATGCAATGTTGATGCATCAATAATTTAATAATTAATTTTTCCTGTGATTGACAAAGGTAGATAGAATTTTCACGTTCCTTAAATATTTTGAAGAATCAAAAATATAGTTGCAACCAGCTTTACTTGGAAAGAAAGGTTTTCTGTATTGCAACTGGTTATGGAGAAAACAATTGCTATATTTGGTGAATAATAGTACTCACTGCAGTAAAGAAACCTACCCAAAATAACATTCACTGAATTCATAAGACCAGATGAAAACAACACTTACACATTAAATAATATACATCTTTGGGCTTTAGCTGATAACCATTCATTCACTTGGCTTCTTGGAGCATAATCACACCTGTGTTAAAGGTTATCTGCATTTAACACTAGAATCCCTGAAGCCTATAAAATAAACTTGTAATCCCGGCCCACCTTACATTCCTTCACACCTCTCCGTCAGTATCTTTGGTGTTTTAAATGTGTTGATCAGCACCAGCAGCAAGCAGCCTGCTATACCGCCAAAAATGCCACAGCGCATTTCACAAAGAAGATTCTCAGTGCTCAAGTGGTTTCTCTGAGAGTGAGGTGCCAAGAATTGTAGAGGGTAAATAATATATCATCATTTGGAATACATACATTTCATGTGCGTTCCGTGTCTACAACAATCTATGTAAACACATCGCTAAAACAGAAATGTTTTTCATGTTTTAGTAATAATTGACAAGATGTAGACATGAACTGTATAATGTGTGAAGACTTAAGTCCAAATATCAAATAAACACTTTCACAAAAACTACAAGTATAACAAAACAAGTGCACTTTTATTCAAGAATATAACCAAAAAAAGAAGTTGGCTTAGGGTATCCCACTGACATGACTGCTTGGGTGTTGCAGCAGTGTATATATATACACTGAGGGACAGATGGGATATTTACCTGGCCCGAAATAATACTTGGCAGCCCCCTGGGTTGTAAGGGTGCCTTGGATTTCCACAGGGCTGTATAGCAATTGGTATTTATTGGCTCACCTCTTTTGGGTTCAGTGGATGCTTCTGCCCTACTTTGGGCCTTCACCAGTAATGATCCATCTGGAGCACTTGCAGGTACAGCATAAAGGGAGCTGCCCACCTTCATTCAGGGAGCTGGATTTGAGAGGATTAAGAGGAGGACAATGCTTGCCAGGAGGAGTGAAGGCAGAAGGAGACAGAAAGGAAGACAGTGCTCTTTATTTGTACTTGGTGACACATTTGAAATGCGATCCCTAGCCAAGATAACTCCCCAAGACATTTGTATGAGAAATTTTCAACGCTCTCTCTATGACCGCATGGGACCACCAACTGTTCAAGCAGCCCGCCTCCAATCTGATCGGAAATGCCCAATACAAGAAACTGTTCTTAACTAAAAAATGTAGAGTTTTGAAACTAGGGCCCACCCACTCTTCATAGTAACAATCATCTGCGAAATGTGCTTGTTCAAATGCAAACTCTAAGCTGATGTTGACTCATTGCACTCACAAACTCTGTCTGTAGGTCAGCCAATGCTTCACCAGAGCCAGATGCAGCAGCCCCGCCTTCTCTAGCCAATGTTTCCCCAGAGTCCAAAACAGCAGACCCATCTGAGGAGACTGAAAGTGCAAGAGCAATCTTGTCAATCATGATTTGTACTGTGTTCTAGTGATGGGAGACACCTGGAGAATGTTCCCACAGGAAAACAAATCAACTGTTTGGCAAACTTGTGTTTCTACCTCTTGTGTTTGGGGAGCTGTGCACCCTCTGGTGGTCACAGGTGGCATCCCAGATGAGACTTCTGCCAGGAGAGACATTTTTAAAAAAAATCCTGTGTTCAAAGGCAGAAGGAGACATAGAGGAAGACAGTGCTCTTTATTTGTACTTGGTGACTGAACCATTCAACTGTACTTTGGACTGTGTTCTAGTGGTGGAAGATGCTTGAAGAGTATTCCCACTGGAATATAAAGCGTGTGTGTTGGACAAACTTGTGTTTCTGCCTGCTGTTTTTGGGGAGCTGTGCACCTCCTGGTGGTCACAATATATATACCTGGCCATGACATAATTATTGTGGAAGGACCAAGAAAGAGAGCGAATTCACGGCATTACCTCCCCTGGGTGGCTGCGGTTCCATGGATTCCTGCAGGGCTCCATGGGAGTTGGTGTTTGGTGCAACTCTGTTGGGTTCTGTGGGTGCCACCGGTGGGTGCTGTAGGAATGGCTGAGCTCTTTGTCACAGCACTTCCACAGGTACATCACAGTTACATTGCTGTGTCTTTCTACATTTGTTTCTTCTGAATGGTTGAAAGGCTGTCATGTGTATTAATAAACACAGTGTTATCATGTAAAGGACAAACAAGCTGTTCTTTAGAAAGTCATGATTTTCTGTTACATAGTATGTCCACCATTTCCGTTGTATTTGTTTTAGAAACAATAGTTGACAGATTTTGTGCTTAGTTATACACTTTGGGTTAATTCAATCTAAAGTAATAGTGTCAAGTCTACTTCATAATATTTTTCTCCACTTTTTTGACTCACCATACCACCAAGAATGTTAACCATTTGTGGTGGAGGATGGCTGGGGCTCTTGCCCAGCTGGAACACTTGGAGGATGGAAGGTCCGGAAGAGAGACAGTACCTCCCCCAGGACACGAGAGGTAAGGCCCCCTGGTTTGCATCAGTGCCATGGAACTGGAGCTTAGAATCTCAACCCTGTTGGAGTCTGTGGCCACTGCCAGGGGGTGCCTGGATCATTCCAGAGCCATGGACTGCAGCACTTTTGTAACACCAGGGAGTGCTATCAGAAGAGGAACCAAACATACCTGGAGTGCTTCTGGTTGTCTAGGCAGCACTTCCGCCATACCAGGAAGTGCTGCAGTTAATTCATCTAAGAACACCAAGAGCTCATCTGGGTGAAATATAAAAGGGGTCACCTCACTCCATTTGAGGAGCCTGGGTCAGGATGAGGAGGACTAAGCTTGCAAAGAGAGGAGTGGAGGCAGCTGAAGAAAAGAAGACAGTAGAGAAGGAAAGGACTGGGCTATTGCGGCTGTTGGTGCATTGTGTATAGTGCTGCATAAAATCAAAAGATGGGTGAACGTGTGTTTTTGGGACATTTGTCTCGGTGTCTGTTTGTGTCTGGGCTGAATCTTCACACATGTAATGAAAGTATTGGTACTGTACTTTATATTCAAATTAACAGCAGAAAGAACTCCTTAGAAAAATCCAGCTTCCACAGAACAGGGTACAAAGACATAGTAGTCTTCAAGACAGAGAAGGACCTTTCACAATTATTGGACCAGACACATCTACAGTTCCTCCTGCCCTTCATCAGGTCAGTTAGAAGGGTCGCTCTATGTCCAAAATTCAGGGTGAATCTCCTATAATATCCAGCAAGTCCTAGGAAAGCCCAAACCTGCTTTTACATTTCCAGATGTGGATATGCAAGCACCTCACCCACCTTGTTCAACGGAGGTCTAATCAAATCGTTCCACCTAGAATCCCCAAATATTGCATTTCTGATATACTGAATTTACACTTCTTAGGGTTAGATATTAACACAGACTGGCTCAGGCTGTCAAGCATTGCTTGTAGAGGGTCGAGATGTGACTGCCAGTCATTACTGAAATGACCACATCATTGAGATATGCTCCAGAATATGTGAAATGGGGCCACAAAATCTGATCATTCATATACTGAAAAGTTAAAGGCGTGCCATGAAGTCCAAATGGAATTCTGGAAAATTCAAACAACCTATCTGAGGTGACGAATGCGGTCTTCTCAGAACTGTATTCCTCCAGAGATACCAGCCAGTACCCCTTTGTGAGATCCAGGGTGGAAATATATGAGGCTTGTCTGGGGTTCTCCAGTAAATCATCAATACATGGCATCAGGGATGCATCAAATTTGGAAATCTTATTCAATCATTGAAAATCAATACAAATCTGAACCAAGCTGTCCTGTTTTGGCATCAGAACAATTGAACTGCACCACTCACTTTTACTCTTGCAAATTACACCCAATTCATGTATCTGCTTCACTTCATCATGTACCACAGTCTTCATTGTTTCTAGTATATGATACCTCAATACCAGGCTCAGTCACAATCTTGTGTTCGACAAGTTCTGTCCTGCCTGGCAAGAACAAAAAGACATTAGAGTTCCTCCTGATCAGGAGCGGTAAATCACCCTTCTACATGTCAGTTAATTCATCACCAAAAGCAACCTCAGTCTAAGAGGCTTCTGCAGCAGTGACCAACACCTCAGTAGGATCATGCCATTCCTTCAGAAGTTTAATATGTAAAATTTGAACAGGCTTTTGCCACCCAGGAATCCTAACCTTATAGTTCATTTTGACATTTTTGAGCCTCCTGTTCATGCTTCTGATGCTTTACACAGTGGTTCTTAACCTTAGTCCTGATGACCCACTGTGGCTTCAGGTTTTTATTTCAGCCAAATTCACAATTAGTGTTAATTGATCTCATTTTGTTTACATAGTCATTTTTCTCTTCTCTTATTCTTCCTAAAGAAATGCACAGCAGTATGATTTTTACATTTATAAGACATTTAGAAATATAGAAATATTTCTACTTTTGCTTTAAATGCTTACCTCTCTTTTGTTTTTTTCCTATTATTTTGTTATTTGATGTGCAGTTTGCACCATTCATTATAACCAAATAATGATAATTAAAACAAACAGAACTGACTGCCAGATAAACAACACTGAATGATGAAAGGCTACAATAACTATAGTGTTAGATCGATTAATTAGTAGATAATAAATTAAACAATCAGAACACCCGGGAAAGCAGAATGAAAATCAGTCCGAAAATTGTTAAGTAAAAGAAAAACTATCCCCTTATAAGTGTTTAGTGCATTTTAATAAAAATGTACCAAACTTAGTTTTGTTATTTCTCATTGACTCCAAAACACAGAAACTGGGAAATGTGGAAGACGAATGTTCTCTTCGTTCCCTTCTACTAATTCATGTCTGAGAAGTAAGCTTTACAAAAATATGTAATAGCATGCTTTGTTTTAGCAAACAGCCAAAATATTTGTGCAAAGGACTCAAGGTCTGAGCATTCCACAGTCTGCCTTATCACGTTTTCCCTTAGCTTGCATCTGAATGCCATAACAAAAGGGGCCAAGAAATCAAGTTGCATAAGAGACATTGAAGGGGCTCAAGGATTGTGTATAATAAAGTGTTGACTGTTGCATTTTATAATGATATTAAATCACGCATTCTAGGGGTATAAAACTGGACCCCAACCCAACAGACGGGGTTCAGAAGAGCCCTGACGCTGTCATGTATATTTGATTGTCTGCTTTTCTGAAACTCTTCTCACCGTGACTCTGAAAAATAAAGCTGCTTTATAACCACACCTGCTGTCTGGTCTGAGTTTTCGTCCACAGTTTTGGCAGTTTTGTGGGGCAGGAGATGGCAGAGGGCTCCTCATGCAGGATAGTCCAGAGGACCGTGGTGGAGCCGATTCCGGCCAGATCGGGTCCAGCTTCGGTAAATGTAGGATTGGCCTGCCTTGGGCGTTTCCTGTGTGGGGAGTCCCTGACCTCCTCCTAGCCGATACGAGGCACGACTGGACGGGCATTTCCAGGCAGGTGGACGGAGGTGCGGTGAGTAGATCGGGGGATTCCTGTTAGTTTGACTGGTGTGCTGGAAGTAATACGAATATAAAAGGAAAAGGAATAAAAAGCATATGCAAAATAAAGAATAAGAAAGCATATTGTATGGAAAATGCATAGGAGGGTTCTAGGGGCTCACTGAAAGTGGCTTTGGGACCCTACGGAAAACGGCACAGTGTGAATGTTAGCTAGTCACCCCTTTTGAAAGAATTTGAAAAGGGGCATGTGGCACGCTCCTATAATAATTTGAGGAACGGGGGTGAAAGGGCGTATTTAGAGAATGTGTGTCTAAATAAACGGGAGGTCGAGTTTTTCATCCGCTGTCTGGTCATACTCTTGTTTCAACGGGTTTGCTAAGGTGATGGAGACAATACCCTGGCAGACTGACGCATACAAACCGTCTGATGAAGGGATCGGGGTTAAAAACCTCCACGGGGCGTATTGATGTAGGATTCTGCTGATGCGAATAACGGACACAAAGTCACCTGAAGCTGTAATCCGGGAATAGGAGCGGACGCGGGTGGAACGGGGTTTATCGAGGGCTGAGTCACTTTCTGCTGAGATCCTGCCACACACTATGGGAAAACCAATCAGCAAGCCAGTCAAACAGTCCCCCAAGAGTCCTAAAAACCTAATGTAAGGAGGATTATTTTCGGGGGATCGCCAGGCTCCTAGTGCGCTGTCGGGATCGAAAGGCGGGTCCCCTAGAAAGCTCATTGAAAAGAAGACAGGATTAGATTTTAAAAAGGCATATGGGAAGTGGAATAAGGACAGTGGAGGTAGATGGCCAGTGGAAGGAACTGGAGATATGAGTGAGATACAAGAAATTAGAAAAATACTGTGCAGAAATACACAGGGTTGTTGTAATGGTGGTCCTTATCGGATGGATATGTATGACAGATGGGAATTGGTTATTAAAGACCGTACGTTGGAAGCGGCACAGAAACGGAATGAGCTTTAAGTTGCTGAACTTAAGAATAGAAAGGAAAAGGAAGAGCTGCTTATAGCTTTACAGAAAGTGCAGGCTGATACGGGACCCCAGTCTGAAGGAAGGAGGAAAGGAGTGATAAAAAAGCCCCTTTATATCTCATGCTCTCTTCCCCAACACTTTACCCACAACCCCTTCCACCGCCACATTCAATCATTGCCCCAACGGCTCCTGTGGTTACCGATGCCCCAGCTACTGATGATTTCTTTGACGAACAATATCAATGCAACCCCTCCTCACTTACAGATCCTGATGATGAGACTGACGGCCACTTGTTAGGGGCTATGGGAGGCTCTTCTAACTTACATAAAAAGCCCTCCATTTCACAACGTACTAGAAGCAAAACCCTCAGAGATAAGTCCCTGAAAACCTTACCCGTTTAAGTCCCCAAAACCTTTAGCACCCACATTTTCATGCCCTTTAATTGAGGTCCCTAACCCCCGACACGATCCCACACAACCCCAGGAAACGATAACCCCACTACGGTAATGATACATCGTAACTGGGATATTCAAGAGCTGAGAGACGTAGTTTCCGAATTGCCTGATCCTAAGGTAATCGGTGGGGTGAAGTTTGTGTAACAGGTGCAGCAGCTAGATAATATGTACAAACCCAGTGCAGCCGAGTGGACCCAAGTGCTACGCAGAAAGTTGGGCACTACTTGGGCTACTGTCAATCATGGGCAGCATAACGGAGAGCAGTGGCAGTGGAATGAGGCATTGCCTCGTGGACAAAATAATGAGGGTCCTTTCCTTACTCAATGGGAACACGTGAAAACTGCAATAGCTGCAAAATATAAAAAGGGCACCGACTGGTCCCTTATTTCAGCTGCCAAACAAAAGAAAAATGAGACAGTAGATGAATGGGCACATCGCATTCAAGACTTGATGCAAAACCATTCTGGTTTAGAAAGCCCAGATGACCATATCAAGGCAGCAGTTCCTCCTTTTGTGTCAAGACTCAGAAGTAATTTTCAAAATAAGGTACGCATCTCCTGTATTGGATGGGAAAATGCCACCTTTGATGAAGTAAAAAGACACGCTGAACGACAGACTAAGCAAAAAGAGTCAGATACACAGACCAAGCTAATCGCGGCACAAATGACTTATTATGCAGGTGGAGCCGCCTCAGGCAGGGGCTGAGGACATGGAGTTTACCGAGGACAGGGGCGAAGCCGGGGGAGAGGTCATGGATTTTTTCTTCCTAATCCAAATTCTTCATCTGGTCAGCCACCTCTCCCCTCAGATCAGGCAGCTACATCTTATGCTTGTTACAGGTGCGGTGAGACAGGACACTTCCGCTGCAATTGTCCACATAAGTTTCCTCCTCCGCCTCCCTTACCTGTACCTGAGGATATTTCTTGGTCCTAGGAATTCGCAGGGACCCCCAGCCACTCCCTTCAGTTGCCTTTGCTCACTTGCCATGCGGACACAGATCCTTTATTGACTTTGCTAGTGAATGGCACTGAAACTGCTTTTCTTGTTGATACTGGAGCTACTCGTTCCACCTTTTCGCTGAAGGAGGTCCCTGCCTCGAACGATAAAGTGACTGTTCTTACTGCTTCTGGACAACCACATGTTTTACTGGTGTCTAAACCTCTTTGAGTTCAGCTCCATTCCAGTGGTTTCACTTTGATGCACTGTTTTTTGTTAAATCAGCTCTGCCCTGTTAATCTGTTAGGAAGGGATCTGATGACTAAGCTCTCCCTCTCTATTTCTCTAACCGAACAAGGGTTTTACTGTTCTATTCCTAAACTCCTGTGCCAAACCTCCCCCCACACTAAGCCCTCTTTTGCAGCTTGGACCCTGAACATCTCCTCACACACCATTTCTCCTTAAAGCCCTACACTCTTTTCCTTTATGTTCTTTTCCCCGTTTGCAAGTCCCCAACACCCTCCACTGCACTGCCCAGTACTTCCCTGCTGAAGTGGACACACCTTGGTTAGAATCTTTTCTCTCTTCAGGCACTAGCCTAGAGCCCCTCCATATCCCTTGCATTTTTTTCTCATCCACTGAAGCCGCTGCTCCGGTGCACCTCACATATTCACAAAGTGTTTTCTATTTTAGGAGGTTCGGTTCCCCATGTTTCTTTAGCCAATTCTAGCACCGTTCACTGAGTCAAATTGGGGAATGGGTGGGACAATGTCTCGATAGGACGGACTGGCTACATGTTGCTCCGGGTATTTTTGATACCTCAGATCATTTGATAACTAAAGTTCTGCTTAAAAATGATTTTTTTTTAGTACATCGTGCATTGTGTCGTTCTTCCCTTTCTGCTTTTTCATTGCAAACCACCTCTCCCTTTGGCTTTCCTCACTTCCTGATGCACTTTGGTCCCAGGGGAAAAATGATTATGGAAGGATAGCACAACTGTGAGCCACTGGTGATTTACCCAAAATCGTCCTTCCACCCGCATCGCGCCCAGTATCTTCTGTCTCAAGAAGCAGAGGCTGGCATCTCTGTCGTGCATTCCGATCTCGTGAAACGTGGAGCAATCATTCAAATTAAGTACTCTCCAGTTAACTCCCCCATCTTACCTGTTAAAAAGGCTGACGGTTCATGGCGTTTTGTTCAAGATCTTTGACACGTTAACTCTGCAGTTTTTCCTAGGGCACCTATTGTTCCTAATCCTTCCACTATTCTTTCTACGATACCCCCGTCCGCCCATTATTTCTCTGTTATTGACCTTGCAAATGCTTATTTTTCTGTTCCCGTACACCCCGACTCTCAATTCTGGTTTGCTTTTACTTTCCAAAACCGCCGTTGGACATTGACCGTTATGCCTCAGGGATATACTGAAGCTCCTTGTGTATTTGGACAAGCTCTTGCTCAAAATTTAGAAGGCTTTTGGCCGGAAAAAGACAGTGTATTGATACAGTATGTGGATGATATAATGTTGTGTAGTACTACGGAAGCAGATTGTGCATGGGATACTCAGCTATTGTTATTATTTTTAGCAGAAAATGGCCACAAAGTTTCTAAAGCAAAATTGCAGTTAGTTCAAACAACTGTGAAATATTTAGGTCATGACATTTCTTGAGAAACAAGAGCTCTCTCTCTCTAGCGATCGTATAAACACCATTCAAAATCTTCCTAGACCTGTTACAAAGCAACAGGTTATGTCTGTATTAGGCATTCTAGGATAATGTTGGCAATGGATTTTAAACTTCACTGAAAGAGCACAGCTTTTGGAAACTTTAGCGGTCAACCCTGATCTCCCCCTTTCTGGTCAGGTGGCATGGCATGATCAAGCTGATAAGGCTCTGTGTGACTTTAAAAAAAAGTGCCCTACTGTTTGCGCATGCGTTGGGATTGTTGACTATCTTGTCCATTCACTCTGTTCGTGGACGAAAAGGGGGGATATATGAATGCAGTTCTTACACAACTCCATGGAGAAAAAACAAAGGCTTAGCCTATTTTTTGAAAAAATTGGATCCAGTGGCTGCGGGACTTCCAACCTGTCTCAGAGCTGTAGCAGCCACAACAGAGGCCGTGCTAGCCAGTACAGAAATAGTGCTCATGAGCCCCCTAGTGGTAAAAGTGCCTCACGCCGTACACTCCATTTTAGTACAGGCTAAAACCTCACATCTCACTACTGCTAGGGCAATACACTATCAAAATGTACTCTGTACATTGTCAAACGTTACCATAGAAAGGTGCTCCACCTTAAATCCAGCTACACTTCTTCCAACTGAAAAGGAAGGGGAGCCCCACAACTGTCATGATGAAATAACTAAGGTTATAAAACCTAGACCAGACCTACAGGAAACAACCAAATTTCTTCAAATTTAAGTGCGCAGGCAGCTGAGTTGATAGCTCTCACCTGAGCTTGTCAGTTGTCAGAGGGAAAAATTGTAACTATCTATACTGATTCTAGATATGCTTTTGGAGTCTGCCATGATCATGGGGCATTATGGAAACTCAGGGGATTCAAGACCAGTACTGGCAAGCCCATTCAGCATCAAAACTAAAAGAATCCCTCTTAGAGGCCATAACGAAACCATCAAAACTAGCGATCGTTAAATGTCAAGCTCACACAGGAAAACAGGATCCTGTCAGCAAAGGAAACGAATTAGCTGATTATTTTGCTAAACGGGCTGCGATAATAACACACCAATCTCTTTATTCCAACAGAGAAATGACCAGGACACTGATAAACAAATTGTTTATTTACAGAGTGCAGCCACGAACACAGAAAGAGAAAATGGTCCAAAGAAGGGTTCCTCTCTGATGGAGTTTGGACCCATAAGCAAACTAACAAACCTTTCCTTCCAAAGCTTCTTTCCAGGTATGGAAAAATCACCCATGGCCTAGACCATGCTGGAAAAGACACCTTGGTTCTAGATGTTGAAAAACATTGGGAAGCTGTAGGTTTCTCTACATATGCAGAGCAGTTCTGCAGGTGCTGTGCATTATGTCAAAAGTTTAATGTAGGAAAGGGAACCCAGGTAAGTCCCGCCATTACACCTAACCTAATGGGTCCATTCAAACACCTTCAAATGGACTTCATTGAATTAACACCATCAAAGGGGTACCGATACTGTTTAGTAACTGTTGATGTGTTCTCCTGATGGGTGGAAGCTTTCCCTTCCAAACATGCAGATGCCAAAACTGTGGCAAAAGCTTTGATAAAGGAAATCATTCCAAGATGGGAATACCACAGAAATTACAAACTGATAATGGCACATTTTGTAAATTCTGTATTGATGAATTAACCACCTGGCTTCAGATAAATGTGCATCATTATTGCAAATGCCACCCCCAGATTGGTGGTATTGTAGAGAGATGCAATGGTACCTTGAAATCTAAATTGGCTAACATCTGTGAGCAAACAAATTTAACTTGGCCTGATGCTCTGCCTCTGGCCTTGATGGGATTAAGGGGAAGAACACATCGGCAGTTAGGGCTGTCGCCATTCGAAATTCTGACCGGACGGCCCATGCCAGTCGGCATGGTCATAGGTAATGTTACACTGCATACTGTGGACAATGATCTTCTTTCCAGTCTTACAGGTCTCCGAGCTTCTCTGAAGGAAGTCCACGAGCAGGTGAATCAGGCCTGGAGAACTAGTCCTCCATCAAAGGACTCCCGATTCCGTTAGGAACCTGGATTCTGGTTAGAGATACTCGAAGGAAACATTGGCATCACCCTCGGTGGAGAGGACCGTTCCAAGTTCTGCTGTCAACACCACACGCTGTTAAAGTTGAGGGACTGCCTGCTTGGATTCACATCTCACATTGCAAAAGATGGCACCCTTGATTGTGGTATCCTTGTTTGCTGCCATATCCTGAAGATGTAAAACTGGGTTAACTGGATAATTTACTTTTGCCTGGTGTTTCTTATGGACATGTGAACGAGTGTGCCCTGTGATAGGATGGCATCCAGTTCAAGGGTTCCAGTGCCCACAACTTTGATAGGTGCCAGATGACCATGACCCTGAACTGAAGTGGGTTAGAAAATGGATGGACTGATAAATGTATGAAAGATGCTATATAAAGCACAGCTTGAAAGAAAGCTGGATTTTTGTTCTTCCTACAGATTATTTTCTAGAACATAATAGTAAAAATTGTATGCACTTTCAGCTATAAGAACAGCAATATTTGGACATTTTAGGGTGATTTATTTCCAAGTCGCGGGGACTTCTTGTGCTTTGTTCCTGTTTGCAGGTTTCTGGTGGCTCATTTAGCTGAGCTGTAGCCACTGTTGTGGGTCCTGAATCAGAACACACCTCCACTCAACCTGGTTAAATGGCTTAAGTCAGTTTTCATCTCTCTTACGGTTGCTTTAATCGTTCTCCTGCTTGTAGCTTGCTGTATTGTTCCCTTGATAAGATACATTGTATCCAAGTATTTTACTGCCTCTATGGCAAAGGCTTACTTTTTACACAAAGAAAAAATGCTTCAGATCAGCACAACCACCCTACACTCCTCCGCCTACTCCACTCCACTCCATCCCCCTCTCCTACCCTTTCCCACTGAACTCTCCACTGATCAAATATTTTTTGTTTGCTAAAAAAGGGGGGAATGTGGAAGACGAATGTTCTCTTCGTTCCCTTGTACTAATTCATGTCTGAGAAGTAAGCTTTACAAAAATATGTAATAGCATGCTTTGTTTTAGCAAACAGAAAAATATTTGTGCAAAGGACTCAAGGTCTGAGCATTCCACACATGAGTCTGCCTTATCACGTTTTCCCTTAGCTTGCATCTGAATGCCATAACAAAAGGGGCCAAGAAATCAAGTTGCATAAGGGACATTGAAGGGGCTCAAGGATTGTGTATAGTAAAGTGTTGACTGTTGCATTTTATAATGATATTAAATCGCGCATTCTAGGGGTATAAAACTGGACCCCACCCAACAGACGTGGTTCAGAAGAGCCCTGACGCTGTCATGTATATTTGATTGTCTGCTTTTCTGAAACTCTTCTCACCGTGACTCTGAAAAATAAAGCTGCTTTATAACCACACCTGCTGTCTGGTCTGAGTTTTCGTCCACAGAAATAACAGCTTACTTAATTGGGCTAGGATTCCAGATAAAAACAGAAGTTGATTGGAACAAAAACCTGCAGCCACATTGGGTTCCCAGGACTGAGTTTGGGAAGCACTGCTCTACAGCAATAGGTAACAATTTAGAAATACTGTATGTTCCTTGTGCAAAAACAACCTGGTTGACAAATTTAACACAATGAACCCCCATCCATTCTTCCTGAAAAATATCTAATACCACTTGTTGTTGCCTTCCAAATAATATTTGAAATGGGCTTAAACCGCTAGATACCTGAGGAGAATCCCAAACCGTGAACATGAAAAAGGCCAATACAGTATCCCAGGATGTGGGGGTGTCATGAAGTATAGGCTGAATCATCTCCTTTGTTAAATTGTTTGGCAGAGGATGGTAGACAGTGGTGCTTAATTGTTTAATTGCAAGGCTCTCACATAGTTGTTTCATTACACAGGAGGTAAAGGGTGTACCCTGGACAATTAAAATCTCTCTTGGAATACCAATACAAGTGAAAACTTCCAATAAAACCTTTTGTAACAGCCTGCACATTAGCTTTCTGCAAAGAAGCCACCTCAAGATATCTGGTTTCATAATCAACTAACACGAGCATATCCTGATAGCCATTCTTACTCTTGGGAAGTGGGCCAACAATGTCTAACCCAATTCTCCCAAAAGGGACTTTTAAAATAGGTATCGGTGAAAGGGCAGCACTAGCAGATCTATGAGTGGAAACAACTTGACAGTCGGGTCAAGACTTATAAAACTATTCCACATCTCTTTCCATATTCAGCCAATAACACCATTTTGAAATGCAATCCCTAGTCTTTCCCATGCCAAGATGACTCCCCAAGACATTTGTATGAGAAATTTTCAACACTCTCTATGACCGCATGGGACCACCAACTGTTCAATCAGCCCGCCTTCAATCTGATCGGAAATCACCCAATACAAGAATTTGTTCTTAAATAAAAAGTGCAGAGTTTTGAAATTAGGTTCCCACCCATTCTTTATAGTAACAATCATCTGTGAAATGTGCTTGTTCAAAAGCAAAATCTAACTCGGTGCAGGCTCACAAACTCTGTCTGAGGGTCAGCCATTGCTTCACCAGAGCCTGATACAGCAGCCCCATCTGAGGAGAATGAAGATGTAAAAGCCTGTTGCAAAGAGCCCTCCAACTGTCCCAGAAACTCAAGTAAGGGATCATTCCCATCATCACTGGATAAATCGGGTTCAGTCTCCACTGCTGTTCAAACTTTAAAGTTCCTTACCTTATATTTTAAAGGGAACAGTACAGTCTCATACTTTTTTAATATCCCCATGAATACAGCGAATGTTTACATGCTCCGTGTTTGTGCAGGGTATAAGCCGGAGAAAATTGCATCAGATGACGCAGATGTCACAACCAGAGTACAGCAGGAGGAGGACGTTGTACCTGGCTAAGCCAACCGAGACTTCCTTTTCCAATGAACTTGGCCAGAAAGCAACAAACCCTGGCTGATTTCCAGGGACTAAGCAGGTGGGAGACTACACTCCCTAGTCAGATGTCCATACTGGTCACAGCAGAAGCACATGTGATTGTTCCTGGCTGCAGAATTTTGTCAACGCTGATCAAAGGGTGGAGACGTGACCATAGTACAGGAGTAGGAGCCATACAAGGATATCCCCTCTAACTCCAACTGGCTTGGCCCTCTTCCTATCTGCAGGTCAAATCCAACAAAGTTTGATATTGCTCTGAAGCATCTCATTGCAGTGGGCGTCGCTTATCCCAGACAACAAAGTGTCAATAGCAAGCTTTTCTACAATGTGCTTGAAGGTGTCTTCATGGAACCAGCTTTGGATAAGGTCTACTATGTCCTGCACCTGTTCATAGCTAGGGCGATCAGGATCAATTTGCCACAGTCAGAACTTGCATCCCCTGGCCAAGGAGCTCATACCTGTACGAAAAAGATCTTGCTGTTTAGGAAATCATAATTGTCAAATCTCTCAAGAGAAGTTTCACACAAATTGCTGAGCATCCTCAGTCAAAAAGGGGGTGAGCATGGCAGCCCAGTTTCGCCTATCCCAACCTATCAGCATGGCCGTGCATTCCAAACAAAAGTGGAAACACTCAGGGTCGTCCAAAGGAGTCATTGTCTCAAGCATATCACTGGGACAGCTAGATGCAGTAGCCCCAGTAGGCATCTCGTGCTGAGGTTGTTGGGAATCCATCTGTGCAAGACCCCAGATTTGCACAAGAGAGAAGAAGGTGAGTTCAGGTTTCTGAGAAAATTAGCTTTATTTTTTTGAAAACATGAACAGTCTCATGAATTTTAAATGGAGCTCTCACATCAGTAAACAAACGCAGCAAGCAAAAGTCCTGCATTCACTCCCTTCATCAGATTAAAGTAACAGATGGCCTTCATCATAGAACAGGTTAATTCTGGGGGACAGACGACAGAAAGTAAACAGAAACTGTCAACAGCTGGTTTTAAATGTCTCCCACATCAACCACTGGTTGACAGACACGTTACACAGTGAGTCTGCAAACTTGCATTTGAACTTGCAGCGGACAACCAACTCCTGCCTGTTTCAGCACACAGCACAGTTGGGGGGTTGTCGAGCACCTGTTTGATTGAATCGATGGATGGCTGAGACGTGAAATGCTGGGGTGTCTGGCAATTCCCTGTTTAATCCTGAACGAAACAAAATAAGGATCTAGTAAGTAAGGATGTAAATAGTAAACATCTCGTGTGCAAATCCATTATCTCTTTCTCTTTCCTGTATCCAAATGACTACCATGATCTGTAATCACTCTGCCTGCTCCTGGCATGGGCAGTGCCTCCAATACTTAGTGGAGTCAGGCATAGAAGAAACAAGAAATATGGTTAGCACCAGTGCCCCCTCCTGCCCAGCGATGGTACCATTGGGAATTTATCTTTATTTTCCACAAATAATCTTTGCATGAAGTTTTCTTGCAGAATTCTTGCTCCTTGATTTATTAAACCTTATCCCATTATTCCCATTGAAGTCTGTAACATATTTGTACCTTATGTCAATTTTTCTTTGTTCCTTTTCCTATTCTAATGAATGACCTATCAACATTTTGTGATGCTGCTGCCTCGGATAAAATAAAATATATCACCACTAGTTAATGCTTCACCTTAATCCTAGGTTTATTTACTCATAACTTCATAACTTGGCATTCAAGTACTTTTATTATATTTGCCTGTTTCTCAATTACAACTTGTCATGTTTTACTTTGTTGCCCTAGATCTTTGCATCTTCTGTGCTAGTTGGAGTGATTTAAGCGCAGGCCATCATTATTTCTATTGATGAAGGACATGGGTGTTTGAATAATTAGTCTTACAAGCTTTAAAATCTGCATACCAATGAAAGAAATGATTTACTGTACATGTCTGTCATGCAATGTAAAAGTGTACATTTTGAGTTTATCTTGTTAACTTGCATACTATGTTCAGCAAGTGCAGAATTACGTTTTATATATAGGATGTTTCCATAACAGTCTGATGGTACTTTTTGAATATAATACAGTTGTTTACATATTTCTAACACTAAAACTTTTTTAGAACTAGGAAAGAAGAATGTAAAAGTAGCAGCTTCAGCTGTTTCCAAATCCTCAGTTTTTCTATTCAACATGTGTGTAGACTCTGACAAATGTAAAATTAAGTGCAATTGAAAAGCTTTCCCAGTTCAAAGATTTTAATTTTCCAATCCTGCTTACTCAACATTGCTTGCAAAGACTCCATTTGGTATTACATAATACTGTATGCAAAAAGAAGTGCACAATATAATCAACTGATTTCAAGTGCATATTATCCGCTGTGTGTTGCATTATACATCTTGCAACGTTTTACTAGAAATTCGACTCTAAGATAAGTAAATATGTTTAAATATTTATAATTTTTAATACATTTCTGGCTTTTCCAAAACAGCAATGAACGTGCAAGTTTTGAAATAACATACAGTAATCATCTTTTACATCAAATAATAAACTGTGTATTTCTTTATAGACTAGGCTTGTGATCAATTGTTTTTTTATTTATATGAACATTTTAATCCAACTCACATAACTGCTAAAATCAGGAATAATTATTAATGGTTTTACAGTGTGAAATAAATATTTTCTAATATTGAAACTGCAAATTTTTGATATAGGCTCTCAAGAAACAGCAATATTTTTTACTCCTGAAAGCACAATAATCTGGTCCCAAAAATGTTTTTACACTTAATACTGATTAAATACCACAACTTGGTTTATATTTGGTGTGTGCATAAGCATCCAAGTTGATCTAAAATTCCTGTGCTAACTGGGATAGGATCCAGCACCCCCATGACCCTGTCTGGAACTAAGTGGGTTAGAAAATGACTGATTGACATATATACTGTACATGAATATATTTGTGATGCATGAGTTCAGACTACAAGTGTATATTGTTCCAATCAAATCCGCAGTCTTGTCCTGTTTATGCCATAATTCATGCTGTCCCCCGCATGAAGAGTTTAGTAGCAGCAGAAATAAATGCGAACAATAGAAAATTTCAAATTCAGTATAAAGTTACACCAAAATATATAAAGTTTGCACCATGCAAATCCAGTGTAACAGTTTCATAATGATTCCACTAGTTTGAATATAATTGTCCAGATAATAGAGCAAACTCCAAATGATTTCTTCTTTGCTGATCATTGCACTTACAAAGTAGCAGGCCACAATTTAATAAATAAATTATTTATATAGTTTAATATGACAGAAAGAAAAACTGCAAATAACATATCTCTCTATTATAAAAAAAAATCTTGGGGAGGGAGACTAGGGAGATGAGACGTGATCTTCTTGGAAGACAATTTGAAGTCCCGTGAGAGACACTTTAACTTGCTCCCAGCTCTTAAAACAATGACAAGTGACAAGCAAAATACGCAAGCTCGCCAGCAGATGATCTGACCGCTTCTCCAAGCGTGCATTCAGCCACCCTAACTCCCTAAACCCCCTCTTCACAACGCGGGCAGCATTATATGTTCGTAACCACGCCCGGGGCCGGAAATAAAGGACAAGTATTGTTTTTACAAAAGTTTTCAAGTAAAAGTGAAAATGATACATATGTAACAATTCCAATGAAAATAAAAATCTCTTTAAATTGTATATCCATTAAACCAAACCCGGGGGTGGGCGAGCGAAGCAAGCAGGGGACAGAGCCCCCTAGTTTTAAATTTAAAAATGAATTGCACATACTGTTGTTATACAATAACGTGAAAAAAAACCCCAATTAGCCTCTTAAACTGTACAGCTCCTAAACTTGGTGTGTCCATGGGAGAGTAAATAAAAAAGTGTCCACATTTCCATGCCTGCCAAATTAGATTTAAAAACAATAACTATCCAATCTAGCAGTTGTCTGAGGAAGAGCAAGAACCCTTTAAAATAAAAAAGATGGTAGCAGCAGGTGGAACACATACGTAATTGCACATCATTACCAGTGACATTAAAACTGACTTATTCCACAGTGGTTCTATGAACTGCATATGGGAGGTATGAAAGTGGACAGATTGTTCTAACTAATAGGCACTGGTTCAATTGCCTTTGATTGAAGACCCTTTGTGTTTTTTCTAGTTTTGATTTCTACTTTGCATTCTTCCCAGGTGTCCCACCTTTACATGTCATTTTTTAATTATAAGTAGAATTTTTGTATCTTTTTCATGTGTAAAGATGTCACATTGGTGCTCTGTCCTAATACACTGTATGTAATAATAAACTTTGTAAGTCGTTTGATATTAAGTCTATACGTATTGGCTAGATTTCTCTATGTTTAACCCTTGAAAAGTGTTTCTATGCATGTATATTGGAAAAGGTTAGTGCTTAACTGTTAAGAGTGAGCCTAAATACAAAAATAGAATGGAATGTTTATACCCTGTTTATATATTTCTTTTCTTGACAATTTCCTTAGTTCTGAGTAAAGTGTTGCTCACTTAGGAATGAAATACCAAAAACAAAACTTCCACATTAATATCAGAAGTAGAGCCTGAGAAACACATCAACATTCATGGGTAATTTCAGAGCTCATTTTCAAGCCAATGTGGGTAGACTGTAGACTGTTGCTGTAGAAGGAATGTCTCTGCAAGTTTGATAAGAAGAGTGGAAAAAACTTTGCAGACTTTGAGAAAGCTTCCTTAATTCCCCATGAATGCTATATGGCAGGCAATCCCCACTGGGGACAAGTTTGATCCTCATATGATTAAAATTGGGTTGGCAGCCTGAAAGCTGCGGTGGCTATCTGTCTTTATAAATACAGGGCAAAGCTCAAAGGTGCAGCAGCTTGCCAAAATACATTGTACCTTATTGACCTTATTAAGAATTTTTAGGTCACTCTACTGAAGCAATTCTCAGACTAACATGGAAGTAATCCTTAGTGGGTTTGAATGTTCATCACTCCTTACCAGTACCAAACTGCTTCTCTACTTAGAAGGTGAATTGGGAAAATGCTTCCTAGCAAGGAAATACCGATGCCAGAGATAAACAAAGGGGGACAGAAATAGAAATTAGCAAATGAGAGACAGAACACTGTCTGTTCCATTTGAGATGAAAACAACACCATAGATATACTGTATATGGATTAAAAGCTGGGGGGATTGAAACCACTCACTCTACTCCCTCATAACTAATCACGGTTATTCTATTCTTCACATTTTCCTGACTTTATATCCTTTTCATGTCACTCTTTGTGACTGCAACTGTGAAAGCACACCCTGACTGGCACCAAGAAAAAAGTTCCAAGCAATTAAATCTGCCTAAAATAAGACAGGTTAAACCCTTAATTCTGCAAAATGAAATTGCTTTATTTCACTAACAGCAAGAACATCGAATTAGTTCAATTCCAGAACTATGTGGAAATGTGTCTGCTACCAGGTTAAAGCAATTTTGAAAATAAATCCAAACAGCATTGCTTTCATCAAAAAAAGGCTTTCTTCCTCTTATAAGCTGGCAGACTTTAACAGGTTTTCATGCAGTTGAAGACACAAGACTCATCTCTAATTTTAAACAACCTGTGTAGATGCTCTATGACCCCCTCTTCACTATTGCATTTAAGTTGTCTGTTACTGTAAGTGCCAGGGTTTTACCTCCTATGTTAATAAGCAGCACTA
Source organism: Polypterus senegalus (assembly GCF_016835505.1). Classification (NCBI taxonomy): domain Eukaryota; kingdom Metazoa; phylum Chordata; class Cladistia; order Polypteriformes; family Polypteridae; genus Polypterus; species Polypterus senegalus. The sequence continues at coordinate 83,970,869 of NC_053157.1, forward strand.
ATTGTGTAGCCATTACATGACAGATGTGGTGGGAAATAAAATAGCAAAGCATTCCATTTTTGCTTGTTCTTTTGGATGCCTCCTACTGCCTGTATGTTTTTGAACTATTCTTGTTTTTTTTTTTAAATTTGAAAAGTGTTTATTTCCTTTTCTATAAATGTATGGCTCCAGTCCCAATTTTCTTCATAGACTTCTTCACATCATTTACTTTGATGACTTACTTAAACCTGCTCTTACAAAGTTTGCTCTAACCATTGAGGCAGCAGCACAACTCTCTTTTAAGTGAACAGCCTATCTTAATGGCACATTCAGGTAGTGTGAGTGCAATAGAATGCTCACACCACCCAAATGAAAATTATTTTAAAAGTGTGTTTAATATTCAAAGACAAAGACTGGAAGTTAGGAATAAAGGTTGGTTATTTTCCACAGTTTGAAAAATCCTTTTCTATAATTTGAACTACCACATTTAAATGTATTTCAGCATAAAACAATTCTCTGAACAATTTTGTTCTTATTGTTGCAATTTTGGCCGTGTTTTGTACTGCTGTTTAATTTGTACCAGGTCCTGTTTGGGCTCCGAAGCACTTGCTTCTGAGCTGCCTGAAATATGAACATTATGCCCATTTCCACGCTCACATCGCGATGTAAAAAAACTAAACATTTTCACACCAGGTCAATCCCTGGCATACGCAAGTTCTCCAGTCTGTTTTGCAAACTGGTGGCACCCAGCGTAAAAGGAGTGTTACTGTTCCTGTGTGGTTTCCCTTTATTTTTTAAGACTCACATCCCTGACGTGGCTTTATTAAATACACTGAAATTAACCGCATATTGTTTATTTGTTTAAGGCAGCTGATTATAAGCAACCAGTAACCATATAATGGTGCACAGAATAGCCAAATTATTCCAAATACTATGGCTGCTTTAGCGTTGTCACTGTCAATGCACCACTCAGAGTATTTGACACACTGTATCTGAGTGTGGAGTCACAGCTGTACAGCAGCTAATCAGATTATTGGGATACAGCATCTAGCACACACTGTCTCTGCCATGCGCACAGCCTATTTGAAACTCTTCAATACAGTATAGTAAACGCAACAGAGCCTTTCCTTTAGGAAGCTCGCGTTTCAGAAACAGTTTCATCCCAAGAGCTATAAATGTACCCAATCAGTTCATCAAGTGTTCCTGGTAGAACTGTTTGCACTTATAAGTAATAATAAGTAGTAATAATATTGCACAACCTGACCACTTCATAAAGCGCATATTTACATATGATGACGACTGGCTTCTAAGTCGGTTTAGATTTCCAAGTGCTATCTTCTTGGAGCTCTTGATATCATTTTTAAGATGAAATGCAGTAAAGCATGTTTATTACATTATACAGATAAGTTTTAAACTTCATTAAAATAATGCATATTATTAATAATTAAACATGTGAGGACACGGTGGACAGCAGTACCGACGAGATTGCGCCCCGTTCAGGAATTGTTCCTGCCTCGCGCTGTATGCTTGCTGGGATTGGTGCAACCCTGGATGGATAGATGGATGGAAAAACTAAACATGTACTACAAAGACATTTCACTGTTCTATATACATTTTGAAGAATTGGCGTTCTAAGCTTACAGATGGCTTGGCATCAATTAAAAAGCTGATAGTGTGGCGATTGGTTACTTGGAAAAAGAAAAGGAAGGACAGGAATTGGAGGTTAGCACTTGTGAGGGAGACAGTACTGCTGCAATAAATTATTTCATCGAAGGCTGTGCATGGCACAGCAAGCATTTTACGAGAGGCAAAAACAATCTCTGGACAGGGCGCCAGCTCATTGCTAACACTTTGCCACCGTGTCCCCATATTTAATACATGTTTTAATTCCTATCATTATGAAAATGATATCAAGTATACATCTAAATATTTAAATTGTTCAGAGAGCTGTAATGTCATGAATGTAATGTATTCTGTGTCCTGTCGCAGGAAGAGAAAGTCTGTTTAAGAAGCACATAGTGATTCACACACATTGAGTACATAGAAAAACACATACAAAACAAAGCATTTAACGTGCCATTTAGTTACGATGGTATTTGAGAAACTAGTAAATTAAACGATTTAAAGATGACGTTTATGATGTTCTACTTTAAAGACAAAATAAACTATGTGATTAAAGTGGAAATTTTGAGAGTACAGTTGACATTTGGATATTTTTTTCAACTGTGTCCCTATTTTGTTTTTCTTTTATCTCTACCCTAATACGCTTCCATATGACACTCAGACGGTGGACTACGATTCACCTTTTCACGGCAACTTTGATATCTGACTACTTCTCATTTATTTTGGGCACTTTGTGACTTTCTGAACTTGAACTTTCTAGTGTCTCAGGCACTCTGTTACTCAATCACTGTTGTTCTTTATATCACTGCTTAAACCAACAAATAGTAAATTTTTTCTTGCCTATACTTGGTATTTGCTGAAATTCTGCTTTTTCCCCATGCTTTTGCCATTGCCTTTTCACAGAATACAAAACATGAGGGGCTATTTCTATTGCTTTGCATATTCAAAGAGGCGTAATTCTGGGAGGAGTCTGGGAGGGGTGGCAGGTACGTGCGCGAGTATTTCATTTCACTCAGACTGGGATTTATGTAGCAGAAGAATGTGGAAGTTGGCGTATGCACAGATTTATGCATCTGGATTTTTTTGTGTGGTGCATACATTTTCGATTTTGTCCGTACGCCTTGTTTTAGTGTGAATTCTACGCATAGTGTTATGCATGAGGCCCCAGGACTTTTTTCCTGATATTGATATCAGTTCATTGAAATTACTTTTGAAAATGTGTACGAGAGCAGAAAGGTTTAGACATCATTTTAGACTTTTTTGTTTCAGACTTTTAATACCTACTATTTTTCAGACCACCACTTTGTGATTTAAGTTACTGTTTAAGTTAATGTTTAAAAATTCACATTGGCATTTTACCATTCAGCATTTACCTGATTTTTAATCCAAAATAAAATATATCTTTATATATAATTCACTACCACAGCTGCTTGTTTGTCTGTCCAGGATTTTAAATCACCTGTAGCTTGCAAACTGTTTGACCTATTGAGCACAAATTTGGTACACATATACATTATGATGTCTACTATCCACTTTCAGGGTGATGATTGACCTCCAAGGTTATTACTCATTTTATTTTTATTTTATTTTATTGTAGAATCAACTGTCGGCAGCGGTCATCAGTGCGGCCGTACGGCGCATGCGTATCAGTGCCGTTCTCATCCCTACCACCTTTGCTGTCACTTCCCCAACCTCATCATATCTTAAATCATTCTTGAGGCAGATTGAAGACTTAAGTGCCAGCTTAAGTGAAACATTAAAGAAAACAAACTAAGTAATTGCAACACAAACACTGACTTAATTAGTTTTAACACAAAAAGATGCTGATGAAAGAAGAGAAGAGGCAGGCTGCTAAGGTGGAGAAAAGAAGAGCTGCTCAGGAAGCTGCAAGCGCATCAAACTGTGAGCAAACGAATGCTAAACATACTGAGAAACAGTATGACAACTATGAATGCTCAAGTCAAGTGTATTCACTGCATGTTATCGTATGGTGCTCCGTTACAGGTATATACAGGTATATATATATATACCTGTATATATATATATATATATATATATATATATATATATATATATATACTGTATACTGTATATATTGTCACGCACGCGCGAATAGGAGACCGTGGACGGACCTTAAAACGCTTCGGAAGACGTTCGCCGGCAGGGAGTGGCAGGGTACTAACCTTTCTCCTTTACTTTCTTCCGCCATCATAAGCCTTCCCGCAGTACGCTTACTTCCGCCCTTCCTCCACCATCTTTCCTGACGTCATCAGTCCCATCCTCCCTCACGGTTCCTTCTCAGCATTCCTCCACTTCCGGCTCCTCCCTTATAAAATGGCCGCCGACGCCTAGAATGGCGTCGCGCATATGAACTATATGAGTTTATATATTTTGATCAGTTTTTTTTCTGATTGTGGATTTATCTGCAATATACGGAGCCGGAAACCCCAAACCTTTATGTTGTCTTCTCTTGAGTCTTTTACTATATATATATATATATATATACTAGGGGGGCAAGCAAGTAAAATCTATAAATATGTAAAACAAAAATGTATTATTATTTAGCGTAGTAAAAATCATGAAATGAGAATAAAATATTTACTCTGTTAACGATTGGAGTATTCCTGTTAAACTGAGGTAAACTAGGCTTGATGAGTATTTATAAGAGACTCCATAAACGATCCATTTATTTTAATACAATACAATACAATACAATTTTTATTTATAGAGCACAATTTAAAAACAACCGAGGTTGACCAAAGTGCTTTACAACACTATTAATAAATACACAATAAAACAGACACAAATTATAAAACATGATATCACACAAGCTGTAAACACAGGCGAAGTTCCTAAGGCCAAAAACACAGAACAATAGTTCAAGAGATGTTGAACGCCAAGGAAAATAGATACGTTTTAAGAGTGGACTTAAAAACAGACAAGGTTGGAGCAGTTCTAATGTGAAACGGGAGATCATTCCATAACTTTGGACCAACAACAGAAAAGGCACGGTCACCTCTGGTTTTTAGTCTTGACCTAGGCACTTGCAACAAATTAAGATTAGTAGATCTGAGTGATCTTGATGGAATGTAAGGCTGTAGCAAATCAGTTAAGTACTGTGGGGCCAGACTATGTAAAGATTTAAAAACAAACATTAGGATTTTGTAATCAATTCTATATTTAACTGGCAGCCAATGAAGTGAAATTAAAACCGGCGTAATATTCTCGTATTTGCACTTTCCTGTGAGAAGCCGGGCTGCTGCATTTTGGACTAACTGCAATCGAGAGACACAAGACTGAGAGACACCGACATATAAAGAATTGCAGTAGTCAAGCCGAGATGTTACAAATGCATGCATAGCTATTTCAAGCTTCTTTAGAGATAGAAATGGCTTTACTTTTGAAAGAAGACGAATATGGTAAAACAAGACTTAACCACTGTACTTATCTGCTTATCAAATTTGAGGTTACTGTCAAACAAAACACCCAGATTTCTGACACATGAGGTACTGTACGGTGATAGAGATGTACTTTTAAAATCATATACGCATTGATCAGTGGGACCAAACACTATGAATTCAGTTTTACTCTCATTGAGGCTCAAAAAGTTTGTTGCCAGCCAAAGTTTTAGCTCCTCCAAACAATCCAGAATAGGCTTAAAGGCATTCTTATTTCCACGCTTTAAAGGAATATAAATCTGAGTATCATCTGCATACAGATGGAAAGAGACCCCATATTTACTAAAGATAGACCCTAATGGAAGCAGATAAAGAGAGAACAACGCTGGACCCAGAATCGATCCCTGAGGTACACCAGATCTTAACTGTATATCAGAAGAGGAATGGTGCCCAATATTGACCACAAACCTCCTATCAGAAAGATATGACCTAAACCATTGTAATACTATGCCCGTAAACCAACGCACGCGTTTCAAGACGTGAAATTAGAACATTATGATTGACCAGATCAAAGGCAGAGCTGAGGTCTAACAAAACCAAAGCCATAAACTGGCCAGAGTCCGTAGTCAACATGACATCATTTAAAACTCGTAAGAGGGCTGACTCCGTGCTATGGCAAGATTTAAAACCAGACTGAAATTTTTCGCAAATAGAATTATAAGATAAATGTGACTGAAGTTGGTTTAAAACAACTCTCTCAAGGATTTTAGATAAAAAAGGCAGATTTGAAATGGGACGAAAATTAGACAGCAGTGTGGAATCAAGATTTGTTTTTTTAAGATGAGGTCTCACTGTAGCAAGTTTGAAATCATGGGGAACAGTACCAGTTTGGAGACACTTGTTAATAACAGACAGCAGATCAGGGCCAACAGTGTCAATAATCTGCCTGAGAAAGCGTGGTGGAATAACATCCTGGGGACACATTGTGGATTTCAAACTAGACATAGTCCTAATCAAGGTGTTCAGGTTCACAGACTCAAATCCAGACCACATAGAATCAGAATATGGAGCTTCAACCAATTTATAAGAAGACATTGACAATGTAGCTGTTATTTCAGAGATCTTATCATTAAAATAAACAGCAAAATTCTCACATAGCGTGTCAGATACCTCAGGAAAAAGATTAACTTTTGGATGAAGTGCAGTCTCAATAGTAGAAAATAAAATATTTGGCTTATAGCTGTTTTGTGTTATTAACTCTGAGAAATATTTACACTTTGCTGCCTTAGCAGCTCGCTGAAAGGCAGAAAGAGAATCCCGTAGGATTTCATACGAAACTTGTAATTTGTCTTTTTTCCACTTTCGTTCTGCCTTTCTACAAGCCTGTCTAAGGAACGAGTGGTATCATTATGCCAAAATACTGAATTTTGCTTACGTTTTTTCACCCTTAATGGTGCGATAGAATTTAAGATATTTAAACAATTATTATTAAAATTACTAAGATGTTCATTTGCATCCAAGCAACAAGTGAGAGAGTCCATAACCTGAGTAGCACTTAATAGTTCATACTTCGAAGAGAATTCTTCTCTTGAGCGATCCGTAAAAATACGAGTCCAGCGTAACAGTGATGATTGGCTTGGGTTATTTCCGTCGAACAACATAGAAAACCGAATAGGCAGATGGTCAGATATACCAGCGTCCATGATCTTTATATCAAACAGTGACAGACCACGAGATAGGATCAAATCCAATGTATGTCCCTGAGCATGAGTAGGTCCAGTCACCCATTGCACAAAATCAAAGGAATCAATTATACTAAGAAAATCCTTTGAAAATGGTTTAGAGCCACAACACACATGGATATTAAAATCTCCCAGTATTAAAATCCTGTCATAACTAACGACAATTTCACTCAGAAATTGAGCAAATTCATTAAGAAAATCCTTATTAACATTGGGTGGTCGATAGATGACAGCAAAAACAACAGGGTTCACTAGAGAAAGTTGAAACAACAGAACTTCAAAACAATTATGAGGCCCAGTTGACAATCGGCTACAGAGATACGAGTTTTTGAACACTGTAGCCAAGCCCCACCACGCCAGATAACCGAGGTGAATTTAAAAGCTACAGCCCGGGGGCAGGAGTTCAGTGAAGGGACTTAAATCACCAGGTTTAATCCAAGTTTCGGTAATACATAAAGCATCCAGAGCATGTAAAGTAAAAAAGTCATTTAAGATAAAAGTCTTATTTACCAGCGAGCGTGCGTTGATTAAAGCCATATTTTAACTGACAAAAACCATGACTTTCATGATATTTTATAATTTATGATAGTTTATAATTTAAAAAGGAAACAAGAAACTGAAAATTTAACAACATCACATTACATATATATATATATATATATATATATATATATAATATAGTAAAGAAAACATGGGAACAGTGTTGTTTAAAGGTTGGGGAATCCTTCCCTGTATACTGTAAACACTGGTCTTGCAATTACAGACACCAATACATTGAAACACAGACTTTTTTTGGAGTGGGAACAGAAATGGGACGCTGGGAAAGGAGGCACTGAGGTTCATGGGATGTAATGACATCATCATTGGGGAACCAGAGGGAATGAAGGAACCCGTAAGTGGCTTGGCAATGTTTTCTCGTCTTTCCTGTTAAAACAAAGAGCGAGTGGTTAGTACACTGTCTTGTTTTGTTTCTTCTGAACAAAAATTGGAAATACTGAGGAAGAAAGTGACACTATCATAACTGTTGGATTATAAAGTCCAAGAAGCTCAAGGTTTCAAGCAGAAACACAATGCTCCAACTCTGTATTTCTTTGGAATAGATAGGGATAATGGGCAGATTTTAATAATCCACTACATAAGGTCTTCAGATGGTAAAGAATTAAGAGAAATTGTCCTGAACTGTGTCTTTTTAATACAAACTATTCTCTAAGGAATTGTCAGGGAATTCTTCATGAGATTCTTGTTTTCCTGAGAATTTGCCATAATTCCCTGATGAGTTTTAGGCAGAATTAGAGAAGGATATATCTCCACAGGAGGTCACAGCTGCCTTGCAGAGTTTAAATAATGTGAAATCTCCAGGAACTGATGAGATTTATGTGGAATTTTATGAAAGCTTCTGGAATGTTTTGGGACATGACCTACTGGTTGTTTTATAGGAGAGTTTTTGTTAAGAGTCCCATCCATGAGCTGTAGGAGAGCAGTGGTTACTGTTTTGGCTGAGTCTAGAGACTTTTGTGTCATTAAGATTGAGAGAAGAGATAGCCTATGTTAATTACCCTAACTAGAGTTATTGTGTGACAGCTCCATCCATGATGATATATTTCTGATTAAAGACATTGCCCATATCTCTAAGCTTCTTGGTTTAAACACTGCCATCTGGATCAGAATACATTTCTCTGGATCAGAAGAAAGCATTTCACACATGATTATTTGTGGAAGGTTCTTGATGCCTTTGGTTTAAATTAAGATTTATTTTGAAGATCAGCTCACATAATGTGCATAGGGAGGGATTTGTTCATTAATAATTTAGTTGTCAACTCTGTGGCACAAATTAATGAGCAATGGGACATTCTACTGAATGTTTTTTAGATGTCCAAAGGTAACTTTTTACTTTCTTTTGGAATGGAAGGCACTGGCTGAGACAGTGTGTGCCTGTAGCTGAAGGAGGGCAATGATTGATTGATGTGTGCAGCCAAAAAATGCTTACTGGTTGGAGGCTTTTTAAAAAGCTTTTGTACAATCTGACAGCCCTGTGCTGGAGGCCACTGGCTTGTGTTCACTTACAACAAGGAGGAGGATTACATCTTGACAGGGCATTTCTTTGTTAATGGACAATAAAAAAATTGTCAGTTTCATGATGAGTTCTTTAAATCTCTTTTGGGTTTGGAGTACCCAGTATTGGACATTAAAATAGCAGAATCTATCAGGGTACAAATACTGTCATCAAAATTCAGCATAACTTAAGTCCAACACTTAAGTGACCTGAATAAATGCTGCTGGTATGGCACCAAGAAGGTGATGGAGGTACTGGTACTGCGTTGCTACGCTGTAGGAAGATACGTAAATAAATCAAGGTAAATAACATCCAATCTGGCTTTTATATAAGCAACATATAAATGTTTTTAGATAAAGAACATCACAAAACAAAACCAATGTACAACCATCGTCCTCATCTGAGTTCACCTCTGTTATAGCACGTATTTATTTGAAAACTAACAGTGTAATTTTGGGGCAAGTGAGAGAAGAAAACTGAATAAAAAAAACACTAACCTTTACAAGTACCATACATTTACACTGGCTGTTACAGACTTAAATTAAATGTATGTTTTTATTGTATAATAGTAACAATAACAGCACCTCCCTACTCAAATTGTTTATTTTGTGACGTAACAAGGCTCGAACCCACAATCTGTGATTATGAGTCAGCAGTTCTTACCGCTTTACTACCAAAGCAGTCGTGACACCGAAGTACACTAAACCGATTTATTTTTCTTCAGTTACAGTCTAGAATAAAAGTGCACTTGTTTTATTATACTTGTGCTTTTTGTGAAAGTGCTTATTTCATATTTGGACTTCAGTCTTCACACATTATACATTTCATGTCAAAATTTTTTCGTTAGTACTAAAAACATTTCTGTCATGCTACACTTACATAGATCTTTTCTATGATGTAGATGTAGACATGGAACACGCATGAAATGCATGTGTTCCAAATAAAGATATATTATTTACACTATACAGCTCCCAGTATCTCACTCCCAGATAAACAAGGCTTGAGTTGGAAACTCTTTTTGCCATTTCTGTGGCATTTGGATTGACACATTTACAAAACAAAAGATGCTAACGGAGAGGTGCGAACAGATTTAAGACGTGTCAGGTATATACGTTTTTTCATAGGCTTTGGTAATTCTAGTGTTAAACAATAAACCTGGCAATTTGCAGTGGCATGTTCTGCATGGCATCTTTGTTATTAATTCCTATGTTGCATGGGTGTACCCTTTAGTTAGAGACAAATGCCTTTTCTGTGTAGAGAAAAAATTACACATAATTTATGGATTTTTGTAAGTGAGTGGTGTGTTAATGTGGCAATTTATAACCTTCAGGCTCATCAGCTTAGCTTTCGTATTTGGAATGTGATGTGAGATTTATTTATTCTTATTTTTTTTTTTTGTATTGAGTTGGAATGTTCTTTTGTAACTTTGGTTATACTGAATGTAAGGATTTACTGATTTGTGATTAATAAAGTTTACTTTAAAACTCAAACTCTTTCTTTCATTCTTTGTTTGTTTTCTTTCTTCCTACCTGTAGGTCAACAAACTAGTAATCTAATATTTTTCAGAATTAATATTGCCTGAAAGGAACATCCAGTCTGCTGTCTTCTGGAAGAGGCACTTAATTTTGCAGATTAGCAGATTTGCAGTCCTTCTTAAAATCTTCATTTCCAATACTGAATCTTATAAGTCGTTTCTAGGTGTCTACTATGAAAAGGCATAGCCAACACATTTAAACAGATAAAATTCACTATTTTTTAAAAGTAAATATTTTATTTATTTTGAAGAAAAAAAAAAAAAAGATTCCTGAGGGTTCTCAAGCAATATGTCTTAAATGTCAATAGCCTATTGCTATTATCTAAGAAAAGATAAATGGTTATTTTAAAGTAGATGCTGTTTTAAGAAGATTTTTCTTTCATTATTTCAAAGGTCACAAAAATATATGAAATGCAATTTTTACTTTGAAAGGTGATTTTTTTTATTTTAATGGTTTCAGAAATTCCTCACTTTTAAAGTTTTCACTTCCTTACATACATAAAAGCTTCAGTTGATAGACACATGCTTTTTCTTACTTAACTTATGTAAAGTGTAAATAATTTTTATTGTTGAACACTAAATGAATAAATTTATTCCTTAATGACATATGAAAAGTAAAAACTTACCTTGGAATGCAACTTGAATTGTTTGACATCAAATTCAGATGTCCGAATCATTCAAGATGCATGACTCTCTTCTGACCACAATTAGAATTACACTCTTGTGTCAAATGTTAGTTTAAATGAAGAAACATATCATGAATTATAAGGATATTATCTCATTTTGTAATAACTGAGGATTTTTCTGTTTTACTTCCTGGTGGCATCCAAGCAATACCAAGAATTTCTTGTATTCTTGATCAGAAATACTCAATTAAACAACTACTGCATGTTTCAACTTCCAGGTTTCCAGGTAAGCCTTTTACTGCTGTCACCTGTCAGTCCGTGAAAAATTATTTTGATTCTGGAGTCTTTGAAGTAACTGGTTATGACACCCAGGTGACTCCAATCACACTTTAAGGAAATCTCCAGTAATCACCTTCAGGTTAACTTTTCAGGCATTGCTTTTGTGGTGCAGGTTCCTTATCTAGTATCTTTAGCATTCCTGTGCCAGATGAACAAACCTTACTACAGCATACATAACATAATAAAAGTTATGGGTTCTTCAGAATGTTTATATAATACTTGCAATCTTAAAGAAATAATAAATTACCAGATATTTTGAAATTTGTAGACTATATTTAAAAATTGGTGGATACACAAGACACAGTTTTTACCTTTGGGCACTGAAATATAAGTTCTGTGAGGGACTGTTGCCCCACCCAGGGTTAGTTGCTTTCCTGTGCCTGATGTTGTCATGGTTTTGTCTTCCCTGCAACTCTCAAATTGATAGAGCAAATTTCAGAAGGTGAAATTATGTTATCATAGGAAGTATATGTAAATCTTTGAAAAAAATGCAATGTATCAAATATATAAAGCTTTCTTGTAAACTACATATTTAGTTACAGTATTTTAGAGGAACAAATAAAAGTTCCTTGCTATCACTGTTGCTACTCACGCTCAACCATGTCGTATAAAAAATGTAAATTAATGCCTGCTATTCTTAAAATCTGCCCTTAATAGTTAATAGTTACAGCAATACAGACGTTGAGTGGGAGCTGGTAGTACTGAAGTGTCATGAGCAATCAGGTCGCACTGAGGGAATTCAAGAGATAAGTAAAGATTCCTCTTTACCTTAGCTTGTTAAAAGTGAAACCCTAATTATTTTTAGCTTGAAGACGAGTTCCATCGCACAATTTGGTGAGCTTTTGTTGTGTCATATGACTAACAGCATTACAGTTTTCAGGCAGACATCCACTTTTCCCTCAAAGTGGCCTACATTTATGTTAAATTTAAATGTCAATGGAATGGAGAGCTTTGTTTTTTCTCATTGAAAATCAAGTCCTTGCCAAATTGCTTTCACACTATATATCATTGTAAATCCATGGTCATTTATTTTATTTCAAGATATTAGGCCAAAACATTTTTGTTGTCTGTGCTCTAGGCTAGTGGTCATAGAGGGCTATAGTGGCTGCAGGATTTTGTTGCATCCCAAATTATTAATTAGAAGCCAAATATTAGTGCTGAAGTAGTTAATGCTCGACCAACATTTTTATTCTTCATTTAAGTTAATTCACTTGTTAAGATTTCAAATCCTTAATTGCTTCTTTTAGTCTATAACTGCTTCATGCTTTGTTTTTAATTGCTTCTTGCTCTTTAATCAGCTGCTGCAATACATAACAAATCACAAAGGGGCCAGCAGTTTACCATCTAACCCATTTACACCTATGCGTGTTCTTCAAACACTATCTGTTTTAATAAAATATTTAGATAGACAGATGATATCCCAAAGGTAAATTAAGATTTTACAGAAGCTCAAAAAGAATAGAAATAATATAATAATGTGAGCGTGTTCATAACATCCCTACCAGCCTGCACAAAAACATCTGGCTTGAATAATTATAAAAGAGCTATTGCCTTCTAATAAGCTTGTAGGTACAATGTATCTAATTGTGGTCCTATATGCACAGTAGGTTTACATTTATATACGTTTAACATTTAAAAAAGTAAAAAAACTCCACTAATGGAACATGCTGCATATTGATAGAAGTTTGTCATTGTTGAGTCCTGAAGCTGAAGTCACCATACAGAAGAATTCACCATTATAGTATTTGTAACAGAGTAAATCATTTCTGTTGCTGAGTCACAATTTTCAGATGGAGTAATATAAATATGAATTAATAAAAATGAAGAAACTTATTTCATCAGGTCCTCTCCTACCTTATTTCCTCTGTCTGATCACATCAGAAAAAATCTGTCCAGCATTAAAATAGCAGAATAAGTAGGATATGTCATTTTTCTAAAGTAACTGAAAACACCATGATTCGCCATAAGAGGTAACAGGTAACAGTTCATCCATTGTATCTGAAAGCAATCAAACATTCCTCATTATATGGAATCAGACCAGTTCTAACCCTCTCTATCTTACCATTATCCTTGCTCTGCAATTTCCATCTTTGGATGAGCTGTTCCTCCAATAAGTTGCAACAAAGCACCATGGGCCCTAGTGATTGTAGAACTGTAATGATGCAGGTTGGCTCAACCCTCCCACTTCTGTATCGGGAGCCTCTTGAACCTGACACCATCTGTAACGTAACTGGATGAGCCAGGCAGATGAGGACATGCACACACAACACATTGCAAGGGGTTTAGTACAAAGGTACTCAGTGTTTTTATTTAAAACTAAAGTAAATCAACAAAACAGTGTCTGAAGTACAGTGCAAAATCCAAAATAAATGAATGATCCAATAAAATGAAATAGTTATAGTGGAAGTTAATGCCAATAAATAGAAGAGCCATAAAAAAGAAGTTAAACACATAGGAAGAAACCATCCTTAAAAGTCAGAAACCTGGTGCCCCTTTATAACTAACATCTCCTTGACTTGCCCTTTTTTAGACTTTGCAGTCCAAAGAGAAGGCTCGGTGCCCTACCGCCAATCCCACATTGTTCCACAGGGAACCACTGAACCCTTCTCCATTCCGTGCCCACCTCTGCCAAATGGCTTCAGGGAAAGCACACTGTCCTCCCACCTCTGCCTGATCACGATGGACACTCCTGCTACCTGGTCATTCAACAGAAGTGACCCCTCAGTCCCCTCCTGACTGCCGGCCTCCTAAATGCTGGCTCTCTGGGGCTCAATTACTGCCTGCCTGCTTCCTTTCAACATGAACCAACTTTGCTTTCTTTCTCTCTCACTCACTTGTCCCTGCCTGCTTCCTTTCAACATGCACCACCTTTGCTTTCTTTCTCCCTCGCACACTTGTTCCTGCCTGCGTGTTTGCTCATTCACCTGCTTGCTTGTTTCCATCCCTTTAACCTCCATTTCTCCCTGCATTATTCTTTCTTTTATTCATCTCCCTCTGTTTTTTCTCACTCTTCATTTATACACTGGGGAGGGTTGCATATGAGATCAACTGATTGCCGCCCCGGGTTGATAACTACACAATCAGACTGCCTGCACATTCCGGCAAGGCAGCGCATGTTCACCTGACTGCCTCGCACCAACCCGGAGATGAGCAGTCTTCTCAGTCAATCGCTTCCACCTGCTTCTCTCTCCAGCGTGAGCACATCCATTATTTATTTATTTAAAATATGCTGGTACGTTGCGGACCTCTCTTACCACAAGTGCTACCGGCAGACAACGGGAATATTTAATATCCCTCACTTTACGTTTCTTGGGGTTTCATACATTTTCAGACATAAGGCAGCATTCAGATCCTCTTCGCTTCGCTGTGTCTAAAAGGTAGATGAAAAAAGCTGACACTTAAGTTTGAGATGACAGCAGCATAAAATGAATTTAAAATACATTTATAAATGACCAGTGACAAGCCAGATCACAACTGATCTTAAAATTGACAAACTGTAAAAAAAAATGTTTATCAAAAACTAGTCACTACAGATAAACAAATACAGAATCTGTACCTTTTGTAAAAGGCTGCTGCTTGCACAGTACCCGGGAGGAATAAAGAAATTTGGAAAGATTTGCAATGAAAACTAATGAAGGACTGAAAATTACTAATTTGTTTTGGGGCACAAATTATTTGGCCAATCCTCATATACCTTTTTTTTTTTTTAAAGCTGATCTTCTGGCTTGGACGTTGGACATCTCAGAGTTCATGGATTTTCAGGCTGATCGTCCAATTAGCTGAGAACCACCCAATCTCACTGAGATTACACAGGAGATGAACAGGCTGGTGATAAGGCTGTCCTCCCGGTATTACAACCAATCTTTGCTTCCATTTGGGAGACAGGCATCATCTCAACTGACTGGAAAATGGGACATGTCATCCCTATCTGGAAAAGGAAGGGTGATCACCTGGATTGCAGCAACTACAGAGGGATAACACTGCTCTTGGTGTCGGGTCAGGTCCTTGCTAGTGTAATCCTCAATAGGATCCATGATCACCTGCTTACCTATCAGTGACCGAAGCAGTCTGCTTTTACGCCTAAGAGGTCTATCATCGACCGCATCTTGGCACGGTTGGTTCACAAATGCGAATATCAGCAAGGTTTCTTTGTAGCCTTTGTTGATTTTCATTAAACATTCGACTCAGCTGATTGAGCTACCCTGTGGGGCATTCTACGACTTTGCAGGATCACCTTAAAGTTGCTGGATATCATGGCTGGCCTGTAGACTGGTACTGTGAGTGCAGTGCAGAGTGGAGGCAGAACTTCTGTGTTTTTCCCAGTTGATTCTGAGATTCATCAGGGGTGTGTTCTTGCTCTTAATCTGTTCAGTGCTTGCATGGATTTGGTGTTGGGCTGGGTTGTAGGGTTGGGCATTTGTTGATGAAGAAAGATTAATTTTGCCAATAATGCTGTGATCTTTGCTTAGTGTCTAGGCTTGTAAGTGTTCCGGATAAAAAACAAGATCCAGGCCTTTAATGACTTCTTGGGCACAGCCATCAGCAGTATATCTGTCTATGGAGAGAGTGTCCACCACATTGAAAGATTTACTTACCTCGGCGGCGATATTCATGTCTTTGGTGTCTCTACCTATGGAGTCAGTAGACCTATTGGGGGAAAATGAAGGGTCTAGAGCTCGCTGGAAAGAGGTGTGTGGCACTTCAATATCTTTGCAAAAGTATAAAGGCCCAAGTACTTCCTAATTTGCTATATGTTTGAAAGACATGGATACTATCAAGTGATCTAAGACAAAGACTGGGCTCCTTTGGTACTGTGTCTCTTTGGATAATCCTTGGGGACCACTGGTTTGACTTTGTGTTGAACAAGCGGTTGCTCATGGAATCCTGAATGGGGAACATTACCTGCATTATGGGGGATCATCAGTTACAGCACTATGGCCATGAGGCATGATTTCCTGAGGGCGATTCTACTCGCTGGATCTTCATTTTTGTGGACCCAAGCAGCTGGACCAGGCCAAGGGGACACTCATGTAACACCTAGCTGTGGCATATGTATGGTCACTTTCGGATTGTGGGACTGGACAACGTATCTGCCTGGGGAGTTGCCAACTGAGATATCGAGCTGTTTTGCCATGTGTTTGGTGCAACAATGCACTGTACCAGTGCATGCTCCCCAATGTGATCTGACCTGATCCTCATATAGGAAAGATTTACACAATAAGAATGACCTGGAATGATCCTTTTTGGATGCATGAAAGACTTTTCGGTTTTCAATACTTAATATATTGGTAAATTAGTGCGATAGAAGAATGTTTGTACATTCAAATATGTAAGCAGCTCTAAATATAAAATGAAATTGAAGTTAAGTGCAAAGGTTACAACAAGACAGAAATCTTCTTTCATTCTGCAGGTTCAATGTGTACCAACAGTTTACTTTCCAAGAAGGCTAATTCTAATAATTCTGGAGTTTTGCATTTAGCGGTAAGTGAAAAACCATTGTGTATGCAGAAAGAATGCTAATAATCACTGAAGCAGGACCAATTACACAGATGTAACCAGAGTACAAATTAGACATTTGTACATTTATACAATACTGACATTTGTTTCTATGTAAGAGAAACATTAGAAATCATTAAAGTTTGTGTTTGTGTATAAATATCCTTTGTGCTTTCACAAAAAATCTGATGCCAAAATGAGCAATGTTTAAAAAAATGTTTTGGACAAATGCCATCAATTGTTAAATCACCTTTTAGCTTTCTTTACTTTAACAAAATGTGACAAATGTTTTATCATACTAGTGCTAGATTAGCCTAATTGTTTTGTAGGTAGCATGCCAAAAGAAAAGAGTGACAGTTCACACCAATTTAACAAATACAAACACATTTCAGAGATACTTATTTTATTTTTTTAAATGAAGGTACTTTATTGTAAATCAAGAGGTTCTTATTAAACCCTGTTTTAGTTGGTAGCCTCTACTAAACACATAAATGTGAACACTCTTAAATGAAGTTTTCAAATAAAAAAGAAATATCAATAAGATACTAAAAGACAAACATAAAACAAAGCATTGAATCTACTTGGGGTCACTTTTTCTTACAGTTTAGATTCCCAGAAGCTGTATCTTTGCAGATGATATAACTGTTCTCCCTCATAAACATGACAAACTCATAAGTCAGATTTTATTGTGTACAAACAGAAAGTACCTACATTTTAATATGTGGCAAAACAAAAATATAATATTACATTGCACAGACAGCATACCCGACAAAATATGTGATTCAGTATGTGCACCAGCACTTCAATAAAGCTGCTCTCATGTTATTTCTTTTCTAAAAGATACCTCGTTTGTGGCCAAGTACCATGTTCAATGATTCTGTTTTCACAAAGAAAGCCCACTGTTCAAATTCACATTTGCATACATTGCCAAGTCTGCCATGTCTGTGAAAACATTGCAAGTTAGTTGCATTTTCTAGCAAATCATAAAAAACATTGCAATTTAGATAGCTGAAATAGCTGGAATACTGACAGACTGTGGACAGTTTTATTAACTTTCGTGTGGCTTGCATTTTACCTGTATAGTCCATGAAATATTTAGGTATAACTGTATTTTTATAATCTATTTATACAGAAAATATTTTTTACTAGAGTTGTCCACAATTAGTTTCTGTGATTAAATTGCTTAATGTAGCACCTAAATGCAATAATCAAATCCAGGTAATCAGACCATAAAGTGGGAAAAACACTATGTCTGGTAGAAAAGGTTCTCAACCCCTTTAGCTATGCTACAGAATTCCTGCCACTACATTGGCCAATCCTGTATTCTTTAACCTTATTATCATTATGTCTGATATCACTTGTCCACTACTAGTTGAATGCACACTTCCGTTATTGACAGTATCAATAAAAGAGCTAAACTAATTTGCACTGTAATGTGGCTCAAAATATTAATATTGTAACGGCCAACCACTTATCTGACCGGCTGCCACACTACCAGGTCCCGTGGCCTGGATAAATTACTGAGGAAAACCTAAATCTACCAAGCCGTACCTTTAACAAATAATATTTTCCCCCAATAGACAGTTAAACACAAGCAAACAATATCAGAATGTAAATCAAGTGCAGTAATATATTAGATGAAACAAAATGACAAATACCATAATACAAAATTCCAGTGTAATATATATATATATCCCTCCACCAAAGTGAAAGGCACTATATATATACAATGATAAATCCTCCCTTGTCCCTGCACACGAATAACAAACACACAATACAAATAATGACAACGAATGATGACTGAAATGATAATGAATGTGAAAATGAGTCCAGGTAAATAACTGTTCAAATTACTGATAGCTATTCAAAATGGTGTTTGATTCCCCCGAATGAATACCAGAACAACCTCATCGTGATTCCTCGGCAATGTTGGAAAATAATGTCCAACCCCGGGGTTTCTGGCGGTGAATGTGTTGCAGTAAATCTGGCTGAGTGAGAAGCAAACTGGAAAAATGTCACGATGTGAATGAAGGCAGAGAAATGATGATCATTTGCAGTTAGGTGAATCTCCTTCTGGGTCCTCTCTCCTCTTCTTTCCCTCCTTTCCGTTTAAATAATAACGAGCCGGATGTGACCTCCGGTTCTGACGTTTCCAGGGGTCGCTACCTCGCTGCAACAGCCTTCCCCGTAAACACATGCTATTTTCAACGGAGTGATGTGACAAGACATGACAGGTTGCAAACACAATAAACAACACCACTTACGTGGCCCCGCTACAATATTAAAAAAAAAAACTTAATTTAATCTGTGAGTAGTGTTTTGCTGTTTATTCAGTTGTTTCTGTTACATAAAACTATCAATAAACTAACTGAAATAATTTAACATGCCTAGGCGTATATAAGTTAATATGACTGATTATTAAATTTGTTTTGTATTAGGAAGTAATCACAAAGTTACTTTTGCTTTGAGAAAAATGTTAATATGCTTAGAGGAAAATATATAATATTTTGATTACTATGCAGTTAATTTCGATTAATAATTTTAATGAAACAATAATTGCAATTAATGTTTTTAATCAAACAGTAGCCCTAATTTTTACTTCATTTATTTTTTTATGGGCCCGGGTAATTGAAATGTTTTGCTTTGCTTTTCTATACTAATAAAAGGCAAAGCCCTCACTCACTCACTGACTCACTCACTAATTCTCCAACTTCCTGTGTGGGTGGAAGGCTGAAATTTGGCAGGTTCATTCCTTACAGCTTCCTTACAAAAGTTGGGCAGGTTTTATATCGAAATTCTACGCGTAATGGTCATAACTGGAAGCAGTTTTTCTCCATTTACTGTAATGGAGATGAGCTTCAACGCCGTGGGGCGGGGTTTCATGTGACATCATCACGCCTCCCACGTAATCACGCAGTACATAGAAAACCAGGAAGACCTCAAAAAAGCGCTGAAGAAAACATGCATTATATAATTGAGAAGGCAGCGAAACAATAAGAAGCGAGTGAGTGACATATACAACCATATTCATGAGTTCTGCTACTCGAAACAAAGCACGATGTAAACCTACACTTTAAATTAAGTTCATAGACAGGCTTCCGCTGGCGTTTGTAATTTAGTGCCTGCTCATATAAGGCCGTCCGTCAGCGGCAATCCAATAGCAAACTGCCACGGGTAAATATTCACGGGTGAAGGACTGTGCTTATGGAGAGGAAGATGAGATGGTCAGGGTGGTGTTTGACACAAACTCAGCGAAACTGTGAGAGAAAGTTTTAAGTGCCAGGACTAAGGTAACATTAAATACAGCCATGGACATAGCATGAGATGGCACCAGCACAGCTGGGAACCTTCGATGCATGTACACCGAGCGGCTCACGTGAACTGACGCGAGTGCACAGATAAAAGCAACAGTTCCAAAGAGCTGAACAAAACCGAATTACACAATTGAAAAGGCAGCAAAAATATGAAGCGTCTGATACATACAAGCATATTCATAAATCTAAAACAAAGCACACGTTGGAAAAAGTCAATGTCCCGCTAAAGGAAGACAGTGTAAAAAACCCGTGCATGCAGTGTGTCAGGTCTCAGATAAAGAAGAAGACGAGCTGTTTATTGATGCAGTAAGAAACAAATCGATGAATGAAACCTGTCATCTTTACAACGATTGACAAACACGGAATGTAACTTGAACACAACACATCCTACAAATACGAACCTGATTGAAAGAAATAATGATAATCAAATCCTTGATGACAGCAACACTCAGTAACACTCACAAAACAAATACTGTATATTGACAGTCATGTTACGTTATTTTTAAAATGTTCCCTTTTCTTTTTCTAGCTTTTTTAACACACTACTTCTCGCTGCGATACGGGGTATATATATATCCCGATCTACATACTCGAATAATGGATACTTTATTCGCCATCAATGATTGTTTTGGTAAAGCCATACTCAGTGTATTCATTAGATGAACGGTAAAAAGTAAGAGCGAGAGGAGGATGACTTATTGAGGCATGCAGGCTGTAGTGCGCGTCAACTCTATCTGAATTGCGCGATCACATTTGAAAAAATATATCTTTTCAAGTTCTATTTAGTCCATATGTGTCAAACTCAAGGGCCGCGGGCCACATCCGGCCCGGCGTAATTATATCCGCCCACGAGATCATTTTATATACTGTATTATTGTTATTAAAGCCCGGGTATATGAAGCGCTGGTAACACAATAAACTACAGATCCCATAATGCAGCGCTTCAGCTGCCTTGCCGAACACTTACGCGTTAATCAAGTCTACCTTATGATGCTGCAAGTTATTGCGAAGCTAGCTCACACGATGCTGAAGAGAAAAGTTGATTCTGAAAATAGAGCCTTTAAAACCGATGGGAGGCTGAGTATATGTTTACTGAACCCGTGTGTCTCATTTGTGGAGCTAATGTGGCTGTAATTACAGAATTTAATCTAAGACGGCACTATGAGACAAAACATCACTGTAACCTGAAGAAGAAGAAGATACAGAAAGCAGAAAAATTAAATAAGAATCTGACACTTCAGCGGACGTTTTAACCCGTGCACAATCACAAAGTGATTTCAAGTGAAGCTGCTTTTATGGGAGACACAAATGCACCAGTGCACTTTGACCCACTTTCCCTGTTCCCAAGTAATGTTAAACCAAGTCGTCACTACGGTGTTCCCAAATACGCACTTTGCTGATAAACTGAGCGCACTGAGTTTGCACGGCGCTTTGGTGACTTTGAAGAACAAAAAGTCCGTCTACATGCGGCTCGAACCTTGTGCATGTTTGGTAGCACATATCTGTGTGAGAAGCTCTTCTCAGTGATAAAGACTAACAAAACAGCACACAGGAGTCGCCTCACTGATGAGCACCTGCAATCCATCCTGAGAATCTCCACAACACAGAACCTCACACCAAACAGAAACGAACCTGTTGCCAAAAAAAGATGCCAGGCGTCCAGCTCTAAAATGACATATGAGCAAAGACAACTGAATGATTTGATTTGTTATTGCTGAAAGGAACACATTTTATTTATATTTCTAGGTTTTGTTATGCAGCATGTTCATATTTGAATTTGTATAATTTTGACAGGATATATTTTTATGGAGAGCAAAATCTTTTGGGATATTTAAAATCTAAGTTTATTTTTTATATAAAATTACATAAGAGTAAAGAAATTTGAATGTTTGTTCTTTTAACGTTTACTTTATTTCTAACTTGTATAATTTAGACAGGATATATTTTTATGGAGAGCAAAATATTATAAGTTGTTTAAGGTTTGAGTTGATTTATTCACGAATAATATTCCTGTCTGTTTTTACCATTCCTACCAAAGATATTTCTGTCGACTAAATAAAAATTCCTTCTATTTAAAATTTAAATAGAACTTGAACAAATGCGATAGTTCATAATATCCACGCAGACTTGCACGTAAGAGCGGGAGTCATCCGTTTTAACAAGCAGCGTATTGCACTGATACGAAATAGCTGTGTGTGTATATATGTAGATATGTATGTATATGTATATATATGTTTATATATGTGTGTGTGTATGTATGTATATATATATATATATGTATGTATATATGTGTATATGTATAGATATGTATATATATATATGTTTATGTGTGTGTGTTTAAATATATATATATATGACAACAACACTAATCACTCACAACAGTGACAAAACAATTACATTGACAATCATGTTACGTTATTTTCAAAATGTTTCCTTTTCTTTTTCATTGCTTCTTTAACACACTACTTCTCCGCTGCGAAGCGCGGGTATTTTGCTAGTCATTAATAAATACTGATGAAGTTTTAGGCAGTATGCACTGCACCCTGGGAGTTTTTTTTTTAATTGAAAAAGTATGCTAACATTTAAGGTGAAAACATATATAGCAATATATAAGCTGTTACCAATAAATTATTTATTTTTACATTCAACCATGCTGTATTAGGAAATCTGTGACTGTTTAGAGTCGGGTAATACAGAAGTGCTTATCAGCATATGGAGATGACAGGCCATTAGTAAGAATGAAAAGAATTCAGGTGCCACTTGGCATGGACTTGGTGGTTTTAGTACTGAAAAAGTATTGGGTGGTTTTGATGTTAAAATCCTTGCTTGATAAAGAAAGTCTGGTTAGATATTTGAATTTAGCATACAAAAATACTCTGAGATTCACATTATGTTGGGCATCCCAGTTGGGACAGGTTCCAAACCCTTACCTGGCTGGGAGGTTAATAGGGTGCAAGGTTGGGCGGAGACTGGCAAAGTTATGGGCTCTCCCAACAAACCTGATGGCAGCATCCCCGGGGAACATTACCAATGCAGACACTGGCAAGGGACAGTGGAAATTGGAGTCCAATGGAGCAGTCTTGTCATGTCACCTGAGTGCCATCAGGGACTGTTGCAGGACTGCAGGACTTACGATTGACCCAGAATTACTACCATCAGCTATGCCCTGGCACTGGAAGTACTCCCGGGTCCAAGATAAAAGAAACCTCCCTGGCATATCTGGGTGAGTCGGATTGAGGAGGAAGGAAGACAAAGCTGCCTGGAAGTCTGGAGGAGAGGAAGAAAAGAAAGTAGAGGTATTGTGCATTTTGGAAACCAATTATGGAGGATTCATTTGTTAATTAATTATTTATGTGAGCCCAGAACTTGTGTCTGCGTGGTGGTGTCAGAGGTTAGGGAGGCTGCAGTGCCCCCTCCTGATCATACCTTGTATTGATTCATGTTGACAAGAAGTTACATTATGCTACCCAATGTATTTATTTAAAATGGACTACACACAAACATTTATTTAATTATTGAAAATTGGAGAGTTTAAGCTTTCACTTTATAATTAAATTGTATGTAATGTTAGTATTGTAAGATCCAGAAAGAGAACTGGTAATTTTTTTAAAATCAAAATCCTCTTCTAGCATTTTCAGACTACTCAGAAAATATAATTGACAGAGAATGGTCATTATAGTTGTTTTCTTCTTTTACCCTATTGATTTTGAGAAAGTTTTAGTGGATTACTAAGCCTAGCTAAAAATAATGGAGGAGATGCTGTACTTTTTTGTCTTTTAAGGTGAATCAAGTAATGGGATTAATGCTATTATCACATCAATATTACATGTAAATTCTCAAAGTAAAATTTTTTTTCCAGTTCCATCTCTGGCTATGATTCAAATGATAGTTTTTATGCCTGTTTTGTTCATTTTTGATTCCTTCATTTATGTTAGTATTGTTGGTCACTTAGTTTATACACTATGTATTCTGTATATGTTCCTTTATGTTATACATATTTCTTGATGGTTCCCCAAGAAGCGGGGTATGTGCCTATCATCATTAGGGGACTGTCCTCACTGCAATAAAGGCGGAGACAACCCACAGTCCCTTGCTGCTCATTGAATATGTTTTAGGTGAGGTAAGTTTCTTCTGTTATTTTCTGTGCTCTTTGATTATTTGTAATTCACTACATTTTCAACATTATGCTCCATTTTTGACTCTGTATTCTGAATTTGTGATCGGGACTTGTTTCACTTGGTTTGCCATTGCGTTTTCTACATTCCTTGCTGTGCCTTTATGCTCTTCGAAGCCTATTACTGTATGTGCTTTAGAGCATTTTTGCAAAAGTAAATATTAGGTTTATTTTGTTTCTATGTTGTCTTTTGTGTAACTAGCCAGGTTTTTGGTGGTATTTATTCCTGTAGTGGGTATTTATGAGCATCTTTACAACTTTCTTGAATGGGGCATTGCTAGGTCATAACAATTTTATCAAATTGCATTGGTAATATCCACTCCATACATACCAATTATTGTTATTGAGGTTTTGCTGCCTTTAAAGACAAATTAGAAAGGTTAAATTACACTGACAAACAGTACAGGTTGACACTATCCAAAACCCCAACAGTAATTTTTCAGGTAATCTGACTTTATAATTGAAATTACCATTATAGATGTAAGGCAGTAACTGCACCCTAAAACTGGTTAAGTATGTGCATGATTATAATCAACTTATTGTTAACCACATACATTCAGACGTAAATAAATGATACTTGAATACCTTGTCAAAGCAAAATTACACATAAATGAAGTTCTTTCGCGCTTACATGATTTTCCTTGGACAGCAAGGAACAGACCAAATTTTCTGTAATATAAGATGGATAGACAACCAGGCAAGCAACATGTTTTTGAACTTTATATAAAAGAAATATATAAAATCCATTACATCTAGTATTTGGTGAAGGACTAAAAGTAATTTAGACTAATGAGAGAATACTAAGACTCTTCTGTATTCTTCAAGTTTTTCGTGTGTCAAATCAATTAGAGTGGAAATAGTAAACATAATTTCCCTGTATACCATGTTCAGTCATTTTCTGTACTTAAGCTTACTAACTGAATTGGTAAATATCAGACATTACTATCTGAATAAATGTGTAAAATATTACCCATAGTTTCTCATGCCCACTGCTGTTCTTATTGTTATGCTTTCTGAAACTAGAGATCTGCACACAAATGTTTTCAAGAAAGGTCAAGACGTTATGCACAAGAAGGATAGAAATATGCATTTTTAGAAAGTTGATGAGTGTATAGATAATTTGAATACTTCAACATAAAACACAGCTTTTGACTTTTTGTTAACAGCAGATGGATTGTTCTCTACTTATAATTCTAATCAAAGCAAGTGTTTTGGAGAGGGTTTAAGTGCTGCTTCTGCATCTAAATGCTATTTATAAATTTTGTTGTGTAGCTCTCTTTTGTCTAGTTAGCCTTTCTACATTATTCTGTAAGAAATGAAAGGTATACCTGTAACAGCTCATTGAATATCTTTCATACAGTATGCAGTACATAAAAATAATCATGCTAATTCCACAAACAATACTATTAACATTTTAAAATAAACACAAATCATCATCCTAGTTATCTCTTTTTGGTAATTCATCAATTCTGCAGTATAATGTTTTCTACTGAATTATTTACATTTTTAATTATTCTTTTATTGGCTGCTAATAAGCATTTGCTGAAATCTTATGAAGCGAAGGTAGTGACTGATATTATATCTCCAATTAACAGATTATAAATAAGTATAAACATTTGTCGTCATGTTTCAATATTTTATTTTAGCATATACATGTTTGTAAAAAGTAATGAAAATCTTCAAAACAAATTAGTAATATGTGGTTTAAATATGTGAAACAATATGAAGGTTGCCTGTCTACTCTGTGGCTTAATGAAGTCTAGAGATCAGTGCTCGTATGGAGTTGTTGTGGGCTTTCAGGCTTTAAATATATTTTGAATAAACAGTTTTAATTTCTTGTCATTTATAGCCATCATTTATATTTAAAATTTGACTCCTTTCTGTGAATGCTAATTATTATTCCAATAAACACCATATTACATAGTTCTATTCTTGTTAGTATCAAAAATTACAAACATCAGACAGGTGCTTTACTGTAGTAATTTATTCTCTCTATACATCCATTTTGATTCACTACCTTGTACTCAGTACTAGGGTGCTGTACTGTGTTAGCCATTAAGGATGTAGTGAGAAGTCAAGCAAAATGACATCTTGTATTGGCTAACTAGAAAGATTACAATATACAAGCTTTCGAGGCAACTCAGGCCCCTTCTTCAGGCCATGCTGTTTTTGCAGTTGGTCAATCCTACAAACTTGCTATGTATTAGAGCAAAAGTTTTGCGCAAGATCATAGTAACAGTTTAGATTTTGTTCCTCCTTTACAGTTGATACTGCTGAGATACAATCTAGCTCTCCTCAACTATGAATTGAACTAAATGGATTCAGGAAATTGATGTAAGGAAGGGTTTTATTATATATTTTCCACTGATACCACTCCAAAAGTTCAAAGCATATTGTTTATCTACAAACTTTAACATTACTACGAGAAAAAAATAAAACATTTTTACTAAAGACCTGTAATCTTTGCATGTTCTTCTCTTATTCTGATATCCTTCAAACACTTCCCCCCTATATTATATGATGTTATACCCTACTTTTTCATCACCTCTATCAGGTAGTAAAATAAAGGGTTAAAAATAAAATAATTATAATATGCTGGACTTTCCAAGTAAAGAGGTATATTTTTTAATTGTCTCTCTCCACCTGCTGTAGAATTTTTTTTTTGCTGTATCAGGATGTTGTGAGAATGCAATCAAAGTAAGTTATATATAGAAAATCAACAGAAAAATGTTATAAATGAGCTCTCTGAGCTTTATGTCTAATCCCTGCTACTTCACAGTATTTGGTGTCATTGATTGTCTCTAATGTCAATAAAGTGAAGCTATTTGAATAGAATAAATTATTCATCTAGTCCTAGATTAGTAATGGATGACTACTATGAGCAAAAATAATGCGGGTTTACACAAACGGAGATTTAAATGACTTTTCTAAATCTAATTTGTGGAAATCAAATTGTAAAATATTGTAATTGAACACAGAGGTTATCAATGTTGCCACCAAGAAGATGAGTTTCAAATTCCATCTTGCTGTCTATTTTTGTGGTTTTTTATCTACCTGTGTCTATATGGAGATACATGCAAATGAGCTTAATTGGCAATTCTAAATTGTCCCATTATGTGCAAGTGTACCTGGCAACTGACTGCTGCCGTATTAATAGTGCCGTATTCACACCTAAAGAGCTATTGGGATAGGTGCCACCTCCCCTTGACCCCAAAATTGACCCCAAAATTGTACAAGTATGGATGGATGGATGGATGGATGGATAACTCAACAGCACTCATACTACATAAAACAGAAGCTTTGCCTTTTTGTTTCACAGACCATAGTGTAAAGAGCTTCTGCTCTAAGGCAAATTTCCACATGGGGAAAATTACAGTTCATCTGCTGTATCTATCAGGAAAGATGCACATTCCACTGAATATTGACAATCTCTACAGCATACATTTGCCAATACACTAAAAGAGTAAAGAGATGGAATATCATATATTTTCCATGAAATGTAACTTCCAGTAATCTAGTGGTCACAAAAAAGCAACTCCTAAGTGCTAGCTGTCCAACTATGGAAAATGGATTAACACTAGAATTACCAAAGCTTACGAAAAAACTCATAAATCTGGCTCACCTTAAATCCGCTCGCACCTCTCCATTCAGCGTCTTTTGTCTTGTAAATGTGTCGATAAGCTCAAGCATCAAGCAGCCTACTATCCCATCCTCCCACTGCCAGAGAAAGTGCAAAAACCTCTCTCAACTCAAGCCTTGTTTATCAGTGAGTCAGCTACCTAGAGCTGTATAGGCTAAAAAAAATATATCGTTATTTGGAAAACATGCATTTCACGTGTGTTCCATGTCTACAAAGATCTATGTAAGTGTAGGATGACAGGAAATGCAAGAAATGTTGAACACATACCTAAAAGACAAACTTCTTTCATGTTTTAGTACTAAAGACAACATTTTGACATGAAGTGTATAATTTATGCAGATTGAAGTCCAAGTATCAAATAAGCACTTTAAGAAAAGGTACAAATATAACAGAACAAGTGCGCTTTTTTTCAAGACTATAACCGAAGAAAAAGAAATTGGGTTAGTGTGGGTCATTGTAGCCACTTACTTGGTAATACAGCGGTAAGAGCTGCTGACTCATATTCCAAGGGTTGCGGTTCAAGCCTTGTTGCTTCTCAAAATAAACGTTTTGAGTAGTGAGCTGTTCTTATTGTTAATATTATACAATAAAAACATACATTTGATTTGAGTCTGTAACAGCCGGTGTAAATGTATGGTACTTGTTAAGGTCAGCGTTTTTTTTATTCAGTTTTATTCTCTCAGTCATATTCACGCTCCCCCTTATCTGACACTGCTATTTTCAAATAAAGACGTGCTATAACAGAGGTGAACTCGGATGAGGACGAGGGTTCTACATTGGAGAAAGAGAACAGAAGCTCTCCCTGCAAGAAACGTCCACTCACATGTAAGAAAATCTCAGCTTCACCAGATGTAAAGGTGAACGATGGCACAATTTCGATACACCAAGACGTAGGGCGTCATCCTGCCAGCCAGTTTGCCCCAACCTGTCCTCCAACGAGGCAGCACAGCTTACAGAGCTCGCCGATGTATTGTGCAAAGTCCTGTTTGTGATTATGTTTTGTGATGGTCTTTACATAAGAAACATTTAGATGGTACTCATATAAAAGCCAGATCGAATGTTATTTACCTTGATTTATTTACTTATCTCCCTACAGTGTAAAGTCACAAGTAGACTGCAGAGATTCCTGTGTTTGATTAAAACGGGCACACTGATAAATTACATGTGTACTGAAGTGACTTTAGCTGCAGGTGTACTAAATAACAGTGAAAACTAACAGTGTCGGGGCGAGCGTGAACGCAACTGAGAGAATAAAACTGAATAAAAAGAAATGCTAACCTTTACAAGTACCATACATTTACACCAGCTGGTACAGACTCAAATCAAATGTATGTTTTTATTCTAAAATAGTAAGAATAAGAACAGCTCACTTCTCAAAACAGAATCGTTTGGGGTTGAACCCATGACGTTTTAATTACCAGATCTTACCATTGCGCCACCAAAGCGGTCAATGTCACACCCTAACATGGGTTCATTTTCTGCAGTTATATTCTTGAATAAAAGTGCACTTCTTTTGTTACACTTGTACCTTTTGTGAAAGTGTTTATTTGATATTTGGACTTCAGGCTTCACACATTATACACTTCATGTCTACAATTTGTCAATTATTACTGAAACATGAAAAAGTTTCTGTTTTAACAATGTGTTTACTGTACATAGATTGTTGTAGACACGGAACACACATGAAATGCATGTGTTTCAAATAACGATACAGTATCTATACTAATAAAAGGCAAAGCCCTCACTCACTCACTCACTCATCACTAATTCTCCAACTTCCCGTGTGGGTGGAAGGCTGAAATTTGGCAGGTTCATTCCTTACAGCTTCCTTACAAAAGTTGGGCAGGTTTTATATCGAAATTCTACGCGTAATGGTCATAACTGGAAGCTGTTTTTCTCCATTTACTGTAATGGAGATGAGCTTGAACGCCGTGGGGCGGAGTTTGTGTGACATCATCACGCCTCCCACGTAATCACGCAGTACATAGAAAACCAGGAAGACCTCAAAAGCGCTGAAGAAAACATGCATTATATAATTGAGAAGGCAGCGAAACAATAAGAAGCGGCGAAAGTGACATATACAACCATATTCATGAGTTCTGCTACTTGAAACAAAGCACGATGTAAACCTACACTTTAAATTAAGTTCATAGACAGGCTTCCGCTGGCGTTTGTAATTTAGTGCCTGCCCATATAAGGCCGTCCGTCAGCGGCAATCCAATAGCAAACTCCCACTAAATATTCACGGGTGAAGGACTGTGCTTATGGAGAGGAAGATGAGATGGTCAGGGTGGTGTTTGACACAAACTCAGCAAAACTGCGAGAGAAAGTTTTAAGTGCCAGGACTAAGGTAACATTAAATACAGCCATGGACATAGCACGAGATGGCACCAGCACAGCTGGGAACCTTCGATGCATGTACACCGAGTGGCTCACGTGAACTGACGCAGTGCACAGAAAAAGCAACCAGTTGCAAAGAGCGCTGAACAAAAACCGAATTACACAATTGAAAAGGCAGCAAAAATATGAAGCGTCTGATACATACAAGCATATTCATAAATCCAGCTACTGCGGAAACAAAGCACACGTGGAAAAAGTCAATGTCCCGCTAAAGGAAGACAGTGTAAAAAACCCGTGCATGCAGTGTGTCAGGTCTCAGATAAAGAAGAAGACGAGCTGTTTATTGATGCAGTAAGAAACGAATCGATGAATGAAACCTGTCATCTTTACAACGATTGACAAACACGGAATGTAACTTGAACACAACACATCCTACAAATACGAACCTGATTGAAAAAAATAATGATAATCAAATCCTTGATGACAGCAACACTCAGTAACACTCACAAAACAAATACTGTATATTGACAGTCATGTTACGTTATTTTTAAAATGTTCCCTTTTCTTTTCTAGCTTTTTAACACACTACTTCTCGCTGCGATACGCTGGTATATATATATGTATATATATATCCCGATCTACATACTCGAATAATGGATACTTTATTCGCCATCAATGATTGTTTTGGTAAAGCCATACTCAGTGTATTCATTAGATGAACGGTAAAAAGTAAGAGCGAGGGAGGATGACTTATTGAGGCATGCAGGCTGTAGTGCGTCAACTCTATCTGAATTGCGCGATCACATTTGAAAAAATATATCTTTTCAAGTTCTATTTAGTCCATATGTGTCAAACTCAAGGGCATGGGCCACATCCGCCCGGCGTAATTATATCCGCCCCGAGATCATTTTATATACTGTATTATTGTTATTAATGGCCGGGTATATGAAGCGCTGGTAACACAATAAACTACAGATCCCATAATGCAGCGCTTCAGCTGCCTTGCTGAACACTTACCGCGTTAATCAAGTCTAGCTTATGATGCTGCAAGTTATTGCGGCTAGCTCACACGATGCTGAGAGAAAAGTTGATTCTGAAAATAGAGCCTTTAAAACCGATGGGAGGCTGAGTATATGTTTACTGAACCCGTGTGTCTCATTTGTGGAGCTAATGTGGCTGTAATTACAGAATTTAATCTAAGACGGCACTATGAGACAAAACATCAGGGTAACCTGAATGCAATGCAGAAGATACAGAAAGCAGAATAATTAAATAAGAATCTGACACTTCAGCGGACGTTTTACCCGTGCACAATCACAAAGTGATTTCAAGTGAAGCTGCTTTTATGGGAGACACAAATGCACCAGTGCACCTTGCCCCACTTTCCCTGTTGCCAAGTAATGTTAAACCAAGTCGTCACTACGGTGTTCCCAAATACGCACTTTGCTGATAAACCGAGCGCACTGAGTTTGCACGGCGCTTTGGTGACTTTGGTAGCACATATCTGTGTGAGAAGCTCTTCTCAGTGATAAAGACTAACAAAACAGCACACAGAAGTCGCCTCACTGATGAGCACCTGCAATCCATCCTGAGAATCTCCACAACACAGAACCTCACACCAAACATAAATGAACTTGTTGCCAAAAAGATGCCAGGCGTCCAGCTCTAAAATGACATATGAGCAAAGACAACTGAATGATTTGATTTGTTATTGCTGAAAGGAAAACATTTTATTTATATTTCCAGGTTTTGTTATGCAGCATGTTCATATTTGAATTTGTATAATTTTGACAGGATATATTTTTATGGAGAGCAAAATCTTTTGGGATATTTAAAATCTAAGTTTATTTTTATATAAAATTACATAAGAGTAAAGAAATTTGAATGTTTGTTCTTTTAACGTTTACTTTATTTCTAACTTGTATAATTTAGACAGGATATATTTTTATGGAGAGCAAAATATTATAAGTTGTTTAAGGTTTGAGTTGATTTATTCACGAATAATATTCCTGTCTGTTTTACCATTCCTACCAAAGATATTTCTGTCGACTAAATAAAAATTCCTTCTATTTAAAATTTAAATAGAACTTGAACAAATCGATAGTTCATAATATCCACGCAGACTTGCACGTAAGAGCGGGAGTTATCCATTTTAACAAGCAGCGTATTGCACTGATACGAAATAGTTGTGTGTGTATATATGTAGATATGTATGTATATGTATATATATGTTTATATATGTGTGTGTGTATGTATATATATATGTATTTGTGTGTATATACGTGTGTGTATGTATGTGTGTATGTATATGTATGTGTATATGTGTGTGTGTATATATGTGTATATGTATAGATATGTATATATATATGTTTATGTGTGTGTGTGTAAATATATATATATATATATATATGACAGCAACACTCATCACTCACAACAGTGACAAAACAATTACATTGACAATCATGTTACGTTATTTTCAAAATGTTTCCTTTTCTTTTCATTCCTTCTTTAACACACTACTTCTCCGCTGCGGCTGGTATTTTGCTAGTTTACTCTATACAACTCTAAGCAACAGACATGCAGGTAAACAGACTTGAGCTGAGAAATCTTTGTGCAGCAGTGGATGGATGCGATAGCAGGCTGCTTGCTACTTATCGACACATTTACAAGACGAAAGATGCTGACGGAGAGGTGCGAAGGGATTTAAGGTGGGACGAATTTACACGTTTTTTCATAGGTTTTGGTAGTTCTAGTGTTAAAACAAAATGGTACAGAACAACATAATAACACTAGTAGTATTGAAAGCATATAAAATAATACATCTAAAATATAAATACTGTATATATATATATATATATATATATATTAGCTTCAAGTGTGTGCACATTTTCAGACCGATTACAGAGATGTGTGCGTTTTGGCATTTACAAAAACCTGGCTGAATGGAAACAATTTGGATGAATACTTCATGGTTAATGGATTTGGTGCATCAATTCCTTTGGACAGAGACTCTGCCCTCACGGGTAAGTTAGGTGTCTGCTTTTATATAAACACACAATGTTGCAAAATGGTGGTGGTTAGAAAAAAACTGTGCACGAAAGATGTGGAACTTTTGTCTGTCTTGATGTACCCCATTTATCTACCCAGAGAATTTCCAAAGATCTTCATTAGAACATTAGAACAATCAAGATGAGAACAATCCATTCAGCCCAACAAAGCTCATGAGCCCTATCCACTTATTTCTTCCTAAAAAATCATGTTGAGTTTTGAAAGTCACTAAAGTCATACCATTTACCATACTACTTGGTAGCTTATTCCAAGTGTCTATTGTTCTCTGTGTAAAAAAAAAAACTTCCTAATGTTTGTGTTAAATTTACTCTTAACAAGTTTCCAATTGTGTTCTTGATGAACTAATTTTAAAACAATAGTCTCTATCCACTGTACTAATTCCCTTTATAATTATAAACACTTCAATCATGTCAGCGCTTAATCTTCTTGTGTTTAAACTGAAAAGGCTCAGCTCTTTTAATCCTTCCTCATAATTCATCCCCTGTAGCCCTGGAATCAGCCTAGTTGCTCTTCTTTAGACCTTTTCTAGTGTTGCTATGTCTTTTTTGTAGCCGGGAGACCAAAACTGCCCTCTTCTGACTTTGTTCTGTCCTCTTCTTCTTCTCCAGTCAGTCCTTCTCTTCAGACAAGGCATATTTGTTATAAAACTCTACTGGGGATTTCACAAGATGTGATTTTTTGATATTCTGATTGGCTGGCCATCAATATGATGAATGAATTCAATTGTTTGTTTTCCCAAACAATAAAACTTTTTGATGTTGCTTAGTTCCTACTAGCATGCCTTCTTTTCCTTGGCTGTAAACCCGTTTAGCAACTTGTTGTCCCAGATGGCCATCCTTTCTCAAGTTATAAAGTAACTGCCATGTCTTCCTCTTTTTATTTGAACAGCTGTTTTAAAAGTGAGGTACAATTGGGGAAGAGGATATGCTTTGATGTTTCCTGTATTTAAGTTCATCTAGTGTTGCCTTAAGTAAAATATAATGAAAATATGGACAAAAATTAACAGATTTTGTACCCCACAACACTCCACCCCTTTTGTTTTGTCTTGATAGAGTCCTATATTACTCTACTTTCTCCTTTTGTATTATTAATGTGTAGCCTTTGTCAGAATGCCTGAAATCTCACAGACATACCACTGTTTATAAGGTATTGTACTATATAACTTCTCCCCAACTTCCCTTCTACATTTATAACCCCAGGGAATTAACACAGAGTAAAAGGACAAGCAGAAGTTAATTTACACTTTAAATAATCTATTATTGATAATATTCATAAATAATAACAATAAGCAAAGTACAAGTGAATATTGGCAACAATACAGCCTGATAACTGCTGATGTATAGTTTCAGGTGGCACACAGACTTGTAGCTACTTTAAATGTCTCTAGTTAAGGCATTATTTTTAGTCAGCTTTCTTCAGAACAGGCCGCGTGCCTGTCTCAATATGGCTGCCGAGTTGCACTTCTAAGTGTGGTCTTTTTCAGTTCATGGTGTGTGAGATGCTCCTTCATCAGATGGTATGAGAGAGATAGGGAGGGGTAAATCAAGCAAATTTATAGATTCTATGTCCAAACCCTACAGCCAATAGGGCATCAAGGTGGTTAATGGCTTCAAATCTAAAACCAAAAAGGCAACTTTAGACCAATAGAATTCTGGTGTGACATGATGGTTTTAAACCTGCCCCAATATCATTTGTTAAGCTGATGTTTGCCAGCTGGGTAATTTGGCTTTACTGTGGTGGTTGATTGAGAGAATCCTGTAGAGAATCACTTGCTAAACTGGTTTTAGGCACATCCCCCGAGCCCTGTCATAAAATTACAAAGACTCATTCCTTAAATGGGGTGGGGGTCTTGGGTTTTGGGGACATCCATTGCTGCTCTTATCAATGATATAACACTAATGTTACATTGCTTTGTCTAAGTTACAAATAAAGACATATAAAATGTTTATCAACTTATATACAAAATTCACACCACAACACCTTCTTAATCCTAAACTGACTGTCCATTATGAAATACTGAAGTTTAACATAACAGAATACAAGAACATAGTTGGTCTTGAGAGGCACTGTTATTTCTCTAGAATTATAAATAACAATGCTAGTAATCCCAGAGTCTTATTCTATACGGTTGATCATCTGTTAAATCCAGGTCACTCAATGGAATGCCTCCAAAAAACTTCCAGTGAAACGTGAGGCTTTTGCTGTATTTTTTAATAAAAAAATAATGTTTTTGGAAAAAATATAATACATCTCCACAATACTGAACCACTTGAACCCCGGTACTCCATTTTAAACAAATTAAATTCTTTCACCAGGATAGATTTACCTGATTTATATAAAATAATTTCTCAATTGAGAGCCTCAACCTGCATCCTTGACCCAATACCAACAAGTTTTTCAAAGAAGTATCGGGTGTACTAATTGATAGTATTCTTGACATAGTAAACTCGTCATTAGATATGGGGGTCTTCCCAGACTGTCTTAAGAATGCTGTAGTTAAACCCCTGCTCAAGAAAAATAATCTTCACTCCTCTGCTTCTGAAGATTTTAGACCTACTTCTAACCTGCCTTTCTTAAGTAAAATTCTAGAGAAGGCAGTAATTTTGCAGTTTAATGCCCACCTCAATAAACATGCTATTCTTGATAAGTTTCAGTTGGGCTTCAGAACAAATCACAGTACAGAAACTGCACTCGTTAAAGTAGTAAATGACTTGTGGGTAAATGCAGAGAGAGGCCATTTATCTGTTCTCATCCTCTTAGATCTGAGTGCCACATTCGGTATCATTGATCACAATATTCTTAGAAATCACCTTTCAAAGATCCAAGAGGACACTGGGAAAAAGATCTCTCAATTAATATATCAGAAAAGGAGTGGAAAGTAGCAATGCAGAGAATTCACTCGAGCTCCATATGCGCAAAGCATACAATTATACAACTTAAAATTATATATCGAGCACATCTGTCTCGACTAAAACTCTCCAAAATGTTTCCAGGGCATGATCCAACCTGCGAATGCTGCAATCAAGTCCCAGCCTCACTAGGTCACATGTTCTGGGCCTGCACCAAATTAACATTATTCTGGACAAAGATTTTTAATTACCTTTCAGATAGCTTTGGACTCACATTCCCTCCTAACCCATTAACAGCTGTGTTTGGGGTTCTTCCAGAGGGGCTTAAAGTGGAGAAAGACAAACAAATTGTGATTGCATTCACTACACTTTTGGCACGCAGACTTATTCTGATAAACTGGAAGAAACCAAACTCTCCTCTTTTAAGTCAGTGGGAAACCGATGTGTTATAATATTTGAAATTGGAAAAATCAAATACTCAGAAGATCCATACAGACTTTTTTCAAAACATGGCAGGATCTAATCAGTAATATTTTAAAATAAGTTCATAAAGCACAGAGAATTTATTAATTTAGGTATGTTTACAAGCCTTAAATTTAACGCTGTTCGGCTTGCTCTCTCTCTCAGGGTTGGGGATCGATCTGTTCTTAACTCAATTTTTCTTTTGTAAAAACTTGATTGCTTTGTATGGATTGTAATAAAATTAATTAAAAAAAAAAAAAAAAAAGAAATCACCTTAGTCAATGGGTGG
Source organism: Polypterus senegalus (assembly GCF_016835505.1). Taxonomy (NCBI): domain Eukaryota; kingdom Metazoa; phylum Chordata; class Cladistia; order Polypteriformes; family Polypteridae; genus Polypterus; species Polypterus senegalus. The sequence goes on from NC_053157.1 coordinate 84,007,796, forward strand.
GCCTTTCTGGCAGTGTCTTAAATTTGTTTGAATCGTAACTAGCAGGTAGAAAATTCTTTGTAAGTTATGGTAATTATACTTCAAAGACCCATGATACTCTATATGGTGATCCACAAGGCTCTATCCTAGGTCCGCTGATTTTTTCGATTTACATGCTTCTGTTAGGTCAGATTATCTCGGGGCATAACGTGAGCTACCATAGCTTTGCTGATGACACACAACTGTACTTATCAATAGCGCCCGATGACCCCAACTCTCTTGATTCACTGACACAATGTCTTACTTATGTTTCTGAATGGATGAGTAGTAATTTTCTCAAACTAAATAAAGAGAAAACAGAAATTTTAGTGCAGAAATTTTAGTGATTGCCATAATGACTCTGACCTGAATTACTCAGATTACTAGGACAGCGTTTTTCCACTTAAGAAATACAGCAAATTAGACGTCTTATATCATTGAAAGATGCTGAGAAATTAATCTTTTGTTTTCAGTCTACTAGATTACTGTAACGCTCTCCTCTCAGGACTACGCAAAAAACACATAAATCGATTGCTACTAGTGCAGAATGCAGCTGCTAGATCCTTAACTAGGAAAAGAAAATCTGAGCACATCTCTCCAGTTTTGATGTCACTACATTGGTTACCTGTGTCATTTAGAATTGACTTTAAAATCCTGCTTATAGTTTACAAAGCCTTAAATAATCTCTCTCCATCTTATATTTCGGAATGTCTTACACCTTACACTCCAAATCGTAACCTTAGATCTTCAAATGAGTGTCTGCTTAGCTTTCCAAGAGCTAAACATAAAAGAAGTGGTGAGGTGGCTTTCTGCTGTTATGCACCTAAAATCTGGAACAGCTTACCAATAGGAATTCACCAGGCTAATACAGAGGAGCCCTTTAAAAAACTGCTGAAAATACATTACTTTAACATGGCTTTCTCATAACTTCATCTTAATTTAATCCTGATGCTCTGTATATTCAATTAATTATCATTATTATTCATGGTATTCATATTCAAAATCCGTACTAACCTCTATTTTCTCTTCTCTTCTTTTTCCAGTTTTCTGGGGTGGCGACCTGCGTCACCACCACCTGATCAAAGCACCTTGATGTCAGGCCCGTCGCGACAAGGCAGGCAAACCAAGCAATTGCTTGGGGCCCCGAGCTGGCCTGGGGCCCCAAGACAACGACTGGTTAAGAATAAAATGCAGCGACAAACTGTGTGAGCGCCCCATTGATAGTGAATGCAGTAAAGTGCAATGACACTGTTATCGGGATCCCCCTCAAGGGGGCCCCCCTCGCTGACAGCAGCCAGCCAACCACGCGATCTCTGCTGCCGGCAAAATACAAAACTTCCTCGGCAGTCATGAAGCGGAATTATGCTTCAGGAAGCCAAAAAGAAGGAAGAGGAGGATAAGAAAAACAAGACAGTGGTAAGTGATAAATTACATACATAAAATAGCTCTACTTGTCTTGTACAAATGGTGCAATTTTGCAGCAGGTAGGCTAGCAGAAATATGTTTACAGTAATCCCTCGCTATATCGCGCTTCGACTTTCGCGGTTTCACTCTATCGCGGATTTTAAATGTAAGCACATCTAAATATATATCACAGATTTTTCGCTGGTTCGCGGATTTCTGCAGACAATGGGTCTTTTAATTTATGCTACACGCTTCCTCAGTTTGTTTGCCCTGTTGATTTCATACAAGGGACGCTATTGGCGGATGGCTTAGAAGCTACCCAATCAGAGCATGTATTACATATTAACTAAAACTCCTCAATGCTATAAGATATGCATCCCGCGCGGAGCTTGATTGTTTGCTTGTCTCTGCTTCTCTCTGACCCTCTCTGACATTCTGTGCCTGACGGAGGGGCTGTTTGCACAGAGGCTGTTTGCTTAAAAGATACTGACGCTCCTCTAAAAAAATGCCGCTTTATTGCGGTGCTCGGCATATTTAAAAGCACAAAAGCACACGTATTGATTTTTTGATTGTTGCTTTAATCTCGCTCTCTCTCTCTGACGTTCTCTGCGCCTGACGGAGGAGATGTGAGCAGAGGGGCTGTTTGCACAGAGGCTGTTTGCTTAGAAGATACTAACGCTCCTCTAAAAAATGCCGCGGCAAACTTAAAAGCACAAGTATTGATTTTTTGATTGTTTGCTTTTCTTTGCGAGCACTCTCTCTCTCTCTCCCTCTGAAATTCTCTGCTCCTGAAGAGAAGAAGATCTATTTGCATTCTTTTAATTGTGAGAAAGAACTGTCATCTCTGTCTTGTCATGGAGGACAGTTTAAACTTTTGACTAAAGGGTGTTATTTCATGTCTAGAGGGCTCTAATAATGTTAACAGTGTGGGAGAGTTTATAAGGGCTTAAAATATATAAAAATAACTACACAAACATATGGTTTCTACTTGGGATTTTGTCTATCGCGAGGGTTCTGGAACAACCCCAGCGATCGAGGAGGGATTACTGTATGTATCATACATAAATGACATGACATTGCTATAGCTTTGTAATAGGTTTTGATGAAAGTGGCATAGCATGCTATACTAACTATTCCACAGTATCACAGTAGTGCTGTGATAATCTATTTGGGAAAACCACACAATAAATTCTGTGCATCAAACATTAGCTTGGGATGTTTTTAAGCATTGGTAGTCGACTCACAGCACTACTAATAATTAGTAAACATTTAATTATAATTTCATTGTTTGTTAACAGTAAAAGTTTATATAGCACATTTCATACACAATGGCAATTCAAAGTGCTTTACATAGAAGAAATTAAAATAATAAAAAGAAATAAGAATAATTAAAACAGTTTAGAAAAATAAAATACAGTACAGTCGGACGAACAGCTGAATGTTTGAGAGAACTGAAAAATGTTAATGTGAGTATGTATGTGTGTGTTTTAAGTATGTTGGATTTAGTTATTGTGCACTTTTTAATGTATATTTGATTTTATGGTACAGTGGTGTTTTTGCAAATGTTCAATTGTTGAAAATGTTCAAATTTTATGCACTTTATATGCAACAGCAGTATTTGCACTGTAAACCTTTTTATTTATATAAAGTGTGAGTGAATTTAAACTGTATGGCTATGCTGTGGTTCCTTTGCTTGCGTGGGGGGGGGCCTCCATGTCCATTTTGCTTGGGGCCCCCAAATTCCTTCAAACGGCCCTGCTTGATGTCCCTACATTAATGGATTAAAGGCCAAAAGTCCACATGACCGTCATCATCAAATTCTTCCATGTGAACCCTGAATACAATGAGGACTGATCATTTATGTTAGGGAGAATGCCTGGAGGGGGCTGGGCGGTCTCATGGCCTGGAACCCCTGCAGATTTAATTTTTTTCCAGCCGTCTGGAGGTTTTTTTTTTTCTGTCCTCCCTGGCCATCAGACCTTACTTGTATTCTATGTTAATTAGTGTTCCCTTATTTTTCTCTTTCTTCATCATGTAAAGCACTTTGAGCTGCATTATTTGTATGAAAATGTGCTATATAAATAAATGTTGTTGTTGTTAATGGCTTCTGAACACTGTCAGGAAGTTGATAGCTTAGAGTCCACTATGACTTCTAAATCCTTCTCATAAGGTGTACACCCATTGTATATTCAAACTTAACATTTTTACTTCCTATGTGTAATACTTTACATTTACTGACATTAAATGTTATCTGCCACAAATCTGCCCAAGCCTGTAGGCTATTCAAGTTCTTCTGTAATGATATAACTGATACTCAATTATCTGCTAATCCACCTATCTTGGTATCATCAGCAAACTTTACCAGCTTGTTACTTATATTCCTATCTAAATCATTTATATATATATTAAAAATAGCAGCAGCCCTAGGACTGACCCCTGTGGAACATCACAATTAACATCAGCCAGTTCTGATAAGGATCCTCGCACCATCACCCTTTGGTTCCTGTGTCTGTGCCAATTCTGCACCCATCTAAAAACATCACCCTGAACTCCCACTTCTTTTAGTTTGATGCCCAACCTTCTCATGTGGTACCTTATTAAATGTTTTCTGAAAGGCAAGATGAATAATATCATATGCCCCACTTTGATCATATCCTTTTATTGCCTCTTCATAGAATTCAAGCATGTTAATAAAACACGACCTTCCTCTTCTGAACCCATGTTGACTGTTCCGAAAAACTCCTGTTCTTGCCAAGTGTTGCTAAATCTTATCCTTAATAATTCCTTCCATTAATTTTCCTGTGATGCATGTTAAGCTTAGTGGCCTATAGTTGATTGGATCTGCTCTGTCACCCTTTTCATATATGACGATATTTGTCATTTTCCAGTCCTTCGGAATCTCTCCAGTGCACAGTGACTCCCTAAAAATATGTGTAAAAGGTTTATATGTGTACTCGCTAACCTCCTTAAGAACTCATGGGTAAATATTATCTGGTCCTGGTGATGTGTTTGATTTCAGCCTATTTAATCTGAATAGTACTTCTCCCTCTACAATTTCCAAATTCTGGACTTTTTAACAAACACAGCACAAAGAGTGAGTGTTAATGGTCATTTCTCTGATAGCCTAAGTAAATCTGTGGGTACGCAGTTTGTTTGTTTTGTTTATCCTGTATACAAATGACTGTTGGAGATAGACACATCCTGAAATTTGTGGACAACTCTGTCATTGTAAGTCTTCCACAAGATAAGGAAGGCAGCCATGGACCTGTTGTCAATGAGTTTGTACAAGGGTGTGATCACTTTAATTTATGACAATATTTACAAGACAAAAGATATGGTTGTAGATTTCAGTAGGTCTCCACCATCCACTGTCTCAACTTTAATTAAAGGGGAGACAGTAGCAATGGTAGAGCAATACAAATATCTGGGAACTATCATTGATAACAAACTAAACTTTGATCTTAACACAGCACAAATTGGTAAAAAAGAACAGTCACAGCTTTTCTTTCTTAGGAAACTCTACTCTTTTAAAGTGGACAAAACTAAAATGACACCTTTATTGAATTCATTGTCATATTTGCTTTTATTTGTTGGTATGGAAACCTCAGCAACAAGAATATAAATCATATTAACAACATTATAAACATTTTCAGAAAAATTATTGGTTCATAGCAGACATCTATCACTAATCTATTGCAAACAGATCAGAATGAAATCAAAATCTGTCAGACAGTAGCCATCCTCTTTTTCTCGAAATTCCAGCTGTTGCCATCAGGCTACATTTTTAGGTTTCCAAAGGTAAAGAGCAACAGATTTAAGAACTATTTTATTCTTTAGGCTATAAGCAGTTTAAATTCTGTTACTTGTAGTGATGATTCTAAATGTTAAGTTCTGCATTATTATTGTGTATACTGCTGAAAGTAATTATTCTTCTTTATATTGATCTTGACTGTGTGTTTATGCAATAACACTGGTTGTCAAATGTTGTGTCTTTGCTGTGTCTGTTGGATCTCTGTAACAATGTCTTCTATTTTTGTACTTTACTGCTGCAAAAAAAATTTCCCTCTGGGAAAATAAAGTCTTCCTAAACCTTGAACTCTTTGTAATTTTCTTCAAACCATTCCTGAACAATTTTTGCAGCATTGGCAGGACACATTAACTCCCTAAAAGAGGCCACTGCCATCAGTGAATACCTTTGTTATTAAGGAGTGTACATGGTCTACAACAATCTTTAAGTAGGTCGGACATGTCAAAATATCATCCACTTGAATGCCAGGACCAATGGTTTCCTAGCAAAACATTGCTCAGAGCATCAAACTGCATCCGCTGGATTCTTCTTCTGCTGCCATCTCTGCCCCAGGTAAACACTGCATGTGCAAAATGATAACATGCTTTATTAGATAAGGCCACCTACTTCAAATGCTCCTTGGTCAGGTTCTGATGCTAACATGCCCATGCTAGGTACATTCAATGATGGACAGGGGTCAGAATGGATACTCTGACTGGTCTGCAGTCCTGTATCCCCATACACTGCAGCTGCAATTCACTGTGTATTCTGACACCATTCTCTCTCATGTCCAGCATTATGTTTATCAGCAATATGCGTTACAGTAGCTGTTCTGTGGGATCGGAACAGACGAGATAGCCTTTGCTGCCCATGTGCATCATTGAGCCTTGGGAGGCCATGACCCTGTCATTGGTTCATCAGTAGAACTACCCTAGCCTACGTTTGGTAGGTACTGCCCTCTGCATACTCCATAAGACCTGAAGATGCTCTGATTCAGTTTTCTAGCCATCACATTTTGGCCCTTGTCAAACTCGTTCAGATGTTTTCCTTGCCCATTTTTCCTTCTTCCAACTCATCACTTTCAAGAATTGACTTTGCTTTTTGCTGATCATTGTATATACTGCATATACAGTGCATTCAGAAGGTATTGAGGCCCTTTCAATTTTCTATGTTGCAGCATAATTCTAAACTCTATTATATACATTTTTTCAATCATCATGCAACACTCAATACCCCAGAATGTGGATACAGGATAGTAGATATTTTAGAAATTAAGAAAAGAAAAACAAAAAACTGAAATATCACATTGATACAAGTATTCAGAACCCTTTGCTATGACATGAGAAATTTGGCTCAAGTCCATTCCATTCTACCGATAATCATTTTTATACCTTGTTTGGAGAGCACCTGCAATCAATTCAATTGATTGGAAATACCTTGTGGGTACACAAAAAGGAGCTCAACCAGAGGGATGCTGCTACATAGCATATGGTTGGAGCCTGACCACTATCCTTTCATTATTAAGGCCTCCTGGCTGGGTAAGGAGGCACCAATCCAATCCAGATGCCAACCTGACCCTGTCTGCTATAAATGAATACAAATATATATATATATATATATATATATATATATAGTAGGTATATGTGCAGGTTGGCCCACCTTAAACAGGGGTATATGGTTCCAGGACCTCCTGTGGATGTGCAAAGACCACAGATACTCAGGATTTAAATAAAAACATTAAGCAAACACAGGGGCTGATACAGCAGAACTGAGGGGGTAGCTGGGCTTGGGTATTTAGTGGGCAGTGCTGCAAGTACAAATTTTAAATGTTTTTTTAAGAATATTCTCAATTTTTTTAAAAATGTTTTCAAAAAGTGGCTGTTTAAAACCACACATGCCAAGCCCACAGATAAGGCTGTACCAACTGTAATATATATATATATATATATATATATATATATATATATATATATATATATATATATATATATATATATATATATATATTTATATATATCCTCTTTAATAAAACCCCTGTGTGCGTCCAGGTGTCCATGTGTGTGTGTCTTTTGGTGAAGTGCGCATGCACAAGGCTCGGTACGACACACGACCGGCATCGTGGACGCACACACACTGGAAGCAGAGCACACAGTGAATGGCGTAGCCACGGTCACGCATGATAAGCAAATAAAGGACAGCATTGCTGGGGAGAGTGCTGATTGGGTATTCGCGGCCGCGCACATAAAATTCATTGCTGGGGAGACGCCACACATACTGCTCCGTGCATGTTTACTAACTAACTATCTACTAACAACATGCCACCCAAAAAAAGGACACGTCAAGTAGGACAAAAGACACAGACACACAGATCGTATATAAGCAACATCTCCTGGAAGAACGGTCAGCTCAGCAAGTAAACATCAACAAAAGAAAGGCTGAAAGACAAAGAAAAAGACGAGCAAATAGATCGTAAAAAAATAAAAATAAAATGAGTGTCAGAATATTCCCCGTATTGATTTGGCTCTATCCTCTACTAATTTACCCTTTACCATAAGAAGGCGACAATTTCCAGTTGCAATAGCTTTTGCCATAACAATTAATAAAGCTCAAGGGCAAACCTTAGAAAAAGTTGCCATTTACTTGCCAGAACCAGTATTCAGCCACGGTCAGTTATATGTTGCATTATCAAGAGTTAGAAGTTTTACAGATGTTGTTGTCAACGTTGTAGATGGTCCTGAACAAGAGTGTTTACAAATTGTTGTCTATAATGAAATTTTATTGAAAATAAAAAAAATAAAAACATTTTCCTAAATATCTTCTTCAGATATTGTGTATTACAGATTGTTATAAAGTTTTACACTAAGGCAATATTAATTATACTTATTGTATTGTCATATACATTTCTATTTTATTTTTAATATTATTTTACTTTAGGCTTCTTGCAAAAATATTTTTAACAAAAAAATTAAGACAACAAACAGAATGAGGACAAGGTCTCTTGCCATTTAATATAGACTGTTCCTAATAATGTTTATGCAATACTGTTCTAGCGCCCGTTATTGTAACGGGCTTAATGTCTAGTATAAATATATATATATTGTGATGGACGGCTGGGGCCCTTGCCCATTCAGGACGCCCTGCGGATGGAAGAACAAGGGGGGAACACATCTTCACAGCCATACCTCCCCCAGAACACAAGAGGGCAACCCCCCTGGAGTACATCGGGACTATGGGTTTGGAGCTTGGAAGCTCAACCCTACTGGGGTCCATGGTCACCACCAGGGGGCGCCTGGACAGTCCCAAAGCCCTGGACTGCAGCACTTCTGTCACACTTGGGAGTGCTCCCGGCTGGAGATCATAGTGCACCTAGGATACTTCTGGGTGCAGTTGTAAAAGAGGTTATCTCACTCCGTTCAGGGAGGTGGAGGACAGAGCTTGTGTGGAGGAATAAAGGTGGTAAAAGAGAGAGAAATAGAAAGAGAGAGAAGAAGAAGAAAAGGAAAGTGAGCAGTATGAAGTGGTGTGGACTGTATATTGTACGAAGAAGTGGGGAGCTGAGAAATAGAGCTGCCCCATGAGGAAAATAAAAGGTAGTATTTTGCACTTGTGTCTCTGTGCCTGTGTGTGTCTAGGGCTGATTTCCATAATATATATATATATATATATATATATACTGTATATATATATATATATATATATATATATATATATATATATACTGTATATATATAAAATAGTCACACAAACATGTTTAGGAGACAACTAAAGGGCTTGCTTGATTGTAATCAAGGCCAGGCCAGGGGGTGATGAACTGTACTAATTCTCTCTCTCAATCCCTTGCAGACCATTCTCGGGCAATCCCGCCTGTTTCTGGGGCAGCCAGTGATGTCAGTTCTGGTTCTGGACCTGATGACATCACTTCCCTTACTGGCCAATAAAACCGCCATCTTGCCTTCAGTATATCAGTTCTGTTTTGGACTCAGTTGTGAACATGTCTGTATATGGGTGGCTTCCCCAAACCTTCGCAATGTCTTTGTTTCGTTCTTGTGACTATATATATATATATATATATATATATATATATATATATATATATATATATATATATACTAATAAAAGGCAAAACACTCACTCACTCACTCACTGACTCACTCACTGACTCATCACTAATTCTCCAACTTCCCGTGTAGGTAGAAGGCTGAAATTTGGCAGGCTCATTCCTTACAGCTTACTTACAAAAGTTGGGCAGGTTTCATTTCGAAAGTCTACGCCTAATGGTCATAACTGGAAGGTATTTTTCTCCATTAACTGTAATGGAGTTGAGCTGGAAAGACGTGGGGGCGGAGTTTCGTGTGACATCATCACACCTCCCACGTAATCACATGAACTGACTGTCAACGCAGTAGTAGAAAACCAGGAAGACCTCCAAAAGCGCTTAAGAAAACATGCATTATATAATTGAGAAGGCAGCGAAACAATAAGAAGCGAGTGAGTGACATATACTACCATATTCATGAGTGCTGCTACCTCGGAAAGAAAGCAAGGTGTAAACCTAAACTTTAAATTAAGTTCATAGACAGGCTACCGCTGGCGTTTCACATGCCCACAGGTAATGCGGGATACAAGTTTAATGAGAGGACGCAGGATATAAACGAGAGTTTTAATCACTTTGTAACTAAGTTAAAATTGTAGGTGAAGGGGTGTGCTTATGACGGTTAAGGCGGGTGGGGGAGTCACGTCATCATCTCCCCTCCCATTCATCTCATTTCGCTCTGAGCTGAGCTCCGGCTAACGCCGTCTTCCGAAGCAACTTCGTCAGACTGCCACCAAATACTCACAGAAAAATCCACAAGTTAATACACACGCTGTCTCTAGAGCTTCTCCACACTGAATCCTCCAGGCACTACTTACAAAAGGTTACATTGACAATCGTGTTACGTTATTTTTAAAATCTTTCCTTTTCTTAGCACAAGCACAGCTGAGAGGCTTCGATGCATGTGCTCCATAACGCTAAAAATAATGCATTTAATCACACTTTGCATTACAAGCAAAGGGGAGCTTTTGTCAATGCATGATTTCCTGGTACACCGATTACATTGATCAGCGTATCCTGATTCATTTTACCCTCGCACCACCTTAGTTTGAGAAGAAGTATGAAAAAATATGAGGTTAACACAGAAAAAGAGATCACCAATTCAAGCTTTATGAATAATCGATTCGCCATCAATAATTGTTTTGGTAAAGCCATCCTCCTTCCATTTTATATTTTTCCCGCCACTAGCCATGATTAAATGAACGGTAAAAAAGTAAGAGCGAAGCGAGGGTGACTTATTTAGGCAGGAATATATATGACAGCAACACTCATGACAATGTCAATCATGTTACGTTATTATTAAAATGTTTCCTTTTCTTTTCATTACTTCTTTAACACACTACTTCGCTGCGAGGCACGGGTATTTTGCTATATATATAATATATGAATTACCTCCAAAGAGCGCTGAGACTTTTGATATCATGAACGTGTGTACAAAAGGGGCCTCCTGCCCAGCAAAAGTCGAGCAGCCAGCGCGTGCATAGCTGTGCCGCCTTTGAGACGCTTTTATGAATAATCGATTCGCCATCAATAATTGTTTTGGTAAAGCCATCCTCCTTCCATTTTATAATTTTTCCGCCACTAGCCATGATTAAATGAACGGTAAAAAGTAAGAGCAAAGCGAGGGTGACTTATTTAGGCAGGAATATATATGACAGCAACACTCATGACAATGTCAATCATGTTACGTTATTATTAAAATGTTTCCTTTTCTTTTTCATTACTTCTTTAACACACTACTTCTCCGCTGCGAGGCACGGGTATTTTGCTATATATATAATATATGAATTACCTCCAAAGAGGCTGAGACTTTTGATATCATGAACGTGTGTACAAAAGGGGCCTCCTGCCCAGCAAAAGTCGAGCAGCCAGCGCGCGTGCATAGCTGTGCCGCCTTTGAGACGCTGACTGCGCTTCTGCTTTAAGTCAAAGTGAGCACTTTTAATTTTTTCATCCTCCCCGCGCTATAGCCCAGACAAGTGCAAACACGGACCCCTTTTCTACACCACGGCAAAATAATATTAAGGCGATTCACACTTTCTTTTGCACGTATACGATTATGAGGTCCTAAACTCGGATTATGAAGACACGCACACGAGTGGAGGACTGATAGTGCCATCACAGCTGATTAATGGTGGGGACGTCTCACCAGTCTACACAAGACCCACCGCGACTGTCCCCAAAAGGCGATCATAACGTCCAGCGAACACATCTCTCTATACTATATAAAAGAAAAAGGCAACTTTCCTTTCTTTACACCTTTTTTCCTTTTATGCCAAACCAAAGCCTTTATCTCTTAACACTACAGAGGACACAAAAATAATTTTCTTTAATTGCCGGTAAGGCACATTACCAGAGGCACAAATTTGAACGTTCACATAGAAAATGTAATTTCTATACCACAGCCGTCGTAGCCTTTCAAAAGGGATCTACTACCGAGAGATGATCCATATACATTTTAGCTGCTGTTTGTTACTTACCTGTTGTGTTACACAGTCTTTAAACTGTAGTTTACCCGCAACCACTCCAGTAGTGCTCAATGTACCTGTACTTCTTAAAACGTTAATGTTTTACTGTTTAATAACTTATAGACTATATTTTATTATTTTTCCCTTGCACTCAGTGACCAAAGCTATACACACACATATAGACACATACAAACATACACACAAGTATATGTATGTGTATATATATGTATGTATGTGTGTGTGTATATATATATATATATATATATATATATATATATATATATATATATATATATATCTATATATACACACACACACACACACACACATATATATAATTTGTGTGTGTGTGTGTATATATGATGTAGATAGGTATGTATATATATGTGTATATGTAGTTATGTATATAGATATGAAGATATGTGTGTGTGTGTGTGTGTGTGTATATATATGACAGCAGCAATCCAAGTTGTGAGAAAACAGTAAAAAGGAGGCGTGTCAGACATCGTGGTACATTTTCTGATGCAGCTAGACGAAAATAACTTTGTGACGCTGCCACCAAATACACAAAACAATTACTTTGACAATCATGTTACACTATTTTTAAAATGTTTCCTTTTCTTTTTCATAACTTCTTTAACACATGACATCGCTAAGCTGGTATTTTGATATATATATATATATATATATATATATATATATCACAGCGACACTCATAACAGTGACAAAACAATTACATTGACAATCATGTTACGTTATTTTAAAAATTTTTCCTTTTCTTTTTCGTACCTTCTTTAACACACTACTTCTCCGCTGCGAAGCGCGGGTATTCTGCTAGAATACTAATAAAAGGCAAAGCCCTCACTTACTGACTCACTCACTCATCACTAATTCTCCAACTTCCCGTGTAGGTAGAAGGCTGAAATTTGGCAGGCTTATTCCTTACAGCTTACTTACAAAAGTTAAGCAGGTTTAATTTCGAAATTCTACACGTAACGGTCATAACGGTCAACATCATCCGCCATGTTGATTTTTCTTATTTACGGCCCCATCTTCACGAAATTTGGTAGGCAGCTTCCCTGCGCTAACCGAAACCGATGTACGTACTTATTTCAATGGTATGACGCCACTGTCGGCCGCCATATTGAACTTTCCAACGTCACTAAGTCTCCAACTTCCCGTGTAGGTAGAAGGCTGACCCCATCTTCACGAAATTTGGTAGGCGGCTTCCCTGCGCTAACCGAAACCGATGTACGAACTTATTTCGGTGGTAAGACGCCACTGTCGGCCGCCATATTGAACTTTCCAGTGTCACTAATTCTCCAACTTCCCGTGCAGGCAGAAGGCTGAAATTTGGCATGCTCATTCCTTACAGCTTACTTACAAAAGTTAAGCAGGTTTCATTTCGAAATTCTACGTGTAACGGTCATAATGGTTGACTTTGTTCGCCATGTTGAACTTTCTTATTTATGGCCCCGTCTTCACGAAATTTGGTAGGCGGCTTCCCTGCGCTAACTGAAACCAATGTACATACTTATTTCGGTGGTATGATGCCACTGTTGGCCGCCATATTTAACTTTTCAACGGTCTTTGTTACTTATGGGCCCATCTTCAAGAAATTTGGTACGCGGGTTCCCAACGCTAACTGAATCCTACTTACGTACATATATACATCCATAGCCTGCAGCTCGGTCACTGTGTGAGGCGGCGTTGGGTCCCCCATCCCAACGCCTCCCACGTTGTTGGCTGCCTACCTATATAAGCTGCTTTTTATGTGAATTTCCCCTTAGGATTAATAAAGTATCTATCTATCTATCTATCTATCTATCTATCTAAGGCAGTCCGTCGCTCCGGTCTCTACATTCCCTTCCTTGCGTCGCCACGGGATTCAAGTCTCCCTGCTGATAACTACAGCCTTTTTATTTAATCCATGGCTTCTCCGCTAGTTTATTGTTCGTTTATTATGATTATAGTTATTGTTTAGGTATTTTAGACTTACTTTACATTGTTCAGGTACCCATTTCCTTTATCATTCCAACCGTACCCCCATTAACATGTCTATCGAGGTGATCACCATTGATCAACGAACTGTCACTTACCGAGTGGTTTCCATGCCCGGAGATGGCACCTACCTTTTCCATTCTCTGTGTTACATATTGCACGGCCATATCAGGCTCACTCTTGATATCCGGAGGAACATTGTGTCTTATGTATTGAATGACTGGGACAGGTTCAAGGTGTGGACTGATGATGGTACAGAAGATAATCATGCTACACAGGAGCACTATAAGAGTGAAATGCTTAAGCCCTTCACCTATGGTTCTGCATGTGAGTTGATGGCTGCCACTGAATTGTTCGGTTGTCGCTTTCAAGTGTACCGAAATGGCCAAATATTTTACACCTTTCGACAACTGCCAGTGCCTCTTAAACATCTTAGACTCACAGGTGACGATTTCAGTAGTGGACACTTTGATGTTTATGAATGTTTAAACTCTCAAAAGCTGGATGTGAAGTTATCGATGAAACCGGTTGTATGCTTACAACGCTTGACAGATGCCGAATGTCACTTCAACACAAGTCCTGCAAATACTGTCGTAATTAAAACAAACTCAAACCGATTATGACCGCAGCAATCCAAGCTGTGAGATTTGAAACAAGATCACTGTTCACATGGCCAACTGTACGCTCAGCGCACAGCTTGGTCATATTACAACCGGAGGGCCGAACTCAAAATGTGGTATACAAAGAGATCCTTAACAAATAATTATTGGTATATTTTCCCTCAGTTTAAAAAGGTTTAATTTTCTTCTTAATAAAAATTTTAAGGTAGTACTTCGCCGCTGCGAAGCACGGGTATTTTGCTAATATATATATAAAAGCCAAATGCCACTGGCTCACTCATCATGAAATCTCCAATCCATGAGGACTTGGGACTTCAAACTTGGAATTTAGGTTACTCTTGGCTCATAGGTATTCGTTAAGAAACAGTTTTAAAAATTTCGTGGTCCAAGCTTGAAATTTTTTAGAGTTTTTTAGACCCATTTGTATGTCTGTCTGCTTTTCACAAGAGAACTACTTAACGGATTTATAATTTATCATTATAATTATAATCTATAATTTGCTTGAATATTCAGTTGATTTTTCATTGTGCTAAGTATCATAGTTTGCTTGCAGTACCGATTTATTAGTGTGAATCCAACAGACACTCATCGGGCTGCAGTGATATATATATATAGGGTGGTCCAGATCTAATTATGCAACTTTTAATGCAATGCAAGAAAACAATACAAAACAATAGAATTGTTTGAAATATCTTGTAATAAACGAAAATGGACTTACATTGAATTAATTCACTGATTTTCCATGTAATGTCCCACTTGTCTTCCATTCAGTTGGATACAGGCTTGGAGTAATAAACAGTAATAAAAAGTTATAGCGTAATGAAAATTGCATAATTAGATCTGGACCACCATGTATATATATATATTGTCACACACGTGTGAATAGGAGGCAGCTGAAGGGCTTGGAGAATAATGGTAAAACATCTGCCCAGGGGGTGGCGGGGTGCACTAATGCTGTTTCTAAGTTCCCTGCAGACCGTTCCCAGGAAATCCCACCAGGAGCCTCTGCCTTGACACGGCACTTCTGGTCCTGGCCCAGAGGACGACATCACTTCCAGTCCCGGGGACGACATCACTTCCCCCAGACTTCCTATAAATCTTTACTCCCTTCCTCTGGAATTAAGTTCTGTTTTGGACTCTGTCTTGTAAACTTTACTTGCTACCAACCTTTTTACTTTTTGCAGCCTGGAACACATTATTCGGGTGGCTGCCCCAAACCTTTACAATGTCTCGGGTCTCTTCTTGTCACTATATATATGCAGTAATCCCTCACTATATTGCGCTTTGACTTTCGCGGCTTCACTCGATCGCGGATTTTATATGTAAGCATAACTAAATATATAACGCAGATTTTTCGCTGCTTCGCAGGTTCTGCGGACAATGGGTCTTTTTACTTCCAGTACATGCTTCCTTGGTTGGTTTGCCCAGTTGATTTCAAACAAGGGACGCTATTGGCGGATGGCTGAGAAGCTAACCAATCAGAGCACGCAGTTAAGTTCCTGTGTGCTGAATGCGGTGTTAACCAGGAAGTCTCGTCTTGCTCATTCAGCATCAACGTGTTTTGCTGTGTAAAGAGTTAACTTTTGTGCTCTTTTGTGTTTATCTTTGTGCATAGTCAAGCCCTTCATTAAGGCTCCATAACGATCTGCTCCTGCTACTGCTTCAGGGTCTGTGCTCAAGCACCAACGGAAGATGTTGACGATTGCCGAAAAGGTAAACGTTTTGGATTTGTTGAAGGAAGGTAAAAGCTACACCACTGTAGGACGCCATTACAGCATCAATGAGGCTACGATTCTTTTTATTTAAAAAGTAGGAAAGGAATATAGGATCTACGGCCGCAGTGTCCTTTTAACCAGGGTGCAAATGTGTTGTAAGTGGATATAATAGGGCAGTAGTCTGGATGGAATCTGCTTTAGGGATTTGGATTGAAGAAGAATAACGGCGGTGCTACACAGTTGCCTGAAGTGGCTCCTTTGGAAGTGCTGTAACGCTCTCCTTTGTTGTGCAGTAAAATTAAACTCATCGTTATCGGACAAGTCATTGTGTCATTGTTGGTGAGTAACCATAATTAATTTTCTACTTACAGTACTTAGTACATGTACGTACGTTTAGTGTCACTGTGTGTCACATATTTACTGTATACAATTTTTCTTGCATTGTACGTATTTATTGCTGGTGGCCTGTCTATCGTAATGGCTGTAACATATGTGAAATCGGAAACACTCGATATCTTTAAAATAATATTTAGGTTTTACTGTATATAAACAGTGTGTTTGCATACATAATTTCAATGAATCTTACCTAATATCTTAGAGAATACAAAGGGATTATGCTGTACTCGTATAACTGTGCAGGGAATATTTATAAACAGTGTGGGAGAGTTTATAAGGCCTTAAAATATATAAAAATAACCATACAAACATATGGTTTCTACTTCATGGATTTTCACCTATCGCGGGGGGATTACTGTATATATATATATATATATATATATATATATTGTTCTTGTCACTATATATATATATATATATATATATATATATATATATATATATATATTATATAGTGGACTTGAACCCGGACACAGACAGACTGACATCTCATGTTCACCCAACACACGTTTATTTACAGTACTATTTGCAAATAAAGTCAGTGCACTTCCCAGTGCCTCCAGCACTGTTTCCCCAAATGTCCAGGCCTCACAGTCCTTGTGCCTTTCTCCTGGCCGCCTCCAATCCTCTCTCCAGCTCTGTCCACTTCCACCCGACTTCTGCTCTCGACTGGAGGGAGGCGGCCCCTTAAATAGGAACCCGGATGGGCTCCAGCTGCTTCCGCATTCCTCCGAAGACACGCCCCAGTGTGGCGGAAATGCCGGCTGTGCACCCGGAAGCCCTCCGGGTGTCCCTTGTCTTCTTCCCCCTAGCACTTCCTGGTGTGGCGGAAGTGCTGGGCTCCAGACTTCAACATGCACCGGGGCGCCGCCTGGCAGTGGCCACGGGTCCCTACAGGGCTGGGCTTCCAAGCCCTTTACCCGTGGCCCCCAACATAACCAGGGCGGTCGCCCCTTCGCGGTCTGGAGGAGGTACAAGCCCTCCTCCGGTCCTCCTGGGCGTCCACAATATATATATATATAGTGAGATGATCAGACTCGACACACTTAAAAAAAGGTTTGGGGCAGCCACCCATATAATTTCCCTGGCTGCAATGGGTTTTTGAGAATCAAGACAGATGTGTCCTTGATGGAGTCTAAAACAAGACTAAGAGTTCTTGGAAAAAAGGCAGCTTTAAATGCCAAAAGAGGAAATGATGTAGTGGACACGGAAGTGACGTGTTTCTAGTGCCAGATCCAGAAGTGACACATTTCTGGGCACCAGAACCGGAAGTGACATTCTTCTGGGCGCTAAAAGCCGGAACTGGAAGTGATGCTCTTCTGGGTGCCGGAACCAGAAGTAACGTCTTCAGGGTTGAATTAGACAGGTTTTGCCCATTTCAGGTCTGCAGAGACAACAGAAGAAGTGTTTAGGCTGGCCTGGCGTGGAATTACCTTCACTTAGTCAATACAGCCCCATCCTATTTGCACGTGTGTGACAATATATATATATAAAATACATAGTATATATAGTAGTGATCTCACTGTAACAAGTTCTAAAATAAAGACACTTTATTTGTAACTGTCTATGAAGAATACACCACTATAAAATTAAACAAATTAATTTGAACTTGGAACTATTTAGAATTATCTATAAATTCCTCAGTGTCAAGGCCCTGAGAGATGTCATCAACGACCAAGAAAAGAAGACTCTGGTTCCTCCCATGAAACCTGCCGAACCATCCAGAAATCCCCGCATCCATTCCTCAGTCCCTCTACCCAGGGCACCACCCCTTCCCTTCCTTTTATTGCCAATCATAGCCCTGCCCTTCCTGCTAGACTCACCACTCCTTTTTCCTCCAGGCTCCCCCTGGCTGGTATGCTACAATATATAACATATATTACTGAAAAATCTATTAATAACCAAAAGTTTTTTTTAATTTTTTTTGCTTTATTTTCCCTCACTTAATGGAAAAATCTAAAGTATTTTTGATTTCAAAAGTGAACAATATTTGTGTGTGCAGAATGTCAAAAACACTGTATCCTTTTATTTTAGCATTGTTTAAATGTAAATGTCCTTGAGTTTCTTTTAATATACAGTACACTAAATACCAGTGTGGTATAAAGGGTGTTGCTATGATATGTGGCTTTAAAATCTTGATTTGGCCTCTTGCTGACCTGTGTTTATGCATTATTGTCAATGGAATCTTAAAGGCATACTATGCTGCAGTTGCTTTAACCTATAATGGGTTCTGTGAACCCTGAGATTATAGTGTTTGATTTGTGGTCAATTGCTTGCATCTATTTTCAGCATTAAATTTCAGTTTCTGAAGTGGTGAAATGCTGAATGGCACACTTTGCACTATACAGACTGGCTGACAGAAGTCATATAGTGAATTTATGTACATCAATAATGGAATTGTCATCTATGTCAGTGTTGCACTCTCAACCCAGAAGTCTAGCGTGTCAGTCTTCACCAGAAGAAAAATAAAGCCCACTCTTAATGAAGGAGGGTAACCATGGTGGGGTTAAATGCCTCTTTTTGTGGTCATATAATAAAGCAATGCATTAGGCACTTAAAATGCCAAAACAGCATAAACTAAAAATAAGTTTTCAAAGAGTTTGGTACCTGTTGTACACATCTCTTAATAGTTCAGTTACTTTTCTCTGTTTAATGATTTTTTGTAGGTAACTCATATGTACACATCTCTGCCCTAAAATGCTAACACCCCTCTGTGTCCTTTACAGTATTATGGAAGTCTGGTTACACTTCAGAAAGAGAAGGACATTACTTATTGACAATTCTCCAGAGCACAAAAGAAAAAAAAAAACTTTCATCGACTTCTTTCTTTTAAAATCTGGTTGTAGGACACATGAAATTTCCAAACATGCAGCTGTCCATAACTCAGATACCCACACAAATAACAAGGCTCCTCCTCCTCCCATTTACAAGTTGCAAAAATAAATCACAAAAACAGATACATTAAAAAGTCGGGGCACCGTGATGAACCCTATATAATTGGGAGATCTGAAAAGAGACATAAAATAATAAACTGTCTTTTCAGATGCAATTCTGCATTCAACTGGCTCTAAGATGGCAGCGGAGCAGGTTTCACTCTGGATAATGGGAAGAGGCTGGTGCAAATGTTCAGGAACCAGAAATGATGTCACTGATGTTGTCAGTCGCTGCTTATTCAGATGGAGGAAGTGAAAAGGCATTAGGCAACAGTGCCAACCCCTGGCTGGAAGTGTAATTGCATTTATATGAGCCTTGAAGTTGTCTCCCAAACATACGTGTGACAAGGAATATTATAAATTGTATAACTTTTTTAATTTCATTTTAACTTTCAATCTTTTTTTTATTAGGATAGAAAAACAAATTATGGACAAACATGTTGACATTTTTCTTTTAGTATGCAAAATGAAAAACAGCAAGTTAACATAAAAATATACATATTTTTTCAGCCATTCCACAGTAAAACAAACAAACATCAAACTGCAGTCTTTGCAACTAATTTAACTCTGCCTAGGTAATACAAGTTAAAGATTATTTTCTTTTAAAGAAGAATAATTATGACCTAGTAATCAGCACAGAGCTGGACAATACGATTAATGTCTAGATAGCCAAAAGGTTTTTGCATCCATCTAAAATTGTTTTTTGTAAGAACTTATGCAAAAACTGACAACAAAATGCATTTTAACTAAACAAAGTTATAGTTCCAGTGGCTATGGTAGTTTTAAGCAAATAAAGCCGCATTTTCTGTAATAAAGGGACAGTTGTTACACTTTTATGGGCAGATCAAGAGAGCAGTCTTTTAAGACTCAGTACTGTTGAATTCTCAACAATTTAATAAATCAGATTTAGAAGCTAACCAAGTATCAAAGTTACAAGCAATTGCAACTAAAGTTCTCACGAATACACTTTTCTGGAGTCAATTCCTTCTCTTCATAATGATTAGATGTGTTGCTGAGCATGCACATGGCACAGAGAAAAGGAGAATAGTAGTTATTCTAAAAGTTAAATACAATTAATCATGAAATTCTCAAACATGAATCTAACCAGAAGAAAAAATGAAAGTGCAAAGTAAAAAAAAATAAATAATAGTGAGTGTAAGCTTATACTAATTTAATTCTGACACAAACTCTCAAGTTGCACAGAGGCACAAATAAGAAAAAAAAAATTAATGCACAAATGTGGAAAAGAGGTGGATGTCCGTATTCACAGATGTAAAATTTTGACCTCTGTCAGTCAGTTTCTGTTGTATTCTTGGAGTAAACATATCCACTCCATTTGCAACAAAGAAGATTAGTAAGAAGTGTTTCACGTTTTATGTGCTGAAGTTGAAACAGGGCAAAAATCCATCAAAGGCTTTCTGTGCAATATAGGATTTTGGCCCTGGTATACCTTCAGCCCATAAAAATCAGATCACTGCTTGGTGCTTTTCTTTGATGCAATAGAAAAGTGGAACGGCCATTTTAATTCCTTAAAAAACAGGAGAAACCAATTGATTAAGGTTGGAATTTTACCACTTTACCAGACACACCATGTTTTCACAAGTGCGAAGAGAAAGCTGTAAAACCAACCCAAACAAGATTATCATAAGGGGAAAAAAATCTTGGCTGTAACAAAAGAGTGTAAAGATACATAGCCAGACTATAAATGGTTCTGGTATCTCGTGCATACACACACATTCATACATGAAATCGTCACTATTTGAAAACTCTATGCCATTTGAACATGAGTTGTCATATGATCATGTTTTTGTTTTTATCTTGCCTGTACTCTGCGTTATGGTGCATGGTAATGAGAATGCAGACAGACTTTTTCTTTTTGGGTGTTTACACCATCATCATAGCACTGCCAGATTTAAACTGCAGCGTGGCAAATTGCTTGCAAACTAAAGTGACTATAGCTGCAAGGTGGAAGCCCCGTTTTACTTTATGGGGCCAAGCAGAGTTGTATTGTGGTGCAGCAGTCTATTAGCCAGTGAAAGTGCTGAGAAGAAGCTGTATGTTGTTACGGTCCCACCTTTGTCCAGTCTGATAGCAGTCATGGGACATCATATGTTTGATTGCCAGTACAACAAATAGTTCTGAGCATGCATTAGGATGGAGATAAATGCCATCAACTCAGAAAGGGAGAGGCAAGTTTGTTGTACCACATGAATGTCACTGAGAGAATAAAAATGAATAATGTAAAAACAAGCACTAACTTTTACAAGTAGCCAAAATTTGCACCGGGTGTTACAGAGTCAAATCAAATGTATGTTTTTACTATATTATAGTAATAACAATAATAATAGCAGCTCACTACTCAAAATGCGGAGTGCCGGTCTCGAACAGTTATTACCTCTGCATCATTCAAGAATACATATCATCTTCTTGTCAATTAATATTTGAGCTTGGATTTTTAACTCATTGACAGCAATTGATGTAAATCAAATCCTTTTTTTTTTTTTTGGTTATAATTCTTGAATAAAAGCGCACATGTTTATTTGATATTTGGACTAAAGTCCTCACACATTATATGTCATTGTTAGTAAGACATGGAAAAAGTTTCTGTTTTAGGTATGTGTTCATTGCATTTCCTTTCATCCTACACTTACCCAGATCTTTGTAGCCATGGAACACACATGAAATGCATGTATTCCAAATAATGATATGCAGGCAGTCTCCAGGTTACGTACGAGATAGGGAATGTAGGTTTGTACTTAAGTTGAATTTGTATGTAAGTCGGAACAGGTACATTATTTTAATTAGTGCTATTGTTGACCGACTGTAACCAAGTGCTCTGCCAATGAATGATGGAGTTTCACCTCTCTCTCTGAACTTTATTTTCCATGGTGATGTTTTTTCTCTTCTTTATTGTATCACCAGTACTTGCATCAGATTTGTGTTTCAGAGACATTGTTGAAGGGTGAAGACAAAAGGTTAAGATGAGCTATTCTACACAGCACTGTACACGCTATCACAGCAGGAAGGCACCCCTCGTCAGCATGTCTGGTGTACTGACAAGAGACAACTTCCTGCTATGTACGTAACAGTACAAGCAGGCTTGCTATTGAGAATGAATGGGGGCGGTGAGGGGTGATTCACCATTCGCCCACCACAAAGTCACCTCCACTTGCATATAGTATGCTGCCTGCAGCGTCTGCCCACCGAGAACGAACAAGATGCGGCCAAAGGCGGGTACTGAATCACCCACCACCTCTCCCATTCAACAGGCAGCCACCCAAGGCACACTATACAATGCTGCCCCCTGCTGCCCCCTGCTGCCCCATGCACCCTCAATGGCCTCCGTTCAGCCACAACCTGGTCACTGATTGCAGCATCACCACCCGCCCACCGAGAACGAACGGGGCAGCCTTTCGAGGGACACTGCAAGGCTGAATGTTGGATGAGCAGTGAAACACCTGCCCTCCACCCCATCCAGTATCCATCCTGTCAGCAGAAGTAGTTGCGGCAGCGTGGTGGGCAGGCAGCGAACCACCACATCAAGCCTCCACTCTGCACATAAATGGTAGCTGTGGCCCCGGCGACTATGGACCCCAGGTCACCGCTTGCCGCGCACCCAGCCGCTCACTGAGAATGAATGGGGTACGGCTCCCACCGCCCCATTCATTAACCAGAGCTACCTGAGGGCCACTACATTGTGCAAGCAGTGAAATCGCCCTCTCCAGCCACCACTTGCAGCATACCCAGGCCAAGGATGACGGAGCGGCAGTTACTGAGGAGCCTGCATCGCATCCCCCAGACAGATAAAGGAGCAGTTGCGGCCCCGTTCATGAGTTGTATGTCGGATGTCCGTAACTTGGGGACTATCTGTACTGTATTATTTATCCTATACAACTCAAGGCAGCTCACACGCAGATAAGGAGCCTTGGCTTGAGCTGGGAGAACTTTTGCCTGAGTTGAGCTCCGTCAAGGGGGGGGATGGGATAACAGGCTGCTTGTGCTGAACGACACATTTACAAAATAAAAGACACTGATTTAGAGGTTTGAAGGAAATGAAGATGGCCCGGGATTATGAGTTGTTTCATAGGCTTCAGGGATTCAAGTGTTAACTCTGTTTTAACGTATTGATTTTTGTGACTTAATGCTTGTGTTTGTGGATTTTGGTTTTTTTTTTTTTGGACTATGGACTTGTTTAAATAAATCTTTTTTTCTCTTTAAAGATAAGCTGTAGCTCAGTGTAGTTGATAAAATGGATTCAAAGGATGTTTTGATAAATTAATATTTGGTTATCCATGCCATTGACTTGTCTAGAAAAGAGGCCAGGGTCCTACACTGAAATGAAATATGTGTTTGAATCCAGCCAGTGCCTGCCAGTCCAAATAATATTGCGCATTATAGAAAACTATCTGGCCCACAATACACTTTTTCCATCCCAAAATGAAAAAGCAGACTTGATCCATGCACACACACAAAACCCCACACTGTCAATACTGAGAAGAACGCAGGGAGTTCTATTTTAAGTTCGGACTGCTGAATCACAAACCCCACCAAAAAGAGTTTTTTATTAACTTGTATTTAACATTCAACACCATTTACTGAATATAAATAATCAATAAATGACTGGATTAAATTCAGAATACTAAATAAAAGAAAATCTGAAGAAGAGGGTTTTGAATTGTCCTTTTCTTGTGCTCATTAAAAGTGTGTTATGAAAAAAGCATGGCAGCCACATACTACTCTCTGTTTTGTGGCAAAGTGTAAAAGTCCTAACTTACAATGATTTCTAAAAATAAGCCCTATCAGGTCTTAACTTGGCATTTTTCATTGAACCCTTTTGGGCTGACTACCCCGTATGATTTCTTCATGTTTTTCCACCATAGTCAATCCGTACCCACTACATGTGCATATACCAATTCAAATAAAGTAGATTGTCTTCTCCTAAAATGTCACTATTGAAAATTTATGGAATTTTGTGGTCGTTTCCCACTACTAGTCACCACTTCCCAGGACCTATATCCTAGCTGCCTGCTTTTGTACATTGTAAAGAAGAAATATCACTGACACACAATTAATTAAATGTGATCAAAGTAAATAAATTAAATTTGTAATGAGAAAACACCTTCTTATCATAGAGGCTAAAGCAGTTGTCCTGCTTTTTGCTTTACAGAATAATGATTGTGTTGCATTGTAGTTTAGTGCAAACATAATTGCCAATGATTTTATCCCACAAACCAGCAGCTATCCATTATTTTTGATTATTGTATCTGAAATTCTAAATACCAAGTTACTTTAAAAACCCAAGCAATCATATCTTATAACTGAATTAAAGATTGTTGATAAATAATTACAAGAGGCACATCATTGGCAGTAAAGCCAGACCTGAGCAGTTGCACATTCTCTACTTCATACTTAGACTAAAATAAACTGTATT
The DNA here is from genome assembly GCF_016835505.1 of Polypterus senegalus. NCBI lineage: Eukaryota > Metazoa > Chordata > Cladistia > Polypteriformes > Polypteridae > Polypterus > Polypterus senegalus. Next base: position 84,032,662 of record NC_053157.1, read on the forward strand.
GCTTTCAGGAAGGATGGGATGTGAAACTAAAATAACTTTGCTTCCTTTTAGCTAGCACAGTTGGAGGCTTTATTGTGTTCTGGTTAAAGTTTGGCAATAGTCTTGAATGTGTATGACCACAAATTTACATTCCAATCACAGACTACTTCCATTTAGCTGTAACAGACCTCCCTTGGAGACAATGCCCGAAACATTTACAGGTATTCTTCTACAAATTAAGGAATTTATTTGGATGTTTTGGCAACTTTGAGAAAACTGATACAGATCATTTGATTCTGTATCGACTTGTAAGCAAAACCCTGCTTTTGACATATGGGCTAATTGTTCCAGCACATTAGGAATGTTGCAATTTCTTTTTATTCTCATCTCAACAAAGACTTATTCAGTGATCTGGCTCCTGCTCTATGTGACTTTCTTTCTTAAGCTACTCTTGAGATTCCAGTTACTTTAGAATGTACCTGTTCTCTATGGCTTTGTTACTGGTGTACCCTCATTTGGAAATTTCAAAAGTCTGTATTTTTAAAACTAACCACTTCTCCAATGAGGCAGACTAAGTATGGAGATGGAAGAGAACCCAGGTTTATGGAAGATGCTTCAACCAGATGAACCAAGGTGAATAGATTGAGGATTGGACTCCTTATCCTCTGTTGCCCCCGGTCCCAGGAATATACCATAGCCCTACCTCTTAATGTAATGGAGCTGGGGCTATTGGATCAACTGTAGAATTTAAGGTCACACATCAATGTCATTTTGATTGTCAACTTACCCAATATAGAGAGCTAATTAATAATGAAAAGACCAAGATGTCAATCAACACATAACAAGGTAGTGTGGGAAATCTCAATAAGCTTATTGGTAGATAGTCTAAAGCCATCCAATATAACTCCAAACACTGCCCTAAGAGGATGGGATGATTGCAAATACTGTGCTATCTGATCAGTAAGACAATATAGTCATCCAAAAAGGTTTTAATTTAATACATTCCCAAAACATATGCCCCAGCAAGGCCAGAAATACATGGCATTGTTCAAAATTAATTTAATCTGGACAGCTTTTGTCAGATGTGCAGTTTTAAGTTAAATTTCATCCATTGATAAATATTGAATGTCATAAACAATTATATTCAACTCTTATCTGAGATACTGATAGAAAGGTCTCTGTCAGAGCATAGGTTACAATTGTCTAGAGATGAACACAATGACATGGATTTATGAAGTTTGGAAATACCACCAATATTACTAATTTTTAAAATATTTTGATGGTGAATGTTAAGAAAGTGTTAGGGAATTAAATAAAAATTTGATCACAATAAAAAAAAAGCATTAGGGAAGTTATGCAAACTCTTTTAATAAAGTTCCTAACTTGTAAATAGAAAAATAAGTGTATTGAGGGAATTCCACATTTGTAACAGAAATCTCTTGAGGGTGAGAAATGTAATGACTTCCATGAGTTACATATTGTGTAACTGAGGGAGAACTGGGGCTCAACATTATCCTATAATAGAGCTGCAGAAGAGGCAGTGTCTTTGCCTTAAATATTCATAATTATTGATGACCAGAGTAAAGAGGAATTCTTACAAGATTTTCTTTCTAGAACCAATCACAAAGGTGCATTATCAACCCTTTCTACGATTTTCCATTGTTTCAAATTATGAATTTTCAAAACCTAGTAGTAAAGAGTGACGTTATGCAGTGCCATGTCATCTTGTGCTTTAAATCTTTGCAGTGTCATCCTTTAAATAATGAGCTTTTTGAACTTCAATATAAAGCAGCTTAAAGCAAAATAATCCATCCATCCATTATCCAACCCGCTATATCCTAACTACAGGGTCACGGAGGTCTGCTGGAGCCAATCCCAACCAACACAGGGCGCAAGGCAGGTAACAAACCTCGGGCAGGGCGCCAGCCCACCACAGGGCACACACACACACTAGGGACAATTTAGAATTGCCAATGCACCTAACCTGCATGTCTTTGGACTGTGGGAGGAAACTGGAGTACCTGGAGTAAACCCACGCAGACACAGGAAAAACATGCAAACTCCACACAGGGAGGACACGGGAAGCGAACCTAACTGAGAGGCAGCAGCGTTACCCACTGCACCACTGTGCCGCCAAGCAAAATAATGCTTTTTAAAAAAGCATTTGCTATTTACTTTGTTGGTATTGTGATGATACTTCATATAATTTTCTACACCAAGCCTGTATGGCTTCTTCCAATACTTACTGTTTATTGTTTGTTGTCTGCCTTCTCCACATTCTTTGACTTTTTTAATTACTCATTACTACTCACACACACATACATACACACACATATATATATATATATATATATATATATATATATATATATATATATATATATATATATATATATATATATATATGTGTGTGTATATATATATATATATATATTGCTCACAAAAATTAAAGGAAATTTTTGGGCCTGGCGTTAAATCAATTAAACCTCTCTGATAATTTTCTGGTTGGTTAAGCAGCTGAGGTCATTGTTAATCACTTTCAGCTGTATTGGTGTTCATGGACTTAACGACAGGTGCACTAAAGTGGCAACAATTAGAAAACCCTCAAAACAGGACTGGTTTTACATGTGGAGGTCATTTCAAGTTTCTCCCTCTTGATCTTTTTTGGCTGGTTTTCCACTCGTGCAAGTTTTGACTTGAGTAATTATCTCTACTGGCAGTATGAGACGATTCCTTAACCCTACAGAAGTTGCACAGGTTGTCCAACTTCTCCAGGATGGCACATCCACACGTGCTGCAGCAAGAAGGTTTAATGTGTCTCCCAGCACAATCTCCAGAACATGGAGGAGATTTCAGGAGACTGGCTGTTATTCTCGGAGAGCTGGACAGGGCCGTAGAAGGTCCTCAACCCATCAGCAGGACCGATACCTGCTCCTTTGTGCAAGGCGGAACAGGCTGAGCACTGCTCGTGCCCTACAGAATGACCTCCAGAGGGCCACTGGTGTGAATGTCTCTACCCAAACAATCAGGAACAGACTTCATGAAGATGGCCTGAGGGCCCAACTTCCTGTAGTGGGCCCTGTGCTCACTGCCCAGCACCGTGGAGCTCGACTGGCATTTGCTCAAGAACACCAGAATTGGCAAGTCCACCACTGGCGCCCTGTACTTTTTACAGACGAGAGCAGGTTCACACTGAGCAGCTGTGATAGATGTGAAAGAGTCTGGAGAAGACAAGGAGAACGATATGCTGCCTGCAACATCGTTCAACATGACAGGTTTGGTGGTGGGTCAGTGATGGTCTGGGGAGGCATATCCATGGAGGGACGCACAGACATCTACTGCGTAGGAAATGGTGCTCTGACTGCCATAAGGTATCGAGATGAAATCCTTGAACCCATTGTCAGACCCTACGCTGGTGCAGTAGGTCCTGGTTTCCTCCTAATGCACGACAATGCCCGGCCTCATGTGGCAAGAGTATGCAGGCAGTACCTGGAGGATGAAGGAATTGAAACAATTGAATGGCCTTCACGATCCCCTGACTTAAACCCAATAGAACATCTGTGGGACATTATGTTTCGTCCATTAGGCGCCAGGTTGCTCCTCAGACTGTACAACAGCTCAGGGATGCCCTCATACAGATCTGGGAGGAAATGCCACAAGACACCATCCGTCGTCTCATTAGGAGCATGCCCGACGTTGTCAAGCATGCATACAAGCTCGTGGGGCCACACAAGATACTGAAAAGCATTTTGAGTAGCAGAAATTAAGTTTTTGAAAAATGGACTAGCCTGCCACATCTTCATTTCACTCTGATTTTAGGGTGTCTACACAATTGAGCCCTCTGTAGGCAGAAAACTTTTATTTCCATTAAAAGACTTGGCATCCTTTTGTTCCTAAGACATTGCCCTGTCGTTATTTGTATAGATATCCAACTTCATATTGAGATCTGATGTATCTAATGTGTTTCTTTAAAGTGTTCCTTTAATTTTTGTGAGCAGTGTATATATATATATATATATATATATATATATATATATATATATATATATATATAGTATTGTAAATATAGTTGCTTGGCAAACTACCTTGTGATAGTGGATGCTGTTAATGCTGCACATTTCATTGATATAAATAAAAAACCCCATTTGCATAGTATACATTTTGCTTCTTAAAAGCTAAATTTATGTCAAATAAAGTCAAATATTTGAATGTTTAAAATTTTAACAATTTAGTGCTAATCTGCATTTTTCTGTTAGTATTATTTTTTATAAGTGTGTTGTTTTCAAATGGCAAAAATAACTGTAACTGTATTATGATTGAATTGACAATTTGAAATAATACTGATTTCAATTACTGTAAGCACTTCCACCCATTTTTAGTTACTTAAAAACAGTAAGCCCTTTTCCACAGTATTAAATGAAGGAACTTGTGCCATGTGCCAAACAACTCGGTACAAGATCACCCTGTGTACTTAACTATATTGCCTTATAATGTAATTAGGAAACAGAAATGAAAGTTGTTTTTCTAATCAGGTTTGATTTACTTTATTAGTCTGCAGCACTTCCCTGCAGATTCAGAACACACTGTCCTTGGCAACATGCCACTGTACACTTTTGCTGCATGTGTTTTCCAGTTTTTGTGCCGTTCTGTGTTTTGACCCACTGAGACTTTAGTGATTTACCACATTTATCACTACCAGTCCTGCACCTTTAAGAGAATACATTAAAGAGCATTCATTTTAATAGTGCAGCAATTTCTATGTTGATGAGAACATTATATTGGTAGGCTGTTATTAAGCAAATAGTAACTCCAGCTGATAGAAAAGTCTGAATTGAGGCTGAATTGAACTGGATCTCTTTACTTAATTACATATAGGGTTTTTATTTATTTTTGTAGCAAATTGGCCATGGTGATTTTCTGTTCAATCCAGTACTACTGCTCTATTTCAACCACTGCACAGTCTTTTTTGGATAAACTACACAGAAAGAACTTCCAGAAGTGTTGTGGGCCGTTCTGATTTAAGTTTGCAAATTTAAACCTTAGTCTTCACTTACTGTAGCTATCTATCCTTGAAAGCCATATTTGTTAAATTGTTTTCTAATGGTAAAGTTATGAATTACTTGTATAACATTTACTATACTGGTATTCACAAAGTTCTACAGTGGGTTCATTTGCTTTGATGATGACTCCCTTGAAGATTGCTCTATAGATCCTCTGTTTACAAATAATCCTCCTAACAGCAGAATGAAGGACTCCATGTTGTTTGAGAACTGCCTGTATAATCGATTACAGACTGATGAGCGAAAACAAGTGCTTCTATGAGGTTAATTTCAGATATCTTATGTCCTTAGCATACTATTATGATAAAACTGAATGCTCCAAATGGAAATGCTAAGGAACCTGCTTTTACCTAGACATGGTTGTCCTCTTTGCCCTGAACATCAACCAATCGAGTAGCACCAGGCTCGAATAACCATGTCAGCTGGAAGCAGTAAACATTACTTTTCACACGTGGGTTCTGCATGTTGGCTAATTTTGTGTTCAATTCATGACAAAGTAAATTCTGCTTTTAATTTTTTCTTACCTCATGTTAGATATAATGCTTTTCTAACGCCCATGCCACACTATATGACTTCTAGTCTAGTTGCTAATCTGGGCCTGTCCATGTCAATTTAAATTATTGAAAATTGCTGGCCATGTCACATTTGCTGACTGCGTAATGACTTTTTAGCACAGCCATGCTTGCTCTTTTTTCAGATGGCTGATAGTGTACTACCTGACTGAGACAGCACTGTACAAAAGATTTAACAGTTATGATGTGTCGAGTTGTAAAATCTGCCATTTTTGATCTGTTTTCTATTCTGCTGTGGTATTTAAAATACTAGACATCAGACAGATCGTCTCTTCTGTTTGTGACATTTAAAACAACCACATTCCTTATTCCTTTTCACTGGATTCTATGCATTGTACTTCTGGAAAAGCATTCATTGGCTTTCAGCTCTTATGCACACAGAGTCTGTGTCCACAACTAAAAACAATTTTTGCCAGAGCAACTCTCGGGCTAGTTGGAGTGAGTTGTTGGGCATGTCACATTACATGAGCTGCTGTACATGAGCCCCCTGCTGACTTCCTCTAACTCCCTAAGATAATGTAAATGATGGCCGTAAAGTCACTGGAAAAGTCATGTAATGTGACATAGACTTAAATCAGGAGCGGATCTACATATATGGTGGCATTTGCCACCCTATGAAAATTATGTACCATTCCATTTGCCTCCCCTATGTAAATATAAATGTAATTAATAACTAGGTTACATAAAAATTATTTTGACATAAAGCATGTCCTGTGCTACGCTTTCCGTGTACACTCCCCCTTCAGAGAACAATGGTTTGTTCCAGGCATCACTTGGTCACCTCATCCTTATGTTTTTCAGCCGCTACAAATTTAACGGCACGCAGTTTGTGAGACTGAGATTGTCTGTTTGGGTGAAAGAATGAAGTAATGTTAAAAATAATTTGTAAATTCTCTCCTTTTCCTCCGAGTCTTTGTGGTGTATGTGATTTGCAGATAAGTTCTTAGCTGAAGTTAGCATTAAAGCCTGTTGTATACTCAAAAAAGAAAGTCATTATAATTTCGTGTTTTATGTTTGCAGCATTTTATACCCTAATACTTACAAATACTTGTCATTTGTACAAATTATTTTCTACACATTGGCTGTTATTGGTGTTGATATACCGTATATATTTGCATATAAGCTGGGTCTTGAAACCCGAAAAATCAATCATAAAATCAGACACCGACTTATACACCCGTTCAAAAATATGACACTTAATTTTTTTTTACATCTTCTCACTTTCTTCAATCTCACACCAGTTTCTCAGACACATCGAATTTTTTTGCAGCAGCGCAGTTACCAATTTCTTTCACCACTTCAATGACTTAATTTAAATCCAACTTCATATTTTCTTCTGATCGAACGGTCTATCGTAGATAAGGGATGCTCTTATGATAAAGGTGTATGAGGGTGTGAGATACAAAAAACACAAAAACAGTGCAAATGTCGCTTTGGAATAGTTCATGTATTACAGTGTGGTCACGCAGGCACAATACATAGAAAAAAAAAGGCAGTGTGCTCTGTGGTTGCTCTCAGGTGGACATTAGCATATCGTAATCTCCTGGACCAATAGCATGAGTTTTCTGCATTCAGCTTATACGACCGACATTATAAAATGCCGGAAATTATACGGTGAAATCAAGCCCAACTTATCCGTGGGAGAACTTAAAACACGAGTATATACGGTATATAAAAGACAGTGAAAAGCAACTTTTATTTTTCATTTGAGAACGCTAGTATTATACACATCTCAAAATGCTCAGAATACAGATGTGCAGGAAGCTTACCATAGAAGACTTTTAGTTTTAATACTATAAGAAAAGTGTTAACTTCCACTTTTGCAAAAAAATAAAATAACAATAATAATAACGAATGTCGAGTGAGTTTGTAACACTGCAATAGGTAATGCAGAAATTTCCAGAATACGCATTGTTTGTACATGGGTGCCCCTAAAGTTACCAGTTTGTATGTGAGAGGAACCTGTAGAGCCTGTTATTAAAGCAGTGTGTTAGCTTTAAAGATTTACCACTGTAATATTGTAACATTTAACAGCAAAACTGGCCAATTTATTAAGTAAAATAAAAGTGACAGTCTGTTGTTAAGGATATATTATAGCAGAATGCCCTTAGTATTCCTTTATGCTTATGTTTGTGTATATATATTTATGTCTTAATAGGAGTATTTTCTATATATGTTTTGTTTATACAGCATCTTTTACATGTTTATTATGGCTTTGTTATGAAAATTAATACATAAAACTGTTTATGAAAAATAGGAAAGAAGCCTGAAAGAGTTAAGTAAGAGAAATTGTGAAATAATAATATGATGCAAATAGTTGTAAGCAGTTGGAACAAATGTATAGAAATAAGGAAAGTTTAAAAGATATAGATGAAGGATAAAATATAAGCAATAATGTTTATAAATTGGTGAAAGTCATGCATTGTGGTGAACGGCCGGCATTTCAGTCCGGTCAGGAAGTCGCTACAAGGAAGAAAACAGCTTTTTCAGGGCACTACATCCCCTGGAACGCTAGTTGGCAGCTCCCCTGGATGGAAATGGCTCCTCGGATTCCCGCAGGGCAGCATGGGACATTGAGTCCGTATACTCAGCCCTGTTGGGTACCGTGGGTACACCAGGGGGAGCTCACCAAGATCCAGGGGGATATTATGAGGACGTCAACCCAGAAGTACTTTGGGGTCAAGAGGACAGAAGCCTGTAGTACTTCCTGGACGACTGAGCAAAGAAGATGTGATGTTGACCAAGAGAAGAAATACTTCCAGGTCATGAAGTATAAAAGGACTATGGGAAACCCCAGCAGACTGAGCCGGAGTTGGGTGGGAGTGTAACGGAGCTGCTGGGAGTGGAGGATTTGTGTATTATTGATTTATTATTGCTTATTTGAGAATTGTGGAGAGTGCTGTGTTTTTAAGAATTATTAAATATTATTCTTGGTGTTTTACAAGTGTGTCTGGGACGTCTGTCTGGTGGGTTCAATGGGGCAACAGCGCCTCTAGCGTCCACAGCATATGAAGACTGTAAGGTGCTGAAGAGAGATAAAATGGGTAATATAGTACTGAAAGCATTGTTTTATTCTGGTTTTGTAAGTAAACACGTTATACGGACACTGCTAAGGAAACAGTGTATTGGGACTTATTTATTAATCATTCCCCTTTCTTGCAGGGGTGTAACCTTTGCTTAATTCGATAATTTACTTGGGTTTGTATAGTCTCTCCTAGAGTTTCAAGAGTCAGAAAGGTTGGATGCTAATGCAATGAATGCTAAAATTATTGGCTGTTTAGAAAGGAATGGTTTGGATTATAAACAAAACCTTAAAAACATTGCTTAAGCTTGGTGATAGTTGACACAGTCAGAAGTGTACCTGATGCCAGAAATTTTTTTGCCTTGTTGGAAAAATTCTACACATTCATGTGTGGACCCTATGTCCATCAGAAATGGTTGGATGTGTCGTGTGGTATGTTTTTACAGGGCCACCAAGGAAGTTTCAACGCATAGAGATACAGGCTGGGCTTGCAGACATCTAGACATCTAGCATATTGCAATATAATGGACAGACTGCCTCTTATTCTTAAAGTGCTTGAGGAAATTCAATGTGAGAACAATCCATAGATAGTTATTAAAGCGCAATTAATACTGGGTCAAATTGATTTGAATTTTGTAGAGTATCTTGCCGTGTTCAGAAAGGTTTTAAGTGATTCAAATTTTTGTCAGATATGCTGCATTCAAAACAAAACGCTTGATCTTTCTAAGGTTGTTGATTTAATTTAATCATTGAAAGACACAATGACACATTATCATAGCAGTGCCTATTTTGAAGAGATTTTCAGTGATATATTTGAACCATGTGAAAGAAGTGGTATTTCTACAACCCAGTACTTCTCAAAGTGGTCAGGGAAGGAAAACGCAAAATTTGTGCTGTCACTATCAACCTTTGTAGAACCAGATGGCAAATATGCTTTTCCAGTTAAAGTGTACCACCCAGTTATTGATATTATGATTGATTAAATAGAAAGGTCATATCACGATTGGTATTCAGGCACCAAACCCATTTAGTTCTAGCTTTCTGAGATAGAAGGATGTTCTTCTTTTAGTAAACACTTATGAGTCCAATATTGAAGATTTGAAGAATGAACTTAACCAGTTGTGAACAAAATCCTGCTTCTCTGTTGGAACTTGTACATTTTTGGACCCATACAGGGATGTGTTCTTTGAGTTGTTATGGTTGTGTAAAATAGCTGTGGTATTACCAGTCAGTAGTGCTTCTTGTCAAAGAAGTTTTTCAGTCCTAAAGCTAAAAAAGAATCACTTGCAATCTACTATGACAGAAAGTAAATTGTCAAATTTGCCTGTGCTAAGCATTGAGTCCAATTGCAGTAAATCTTTGAATTTGGATGACTTTGTGAAAAGATTTGTTGGACAACATGGTAATCATTGTATTCAGTTCTTATAGTTGAATTTTCTGTAGTTGTAATTGTCAGATGGAAACAAACACTATTTTTGGGCCTTTGCTGCAGATACTTTATATTTGAATAATTTCAAAAACAACATGACACTTCATTTTACAAATGTACATCAACATTGTTGAACATGTTTGTCTGTCTGTAGTTTCTTTTAGGGTGAGAGTTGTAAAATATGCTAATCAAACAATAAACTGCTGATTAATACTGTGAGGCTGGACTTATCTTTGTAAATGCTGATTTTATTTACCTCATAAATACTCCTACCTCGAACATGTATGTCGTATACATATACAGTATGTGTATCTGAAAGAATAATGTTTTCATGTTATGACCCTCTTAAAAATCTTCCTGCCACCCTCTTGCCTCCCCATGTAAAATTCTTTGCCCCTCTCTTAAACTGGCCCATATGACTTTCATTATTAGATCATGGCTGTCGGAAAGCTCAGCATCTCTACTAATGCTCACAATATTTTTTCTTTCTTGGTGTGTATAGAAACTAATCACCAAAATACAGTATATTTTTCTCATGCCTAATTAGACCAAAATCAGCTATTATGCACAGCTTTAAAGATAAAAAATAAGTTCAAAATTAAAAAAATAAAAATAAAATCCAAAAACCACACATCCATCATCAAACATTCTTAATTCAATTCAAGGTTGTAGCAAAAAATGTAACATTTGTAATCTTTTGGTTTGTTCACGTAAGACAATTTAGATAACTTGCATAAGACACTACTATTCTACCCACATGCAGCTTTCTTCCTAGACAACAATTTCATTATAGTTGTTTCAAAGTTATGTTTCTGCAACCATTTTAAAGTTCAATTTACAATTAACTTTTAGCTTTTGATCACAGGATTTAAACTCATTTTGTATTCGATTGTGCAATATGTAGGATTCCAATAAGCAATGCTATTATGAGACTATTCATCATTAGCATACATTTTAAAAAAATACTTAAAATGACTGAAACATACAAAGAATGATATAAGCAATGACAGTTATAGCAATGAAGCTGTTGTATTACACATGTGGAGTGCTGTATATGGAAAGGAGAATTCATTTAATCAATGTTTTGGTTCTACCCACATTCTAAAAATGAAACGTTTACCAACAGGCATCTGTAAGAGTTAGTAAATTTCTTAAGACACTCATAAAAATATTTATATTCAAACATGAATGACTGTTCAGTCAGTGGCAATGTCTATATATATAAAATCAAACATCTGTCTCTCTGTCCGCTTTTCACGAGAGAACTACTTACCAGATTTAGATCAGGTTTTTCTCCCTATAATTTGTTTGAACATTCTGGTTGATTTTGTGACTTCCTTCATCACGCTAAGTACCATAGTTGCAGCAGCGATATATTCATGCTAATCCAAGACAGAGGCTGCGGGCCGAGGGGAGGGGGAAACGTGACGTCAGGAGTGGGGAGCTGGGTGGGGCCTTACTGACTGATGCGCCAGCTTCTGTTCGAATTGGTCTACCTCTGGCCACATTTTGGAGCGTACCTTGCCTCCTCTTAGCTATCGATACCTGTTTGTTTACTGATTTTTAAAATTTGTTCTGTGTCATTAATACGTGGGCAGAGCCATGGTGGACAGCTAGTATTATATATGTAGAGAATGATGTTTAGGGCAGGGTAATGGGCCCCAACTACAACTATCATTGCATCAGTCGTTTTAAGTTGTTATTTTTATAAAGCAAGATAATCTTAATATTGTGTTAAGAAAATGCATTACACCAATTTTTATCCTTTTTCTTCTTCTTCATCTTTTTACCAGTTTTGTGTAGGGTCGGTATGCTTGATTAACCTTCTCCATACAGCTTGGTCCAACATGTCCTCCTCAGTCAAACCCTTTTCAATACAAGTTTTTATCCATCCACTTTAGAAACAACTTTATTCATGAGGACTAGAACCTATTCAATCAGCATCAGGTACAAAGCAGTAAGTGATCCTGGATCAGACTCCAGTCTGTCTCTGGGCACTCTCATTCATACGGAGTCAATTTAGAGTGGCACATCAACCTAGCGAAAGTGCTTTTAAGGTATTTTGTTATAAACAGAATATTCTTCACCAAAATACATGCCTACTAGGGGAAAATCTGTACAGGGTTGTCTGAAATTCTGAAAGGGATGGTTATATTATGGTTAAAACATAGCTAATATTTCTTTTCATTTTCAGTTTCAGTATAGAGTGATGTGAATAGAATACACATAATATAATCTGATATTATAAAATCAGTCAGACTTATTTAATTAATTAATATTTATTAACATATTAAAAACCTCCTTCTTCAACATACACCTACCTTAATAGATTTATAGATACTCAGGACAACATATTACTAAATTTATTGCAAGAGAAATACCCTGTACATGGAATATCCACAACTCCTGTAATTAGATAGTTCAAATCCCTTGCTAAACAAACAATACAGACTCATAATGAAAAATAAAACCACCAGTAATGCGCTTGACACATAACTGATACCCGAAAGTTAAGACATTACAACAAAAGATATTTAGAAAACTACAAAGCCTGTTATAACTGAAGGGAAGAGCACTTAAGCTGTACTGACAGTTGCATTTAGTGTGGTTTAGGAATCAGTGTGGCTTACCTGACCTTACATATAGTACAAATTATTTTTAGGGCACAAGATAGTAGGAAACATTATTGAAAAATCTTTCTTCCAACATTGGGTGGGGATTTCAGAATGGTGAGGCAACACCCTAAATAACTCATGTAATCCTAAAGTAGATACGTTGAATGGCATGGAATATATAACAATTATATTGAGTTATGAGTGTTTCAAAAAGTACATGACTTTGTAACAGAGAAACATGATTTTTTTCATTGTTTCAGCCAGTTTTTTGTCCTTTTACAGAATTGTTAGTTGTTCATTGTGTAAATGCAAACCAATATTGAAATAGAATGGGGAAGACACATAATTGACAGGTACTGACCCTTTGAGGTGAGACTTCCTGTTTCTGGGTAAAATATTTCCAGGGTATTCCTGTATATAGAAGTGATTTATAACTCAGTTGCCTTTCCATCTTGTTTTCATTTCACAATTTCTGCTTTGGATGCACAAACTGAGATAATTTTTGATGACTGCTACCAGGGCTGACAGACTTTAAGAATCTTCCTAACCACAGTTGAACATTGTCTCTAGTTTCAAACTGGAAAATAATTCACATAAGTTGGAACTCAGATTGGTGAGAGTCTCCTAGTTTTGTTTAACCTTCTTTATTTGGGGTAGCTGCATGATTACCGCCAATAATTTTGCATCGGTTTCATGGCTTAATTGTTTTCCTCCACCTTCCCAGCCACTACTTCAGTCTGGACTTTGTATGTGATAGATTTATAGCATTTTTTGTATTTATTTTGTGTAATGGGAGAGGATTTTTTGTGCTGACCTTATATATTGTTTATTAACTGAGGGAACAAGAAATAGTAATTCTTTATTCTTTTTATATAATATGCTACCATGGCTGTCCATTTGCCTGTCCAGGATTTTAAATCACCTGTAGCTCACAAACTGTTTGAACTGTTGACCTGAAATTTGGTACACATATACTGTACACATATAATGTCTACTATCCACTTTCAGGGTGATTATTGACCTCCAAGGTTTTTCCTCTTTTTATTTTTATTTTATTTTAGAATGAACTCTCGGCAGTGGCCATTAGGGTGGCCATGCAGCGCAGGCGCTGTTCTCATTCAATACCACCTTCACCATCACTTCCCCTGCCTCTTCATATCTGAAATCATTCTTGAGCCAGATTGAAGACTTAAGTGCCAGCTTAAGTGAAGAATTAAGGAAAACATACTAAGTAATTGCAACACAAACACTGACTTAATCAGTTTTAATGCGAAAAGATGCAGATGAAAGAAGAGAAGAACGGGCCTCTAGGGTGGAAAAAACAAGAGCTGCTCAGGAAGCAGCAAGTGCATCAACCTCTGAGCAAATAAGTGCTAAACGTACAGAGAAAGAGCATAAAAAGTATGAATGCTCAAATCAAGTGTATTCACTGCATGTTATTGTGCAGTACACCGTTACTGGTATATAAATATTTGGTTGTTTTTTTCTTATTTATTAATGCACTGATTACACTGGGGCACTTTATATTATCTATGCTTACATATATACACCTTTCACTTTTATATTTTTGGATTTACTGTCTTTTCACCATTGATTTAACAAGTAATACTGGAAAATGTGAGATGGAGTAGAGTGTTTTCTTGACCTAGTCTGAGCTTGATTGTAGCAGTCAGCTGAGGTGTTTTGAGTCTGATATTATAACCTGGAAAAATTCAAAATGATCACAGATCACAAGCCATACACCCCAAGGATAAACAAAAATGAGCCTCGCACAAATCCTCTGTGAGGATATTTTTATTTAACAAAAATACTCTTTAGAAATAAACAAGCTTTCATCAACCACAATTACATTCGCTACAGCCTGGTGACACAGACTTCCGAAGATTATATGGAATTACAAATCCATGTAAACTGTCTGTATTGTGTACATACATTAGCCATGGCAATTTATAAGCTCATTAAAATATGTTTCATTAAAAAAAAAAATGTACATTATTCAAATAGAATACAACAGAGAAAACAATGTTTGGCTTTGGAATATGGAAAATATCAGCTGTATATCAAGATTATGAACAAAAACTGATATCCCTGGTGTAAGATTCTTTGAAAAATAGCATGTGTTTGTGAATAACACAGCAGTAGAGGAGGAAGAAGGAACAAAGAATCTTAGCCACATTAATAAAATCTTCACTGAGCTCCGTGTAACCACACACTACAGCTTAGACGATCAAAAGCCTTTCCTGCTTCCTGCAATAAAAGTGCTGAAGGGAGAAATCTAAAAAAAACAACAAACCAAAGACATTTTGTATTATTTGAGGGTAAATGTGAGTTGACAAATCCTGTTTGAAGTATACATTTGTGCATAAATTCATTAAACTGATGTGTGAAAATCTTAGCCAGTAAATTAAAATCTGTGCTGATTAAAGGAAATAGGTAGTAACATTTGCAGAGCTGTGAATCTTTAATGCTGTTTTAAGAGCAGAATAACTGCAGTGTGGGGGTTCAACAGTAGGTTAACTAAATGCTTCTAGAAAACTAGATGAAAGACTGGCTGTAATCCATCCAGTCCCAAGGATTAACAATTTTGCAGTAAAGATACATTCGTCTTTAAATTCTAATAAGAAATTGAAGTAAAAAAATCATTGTCTCCTCTGCTGTCAATGAAGGCAAATTCTTGTAGCTAAGAAAGAAATATGTCAGGCTGTACAGATGGAGGTGAATCTTTTTACATTAATTAATCTGAATCGAAATTTAGAAATTCCACTTTTTCCACGATCAAAAAATTTTCCCTTCTTTGTTTTAGTTAGCATTACAAAATAGAATGATTCCTTCTTCCTTAAGGAGTATGCAGTTTAACAAGGAAAGCTGCAGCATCAATATCTGGCACTCATGCAGTTCCTTTGTTAACTCATGTCACCTACTGTATGTTGAAGATTATAATAACTACTGTTATTAGGTGTGCTTTAAAGGTATTCTTTTGTGAAAGCTTCAAACTGGTATGGTTACTTTCTACTATGATAATTCTCCTTTATTTGGTTTATTGAAAGAAAATTAAATAATGCTACACATTACTAATCTGTTTGCTGATGAGGTGGTGTTGGTGAACAGGAATTATTTTTGGTAGAGTATGAACCATTCACAAAACCTTTTATTATTAAGTATTCAGGTATTAAATATGTATTAAAGAGCACAGAAATTCAGCAAGATAAAAGTAGATTTAACAAGATTACTTTTGGTCTCTATATAATTCAGGAAGAAGTGAATAACCTGAAGCTGTTCTAGGAACTGAAAAATAAAACAATCTGATTTTGGTTTTGCCACACAAAAAAAATATCAAACGGAAATTGCAATATAATGAGTGAAGGTCAATTGTTAAAAATACTTTAAGCTTTTAATTACAGCTTGATCACCAGTTTGATTTACTGTTACCTTGTTGTCCATTGCATTATATTAATTGCTTTACAGGTAAAAGCATGTGAAAAGTATGTCAACAGTATCCCAATAGGGACCAGGGCAAATAACATAAATATCATTCTGATTACCCAAGTTTCTTACCCTGGCCTACCCTGTAGTGGGTGAAGATGGGACAATACTGGCAAACTGTCCAATGACACTTCCTGCATAGCCACTGTCTTTGATGTTTGTTTGCTATTGTCTGGCTTAAGTTTACATATTTACTAAAGCAATACATTCTTTCACAGAGAGTCTTTGACAAATGTACATACTGTCTGAGTACATTACATCAGTCATTACATGTGTAAAAGCTGAAAGAACTTGATCAATCAAAACACTAGATCAGGGACCATATTTATCAAGCTTCTCAGAATTACTGCTTGCATTAAAAGTCTGACTAGGATAAGAATCATGTCCTACTTCACAGTATGACATGAGAAATAGTTATGAAGCATCTTATACCCACTCAGAGCAAGGAGTAAGAGGCTACTTCTGGGAATGAATGATCTCACGATTTTACAGAACCTATTGATGGAAATTACAACTTGAGATGACATTTTGTAGTTATTTGATACTAGCGTTAAAGCTTTATCACAAAGATGATAAATAATAATAATATTCAAAGCAGTAATATTGCACAACCTGAGCTACTTTATAAAGCATGTATTTACATATGATGACAATATCATTTTAAAGATCAAATGCAGCAGAATATGTTTATTACATTATACAGATAAAATGTTAACATCATTTAAATAATCTACATTGTTAACAATTAAACATGTGAGGACATGGTGTTGCAGCGCTAGCTAGTTCAGGCATTATTCCTGCCTTGCGCTGTATTCTTGATGGGGCTTGCGTGACACTGGAAGGATAGACGAATGGAATAATTAAGCATGTACTAAGAAGATATTTTCAATATTCCTTAAAAGCTTTGAAGAATTGGTGTTCTAAGCTTACAGATGGCTCAACATCTATTACAGAGATGATTGTGTGACGATTGGTTACTTGGAGAAAGAAAAGGAAGGACAGGAATTGGAGGTTAGTATGTTTGAAAGAGAAAGTACTGCTGCAATAAATTATTTCGTTGAAGGTCACACACGGTGCAGCAAGCATCTTGCCGGAGGCAGGAAAAATCTCTGGACTGGGCGCCAGCTCGTCACTATCACTGCGCCACCGTGTTACAATGTTTAATAACATGCTTTAACTCCTATCATCATGAAAATGATATCAAGTATACATCTCAGTATTTTAATTATTCAGAGAGGTGAAATATCACGAATGTAATGGATTATGTGTCCTGTCAGAGAGAAAGCCTGTTTAAGAAGCACATAGTGATTCACACACATAGAGCACATAGAAGAACACGTACAAAACAAAGCATTTAACGTGCTAGTTTAGTTACGATTGTATTTGAGAAACTAGTAAATGAAATGATTTAAAGATGAAGTTTATGATGTTCTACTTTAATGACAAAATAAACTACATAATTAAAGTGGAAATTTCGAGATTAAAGTTGACATTTCGATATTTCAAGCTTTTTTCTCACTGTGTCCCTATTTTTTTTCTTTTCTCTGTACCCTAATAAGCTTTCATATGATGCTCAGATGGTGGGCTACGACTCTCCTTTTCACGGCAACTTTGATATCTAACAACTTCTTTTTTATTTCGGGTACTGTGCGACTTTGTGAACTTGAGCTTTCGTGTTTCTCCGACACTCTATGTCATTCGATCAACCTCCATTTGTTGTTTATACCACTGTTTAAACCAACAAATAGTATGTTTTTCCTTGCCTCCACTTGGTATTCGCTGAAATTCTTCTATTTTCTCCCATGCTTTTGCCGTTGTCTTTTCACAGAACGCTAAGCTTAAGGGCTATTTATACTGATTTGAATATTCAATGTGGCGTAATTCTGGGAGGAATTTGGGAGGGCAGCATGCGTGTGTACGTGTGTTACTTTTCACGCTAACCGGCATTTATGGAGCGGAAGAACGCGGAAGTTGGCAAATGCACAGATTTATGCATCTGGATTTTTTTGTGCGTACACACATTTCTGTTTTTGTCCTTACGCCGTGTTTTGCTGTGAATACTATGCACAGCATTATGCATGAGGCCCATGGGCAACCTTCAGAACTGGGAGAACACCTGAAACATGCTGCTTAATGTTGATGACATTTTGTAGTTTTCTGATACTAGCATTAAAGCTTCACCACAAAGATGATGATAATAATAATAATATTCAAAGCAGTAACAGAAGTAGAAGAAGAAAAACATAACAAGGTACGATGCTGCACTAAGCTGCATGTCATTGTTGCCATTTGATCGCAACAACATCAACAATAACACTGTAATGATCATTGAGATGGAAAAACTGAGACACACACTGAAGTAGAGTAAAACCCAATAGCAGGCCCATTTATTTAACAATGATTCATAGCCGTACCTTCAGAAGAATTTCCTTCTTACTGTTATGGCCGTGGTACATGTCTCGTAAAGTAACAGTTACTAAACAGCCTTGGCTGTAATTTGTGTTCACTACTCCAAAGTTCCCAGTCATCTTCAGAGTTATGGGCCGTGATTTTGTTCTGTGATCACCACCCCCATCTTCCACTAGGTTATATTTATCTAACACCCTAGTAGTCTCCACATGCCTTTTTCAACCTTCCTGGTCTTGTAAATTGTAAAATGAATGCCTCAGAGGTTCATGGAATGTAAAGCTCAGGGTACCTCTGTGACATTTTGCTGTCAGTCACCCACCTAGCCATACTTATCTTCAGGGTAATATGCTGGCTACTCCAATACAGTTTACATCCGTGACCACCTATATGTTGATACTGTGATATTTATGTGATATTCACATAATACTTGATATTCACTTGTGCATGCTCATCCACATTTAAGGCAATGATCTTTGTGTTTATGCTGATTTACATGAATGATACTTGCTTTACTATGAACTCCAAAGGAGACATGGAGATGTGTATAAATCTGTGTATTACATCACGCAGTGTAAGGGTAGTCAAATTTTGGTGTAAAACTTGAGAAAAGGTTGGTTGTGACACACACAAATCATTGCTATTGCAAAGCTGCATTTTGTCTGTGGTAAAAAAAGTACCATAACACAAGCTTTCATTTCAGCTAACATGGCATGTCTTCTCTCTATGGATGCAGCGATCACATGGGCATACAAGATTTGTTACACACATTACTAAATCTTTGTCAAATCTATATCTTTTTATGACTTTATTTCTGTCTAGCATTTCCAAAAGGTTTAACCTTTCTAGGGATATGTATGTTGATTTCTGCCTGAGCACCATCTTCTGGCAACTTCTACCAAGTTATTACAGCTGACAAGCTCTCCTAAATTCATTTTACTACTGTTACATGTTTGATAAATACAGACACAGGAGTACAACATTTAAATCCAGGCATGTTTAATATGTTTAATCAGGTTATATTTATGTTGACTGCTCATTTAAAAAGAAATTTTATCAAAAGTATACAACGCGGGGATGTCCAAAATAATATTACGTTTAGTAAGTTCTCGGTTAAAAAAAGTGAGACTTTTGTTCCATGTTTAGCAGAAAAGGGTACACTTGTGTTTAGCTTCTGGTATCTAATTCTAGACCAGTTACAACTATGTGATGTGATACTCTCGAACTAAAGGGGTTATTCCAGGTCAAGTCAACCAATGGCCCACACACTGCAGACACAAAAAAATTCTGGAAAAATCACAGGAGACACCCTTTAAATTTTTTTTGATATAAGATCAATACTCTCCAAGATACAGTCAGTTTACCAAGGTTGGAGGGTGTCGATTTTATCCGGACTCATTTTTTCCATCAAATTTCACAAGTCAATAGCTCAAGAACTAAACCACCGAGCAGGCTCAGACTTTGCACACTGGTACATTATTTTATATAATATGAGACAAAATTAAAACATTTGGTCCAGATGACTCTGCATGGTCAAAACAACCCCTTGAAATTGGCCACAATTTAATTTGAGCTTTTGGCTTAGCTACGTTTAGGTCTCAGAAACACGTATTTGCAACCAATACAGACTTTTGATTTTTTTCCCTTATTCAGATAACAAAATAGGCTTTCTGAAAAAGCAATACTTAGAAAAATAACTGTATCATGGCTTGAACAGCAAACCTCTCATATCCAAGAAAAAAACATGTGGACAGATCATGTTTAAAATATTTTTATTTATTTTACGTTGTCCTGTCTTTCTCAAAACACAAACCTTACCTTTCTTATGCAAATCTTTCATTATTATTTTCCATCCAAAACATAGGCTGCATTTGCCATATGTCAATAATGTTTAAAATCAGTAAGTTATAAAGAATGCCAAATGTTTTTTACATATCAAATGAAGATATCCTGTCTAAAGTTGCTGAACAAAGAATAAGATTCCCCATGGCCAAAAGAGTAACTGATACTCAAGAATACCACTGTTACAACGCTAAAGAAGATGGCAATCTCAAAGTCAGCCAGGTGTCTGGTGATGACAGTCAAATGAGTGTCTGAATATTTACCACTGAAGCAGCAGCTGAAATCCTGCCCTCTAACAATCACACTCATTAGACCGGTGTCCTATTGGAGGCTATGTTGGGTGCATGTATGATGACAAATGTTGGACTGGTGTGATTCATGACCAGAGTAAAGCGGAATCAGACATCTTGATATGTATCATGCACCCAAACTGTCTTACACAGTCTTTCCATTGGCCACCTAGAGACGATATTTGTTGGATGCCATTATAGTATATCATTGCACTGCTTTGAGTACTTACCATGGTCAATGAGAGGCAATACCATCTTGACTTCAAAGACAAAGATGCCCTACACTCTGCACTTCGATTGAAACAGAAATGAAATGAGTCACACCCCTGCCTCTGTGATACCAAGATGTTAACATTTCATTATAACTAGTATTGTATTTGATGATAAATCAAGCAGCTGTTGTTCATGTGTAGTGCTTAATGTGCCTTTGGTGATTGATTTTTTCCATTAATCCTAATCCCAAGTTAGTGATAAAGAACTTGATGGTTATTATGACAAATGATGAATTTATTGGTTGTTTAGAATGGAAAATAAAAATGAAATATTCACAAGTGGTAAAGAAGGGACCATGTAGGATACAGAAAAAATAATTTAAAACATGTCTGGACATTTTACATAGTGCATTAAGCTGATCTGAAAATTAGACCCAAAATGATTTTTTCACATTTGAGAGTCTGCTGGTCAAATCCTGATGCAGTTTCTTGTTTGGTTATAACATTTTGAAAAGCCCTGTGTAGGTATCTAAACATAGAAAACATAGAAAAAAAATTCAGCAGTATGCTTTTGGAAAGCCTAAACATGGCAAAGCCAAAGATGCAAAAAATGTCTGGAACAAACATTTTGACTTTGTTCTGTACTATACTTATAAAGGTACCAGTATGCAAAATTTGACCCTGCTTGGTGGTTTAATTCTTGAAATATGTTCTTGTGAAACAGCACCTCTCCCCTTACAAAACTGGCTGTATCTTGGAAATCATTGATCCTACATCAAAATATATTTACAGGGTGTCTCCATCATGGGTACAGCTGGTATTTTTTTTAGAATTTTCTGAGACCGAAGTGAATGGGATTTCTGGAAAATCAGTTGATTTGACATGGAATCACCCAAAGGTGATTTGTCCTTTCATTCTATTGACTCTCTGTTATTGGTATCTGGAGTTACATGACCAGAAGAATCAGATTTCTGGGCTTCTTCCTGACCTTCATGGATGGTTTTGACTCCCAGAAATAAATTGGTTGGCTTTTGGGGTTTTGGCTAATGCGCCATGTGTCATTAACCTTCTCAAAAAGGAAGCAAAACAAACCAAGATGGATCTGGAATATTACCCTTTGGCAGTACTTTTGTACTTTAGAAAAGTGCTGTACTGAAAAACAGTCTTTCTAGACTAATAATTGTGTTTTGATCAATTGTATGTAGGGTTTAAGGTATGTGACACCCCCTATCTCTTACATTATGTATGAGTATGTGTAAAGTGATATAGATGTGAGGTAGGCTTTATAAATACATAGAATTTATTATTATAATAACGTGTGAAACCAAATGGAAACATAGGTAGATTTTAAAATGAAACTAGTTATATAATGGCTAAAGACCTAAACTCAGATGCAAAAACATTTCTTATTAAGTGAACAACGATCTAAAACATCAAAATAACTTTTGATCCAAAGTCACTTTTCCACATGATATAGAACCTTAAATTGTGAACACCTTCTCAGTGTGCTTTCTAAACACATTTTGCAGACTATTATACAGAAGTACAGGAAAATTATCATTTTTAGTCTAAGCCTCAAACCACTGAACCAGAACCTAAGGAAACAGTTTCTTTGACTGGCCTATTAAAAAATTATGCCAATATTTTAAAAACTGCTGTACTTAAACGATCCTCAACTACAAGGAGAAGGAGAAAATCTTCAAAAAAGTAGGGTGAAAACTTCCTGATCCCTGTGTGTATAATTAATGGATACTTACTCTTATAGACAGTTAGCTATATTTGCTACCTAATGCGCTTCCAATAACTATTGTGTCAGTAGATGAATATTTTATAATCAACATATCTTAGGTTTTTCACATTTTTTACTACTTTCCCTCACACAAATGTTCTGAAAGTGTTGATTAAAAACATTCACATAAATATTTATGCATGATTCTTACCTCATCAAAATATGCAATTATTAGTGCAAGTCTGGGACTTTTACAAGGCACTTAAATCCTAAAGATTATTTAAAAATAAAAAAAGCCTTTTTTGCCTGTTTGCAAAAAAGTAGATCATTATAATATCCTTTCCTAACTAATGACCATTTCTGGCAGGCAGCCCAAACCATAGGTAAATGTGCAGGGAAGACCAAAATTAATTCCAGATATTTTGCAAGTAAACCTTTTTCAAGATTAAATTTTAGTCTAAAAAACAAATCTTACAATCAAAAAATCAATGCCTTGGACTCAGTGACATTTGTTACTGATTAAACTCAGTATCTTGGCAGACAGTTTACCTAAGTGGCTTCAGCTTATTAAAAGGTATTTGTTTCTTTTTCTAGCAGCCTGTAGCTCAAGAGGCAGATGGAGTGGAATCTGTCCAAGGCTGCTAAACTGATACGCTAGACTGCATTGTCCCAGTAGATGAAGTCTTTAAGCGGGAGAATGTATTCAATTCCTAATCTTCTCACACAGAGAAAAGGCAGAAGCATTATCCATTTAGAGGGATTGGTTCTCTTTCAGGCTTCTTCCCTGCTGCGGTACAAGGAGCCCTGACTTTAAGCCACTCAGGCTTCCTTTGCAATTTATTCCTCTCTGCAGTGCAAACCCTCAGGCTTGAAACCTTGTACTGTACAAGCTGAGGTTAAGCTTGGCTCTGGCCTGACAGGGTGGGTCTGATTTCAGTAGCAAATATGTTGTGTTTAGTGTATAATGTTGTATTCTTTGTCTTAGTTTTGTCTGTTGTTGATATTGTATCACCATCAGTAGTCTGTGAGAGGTATGCAAGGCACAATTTCATTGTTCTGTGAGAACCTGACAATGACCTTGAATTGAACTGAACTGAAACATTGCTCTTAACAGGAGTAATTTATTCAGAAATATACTGTATACATTATATCAGTGATAGCTCATTTACTTGTTAATGAAAGCACAGTATGGTTGAATTCAGTTTAGTGAAAATTTTGTCCTGATTTTTCGTAGTACTGTATACAGAAGTGAACACGAGACAAAAAAAAAATGATCAAAAATAAGACACTTATTTTGTTTCTTTGATGTTCAAAATAGTCAATCATGCAATACTTGCATGTGAAAAAGGTATTACATCCCTAGTGAACTTACCCCAAATAAAGGGATATGTAGGATTTGATATGTTAATGTTTTAGTTATCGAGAAGGTCTTCTTTAGTCAAATATTGTGCATTATCTAGGATCTTCGGTCACTTTATTTTTAATGTTTCCATTTTGTTTCAGTGTTATGTTTGGTCCTTTTTTGTTTGTTGTTTTGGTAAATGCACCACTGGTTAGATCATCTGGCAGGTGGCACATCCAGATGCACACATTGCACATTGCCAATGTGTGAGGCCATGCATGCAATCTTATTTAAGCAGACGGATTGCAGAGCTTTCCAGTTGGATCTTTCATTTTAGAAGGGAAGGCTCAACAGGTTTTGAAAGATATTTTATTTAATTTTCTGAGAAGGAGAGAAATTCTTAGATGGCTTAAGAGGTGGCTTCTAACAGCCATGAGACTGAGTGGGGATCTGCAGTGCTTTAAAGAACCAAGTTAGTTTTAAGGTTCTCAGATATTAGACTTAATTTTGATCTTAGTATCTGCACTTCCTTCTATATTTGTTCTGCTACCTTGGCCCTATTTGACCCTCAATTAACCCTCTACTTTGAAATTCTGTTTACTTTTGTTTTTTTAGCATCTAAGTAATGTCAGACTTAACCTCGGCCTCTCAAAATGAAATGAGCAATCTTTTGCTTATTAGGGTAGTCTGTCAGTGCACAAATTCAAGAACCATAAAGTTCACAGCAAAATCTTAAATGAAAGAGTATAAATATAAAATGTTTCCATGGATTAAAAGAGTGCTATAGCTAAACTTGACCAATGGATGTTTAATGATAGGAATAGTTATATGTTTTTGTATAACCCTTACTAATCTATTACTTCAGTTTGTTAAGTGATTTTACACCCGTTAAGCCAGTTTTAAACTCCAGAATTGTGTTATGTGAAAGTTATATTTAACTATATAATACATATATATATAATGTTATTTCTGTTGTGTATCTGAACATGTTTTAAATGAACATGCAGAATACTTTAATTAGCCACTGTGAAAATAAGATTTTGTATCTATTAATGTTATTTTGTAGTTAATAAAGAAACATGACAGTAGCATAGACTTATGATGATATACATTAAAGTTTTACACAGATCATAAAATATTGCATAGTTCTAAGGATAGGCATGTATTTACAGTCATATGAAAAACTTTGGGAATACCTCTCAGCCTGCATAATAATTTACTGTACTTTCAACAAAAAAAATAACAGTGCTATGTCTTTCATTTCCTAGGAACATATAAATACTGGGGTGTTTTCCAAACAAAGATTTTTAGTGAAGCATTATTTTGTTGTATGAAATTAAATCAAAAGTGAAAAACTGGCTGTGCAAAAATTTGGGTTCCCTAGTAATTTTGCTGATTTTAATGCATGTACATACATGCATGTACTAATTACTTGCAACACCAAATTGGTTGGATTAGCTCATTAAGCCTTGAACTTCAAAGACAGGTGTGTCCAATCATGAGAACAGGTATTTAAGGTGGTCAATTGCAAGTTGTGCTTCCCTTTGACTCTCCTCTGAAGCGTGACAGCATGGGATCCTCAAAGCAACTCTCAAAAGATCTGAAAACAAAGATTGTTTAGTATCATTTTTTAGGGGAAGGAATGTAATCAGGAAATGGAAGGCCACAGGCACAGTTGTTGTTAAACCCAGGTCTGGCAGGCCAAGTAAAATACAGGAACGGCACATACACAGGATTGTGAGAATGGTTACAGACAACCCACAGATCACCTCCAAAAACCTGCAAGTACATCTTGCTGTAGATGGTGTATCTGTACAATTTTCTACAATTCAGCGCAATTTGCACAAAGAACATCTGTATGGCAGGGTGATGAGAAAGAAGCCCTTTCTGCACTTACACTACAAACAGAGTCGCTTGTTGTATGCAAAGCCAGACAAGCCAGATTCATTTTGGAACAAACTGCTTTGGACTAATGAGACAAAATTTGAGTTATTTAGTCATAACAAAAAATGCTTTGCATGGCGGAAGAAGACCACTGAATTCCAAGAAAAACACCTGCTACCTACTGTCAAATTTGGTGAAGGTTCCATCATGCTGTGGGTCTGTGTGACTAGTTCAGGGACTGGGGCCCTTGTTAAAGCCAAAGGTCAGATGAATTCAACCCAATATCAACAAATTCTTCAGGATAACGTTCAACCATCAGTCACAAAGTTGAAGTTACGCAGGGGTTGGATATTCCAACAAGACAATGACCAAAAACACAGTTCGAAATCTACAAAGGCATTCACGCAGAGGGAAAAGTACAATGATCTGGAATGGCCATCACAATCCCCTGACTTGAATATCATCGAAAATCTATTGGATGATTTAAAGCAGGCTGTCTATGCTTGGCCACCATCAAATTTAACTGAACTGGACAGATTTTGTATGAAAGAATGGTCAAAAATACCTCCATCCAGAATCCAGACACTCATCAAAGGCTATAGGAGGTGTCTAGAGGCTGTTATATTTGCAAAAGGAGGCTCAACTAAGTATTGATGTAATATCTATGTTGGGGTACCCAAATTTATGCACCTCTCTAATTTTGTTATGAAGCATATTGAATATTTTCTGTTAACCCAATAAAATTAATGTCACTGCTGAAATACTACTGTTTCTATAAGGCATGTCATATATTAAAAGGAAATTGCTACTTTGAAAGCTCAGCCAATGATAAACAAAAATCCAAAGAATTAACTTTTTCATATGACTGTACAGTAATCCCTCGCTATATCGCTTTGACTTTCGGTTTCACTCTATCGCTGGATTTTAAATGTAAGCATATCTAAATATATATCATGGATTTTTCAGCTGGTTCGCTTTCTGGGACAATGGGTCTTTTAATTTAGGTTACATGCTTCCTCAGTTTGATTGCCCAGTTGATTTCATACAAGGGATGCTATTGGCGGTTGGCTTAAAAGCTACCCAATCAGAGCATGTATTACATATTAACTAAAACTCCTCAATGCTATAAGATATGCTTCCCGCGTGGCGCTTGTTTGCTTCTCTCTATCTTTCTCACTCTCTCTGCCTGACGGAGGGGGTGTGAGCAGAGGGGCTGTTTGCACAGAGGACACGGACGCTCTTCTACAAAATGCCGCTTTATCGCGGTGCTTCTGTATCCTTAAAAGCATGTATTGATTTTTTGATTGTTTGCTTTTCTTTGCCAGCGCTCTCTCTGACATGTTCTGCTCCTGACGGCGCTCCTTTAAAGATAAGATATATTTGCTTTCTTTTAATTGTGAGAAAGAAGTCATCTCTGTCTTGTAATGGAGCACAGTTTAAACGTTTGACTAAAGGGTGTTATTTCATGTCTAGAGGGCTCTAATAATGTTAACAATGAGGGAGAGTTTATAAGGGCTTAAAATATATAAAAATAACCACACAAACATATGGTTTCTACTTCGCGGATTTTCACCTATCGCGGGGGGGGTCTGGAATGCAACCCCCGCGATCGAGGAGGGATTACTGTATACCAACAAACTGATTCTGTTGTTCAAGATGTCATTTTCTTGTTCGGTTTCAATACTGAATTGCCAAAAAAAAGACAGCAGAGCTGAACAATGTACTTCCTTTGATATCTGTCTCCTCGTACTTACTATGCAGTTGACTAAATAAGCTTAAATACTTTGGTTTGTACCAAGTCCTGGTTCCACTAGGCTTGAAGCCAATAATGAAAAAAGCCTGGGACAGTAGTCAATTCTCACAGGGCTCAAGGTGTCAGATTTTAAGTTGCATTACCAAAAACAACATCTAAGGCTCTGCAAGCCTATTACTCAGCTAAGGTCAGTGTTCATATCTCCAGTAACAGAAACATAGTGAGCAAAAACAGAATACAGATAAGTAAGGTGGAAACCATTGCTCACTAATAAGAATGTAAGTGCTAGACTCAGCTTTGTCAGAACACACCAGAATAATCTTTATGAGATCTGGAAAAATGTTTTATGCACTGGTGAATTAGACATAGAAAA
Organism: Polypterus senegalus; assembly: GCF_016835505.1. Lineage (NCBI taxonomy): Eukaryota > Metazoa > Chordata > Cladistia > Polypteriformes > Polypteridae > Polypterus > Polypterus senegalus. The sequence continues at coordinate 84,060,653 of NC_053157.1, forward strand.
TGTTAGAAAAAATTAGCTCCATTATGTCTGGAAAAACACTAACACTACATTCCACAGTAAAAACCTCATAGCAAAGGTCAGACATAGTGGTGGCAGTGCTGTGGTTTGGGGATGCTTTACAGCTTCAGGATGTGAATCACTTACCATCACTGAATGAACAATACACTCTGTATCAAAGGATTCTTCAAACGAATGACAGGCCTTCTGTTTTTGAGCTAAAGTTTTAAGTGTAAATTTTTTATTTCAAAAGAAAACAATCCAAAATATCAAAAATACACAATCAACGGCATTAGAAAGAGTAAAGGAAAATAGTTTTTACATTGGCTTAGTCAAAACTATGGTTCCATTCAGATTTTGGAACACAAACTGAAAAAAGCCGCTCCTGTTGGAAAACCCACAAAAGTGACTTAAGAGAGGTAGTTTTGGTTCTGAAGTATTGAATTTTGATGAAAGGCTAGACTAATATATATATATATATATATATATATATATATATATATATATATATATATATATATATATATATATATATATATATATATATATATATATATATATATATATATATGTGTCTGAAAACAAACATGAGTGAATTTTTCTTAAAACTGGGTGGGAACAATTAGGCGGCTCTCAGAGTGTAAAACATCTAAACCCATCCAACATCTCATGGAGGTGGCGCTCAAAGTAGAGGCAGTGACTTTGAACTGCAAAGATCAAAGGTGCTCTCATAAATCTGGCCCAACAGAGGGCAAGCTTCTGCTTGCAATGAATAGTCTACAGTTGAAAAGTCTCCTAAAAAATCCTGCTAGACATATAAATGTTTGCTGTGTTTACAGAGAGCACATTGCATGTTTTAAAAATAAACATAACCTAATGCAAGAGAAAAACCTTTCTGTAGCATCAGATTATACACTGGCATTTTAGAGAATCAATGGACTAATAGTAAATGTAAATTATATATTGTCAAATGTGTTGCGTGTGCTCTCTGTTATTCAGTGTTATGATGATAGTGTACCAATTGATGTAAGCCTGAAAGAACTGGCATTTATATTCATGAAATATGTTGTGTAAAATATGCTTTTGAAGTAAACAGTGTGTCACAATCTGTCAAAAGGACTGCCATTTTAGAGCTGATAACAAAGAGCAACAGGAGATGTAGATTTCAGTATTCAAAACACCTGATTCAACAAATCTGCTCAATAACATCAGTAGACACACAGATGAGGCTGAATAACATCCACCTTTTTTCCTGCATGTCTAAAAGGATAACAAAAGATTTTTAACATTGCCGTCTAATTGGAATTAGCAAACCTGCCATGAAAAAATAGCTAGTGTTTTAGCAGATTTTATATCTGTGGACCACAATGCTTATCTAAACTCTATTTACTTTTGTTATGTCATAAAGTGTTGCAATAGTTAGGGTAAAATGACAGATATTGTAGCAGACAGAGGCACTTCTAAAATGGATGGAGCCCAGTAACTGATGGTTTACTTGTGTGTGTGTCTGTCTATCTGTCTACTGTCACGGTGCTCATTACAATGTACAAATTCATTAAACTTCCGTTACCTTATATTACTTGGCTCCTGAATTGATAACAACAATTTTAGTTTTTTTATTTTCTCTCAGCATTGTGTTTTGTTCAGTATTTTTTGCTATCTCAATGAAACCATGTACAGTTTGAAACGCACAGACTGGAGGAATTGAGCATGGGTGTTTTAGGTTACCCCTGTGAGTGTAGCCTTTGCAGAGCAGGATTTTGTCACTGTTCACTACACACTTTTTAATGGGTTGTCTTTAGGTAGTTATTCTCATTTGAGAATCATGTCTGGCCTTGTAAGACTATGGTGAGTTAGTATAGCTTCAAAAATATTCAATTTTTCCAGAGCCTGAATATTGACTGCTTTATAATAAAACAAAGAAACAAGAAAGGCAAGAGTATATTGTACATTTATGTGCTAAAGTAGTAGGGGTGTTTTTCCATTCCAAATTTATAGTATGTTGATATGACTGTGTCATGATCCATAAAGATCGATATTTACTTAAGCATTACATTACAATACATTAAAAGAGAAGTTGTGTAATCTTTTCGTGATAATCCTTATAAACAATTTGATACTATCTGTATGTATGGTGTTCGAGTCAATACCCCGTATGTATGGTGTTTGTGTCAATACCTCGATTCAATACAAGTTAGAACCATGCAATGGGACTCTGCCTCTGTAGTTACAGTAGAACATAACGTGGCAAACGCGGACGCAGAATTGCATGATTGGCTAAGAATGTTCAAATGCTTCAGTGACGCCGTTTGGCGGCCGAGTATAGTAAGTCGGTGTTGGTTCGAGCAGATAACAGGCTTGGTGGGGCGTACTTTCCAGGACTAACATCGTTGACTGACTTAAACCCGTCGACAGCTCCGGAACTGTAAGTAATTTAGAATGTATTGCCATTTGCTTGGTACGTTGAAATCTATCCTTGGGCAGTTCGGATTTGGCATCCATCCTTCTGACATCTATTTGGTATTGATGGCTGGGTATTAACAATGGTCATTGTTTAAATTTTAGCCGATCTCAGATCTAAAATGACCACGGCAACATAATTATTACTACGACTCTGATTAGAGTTGTAAAATACGGTTTGTTTTGAAAATTTGCCAGAAAAAATCAAATGAGGTGCGCCAAAGAGCTGAGTTCACGTCTCGCAGCCCCATTTAAACAGGAAGCTCTTCATTACATCGGCCAAAAAGGTCTATTTTAAGCACAAATCAGTGCCATGACAACAAAATCATTTCAAGGACTTAAAAAAAAAAAATACTTTTTTGCAGAGAAAGTATGGATTTCACAAACATAGAATTTGTAGTCCGATTCGATTAGTTATACTAATACTTATACTTAGTTATACTAATTTCCAATTGCATGCAACACATATTCAAATGATGATACATGGCTTTAAATAACCAATCCTATATAAATGTAAAGAGGTACTTTTTATTCACTTTACATTTCTAGTCAGTTGAGTAGACATCAAGCAGGTGGACCAATGTCTATAGCAAAGAGGGCAGCTCTAATGAGGTAATCTTACAGTGTGAATAGATTAAGGCTTCAAAGACTTAAAAAGATAACATGATCTACACAATTGTTTTAGGTCAAAAGCTATAGTTTGTTTCCTGCCTTGCACCCTGTGTTGGCTGGGATTGGCTTCAGCAGACCCCCGTGACCCTGTAGTTAAGATATAGCGGGTTGGATAATGGATGGATGGAATTCTGAACTATTGCTCTTTAATATTGAGACTGGAATCATTGTACATTTTGTGGACATTATCGTTAATGGCTCTGCTGCCCACAGCAATTTTACATTACTTGGATTTTGAAGACGATTTAAAATTCTTCAGTCTGCAGTCTAACTCTGCACTATAGGCATTAAAGAATAAAGTAGGAAAAGGATTTAAACAACTTAAAAATAAAGCATTCCAATATTTATGCTTGGCTAACATAAATCAATGTACTGTACATAAATCAGCTTTTTAGCATCTTTTAAATGAAGAAGCTGCTACCCAAAAATCATTTAAAATGAGTTTACAAGATGCCTTTATCAAAAACAAAAGCAAATCATTAGAAAGTCAACAGGCAATAGAAAACAAAATGGATTTTTGTCAAAGCCATTTTGACCACACCACTGTGTAATGTTACATTTGAATTATCCAGTTGGAAGTGGTTGTGAGTGTAAAAGATGGGAACTGTCATGATCTGTAGGAGCAAAAAATAGCAGATATATTTAAATGAAATGTCCTACTGAGTCACTAAATTTTAGTGGTGACAGTGGAACGAAGTGCAGGATATGAGTAGCAAAATGAACTGAAAAATAAGCCTAAAAAAGCTAAATGGCAAGATTATGTAGAGGTCACCATAGCTTGTCTTTCCCCTTGATGCTGTGCAGTCACAGTAGGCACCTAATGGGTTTTGTCATGTTGCGACCCAGGGTTCACTCTCGACTTAATGTTTTTGTGTTTTTCTTTGTTCTTCTCTTTGATTTGCTTAATTGCTTTTTAATTAAGTGGTTCAGACCAGAGGTATCTAATTATTGTTGGTCCCAGAGGTGCAGCTGGTAATTATACTTTAGTTACTTTAAGGGGTTATACTGAATAAAAGCTTCAGATATGTCTAAACTCGGGGTACAGGTATTGCTTGGTCAGTTTTCAGGTGATTTTCTTATACTTTCTAGTGTTTGATCATGGTTATAGTTGTCAATTCAATCTAGAAGTTTTGTTTGTTTTTGAAATTTTATTTGGTCTTCAAATGTACAGCATGGTTTATTTTTATGCATCATATATTTGTTGTTTAGAGTTCAAGGCTTATATTGGAAATTTCTTGTTTTCTTTTCTTTGGCTTTTGTCGATTTCTTTTTTTGCTTTCTCTCTTCTCGTTTTACATTCTCCATTTAGAGCTATTAATCAAGTATCTTTTTGTTGGTTACTAATACATTTTAATTGCTTTATTTGTTTGCTTAGTATTTTTGTGGGTTACGGATATAATTACAATAAGTAGCTCTACGTTTCACTATTCTGTGTTACTGTGCCCTATATCTGATTGTGACAAGGTGCTTTGAAAGAAAAAAACACAAACTCTGCATAAGCAAACAATCAAGCAAAAAAATAAACTATAATAAAAAAATACAAGGAGAAAAATGTGCAAAGTAGACAGACACAGATATGATTTAAAATGTTATTAAAAATATAATACTGGTCAGCCCAAATAATCAGCAACCATTATGGCCAAGAGCTATTGTAGATGTAACCACACCATAATGATGTCACAAGTTGATGGCCATCTTAAGTGCCTGGAAATAATAGGATTTTACTAGTAAACAAAAATAAACACTTTTTGTATTCTAAATATCGTTATCATAAAGGATTGGCAATTTTGGTTACAGAAGATAATATAAGATAGAGTTTGTTCCATCTGCAGAACAAAGTTTGTTCGTCAATTATATAAATTTATTTTCAACATTTTAAAACACGTAATTTAAATATCATTAAAAAATCTCTTTGAACCTAACTATTACCTAAAGGATGTCGCCGATTTGTCTTTTTTCCGAATGGTCTGTCGTCCAGCTGCCCCTGTACGCTTTCAGACAGTCTTGGTGTCAGAATCCCTCCTAATCCACTAACAGCTGTGTTTGGGGTACTTCCAGATGGGCTTAAAGTGAATAAGGACAAACTGTAATTGCCTTTACTAAACTACTGGCACGTAGACTTATCTTGCTGAATTGGAAGAATCCTAACTCACCTATTCTAAGTCAGTGGGTAACTTTGAAACGGGAAAAAAATCAAATTCACACTTAAGAGGATATGTACAGAACTTTTCAAAATCGGCCAGGATCTAATCAATAACATTTAAACTGAGGAAGCAGGTTCTCTCGTCTCTATTACTCCATTTATGTTTATTCATTTATTAATTTATCTATTCATTTATCTTTACTAGCATAAAGTTTTACACTGTTGGCCTAGCTCTCTTTCTCAGGGGTGGGGGTTGATTTGTTTAGAACCTTTTTTTTTTTGTAAAACTTGAGTTATGTGTATGGAATTATATTTGATTTTAATAAAATCAATAAAATTAAAAAAACAAAACAAATATAAACTGAAAATATTACAATACTTACCTTTCCTTTTTTTTGTTTTGCTGATTCATTATTCTAGTCTTTTAATTTTGATCTTAATTCTGAAATTAAAAAAAAATCATATTAACATGACAAAATAGTAAGAATAGCATGATACCTTAGAAATAACTTTATATATAGGTTATACAATGGATAAGAAAAAAGATATTTTTACTTTGAATGGACAAATATCTACACGTCTTTGTTACAAATAGATGCAGGAACACTTCTGGAAGCAATATCAAAAACAGAATTTGAATATCATACTTTGTGTTTGTGCAGGATCCAAACATATAACTTTAAAGAAAGTATGCAATTTTCAAAAAATTGAAAATCCTGAAAAAATATTATTAAGGATGATTGACTGTTTAAAGCATTTATATCTCTACTGGAAAGAATTAACACAGAAAATCATGTAACCTGGCATACCCCATTCATTTCAAATGGGAACATATATATTACAGTATAATCAATAGAAAAAAATATATAATGTACATTAAAGAACCATCAACAATAAATTAAATGAATAATATATTGAACAATTATTATAAAAGTAAATTTGAATAAATTGGATTCTGCAGTTGTATGAATAAAAGGTACAGTACCACTTTTGGTTAACATAAATAACACGAAAGTTGATAGAAATCTATGTTTTGTAACTAATACCTGTATGCAAAATTTGGTTGACATAAGTGAACTTACTGCATTTACATACACACACACAGACATAATTCCAAAACTTGTATGTTCTTACTCAGGGATGTCTAAAATGTCAAGATTCATCAAAATCTCTAAATGGAATTTTTGGAGGATTCCAAATACTTTCCCTATACTTTGTATACAAGAAAGTAAGGGAGGTCTAACTTGTTGAGATTCATCAAAATCTCGATATCAAATCTTTAGACAATTACAATACCTTTCTTATACTCATACAAGAAAGTAAAAAGAAACCTACAAACAATAATTATGGAAAGGCAGAAACTAAACAACGAGACAAAAAATAGAATATAACATGAAAAAATGAGAAGCAATATTTTAAAGATGCAGAAAAAATATGGGTTAAGGAGAGATGACATATTTTTATATAATTTTTATATTTTTTTTAATTTTATAAAAAATATCAGGAGTAAACATGCAAACAAGAGGAAGTAGAGGATGGAAAATTAAAAATAAGATAAAAAAATAAAATGGAAAAATATAGATGCAGATGCATACAGTACAGGCCAAAAGTTTGGACACACCTCCTCATTCAATGTGTTTTCTTTATTTTCATGACCATTTACATTGGTAGATTCTCACTGAAGGCATCAAAACTATGAATAAACACATGAGGAGTTATGTACTTAACAAAAAAAGGTGACATATCTGAAAACATGTTTTATATTCTAGTTTCTTCAAAATAGCCACCCTTTGCTCTGATTACTGCTTTGCACACTCTTGGCATTCTCTCGATGAGCTTCAACAGGTAGTCACCTGAAATGGTTTTATTTCACCTTTTTTTGTTAAGTACATACCTCCTCCTCATGTGTTCATTCATAGTTTTGATGCCTTCAGTGAGAATCTACCAATGTAAATGGTCATGAAAATAAAGAAAACACATTGACTTTTTTGGTCTCGTCCGATGCGAGAGATGGACGTCTGAAGTGGAGCTCCGCTAGCAGTGGTGCTATTTTTCATATTATTTGCTTATTATTCTGAGATATCCTGTATTTATTCAACCCGAGAGGGACCGCTACAGTATATGTAAACACATATAAACATGGCCAACAAGAAGGGGGGTCCGAAAGAATCGAAGACTAAAGCTACATCCAAGCTGCGATCAGCAAGCCCTAGTTCGAGATACGGCCTCTCAGAGACAGACCTGGATCAGATGGGCGAAAGTACAGACTCCTCGGGACCACGGTCCGCTACATCGTCGCCTGCTGAGAGCGAAAAGGGGAGCGAAGGTGCGATCGTGAGTGCAGATGTGGATAGCTCGCCGATTGGAGAGGATTACCTGAAACTGGAAAAGGCCGGGAGGTCGGCGGCTTCAGTTACGCAATCACGCGGGACTGGAGCAGCGGGGACACCGGCTTCAGCAGAGTCTGCTGCTTCATCTACGGTACAAGAAGGCACATTTGAGCTATCTGAACTGAAAGTGTTGCTCGCTGACCTCAGGCAAGATATAAAGAAAAGCGAGAGGCTAATGAGAAAGCAACGGCAAAGGCACATGAGAGACTGAAACAGGAATGAAACAGGAGATGAAACAGGCCAATGAATGTCTGCGACAGGAAATCCAACAGGCAAATGAAAGGCTTCGTCAAGAGGTACAGCTTGAACTTCGACAGGTGCTGGGTAAAATTGAAGAGCGCATTGAGAAAAACTCGCTAAACTGAGCACGCTTGCTGATCGATTGGAGCATCTTAGTGAGACATTCACGAATCGGATCGAAATAGCCGAACATCTAGCTGCCAGTGCCGAGGAAAGAGCAGTAAATGTCAGTTGAATGTAAAAACTCGGAGAAAAACTTGGAGACAGACTGGCTGCTTTAGAAGATGGGAATAGAAGGTATAATGTCAGAATTGAAGGCTTGCCGGAGAATCGAGAAAGTTTAAACCCGGTGAAATTCGCAACTGAACTTTTTTCTAAAATAATCGGGGGCGACTTTAAAGCAGAATCTGAGATAGCAGCGGCTTACGCGCTGATCAAACACCGTCAGACCCCGACCAAGATCTTTTATAGTCCGTTTTGAACGATTATCATTTAAGTTAGAGGTGATGGAACTCCTCAGGAAAAAAAGGAAGATATTATATATGAAGATTGCCACATTCGCGTCTTCCTGACTTCTCTCCAGCAACAGCTATCAAACGCGCCTTCTATAATATTAAACAGCTGCTACGGCAAGCCAATGTCAAATACGGCCTCCTGTATCCGCAAAACTGAAAGTGGAATGGCAGGGCATTTCTATGTTTTCGCTAGCAAGGAGGAGGCAGAAAATGAGTTAAGAAAGCTGATCCCGGGACTATTCTGATACATAATTGTGAGTCATGGCGGTAAATGATAAAGCTAGGATTAATAATCTACTGTCTGATCTATTTGTTTTAAAATACGGGTTTTTATCAGCATATATTCTCATATTCTTATATTATTATTACTTACTTATTACTTATCATTACTTAGTATTACTAGGGCTAAATGTTTGTGTTTTATTGTGCTTAATTACGTTTTCCTCCTCTTTTTTTTTTCTTTTCTAATTATTTCATGTGTACCCTAAATGAGACTGTTCAATATCATACCCTTGGTTTGCTGTTATTGCTATTACTGCATTAAGACTTGTTATGCTTGTTTTGGACACATCTTTAACACCATCACCTGGGTTTATTATCTGGGGATATCATCTTAATGCACTAAAATTGATGAAGATTATATGTATGTATGTATGTATATATATATATATATATATATATATATATATATAAGTGCAAAATTCTTTTCTTTCTTTTTCCTCTTTTAAAGACTATATTGGTAACAGATATCTCTATCTTTTAACCTTAAAGCGCCACTGCATGGGGGCTTGATGTGCTTTGGACGTGCTCTGTCTCTGGGTATGTCAGAGGACTGGGACTGCATGAAGTGGGTTTTAGCCTCACCTGGGGAGGCAAAAAGGGAGGGTGGGGGTTAAGGGGAAGAGAAAGAGAGCAGGCTTGATCTATATCTAATCTATCATCTCAATCTTTATAATTATAACTATCAACGTAATAATAAGCTGCATGGCAACAACTCTTGGGGAATAGGAAATTAAGACCTAAACTATTTCACTTCCAGTTAAGACTATAATATGACACCAAAAACTCAGAATCAGTGTCTCCATGATGGGACAGTTAACTCGTAAGCTGGAATGTTAAAGGCCTGAATCACGAATTAAAGAGAAAGAAAGTACTTTCTCACCTAACAGGTCTAAATGCTAAAATAGTATTTTTACAGGAAGCCCACTTACTAAGTAAGGATCAGTTCCGCTGCAAAAGACTGGACTGGCCAAATGTTCCATTCTAGTTTTACAAAGAAAACTAGAGGGGTGGGAATTCTCATACATAGAACAGTACCATTTGTAGCATCAGATGTAGTATTGGATCCTGAAGGGAGATATGTGATGGTCATGGGAGACTTATCTAACTGTAAAATGATTTTGATAAATGTTTATGCACCTAATGTTGATGATAAGGAATTTATACAAAATTTATTTGCATCCATTCCCAATCTGAACACTCATAAACTTATAATGGCTGGGGACTTTAATTGTGTTCTAAATCCACTTTTAGATAAGACTTCCTCCACAGGGGAACGCAACTAACACCGCAAAGATAATTACAAAGTTTATAACTGATCACAACTTATCAGATCCCTGGAGGTTTTAAACCCAAATTCAAGAACATATTCTTTCTACTCACCAGTACATCATTGCTACTCAAGGATTGATTACTTCTTTATAGATAATAACTTCTTGCCTAAGATTAAATCTTGTAAATACGATGCTATTGTTATTTCAGACCATGCTCCGATGATCTTGGAGCTGAAATTACTAAGCCCCATACACTCACCCCAGATGGCGCCTCAATCCGCTTCTATTAGCTGACGAGAATTGTACTGAATTTATATCCAAACAAATTGAATTCTTTCTAGAGACAAATACATCCCCTGAGATCTCTGCAGGAACACTCTGGGAAACTCTTAAGGCCTTCTTAAGAGGACAGATTATCTCATATCTTTCCCACAGAAATAAATCCGAGCGAAGAAAGTAGCAGAGATAAAAAGCGAAATTACTAAAATAGATGAAGAACATGCCAGACTACCAAGCGAGACTCTACATAAGAGGAGGCAGGCTCTACATTCAGAATTAAACCTCTTGACAACTAAAGAAACCGAACAACTAATTTACAAATCCAGACATCATTATTATGAACATGGAGAGAAAGCTAATAAGCTTTTAGCAACAAATTCACAAGCAAGAAGTGCATAGCAATCTCGTAATTACTAACACGAATGGAGATAAAATCATCGAACACAAAAATATAATGTGCACTTTTAGAGACTACTATAAATCCCTATATACTACTGAGTTTAAAGAAGACAATATACAATCTAATGCATTTCTGGATAAATTACAGATACCACAAATTGACGCTATTAGTGTGGAGGAGCTCGATAAACCTCTGTCATTATCAGAATTACTGGATGCTATAAAGTCACTCCAAGGTGGAAAAGCAGCAGGCCCTGATGGCTACCCTGCAGAGTTTTACAAGAAATTCTCCGCTCAGCTAGCTCCCTCCTATTAGCAACATTTATAGAAGCCAGAGATAACCAATCTCTTCCACAAACCTTTCGCCAAGCACTAATCACTGTCTTTCCAAAACAAAATAAGGACTTATTACAATGTGCATCATACAGACCAATTTCACTTCTGAATAACGACGTTAAAATACTCTCTAAAATCATAGCTAGAAGGATGGAGAAAGTGCTCCCTCAATAATATCACAAGACCAAACTGGATTTATTAGGGGCCGACACTTATCTTCAAATCTTCGACGCCTGTTTAATGTAATATACTCACCAACTAAATCAAACACCCCAGAAATATTATTATCATTGGATGCAGAAAAGCATTCGACATGATTGAATGGAAATACCTTTTACTATTTTGGAGAAGTTTGGGTTTGGCCCAACATTTGTGCATGGATTAAATTACTGTATACTAACCCAGAAGCTTCAGTTTGCATCAATAACATTTGCTCAGACTACTTTAAACTAGAACGTGGCACAAGACAAGGATGCCCTTTGTCACCACTGCTGTTTGCAATTGCCATTGAACCACTGGCAATACATTGTCGAAATACTGATCAGATAAAGGGGATTAGCAGAGAAGGACTGGAACAGAAAATCTCATTATATGCAGATGACATGGTACTGTATATATCGGACCCAGAAAATTCTGTGCCTGCAGTCTTAGCAGCACTCACAGAATTTCAAAAGCTCTCTGGTCTCAGAATTAATCTGAATAAAAGTGTACTCTTTCCGGTGAATTCGCAAGCATATAATATTAGATTAGACACCCTTCCTTTTATCATTGCAGAACAGTTTAAATACCTCGGGGTAAACATCACAAGTAAACATAAAGCTCTTTATCAACAAAATTTCGTCGTCTGTATGGAAAAAATTAAACAAGACTTGCATAGATGGTCAACCCTTCATCTCACACTAGCTGGAAGAATTAACACTGTTAAGATGAATATTCTTCCTAAGCTCCTTTTTTTATTTCAAAACATACCAATATACATTAATAAATCGTTCTTTAAGCAATTAGATTCAACAATAACCTCATTTATTTGGAATTCTAAACATCCACGCATCAAAAGAGCGACCCTACAAAGACAAAAGGCAGAAGGCGGCATGGCTCTACCTAACTTCCAGTTTTATTACTGGGCGGCAAATATACAGTCGATAAGAAAACACATTGAATGAGGAGGTGTGTCCAAACTTTTGGCCTGTACTGTACATCGTCAGCATGGCACTGCCAGATCTAAACATTAGCATGGTGAATGACTTGTGTACTAAAGGGAGTTTAGCTGCAGGTAGAAGTCTCATTTTACTTATGGTGTCAAGCAGAGTTGTTTTGCGGTGCAGCAGTCTATTAGCCAGTGAAAGCTTTAGGTATGTGTTCAGCATTTCTTGCTTCGCATTTCCTTTCCTCCTACACTTTCACAGATTGTTCTAGACACAGAACGCACATGAAATGCATGTGTTCAAAATAACAATATATTATTTACCCTATACAACTCCAGGCACCTCACATACAGATAAAGATCCTTGAGCTGGAGAATTATTTGTCCAAGTTGAGCTCCGCCAAGGTGGGGGATGGGATAGTATGCTGCTTGTGCCAATCGACACATTTACAAAACAAAAGATGCAAAGGGATTTAAGGTGGCCTGGGATTACAAGTTTTTTCATAATCTTCAGGGATTATAGTGTTAATTACCAGTGAGAAGGAGACAATAGCATCTCTTTCTTTCATAGAAAGAAATTCCTAACCCTAACAACACATATTACGGGTATTACAGGTGATGGGCTTGAGAACTATTTTTCTACTTTAGAGTCTTCTCTAATCTTTTACGTTGGTAATTGATTTTTCAGGACAGTAAGGGATTTTTGGTATTGCTATTATTTAGTAGTACTGTGGAAAATTACACTGCTCTTTTTGCCCTGGTGAAACGGGCTACAAGGCTAACTACCTCCAATTAAGAGGTTATCAGCAGGAACTGATTATTAGTCTACAAACAAACAGCCTCTGACGTGTCCGAGAGTTTACCTTCACCTGACCTTAACTGAACGCCACTACTTGCAAAAAAGCAAAGTAGAAACTCCACTATTAACAACTGAAAGAAATCCAAACAATCTTACCCCAACTTACTTTGTCTTGCTACTTCCCAGCATACCTTCTTACAAATCATCACAGTGCCATTTTTTTAAACTTATTTACATTTTTAATGTATTAAATAGCTTTCCTTTTTATACAGTATATAGTTAAATGTGTTAAAGCATTTATTGAATATGTTGCATATTTTTCACATTACATAATGCACTTTTGATTTCTTAAAGCCATGAACATGAAAGCAGACATTGACATTAATCTTTTTTGCCAAGTGTGAAATTAATAACATTGAAAACTGCCTTTTTATTTTGGTCTGAATCCAGATTTTTTTTTCCAAATGACATTCATTGCTTTATTTTGATCTATTTTTATTTCATTATTATGACTATTTTTACAAAGAAAAATTACATATACATAAAGGATAAGTGTTACATCTGCATTGATAGTGCTATCTGAGATCACATTTATCAATGGCAAGCCTTGAACAAATAACAAGATGAAATGTGTTTTGCATTGTATGTTTTTTACGTTTTATCGTTTCCACTTCCGTTATGCTCCAGTCCTCCCATTTATTAAGTATGAATCATTATGATAAAGTATTCTACTGAGAATACATTAAAATGTTAATAAAAACACAACCAATACAGTTTCTTTTAATTAACTTGTGACATTTATAGTGCTAAATTATAGAATTATCAAACTTTTTAAAACAACTTACATAGAAAGGGAAAACCTTCTCAATCTACTTATGGTTGTAGGGATTTTGAATGCCTAATTTCTAACACACACATTATTTAGCAAGAAACCACAACAGGAATTAAGCCAATCTAGACATACAAGTATGAACAGTTAACTTAAAATTCTTCATAGAGGGCTTATTATCATTTCATGTTGCAAAAAAGATGTAAGTGTATAAAGTAAAAACAAATCTACCTGTTGTCCATTTCAATGTATGTATGTGGCAAAGAAAAAATATTACTTGGGAATTAATAACACATACTAGACCAGTTCTTACCAATGTTAAGTATTGTCAGTTTTCCATTTATACTGAATAAATTCATTACTTAAAGATCAAACTGAATTTGGAAGAATTTGGAGCCTTAGTAGAAGTAAGTAAAAGGATAACTGTTGATAGCCTTTAAATTCCTCCTGATATCTAAAGTTATTACATCATATGAAGTGCCATTCATGGAAGCTTATTAAAGTACAGAGAAAAGGAAAAAAACAGGGACACAGTAAGGAAAAAAGCTCTAAATGTCAACTTTAATCTCAAAATTTCCACTTTAATCACGTAGTATATTTTGTAATTAAAGTAAACTTAATCTTAAAATCATTTAATTTACTAGTTTCTCAAATACCATTATAACTAAAGTATCACGTTAAATGCTTTGTTTTGTATGTGTTCTTCTATGTGCGCTATGTGTGTGAATCACTACGTGCTTCTTAAATGGGCTTTCTCTTTCTCTGACAGGACACAGAATCCATTACATTCGTGATATTACATCTCAATGAATAATTAAAATACTGAGATGTATACTTGATATCATTTTCATGATGATAGGAGTTAAAGCATGTTATTAAACATGGGAACACGGTGGCGCAGTGATTGTTGCTGCCTCCTGCAAGATGCTTTCTTCACCGTGTGCGACCTTCGATTAAATAATTTACCAGTACTGTCTCTTTCAAACATACTAGAATTCCTGTCCTTCTTTTTCTTTCTCCAAGTAACCAATCGCCACACAATCAGCTCTGTAATAGACGTTACGCCATCTGTAAGATTAGAATGCTGATTCTTCAAAACTTTTAAGGAACATTGAAATATCTTTATAGTACATATTTAATTATTCTATCCATCTGTCCTTTCAGTGTCGTGCCAGCCCCAGCAAGAATACAGCGCGAGGCAGGAACAATCCCTGAATGAGGTGCCACCTCCTTGCTAGCGCTGTGACACCATGTCCTCGCATGTTTAATTATTAACAATATACATTATTTAAATGATGTTAACATTTTATCTGTACAATGTAATAAATATATTTTGCTCCATTTAATCTTAAAAATGATATTGTCATCATTTGTAAATATGCGCTTTATAAAGTGGCTCAGGTTATGCAATATTGTAACTGTATTGCAAGTTTACAGTGAGGTGATTATACTTATAAGTGATTAAGTGCATTTAGAGTTCTTGGGATGAAACTGTTTCTGCACTGTGAGGTCCGTACAGGAAAGGCTCTGAAGCGTTTGTCGTATGGGAGCAGTTCAAATAGCGCATGGCTGAGGCAGCGTGTGCTAGATGCTGTATACCAAATAATTCTCTTTAATTCTCTCAATAATTCTCTCAGTGTATATGATAAAGCCGCACCAGGGATGTGGATCTAAAAAAGAAAGGGAAACCACACAGGAACAGTAGCACTGCTTTGACGCTGGGTGATGCCAGTTCGCAAAACTGAGAGAAGAACTTGTGTACGCCAAGGATTTAGCTGGCGTGAAAACATGTGTGGCTTTATGCCAAGTTTACTTTTTATACATCACGATGTGAGCATGGAAATGGGCGTACACAACATTTTTGTGCGTATGCACCGTTTATACATCAGGCTCCTAGTGTATATTTGATTTATTCTGGTAATTTTGCTGATTAACTCTGATGCCATCTTGGTTTCCAATTTATTTTTGTCAGAAAGATATGAAATAATTTGTCCCCTTTAAAATGCCTTTATATTTTCTCAGAGTATTCCTGCAAAGACCTCTGAGGATGCATTTGTCTCTAAAAATAAATAGATTTGCTTGGATATAAATTCTGTACAGTTTTCATCACCTAATAACAATGGGTTAAGACACCAGATATAAAATGAGTGTGTAGGGCATAGTAATTTAAGCTTCATGATCAGAGGGGTGTGGTCAGAGATAACAATAGTGTCATACTTGCAAAATTTAATGATGGGCAAAAAATTATATATGAAGAAATAATCAATTCTTGAGTAACAATGATGTACTGATGAGAAGAAGGAATATGCTCTTAAATTTGGATTTAAAAGTCTTCATGGGTCTAATAAGTTATGATCCATTACAAACTGTGTAATTGTTTTTGCAGTATTAGATGTAATCGCCACTGTAGTTGAAAACCCATCCATTTTCATTTTATGAGTGTTCTTTATTTTTTTATTTTACTTACATTTATTTAACCAGGCAAAACAGATTAAGAACATGTTTCTTATTTACAACTGTGGCCTGGAAAGGGCAAAGCCTTAAGAGGGAAATGGGGGGTGGGGTTGGTGAGGGTAAGAAAAAAAATAAAAAATAAAACATATTAAGAAAGATACACATATACAATATAAACAAAATTACAAAAAAAAAAAAAGTAATGATAAATAAAGAAAGAAATGAAGCAAGAAACAGTAAATAGATTACATGTTTACAAATAAAAAAGTCATAAAAATATTATATAAACAATAAGAACATTGGAGCAACAATGAGTAGAGCAGCAGTGAATTGGAGCAGCTAGCCTAAGTAACAGCGACACACATCTTTATAATAAGCTGAAATCCGTGATTGGAAAACTGATTTAGGAATGAAATTATTCAGTTTTAACATTTTCTGCAGGTCATTCCTGTCTCTAGCAGCAGCGTTCTGAAAAGACGACAGGCCAAGTACAGAAGTAGCCTTAGGAACTGTCAGCAGAATCAGATTAGCAGAACGAGTATTATACACAGAAGAAGAAAAGTGTAACAATTCCTGTAAGTAAGGAGGGGAAAAACCAAGGAGAGTTTTGTAAATAATCATAAGCCAATGGACTTTACGGCGGGTGTACAATGAAGACCAGTTGAGAGAAGAATACAGGGTACAATGATGGGTTTTGAAAGGAGCATTTGTTATAAACCGGATGGCAGAGTGATAAAGAACGTCGAGCTTCTGAAGCAGGCCTTTGGATGCTGATCTGTAAATAACATCACCATAGTCAAACATGGGAAGGATTGTCATTTGAACCAAAGTTTTCCTAGCAGATGATGTAAATGCAGAACGCATTCTATAAAAGAACCCAAGTTTTAATTTGATCCTAGACTTCAGATTGTCAATGTGTTTTGAGAAAGACAGAGTATTATCCAGCCATAATGGGAATTGATGCAAATATATTTTGAATGAAATCTTTATCATCTACATTAGGTGCATAGATATCAAAATCACTTTAGTATTAATTTGCCCATCACCATATATTGCCATTAAGAATCAGTACTACGTATGATCCTACAAATGGAATAGTTCTGTGTATTAAAATTCCCACACCCCTAGTTTTCTTTGTGGAGTTAGCGTGAAAAATCTGGCCAATCCAATTTCTTTGCAACCTAAACTGTTTTTTATTTATTATTTGAGTCTCCAGTAAAAATACTATCTTGGCATTTAGACCTGATAGGTGAGAGAATACTATTTTCTCTTTAATTTGTAATTGACACCTTTGAAATTCCAACTCACAAAGTGCACTGTTTGGTCATGGAGACATTGCTTCCGAACTTTTGTTGATATTTTGTAGTCTTAAGTTAAGGTAGTGCATTGTTACATTTGATAGCTTTGACCTAGATTTCATATTATCGCCAGATGTTATGCCTATGGAGCCTATTGTCATTTTGGCACTTAAAGCTATTGGGGCAGAAAGGATATATAAGAAATAGCATTCTTCTCTTTCTTTCCCCCCAACCCTCCTCTCCTATTTTGCATTCCTCATGCCAAGAGATGGAGCACGTCCAAAACAAAATGCACCCTCACAGCAGCAGCATAAAAAAGATTAAAATTGAGATATTGTTTCTTATGATAGTACAGTCCAAATACAGTAAACCTAGGATATGACCTTAAACAGTCCCAATACAATAATCCTGAGGAATGATGTTGAACAGTTCCCATGGAGACTAAGATAATGTATGGTAGATACATTCCTGATGCAATACACCAAGGGTGTAATTTTTTTTTAAACGCGCATACTGTAAATAACTAGTTACTCTGTGGTAACTACAGTAAACTGCTGAGATATTGGTGTCCAATTTGAAGGCCTCTCCAATTATTCCAGAAAATAGCTCAGCTATGAATTTCACTGGGTTTGAACTTTCACGGTTTTTCAGGGAGAACTTCTGATATTGTTCCTTCTATATCTATCTTCGAGTACAGCCAGTTTTGACAGAGCACTTTGAATTCTGATTTAGCCGTTGATGTCAGTTGTTCAACTCTTTTAATGCGAGTTGTAAATGTTTGCTTAACATCTTCAAGCTAAGCACAAAGTACTCTCATTTTATTCTCAGATTTACTCATCTTCTCCTGTATTCTTTCTAGAATTTCTGTAAAGATTGCAATAAAGTTAGTACTTAAAATGTATCCAGTTCTTTTATATCCTTTAGCTGTTTCTCATTTTTATTGTCTATATCCTTTATTTCTTTCTTTATATCTGTTATATTCTTTTTTATATAACTCTTTATATCATTTATGCCACCACTCACCCCCCACAGTTCATTTTGGTCTTCTCCATTCTCAGTAGGTGGAGTTGTGAGTCCAGTTAAGGTTGATGCTGCTGATTAACAGCGGATATTAGCACTAGTTGACAGCGGGGATAAAGAAAGCCATGCTCAGTTCTAGTACCCCTCCTAGAATCGATACATTTTCCTTGCCTGTCTCACTCGCAGTTTCACTCCCACTTTCAATACTGACTAGAGCCAATATTGCTTTGTGTCCTAATACATCTGTTCCAGCTCAGTCTCTAGCAGGCCATACCATGAACTTGAGGCAAATTTAGACTTTGATTAAACTTGAGCTGCCTTATCCCTTTCCTTTTCTTTCCGAGTCCTTTTTTTGCTGCCCATGCTTAAATGTACTTATATATAATGCAATTAAATCCATTTAGGATTAGTAAATGTAGGATACCTCAAGATGATAGTAATAAAAAAAAGATAAAAAACAGTGCTGCTAGAGGAGCTCCAACTAGATGTTCATCTCTCACACCAGACGAGACCAACTCAAAATCAATATTACTTCTTTCATGTATAATCTGGGTATTGTGCTTGATTCTATGCCTTGTTTTAATGCAGAAATAAACACCAATTGTAAACCTTCTTACTTTCATTTAAGAAATATCTCACACATTTGCTTTTATATTTAATATCATTTAATCTATAAATTTCCTTCTCAGTCATCTTCCAAACCGCTATATCCTAACTACAGGGTCACAGGGATCTGCTGGAGCCAATCCCAGCCAACACAGGGCGCAAAGCAGTATCATATCCCGGGCAGGGCGCCAGCCCACCGCAGATCTATAAGTTTGCTACTGCTAATATTCTTATTCAGGCATTTATGCTTTCTAGAATGGATTACAGTAATGCCTTATATAGTGGTCTGCCAAAGCAATCTATACATAAACTCCAGCTCAATCATAACTCAACTACTCATCTTTTGACAAGTACAGGGGTGAAACCCAGTATCACCCTGATTTTATATATTTGCATTACCTCTCAAATAAATGGATATTCATTTTAAAGTTTTAACTTTAACCTTCATGTCTATGCATTTTGATGAAGCATCATGTGCCTGTCAACTCTTTGTTGTTCCAAACCACATGTATAAAACATTCAAGTTAATTTTGCTTCTATACTCTGGAAGTCCCTCCTAAACATCATTAGACAGCTACCTTTTTTTAATTTGAGCAGGCATTTTATTCTGTTTAAACATTGTTATTGATTTAATTTTTGTTTTATTTTATGTAACTTCATTTTCTGTTAATTGTATATTATTTTAATTATTTGTAATTTAAGTGATGTACAGTGCCTTGGACTTTGACTACTTAAACAGGCACAGAAATA
Organism: Polypterus senegalus; assembly: GCF_016835505.1. Classification (NCBI taxonomy): domain Eukaryota; kingdom Metazoa; phylum Chordata; class Cladistia; order Polypteriformes; family Polypteridae; genus Polypterus; species Polypterus senegalus. Next base: position 84,080,537 of record NC_053157.1, read on the forward strand.
AAAGCTATCAATCCATGGAATAATAGTACAATACCTAGAAGAAACTGAAATGTATTTGTATGCAGTAAGAGTTCTGCAGAACATCGATAGGGCCCAGGACAGAAAGAAAGTCAACATTATTATTTTAAGAGTTTGTTATGTTTTGGTATAAAACAGAATATTTTGGCAAGCAGCTGTGATTGAGTGCAGAATTTTAATATTTATTTATTATTTTGCACAATGTACATAAATCACAGCACTATGAATTGTAAACTGGATAACAGCCAAATGCAAAACAACAAAGATAAGAAAATATTCAGTGTCCTTTCTACCATTCAGGAAATTAGATCAGATTCCACAACACTGGTGCTGAAAGACTTAAAAAAGTGAGGATTACTCTGTGAATCAGGATTTGTCTAAAGTGACAAGTTAGTTGGAAGTTGGAAGTGATCTTAACCAAATAATCGCAGAAATAACAATATGACCTAAATTAAACTAATGCTGATAATACAAGTTGAAATAATTATTCTTTTGTTTTGGTTTTTCTTTTTGTGAAATTCATCCTATGTACTGAAACATATAAGATGCAAATGGCTGTGTCATAGACTAATAAATGTACACAAATACTTGGAAACAGGATGCCTATAAACAAACATAATCAAACCCAGAAGTAACTAACATCATGAAATATGAAAAACAATATTCAGAATAAAAACAAATATTTTACATAATCAATGCCAAATATTAAATACATCTTAACAACATATAGTATCTGAAACAGCATTTCTTCCCCTAAATGGTGGAAAGTAGTGTATGTGAATGAGGTGAACGCATGCATCTGGTGATAACCAGTATTAAACGTTTTCTCCTTTGTTTAAAGAAAGACAGGACTTGTTTTTAAACTAATGAATTTTGCAGACAGCTTTTCCCTGATATAAGTATAATAATCAGAATCAGAATTAATTTTACTGGCCAAGTACATTAATGTGTAATAGGAATTTGCCTTGGTAGTATTGGTGCAACATACAAAGATAATAAAAAAATTGAAATATATACAGTATATAAAAGATAAATATATATGATTTAACATAAAAGAGTAACAAAATCTAATGAGATAAAACAGGATCAAATATGAAAAAGTCAGGTAGTCCAGTTTGCAGGGATACAAAGTAAAACCTCATTCCTAAGGTCTGTTCCAAAAGACAGGATTATTGTGAAATCCAGTAAAAGTAAATCAGGATTTATACAAATCAGGCTAATTTACCATCCCAGAAAACCTGGATTTAGCCAAACCTGCATTTCTTGAACAGATTAAACCAGAGTTACCTGATTTATGACTCCAAAGGTGCGGAAAACTCACTAATCCTAATTTGGAAACGGGTTCAGCATTTTCTTGTTCAAGAAAGAAAGTTTTGAAAGACTCTGAAACTAACCTACAAAAGAACAAGTTTGATGTGAAGGATTAACACTTTCCAGATTCAAAAATTAAGGGGCAGAGCATCAAATCATGAGATCAAAGGTCATAGATGTCCTGTCAGAAATGCTGATCCCAGCTGCATTAGTTAAGAAGCAAGAAAACAAACGCAATGTTGAAAATGTTGTGCTGCTTACTGAACAAACAACACAAAAGCACAACTTGTTTGCCAAATTTTGCCCAGACAAACGTAACCAGACCGCAATCAGACATTCTGGCATGCACAGAGAAATGTCTGCATGGGCATTACATTTTAAATATATTTTAATAAATTTCAGCAAAGAGATCACAAAACGGGGCCCCACTTTGAAGCCTGAAATAGAAGCATACTATCAGAGGAATTCAACAAAATTGCAGACAGAGACCCTAACCATTTAAAAAGAAAACCTCTGAAGACTTACCCCTTCTGCAAATACCAAATATACATATTAATGCAGTTTTGATTCTGGATACTGTAAAGAAAAAGGTTTTTAATTCTAGGGATATCGCTTCAACAGTACTTCTTTAGTTCCTGTTTTTTCTCTTCTGTTTATTTATGATGGTAGCTTGTGTGGCACATGTAGTCATACTCTTCCTGACAGATGGCTACTCAACTTGGTTTCATTCCTTGTAAATTGCTTAGAATAAATGCCTTGAGATGTCCCGCACATAATTACAAATATTGAGGCCAAAAATCCAGAGTGTCAGGTTTGAACACGCTAAGCTACCATTCTAAGAGTGGTTGCTGTTCCAAGTCTTCTTTTAATTTTTTTTTTTGTGTGTAATCACAAGACAAATAGGGTTCAAGGGAAACAGGACATCTCTCACAGTAACGACTAGAACAACTCTCTATATATGCTAAATTTTCCTTTGGGATGAATAAAGTATCTATCTATCTATCTATCTAAATGCTTAATACCACGGGTTTCATAATTTTTGGATATCACTAATATAGCAAAAGTGCAATCCGATGCCTACTTCAGGGCATATAATCATTTCCTGCAAGGTAATATTGTCAGTAGTAAATTTTGCACAATTCTATAGTTTACTATGAAAAGTTTACATGGGTTTCACTGATTAGATTTCTTGTGCATTCACTCTGACAGTGATATTCCTCCGCACAATCTTTATTTTCTTGGCAGCCACTACTGTTGTTTTGCTCCACTTTTGTCAGATATGCCAATAATCTTCATGCACTGCTGCCAGCACCTGTTGTACTTTGAAGATATTTCAGTGTTCCTTAAAAGTTTTGAAGAATCTATGTTCTAAGCTTACATTTTATATTTATTTATTAAAGAGCTCATTGTGTGGCGATTTGTAACGTGGAGAAAGAAAATTGCAATTGGGGGTTGGTACATTTGAAAGAGACAGTACTGCTGCATTAAATTATTTCATTGAGAGTCGTGCATGTATCAGCAAGCATCTTGCAGGAGGCAGGAACAATCTATGGGGTGCCTGCTCATCGCCCTCATGTTTAATACATGCTTCAATTTCATTATGAAAAAAATGTTATCAAGTTTACATCTTAGTATTTAAATTATTCAGAGAGCTGTAATATCATGAATATAATGTATTCAGTGTCCCATTTAAGAAGCACGTAGTGATTCACACACATAGAGCACATAGAAGAACATATAGAATACAAAGCATTTAATGTGCTACTTTAGTTACAATGGGATCTGGGAAACTCTAGTAAATGTAACATTGCTTTTATGATTAAGTTTACATCGTTATACTTTAATGACAAAATAAACTGCAAGATTAAAGAGGACATTTCAACCTTTTTTTTACCACTGTGTCCCTATTTCTGAGCACTTCTTTTTTAATTTTAGGCAGTGTGCGACTTTCTGAACTTGAACTTTTGGGTGTCTCTGCCACTCTGTATCACTTGATCAATTTCATTTTATTGTTTATACCACTGCTTAAGTCAACAAATAGTATTTTTTTTCCTTGCCTTCACTTCGCATTCGCTGAAATTCTTTGTTTTATGTGGTTTTATCATTGTCATTCATAAGAATTAGAATTAGAACAATCTAGACGAGAATAGGCCATTCAGCCCAACACAGCTCGCCAGTCCTATCCACTTGTTTCCTCCAAGAAAACATCAAGTCGAGTTTTGAAAGTCCCTAACGTCTTACTGTCTACCACACTACTTGGTAGCTTATTCCAAGTGTCTATCGTTCTTTGTGTAAAGAAAAACTTCCTAATGTTTGTGCGAAATTTACCCTTAACAAGTTTCCAACTGTGTCCCCATATTCTTAATGAACTCATTTTAATATACAAGTCTCGATCCACTGTACTAATTCCCTTCATAATTTTAAACACTTCAAGCATGTCACCTCTTAATCAACCTCTTAATTCAACCAAACACTGAACGAGGAAGGTGATATTTATATTGATTTGCATATTAAAATATTCAGAATGTATATTTAGCACACAATTATCCTGAAGTGATCTTGTTGTAGCAAGTATTTATGGTAAGATGACTATCTGTCAGACTCAGCACTGTTCCAGTGTGCACTAGAGATGAGAACTAGCAGCAGATCAAGATGGTGAAAGGGAACAATATAATATATATATTAGGGATGCTGATTAATTGTCGCTTTAACATGTTAAAATATTCTGCAATTAAACTTTTCTACCTCAAGCCATTGCATTAATTTAATCAAAGTATCTTGATTTAATTTGTTAAAGAAGCAGCGCAAAATGAATCCAACTCTATTAAAAATAATAGCAGGTTATGGACACAAAGGAATTTCAGCCAAGAAAGTGACAGTGTGCACCCACAAAAGCCTCCTGGCTCCAGTATTTCCCTTCTAATCCACTCCAAAGTTCCCTTTTTGATCCCCAGCTGCCACACTTTCATAATGCAGTAAAAGTGAACTTTTCAGAACTTTTCTGGTTTTTCCCTTCTTGCAGCTCTCAATCTAGCACCAGCAAGCGAGCAACTCTAAAAGAAGTCGACAGGAATCGGACAACACATTTCCCCAAGGGCCTTTCAATCATTTTATATCCTTTCATGTTCACCTGAAAGGATGTAAATAGGTGCCATTTTATTGATCTTTATTTTAAAAGCAAAAAACTAACAGGACACATTTAAATAATATTCAGATGGACACCAAAAGAGAAACCTTTACTTCCACACAGAAAGCTATTGAGGGCATCTATAAAAGTAATCTGTTATTAAATGAGTTACATCCTTACACAGAGGTACTGCCATTTTTCACAAATACGCTGAACGTTGTGCTTTGTATCATTGTACACACGTGTGCTCTGGACATCTGGTGACAGGTAGTGAAGAAGAGTTAAGCATATGAGTATTGTGCAATCAAGTAAAAACAGCTGAACAAAAGTTATAGATGTGCATTTGACCCTGCATGTGCTAAGGGGTAAATTTAATCAGCCCATTTTAGAGTCATACAGAGTTAGTGATCAGCACTTGGTGTAAGGCAAGCAGAAAACGCTGCTCACGTGTAGGGTTCAGTCACACGGCCAGTCAGCAAAGGGTGTGCTGCAAGCAATCCAGTAACAAACTCACAGATAATGTATCTGTTTAGTTTTAAGCCAGGTATTTGTTATAGATGTTTGGAAACGGTGTGATCTGGTGGCACAGCGGCTAATGCTCATCCCACAAATCTCTTGGAGCTTGTGCTTAGGATGGAAAATGGGGTTGGATATTATTTAATTCACAGTACATCAATGACTTAATATTTTCTTAATTGGGAAGTACTTGACCACTACAGTACATATACATTTAAAATATGCTGAACTGTACCCACTGATATAATTGATATTCTAAGAAATAACATAGACTTAAAATAAGCATCACTGAAAGCTATTAAAGCTTAATCCTGGTTTAAATATACTGGGGTACTTAAGCAATTGGCTGAATAAATCTTCAAATCATTTTAAAGACAGTATTATTAACAGAGCCCAACTAAGTTCTATATTAGTTTGCATTGTGAACTGACCTAAAAAAAAACAAAAAATTTTGTGCTTTTTCACTGATTAGTGTTTCACTGTTTGTTCAGTTGTTCCTATTACACAAAACTGTTAAATAAACTAGCTGGAGCAATTTAATATGTATAAGCGTGCGTTTATTAAAACTGTTTTGTATTAGAAAGTAATCACAGTTGTTTCTGCTTAACAGAAAACGGTGGAGTGGTGGCTCTGACGCTAGGGATCTGCACTGGTAGTCAGAAGGTTGCCGGTTCGAATCCTGTAAATATCAAAAGGAACTCTGCTCTGTTGGGCCCTTGAGCAAGGCCCTTAACCTGCAGAGTGCTTTCAGTAGTGAGAAAAGTGCTATATAAATGCGAAGAATTATTATTATTAATATGTTTGGAGGAAATTAAAATAACATTTTGATTAAAGTTTGATGCAGTTAATTTGATTAAAAATTTTAATAGTAGAATTAATCATGATTACATTTTTTAATCAAAAAGCAACTATATATATATATATATATATAATATATATCTTATTGGTCTTGATATGGACTCAAGTATACTACAATAATGAATACATAATTTCATATTTAATATTCAAGCTGTCCTCCAGCGTGGTGAATAACAACAGGTACCACTGCTGTCTTGCTGTAAGGAGACCTGAGTTCGTGTCCCGTGCCTTCCCTGAGTGAGAAAAGTGCATTATAAATGTAAAGAATTATTATATAAAAATGTCACATAGTGGTAATGATAAATTACTGCATTAACACATGGCGAAAACAACAGAGATCATGTCTGAAAAGCACCAAAAAAAGGCCAAAAAACAGACCTACCCAACAATAAAGGATTTTGTTATTACCACTTTCATTTCATTACGGAGTTAGTTCAGATATGACTGATTAGTTGTAATTTGTAATTGTTCATCCTGTACAGGTAATGTCATGAAATTGTAAGAGGAGTCAAAATAATAGTGAGACTGATCACTTTTTACCATTGCTAAAAAGATATGGAGACTTCACATTAATTCTCTGATTGCATCTAGTACGTTTAAAGATGGAAATTTAATAATCTATCCATTTTTCTAACTGGTTTGCATATAGGATTGTGCACACTGGCAGTGCTAATAACAGTTGTCACAAGAAGAAATGAAAGCAACATTGAAATGAAGTGGCTATTTGACTTGTCTGCACTGGTGATGAAAAGAGCTCCTCCATTTGTTAATGGCAAAAATTCATTTGGTGCTTTGAAGCACAAAGCATTGCAATTATGTCTGTTACTGTTCCTTGCTAAATACAAATGCTACATTTATGTCCTTTTTTTTAAACAAAGCCAAACTAATGTTCATTTATATAACTCGTAAAATGTGATGAACATAGCGAAGGCACATATGCCTTATATTTGAAAGGTACATTGGTAAATGTAGTGCAGTCTACCATTTGCATTGCAGGTTCAGTTAATATTCATATTCTGGATTAGTACTCAGGCTAAGCAGTAACAAAGTCTTATCAGTCATATAAAATAAAACACAATAAGTTTGTTTTACAGGAGTTCTGAGACAATTGATTAATGCAAATGTAATACATTTGATTTCACATAGGAAATTCAAGTTTGGGGGATTATATTAAAAATAGACAGATTTGGATAATTGAAGCACCATGAATTGAAATTCACTAATTTAAATGTACAAATTATAATGTTTGGATTTTTACTGTTGATTTTAAGCAGCATTTTTCAGTTACTGGAGAGAAAATATCAGCTAATAAATGTGGAATGTGCACATGGTAAGATAAGTAGTCCATGATGATATCTTCCTTTATAAACCTTGTGCTGAGCTCCTCCTAAGATTATAAAACATGCCACATTTGTTGTTAGACATAGAGATTACCCCAGTGTATCCCATGTTAAAATTTAAGTTCTTGTGTGGTCTTGGTTCTCTCTGAACACTTGCTTCTGGGAATCTATTTCTTTAAATATCCTGAGGGTAGAAGAGAGGAGACATATGGAGTCAACAGAGAAGTGATGCCAGTTTGTTATGTCCTTATGGCTGCAGGTTAAAGAAGAGATAATTTGAGTAACTGTTTCCCCCCAGTATTGATGTCTGTGTCCATATTTCAACAATGCTGTTGGGTTGCTCTAAATGTGCTTGCATGAAACATATATGTAGTGTAAAATACCTTTATACTTGAATGTATTTTGTGGATAATTTAAACACATCGATAACTTTAACTAGGAAATGTCAAGTAAAAACTCTTATGAACATTATCAGAAGGAAAATTCTATTAGATTGCTGCACTGTGTATTGTTCCAAATAATTTCTTAAATAAAATATTTTAGATTATGGAACCTTCAATTCAGTATGATATTCTGCATCTCTTACTCATTATCATTATGGTGTGAAAGAAATTCTTTGCAGCCCACATTTTACTTATCTTGGAAAATTAAATATAACTGAGTAAGAATTTGAACTCTATAGTACATCAAATATTTACATTTTTTTTTCTCTTGAAAATATTTTAGTAAAGGGCAGCATGGTGGCTCAGTGGGCAGCGCTGCTGCCTCGCAGTTAGGAGACCCGGGTTCACTTCCTGTGTCCTCTCTGCATGGAGTTTGCATGTTCTCCCTGTGTTTGCGTGGGTTTCCTTTGGGTACTCCGGTTTCCTCCCAAAGACATGCAGGTTAGGTGAATTGGCAATTCTAAATTGTCCCTAGTGTGTACTTGGTGTGTGTGTGTGTGCGCCCTGCGGTGGGCTGGCATCCTGCCTGGGGTTTGTTTCCTGGGATTGGTTCCAGCAGACCCCTGTGACCCTGTGGTTGGGATATAGCGGGTTGGATAATGGATGGATTTAACACATTTAAGGTGGGCCGGGATTACAAGTTTTTTTCATAGGCTTTCATGAATATTTTATTAAAATCAGGTATAAATACATATGCAAGTGGAAATGTCACCAGCTTAGCTGATCAGCTGTTTTTTTCTCTTATTGTTTGCAGCTAATGGGTATATCCTTTCCAGGCAATAAACTATACAAATATTAAAACTGCTGAGAACAAGTGAAGAAAATGAAACATACAAAAACGTAAAAAATTAAGAGAATTCATTGCACAAAAAGCAATGGGAGCAGTGTGTGTTTGAATTTAATCTAAAATACAAGGCATATTATCATTAGTTTTTAGAATAGCAGGGAGCTAGAGAAAGCAACCTGAGAAAGCTAGGAGGTGGATTAAAAAAAATTGCATTAAATTATAAAAGTGGCTAAAATCCACTGTGGCCAGGATTAACCATTCCAATTCCATACTTGAAGATTTCTTGGCCCTCAAAGTTCTGATCTGAGAGGAATGACAGAGAAATTGAAATGGATGGAAATAACCAGGAAATGAAGGTTTGTTAATAAGGCACGTTAAAGTCAAAATCTAAAGATCACAGACTACTCACCAAAACCAAAACACAAACCAATCTTGTTGGTAAAAGGCTGTTTTCAAAAATGCCTAATCCTAAATATTCTAAAACAGAAACAGAGATGTTAAGTAAATATCCTCAACATTGGATTACCTGGAAACACACAACGCCAACCTTAGGTCACCCCAGCATAGCAACTAGGTAGGAACCTACACAGATATTCAACAATATACAGTATATAAAAAAATAAGAATCCTGTTCTCCATGTAACAAAACCCCTAAATGAACCCAAAATTCATAAAAATAAAATAAGTAGGATTCAAATAAATAAATAGGAAACAATCCTGCCACAGACTATATCCTCTCAACCTAATCTGAACAGTTTCTACTGCTGGTTTAAGTGGCACTTCACCATTCACTTCACCATGTGCTTGGGCCTGAACAATCAGACATTTGTTTTTTAAAGTCCATCTCCTCATACCCCCTCTGCATTTCTGAGAAAAAGTTCATTTGCTCTTCCAGATACAGAAATATTAAAGAGCACGACACCTAAACACTAAGACACTGATGGAGACAGTTATTAGTTTTATTTTACTGACATTTTCAGTCAGTCTTTGACTCAATGCAAAGTTCCAACCTCTTTGAAACAATTCACAATCAACTCTGAGCCCAAGAAAAAAATGTCCTGTCCTAATGACTACAGGCCAAAGACATTTAAATGTTTAGTTCTTTGGCATCTCAAGTCTGTCATTTACTCTTTCATTGACCCACTGCAGTTTGCTTACCATGCCAAAAGGTCATTTGAAGATGCTGTAAACATGGATCTCTTTTGCATCTTGCAGCATTTAGACTCTCCGGGTAGTTATGCCAAGATCTTACTTGTGAAGTTTAGTTTAACATACTGAATAACACAATCGTTCAAGAGCTACTCCATGGCAAACTTCTTAATATAAACACATGCCACACGTCTCTTGATCTCTGACAATCTGAGGAAGAGACATCTGATAGTTGTTAACGTAAAAGCCAGAGTTTCTCTTCTGGTTAACTCTTTAATTGCTTTTTTTATATTAATTTTGTTCATTTTTGATTCTTTGATTATTATTTTTATGTTAATGTTGTTTGTTTTAACTATATGCCTTATTATGTATTTATTGTCAGTTATGTCAATATGTTATGTTTGTGCACTTAAATGTGTCTCTTGTGTTTTGTGGGTGGTTCCACAAGAGGCAGGGCCTCACATTAATCTCTGTTGAGGGACTGCTCCTAGCCCTATAAATAGTCAAGGTAATTGCAGTCCCTCTGAGGTACATTGTATGCCTTTTGTATTAATGAGATCTCTTATGTTTTTGCTTATTGTTATTATTGGCTTACTATATGTTTGACTTTCTTATTGTGTTTTTTGACCAATCTATTCCAATTTTGTATTGAATATCTGTTTTGTTAGTGGACTGCTCTTTTCTTTTTCTTTCTAACATTTGAGCCTTATTTTGTTATACAAAGCATTTTTGAATGAAAAGATTCCTTGTTCGCCCTTTTTGCTTTCTAGCCAAGGATTTATAGTCATCCTTTCTCTAGTTGTGAATTTCGATATAACTGGAACATTTAAGAATATATTTTTTAACTTTGATTTAGATGAGCATTTTGGGCCTGGTGTAGGCTGAAGTCAGCCACTCTCAGTAGATATAATACAATTTATTTTTGTATAGCCCAAATCACACAGGACGTGCCGCAATGGGCTTTAACAGGCTCTGCCTCTTGATAGCCCCCCAGCCTTGACTCTCTAAGAAGACAAGGAAAAACTCCCAAAAAAAACCCTAGTAGGAAAAAAAAGTAGAAGAAACCTTGGGAAAGGCAGTTCAAAGAAAGACCCTTTTTCAGGTAGGTTGGGCGTGCAGTGGCTGTCTAAGAGAAAAGGGTCAATACAATACAATACACAGAACAAAAAACAAGTAATCCTCAATACAATATAAAAGTAAAATAAAAATATTACAAGTACAGAGCAGAATCTAACAGTAGATGATACCACATAATATGATTTGGATTTGGATTTGTTTAGAGTCCTGGAGACCTCTGCCATTAAGCTGCCTCCCCCATTTGGTCTTTCCACCGCTGGGATCGCGTTGGGACAGCCAATCCGATGAAAGGATTCCTCTACACGATGATTCCTGTGATTCCAGAGATGACTTTACCTTAGGCAGGCAAAACCACTTGGCAGGTGGGCAGTGCCACCAAGTGCCACATTTGAGTACCAAGAAGAGAAACAGAATAGGTGAGGTTTAGTAACAAATTCTAACTTATCTTATTACTTACATTTTAGTGCTAATGACCAACAACAGAGATGCAGTCTGTACAGTTAATCAGTAGCTCTAGTCAAGATATACTAAAATGATAAAGTGAGTCTTCAGCCGGAATTTGAAAGTTGAGACCGAAGGGGCATCTCTTATAGTAGCAAGCAGACCATTCCACAGTCCAGGGGCCCTGTAACTAAAAGCTTGACCTCCCACTGTTATTTTATTAATCCTTGGAATCATAAGCAGACCGGTATCTTGAGATCTTCATGTGCGCTCTGGTTTGTAAGTCATGATAAGTTCAGACAAGTGAGCCAGACCTTAGCCATTTAAGGCTTTATATGTTAAAAGGAGGATTTTGAAATCTGCCCTAAACTTAACTGGGAGCCAGTGTAAGGATTTAAGAATTGGAGTTATATGTTTGTATTTTATTGTTCTTGTAATAATTCTTGCAACAGCATTTTTGATTAACTGAAGGCTGTATAAAGAACAATTTGAACATCCTGTGAACACAGCATTGCAGTAGTCAGTCCTACTAGAAATAAATGCATGAATTAATTTCTCAGAATCCTGTTTTTTTAGAAAGCGCCTTAATTTTGCAACATTTTTAAAATGGATGAAACCTGATTTGGACAACTTTGTAATGTGCGCTTTAAATGACATGCTAGAGTCAAAGATAACTCCTAGATTGCAGGCTGATTCAGTAAAATTAATGGTGATTCCAACTGAGGTAAATGATAACAAAATATTATTGCGATCAACGTCATTCCCTCCAATAATTACCATGTCTTTTACCCTCCAATAATTACCATCTCTTTTATTGGTGTGTAAAGATAGGTAGTTCGCATCCATCCACTCCTTTAATTCACTTACACAACCAATTAAAGACAACATTGGAAAACTTCATTTGATCTAAATGAAAGGTATAATGCAACTGGGCATGATCTGAATACGAGTGAAACTTAACATTGATTCCTAATGATAGATCCCAGTGGAAACACGTAAAGTGAAAACAGTAAAAGTCCCGTTACTGAGCCCTGCGGGACACCATATCTCACTTCTGTGTATAATGATGGAGTACTGTCAAGAAAGTAAATAAGAACTAAACCAAGCAAGCACAGTGCCTGTAAGCCCAACATCATTTTCTAGCTTGTGCAGTAAAATAGAATGGTCAATAGTGTCAAATGCTGCTTTTAAGTCTAACAACATAATTACAGTGGAGTTTACTTTATCAGAGGATTATCAGAATGTCGTTTACAACAGGTGTTAGTGCCGTTTCTGTACTATGACCAGTGCTGAAACCAGACTGGAATTTCTCAAATAAATTGTAAGATGTCAGGCTGCTTTTGTGTACACCCCATCTGAGTAGACCGGTGGAGATCCTGGTCCCGCTTTCTGCCCATTTTAGAGGCCTCAAAACAATTTGGCCATTTCTAGTGGATCAGTAAAACAGTGCAGCTGGGAAAAAATCAGCCACGGTCTGTGAAGCCCAGGACTCCTTCAGGTGTTTCCATCTACTCTTTGTTTTTCTGTCTACGCTAATGACTTCACCTACAGGGACCAATCCCCATCTCCCCCTCATGGCATGACCACAGATGGGCCAAGGTGCCATATCAGAAGGTTGAGCCAGTTGAAACACCATCAACAGTCTCAACCAGAATATTCTGAGCAAGGTGGAATTTACTGAGGATTTTAGAAAACCTTATATAACCTTGAATATAAATGTCACTGTCACAAGGGTGGAATCATTTACATTTTTTTAACATCACTATCACTTGCATCTTCTCTTATTCAAAAAGCTCAGCAGCATATGTCTTTTCTTTCAACAACATAAAAATATAAATATAAAAAAATATATAACGTGACCCATCAGTGCGGATTCAGGGTTTTAGAGCAATCACTGAAATCATTCTCAGTAATTAGAATGGCAATGCATCTGTTTATTCAAAACAAAAACTGAAACGTCATCCAGATATCAGAAAAGATTTTAGGCATAAAAATTCTCTGTGGTTAGAACCTGTATATATTATGGGTCAGACATTTTAAACAAAGGTCACACTAGGTATCCATCTCTTTCAATTATTACCATTATGAAAATGTTACCAGTCATGAGAAGCAAGAAACACTCGGCAAATAAATTGTTTCCTTTGCAATTCAATTGCTCTGATTAAACACAGCATCTGCTTAATTTGTATTCTGTGTTTCCTGATCTTCAAACACCTCCATTTATCTTTACTTTATAAAAACATATATACATGGCCAGTAATATATAGTAATTGTGCGTTATCAATTGTGTTTTTATGCAATATACAACATTCTCATTTACTACTGCTGTATATAATGTTAAGATGGTTTCATATATTCTATATCATGCTGTTAATTGTATGTTCTTTTGTTATTACCATGGATAACACCAAATGGAAGTCATAGAAACTATGCTGCTTGGCAATAAGGTTCAAGTTCAAAAAAGTATTTAAGAGTGACTAAATAGCTGTGACAGCCTTTCAAAAGGTATAGAGAATTTCAAAATTGTGTATATAAAGGGTTTCATTGTGCTCCTTGCCTTGAAGGCATGACCTGGGATTCAGAATGTGAGTCTTCTGTTTAAGATTTTTCACATCTTAATTTTAAGACAGTATGTTTAAGTGGTAAGCCACTAGGCGGCAATGCAACTATTGTGTGCAGTCAGCACTTAAAATACATGTGCACAGTGGGCCTCAGATATTTGAAGAGATGCTTTAATCAGTTTAAAACCAAAGCAGTAAAGATTGCTTACCTCAGGTGGAGCTGACAAATTGGATTGCACTGCTCTTGGGGTATCTGAGATAAGAGTATTGACATTGAAGTTGGAGTCACTTTTATGGCCATACTTTTGAATATTCATTTTAATGCAGATGGGGAGAGTGTCTGAGGTAAAAAAAAATTAACAAAACAACAAGAAAAGATCTAAGAAAATGTTTTAAGTGATATTAAGAAAGTCATATAGACAGTAATGAAAAATCTTTGACAGGATGGAACTGGAGAAACTGGATACTTTCAGCCAAGGCATTCCTATTGTTAATTGTTGACTATCTGTATTTAATACAAAATTTAAAAAAAAACTTTATGAAAAAAATAAATACCCTAGTACTGCTAAGTATAAAACAATGACTAGTATTTACTGCGATCTCCATGCAGAAATTATATAAAAATTAGTTTAAATACATAAACAGTCTATTGCATATTGTGTATAGTTTATTATACCCCAATTCTATCTTTACCAGGTTTATATTATAAATCACTTTTTCTGTATTTTATCAAAAACACAGAGTCAAACAACCTTGCATGGTTCGTACTCAGTTTTTAAATAAATTAGTTCTACTTGAAGTATGGTGCTTATTATCCTTCTTAGATTCTGACAAAATGGTTTATGCTGGAGCAATAAACCACAACAGTCTGGTCTTTTTTTACTACCATCACAATATGTATTTCTTCAATATCTTTTACTTCCCACATAATGTTCTTTGAACCAATAATTATCCACAGAGATTTGGGGTTTGGTTGAAATATATTTACCATTTAAACCTAACTGGTGCTTTCAATTTTCCTCACCCATTCATTCAATACTTGTGACTTCTAACCTAGTGGCATCTTTTCAAATAGCTCTCCTCCTACAGCTAATTGTTGGGTATAAACTTAGGAAAATGTATTTAGCAACACTAAAAGGAACACGTTCAAGTAAATTAAATCCAGATTTAGGCTAGCTACTTCATTCTTCTTTTATGAAAAAAGTTTATTATTAAAGGAGAACCTAATGTAAAGAAAGTTAACAGTAATACACATTTTTTTAAACAAAACATACAGTATTTATTACAATGAAAACACGCTTCTTGTAAATAACCATAATTTTACTTAAAAACTCGACCGTTGCCCTCATTCACACTTTGAATAAGTTCTCCTAAAAATTACCCTTTGATTATAAGTGAATACTGTACATGCTGTCTCCTAAATTTTTTAATTAAACATAACTAATCATAAAAATGTCTGTAGCTCTGATGTTAAAAATAAATCAAAACAAAAATGTGGTACTTAGAAATTCTTCCTCTGAGCTACAAATACAGGAGTTTATTTTGCAACCCATTCTTTCTCACATCTCATTAGGGGTCTTATGTACGTGGAACAAGAGTATTCAAGTTAGGATAATTGGTGACTCTAAATAAACCCTCTACATAATTTAAAAAAAATGTGTGAATAGGAGAATGCTATCTAGTGCTAGGTAAAGCTTCCTAGGTCTGCCTGCAATGTACACTGCCTTAGTACCTACTATTGTTAATGACTTATTTAAAATGCCATGTTTGTAAATTTTCACAACACAGTATTCACTAACAGACAACTTTTCCTAACACATTTTTATTAGTACAGGCGTACAGCAGAATACTTAATCGTTATCAGTTCAAACCATACTCTTCTTTGGATGTATCATGAAGAACTGCCATCTATCCTTTACTTGATGACGCCCTTACCCCCAAGACCCCTTTCCAGCCAGGTAATAAATCACACAAACTATTAAAATCTTTTGTTTGGCATATTTTTGTTAGCTTTTGGAGGTATCATTTCATATTAATCAATACTGTTGCTACTCCCCTTAAAATGTCAATTTTTAGCTTCATTAAAATGAATGATAATAGCATTAGCCGAGCTCATGCATTGCATACTGTTTTCCTTAGTAGAAATGCCTCAAATAAATCACATTTACTGTACTTAGGTGCCTTTAATAATAACACAAACATCTACTCTATATAGCCAGCCAACAAATAGAAAAACCTAGATACATATAATAATGATAGCATTCAACAATTTCCTGCCATTAAAAAATGATAAAACCAAAAGTGCACAAACTAGCCTGTGAGCTAAGCACAGAATGGGCAAACAACAAAATTAAATAGCAGAATTTGCAACAGCTCTTTTATGATCCAGTAAACCATTGAAAGGATAGTGGTCTAGGTTCTTTAGTGACATCCAAAAAATAATTCAGAGAGCTTACTGAAAAAAATAGGCCAGTGAGTTTCAGGACACAATCCTTTATAAAGGCTCAAAAAAATTCTGTTGCTATGGCGAAATGGGCAAGGCAAGGCAAATTGACTGGGTTGAATGCTTGTTATTTGTATCTACTTTTTTCTGTTTGTTGTCAGATAAATCATAAATCAAAACACTGTTTCACTGAAAACAATACAATTCCAGTAAAATAAGTACGTAAATGTGGTATAGCATCTAAAATGTTGATTCTCGCACAAACTCCAAGTTGTAGGAAAACTATAGAAACTTAAAACACCCTTAAAATGTTCAGAAAATAACACACCATTTGCAAGTGCAAATCTCTCCTCCTTAAAAGCCAGCCCTTCTGAGAAATGTGGCACACATCACAAATAGCAGTTCCATCTCTGCTTCTAGAAATAAAAAAGATGACCACACTAAGCTCCGCAAAGTTTTGACATTAAATTTAGAAATAATCTAAACATTGCCAAAAAAAAAGAGAAATAAGTGGCTGCCTCAGGGGGTCATCAGTCATATGTCCAGTTTATTAGCTGGTTGGTCCTTTACCAGAGCCTGAGCTCTCAGAGTCTTTCTGGACTCCTTTCTTTTACAGCTCATTAATGATGAAGCATATAAGTCTTTTTAAGCAATTTTTTTCAGAGGTTATACCCACAACATGCTAGAGTCTCATTCCTGTCTGTGGATGGAGATTAATTACCTGTGGTATTTCTGGTCACCCATTTTATCTTTAGACCTTGAGTTATGTCTCCAGAAGTGAATCGATGGAAGGGTTTCTCTGTTGCCTTCACTGGATAGTCCTTGTCTTCAGATGTCCTTCTTGGGTATGTTCTTCTCTGTTTGGTTTCTCGCCTCTTCCTGGAAAAACAGAAAAACATACTCTGGACATCAAGATTTCTTGGATTACCTCTGTGCTCTAAGCTCTTGTGCCATGGGAAGGAGTTAATAATGATAACTTTCAGAGACTGACCTGGAACAGGCAGGCAAAAGCACAGACATCCCAGGACCCCACTCCACTGCATCATCTCCACTCGAGAGCGAAAATGGGAGCGAAGGTGCAAGTGATGCAGGTCACGATAGCTCGCCGATTCCAGGAGATCACTTGAAACTGGAGATGGCCTTGCAGTCCGCACTTTCTTCTACTCCTCATGGCTGTAACAGGGATTGCGACTTCACCCGCAGAGCATGAAATCCAAAACGATCTGCCCGAACTGATGGAAATGATCGCAACAGTGGCCAAAGCCACAGCCATAAATGAGCTCAAGAAAGACATTACAGTTTTTGCCCGTTGCTTGAACACATTTTGCAAAACTTCGCTCATTGTGCCAAAACTCTAAACACAAGTAAACATGACACAACACTGGGAAATATACCATTCACATCTGTGCCAAATTGAAACTCTACTCCCAAAACCTAAACTCTGCTATCAAAACCTAACATTCCTTTGTCAAAATGTAACTCTGTTGACAAAATGACACATACTTGCATCATATGCAAACACTATCAGATCAGGGGGAACACACTAGTCTACTTTATATAAAACACTGCAGTCTTTGATTTTCATTGTTTATTCAGAAGGCATATTTTCAGGAGACACATTTTCAAACAACAAAAAAAGCAAATAGGCCTACTCAATATTGTACATTGCAGCACTGTACATTGCAGTACCATGAATTCAGATAAAGCTAAAAAAAAAAAAACATAATACAGTAATAGAAAAAACACTATACTGTAAACACAAAAGATCATGACAATTGTGCATACGTGGGCTCATGGATCCTGCCGTCTGTTGGGGTCTGGCCACAGGACCTCATCGACATCGCAAGCAATGTCTTCTCCCGCTAGGCACCGGGGAAAATATCCTCTTGCATGTCGAAACCATCCATGGATTGCTATCACCTGAATGTCGCCGCAGGCCTGTTCCATTGCCTGCAGAAGGGGCATGCGGGCATGTGGTTGGCGGTCATATACACGCCATCTCCAAGCCAAAAAGAATTCCTCTATAGGGTTTAAAAATGATGAGTAAGGGGGCAAGTATACCACTTCAAATTGATTGTGGTTGGAGAACCAGGCCTGGACCAGAGCAGCCCGATGGAAACTGACATTATCCCATATCACCACAAACCTGGGCTGATCTGGTCTGTTCTGTACAACTATATTATGGAGAGCATCTAGAAATGTGAGTATATGTTGGACCTAGTTTTGCATGATGATGCAGAAGCCCTCGAAGGCTTATGGCGGCACACAATGTGATATTTCCCCCGCGCTGCCCTGGGACGTGCACAATTGCCCTTTGACCAATCATATTACGACCCCGTCGTCTTGTTTTGCTCAGGTCGAATCCAGCTTCATCAAGGAAAATGAATTCATGAGGCTGTGCAGCTCCATCCATGGCCAAGATTCTCTGTAAAAAAAAAAGAGAACATATTACTGTACTACAGTGCTACACATACAGAACCCTCACCCCAGCACACAGGTACCTGTGTAGCTCTCAGAATGGATCCATGTGGTACTGATATGGTACATATTCAGCTGCTACTGGATTTCACCAATACTGTATTGTAAATGTAAAGGACAGTTACACTTACCCGTACATATTCAGCTCGAAGTCCTTTAACCCTGTCACTGTTCCTCTCAAATGGGACTCTGTAGAGCTGCTTCATGGTGATGCTGTGTCTGATGGTGGTGATGCTCACATGGTTTATGTTGTTGAACACTTGCCTGTCTGCAAGTATTTTCTTTCATAGCTGGTGGAGACGGATGGCATTGTCTGCCCTCACTAGGTCCACAACAGCAAGTTCCTGCTGTTGTGTGAACAGGCGTTGGCGTCCTCCCCTAGAAGGTCTTCGAGTCATTCTAGAGAAATACAACCACATATTGTCATTGGTTTGCTTATTTTTCTTACAGTACTTTACTGTATATACTGTATCATCCACTGTACAACACTGTACTTCAATATAAGTAATCATGGTATGTTTCACAAAAACTACCACTTTGGCTGCAAAAGGAGCGTTAGCACCCTGCAATACCCTGTACACTTGATATGGTAATGTGATATACTGTAGAACAGTGCTATAAAAACTATCTGAGTAGAGTAGAAGGTAGAGAGGTGAAGACATACCTGTTTTCTATTCGGAATGTTCTTATTACAGATGCCACTGTGAAGCGGCTTAGATGTGGGTGGACTCTCTGCCCAGCTTCCCTCATAGTCAGGCCATGGTTGATGACATGGTCCACCAAAGTTGCTCTTATATCATCAGAAATATGGGTCCGTGCATGGCCTCTTTGACCTCCTCCTCTTCCTCTTGCTCTCCCTCCATCCATGCTTGCAAAGTTCTTGAAATGGCTGAACTGAGGGCTTTTTGTAGTTGGCTAATTAGTGTTCAGTTTTGCAAGTAACTGCCTTCAGGTGTGTATTTGAGTGGTTGCAATTACCCGATGTGTTTTGTATTTTGGATACATGTGTTTTCCAAATGGCACCCTGAGATTTCATTTTTGAACGAAGTGTCTTATGTATGAAATAGAGTGTAGTATGCAGGACCATGTGTGTTGCATAAAGGAGTAAGTGTGTTGCATAATTGCAACTAGAATGCAAAGCAGCGCTTTTGTGTAAGGTATGGGTACATGTGTTTGAGGTATGGTAACAAAAGCTTCAAGTTGAGTTACTTTAGTCTAAGCATGGGTCTATAGTGTTCAAGCAATGGGCAAAAACTGTAAGAAAAATATAAAGAAAGAAATCAATGGCTTGCTCAAGACAAGCGAGAAGACAAAAGAGAAGCTGCGGCTGGAGCTGCAAGAGCTGCAGCAGGATAATAAAGACCTGGAAAAACGTATATACTGTATAACCACTTTGATGCAGCCTTTAAAGGTATGCTGGGGAAAACTGAGGAACACATTCAGGGAAATGCGTCCAAAATGAGAGCACTTGCTGATCAGCTGGAAAACGTTAAGCAGACATTCACAACTCGAATTAAAGCAGCTGAACATTTAGCATCTACCGCCGATGGAAAAGCTACAGCAGTGAATTCTGAATGCAAGAAACTTGGAGACAGACTTGCGGCTCTGGAAGATAAATGCAGAAGGAATAATATTAGAATAGAAGGTCTACCTGAGAATTGTGAAAGTCCAAACTCAGTGAAACTCGTAGCTGAACTATTTTCAAAAATAATTGGAGAGGATTTTAAATCAGATACAGAGATAGCGGCAGCTTATCACATACATGGATTAAATAACTCTAAACCTAGGACTCTAATTGTTCACTTTTAAAGATTACAATTTAAGCATAATGTAATGTTACTTCTCAGACAGAAACAAGAGATTATATTTGAAAATAACCACATTAGTATTTTCCCTGATTTCTCACCCTCAACAGATGCTAAATGTGTCGCTTTTTACAACATTAAACAGCGGTTACGGGAAAGCCGATATCAGATACAGCCTCTTGTATCCTGCCAAACTGAAAGTGGATATTCAAGACAAATATTACATCTTCTCCACCAAAGAGGAAGCAGAAAAGGAGTTAAGAAAGCTGATCCCGACACATTTTTGAAATACGATAGTGAGTCGCATCTTGTCATGGCATGACAAGAAGATATTACCTGCTGTCTGATCCGCTTGCAACGAAATGTGTACCATAATTATACATCCTTTTCTCATATCAGCCACTTTCTGTTTGTGTTTTAATTACATGCGTATTACGTATGTGTGGAAGAAATTAAAGTAGCTCTTTTTACTATTCTAAAGGAGACTGTTTCACATCATACCCTTGGTTTATTGTTATTGTTATTATTGCATTAGGGTTTACTATGGTTATCCAGAGCCACTTTTAACACCATTCCCTGGGTTTATTATCTTAATATTTCAGGACTGTTGAAGATTATATTTTATGCATATACAGTTGTATTTAGACTTTATTAGCGGCTTGTTTTGTTTTGGATGTGCTGTGTCTCTAGGTATGTCAGAGGACAGGGACTTTGTGAAGTCGGGTCCAGCCTCACGTGGGGAGGCAAAATGTGGTGTTGGGGGTGGGGGAGTGGGGGTGGTTTGGTCAGTATAAGAGGGAGATAGAAAGAGAGCAACCTATATCTATCCTTTTAATCCATATAATTATAATAAACGTAACAATAGGCTGCCAGGCCTGAATCACGAATTAAAGAGAAAGAAAGTATTCTCTCACCTAACAGGTCTAAACGCTAAAATAGTATTTTTACAGGAGACCCACTTACTAAGCAAGGATCAGTTCTGGCTATAAAAAGACTGGACTGGCCAAATGACACGACGGCTGTGGTATAGAAATTACATTTTCTATGTGAACGTCCAAATTTCTACCTCTGGTAATGTGCCTTACTGGCATTTAAATAAAATTAGTTTTGTGTCCTCTGCAGTGTTAAGAGAGAAAGGCTTTGGTTTGGGATAAAAGGAAAAAAGGTGTAAAGAAAGGAAACTTTCCTTTTTCTTTTATATAGTATAGAGAGATGTGTTCGCTGACGATATGAGCGCCTTTTGGGGACAGTCGCGGTGGGTCTTGTGTAGACTGGTGAGACGTCCCTTCCATTAATCAGCTGGGATGGCACTGTCAGTCCTCCACTCCTGTGCGTGTCTTCATAATTCGAGCTGACGACCTCATAATCGTATACGTGCAAAAGAAAGTGCGAATCGCCTTAATATTAGTTTGCCACAGTGTAGAAAAGGGGTCCCGTGTTTGCACTTGTCTGGGCTATAGCTCAGGGGGAGGATGAAAAAAATTAAAAGTGCTTACTTTGACTTAAGGCAGAAGCACAGTCAGCGTCTCAAAGGCCGGCACAGGTATGCGCGCGCGTCGGCTGCTCGACTTTCGCTGGGCAGGAGACCCCATTTTTTGCAGACTCGCTCACGGATCAAAAGTCTCAGCGCTTTTGGAGGTCATTCATATATATATATATATATATATATATAGCAAAATACCAGTGTCTCACAGGAGAGAAGTAGTGTGTTAAAGAAGTAATGAAAAAGAAAAGGAAACATTTTAATAATAACGTAACATGATTGACATTGTCATGAGTGTTGCTGTCATATATATGCCTGCCTGAATAAGGCACCCTCGCTTCGCTCTTACTTTTTTACCGTTCATTTAATCATGGCTAGTGGCGGAAAAATTATAAAATGGAAGGAGGATTACACTGAGTATGGTTTTACCAAAACAATTATTGATGGTGAATCGATTATTCATAAAGCTTGAATTGGTGATCTGTTTTTCTGTGTTAACCTTATATTTTTTCATACTTATTCTCAAACCAAGGGGGTGCGAGGGTAAAATGAATCGAGAAGAAAAGGAAACATTTTAAAAATAACGTAACACGATTGTCAATGTAACCTTTTGTAAGTAGTGCCTGGAGGATTCAGTGTGGAGAAACTGTAGAGACAGCGTGTGTATTAACTTGTGGATTTTTCTGTGAGTATTTGGTGGCAGTGTGACGAAGTTGCTTCGGAAGACGGCGTTAGCCGCGGAGCTCAGCTCAAAGCGAAATGAGGTGAATGGGAGGGGAGAGGATGACGTCACTCCTCCAACCGCCTTTAAACTGTCAATCCCCACAAACACAGTCTCTCGGAATTTGCATAAGCACAGCCTTTGACCAGCAATTTGAACTTAGTTAGAAAGTGATCAAAACTGTCATTTATACCCTGCATCCTCTCATTAAACTTGTATCCCGCATTAGCCGTGGGCATGACAAACGCTAGCGGCAGCCTGTCTATGAACTTAATTTAAACTTTAGTTTTACACCGTGCTTTGTTTCTGAAGTAGCTGCAGGCATGAATATGCTTGTACAGTATGAGTCACTCGCTCGCTTCTTATTGTTTCGCTGCCTTCTCAATTGTATAATGCATGTTTTCTTTGGCGCTTTTTGGAGCTCTTCCTGGTTTTCTACGTAATGCGTTGACAGTCAGTTCACGTGATTACGTGGGAGGCGTGATGATGTCACATGAAACTCCGCCTCCCACGGCCATCGAGCTCAACTCCATTACATTATATGGAGAAAAATAGCTTCCATTTATGACCATTACGCGTAGAATTTCGAAATGAAACCTGTCCAACTTTTGTAAGTAAGCTGTAAGGAATGAGCCTGCCAAATTTCAGCCTTCTACCTACACGGGAAGTTGGAGAATTAGTGATGAGTCAGTCAGTCTGTCAGTGAGGGCTTTGCCTTTTATTAGTATAGATAATTTCTTGCCTACGATTAAATCTTGCAAGTAGAACATTATTGTTATTTCCGACCATGCCCCTCTGATCTTGGAGCTAAAGTCACTATGCCCCACATACTCATCTCGCAGATGGCATCTTAACCGACTTCTATTAGCAGACGAGAACTGTACAGTATTTATATTAAAACAAGTCAAATACATCATCAGAGGTCTCTGCAGGAATATTCTGGGAAACTCTAAAGGCCTTCTTAAGACATATTATTTAATATCTTTCCCACAGAAATAAATTTGAAGCCAAGAAGGTATCAGAGCTAACCAGCGAAATTACTAGAATAGATCAAGAACATGCCAGGTGTCCAAGTGAGGCTCTTCATAGGAAAAGGCAGGCTCTGCATTCAGAGCTCAACCTCTTAACAACTACAGAAACTGAACACTCGTTTTTAAATCAAGACATCATTACTATGAACACGGAGAGAAATCTAATAAGCTCTTAGCTCAACAAATCCACAAGCAAGATATTCGCAATGCAATCCCAGAAATCACCAACACGAAAGCAGATAAAATCATTGACCATAAAAATATAATGCAAACATTTAGAGACTACTATAAATCCTTATATTTTACTGAATTTAAAGAAGACAACACACAATCTAATGCATTTCTGGATGCATTACAGATACCACAAATAGATACTCTTAGTGCAAAGGAACTGGATAAACCTCTGGTGCTATCAGAATTACTAGATGCTATAAAGTCACTTCTGAGTAGGAAAGCAGTGTGCCCTGATGGCTACCCTGTCAAATTTTATAAGAAATTCTCCACTCAGCTAGCTCCCTTCTTATTATCAACATTTACAGAAGCTAGAGACAGTCAAATTCTACTTCAAACTTTTCGCCATGCATTAATAACCGTTTTTTCTAAACAAAATAAGGACAATGTGCATCATACAGACCAATTTCACATCTGAATAATGATCTTAAGATACTCTCCAAAGTCCTAGCTAGAAGGATGGAAAAAGTGCTGCCTTTGGTAATATCACAAGATCAAACTGGATTTATCAAAGGCTGACACTTAGCTTCCAATCTTCAACGCCTGTTTAATGTAATATATTTACCAGCAAAGTCAAACACCCCAGAGGTATTATTATCATTGAATGCAGAAAAAGCATTTGATATGATTGAATGGAACTACCTTTTCACTACAATGGAGAAATTTGGGTTTGCCCCGAACATTTGTGCATGGATCAAACTACTGTATACCAATCCAGAAGCTTCAGTTTGTATTAACAATATTTGTTCTGACTACTTTAAACTAGAACGTGGCACCAGACAAGGATGCCCCTTGTCACCACTGCTATTTGCAATCGCCACTGAACCACTGGCAGTTCACTGTCGAAATGCTTATCAGATAAAGGGGATTATCAGAGAAGGACTTGAACAGAAATTTTCTTTATATGCAGATGATATGGTACTGTATATATCAGACCCACAAAATACTGTGCCTGCAGTCTTGACAGTATTTACAGAATTTCAAAAGATCTCTGGTCTCAGAATCAATTTGAATAAAAGTATGGTCTTTCCAGTGAATTCTCAAGCATACAATATTAGATTGGATACCTTCCCTTTTATCATTGCAGATCAGTTTAAATACCTAGGGGTAAATATCACAATTAAACATAAAGCCCTTGGTCACATGTTTTGGGCCTGCACCAAATTAGCATCATTCTGGATGAAACAATTTAAGTGCCTTTCAGAGAGCCTTAGTGTCACAATCCCTTCTAACCCATTAACAAGGGGTGAGGGTTGATTTGTTTTCAATCCTATTTTATGTAAAAATTGATCTATTTATATGGCACGATTACAATAAAATCAGTAAAATTAAAAAAAAACCAACAATGATAAGCTAAGAAATTATATAGCATATAAGATATTATATCATCATTTCTCATCCATTGATCATATACTGTTGTCATGCAAAAAGTGCAAGACTGTTTCAGAATTATGTTTTATGCACATTTTTTTTCCACAAGGATTATTATTCCCATTTTTCTTTAATTGGCATTGGTTAACAGCACAGCCTTTGGTTTTCCAAAAAGGAAAATAAATGAAAGTGCACACACAATAGATTGCATTTAAAACTGAGTTCAATTGCATTACATTTGACCATAATCCTCATCTAATAATGTATTTTGTATAATTATAGTTGGACCAGGCCTAGTGGATACTGAAGATGACATAGTAAATTTGAGTGTACACGATCTTCGCATTAGCATTAAGTATACCTCAGCCTTATATCAATGTATGCATTTGCAGTTTTTTCTTGTATTCTTTATGTTTAGTATTCTATGAGCCACACTGGCTCAGCTGTGTACTTCTAAGTTGATATGTCTGCATGACATATATTGTACATTTATACCAGCCTATATAAATAATGCTAAGTTATCAATATAATAGTCTATATTCTGTTATAGAACCAATACATATAATGGGTAACTTTTTTCCATTAGCAGGCAGTAGTTATCATATTGCCAACTTACTTATTTTTGAAAATAAAAACATTTAATTAAATATAAGGGGTTTCATTAAAAAAAGTCAAAGTGGTAGAGAGCTCCTGTTTCACTGGGGAAATATTCTAGTTACTTGGAGAAGAAAGAGGGAGCTCATTTGAGAGCATAAGAGCACTTAACAAAGAGAGTGGATCTTTTGTAGGAACACTTCAGCACTTCACACAGTAGTTAGCTCATCATTAGCCAACAAGTAAAACTCCTCAGGGCAAAATCCACACTTAAATTTAAAATAAAAGAAGAAAAAATAACAACTAGAACAGTAATCTATTTTCAAACTCAGTCATACTACAGATTGTAAATTAAATTTATGAATAATAGTTTTGAAAAGCAGAAGAGAGTACAGCTTGTATGATTATATCAGTGTGACTGTAATGGGTAGAATAAATGAGAGGTGCATTAAAGGATAAGTTTGATATTTTTCAAGTCACAGTTATTTCTTCACAATCATTGTATATATTATTTTTGTTCTAAAGTGGTGTTTTTTTAATTAAAAAAAATCCCTTGTCTGTTCTTGCAGCTTAGAAAGGGGCTAATGGGTACACAGGAATGAGAAAGCCTTAAAACATACCAAATACATCTGTTGTTCAAGCCAAAGGTGTTATATAGTATTGATTTGCATCTTGAGATTGCACACATATTACAAAACAGTGTATTGTACAAACACTTGTGAAATTCAAAAAATTTCAAGAGGACACTGCATTTTGCTCTATCGTTCATCTTTTTCTGCAGCATCTTTCAGGGCCAAGGCATGGATTCACCTCCGACAGTCTGCTGTTGACACTGAATTTTGATGCCCTAATGTGAATTGCTGTCTACGTCTGTAGATAATAGGCAATAATAACTGAAAAAGGTACACTTAACACTCGCTTATATTCTTTCACTATACGGAATCTTATTTCATTATTTCAGCTGCCACTTCCACCTTGTTCTGATATGCGCTTCCCCTGACTCTACCAGGTTCAGAGGCAACTCAAATGCAATTCTTTCTCCCTGCTCTTTGTTGGTGGTTATACATCAGGAGCACAACCTCAATTGGTACTTTTCTACCAAACATGCAAACTGTACTAGTAATTTTTCTTGAGAGGTACGGCTAATGGAGCCTCCAAATAAGGTGATAGTTTGCCTGCTCAACAAGTGCTGCCTCTCAGGCCGGCACCCTCACCCCATAGCCGCCAGCACTATTGCTTCTGCTGCTGCTTGCACAGCTCCTTTTATTTTGGTTTCTACATGTAGCACAGAGTTATCATTCCTACCTCACAGTACCATGGTCTGCATGAGTATTGCATGTTCTCCTTGTTCATTTACAGATTTATTGTTATTTTTACAAAGTACAAATTTCTCACCCTCAACAGCAGCTGAACGTGCTGGTGTTTACAACATTAAACAGCGGTTATGGGAAAGCCGATATCAGATACAGCCTCTTGTATCCTGTCAAACTGAAAGTGGATATTCAAGACAAATATTACATCTTCTCCACCTCGGAGGAAGCAAAAAAATGAGTTAAGAATTATTTGAAATACAATCATGAGTCACGTCCTGTCATGGCATGGCAAGAAGATATTACCTGCTGTCTGACTGCAACGATATGGGTACCATGATTATACATCCTTTTCTCATCTCGGCCACTTTCTGTTTATGTTTTAATTACAATTATACGTGCATGTGTGGAAGAAATTAAAGTAGCTTGTTTTTTTTTTTTTTCTTTTTACTGTTCTAAAGGAGACAGTTTCACATCATACCCTTGGTTTATTGTTATTGTTATTATTGCATTAGGGTTTACTATGCTTATCCAGGGTCACTTTTTAACACCATTCCCTGGGTTTACTATCTTAATATTTCAGGACTGTTGAAGATTATATTTTATGCATATAGTATTTAGACATTATCAGCAATAGATATCTCTAGTTTTTAATCCTCAAAAGCCGCTGATGGTGGGCTTGTTTTGTTTTGGATGTGCTCTGTCTCTAAGTATGTCAGAGGACTGGGACTTTGTGAAGTGGGGTCCAACCTCATGTTGGGAGGCAAAATGGGGGGGGATAAGGGGGGAGAGAAAGAGAGCAAGCTATATCTAATCTATCCTTTTAATCCTTAAAATTACACTTACCAACACAACAATAGGCTGCATGGCAATAACTTGTGGGAAAATTTGAAATTAAGGTTAAAGCTGTCTCACTTCCAGTTAAGACTACAAAATGACATCAAAAATTCAGAATCAATGTCTCCATGGTGGGACAGTTAACTTTGTGAGCTGGAATGTTAAAGACGTGAATCAGGAATTAAAAGAAAGAAAACATTCTTTCACCTAACAGGTCTAAACGCTAAAATAGTATTTTTACAGGAGACCCACTTACTAAGCAAAGATCAGTTCCGGCTGCAACAAGACAGGACTGGCCAAATGTTCCATTCCAGCTTTACAAAGAAAACTAGAGGTGTGGGAATTCTTACACCTACAACAGTCTAATTTGTAGCATCATATGTAGTATCTGATCCTAAAGGGAGATATGTGATTGTCATGGGCAATTTATTTAACTTTAAAGTGATTTTGATAAATGTTTATGCACCCAAAGTCAATGACAGGGAATTCATGCAAAATCTATTTACATCAATTCCCAATGTGAACACTCATAAAATTACAATGGTTAGGGACTTTAATTGTGTTTTAAATCCACTCTTAGATAGGTCTCCTGTCACAGGGGTGATAATATCTAACACTGCAAGACAATTACACAGTTTTTAACTGACCACAACTTCTCTGGAGGTTTCTAAACACAAACTCAAGAACATATTCCTTCTACTCACCAGTGCATCATTGCTACTCAAGAATTGATTGTTTCTTTATAGATAATAATTTCTTGCCTACGATTAAATCTTGCAAGTACGATGCTATTGTTATTTCTTACCATGACCCTCTGATCTTGGAGCTAAAATCATTATGCCGCACATACTCATCTTGCAGATGGTGTCTTAACCCACTTCTGTTAGCAGACGAGAACTGTACAGAATTTATATCAAAACAAATCAGTTTCTTTCTAGAGACAAATACATCCTCAGAGGTCTCTGCAGGAATACTCTGGGAAACAACATTTTCAACAACATTTATTTATATAGCACATTTTCATACAAACAGTAGCTCAAAGTGCTTTACATATTAAAGAATAGAAAAATGAAAGACATAATTATAAAAAATAAAAAATAAATCAACATTAACATCGAATAAGAGTAAGGTTCAATGGCCAGGGGGGACAGAAAAAACAAAAAAACTCCAGACGGCTGGAGAAAAAATAAAATCTGTAGAGATTCCAGACCATGATACCGCCCAGTCCCCTCTGGGCATTCTACCTAACATAAATGAAACAGTCCTCTTTGGATTTAGGACTCTCACGGAAAGGCTTGATGATGATGATGGTCACGTAGACTTCTTCCTTTTAATCCGTCCATCATTGTTTGAGCATCATGAAGCTTTGAGTAGGTGGAGGTGGCGCAGGCCACCACCACAAAGAAACCGGAAAAAGAAACAGAAAAGAGAGTAGGGTCAGTACCGATTTTAGAGCCACCATGAATAGTTGTTATGATGAATTGAACATACAGAGTATCAGGATTAAGTTAAATTACGATTAAAATGAAGTTATAAAAGGCCATGTTAAAGTAATGTGTTTTCAGCAGTGTTTTAAAGTGCTCTACTGTATCAGCCTGGCGAATTCCTATTGGCAGGCTATTCCAGATTTTAGGTGCATAACAGCAGAAGGCCGCCTCACCACTTCTTTTAAGTTTTGTTTTTGGAATTCTAAGGAGACACTCATTTGAGCATCTGAGGTTACGATTTGGAATATAACGCGTCAGACATTCCGATATATAAGATGGGGCGAGATTATTTAAGGCTTTATAAACCATAAGCAGAATTTTAAAGTCAATTCTGAATGACACAGGTAACCAGTGTAGTGACGCTAAGACTGGTGTGATGTGTTCTGATTTTCTTTCCTAGTTAGGATTCTAGCAGCTGCATTCTGCACTAGTTGCAAACGATTTATATCTTTTTTGGGTAGTCCAGAGAGGAGTGCATTACAGTAATCTAGTCGACTGAAAACAAATGCGTGAACTAATTTCTCAGCATCTTTCAGTGATATAAGAGGTCTAACTTTACTTATGTTTCTTAAGTGAAAAAATGCTGTCCTAATGATCTGATTAATATGTGATTTCAAATTCAGATTACAGTCAACAATCACCCCTAAGCTTTTTACCTCCGTCTTGACTTTTAATCCTAATGTATCCAGTTTATTTCTAATAGCCTCATTGTATCCATTATTGCTGATCACTAAAATTTCAGTTTTCTTTATTTAACTTGAGAAAATTACTATTCATCCATTCTGAGATACTAGTCAGACATTGTGTTAGTGAATCAATAAAATTGGGGTCATCAGGTGCTATTGATAAGTACAGCTGTGTGTCATCAGCATAGCTGTGGTAGCTCACGTTGTGCCCTGAGATAATCTGACCTAACGGAAGCATGTAGATTGAGAATAACAGCGACCCAGGATAGAGCCTTGTGGAACACCATATTGATATCATGTGTCTTCGAGTTGTAATTCCCACAACTAACAAAATAATTTCTCCCTGTCAGGTAGGATTCAAACCAATTTAAGACACTGCCAGAGAGGCCCACCCATTGACTAAGGCGATTTCTAAGAATGTTGTGATCAATGGTGTCAAATGCAGCACTCAGATCTAAGAGGATGAGAACAGATAAATGGCCTCTGTCTGCATTTACCCGCAAGTCATTTACTACTTTAACGAGTGCAGTTTCTGTACTGTGATTTGTTCTAAAACCTGACTGAAATTTATCAAGAATAGCATGTTTATTGAGGTGGTCATTTAACTGCATAATGACTGCCTTCTCTAGAACTTTACTTAAGAAGGGCAGGTTAGAGATGGGTCTAAAATTTTCAAGAGCCGAGGGTCAAGATTATGTTTCTTAAGTAGGGGTTTAACTACAGCAGTCTTAAGACAGTCTGGGAAGACCCCCGTATCTAGTGACGAATTTACTATGTCAAGAACATTATCGATTAGCACGCCTGATACTTCTTTGAAGAACCTTGTTGGTATCGGGTCAAGGACGCAGGTGGAGGGTTTTAATTGAGATATTATTTTTTGTAAATCAGGTAAATCTATCCTAGTGAAAGAGTTTAATTTGTTTATAACAGAAACTCTAAAGGCCTTCTTAAAAGGACAGATTATTTCATATCTTTCCCACAGAAATAAATTAGAAACCAAGAAGGTATCAAAGCTAACCAGCAAAATTACTAGAATAGATCAAGAACATGCCAGGTGTCCAAGTGAGGCTCTTCATAGGAAAAGGCAGGCTCTGCATTCAGAGCTCAATCGTTTTAACAACTAAAGAAACTGAACAACTCATTTTTAAATCAAGACATCATTACTATGAACGCGGAGAGAAAGCTAATAAGCTCTTAGCTCAACAAATCCACAAGCAAGAAGTTTGCAATGCAATCCCAGCAATCAACAACACGAACGGCGATAAAATCATTGACCATAAAAATATAATGCAAACATTTAGAGACTACTATAAATCCTTTTATTCTACTGAGTTTAAAGAAGGCAACACATAATCTAACACATTTCTGGATGCACAGTACAATGTAACTTGTGTTCTGTTTCAGTATATTTGCCAATCAATGTGAATCTTGCTCTGTAAGATATGTAAAATAACACAATGTAATAAGCAAAAATAATTTAGGAAAAAATAATGATGTGATATGAACATACATCTGTCTGTTATTACAAGTGATGGCAGAATATAACTGTTGAAAAAACAGAATTACAGAGACAAAAGTGGGATAATATGCAGAATATTGCTGGTAGGAGCTTGTCAGGTTCTCAGAACTCCACCCCGAATGGAGGCTATGAGCAGACAAGTGAAAAGGAAATGTATTCTTACCTCAAGAAAATTAGTTCCAAGAGTTTGTGATAAAATAATTATTTCTAGTTTCCTTTCGTTATCACAAGGATGCCTCATAAATGCAAAAGGCATAGTTTCTTAAATTTAAATCTTTGCTGCTTCAAAGTGGATGCAGTTGATATGTTTAAAGGCTATTTCATTCACCTGTGGACTTGGATATTCATTAGTTACACTTTAAGCTTCATATATACACAGTGTATTTTTAAAATGTATAAAAAAACCAAACACTTCACTTCAGAACACAATTTTATGAAACAAATTAATATATAACAACATTGTGAAAAAATAACTTTGACTTATAAAATACCAAATTTATCCTTTAAGGCTGTCATAGTAACCAAATACATCTACAAAACATTTTAAACAGTATGTATGCAGCAAATAGGTAGCATTAGAGTAATTATAGACAAGCACAAAAGATGTACTACTTAGACATATGCCCTTTACTACAAACTTCCAACTCAAATCAAAGTTTTCACCAAAACCAGAAGAATAAATTAATATTAGATTATGTACATGTCTAATTCTTTGATGGTTCAATCAGGTGTTCAGTATAATCTTTTAGATATGAAATAAAGTCTATTTTACTTCTCAGTGCTGATTGAGTACTTACATGTAACAATAGGAATGAGAAAACTAATGCGTACACAGTAAAGTATATTGAGGTACAGCATACTTAATTTTAATAATTGTTTTCTTTCTAAATTAATTGCAATTTCATATATGCATTGCACCCTGAAAAACCATAAGAAATAAAGGTATACCTTTTAAAATAGATACATCATTTCTTTCATATCACTGTTTAATGGCATTTTTTATTAAATGTGAACAATCAAATTTTTAGTTTCGAAAATTAACCGTCAAAATTTTTTTTTTTTAAACAGTAAATTTCCAACATGAATTGCCACTCACACATATCTGTAAATATTTTATTAGTATTGTCAAATCTAAATATATACTGTACATGCAGTGACTTTGAGTAAACGTCAATATGATATGATAGTGCTTTAAACAAATGAGACTTGCTGTATAATACAATATACTCAGAAGTGTTTTACTTTTATGGCCTAAAATGAACTTTTATTTCTTCATATCACAGGCCTTGAGGTTAAGGAAGCCATCAAAACACACAACAAATTACTGTTTTTACTTGGAAGCAAGTCTATTACATTCCAGTTTCTAGTTCTTTGGTACCTCACCAACTACAGTTATAGCATCTACAACAGATCATTTAAGTGATGTGCAATTCACATCTGAGCAAACATCACATACATTTAGGAGAAGATAAGTGAAATAACCAAAAATATTGAACACTTGAAAATACTTTCAGATTTGCTAGATGATTTGCATTATTTCAAATTAGGAGAAACTAATTAGTAATAAAAAGCATAAAAATAAATCACATTTTCTCATTTTTCACTCTCTGTATGTAATGCATACAAAGCTCACAATCACCATGTTAAAAGCATTCACTGCCTCATATGTAGAGTACACTTGAGAAAAGTACTTATAACCTTTGTTTCTGTTGCAAATTACTGTTTTTATCTATTATCTACATCATGATTTTCCTATTCATCACTTTATTTTATCATAAACACTTCTTAACTCGTGGAATAAGCAATTGCTAAAAAAGGTAAGGCAGAAATCTGTTTTTTTACAGCCATACCACATACTATGTAAATGGACTACCCATAATTAGCTACTGTATTCTTTTTCCCAGATCCCAACATTCTTGCCATTTTTTACTATGCATTTTTAACTCTGCAGCAAACAAAAATAAACATCTTCAGTCTTATTTGACTGAGAGGCTGTTTATTTTTTATTTTTTTTCAATTTCAGACAGCTTTTAGTCTGTCAATATTGCATTTTTCATGCTGGCTGTTTTAGAGGTTTGAAGCTGAGCAACCTTGTGATCTTCCAGGTTCAAATGCAGAATTATATCTTGAAAGAAGGTTTCCATGTCATAATTTCTGGTGTGTGGTACAATAATTTATGAGTAATGTTTGTGAATAGTTTCCCTCTATCAGATACCCTGATAACTACTACAGACTCTTGCATTTCACGCTGAATATGCAGCTCAACTAATACTAACAACAAGCATATCAAGGTGTTTATTTTTTCATTCTGTTATTTACTCAAAAATTTACAGTATTCACAATCTAATTTTTTCAAAACTTATTGCTGGAAGGCATACTGTAAAATAGTTAATAAAAAACAAAATTATTAATTTCTTGTTTTATATCATTGAACAATTATTTCATTGTCATTTTTTCTAACTTATGTGAGAAAGGTTTTACTGTTTTGATTTATCATTTATTTGTGTTGGCTAAAGCTTGTTTTATTGTTTTTATAATATTTTGTTGTTTTTGAAATACTTTTACTTGTTTTTGCAATTATGCAAGTTTTATTAAT
The DNA here is from genome assembly GCF_016835505.1 of Polypterus senegalus. Classification (NCBI taxonomy): domain Eukaryota; kingdom Metazoa; phylum Chordata; class Cladistia; order Polypteriformes; family Polypteridae; genus Polypterus; species Polypterus senegalus. The sequence goes on from NC_053157.1 coordinate 84,114,757, forward strand.
ATTGGTATGTTTATCATTTTGTGTTAATGTTTAGGGAGCAACACGGTGGCATAGTGGGAGTGCTACAAGAAGACCAGGGTTCACAGCTTGGGTGCTCTACAGTTTTTGTTGAGTTTGAATGTTCTCCCTGTATTCACTAGGACTTTCTCCAGGTGCTCCAATTTCCCCCCATATTTCAAACACATACAGGTTAGGTGGATTGGCTTTGTTAAACTGGCCCATGACTGTGTTCACCCTATGATGTACTGGTGTCCTGTTCAGGGTTTATTTTGTTTTGTTCTCAGTGAGGTACAGAAAGTTTTACAAGGAGGACCGGGTGACTAAGATGTGGTCACGTACAAGTCAAAAACTAAAAACTCTAACCAGTGTTTCACCAATCCTAATCACTACCAAAAAAACACAGTTATTTTTAAACAACCAGATATTAAGTAACAAGGAAGCACCTAACAAAAATAAAACAGAATCTGATGTGATTTGAATGGTCTAAATACCATTCTGTTGATGTCAGAAATGGTGATTTCCTGGTGGGTGATAGGAGTGTTGGCATAGTAATGGAAATGCTATTCTCTCAAAATTGAGTCCTAGTACAATGTGTTGTTTTTTAAAAAGTATTTTGAACTTTTAAGGACCCTTGAAGGAGTGGAGTGGAGTTTAGGGTCAGGGTATCTGGATTGAGGTCTAGCCTGCTTTTGTGAGTCTTTTGGGGGCCTATCAACCATTAGTTGTTTAGTGTGTACTTAATAAGAACAATTTAAAAATTAAGTAATATCCCTTTTACTATAAACTTTCAATTCAAATGAAAGTTTTCACCAAAACTGGAAGAATACATTAATATTAAACTGTGTTTGATTTTATTATAGATCCTTCAGAAACTTACATGTCAAATTCTCTAATGGTTCAATCAGGTGTTCAGTATAATTACTATTACCTACATTAAAAATGTACATTGCTTTGTTCTGTTTTAATGAAATGTACCTTTTTTCAAAAGATAATGTGTTTTGGCTTCATGAGAGGCCTAAATTTCCTCTTCAACTTTTTTTACAGTCTGTTGTGAAACTTGAAGTCCCTAAAGTGACAGAATATGTGATTCTCTTGTTTTAGATGTTTAATGATGATTTATGCATCCTGGATTTCTATCTAAAAGATAGCTTTTACTATTTTATTTTTGGTAGAATTTTTCTTAATTTTACAGAGGACCAGTAATGGTGTACTGCATGATAACGTGCAGTGAATACTTGACGTGAGCATTCCTAGTTTTTATACTGTTTCTCTGTCTCTGTTTAGCATTCGTTTGCTCAGAGGTTGATGCGCTTGCTGCTTCCTGAGCAGCTCTTCTTTTCTCCACCATAGTGGCCCGCTGCTTCTCTTCTTTCATCGACATCTTTTCATGTTAAAACTGATTAAGTTAGTTTTTATGTTGCAATTACTTAGTACATTTTCTTTAATTTTTCACTTAAGTTGGCACTTAAGTGTTCAGTCTGCCTCAAGAATGAGTAGCAAAGGTGGTAGGGAATGAGAATGGAGCCCATACTCATGCGCTGCACGTTTGCCCTGCTGTGCGCTGCCGAGAGTTAATTCTACAATAAAATAAAATAAAAATAAAAAGAGTAATAAAAATCATCATCCCGAAAGCAGATAGTAGACGTCACGTAGTATATGTGTACCAAATGTCAAGTCAATAGGTGAAATGGTTTGCGAGCTACAGTTGATTTAAAATATTATATAAGAAGATAGCATAGAGGGTGAGATAGTTCAGGATAATGCCCTAACAGTGACTGAGGAAGGGGAAGAGATAGAGCGTAACAGTAGTTAGTGGAAATAGCATACATGATGGAGTGAAGCAACCTGAAGTAGAGCATGGGATAGGGCAGACAACCCAGCAGCTGCCATGCTTTTCTGACCCTTTATTAAGATGGAGAGACAGCCCGGGAGTGAGGATGAAGTGGGAGCACCTTAGATGGCAGAACATTCTGGCCATTATACGGCACTTGGCCCCAGAAAGAAGTGCAGTCCCTCAAATAGTTCAAGCAGTTGGGAAGATGCCTAGAATATATTTTCCTTTAATTCTAATTTAAGATTCAGCCATACAGGAACACCATGGCCACCAGGCAGTACTCAAGCCTAATGTTCCTGTTACCATTATAGGGTCACACTTTACACAAGAAGTAATTGCGGGGCTTGAAAGTTGGAATTAGAATTAGATTTAAAGTAGGGGTGGGAATGTAATGCATTATTTGTGATTAATTAATTTGAAAAAAAAAATAATGCATTTAATCACACTTCGCATTCCAAGCAAAGGGGAACTTTTGTCAATGCACAATTTCCTGGTACACCGATTACATTGATGCACACATCAGAGCTACAAAAATGGAAGAATCGGAAGAAAGCGCCTTGCTAGGACTGATCGAAGACAAAGTTCATTTCAAAATGACTACCTGACGTAAGCCTTGATAAAAGCATGGTTTTGTGCAAATGGTGCAAAAAGGAGTTTGCATACCACCAAAGCACTTCAACCTTTACGGTACCATCTAAATGCAAAACATATTTCAGTGAGCACAGAAACTGTGGGAGCTGTTTGCGCTAGCAGTACAAGTTCGAGTACCAACAAAAGGTGTCAGCAGCCCACACTTGATGAAATGAGTGGCTTCAGGACCAAAATTAGTAAGTCAACATCAGTCAAACTTACAAATTCTCTTGCAAAATGGATTGCTCTGGACAGCAGACCACAATCAGTGGTAGAAGATAGGGGATTAGAAAATCTGCTACAGTTTGCGTCAGGTGATCCAACTTTCCAACTGTCGTGCCGAAAGACTAATTCAAGTAGAATTCAACAGCTTTATGACACCGAAAAGCAAGCAAAATTAGATGCATTACAGAAAGCGGACTTTGTGGCTCTTACTGGGGATCATTGGACTTTTTGAAACCATTAATAATTCTAATTACATCGGAGACACTGCACATATTGTTGATGTCACAGACGGGACATGGAATCTACAGTCTTTTGCCCTGACTGGGTAGAAGACGAACACCAGAAACTATGCCGAAAACTGCGCTGAGCAGTTTCTCTTTGTGGCAGGGGAATGGGGAATTCAACAAAAGGTCACCACGATTGGAACAGACAGTTCACGAACCATGGTGGCTGCAGCAAGACACCTCCCATTCCAAAAAATGCCTTGTGTTGCTCACATCTTGCAAAGAACCATCACTGTTAGCCTTGCTGATAGTGGGTTCAGTGATGCATTAGCAAAATGTCACAAGATAGTGGGTCACTTTAAACACAGCCCTGCTAATACGGAGGAACTACACCAGGAGTAAAAAAGACTGGGGCAACAGAAAGAGCCACTCATACAGGATGTTTCCACACGGTGGAATTCAGCACTGGATATGGTTTCTCATCTACTAAAGAATCAAGAGGCTGTTTTTGCTGCTTTAGACAAACAAAAGCACAAACTAGTTATTTTAACTCCGTCAGGGCTGGTAAAACTCCAAAAGCAGGTAAATAGGTAAATAAAACTTTTTTAACTTATTGTTACTGTTTCTTCAAAAAGCTCTATAGTTAACAGTTATGGTGTAAATTAATAATTACTTTCTTGAACTGTCTACTACAGGGTTGTGACTGAGCTTCTTGGAGGTGAGACATGTATCATGTTCAGTGGTTTTACCTGCTTTCTGACACCTGCATCACACCATTGAGGTCTCCGATGATGACTCACACTACATGGTGAAATTTAAGACTGCCTTAACAAAGGACATATCCCAACGTGTAGCTAGACTCAACCATCAGTGGCTCAAGATAGCTACTGTGCTCGACCCACGTTTAAGGATTTAAAGTGTCTTGCAAGGGAGAGCGAGAAGAGGTTTGGACCAGCATTGAGGCCCAGCTGCAGGAACATTGTAAAGATGCCACCACAAAGGAGCCAGCAAAGACAAAGAACCTCCTTCTCTATTCATTGTCTTCAGACTCTGATTCAGATGAAGAAGCCCTGTGTAACAGGGCCCTGAGTTTGTACAGAGCAGAATCTACCATCAGCGAGACAGACTGCCCACTGCAGTGGTGATCCAGTCGAGCAAAGACCTACCCACAGCTCTCTGTCCTGGCCCGCAAGTATCTGATTAGTCCTGCCACTTCTGTCCCATGTGAGAGACTGTTCTCACTTGCAGGTCACATAGTAACAAAAAAGAGAGCTGCCTTGAGCTCTGAAAATGTGAACAGGCTAGTTTGTCTAAGTAACTGGCTGAAAGAGACGGACAATAAATAAGCATGGAGGTATTGTGAGTCCAATGGCTTTGTTATTTTTTGCACTAAAATGTTCAATCATCACACTGTTTAGTGACCCGACATTTGCGCGATAGACATATGAGCGCCAACAAAATCGCGCCGACAAAAGTTTAATTAAATATGAATTACTAGTTTAAAGCATATATAATAATGTTTATTTTAGAAGTCAATATTATGAGACATGGCACGCAGATAGTCCTTAAGATCACGCCCTGCATATGTAGGAAGAATTGCAGCAAGACGTCTTGATAGTTGAGTGTATTTAGACTTGCTGGCTGCCTGACTGCTGGTAATTCCGCTTTGTATCCGACGCGTTATGCCAACCCTCGACTGAGTTATTTTTTCGCGGCATGCCATCAGCAGTTATAACAGTTATAACCTGTATGTAATGTGTACGTAATGCACACGTACGCGTCCCACTCTCTTGGCCTCTCTCGCGATTTTGTCATGGCGATTTTGTCTGCGCGCATTTGTTGAAAAGCAGTTAGTGAGTTTGTCACCGCTCATTTGTCTGTCGTGGTTTTGTCGCTGCTCATATGTCCATTGCGCTTTTGTCGGTGAACCCACTGTTTTAGCTCTAATGTACAAAATAATTTTGGCTAAGGTTACTCAGAGTTTACAGGTGAAGCTGGTCAAATTACCTTTTATGTTTCTGCCTTATTTTTTTAAGAAGAAAAGCTGCACTTTATGTTGAAATTTTTATTATTATTATTTAAAGACAATACCATTCTGAAAATGTACTTAAAGTACTTAAAACAGCACTTTATTTTTAAGTATGCCCAATTTTAGCCAGGGATATTATTTTTGTTTCTGTTTTGAATTGAAATGCAGTTTAAATGCATTTTTTTTTTCAGAAATTAAAAGAGCTTGAGTTTACAATATTCATGTCCATGTCTATTATTTGATTCTGTCGCCCACTAAAACCATTTTAAATTAAAAAAACATTTGTACTTTGGGGCAAATTTTCTTGAGCGATTAAATGCAATTAATCAAGATTAATTAGATTTTTTTTTTAATCGAGTCTCACCCCTAATTTAAAGACAATACACTGTCATATTTCTATTGAATATAGGGTTGGAAGGTGAGTTGTGAGTAAGCACTCAGTTGTTGGGAGAAAGAGAAGCCAGTGACAGAGAAGAAGAAAGTGGAGGTAGTATTTCATGTCTGGAGTTTGCTACATTGATATGTAGTCAGGGCACAAGATGTGTATTACCCATAAAAACTAAAGGTGTCATTTGCTCGCTGCCTCCATTTTAATGTTTTAATGTCTTTTTTATTTAAATGTGTTTTGTTATGAACAAGTATTTATTTTTGTGAGATTGTTTTAATGTACACAAAATAATAAAATCTTACTTCATATACTCTACTTCTATTTGGTATATTAGTTAAAAATCACTTTCTGTTAGCAGTTTATGCAATGTATTTTTAAATGTTATTTTTTTCTCAGCTGTAGGACATACTAGATAAACTGGCACTGATTTTTTAATTAGTGTTGTGTGCCAGTGAGAGCTGTCAAAAATGCATTACATTAAACTGGTAAGGGCAATGCCTAAGGCAGAGGGTGCATACCTGTGATTTATTCCTGCTTGTTTCTATTCTTATTGCAGTGCTGGAGTGCTCATTGAATATGTTTGACTGTTTAAGAAACCACAAGTAAAGCTCAAAAAATAAATGATGTGACAGATAACTGACAAAGCCAATAAAAAGGTTCACTTCAGCTGTCATTTTTAAGCAAACGTGAATGATCATTATAGATGAAGCAACAATCGGGAGTCCAGACACATTGCTAGATATACATTTGTGAATACAACTTTTATTACTTATACTGTACACAGTGAAGAAACCATAGTAGGGATTTAGTCACTGTGGTGCCTTTTCTCAATTAAATTAGAATTTTTTGTTTTGCATATTTGTGGTGTAACTCTAAAACGCACACTGTTGGCTCTTGAGTATGTTTAACATTCTTGTTGATTATATTCAACATAAATTATATTGCCACATTGATTTGGCAGCATTTGACTGTATCAGAATATATATATATATATGTATACAGTATGTATATATATATATATATATATATATATATATATATATATATATATATATATATATATATATATATATATATATATATCCCTTATATATATATATATATAAGCTCGACCCTGTTTTGGCCTGTGACCACCTCCAAGGGGGCATAAGGACATTTGCAGGGCCCTATTTGGCAGCACTTCTGCCATATCTGGAATATACTGACACTTTTCCCTCTTCATCTATTCTGACTGTTTTTCACTAGTTTTGCATTTGGTTACGGTCACAGTCATGAGGCAATACCTGGACCCTACAGAGGTTGCACAGGTAGTCCAACTGCTCCAGAATGGCACATCAATACGTGCCATTGCCAGAAGGTTTGCTGTGTCTCAAGGGCATGGAGGAGATTCCTGTAGACAGGCAGTTAGTCTAGGAGAGCTGGACAAGGCTGTAGAAGGTCCTTAACCCATCAGCAGAACCGGTATCTGCTCCTTTGGGCAAGGAGGAACAGGATGAGCACTGCCATAGCCCTACAAAATGACCTCCAGCAGGCCACTGGTGTGAATGTCTCTGACCAAACAATCAGAAACTGACTTCATGAGGGTGGCCTGAGGGCCTGACGTTGTCTAGTGGGCCTTGTCCTCACTGCTTGGCACCGTGATGCTCGATTGGCATTTGCCGTAGAATACCCAAATTGGCATGTCCAACACTGACACCCTGTACATTTCACAGATAAGAGCAGGTTCACCCTGAGCACATGTCACAGACGTGAAAGGGTCTGGAGAAGCCATGGAGAATGTTATGTTGCCTGTAACATCGTTCAGCATGACCGGTTCCCTTTTTGGTGGTGGGTCAGTGATGGTCTGGGGAGGCATATCCATGGAGGGATGCATAGAACTCTACAGGGTAGACAATGGCATCTTGATTGCCATTAGGTATCGGGATAAAATCCTTGGACCCATTGTCAGACCCTATGCTGGTGCAGTGGGTCCTGGGTTCCTCCTGGTGCACAACAATGACCGGACTATGGCGAGAGTATGCAAGCAGTTTCTGGAGGACGAAGGAATTAATACCATTGACTGGCCCCCACGCTTGCCTGACCTAAATCCAATAGAACAACTCTAGGACATTATGTTTTGGTCCATCCAACACCACCAGGTTGCACCTCAGACTGTCCAGGAGCTCACTGATGCCCTGGTCCAAATCTGGGAGAAGATCCCCAATGACACCATCAAGGGTCTCATTAGGAGCATGCCCCGACATTGTCAGGCATGCATACAAGCATGTGGGGACCATACAAACTACCGAGTATGATTTTGAGTTGCTGCAATAAAATTTCAGCAAAATGGTTGCATTTTCAAAGTGTTCCTTTAATTTATTTGAGCAGTTTATAATAAAAACATACATTTGATTTGAGTCTGTAACACCAGGTGTAAATTTTTGATATTTGTAAAAGTCAGCACTTTTTTTCATGCCCTGGAAACATTTTGGAGAGTTTTAGTCGAGACAGATGTGCTTGATATATAATTTTGAGTTGTGTAATTGTATGCGTTGCGCATATGGATCTCGAGTGAATTCTCTGCATTGCTACTTTCCACTCCTTTTCTGATATATTAATTGAGAGATCTTTTTCCCAGTGTCCTCTTGGATCTTTGAAAGGGATTGTAAAATGATTTTATATATTGTAGAAATGGAGTCTAAGTCCTCGAGATTGAGCAATATTTTTTCCAGCATGGATGAGGGTGGAAGATGAGGAAAATCTGGAAGGTTCTGTTTAACAAAGTTCCTGATTTGAAGATAGTGAAATGTGTAGCTGGAATGTTAAATTTGGAATGTAATTGTTCATAGAAAGCAAAGACGTTGTCTATATAAAGATCTCTAAGCAAGTTAATTCCAATTTTTTTCCAGATATTAAAAACTACATATGTTTGTGAAGGTTGAAAGAGGTGGTTCTCTTGCAGAGGTGCCACAGATAGAAGCTTCTCCAGCTTAGAATGCTTTCTACATTGGTTCCAGATTCTAAGTGAGTGGAGCACAATTGAGTTATTTGTATATTGCCGATAGTGTGTGTTTATTGGAGCACAGAGCAAGGAATACAAAGAAGTACTGCAGGATTTTACTTCTATTGCGGTTCAAGTCTGTGTATGTTCTTCTATTTGTGTCCAGGTTCTTATCGCCTGTATATTTGCTGCCCAGTAATAAAACTGGAAGTTAGGTAGAGCCATGCTGCCTTCTGCCTTTTGTCTTTGTAGGGTCGCTCTTTTGATGCGTGGATGTTTTGAATTCCAAATAAATGAGGTTATTGTTGAATCTAATTGCCTAAAGAATGATTTATTAATGTATATTGGGATGTTTTGACATAAAAAAAGGAGTTTAGGAAGAATATTCATCTTAACAGTGTTAATTCTTGTGAGATGAAGGGTTGACCATCTATGCAAGTCTTGTTTAAATTTTCCATGCAGACGGCGAACTTTTGTTGATAAAGAGCTTGTGATGTTTACCCCGAGGTATTTAAACTTTTCTGAAATAATAAAAGGTAGGGTATCTAAACTAATATTATATGCTTGAGAATTCACTGGAAAGAGTACACTTTTATTCAGATTAATTCTGAGACCAGAGATCTTTTGAAATTCTGTGAGTGCTTCTCTCTGCTAATTCCCTTTATCTGATCAGTATTTCGATAATGTATTGCCAGTGGTTCAATGGCAATCAAACAGCAGCGTGACAAGGGCATCCTTGTCTAGTGCCACGTTCTAGTTTAAAGTAGTCTGAGCAAATGTTGTTGATGCAAACTGAAGCTTCTGGGTTAGTATAAAGTAATTTAATCCATGCACAAATGTTTGGGCCAAACCCAAACTTCTCCAATGTAGTAAAAGGGTATTTCCATTCAATCATGTCGAATGCTTTTTCTGCATCCAATGATAATAATATTTCTGGGGTGTTTGATTTAGCTGGTGAGTATATTACATTAAACAGTCGTCGAAGATTTGAAGATAAGTGCCGGCCCCTAATAAATCCAGTTTGGTCTTGTGATATTACCGAGGGGAGCACTTTCTCCATCCTTCTGGCTAGATTTTAGAGAGTATTTTAACGTTGTTATTCAGAAGTGAAATTGGTCTGTATGATGCACATTGTAATAAGTCCTTATTTTGTTTTGGAAAGACAGTGATTAGTGCTTGGCGAAAGGTTTGTGGAAGAGATTGGTTATCTCTGGCTTCTGTAAATGTTGCTAATAGGAGGGGAGCTAGCTGAGCGGAGAATTTCTTGTAAAATTCTGCAGGGTAGCCATCAGGGCCTGCTGCTTTCCACCTTGGAGTGACTTTATAGCATCTAGTAATTCTGATAATGCCAGAGGTTTATCAAGTTCCTCCACACTAAAAGCGTCTATTTGTGGTATCTGTAATGTATCCAGAAATGCATTAGATTGTGTATTGTCTTCTTTAAACTCAGTAGTATATAGGGATTTATAGTAGTCTCTGAAAGTGTGCATTATATTTTTGTGTTGACGATTTTATCTCCGTTCGTGTTGGTGATTACGAGATTGCGCTATGCACTTCTTGCTTGTGAATTTGTTGAGCTAAAAGCTTATTAGCTTTCTCCATGTTCATAATAATGATGTCTGGATTTGTAGATTAGTTGTTCAGTTTCTTTAGTTGTCAAGAGGTTTAATTCTGAATGTAGAGCCTGCCTCCTCCTATGTAGAGTCTGCTTGGTAGTCTGGCATGTTCTTCATCTATTTTAGTAATTTCGCTTTTTATCTCTGCTACTTTCTTGGCTTCGGATTTATTTCTGTGGGAAAGATATGAGATAATCTGTCCTCTTAAGAAGGCCTTAAGAGTTTCCCAGAGTATTCCTGCAGAGATCTCGGGGATGTATTTGTCTCTAGAAAGAATTTGATTTGTTTGGATATAAATTCAGTACAATTCTCGTCAGCTAATAGAAGCGGGTTGAGCGCCATCTGGGGTGAGTGTATGGGGCTTAGTAATTTTAGCTCCAAGATCATAGGTGCATGGTCAGAAATAACAATAGCATCGTATTTGCAAGATTTAATCATAGGCAAGAAGTTATTGTCTATAAAGAAGTAATCAATCCTTGAGTAGCAATGATGTACTGGTGAGTAGAAAGAATATGTTCTTGAATTTGGGTTTAAAACCTCCAGGGTCTGATAAGTTGTGATCAGTTATAAACTTTGTAATTATCTTTGCGGTGTTAGATGCCGTTCCCCCTGTGGAGGAAGTCCTATCTAAAAGTGGATTTAGAACACAATTAAAGTCCCCAGCCATTATAACTTTATGAGTGTTCAGATTGGGAATGGATGCAAATAAATTTTGTATAAATTCCTTATCATCAACATTAGGTGCATAAACATTTATCAAAATCATTTTACAGTTAGATAAGTCTCCCATGACCATTACATATCTCCCTTCAGGATCCAATACTACATCTGATGCTACAAATGGTACTGTTCTATGTATGAGAATTCCCAACCCTCTAGTTTTCTTTGTAAAACTAGAATGGAACATTTGGCCAGTCCAGTCTTTTTGCAGCCGGAACTGATCCTTGCTTAGTAAGTGGGTCTCCTGTAAAAATACTATTTTAGCATTTAGACCTGTTAGGTGAGAGAGTACTTTCTTTCTCTTTAATTCGTGATTCAGGCCTTTAACATTCCAGCTTATGCGATTAACTGTCCCATCATGGAGACACTGATTCTGAGTTTTTGATGTCATTTTATAGTCTTAACTGGAAGTGAGACAGCTTAATTAATTTCCTATTTCCCCTAGAGTTGTTGCCATGCAGCTTATTATTACGTTGGTAGTTATAATTATTAAGATTAATAGGATAGATTAGGTATAGATCAAGCCTGCTCTCTTTCTCTCCCCCCCTTAACCCCCCACCCTCCCTTTTTGCCTCCCCAAGTGAGGCTAAAACCCACTTCACGCAGTCCCAGTCCTCTGACATACCCAGAGACAGAGCATGTCCAAAGCAAAACAAACCCCAATGCAGCGGCGCTTTAGGTTTAGAAGATAGAGATATCTATTACCAATATAGTCTTTAAAAACGAAAAAAAAGAATTTTGCACTTAAAATATATATATAGTCTTCAGCAATATTAGTGCATTAAGATGATACACCTAGATAATAAACCCGGGTGATGGTGTTAAAGATGTGTCCAAAATAAGCATAACAAGTCTTAATGCAGTAATAGCAATAACAATAAACCAAGGGTATGATATTGAACAGTCTTGTTTAGGGTAGAGATGAAGTAATTAGGGGCGGCACGGTGGCGCAGTGGTAGCGCTGCTGCCTTGCAGTTAGGAGACCCGGGTTCGCTTCCCGGGTCCTCCCTGCGTGGAGTTTGCATGTTCTCCCCGTGTCTGTGTGGGTTTCCTCCGGGCGCTCCGGTTTCCTCCCACAATCCAAAAGACATGCAGGTTAGGTGGATTGGCAATTCTAGATTGGCCCTAGTGTGTGCTTGGTGTGTGGGTGTGTTTGTGTGTGTCCTGCGGTGGGTTGGCACCCTGCCCGGGTTTGGTTCCTGCCTTGTGCCCTGTGTTGGCTGGGATTGGCTCCAGCAGACCCCCGTGACCCTGTATTCGGATTCAGTGGGTTAGAAAATGGATGGATGGATGGATGGATGAAGTAATTAGAAAAAAAAAAAGGAAAGAAAAAGTAATTAAGCACAATAAAACATAAACAGATAGCGCCCAAGTAATAATAAGAATATATGAAAATATATGCTGATAAAAAACCCGTATTTTAAAATGAATAGATCAGACAGTAGATTATTAATCCTTGCTTTATCATTTACCGCCATGACTCACTATGTATCAGAATAATCCCAGGATCAGCTTTCTTAATTCCTTTTCTGCTTCTTCCTTGCTAGCGAAGACATAGAAATGACCTTGCCATTCCACTTTAAGTTTTGCCGGATACAAGAGGCTGTATTTGACGCTGGCTTGCCGTAACCGCTGTTTGATGTTGTAGAAGGCTGCGCGTTTAGTAGCTGTTGCTGGAGAGAAGTCAGGAAAAATACGAATGTGGTTATTTTCAAATGTAATATCTTCCTTGTTTCTGAGGAGTGCCATCATCTCTAGCTTAAATGATAATCGTTCAAAACGAACTATAAAAGACCTGGGTCTGGGTCTAACGGTGTTTGATTCGCGTACGCGGTAAGCTGCTGCTATCTCAGATTCTGCTTTAAAGTCGTCCCCGATTATTTTAGAAAAAAGTTCAGCAGCGAATTTCACTGAGTTTGAACTTTCTTCAATTCTGATATTATACCTTCTACTTCCATCTTCCAAAGCAGCCAGTCTGTCTCTGAGTTTTTTGCATTCGGGGCTGACATTTTCTGCTTTTTCTTCAGCACTGGTAACTAAATTTTTGGCTAATTCCATCCTAGTCGTGAATGTCTCCTTGAGATCCTCCAATTGATCAGTAAGCGTTTCAATTTTACCCAGCACCTGTCGCATTTCCACCTGCATTTCTTGTCGCAGCCTTTCATTTGCCTGTTGCAGCATCAGCCATTGTGTTTCGTTTGCTTGCTGTCATTCCTGTTTCAATTCCAGCAACTCTTGTCTCAGCCTCTCATGTGCCTTTGCCCTTGCTTTCTCATTTGCCTTTTTGGTTTTCTTTATATCTTGTACGATCTCAGCAAGCATCACTTCCAGTTTAGACATTTTAATTGTGCTTTCTTGTACCATAGGTGAAGCGTCAGGCTCTACTGTAGCAGGTGCCCCCGCTATTCCTGGCTCGCGTGAAGTAATTGAGATTGCGGACTGTAAGGCCCTTTCCAGTTTCAGGTGTTCTCCGATCAGTGAGCTATCGAGATCTGCACTCCCTGCACTCTCAGCCGGCGAAAATGTAGCGGACCTTGGTCCCAAAGAGTCTCTACTTTCGCCCAGCTGTTCCAGGTCTCTCTCTGAAAGGCCGTATCTTGAGATAGGGCTTGCTGATCTTGGCTTGGGTGCAGCTTTAGTTTTCTTTTCTTTCGGACCCCCTTTCTTGCTGGCCATGTTTATATATGCTGAAATATATACTGTAGCAGTCTCCTTGGGTTGAATAAATGCAGGATATCTCAGGATAATAAGCAAATAATATGAAAAATAACACAGCTGCTAGCAGAGCTTCACTTCAAACGTCCATCTCTCGCATCGGACGAGACCAATCCCCCATTTTTTATTATTCAATTTTATTCTGTCAGTGATGTTCACATGGTACAATGAGCTTGCCTCTACCTATCTGAGTTGATGATGTTTATCTCCATTATTTTCAAAGATACGCTGTCCTGTGACCTCTATCAGACTATCATGCGGCATTTGCGCTTTGACATCAAAGACACCCGTGCAGAACATGTGAAAAATGACAGGTTTGCTGCGATTTCGGATATCTGGCAACATTTTGTTGAGAGCTGTGTTTTCAGTTACAACCCAAGGGCAAAGATTTTACGAGTCTGTGGTCATAAAGCTTATGGAGCCATTTCTGGACAAAGACAGAACTATAACAACAGACAGCTTCTTCACACCACTTTCGCAGGCTAATGGACTGCTGCAATACAATACAACTCTGCTTATCACCGTAGGGAAAATGGGACTTCCACCTGCAGCTATAGTCACTTTAGTACTCAAGTACTTCGCCACGATAGTGTTTAGATCTGGCAGTGCCATGCTGACAGTGTATGTGCCCAAAAAGAACCATTGCTCACGTACTGAAGTGTCTATAGTTGCAGGTGGAAGCTACCTTTAATCTTTACGTAACTGATCTTTTCCTAAATAAGTAGTGGCATTGCACATGTGCTTTGTTAGCATGCCTATGTCGATCAAATGCAGGAAGCTCTGCAATCTACTCTGACTTTACGCCATAGGAAGATAAGTAAATAAATATAGGTAAACAACATTTGAATTGGCATTTATATAATAAGTAGTAAGTAACATATAAATGTTTTTTATATAGAGACCATCAAAAATATAATCACAAATGGAATTTTTCACAATACCTTGGTGAGCTCTGCTGTTTTGTTGAAGAACATGTGAGAGGCAGAAGAGGAGTGCTTCTGTTCTCTTTCTGCGATGTAGAAGCCACATCTTCATCTGAGTTCACCTCTGTTTTAGCACGTCTTTTTTTGGAAAACAGCAGTGTCAGACCGGGGGGAGCGTGAATGTGACAGAGAGAATAAAAAAAAACACTAACCTTTTCAAGTACCGTAAATTTACACTGTTACAAACTCAAATCAAATCTATGCTTTTTTATAATATTAACAACTAGCCAACCCGCGGCGTACCATACGCCGCATAATCAGGCCGGTTTTTTATTGAATTTTAAGCACAGGGAGAAAATTAACATTTGAAACACCGGTAATGTAATAAATCAGCAAGAAAAGCAACATTGTAACAATGCACAGAACGAACCAACACACAATCGTCCGTGACTGAAAACCGGCGGATCGTCCTCGCGCCTTCTGCTGCCAGACGGAGGGATGGGGGTTCACGGCATGGAGAGTGGAACGGGAGGAGAGAAGGACGTCCATTCAGCTCCGTCCGTCATGCTAGTCTGCTGATTTCTCGTTCAGTATGTACTGCCCGGTCACGTGCCCACCTCCAACTTGTCACTTGTGTCGTCGTCTTTACACAGTCCAGATGCACATGTGACTGACGTGGACTTTTCATTGCTCTGTGCGGTTTTGGCCGCTTTTCTATATATAATCCACCAAGACACCTGACCACGGTAGTAGCGAGGTGGAAGGGGGGTGCGTAGAAAGTGCAGGAGCATCTAAGAAGACGCGACGCTTGTCGCGACGCAACCAGTGGGAGCGCCAGGACCGATCCGGGTAGACGGCGCCTTTGTGCGAATGTGGTTTCACGCCCTACGCATCTATTTTCTATTATGATATGACGGATATTACTATTACATGTACTACTTCAAACAGGATTATGACGGTGTTAGGGTTAGAGTCGGGATGTATGAATAAAATTTAATTTCAAACGATTAATTTCAAATCAAACCAGCCTAGATTAGAAAGCCGGTTTATTTAATCGTTCTAAGCGACAGGCAGCTCTGCACACAGTGACAGTCAATTCAGAGATCGCCGCAGCTCGCTGTCTTTTGCCGCTTCTCTTGACTCGCAATCCCGTTGAGGAACGTGACGCGTCTCACATGAAATCTATCGCCTTCGCGCGCAACTATGAAATATGCAAGTTGAACGCTTGACTAAGGGACTACACACATTTAGAGAGCGTGCGTAAACACATGGTAAGCAATGGAACCGTTCAGACAGAGCGTCGCGATGAGCCAGCGACCATCAAAGGCTTTTGCCGCCGCGAGCAAATCGCTATGTATGTGGAGTCCCTAATAGGCATCAACGCATCGACTACAATACATGCCACTTTGTCAAACTTTGCTCACTGCAAACGCCGCCGCTGCTATAGTCGCCGGCGCGCTCAGACTTTAAAATTCAAAGGCGGACAGCCGCCGGTCACAGCGCCGCCGGCTGCTGCACGCCTCCTCAACGGCCGCTTTGAGTTTGGCGCCCAGGTGCGGGGCACGGTTTTTGCCCGTCGCCAGGATCGGCCCTGGGGAGCGTATGAGTTGCACTTAGTGGGAATTCCACGGTTTGCAGCCCGAATGGGGCTCAACGGCTTACCCACGCCGGGTAGACACACGGTCAATGTCATGCATAATTATCTATTGAATGCTAAACACTTCTGGAAAGACACCATTGTCTAAAAAGGGAGGGTTTGAGGATACAACAGAAAGTGAATGAAAAGATGGAACTGTAGACTTTTCATTGCTCTGTGCGGTTTCGCTGCCTTTCTATATATAATCCACCAAGACACCTGACCACGGTAGTAGCGAGGTGGGAGGGGGGTGTGAACAAAGTGCAGGAGCATCTAAGAAGACGCATGTTTGTCGCGGATGCAATTGCTGTATGTAGCGTGTAAAACAGTTTGCCATGGAGCACGTGGTGGAGCGTCGTAACCGAAAACTTAGTTTTTAAAGACTGCTCACTTCATTGTGTTTTAACCTCAGTTGTAAAGGATTGTTTTAAGGATCCCATGGGATACCCCTCGCAAACCGTTTGACACGCTGCACCATAGAGTCCGGACGTATTCATGTAATCAGCGTATTGTTGAGCAGACTGTATAACAATGCCTCTGTGACTAAGAACAACGGACACCACGTCACCGAAGTTATCCCAATGTTGGCAAACAAAGCTAAGTGCCATGTCACGAAGTTTGAGAGCAACAGTTTCGTCAATGACATTTCTTCAAAAAAAACCCGACTGACAGAAACAAACAATTACCTGAAGCAGGAATTTCCATAACATTGAAAGAATTGTTGTTTCCATGAAATACATTTGAAGCGGCAGCCATGGAGGGCAAAAGAATATTCAACGTGGCTCACAGCTGAGTTTGGACCGGAGCACAGACCAAAGCGAGTGAGTATGTGTTTGATGAGCTGTTTGATTTGGCGGGCAGTGGTCTGAGGTGCGTTCCTGAGCACGTGGGAGGAGGGGTAGAGTTCCGTTGTTCCTTTCGCATGGTTTTTCATGGTGTCGAAACCAAAAAGAATAATGAAAAGTCAACGTGGCTTAGACGTGCATGTGGACTCCTAGCAAAGACGAAAGAGGCTAACTGGGTGGTCGGTGAGTTTTTGCGTCCGGGCACATGGGCAGGCAGTGTGAATGCCTAGAGAGCGAGGGGCGGGCCGGTGAAAAAGGAGTGTTGGTGGGTAGGAAAACGCCTTCCGTGTTCCTGCAGGAGCATCTAAGAAGACGCATGTTTGTCGCGGATGCGAATCTGTATGTAGTGTGTAAAACAGTTTGCTATGGTGCAAGCGGTCATGCGTTGTAACCGAAAAATCGGTTTTTAAAGACTGCTTACTTCATTGTGTTTCAACCTCAGTTGTAAAGGATTGTTTTAAAGATCCTATGAGATACCCCTCACCTGCTGCATATGGCGATTCACCTCCGCGAGAAACTCGCCTCTATGAACAGTGAACGTAGCTCGGAGGTGCATGACATTAACCTGCCCTGCACCGCATGTGGCCTCCTCGACAGACGAATATAAATGACGCCACTTTTTCTGTGTCCTCACGTCCGACTTGGTGGGCGTGGCCCTGCGAGTTGTCGCCGTATCCAATGGAGTTGGTGGGCGTGGCTCCTTCCTTCGTGCGCCATAGGTGTCTCACTTGTCGGCGGCTTAGTGAATCCACGCCCCTTCCGGCGTGCTTTTCATGGTTGTCTTGCCTTAGTGAATTATATATATAGATAAGAGTAGATCACTACTCAAAATTTGCAAATGTAGGAAGGTACCAGAATCAAACCCACAACCTCTTGATTATCAGTCAGCAGTTCTTACCTCTACACCAGCCAAGCAGTAATGTTAATGTTGTACCCTAATCCGATTTCTTTATCTTTGGTTATAGTCTTAATCAAAGGCGCACTTGTTTTGTTTTACTTGTACCTTTTTTAGTACTAGGGTGTTGTACCATGTTAGCCATTATGAATGTAGAGAAAAGACAAGCAAAATGACACCTTTTGTTGGCTAACTAAAAAGATTACAATATGCAAGCTTTCAGGTCAACTCAGGCCCCTTCTTCAGGCAAGATGTAATACAGAAACTGGAGTTCCCTGTGTTTATATACACTCTAGGACAAGAAACAACATTGGTAAATCTGTAAATGAGAAATCTTAAATGTCAAAAATTAATAGATTTATTCAGGCTAGGGTTTATTTAACAAGAGAGAAAAAACCAATGTATGGTCAAGATTTTTGGATAAGATAAATGTCCAGCAAAGTCTTTTGAAGTTTGTAATGAGTTTTTCAAAACAATGTGGATCTGTAGACAGGTTGTCTGTGTCATTCTGAGAGATGTACCTTTTTTGAAACTGATTCTTTGATATTTGGACTTCAGTTTTCACACATTATACACTTCATGTCAAAATTTTGTCATTAGTACTATAACATGAAAAAAGTTTCTGTTTTAGCTATGTGTTCAACATTTTTTGTCTCGCATTTCCTGTCATCCTACATTTACGCAGATCATTGTAGACACAGAACTCAAATGAAATGCATGTGTTCCAAATAGTGATTATTTACCCTTTACAACTCCAGGGACCTCACACCCTGATAAACAGACTTGAGCTGGGAGAACTTTTTTCCCGACTTGAGCTGAGACGGTGGGAGGAATAACCGATTGCTTGCTGCTTGTGCTGATCGAAACATTTGCAAATCAAAAGACGCTAATGGAGAGGTGCGAAGGAATTTAAGGAGGCCCGGTATTACGACTTTTTTCATAGGCTTCTGTGATCCAAGTGTTTAATACTGATAAGAACAGGCACTGCAAGAACATCCATTGCTCTTTTTACTAGTTTTGTTGGCACTGTAGTAGGTTTAATTTTAGAAATTAAAGTCAAGACTTCCTGCTCTGTTACAGGATTAAAATTTCTAAAATGTTGAATGCAACGTGAGACAGGGTCTGCTAAGCTTGTATGCGGTTTGCACTGTGATGCTGAGATATGGAATTTTATATTTTCTCATTAAAGAAGTTCATAAAGTCTTTACTGCTAATATCTGCTGGTATTTTGCTTTGTAGATCTGAATTCCCATTTGTTAAATTAGCCACTGTTCTAAACAGTACCCGAGGATTTTTATTATTGCTATTATTTTAGAATAGTAGTCTGAGCAAGCTTTAAAGAGAGCTTTTTTATATTTTTTAATACTCTCTGTTCTTGCAATTTGAAAGACCTGTAGCTTTGTTGTTCTCCATCTGTACTCCAGTTTTCGACACTCTAATTTAAGAGCTTCCGGTGTTCTCGCTAAACCAGGGAGAGTTTCTATGTGCTTTGATCACTTTTGTTTTAAAAGGAGCCACAGCGTTCAGAGCATCTTTCAAGGTCATATTATAATGTGATATGATAACTGATCTAAATTGTTTTCCACATTTACATTTGATGTTAACTGATCTGACTTACTCAAAGTATCTATAAATTTTGAAATAGAATTAATGTCTAGATGTCGCACTGTCTTTTTTTTAATCTGTTGAGTGTATTAATGAGGACAGAACCAAATCAAATGTAATTAAGTAGTGATCAGAAATAACTTCCTTTAATGGAGTAATATTTTCATTTTGAATTTCAACATTGTAAGTTATAATTAAATCAAATGGGTGGTTATGATTATGAGTTGCACCTTGGACAATATGACAAAATCCTGCTAAATTTAACAAATAAGTAAAACATTTGCTAAAAGTGTCAGTTTCCACATTAACGTGTTCATTAAAATCCCCCATTAACACTTCATGATCATAATTTAGCCAAATCAGTTAAAAGGTTGCCAAATTCAGTTATGAACAATGGATATGACCCTGGTGGTCTATAGACAAGCATTATAATTGTGTTGGAATCTGTTTTAATATTTAAAATGAATGCCTCAAAGGATGTGAAGTTGTCTAAATGTTTAGAGGCAATTTGCATTTTGTCACAATGAATTATTCTAAGGCTTCCTTCTCGACCAGAATCTCTAGATTTATGAAAGAATGTGTATCCATCTGGCGATGCCTCAGCTAGAGGAACAGTTTCTGATTTACTAATCGAGGTTTCAGTGAGAAGACACAGATCAGATTTTGTACTTAATATAATATCATTTGCCAAAGCAGCTTTACTTCCAAGAGAGCGAATGTTCAATAAGCAGCATTTAAAACTGCATACTTGAACTAAGTTTCTATTACAGGTGCACCTGGTGGAGGGTCTGGTTTTATCTGTTGCTCTAATTATACACCTTATTTTTTGGTTATCAAGTAATTTAACGTCTGCTTAATGACTAAATTTACTGGATGACGCACATTAGGTAACAGGTGGGATAAACAACAGGATGTGATGTAAGATCACATGATTGCGGCTTGGATGGTGCTCTAATCAGTCAGCCAGGAAGTTTTGCAGCCATATTTTGGGATAATAAAAAAGATCTCTTCCAGTTAGGATGAAGACCATCTCTTTTGAAAAATCCAGGCCTTCCCCAAAAATCATCCCAATTGCTCACAAAGGCTATGGTTTTATGGAAAGCATTTCCACTCTATTAATGTGCTGCACAGAAATTGTGTCACATTGTGCAAGCATGTAGCTTGCTGCATAATGTGACACACTATCATGGCTTGCCTGCACCTGAACAGATGCATTATGATGAACCTGACCCCGACCCACCAAATGATCCGCTAAATCGGATAGTGTTACTACTACGTTTGAATGTAATTAGCAGAATGTAAAAACAGGTAATTAGATGCAGCATTTATTTTTTAACCAATTCATTTAATTTCTGGTCAATATCAGATAGTACAGTCCTTATATTCCTTAGTCCATTGGTCACATGTCTTACTGCATCCACTATTGCATTTTGTGATTCAGAACAGCGTTCGTCTGCACACAGCCAGATAGCCTCCCAGCGGTTTCTGAGGCAGAGGTGTGTGTGCAGCCAGCACCCAAAGATGAGCTTGGCACAGCAGTACCATCACCGCCTGACCATCTCATGGTGGTCAATTTTTCTAATATTGTCTTAAACAGAATAAACAGATGGTGGGCTGTGATCTCAATTTTTGTAATATTGTCTAAAACAAAATAAACAGATGGTGGGCTGTGACTCGCTTTTTCACATCGACTGTGATATATGAACACACTGAACTTGAACTTTCGAGTGTCTTCACCATGCTTTTGTTGCTTATACCACGACATAAGCCAACAAATAATACATTTTGCCAAGCCTCCACTTTATATTCGCTGAAATTTTCCTTTTTTCATGTACCTTTTCCATTTTTTTTTAACCAAACACTGAACAGAAGGTGATATTTATATTGACTTGCGTGTTAAAATATGCAAAATTCTGGGAGGAGTCGGGGTGGGACTATAGGCTTGTGCACTTCATTACATTTCATGTTAACTTGGATTTATAAAGGGGAAGTGCATGGAACATGGTGTATGCACAGTTTAATGCATATGAACTTTTTTTTGTGTGCACACACATTTCCAGCTGGGTCCACACGCCATGTTTTAGTTATACATAAGGTTCTTGGTCATCAGATATGAAGATGACTCTTTGTCAAAGATGAACTTATCACTTATTTTTCACTGCTGTATTAGGTCTGTCTAATATAAGAGTGTTTGATAAGCCATTTTTAAAACCTTTGATGCCCCCTAATATTTGTGATTACCAACTAAGATACTGATTTATTTGAAAATGGCAGCAATTGCATGCCTGGTTTAGCTAATCACATTAATCTGAAATAGGTGTGCTATTGGTCATATTTAACAAATACACAGAATGCCTGGAGCATGGATTCAGGAGATGTTTGGGGATCAGACCTGTGTTGTTCTAGCCATTTGTCAATGTATTAGTAAATCTGCTTTTTATGTTGCCACTGTTTATTTTTATTTATTCAAATGTTCAGCAATATATTTGTTATTACAAACAAAATAAAAAATACTGCCCATATACCTACCTTTAAGAATAATTTTATCTGGGTAGCCTATGACTTTTGCACACTAGTCTGTGGGGATATACTGTATACTTGAGGATGAGTCGCCCTGTCAATAGGATAATTTGCACATGGCATAGTGGTGGCACCATAGCAGCAGCTTACCATTATATATAGTGAGGCAACAACAGGGCTCACTTGGAGATATGGCTTTTTTAAGGGAACTGATTACTAAGGAATATGAGGTCATCAGCAAGAACTCAAGCCTTAGATATGACAATCAGGCCAAGGGCTCAACTGTAAAAGAGTGGATTATTTACACAGAAAGAAACAGAGAGTTTGGCTGTGGACGAGATGAGAGAGTTTTGTGACACATAGTTAAAGGTAAGCGGGCAATTACAATACCTGATATTCAAAAGTTCAAAGCCCTGAGAGGCTTTTAAGTTTTCTTATTTTCATTTTATTTGCTACAATAATTTCAGACTCAATTTACGGTTGAGTTTACTTAGATAATTTATCAGTTTCTGTATAACTTCACCTCTAGACATTATTTTAAATATGAGAACTGTTACAATAATACCTTTTTTCATACATTGGTATAGACCAGGGGTCCTCAATCCCAGTCCTGGAGAGCCGCAGTGGCTGCAGGTTTTTGCTCCAACCCAGTTGCTTAATAAAAAGCACTTATTGCTAAAGTAACACTTCTGCTTCACTTTAGTGATTTTGAGCCCTTATTGCTTAATTTTGTCTTAAACAGCTATTTTAATTGCTCCTTATTATCAATAACATGCAAATGACAAGAGAGAGCAGCATTTCTCCATTTAGCTTATTTACATTTACACCTGTGTGTATTAATCTGCACTATTGGGTTTAATTAAATACTTGGAAGAAAAATGAAGAGAAAAAAGTGAAGGACTGAGAATTACTCGTCAATTTTAGCCTTCAAATCATTTGCATGATAGAAAGGGAAAGAAAATCTAGGATATGAGAATGACCTGACATAGCAGAGTTAATTTAATTTCATAGCTTGTTGGTGCTTTATTGGCAAGAATTGCTTTCTAATTAAGCAACCAGGTCAGAACAAAAACCTGCAGCCACTGCGGCTCTCCAGGACTGGGATTGAGGACCCCTGGTATAGACTGTAGAATTAACTCCCTATGTGCTAGAACTACTTTTAAATATACTCAGAGCCAAGATTTTTTTCCTTCTGTTTTTTTTTTTTACATTTTTACAATAAGAAAGAAGAAGATGAAATATAGGTTGCATAATTTTAAAGAGTGTTCTGCATTTTCCTACCTTCAGCTCCCACCAATCATTAATCCTGTATGTACACATATGAAATATCGATATATACAGTGTATAATATAATGTATAAGTATGTATATACAGCATAATAATATAAACAGTCAACTCTGTATACTCAAAGTGCTGTTGCTCTCTCTCATAGCCTGAAACAGAAATATCAGAAGTTTGAATGATCTTGGAATACAGTGTGCTAGCTTTGCCAGACAGAGTATGTAACTAATTGGCCCTGGTTTTGTAGAACGTTTGACAGCTAGTCAATGAAAAGATAAATTGCTTTCCACTAAGGACATAATATGCTCTATTATGTGCCAGTCCTTCACATGTTATATTTTTAGGGACAAAATATACTTATTGTTCAGTATGAAACAAAAATGATATGAGCATAACAGTAAAAAGAAATCTGTGTATATGCATTTCTATTAGAAAGAAACTGACACACAAATGTAAGTTGCTATTTTACAGTAAGATTTTGAAAATGTCAGTGGCACTAGTTTTACCTCTTACTGATTACTGCAATGCTAGAAATAATGTCTTGTAAGTTTCTAACAGGAATAAAGATAGACTCTTTTTGCTTTTACCATTTGCTTACTTCACAGCATCTCCACAATATATATAATCGGCTTTTTATTGCTGTTCTGTTTTCATATTGTCCAGGTGTCATTTCTAAATTGTTTCTTAAAAATGCAGGTTTAAAATTGTGGTCTGAAAAAGAACATATAAGATAATTTACAAGTTGGAACTGCTGCTCTTCCTTTAAGAGAGTCCCCAAATTCTGGAATGAGCTAATATAGATCACAGCATTTAACTCAAGGCTGAAGAGCTATTATTTTTATATTTATTTATTTACAGCTTACTCTTGTTAAGAGTTTTTGCTATGCCTTTTCATAATGCTCTCTGATTTTGCTTTTTAATTACTTCTTGTTTTGATTCACCATTTTTAAGAGCCCCATTATCTTTCTGTTCTCTGCATCTGTGGTGGCACTTAGACTACCTGAGAGTGGGTGTTGTTACAAATGATGATCCTATTTTTAGACATTTTCTATTCAAATTAAAGTGTTGCTTGCCTGCAGAGTGATCTATTTAACATGCAGCTGACTTAAGACCTCTGAAATCTGAACATAAAGCCCACCCTGTTTATGTGAATGTATGTGTCAATGTGTATCTTGGTATGTTTCACAATGTTTCTCTGCTTGTAACACTTTGTTCACTGTTTATGTTCTTTGTCTTTTAGTCTTACTTAGACTTGTAATTACTGTGTAGCGTGATGTGCTTTTAAGTGGATGCACTCTTAATATAATGAAAAAATATCAATTTCTTTCCTTATGATTACCAAACATATTTTATCCATTACCAGGAAGCCATATCCTAGGATGGTAATATTTAGCACAAGGCAGGATCAAGCTCTTGACTGGACAACAGTTAATTTCTGGGTGTGCTCATGAGCACATCTATACACAGTGTCAGATCAAGATCATTTATTTGAGCCTTTGATTTACAAATAAAAAACAGGAAGAGCTTGCAAAGTGAGTGAAGACTGTGACTGAGCTGGCAACCAAACCTTAGTTCTTGGAGCTGAAGGCAGTGTTGAGCATTGTACCACCATGTTTGCCATAAAAACTAAAGTGAATATTTGACAATGCTTCAGCCTTATGATTGTCTTCTATATAAAGACATGAACTGAAGTGTATGAAAAGATGATGCACCATGGCAGCATGCTTTCCACATGTTGAGAAGGATCCAGCCTAGCTGTGAATTTCGCAAGTAGTTTCTGGAACATTCACAAGAAACTGGAAATAAAACTTGTTTCTTCCTTACTAGTGGTGCTACTGGAAAAAATAATTATCCCATAAATTTTTCAGCAACAAATACATAACATACACAAAATATTTGCTTGATATTAGCATCCATTTTTTTACAATATACACGTGCAGCTGTAAATAAGGATTTGCAAATGGCAAAGACAAGGTGAGGTGTTTTTTCATAATGATGCTGATTGTATTGACATTAGAAAATTAGGAGAGTAATGAAATGAAAAATGTTATGAAACAATCAAGAGATGAAAAACTTTTTTAAGGAGAGAATAGAAAAAATACCAGGGAACACACAAAAGTTAGAAAAATAAAAAATCAAAAACTGAACTTAGCCAAAAACAATAAAGCACAAAGATCAAGAAAGAAATTGACATACTTTCCCTATTTAAATCAACATGCAATTATGTTTTTTCAAGTTATCCATACATTTGAACAAACTGAATAGCATACAACCCACTTAAATTAGCTGGATTAATTGATATATACCCCAGGACTTCTGTGTTACATGACTGGCAACAGACATAACAACCATAAATTGCACGGCTGCCATCATGAAGTGGCTGTCTTAAATATAGCAATGACCAAAAGAAACCACAAAAGCAAAAATGAGACTGATATGAAGCCAAAATTAAATGTAAAAAAAAAGTGATAATTGGAAGTAAGAACTGGAAATTAACAACAAGGATTTAGAATAAAAGCAAACAAACAAAAAACAGATTCATAACACTAATTTGAATATTGATCAATAGAAAGGTGCCTCTCATGCAGATGAGCACAAAAGTATTCTTTTCAAAAAAAGGTACAACAGTGTAATGGTGGGTGTAACTCTTCCTTAAAATGACAGTTCAGACTTTGCTTTGCCAGGCATCTTCGTTACCCCGTAGAAAACCTACATGTCACTAGCACTGAGATGCCCAGTTTTAAAACTATGCCAACATTTTGTTTCATTTACAGCATTAGAAAATACTCACATTTGTATTACTATGATGGCTTGTACTGTACAAACATATTGGAAAAATTAGTTTATTGTATTTTTCTCTTTTTTTCATTGAAAGTTGTTTTGGGAAACAATTAGATTATAATGGGACAATATACTCAATCATGCTATTTATCAGGTAAGGCATGTCAGTTAAATAAAATTAAAAAATAGTGTATCGGAACATAATACATCTGTCTGATGTCCAATGATGCATGAAGAATTACACGTCGTAATGAAGACAGTCCCATTATGTTCCTAGAAGTGATATGAAGAAGAATTGCTGAGTATTGCCAGTGGGGCAACAGGCTATGCTCTTGGTGGGGGTTAAAGCCGTTTGCTGTTCCACTACAGCATTCCAATTTAATTTGACATAATTCCAACCATTTGCTAGATAAAAATCTCTTTTTCACAACTCTGCCTGCTGGCTGTGGCAATACTGCAAGAGACCTAAATGACATGATCTGTCAAAGGTACCTGCAAATTGTACAAAAATATATGTTTCAATCTGAGTCTTTTGAAGAGGAATGTATATATAGCAATATATCATTTTATAACAATGACTATCTGTCTGTTACTCTTTATTTTATTTAGTACTTTTCAAGCTTGAGAAGGTAACAAGTTAAATTCAAGGTCAAAAAATGGAAATTGGTAAATGAGGATGGACTGTATATCATTTTATTGTAATTACTAGGGCTCATGTGATTCATTTTCAAAGGTATATGCTTTTTTTATGTTTGATTCATTTTCAAAGGTATATGCTTTTTTTATGTTATTAATCGACACCACTTGCTGGGTAAGTCCATGGTTTTCAAACAAAGGGCTGTGGCGATAGGCAAGGTTAACATTATTTTAAAAAAAAATCAAGTCCAATTTTAAAGATTGTCTACCATTTAAATAAAGGTACAGGTAAATGAAAATGTTCTTTGGTTGTTACATAAAAGTAGTCATGTATAAATGTATCAATACTCGAAAGTAGTGGTCCTCAAGCACAAACAGCTGTCAGGTCATGCGAGGGAGCAATAAAATAAGAGAAAACAAACGGACTTAAAAGGATTATTGGTTACACAGCAGCCATGACACTCCACTCCTATCTTTCGAAAATGAATAGGCTCAGAGAGAACAGCTGCCTGTATCATGAACATCTCGCACCATCTCAGGTATCTCGGGAATACCCTCTTATTCAATCCTCTAACACACATAAGCATGCCGCACAGTGTCTCTCTCTCTCTCTCTCTCTCAGGTTTGGAAGAAGCATCCCAATTTTGTATTCAGCTATAGTCAATTAAGTAAAAGTTTATTATTACATATATGATTACATAATATGTGAGATAAAATCTCAGTAAACAATCTGTAATTAGTGAAATATTAGGTGACAAAACTATGTTGCGTATTCCGTATGAGAGACAGTTTTCTTTGTTTGTGTTGAAATCTGTGTGTCAAGAGGTAGACAAAAAAAACCCAGATGTCTCTAAGTGCTAATAGATATTACTTTAGAAAAAGACAGCCTTATGCTAGGCAGAGAACTGGTAAAGACAGGAGAATAAGAGATGTGATAGAATATAGAAAGATACTCAATATATATTTAGATATTATCATAACAAAATGCTACATATCTCTTTTAACCAAATCTGTGATAAAATGCAATAAAGAATACTTATAATTATACTGTTTACAAGTTTATTAACACTAGAATTACCACAGCCTATGAAAAAACTCATAATCCCGGCCCACCTTAAATGTGTTAAATCCCCAAATATATTCACAATCAGAGGTGTATGAGTCTTCCTTTAGTACATAAATGATTCTTATTAGTACATGCACTCAATATTGAGAAACCGCTCTGAAAAAACTTTCAGCATAGTAAATAAATTCAGAATCTCCTTTATTGTTTGTTTTTTTTTACTTAATTGGCAGTGTAGGAGATGAAAATGAATTTTAACATGCCCATCCAGAGAGTCTTAATAATGTAAGAAGGGAGGAGAGATTTAACCTCATTAATCAATTATCAGTCTTGCCATCTGCAATGCCAGTAATCAAATAATTTGATAAGGCTCCTACTGCATTTACCTTACCTTTCTCTATTTATTATTTATATTTAAAACATGATGCACACAGATAAACAGTGCAAGGTGTTACGATACCAAGTCTTTAAAGGTGATGTCTGATTTTGTGTGGAGTTACTGCTCCGGGTTCAAGTGGACGATTCTTCTTGCATTGGAGTGCACTCTCTCTCTTTGCTGTGTGATCCTTTGTTTGTGGTGACATGTGATAATGCTTTCTCATACTTGCTTTCTGTTGTTAGGTCCTTTGCTGTATTGTCTGAAACTTCATAGGGAAAAACATTACTGTTTCTGGCACAAGAGTTTAGATGCTGAAATTCCCATCTTGCAGTAATGGGTAATTCTTAGAGACTAGTTCTTTCCAGACTAATGGCATACAGCTTTTTGCTAGGCAGAGTGGATCTCAGCTCTCTGGTCCAGAAAGAGAATATATTGTCAGTTTCAGTTTCCCAAATAGAGAGAGAGCTTAACTCATCTGTTTTTTTAAGTTTAAGAGAGCAGGTTTCAGAGAGAGGTCACTTTTGGCGATTGTGCTTAGGAATGACCTTCGGGCAGAGTGCCCAGGGAATCCCAGGAGAATCTGTGTTTCCTGAGAAATGCTTCAATGAGATGAGTGTAACTAGCTTATGAAGAAAAGTGGATAGGATTAAAGTCACTTCCAGTTATAAAATCAGGGCCTGCTCATAGGCAAGTTATTCTGTACTTCCCAGTTTTCATTCCCTGTATTACAGATCCTTGTTCTGTCTTGAGTACATTTCATGTCTTCTTGTTCAAGAAGGTTGCAAAGGTGCCTATGGAAAGATGTCTTTTCAACTGTAATTTACATCTTTGTTATTTGAAGTACAGGCAGATCCTGGTACAAGTTGGATTTCAGTCACTTAGTTTGAAACATACAGTAAGTTGGGGAAGGTGCTGATGTCTGCTAATTCTGCTGCCTCAATAGGATATGATGCATAAACAGTGCGTACGCACAGAAATGTTGTGCAAGAACATTTCCACATTCAAATTGCAATATATAAAACCTACACTTGGCGTAAAGCCACACACATTTCCACGGTACCTCATACCCTGTTGTACACAAGTTCTCCGCTCGGTTTTGTAAACTGGCAGCACCCAGCGTCAAAGCAGTGCTACTGTTCCTGTGTGGTTACTCTTTATTTTCCTGACACGGCTTTATACATACACTGAAACTAACCGCATATTGTTTATTAGTGTAATACATCTGATTGTAATTAACTTGTAATAATATAATGGTCCAGGGAATAGCCATAGTATTCCAAATACCATAACTGCTTTAGCGTTGTTACTCTCACTACACCTTTTTTTTCTTCTTTCAGCTGCTCCCGTTAGGTGTTGCCACAGCGGATCATCTTTTTCCATATTACTCTCACTGTACCACTCGGAGTATTTATATCACTGTATCTGAGTGGGGAATCACAGCAGCAGCTAATCGGAAAGAGAATTATCGGTATACAGCATCAAGCACTGCTGCCTCAGCTATGGCAAAACGCTTCAGAGCCTTGCTGTCTATTGAACTGCTCTTATATGGCAAACGCTTCAGAGCCTTTCCTGTACAGACCTCGCGGTTCAGAAAGAGTTTCATCCCAAGAACTCTAAACAATCAATCAGCCCATCAAGTGCTCCTTGTAGAACTTTTTGTACTTATAAGTACAATCACCTCACTGTAAACTTGCACTACAGTAATAATATTGCACAACCTTCTTAAGAGGTGTGGAGAACGCACCCCCAAACACAGACAGACTGACACCAGGATGTCCAAAGCACACTCCTTTATTTTATTTTTCCAATGCACCACAATGCCTTCTCTCACCAACTCTCTTTCCTTTCTTCTTCTTCTTCTTTCTCTCTCTCTTTCTCTCGACCTCCTTCCTCCTCCTCACAAGCTTCGTCTCCTTCCTCCCAACTCTGGCTCATCTACTGGAAGGAGGCGGCCTCTTTTATCATGACACGGATGAGCCCCAGGTGCTCCCCTTGACGTCACCTCCTGGTGTGGCGGAAGTGTCAGGGAAGCACCTGGAAGCCCTCCGGGTGACCTTGGAATCACTTCCGACAGCACTTCCTGGTGTGGCGGAAGTGCTGTCATCCAAGCTTCTCTCACTGTTCGGGCACCCCCTGGCGGTGGCCACGTCCTCTCATAAAGAGCGTCCCAGCTGTGTCCCTGTGGCCCCCAAATAGCCCCGGAAAAGTATTGTCCAACTCGGGGACTATCCATGCGTCCCGGCCAGGCAGTGTCCCCGGTCATCTGTGACAGAGGACAGATTATCTCATATCTTTCCCACAGAAATAAATTAGAAACCAAGAAAGTAGCAGAGCTAAAAAGAGAATAGATGAAGAACATGCCAGGCTTCCATGCGAGGCTCTACATAGGAAAAGGCAGGTTCTGCATTCAGAACTAAACCTCTTGACAACTAAAGAAACTGAAAAACTAATTTATAAATCCAGACATCATTACTATGAACATGGAGAGAAGCTAATAAGCTTTTAGCTCAACAAATTCACAAGCAAGAAGTCCATAGCAATCCCAGTAATCACCAACACGAACGGAGACAAAATCATCGACCACAAAAATATAATGCACACATTCAGAGACTAATATAAATCCTTATATTCTACTGAGTTTAAAGAAGACAATACACAATCTAATGCATTTCTGGATGCATTACAGATACCACAAATAGACACTTTTAGTGCGGAGGAACTCGATAAACCTCTGGCATTATAAGAATTACTAGATGCTATAAAGTCACTTCAAGGTGGAAAGGAGCAGGCCCTGATGGCTACCCTGCAGAATTTTATAAGAAATTCTCCACTCAGCTAGCTCCCCTCCTATTAGCAACATTTAAAGAAGCCAGAGACAATCAAACTCTCCCTCAAACTTTTTGCCAAGCATTAATCACCATTTTTCCAAAACAAAATAAGGACTTATTACAATGTGCATCATACAGACCAATTTCACTTTTGAATAATGACGTTAAAATACTCTCAAAATCATAGCTAGAAGGATGGAGAAAGTGCTCCTCGTAATATCACAAGATCAAACTGGATTTATCAAGGGCGACACTTATCTTCAAATCTTCGAGCCTGTTTAATGTAATATACTCACCAACTAAATCAAACACCCCAGAAATATTATTATCATTGGATGCAGAAAAAGCATTTGACATGATTGAATGGAAATACCTTTTACTACATTGGAGAAATTTGGGTTTGGCCGAACATTTGTGCATGGATCAAACTACTGTATACCAATCCAGAAGCTTCAGTTTGTATCAACAACATTTGTTCAGACTACTTTAAACTAGAATGTGGTACCAGACAAGGATGCCCTTGTCACTGCTACTGTTTGCAATGCCATTGAACCACTGGCAATACACTGTCGAAATACTGATCAGATAAAGGGGATTATCAGAGAAGGACTGGAACAGAAAATTTCTCTATATGCAGATGATATGGTACTGTATATATCAGACCCACAAAATTCTGTGCCTGCAGTCTTAACAGCACTCACAGAATTTCAAAAGATCTCTGGTCTCAGAATTAATCTGAATAAAAGTGTACTCTTTCCAGTGAATTCTCAAGCATATAATATTAGATTAGACACCCTACCTTTTATCATTGCAGAACAGTTTAAATACCTAGGGTAAACATCACAAGTAAACATAAAGCTCTTTATCAACAAAATTTGCTGTGCATGGAAAAAATTAAGCAAGACTTGCATAGATGGTCAACCCTTCATCTCACTCTAGCTGGAAGAATTAACACTGTTAAGATGAATATTCTTCCTAAGCTCCTTTTTTATTTCAAAACATCCCAATATACATCAATAAATCATTTTTTAAGCAATTAGATTCAACAATAACCTCATTTATTTGGAACTCAAAACATCCACGTATCCAAAGAGCGACCCTACAAAGACAAAAGGCAGAAGGTGGCATGGCTCTACCTAACTTCCAGTTTTATTACTGGGCAGCAAATATACAAGCTATAAAACCTGGACACAAATAGAACATACACAGGCTTGGTCCAATAGAAGTAAAATCCTGCAGTACTTCTTTATATTCCTGCTCTGTGCCCCAATAAATGCAAGTTATCGGCAATATACTAATAACCCAATTGTGCTTCACTCACTTAGAATATGGAACCAATGTAGAAAGCATTTTAAGATGGAGAAGCTTTTATCTGTGGCACCTCTGCAAGAGAACCACCTCTTTCAACCTTCACAAACATATGCAGTTTTAATATCTGGAAAAATTTGGGATTAACTTGCTTAGAGATCTTTATATAGACAACGTCTTTGCATCCTATGAACAATTACATTCCAAATTTAACATTCCAGCTACACATTTCTTTCACTATCTTCAAATTAGGTACTTTGTTAAACAGAACCTTCCGATTTTCCTCATCTTGCACCCTCATCCATGCTGGAAAAAATATTGCTCAATTTCAAGGACTCAGACACCATCTCTGCAATATATAAAATCATTTTACAGTCCCTCCTTTTCAAAGATCCAAGAGGACACTGGGAAAAAGATCTCTCAATTAATATATCAGAAAAGGAGTGGAAAGTAGCAATGCAGAGAATTCACTCGAGCTCCATATGCGCAAAGCATACAATTATTCAACTCAAAATTATATATCGAGCACATCTGTCTCGCTAAAACTCTCCAAAATGTTTCCAGGGCAAGATCCAACCTGTGAACGCTGCAATCAAGTCCCAGCCTCACTGGGTCACATGTTTTGGGCCTGCACCAAATTAACATCATTCTGGACCAAAATTTTTAATTACCTTTCAGACAGCCTTGGTGTCACAATCCCTCCTAACCCATTAACAGCTGTGTTTGGGGTTCTTCCAGATGGGTTTAAAGTGGAGAAGGACAAACAAACTGTGATTGCATTCACTACACTTTTGGCATGCAGACTTATTTTGCTAAACTGGAAGAATCCAAACTCTCCTCTTTTATGTCAGTGGGAAACCGATGTTTTATACTATTTGAAATTGGAAAAAATCAAATACTCAGTTAGAGGATCTGTACAGATATTTTCCAAAACATGGCAGAATCTAATAAGTGATATTTTAAAATTAGCTCTTAAAGCACAGAGGAAGCAATTATTTCTGTATTTCTTTTTCTTCTCCATTCATCTCTGTTGGCTTATCAAACTTATCAATTTAGGTATGTTTACAAGCCTTAAATTTTACTCCATTGGCCTTGCTCTCTCTCTCAGGGGTGGGGGTCGACTTGTTTTCAATTCTACTTTTTGTAAAAATTGATTGATTTGTATGGAATGATTGCAATAAAATTAGTAAAATTAAAAAAAAAAAATATTGCACAACCTGCGCCACTTTAAAAAGCGCATATTTACATATGATGACAATATCATTTTTAAGATAAAATGCAGCAAAATATGTTGATCATATTATATAGATAATACTTTAACTTCATTTAAATAATCTGTATTGTTAATAATTAAAAATGTAAGGACACGGTTCCGCAGCGCTAGCTAGTTCACGGATTGATCCTACCTTGTGCAGTATTCTTTCTGGGGCAGATGCGACACTGGAAGGATAGATGGATAGAATAATTAAACATGTACTATAGAGATATTTCAATGTTCCTTAAAAATTATGAAGAATCATCGTTGTAAGCTTACAGATGGCTTAACGTCTATTACAGAGCTGATTGCGTGGCAATTGGGTATTTGGAGAAAGAAAAGTAAGGAAAGGAATTGGAGATTAGTACATTTGAAAGAAACAGTACTGCCACAATAATTTCATCGAAGGTCGCACACAATCACGCCTCGTGTTCCCCTGTTTAATGACATGCTTTAACTACTATCATCATGAAAAATCATCACGTATACAGCTCAGTATTTTAATTATTCAGAGAGCTGTAATATCATGAATGTAATGAATTCTGTGTCGGAGAAAAAGAAAGCGGAAGCACATATTGATTCACACACATAGAGCAAAAGATCAAATACAAAAACAAAGCATTTAACGTGCTACTTTAGTTACGATGGGATTTGAGAAACTAGTAAATTAAACACTTTTAAGATGAAGTTTATGATGTTCTACTTTAATGACAAAATAAACTATGTGATTAAAGTGGAAATTTCAAGATTGAACTTAACATTTCGTGTTTTTTTCCTACTGTGTGCCTTTTTTTTCTCTGTACCTTAAAAAAGCTTTCATATGACACACAGATGGTGGGCTACGTCTCGCCTTTTCACGGCGAATTTGATATGTGACAACTTCTTTTTTATGAATATATAAAGTCAAAGTCAAAATCTATTGATTGAAACAACTTCAACAACAATTGAACTGAACTAAGTGAACAAAAACGTAATCAGAAAAATAAATTAAAAAACACTGTTCGGTTAATGTTTTGAAAATGATGCATGTGCCCTGCCCAGGATTGGTTCCTGCCTTGCGCACAGTGTTGGCTGGGATTGGCTCCAGCAGACCCCCGTGACCCTGTGGTCGGATTCAACGGGTTGGGAAATGGATGGATATTCCAGCGCTTACTTTATATATTCCGATGCTGACTTTATATATTGAAGTTTTGACTTTATATATTGCAGCGCTTACTTTATATATTCCGATGCTGACTTTATATATTCAAGATTTGACTTTATATATTACAGCGCTGACTTTATATATTCAAGTTTTGACTTTATATATTCAAGTTTTGACTTTATTTATTCTGACAGTGACTTTATATAATCAAGTTTTGAGTTTATATGTAGTTAAATGTAGTCACCATTGCATAACTTTTTCTTTACCGTAGAAATTTAAAGACTAAATTCAACTTCCATTCCTAACAAAGATATTTCTGGTGACTAAATAGAACCTACTTATATCCATTCGAGCTATTGAGCTGTCGCCTGCCTACCTGAATAAGTCAGCCTTCGCTTCGCTCTTACTTTTGTACTGTTCATTTAATCATGGCTAGTGTCGGAAAAATTATAAAATGGAAGGAGGATTACACTGAGTATGGCTTTACCAAAACAATTATTGATGGCGAATCGATTATTCATAAAGCTTCAATTGGTGATATGTTTTTCTGTGTTAACCTCATATTTTTTCATACTTCTTCTCAAACCAAGGGGGTGCAAGGTTAAAATGAATTGGGAAGCGCTGATCAATGTAATCGGTGTACCAGGAAATCATGCATTGAGAGAAGTTCCCCTTTGCTTGGAATGCAAAGTGTGATTAAATGCGTGATTTTTTAACACGTTATGGAGCACATGCATCGAAGCTTCTCAGCTGTGCTTGTGCTAAGAAAAGGAAAGATTTTAAAAATAACGTAACACGATTGTCAATGTAATCTTTTGTAAGTAGTGCCTGGAGGATTCAGTGTGGAGAAACTCTAGAGACAGCGTGTGTATTAACTTGTGGATTTTTCTGTGAGTATTTGGTGGCAGCGTCACAAAGTCGCTCCGTAACACTGCGTGCGTAGCTGCGAGCTCAGCTCAGAGCGAAATGAGGTGAATGGGAGGGAGATGATGACGTGACTCCCCCACCCGCCTTAACTGTCACTCCCCCACAAACACAGTCTCTCGGAATTTGCATAAGCACAGCCCTTCACGTGCAATTTTAACTTAGTTACAAAGTGATCAAAACTCTCGTTTATATCCTGCGTGCTCTCATTAAACTTGTATCCCGCATTACCCGTGGGCATGACAAACGCCAGCGGCAGCCTGTCTATGAACTTAATTTAAACTTTAGGTTTACACCTTGCTTTGTTTCTGAAGTAGCAGCACTCATGAATATGGTTGTATATGTCATTCGCTCGCTTCTTATTGTTTCGCTGCATTCTCAATTGTATAATGTATGTTTTCTTCAGCACTTTTTGGAGCTCTTCCTGGTTTTCTACGCACTGCGTTGACAGTCAGTTCACGTGATTACATGGGAGGCGTGATGATGTCACACAAAACTCTGCCCCCACGGCTTTCGAGCTCAACTCCATTACAGTAAGTGGAGAAAAATAGCTTCCAGTTATGACCATTACGCATAGAATTTCGAAATGAAACCTGCCCAACTTTTGTAAGGAAGCTATAAGGAATGAGCCTGCCACATTTCAGCCTTCTACCTACACAGGAACTTGGAGAATTAGTGATGAGTCAGTGAGTGAGTGAGTGAGTGAGTGAGTGAGTGAGTCAGTCAGTCAGTCAGTCAGTCAGTCAGTCAGTCAGTCAGTCAGTCAGTCAGGGCTTTGCCTTTTATTAGTATAGATACCTATGTCTCTGTTTTTTTGTCATTGCGACTTTGACATCATGGACCATAAGGTGCATACTAATTCAATGTGAGCAGGAACACTTAATAAAACTGAATAAAAAAAATTCAAGTGACAATGAGATACGAATAAGGCAGTTTCACCAGCGTTTGTGTGTCAGCTTTTATCCCTCCAGATCAAAGAATTTCCAGTTCCATTGTCTCAAAACACCACTCACTTTCACAGTTATTCCCAGTTTCAAATAAAAACGAACAGCGTCAGATCTGGGGGTAGGGGTTATATCGTGATTGTGAATGAGAGAATAAAAGTGAAAAAAAAACGCTATCTATTACAAGTACTATAAATTTACCATGGCTGATACAGACACATGTCAGATGTATGTTTTTATTGTATAATATTAACAATAAGAGCAGCTCACTATTCAAAATGGTAAATTCAGGAGGCACACAGGATTGAACCCGCAGCCTCTCGATTACAAGTCAGCAGTTATTACTGATGCACCACAGAAGCTGTTGTATTATTCTTGTAGCTTTTGTGAAAGTGTTTTACCCTCTAAAACTGTAGAACTTCACTCCAAGATAATCAGTATTTGAGCTGGGAGAACTTCTTGCCCTATCTGCGGCGATGGGTGTGATGGTATAGTAGGCTGCTTGCTGCTTGCGTTGATTGACACATTTACAAGACAAAAGTTGCTGAAAGAGAGGTGTGAAGGGATTTAAGGTGGGCCAGAATTATGAGTTTTTCCGTAGGCTCTGGTAATTCTAGTGTTAAACTTCAACAGCACAATGAACGCCTCACAGAAAGTTTTAGAAGAGTAAAATGAATTAACAATACATAAACAACTCAATAAGAGTGACTCAGCTAAAGCCACTAATTGTGAATCTTGCTACTGTTATGTTGAATGTTTTGAACCAGAACTTTGAGGTTTCTTTCATTGCAAATCATATCAACAATGACAAAAGTTAGGGAAGCTAGTGCACCTCCTATTCAGGATTTTGACCCTGAGAAAATGTTTTTGTAAATTGATTCTGTGAACACGTTAGCAGTTGTCACAATGCAGACTTTACATTATCTAAATAGTATCTTTCAGTGATATTTTTTAATAAGATTATTATGAGTAGAATTCCTTTTTTAATGAAACAATATTCTGCATTATTTATGAAGTAGACACTTCATTAAGAAGCACTTCATTTTTTTTTGTGAAACAATCTGTCATCTTTTGTGTGTCACAGTCCTTTTGTTGTGTTAGAAATCTTTCTAAAAATGTGGCTGGTTATTTTTTTTCTCTCAATTGAAATATGACAGACTATGGCTTACTTTCTTGTGTTTTTCAAAGAAAAATGTAATATATTTGTGTTTAAGTATAAACAAAAATTATTGTTTAGTTTATTGCTGGTCAACATAAAATTGGATATTTCTAATAATATTAAAATTTTAAAATTACTATACAAAAGTTCAAATTATATATTTTCAGTACACAAAAAAATTACATTTAAGGGACATATAATTCAACAACTTCTGCTCTAGTGCTTGAAAATAAAAACATTGAAAAGCATACAATAAATATCAGAAAAAGAAACTGAACATGTAATCTGTGCTTGGATTTTACATATATGTTTGAGTGAAATATAAGGCCCCAGTGAAATACAAGGCTGATTGTCACATATCCCAGTAGCAGCAAAAGTGAACTCACAAGAACCATGTTCATCCACATTCTGAAATATTATAGTCATTCATACTGTATATAAAATGAGAGATACACATTTAAACTAACTGCTAATATTTTCTCTTCTATTCTTGATGCTGTAGATTAAAGCATTCTTTTTACC
This sequence comes from Polypterus senegalus, assembly GCF_016835505.1. Classification (NCBI taxonomy): domain Eukaryota; kingdom Metazoa; phylum Chordata; class Cladistia; order Polypteriformes; family Polypteridae; genus Polypterus; species Polypterus senegalus. Next base: position 84,152,766 of record NC_053157.1, read on the forward strand.
TGCTTTAGCAGTGGGTGGCCATTTCTGGCAGTGCCCTGAGTTGGTTTCACATTTGTATAACAGAATGAAAATTCTTCGTTAGTTGTGGTGATTGTACATCAGAAATGCGTGATGTTTTGTTTAATGTGCCTTGGAATCTGTTTTTGTTCCCTTTAGTATTTTCGCTCTACATGCTCCTGCTACATCTGATCATTTCAAAACATACAGTAAAGTGAAGTGCCAAAATTATGCCAAAAACACACAGATTTATTTAGTGCCAGGTGACCCTCAGGCTATATTGTATATCCTCTGATCCAGTGTCTTAGTACCATTATCAAATGGATGAGTAGTATTTTCTGTAAATTTAACGAGGAGAAAAAAGAAACTTTAAATATTGGTGGCAAAAAGCAGGCCTTATAAATAAATGAGATCATCTGGCTTTACAATTAAGGCCAGAAGTAAAGCAGCTAGGTATCAATGTAATTACTAAGTTGGATCTCTAAAATCATTTCAAAATGCTTTTGTTTTTATGCCTTGATTATTGTAATGCACTCCTATTAATGATACCTAAAAAGGATATACCTTGAATGAAATTGGTCCAAAACATGAGCATGAGTCTTAAGTTAAAAAAAAAAATCCCAGCTTCTACAATGATCTTGGCATCATTATATTGGCTACCTGTGGTCAACACCCTAGTACTGTGGTCTTTTGGATTAGCTTTAAAATACCCTTAGTTATATATCTATATAGATAAATAATCTAGCACATTATTTTATTTTGGAAAGTTTTGTCTCACTACATTCCTAATTGTAATCTTACATATTCTGAAACTATTTTACTTAGTATTCTGAGAATGAAACTTAAACAAATTGGCAAGGTAGCGTTTGATTTTTATGCAGCAAAAAATTTGGAATATTTTACAATTAGAGACATGCCAAGACAGGACAGTTAAACCCTTCCAAAATTTGCTAAAAATCCACTGCTTTAATCTATTGCCTTTGTCAGATTAAGACATTGATAGCATCATTGGTTTTCCTTTTACTGGGGGGAGGCAATTAGGCGTTCTAAAATGTAACTTATTTGCTGTCTTAAAGACTGGTCACTAACCACTAGTATTTTGTGATTTATTTTTTTCTGTATTCGGTGGAAGTGCTGTTTACCACTGCACACTGGCCTGCACCTTATGTTAGATGCTGGGTAGATGAAGAAGTCTCTGTAAGAGTATCCTGTTAACACTAAAATCCATGAAGCCTACAAAAAAACTGCCCACCTTAAATCCCTTTCCATCTCTCCTTCAGCATCTTTTGTTTGGTTTTGTGTGTGCTTTGGCTGATACCTGCTCAGAACTATTTGTTGTACCGGCAATCAAAGATACAATGTCCCATGACTGCTATCTGACTGGACAAAGGCAGGACCGTAACAACAGACAGCTTCTTCATAGTGCTTTTGCTGGCTAATAGCCTGCTGCACCACGACACAATTCTGCTTGGCACCATAAGTAAAATGGGACTTCCATCTGCAGCTAAAGTTAATTCAGTATGCAAACAATTCACCACACTAGTGTTTAGATCTGGCAATGTCATGATGATGGTGCATGCAATGCCATTTGAACATGACTTGATTAGGCTGCAGAGCGTTGTGTGTTTGATCGACATGGGCGTGCTGACAAAGAGCACGTACAATGTACAATGTAACAAAATAGCACAAAGCAGTCCTTCTTTCTCTGAGTTTCTCCTGTACAATTATCTAGGTAGTTATTTATTTTTTCCCCAATGTTTTCTGCCAGTACTAGACTCATTTTCTTCAAGGGGGAAATTCAACTGGTTAATATTCCACATTGGAATAATTTGCAGGGGCATTCTGCATAATTCCAGGTGCACCAGGTCATGGTGTTCCCATATGCAGCTTTAAAACTGCTGCACTTCTTATTTATCACTTTTTACTCAGAAAAACCTACTAAGGTTTTTGGACAACCTGCACTACACTGGGCACCACTACAGTTATATCCCATAGTTCATTAAACCACAGTACTTTCTGACTGCCCCCACACCCCCAATATTGCTTTGTACACCTAGTGTTTCTAGTGAGATTCTCTGCAGGGTATCATTAGCAACTTCAAGCTTTAGGGGTTACTATCTGGTTATCTTTATTGATATGCTGAGATAATCTTCCTTTGCTGTTCTTACCTTATTCTGCAAAATCTTCATGCATATACTACTAAATTTAATCCCTCATCACATCTTCATCACTGAATCATGAGTTTTCTACTTTATTACCTTCGCTTTAATTCCTTACACCCTACAATTATCTTACACACTACTTTGGATTTGTATTCAATGTAATTCATTGCATTTGCTCTAGGTCTACTTGAAGTGTTTTTGTTAAGTGTTCTACCTGTTGAGTTTCTGTGTTTGTACCTGTACGTAATCTATTTAATCTCCTAAATGTATTTATCTGTAGTAAAATGACTTACTTCCCTACCATTTCCATGCGTTTTTCATATTCATAATAGGACCTTTCTTTGGTCGCCTGAAGTTTAACAAGAACATTGTAAGATTTGGTTTGGCTTCACTTTAACTTTATCTCTTTTATACTGGCTGTTCTGTGGACTCTTTTGCAGAGCTCATCACCAACTGTGGAAAATGTTCCTCTGTGACTAATTTAATGTTTTACTTCTGAAAAGGAGTTCTTGTCTGCCTTTCTTTGCTATAGACTTTTTTTCCTAGCATACTGCATTTTTTCATCACTGCCCTACTTGTCTGCTTCTGTGCATGTGTGAAAAATCAGTGACTTAAACACTTGCTACTCTGAAATTAATACAGTCATCTCCTGTAATTAAAAATTCTCACCGTAGTGCTCACTTATGTTCTGGTGTGGTTACCTCACCAAATCTATCTCAATATTATAACAGGCTTCTCATAGGCCACAAATTAATTATTGCTTTTGTTGCATCAGTAAGTCCTGGCACCTACCCAGTGATGGTTAACATACATAAAAAATAATAAATATTCATGTCATTTAATTAAAATGCAGTTCACTTAATTCAAGAAGTAAAAATTGAAATAATTTACAATACATGCATATACTCATCATCTTTTAATCTGTCACACACTCATCAATTTATTTCTTAAAGCAAACTATGTTGACTTTTGGTCTTTAAATGAAATTCATTTTACTAACACGTAATAGTGCCATGTTAGCTATGCTCTGTAAGGGTTATGTGACTAGCATGAGCGAAACAGATCCAGGCATAGTACACTTTCACAATAGAAAATGACTCTTGAGACATGGGAAATAACTTCTTTAGCAGGGAAGGAACCAGAGCCCATACAATAAACTAATAAATACTGGCTAGGTATAATGGTATTCACTTTGATACACAGCTTGGTATCTGGAACCAAATGACACACAGGAGAGGCCTCAAATTAATTTAGGGATAATCACATGTCCCCATCTGGGTGGCATTGAGTTGAAATGAGAATGATACCTCAAAGTAACATAAAGTTTTGGCAATGAATCAACTGTTATGTTTTCTCTAAACAATTACTTCATTGTATTTGGGTTTCACAGAAGTGTTAGGTTCAGTTTAAGGAAGGGTGTCACTTTCAGACTGTAAAGTTTGACTTGAAGTCTTCAGTTAGCGAGGGTGATAAAATTATCTGGAGAGACATGATTTTGAGTAGTAGTCTGCCTAATCTAAATCCAAGTGATAAATGGTTTTAAGGTCTTTGATCTCAGTCCTTCAGAGCAATCTGATTGGTCCATTTGGTGATGTGACAAAAGAGGAAGTATGAATGTGAGATGCACAATGAGGAGTACAGGCACACATTGAGAGTCACTTTCAAAGGCAAAATATAAAGCTGCCCAGGAAGCAATAAAGGTGCCTCAAAAATACTGAGAGCAGGCTTATCGGAAACATACTCGAGAAAGGAAGCACTGGTGAAACCAGGTTCAGATACATGCAAATACAGAGGAAAGGTTAAAAGTGCACATAGCGCAAGGGTTAGCAAAAATTCTTAAATGAATCTTTTACCTGGCTTTGACAGGTATCATGGCTACTCAATAATAAAATTAATAGCTGGAACACAAGCTTTTACATTCTGTAAATGAGGTTGTATGCTTTTCATACATGGGTAAGCAGATTTGCTTAGCTCTCAAAAGATCACCACTGGACAGACCTGTAATACCCAAAGTGGACAGGATATGCTGGAAAAAGCTAATGGATTCTTATATTTGGGATTGGTTTTAACTTTAAGATTGGTTTTAACTCTAGATTTTACTGAGAGATCTGAGAGATGGCAGGCTAAAGACACATCATTTGCTTCAGTGGCTGAAACAAAGGCTCATATATATGGGTGTAGGTTCATGAAACCACAGAAAATTACTTGAGGGTATTTTGAAAGAGGTTATGGAAAGCATTCAGCAACTCAACAAGGGTAAGAGAAATATTTAAATCAACTAGGAATAGTGATGAGATGTCAAATGTATAGTTTTGGGCATTCCTAAACCTACTGCAAATGTTTAATTGGAGGAAGTAGTGCCAGAGTCTTTTGTTTGGAACTGGGTACCTCTCTGTTGCTGAGCTTGCTGTAATGATTGCAAACTCCATAGGTGCAAAGGTGGATGAAATTTGAAATGAATATGTTGGAATCTGGTGTGTTTTGGCTTATGTCCCTTTTCAATATCGCATGGAAGGTGGAGAAAGTTCCTTGGATCAAGAAGATGTATTCCAGTTATCTATGGATTTTAGTCCTTAGCCTTCCTGAGCAAGCCTGTGGTGAGAACACATCTGTTTTTCTTGGGTACATTTGCTTTGTGTATTATTCCAAACTTTGTTATAATGCTTTTTTCCCTATTTTATTTTGTGACACACTAATACTATGAATTTATAGGTTAACATCACATATACAACTTTACCACCTTTATCCATTTATTTACTAATTATTTCTCTAATGACTTTGTTAATCTTTGTTCTCAAAAATAAAATTGTCTTGGTTTATTTTAAATGTTCGAAATTGTACATTTCCCAAGTTCCTCTATCATCTTCAAATTTATTTGACCAGAATTCTCAGGTTCTTAATAATTAAATCCCCTTTTGCATGATTTCCTTTAATATTCTTTGGAATATATATTTACTTTTGGATTTATTTAACCCATTGTTAACCACATTATAATAGTCTTCTTTACCTTTGGAGGAGTCTTTACCATTGACTGTGACATTATTCATATCTGTAGGCATTTTACCTGACAATCTATTTCATAAATTTTTGAAACCTCTTATTTGTGATTCTGTTATTAACAGGCATGCAGAGTGATTGATATTTCAATGAAAATTTGATGTTTTTGGTGAAATGGTTGTTTTCTTGTGCTGACTAAACAGCATAATAGTTTCTCTCTTATTGTTGTTTCTTAAAAGTTTCAATACAAAGACTCAATGAAATCAAATTGGCCTTTTTCACATGTACATCTTGTCATGTGTAACATCACAAATACCACCTTGTGAATTTAGGCTGGCAGCTCGAAGTGCTGATGAATGTTTTCAAAAAAAATAAATAAACAAAAAAGGCCGGATTGTTTTAAGGTGGAAGGATCCTAGGGTCACCCTAATTTCACTTTCAGACTATTTATTACAATTACCTGAAGAGAGTGCCCCAAATCCCAACTCTAGCCCTTGTAGAAAAAGAAAGTTAGAAAGATGCAGCTGCAATCTGCAGCTGTACTTATGGTTACTGTGATGGTTGATTTCTACTGTGGTGAAATACTTCCCTCATCCAAGCAAGTAGCTGGAGCACCAAAACAAGCAATATAGAAGGTTTACACTTTTTATCAGGCATTATAGATTAATATTATCTAATGTAAGATTCCTGATTTGCATAAAGAGAGACAAAGTAAAATGAGTGTGACAAATTATACCAAATGCACCCTGAATGGATAACAGCTCAGCTTGCTAGGAATATAGGTACTCAGTGTTCCTAGATTGCTAGGTGGTTCTTTGCAATAAGCTGATTAATAGCATGGTCTCTGAATGAAATGATGGAGTGAATTTATGCTGTTCTTGTGGTTCCATGTCACATCTCCTGGACAAATGTAATGTTCAAGCTTTGTGATCTGCAAGTAATCCTGGCTAGACATAACAGACTTACAATCTTGATTGTCCTATCAACTCGATTTTTTGCTTTTAGCCCTGGACTAGGGCAAACTTATTTCTTGTCTTTGCAATCTCAATGCTTGTAATTAGTATGAATTTCCAGTATACATTAACATTTTTGTACTGATTAATACAAGTTTTTTGAAAAAAAAAAAAAAAGATTGTTTCTTTTTCAGTGTGCTCTGATTGAGCCAGCTGTGTTTTTTGCATTGCAGGCAGTCTGTTTTTCCTTTGGGACTCCTAAAGATTGTCCTCTCTTCCTAGGCAATGTCTATTCAGCTGCTGTAGTGCCTTAACTTCATTAGAATGGGCAATGTCCAGGGGCCTCATGTATGATGTTGTGTCTAGAATTCACACTAAAACATATGGTACAGACAAAAGTGGAAATGTGCGTACACACATAAAAATCCAGATACATAAATCTGTGCATATGCCAAGTTCCATGCACTTTCCCCTTTACAAATCCCAATGAATGTGAAATTTAATGCACATGCACACACCTACAGCTCCACCCGACTCCTCCCAGAATTTGGCATATTTTAATATGCAAAGCAATATAAATATCACCTTCCGTTCAGTGTTTGGTTAAAAAACAATGGAAATAGTATAATGGTATAAGCAACAAAAGCATGGTGAATACACTCAAACGTTCAAGTTCAAAAATTCGCACAATGCCCTAAAGAAAAAACAAATGGTCATATATCATAGTCGACTTGAAAAGGCGAGTTGCAGCCCACCATCTGTTTATTCTGTTTCAGACAATATTACAAAAACTGACCACTGTGCGATGCTCAGGCAGTGATGGTACTGCTGTGCCGAGCACGTCTTTTATGAATGTATGAAAACGTGCTATATAAATGAATGTTGTTGTTGCTGTTGTTGTTGTTGTCTTTTGGCTGTATACTGACGGATGGTGTTCTTAAGTTACAAAATGCAATAGTGTATGCTGTAAGAGATGTAGTCAATGAACTAAGGAATATAAGGGTGATACTATGTTATATTTTGACTACAAATAAAATTAATCGGTTAAATAATAAATGTTGCATCTGATTACCTGTTTTTAAGTTCTGCTAATTACATTTAAATTAAGTTGTAACACTGTCCGATCTGTCTGGTCATTTGGTGGGTCAGGGTCAGGTTCATCGTAGCGCATCTCTTTAGTTACATGCTTGCACACTGCGACACACTTTCTGTGCACTATAGAGGAAGCTCATTAAAACAGTGGAAATGCTTTTTATTTACATAAGCAATTTCATTCTCTGAAGGTGCTTTTATAGTGTAGCGACGGTACTGAGCGCCACAATGGATCGATTCTTTTCTCTTTCCTTTGAGGTGACTCGCTATCCTTAAAAGGGCTGCTTGCATTTTGCTGCAATAGTTCAAAAAAGCACCTGTGACTATACAGATCTGCCTTTTTATAGGTTCTCTAGCTACATACTGTATTATGTAAAGTCAGCTTATTCTTTTGCCGATTCATCCCTGGCTGATGTAACTTGTCCAGAACCGTTGCAATTTAGAAAACCAGGTGTTGCTGTGAATTGTGTTTTTATGTTTTCCAGTTCAACCACAGTGTAAGAAAGTCATATATTTGGATGATAAGTAGATAATACCATCCTATACAGCTGACATGGCGCGACTTAGTGATATTTGTGAAATACCTGCTCATGGTGATGATTTTTTTAATTTGTTTACTGGAGCTGATCCTTATTTCACAAAGCAGGGCATATTCAGTTCTGTTGAGTTAACTGAGCAACTTTTTTTGGTGTTCTGTTTGTATTTCTTACCAGCTAGACTATTTACTTTCATCTGTTTATATGCACACACTTTAAAGTCAGGCTAGTCCCTTTCCATGGCTGCTGTTGACCTTGTTCCTCTCTTGTCTATGCAGTACACTAGCTTTCATTGATTTTATTTCAACCTCTCCTTTTTTGGAGACATGATTATGTCATACTTTTAAATACCTGGATTCTCTTTTCTAGGTATAACATTAAGGATATTGAGAAGATTTTTCCCCCTTTTTACTTGTTAACATGTTATGGCTTTATAACAATTGTCAAACTAATAATGAACCTTCTTGGAGTTTACTGTTGTCTATTTCGATCATTGTATCGTGTATAAATTTGTATGGTGTATAGAACTTTTATGTAGTGCATACTCTCTCAAATATCATTATGGTAATGGGATATGTGATAACTTAGTGCAAAAAATACTTTAGCACCATATTGACAGAAGAAATGAAAGAACAACAAGAAGAAGAAACCTTCTTGTTCAACTACTTTTGTAAATGAGTTATTGTTACTTCCTAGGTTCTTTTTCAGTTAAGAAGTTCTTTAAAAAAGTAAGGACTAATTTTGAAGTAACATGTCTTTTATATGGTGAATCACAATACTTAGTGTAAAGGTCGATATATTTTATTTTCCATAATACTTTAATGATAAATTCACTAAAATGAAGTGTGTACTGTGGGACAAAGATTTGTGCCTGCTGCAGTGATGGCAATAAGGCTTCTGGAAATGTAACATAATTGTACAACAAGGGATTGGTGACCTTAATGACCTGTGTCTGGTAGCCACATGCTTTCATAAATAATGTATCGATGGACTTTATTTTCCTACCCTCTAAACATATGGTTCTTAGCAACCGTAAAAAGCTACTTTGTTCCTTTATTTGGTATAGCCAGCTCATTCCAGAGCCTTTCCTGGAATTGGATGCAAGGAACAAACCAACTCTGACAGGAGGGCAGTCTTTTTTAGGCGACATGCACACACATACATCCACTTGTACATGGCTAATTTATTTTTTTCAGTCAACCTTACTAATATGATTTTGAGATATTACAGAAAAACTAATGCATGTGGAAAAAAACACCTCACACACGCGTGAGAAGTAGGTGCTCCTCACTGACTGGGATTCAAAATCTGTGTTCTGGAGTGGAAGGCAGCATTGCTAACCATTTAGCCACTCTTAGTTACTTTGTGGTTTTGAATTCTAATACTGATTGATGCGTTTGTATTTAATGATCTGTTCAGAATTCAGCGTTATATAATAATGTGAAGTGTATAATTATAAAAATAGGACTTTGTGGTTGCTAGTAAATTGCTACTTTTTTACTTTCTCATACTGTACTCATTTCTAGCAAAGTGGGGATGGTATGAAAACTATCACAGAAAGAAATATCTCTCTTTTGGTGTGCTTTGTGGTTCTTAGAAAAAATATTAATGAAGATGATGTTGCTTTCCCTTTAATGGACCAGGATAGACTAATAATATTTCAATGATTTTTCATCCAGATGAACATTTTTTGATCCCCTGTCAGTATCTCAGATTAAATCAGTTGACTCTTAAAGGGACACCACTTGATGATGCCATTGGGAGTCTTTATTTCCTATTGATAAAGAACAGTATTTAACAAAAACAGCTGAGATTTCAGATAAATGTAGGGTTAAAGGTTGGAGCGATAATTGGAGACCAAACAATCCAATGAAACATAAATACAACTGTTAAATTAGACCATGCTTGTCATGAATATTAAATTTAACTTTAATGCATTTAAGCAAGACAAAGCACCTCTTTAAGCACCTCTTTACGCGCACGTACCGGTCCCGGGACATAACAGCGGTTCAAAAACGTTACAGTAATGTGTGCATGCCCATCTGCCATGCATCTCGACACCCTACCCATCAAATGAAACTTCAAAGTCTCGTCTTTCCGATGATATAAACCATTTTGACACACAACAACCACAGCACTGACACTAAAGCCTTTTTTACAGAGAAGTACATACTTTTAAGAGTTGACTGTGCCTACCTTTGAAGACCCCCTGCAAGTCAAACATCAATATTTCCGAGCAGTATTGATCCCATTGTGTCCGTAAGGCTCCAGCGAATATAATCCAGTAAAATGATTTATGTCCAAAACACACGATATATTCTCAAAGGGACAAAAACTCCAGAAAACGTTTCATAACTTGAGACCACCTAAGTAATTTTTTTTCACTTATATTGCTCATATTAGAAGTAATTTGTTTCTGTCGGCGATAACCATGCAACTGCATGAAACACGGAAGTGTTAGCTTTCGAAAGACACCTAAGTTGGCCAATTACGACGGGTCTGGGGTTGACTGGCACCTCGTATAGCCAACGAGTGTCACAGAAAGCTTGCAGGGTGACGTATAGCTCTGAACGCTAGTAGAATCTACCAGTTTGATTGGACACTGTGACTGACACTCAAAACTTACAGCCAATGAGCAGCCGAGCATTTTGATATGTAACTTGCTATACTAACTTGTAAAAAAAACGATCAGGGCTGCGTGAAGTAGGCATTTGTGCCAGTCTGCAGAGTTGGTGCGTGGTTGTTTATTGTGATTTCGCCAAGTTTTTTCGCAGTTTAAATGTGAATAAAAGTAGAAGTTTAAACGTAAATAAACGCTCGATTAAATTATAGATGCATGTACGCGTTGCAAAAGTATTCAACCGGCAACCGAGAGGTATAATGGGAGAGAGCGACGTGCCACGCCCTTGTGCTTTCTGCTTGCTAGTGATTGCTGCCATCAAGTGGCACATGGAAAAACGCTGAGATGTGTTGTAACAGTTTGTAAAAGAAATATATATAGTTTGTGTGCATTTTATAAAAAAAGTAAAAATAAAAATATAAATATATTTTTGGCCCATAACTTGTATTGACTATTTTTACATAGAAATGTGTATTTTTGATTGTTTTTATTATGGAACATGAATTTCCATAACTAATAGAGTGACACTGTGTGTAGATATAGATTCCTTTAGGTGTAAGCTTTCAGTAGATCCCTTATTGATATATGTGGGTTGAAGCATTCAAAAGTTATTACACTTTTTCCATATGTTCCAAAATGTGGATAATGGTCCCTCTAAAAAGCCCCTGGGCATGCCCACATAAAACTGGTGTAAAAAATGTCATTTTTACAGGTATTCTTTTCAAAATAATGAAATGTGAGTAGTCAACAAGTTATTCTGTTGGTACATAGTGTGTTTCTGTCCCCACCTACCTACTGCAGCTTTATTTTCCTTTATTTTCATAAAAAAACTTAGGCGAGAACAAAAAATTCGTTTTTTTTGGGAGTTCTAATGTGCATAACTTTTGATCAGTCACACCTACAGTGATTCTGACTACTAAGGGTGAAACTAGAGAATGTTACCTTTACAAAGAGACCAAACATGTGTTTATACTCCAGATAGTTCAATAACAGCAATGATTCTAATTTGGAGAGGTCGAATTACAAGCGATTTAGCAAAAATGACCCCGAATGATAAGGGGTTTAAATCACTTTAAATATGTGGCTTCTCACATTGCTCTTTTCAAGCAGTCCTTTAGGTGATGTGGGTGAAAGAAAGTTAAAACAGTTTAAGAGCACAATGTTTGTGTACTTTTGTTCCCTTTCATCTGTTTTTAATTTCACAATATAATAGACAAATACCCTCATTTTGAATAGCTGCTCCTAGCTCTTTTATTTTAAATGCTTCACAATTGCAGTTTATTTAGCAGAATTAATTACCGTTTATAGCTGACAACCTGTTTTGATGGGGAAGGCAAAGTTTGGTGAGGAGGGCAAAGCTGCACATTGTGTATCTTGTAATCTTCCTCAAATGAAAATTCATGCTGACCTCTTGTCACCTAGTGAGGTTTTTTTTTATTATACATTAAAGGCAGAAGAGACTAAAAGGTTTGCTACATATGGATTTCAATTCTGTGTTTGGCAGCTGGCATCATTGTTTATCTTTTATGTGTTTGTATAATATTTTTAATGAAATTTAGTTTGTTTAAAAAGAAAAACATTCTTTTTTTACAACTAAGCTCCAGTCTAACAAGAAACAAAAGTACAATTCCATTTTGTTATGATGACTCATAATTTGGAAACCAAATGCATTATCATAAATTACATAGAGTGGAACTGAGCTGTAGGGCCAACCTCTTATAATTTTAACATCTTCAAAACCACTACTTCCACACATCCCACTGTCGTGCCTTTAATTGGCCTAAAATGCATGGTTAAGGTCATAGACAAAGACTAATGGACTTGTATCCCTTATATAAACCTAAAATGAAACATACTGTATATTAAACAGACAGATAATATTAGTTCCATATTATATCCATGTTCATGTTGGGTAATGTCAACAATGCTATTGCACATGCGGCAAAAGCAGAAGGGTAAGACTTTTGTATAGTTTCCTGTTAAATCAAGAATTTCTGGAGTGTACAGTTTATCATACATATCTGTTTATCCCCATAAGCTTCCTTATTTTATTACATGATCACAGAATGCCACGACTTATCATAGCACCATTAGTTGAAGGGGAGAAACCAAACCATCAATGTAGATCTGGAGATCAACTTTGCTTTCCTTAGCGCCTCTCTACTTGTACTCTTTCCAGTAAATACTCTCACCAGAAAACTCTACTTGAAAGATATCCTTCAATCTAAAAGAGCAGACACTTAGGCATTCTTCTAGGGCACCTCCTTTATCAGTATTATTATTCACTTTTACAACAGCTTTGGTTCTGGGTGGAATTCCTATCCACTACAAGGCATATTCATGTATGCCCCCCCTACTTACACATACCTGGATAATACAGAATAGCTAATTGTACCGCTACTCAGGGAGGCTACTAAACCCAGTGCAGCCACAGGATCAGAACACCACTATAGTAAAAGCAAGTAGTGCTTAATATATTTAAGAGAAATATTTTGGGGTTCTGTGACTAACAGTCATCCCGTTTAACCCACTCACCACATGTCCCAGATCAGCACTTAATGAAAAACAGTAAAGAAATTAAAATGTATATTTACATATTCACAGACAAAACAAGGACTTCATTATAGTTAGATAGATAGATAGATAGATAGATAGATAGATAGATAGATAGATAGATAGATCTTTATTGTCATTGTCACTTTTACAAAAGAACTGTCGACTCAGTGTAAGGCATAAGAGTTAATAAACAACAAAATGAATAGTAATAAAAGTACATTACAAATACTGTATATACAAATTACACTTGTCATATATACAAATTGCACTGGTTACTACATTACTACATTAAGGTCAGAAATTAACAAATTAGAATGCTAGATGCAATCGCTGTATATAACCCAAAACAAAAGACGCTGATGGAGGGGTGCGAAGGAATTTAAAGTGGGCTTACGAGTTTTTTTGTAGGCTTCAGGGATTCTAGTGTTAACTGATAATCTCTGATTGTGTCCATGGATTCAAACAGTCACCATGTTATATGATAAGAAGTAGACATGTGTCCTGCGAGGTGAGGTCATGTAATTTATTTTATCAAAATAATCTGGAAGGATGGTCAGATCATTGATTCTTCTTATCAGAATTTCTCAAATTCTCTCTTTCTATTTACATAATTCTGTTTATCTCTTTTCACAGCATTTCACTGTTTTCTTTTAGTGTACTGGTCCTTTTTTGCTTTTGTTTGTTTGTTTAGAGAATGTCATTCTTTTTTGCTAAAGTTGTATTCTTATGGTTACATATCTGTGAGCACAAGAGACAAAATTTTCATAGTTTCATAGTTTCAAATTAGAAATATTTAGTGACAAGGAGAAATGTGGTGTGGTGAGTGCCATATAAGCCTTGTGCCAAACCTTACAAAGAAAAAACTACAGTAAACCTTAGGGTGTAGCCAGCATGAATTTACTTTACCTGTTAATGGGATAAGAAGAGAAACTATGTTCAACTAAGATTAGAACTCACAACAAAACTGGGAACAAAAAAAAAAAAATTAGGCTAACTGTATTTCTTTTTACTTTCTTGTATACGGAGTACATGCAGTCTGTAGGTTTGTACTTAAGTTGAATTTGTGTGTAAGTCAGAACAGGTACATTATTTTAATAAATGCTATTGTTGACCGACTGTGACCAAGTACTCTGCCAATGAATGATGGAGTTTCACCTCTCTCTGACCTTTTTATTATTTCTACTTTATTTTCAATGGTGATGGTTTTTCTCTTCTTTACTGTATCACCAGCACTTGCATCAGATTTGTGTTTCAGAGACATTCTTGATGGGTGAAGATGAAAGGTTAAGATGAGCTCTTCTGCACAGCACTGTACACGCTATCACAGCAGGAAGGCACCCGTTGTCAACACGTCTGGTGTACTGAACGAGAGACAACTTCCTGCTATGTGCGTAACAGTACAAGCAGGCTTGCTATTGAGAATGAATGGGGGCGGCGATGGGGGTGTTTCATCACTCGCCCACCACACAGTTAATTCCACTACAGTTCAAGAACAAACATGGTGCGGCCAAAGGTGGGCAGTGAATCTCCCACCACCGCCCACATTCAACAGGCAGCCATCTGAGGCACACTACAATGCTACCCCTCACCACCCCGTTCACCATCAATGGCCTCCATTCAGCCAGAACCAGGTAACCGCTTCCAGCATTACTAGCCGCACACTGAGAACAAACATGGCAGCCGTGTGTGATGGGCAGGCAGTGAAATGCCCCCCTCCGCTAAATCCAGTCTGTGTCCAGTCAGGAGCAGTAGGTGCAGCGGCATAGTGGGCGGGCAGCAATCCGCCCCATCAAGCCTCTGTCCTGCACATGAGCGATAGCTGTGGCCCCAGTGACTATCAACCACGGGTCACTACACTGTGTGAGCAGCGAAATCGCCCCCCTCTAGCCACCGCTTGCAGCGTCCCCAGGCCGAAGATGACGGAGTGGCAGTTACTGAGGTGCATGTGTCGTAGCTGCGGCCCCATTCGTAAGTAATAGGTCGGATGTCCGTAATCTAGGGACTACCTGTATAGGGAAACTATTGTAATCATCCAAAAATTTGATATTGAGATTTTGATGAATCTTGATGTTTTAGAGTACAAAAATACAATTTTTGGAATTGTGTCTCTGTGTGTGTGTGTGTATATAAACACAATAACTTGAGTATGCTTTCACTTAGGTCAGCCAAATTTTGCATTCAAGTATTAGGTACAAAACGTAGATTTCAACTTTTGGGCTATTTCTGCTAACCGGAAGTTGTACTTTACCTGAACACATAGTTGTTTTTTTTTTTTATTCATGCAGCTGCAGAATCCGATTTATTCAATTTTACTTTTATAATAAGTGTTCAATATATTATTACTTTGATATGATTTGCTGTTGATGTTTTTTAATATACATAATAAAAATATAATCATGGTCTAGTGGTTTACTCCTCAAATATCCATCCCCATATCTGAGTATATAAGAAAGTATAGTGGAGACCACTGCCAATTGTTTTTTCTTACTTTGGTGCAAAATATCATGAGGGGCAGCAGTGGTGCCTGGTGACTCCTTTGAATTTTGCTATGCCACCAAAGGTAAGAGCTTATTTATTTTTATATACTTTAGTAAATTCAGCTGCAGTCTCAAACAATGCAGAACCCTACAGTGCTCACAATAATTAGTTATATAAACAGTAATATGAACACAGATACAATTGTCATATAAATCATTATATTAAGCAATCGTAGCAGTTCACACATCTAGCCCTGTACATCTTTTTTTTGTACTTCTTTATAGCTGTTTTTTTCCTAATTACCACTGAGCTTGTCTAACATTCCAAATACAGTATTTATTTACATTATTTTACCTTTCTCATTAAGACTTTATATTTCTTCCCAATAGTTGCATTTTAGACAAGTGAACTAACAAGGTGGTTGTTTGTTATATAATTTCCCCTCAGAGTTAAAGATAAATACATCTGCTTTGGTAAGTTGTTAAACTTTATCACATTTGGCCAGAAAAGAGAGCACAAATTATTATGAATTAATAAATGTTCCACAATTAAAGCCTATAAAAGTCTAAGTACACCTAGTGTAACATTGGCTTTTTTCTGTTTGTTGTAACTATCACTAACATGATGAATAATGGCAAAGTTTTGGTAGCTTATTTTCACAGTATAACATCTAACTTCGACTGACAAAAGGTTTCAGTTTCAAAATAACAAATTTGAAAAAAACATTACTGTCATTTTTTCTGCTGTCAGTATTGTGGAAAATGTGCAGAAACATTGTCTAGTACACTATTTAAATTAAAAATATTGCATCAGAGACAAAGGGAATTTTCAGAAAAGGACCTGAACAGAAAGTATCACTATATGCAGATGATATGGTATTATATATTTGACCCACAAAATTGTGTGCCAGCAATCCTAAAAGCACTAACAGATTGTCAAAAGATAACTGGACTCATAATCAATTTGAATAAAAGTGTGATTTTTCCAGTGAACGCTCTAGTACACTATATTAGACTGTACAGTTTCCCATTTATCTTAGCAGATCAGTTTAAATATCTAGGGGTAAATATCACAAGTAAATATAAAACACTTTTTCAATACAAATTTGTAGTCTGCATGGAAAAAATTAAACATGACGTGAACAGATGGTCTACCCTCTATCTCGCATTAGCAGGGAGAATCAACATCAAGAAAAATATCCTTCCCAAGCTTCTTTTTCCATTGAAAGCAACCCCATATACATTAATAAATGAAATTAGACTCAATCATAACCTTATTTATTTGGAATTTGAAATATCCACACATCAAAAGGGCAACTTCACAACGACCTAAAGCAGAATGGGGCATGGCACTACCTAACTTTCATTTTTATTACTGGGCGGCCATAAAGACCTGGACATTGACTCAAATCGATGAATATAAACAAGCTTGGTCTGCAATAGAATTAAATCTTAAAGTACTAAAATATTGCAGTATTTCTTTATATTCCCTAATACATTAATAATCCAATTGCCCTTCATTCACTCAGACTATGTAACCAATGTAGGAAGCACTTTAAGACAGAGAAGCTCCTATTTGTTGCACCACTACATGACAACCACCTTTTTCCACCCTTTGCAACATACGCAGTATTTAAAGTTTGGCAAATGTTTGGTGTTAAAACACTTAGAGATTTGCACTTAGATAATGTCTTTGCATCCTACGAACAATTAAGCTTAAAATTTAACTCAGGTAGCATCTCTATAGTATATAAAAATATTTTGAAGTCACTTCCTTTTAAAGATCCCAGCATACGTTGGGGAAAAGACCTTTCACTTAATATTTCAAAAAAGGAGTGGAAGGCAGTCATGCATAGAATACATTCCAGTGCCATATGATCAAAACATTCAATCATTCAACTTAAAATTTCTATCAAGTGCATTTATCTTATTTAAAATTGTCCAAAGCATATCCAGGGCAAGATCCAACCTGTGAATGTTGCAGTCCAGCTCTAGCCTCAGTCCTCCACATGTTTTGGGCATGCACCAAATTAACATCATTTTGGACAAAAACCTTTGAATGACTCTCAGACAGCCATGGTGTCACAATCACTCCTCGTCCACTAACAGCTGTGTTTGGTGTACTACCAGATGGGCTTAAAGTGGAGAAGGACAAACAAACTGTAATTGCCTTTACCTCACTACTAGCACATGGACTTACAGTATTTTGCTCAAATGGGAGAATCCCACTCCACCACTTTTAAGTCACTGGGTATCTGATGTTCTATACTATTTAAAATTGGAAAAATCAATTTCTCACTTAGAGGATCTGTTCAAACCTTTTTTTAAAAATATGGCAGGATCTAATAAATAACATAGAATAAGCTTCTATAGAGGGGGAAAAGGATTCTCATTATGCTTTTAAATATTTGCTCTGGTTGTTGGCTCTCCTGTCTTTTTTTTGGTTGGGGTTGAATTTTGGTTTGTTAAGTTTGACTTGATTGTATGGAATAATATTTGCTTCTAACTGAAATCAGTAAAAAATAAAGGAAACAAATATAATATCTTTGTGTGATGATGTTTGTAAGGTACAGCAAGAAAGTACCTTCCCAAAGTATTTTCCCATACTAACAATTAAGCTTTCTGTTTCCATTCATAAATGCACACTTTAGAATACCTCAGTCAGAGATCAATGCCTCTGCTAAAGGGGTTGGAATCTGGTGTTCTGGGTATTTGGTGTTAGGTCCTAAGGAAAACTGTCGCTGGTATTGTGCACTTATGTGTTGTTAATCCATGAGTGCTAGCTATGTATGTTTTGATTAAGAAATATTGTGCCATAGGAAGCTACTTGAAGTTACTACTGCCTGATGAATAAAGAAATAATTCTTATTTTTGAGCTGGCACTACAGCTTCAAACAGATAAATTGCCAGTTATTGACAAAGTGCCTTGATACACAGGTTAAACTATGATCTGAAGTGGTATGAATAAGGGTCATTACTTTCCCAAGCTGGGTAGCCACAGAGATATTTATTTGTTATTTTTCTCTTTAATCACCTTATATTGTGTTTTATCCTTTATTTAGTATATTTTGGGGTGGCCTAAGGTGTGTAAGAGTCTATTGTGCACATGAGTGGGGTCATGACACATAATTCTTTATACTTGCACTGTAATGCAAATTCATGAACATCATATATCTTTTCTGCTAAGATTCCTACTACTATCAGCATAATTACTAAATTGAAAGCCACATTTCTCAATATATGATTAAAAATGAGAAGGTTAGGTAATATAAATTAAAATAGATTAATCTGATTTTTGTCCTTAATTAATCAGATACTTGTGAAGCTATACTGACAGTATAATTAATGTGTTCAACTGAGAGTACTATGTCTGCTTGGAGAATATCTGCGGTTATATCAAATGTAGCTGTGTTGATTTTAAATGACTCAATCTGTTGTTCACTGGAAAGTGACAGGTGAAGTACAAATTCTTCCCAGCAGGCAGATATCTGTTGATGAGCCTACATACTTATTTTCTGTCAACAGCAAGGTTTAACAGTGAAGAACTGAATCTGCTGTTTCAGAATACAGTCCTGAATAAAGCAAATACGATACGCCAGATTATTTTCCCATACTTTTTTCCCTATCTAGATAATACACAAAAAGTCAAGTATAATTTCCTAATTGATAATTTTTAAATGGCTGTTGAAAAATAATTCAAACAAAAGAGTAAAACAGTAAAATAATTGAGGCCATCATTCCAATATTTTTTTCAATTTAATCATTTAAAAGATTCCATACAACTTATAATTCCTTCCAACACTGTTTTATATTGTCCTTCTACAAGGACGTATCACAGATAAAGCTGGTAAGCTGGATCTGTATGTAGCATAATTATATTATAGCAATAACAAACGTGGATTAGTATAACCCAGATGGGTACACATTTTAGGAAGGATAGACAGAGCAGAAAAGAAGGGGGGTGCCTTTTATGTAAAGCAGAATTTAAATGCAGGCCTTTTTCAGTTGAATGATGAGCCACATCTGGATTAGTCTGGAAAGCATTAAGGAAATACACCTTATTTTAGAAGTGTGCTATAGACCCTGAAGTGCAAACAGTAAATTCAGTTTGATTTTTTAACAACATTAAAAAGGCAAGTTTACAGGGGGATATTAAAGTCATGGGAAACTTTATCTCCCCAAATATTAACTAGGATAACTTGGAAAATGAGCACAAGAGTGGAGGCTTATAGATTTAATCAGTATATTAAATCACAAGTGTGAGGGGAAGCCTGTTTAGAGTTAGTATTTTGCAATGACCAGGGTAGAATTGAGGGTGTGGAGGTGATTAAACAACTAAGGTCAAGTGTCCATAATACTATACAATTTTCAGTGTTTTGTAAGAGTATGGATGCAAAGACTAAAACTATTAAGTTTAATTTTGGAAGGACAAATTTTGAACAGATGTGACAAGGAGATAAAAAAGAAGAGGCAGAGAAAAACACAGTTATATAAGGCATACAAGACTAATGACTCAAATGTTAATTGTAAGGAATATGAGAGCATGAGGGCAACCACTTAGAAGGATGATAGGAAAACTTAAAGGTAGTTAGATTGGAATATAACAGATAAGGCAATAGATGACCCAAAGAGACTTTCTCAGTATTTCAATAGAAAAAGAACAGTCAAGGAGACAGTGAAGTGTGTCAGGAGTAGTAAAGGAGAATCAAAATATACAGTCAAATAGCAGATGTTATAAAGTTGATTTTTTCTGAAATCTTCACATGTGAGGAAATGGATAAACTCCCAGCTGCAAACAGGGATTACAAAGGAGATACTGAGTGATTTGTAAATTATATAGGAAGAAGTACTGGTCCGATTAAATAGGCTGAAATAAAACAAATCATCAGGAGCAGATAATATTTATCCTGGAGTGCTTAGGAGGTTATTGAATACATTTAAACCCTTGACACATATTTTTAGTAAGACGATGTGGACTGGCAAGTGGAAAATATTATCCCATTATATAAAAAGGGTGATCAAAAGATCCAAGTAACTATAGGCCAGAATGCTTAACATAAATCACAGATAAATTAATGGAAGGAATTGTTAACCCTTTGAAATCTGCCCTCGCCAACATTTTGGCATTATAACCCTTGCCTCCCCAGCAATTTTTAACAATTCTGAAAACCAAAAATTTTGATATATAAAAGTAAAATGTTATTATATGATGATAATATGTTGATAAGCCACACCGTTATAAAAACAGACTGATACTATAGAACAAGCTGTACCACTTTCAGTCTTGCAGTATCACTTTCTACAATCTATATATTTAATTCAGTAAGGGCATGCAAGACAGTGAGCGCGCCTGCCAATTCACAGAGCCCCACCTGCCAACTCTAAGACAATGGGATACGCTCGACAGAGCCCCGCCTGCCAACTCTAACCCTCCTACCACATCATGGGATACGCACGACAGAGCCACGAACGCCAACTGTAACCATCCTGCCGTGTCCAGCGTCGCTCTCGAGACGTGTACACTGCCTGGTCATATGCCCACAAGCAACAACTCACCAAACACAGCCTCAGTCACTTTTGTCTGTGCAAAAGTCCACATGCACCTCTGAGCCACGTTGACTTTTCACACATAAACTCAAAATTAAAATTGGCTGAGTCATCATGCTTCTCAGGAACCTCATGCCAGCAAAAGGTCTCTGTAATGGCACTAGACTTTCTGTTACCAGCATTCACTGCAATGTGCTGGAGTGTAAGACTATCGGTGCACGGTGCAACCTGCTCTGGAAACAGTAGAAGGTGGGGATTTGACAGGGGTGATACACCTCTCATGCCATAACACAGATGCCCTAAGGTGAGCTCAGGGAGGAAAGAAACTCTAATGGAGAAGAAGGGCAAAAGCTCTCTTTACCTGCTTGTACTTCTCTGCGCATACACAGCATCTGTGAGTTGCACCCATGCTAAGTTACAACTGAAATCCTTTCCGCTTTCTTCTTAAAACCTGTGAGAAAAAGAAAAACTAACCTGCAAATTTAAAAAAAAGGCATAAATTCCGTAAGTAACTACACAGTGGTATATTATGTGCATAGTCAGCCAGGTTATGACAGCAGAGATGAATAGCAGACTTACAGTAGCAGACTGCAAGATTTAGAGATTAGATCAGTGTAGCATATCAGATATATGTAGGATTTTATTTAGGCCAGTTTGTTTATGACGATAGATTGTGGGACCGGCATTTTGGGTATATATCGCTTTGCGACTGGCCCAAAAACCAGCCTGCAAGGTTCAAAGGGTTAAATATATGATTGAGCAACATATAACAAGAACAGGAGTTTTACTGAACAGTCAGCATGGGTTCAGACATGGGAGGTCGTATTTTGCTTATATGCTAGAATTCTATGAGTAAGAAACAAAAGGATGCAAATAGAGTAGTGTATATGATATTATTTATCTTGACATTCAGAAAGCATTTGATAAGGTCCCATGGGAGGTTGGGCATCAAACTAAAAGAGGTAAGAGTTCAAGGCGTAGTGTGTATATGGGTGCAGAATTGCATAAAACACAGGAAGCAGTGGATGATGGTGCGAGAAACCTTATTAGTTAAGAGTGGTGTCCTTGAAGGGTCAGTTCTAGGGCTGCTTCTGTTTTTAATATATATATATATATATATATATATATATATATATATATATATAAACGATTTGGATAGTTTGATAATGATACCATAGGAGGATTGGCAGATAATCTGAAAATCTTTTGAATCATTACACAGTTTGTGTGAGGAACTTTCAGATTTGGGTACGACTGCCGATCCTAATGTGATGTGGGAGACCTTCCATGACAAGACTCAGCTGAAGGTTGCTAAGGGTTGTGTTGGTGTTGCCGGTCTTCCCAGAAGGAGGTGTTTCATGTCGCATGGCATCCTTGATATCATCGAGAGGAGTCACAGCGCACAGCTCAATGGCAACTCTGGTCTGTACCGGGAACTGAGAGAGATGGCTCCGAGGGCTCTGAGGGCAGATAAAGAGGCGTTTGTTAGAGGAATCTATGAGCAAGTGACACACCATCTGTGGTCTAGTGACCCACGTTCTGCTTACAGAGGAATTGAAGCATTACGCCCATCTAAATTGTTTCCCCAGAGAGTCGCAGTCAGGGCAGCTGATGAAACGGTCCTTATGGATGACACTGTAGTTGTGACCCACTGGGCTGGCTACTTTGAGCAGTTGTTCAAAGCTGATCCTCCGGTTAGGACATTGGATATCTATGGGTTCACGGTTCTTAAGGCTGATCCTCCAATTAGCTGTGAACCACCCAATCTCACTGAGATTGCACAGGTGGTGAACCAGATGGGGGGGAGGGGGGGAAGCAGCAGGGATCAGTGGGGCATCTGTTGGTGAAGAAAGATTCACGGATCTTGACCTTGCTGACGATGCTGTGATCTTCGCAGAGTCAATGGAGGCTCTGTTTGGGGAGCTCGAGAGACTGAGCGAGAAGTCTGTGTGTCTGGGCTTGCGAGCATCGGGATAAAAACCAAGATCCAGGCCTTTAATGACCTCTTGGGCACAGCCATCAGCAGTGTGTCTGCTTGCGGAGAGAGAGTCGACCTTGTCGAGAGGTTTACTTACCTTGGCAGTGACATTCATGTCTCTGGTGACTCTTCCTATGAAGTCAGTAGATGGATTGGGAGAGCATGGGGGGTGATGAAGATGCTGGAAATGGGTGTGGCGCTTCTGATACCTATGCAAAAGGACGAAGGTCCAAGTCTTTAGAGTCCTAGTGCTTCTTGCCTTGCAATATTTTTGCGAGATATGGGTGCTATCCAGTAACCTGAGATGAAGACTGGACTCCTTTGGTTCTGTGTCGCTCCTGAAAATCCTTGGATACCGTTGGTTTGATTTTGTATCAAATGAGCGTTTGCTCATGGAATCCCAAATGAGGCACATTACCTGCATTGTGAGGGAGTGTCAGTTATGGCACTACGGCCATGTGGCGCATTTCCCCGAGGGTGGTCCGGCTCATAAGATCCTCATTGTTGGGGACCTGAGTGGCTGTACCAGGCCAAGGGGTCACCCCCGTAACACCTGGCTCCCGAGTTGTTTCTTCGTTTAGTGGGTGTGGCAACGCACTGTACCAGTGCATGTTCACCAGCTTAACTTGACTTGATGGGGTGGCTTGAACAGATTTGTGGCAGGTAAAATATAATGTAAATAAATTTAAAGTATTACATCCATCCATTATCCATCCCGCTATATCCTTACTACAAGGTCATGGGGGTCTGCTGGAGCCAATCCCAGCCAACACAGGGCGCAAGGCAGGAAACAAACCCTGGTCAGGGAGTATTATATGTAGGAAGTAAAAATGTTACATTTTAATACACAATAAGATCTCTGAAAATCAAAAGTACACCTTATGAGAAGGATATAGAAGTTATAGTGGACTTGACACTATCTGCCAGACATTATTCAGAAGCCATTAAGATGGCTAACAGAATACTAGATTAGATAGATAGATAGATAGATACTTTATTAATCCCCAAGGGGAAATTCACATACCCCAGTAGCGGCATAGATAAAAAAACAGTATTAAATTAAACAGTGATTAAAATGCAGGTATAACAGATAGTAACTTTGTATAATGTTAACGTTTACCCCCCCCCCAGGTGGAATTGAAGAGACGCATAGTGTGGGGGAGGAATGATCTCCTCAGTTTGTCAGTAGAGCAGGACAGTGACAGCAGTCTGTCACTGAAGCTGCTCCTCTGTCTGGAGATGATACTGTTCAGTGGATGCAGTGGATTCTCCATGATTGACAGGAGCCTGCTTAGTGCCCGTCACTCTGCTACAGATGTCAAACTGTCCAGCTCCGTGCCTACAATAGAGCCTGCCTTCCTCACTAGTTTGTCCAGGCGTGAGGCGTCCCTCTTCTTTATGCTGCCTCCCCAGCACACTGCCACGTAGAAGAGGGCGCTCGCCACAACCGTCTGATAGAACATCTGCAGCATATTGCAGATGTTGAGGGATGCCAGCGTCTGTCCTTTCTTGCGCAGAGCATCATTATTGGCAGACAAGTCCAATTTATCATCTAGCTACACTCCCAGGTATGTATAGGTCTGCACCCTCTGCACACAGTCACCTCTGATGATCACAGGATCCACGATGGGCCTGGGCCTCCTAAAATCCACCACCAGCTCCTTGGTTTTGCTGGTATTCAGTTGTAGGTGGTTTGAGTCTCACCATTTAACAAAGTCCTTGATTAGGTTCCTATACTCCTCCTCCTGCACACTCCTGATGCAGCTCACGATAGCAGTGTCGTCAGCGAACTTTTGCATATGCCAAGACTCTGAGTTGTATTGGAAGTCTGATGTATAAAGGCTCAACAGGACTGGAGAAAGTACAGTCCCCTGCGGCGCTCCTGTGCTGCTGACCACAATGTCAGACCTGCAGTTCTCGAGACCCACATACTGAGGTCTATCTGTAAGATAGTCCACAATCCATGCCATCAGGTATGAATCTTTCCCAAGCGCAAGCCTGAAGAAGGGGCCTGAGTTGCCTCGAAAGCTTGCATATTGTAATCTTTTTAGTTAGCCAATAAAAGGTGTCATTTTGCTTGGCTTTTCTCTACATTCATTATGGCTAACACGGTACAACAACCTAGTACTACAGACATACAAGACGCTTCCCGCAGGTATTTGCGTCTCTGTCCACTCTAACTGTGCTAAACCCAGGTAGCTCCACAGTAGCATCTGGGATGTTAGTTGTTAGCCACGTTTCACAAAACACAACAAACTGCATTATCTGTAGGTCCTGTTGTTTTTCAAATTAAATGCAGTTGGCCGGTTCCGAGCGTCGACTGGATGATAACACAAATACAACACTGCAAGAAAAGCACATTAGTGAGTCTTTATCCATCCATCCATTATCCAGCCCGCTATATCCTAACTGCAGGGTCAGGAGGATCTGCTGGAGCCAATCCCAGCTACATAGGGCACAAGGCAGGAAACAAACCCCAGTCAGGGCGCCAGACCACCGCAGAAAACCCATGCAGACATGGGGAGAACATGCAAACTCCACGCAGGGAGGACCCGGAAAGCGAAACCAGGTTTATTGTTTGTTAATTTATTTTTATTTTTAAAGTTGTTTTTTTTTTTAATTATGTCTTTCTCAAACAATTAAAAAAAATTATTTTCCTTCCTTTTTTGGGACTCATTCTGTCTTTGTGACTATGTATATAAACGTCTATGCATAGAAGTGTGTGTTTTTGTCCGGCCTGGAAGTGAGACCTAAAGTCGGGGTAAATGCTCCAGCTCCGAGGATATGAATGCAAGGTCAGTGTGAGAAAATGAAACCTCTGAAGGAAGACAGTCACTTAGCTGGTAATGCACAAACAATGTGAGCACGTCGGCAACATGAATCCTCCTAGGAGAGAGATGCCCAAAGTAGTTCTGATGATTTTAATACTTTCTAGGATCCCATGCTGTTGTTACTGTGTGTCTGTGTATATATATATATATATATATATATATGTACTAGGAGGCTGTGCCCCCTGCTCGCTTTGCTCGCCAACCCTCGTGTCTGGTTTTCCGGATACACACTTGTAAGATTTTTTTTCTGTGAATTGTTGCTATTTCATTAGTTTCACTTTTATTTCAGAACTTCTGTAAAAACAATATTTGGAATCTTTCGTGTCCCAATATGCTGAATCTTTTAAATGAGATCTGTGAGACTTGTGTTTAATGACTTTGTACCATAATTTAGGATAGGTTTCTCTGTTTGGAATTTCAGCTTAGACAAAACTATCCACATCATCAGCAGTTAATAATTTTTTTGCAAAGTAACCAATAAATGCATGTGAGTTAAACCCCATTTTTGAAATTCTCTGACTTAAACTAATTTCCGTTTGTTTGGATCAATGCGATCTGTGCTATCTTTTTTTTTGATACTGTAGTGACTGACGTAATAAATTGTCACAAAAGTTCTACTTTAACAATCACCGACTGCGTAACCCCAAACACAACTTTCTAGTACCCTCTCCAACCCCTCCTCCCACGGGTCTGGCCTCCCCCTTACTGCATCAATCAGCACCCACCTACCAACCCCTCCTCCCACGGGTCTTACCTCCCCCTTACCCCATCAATTAGCACCCAGCTATCAGTCTTCCGTGCTGTACTCTGCCCTCCCTCGATCGGACCTAACAGTCAGTTAAAACAAAAAAGGCTTCAGCTTGGCTGGGACGATACAATACTTTCGACTGTTACTGCTTTCATATTCTGTACCTTTCTCTGCATATGTATCGCGCCTTGGGTCTCTTTTCTCTGCACTGCTTTTTCTTCTTTGCTGAGAGCACAGGATATGTGGGTGCCACGTGACTTTACATGACTGAATGTTTTGCTGGCTGTCTGTGCTCTTATGTGATAAGAAAGGCATGTCTTCCAAGAATCTTATGTTCCATGTCCCCCCGAGACTGCCATGGGAAAATCATGTGGCATCAAGTCTCATGTTTACGGTCCCCCCGAGACACTACTTGGCCAGTCTTTTTTGTCTCGCAGGTCTTTAAAATGTCTTTCGAGAACTTCCGAGAAGATCACGTATCGTCGCTTTGCTTTTCAATTGCAGGATTTTTTTTTAAATATAGAGATATACAGTATATATATATATATATATACAGGTATATATATATATATATATATATATATATACACTGCTCACAAAAATTAAAGGAACACTTTAAAGAAACACATTAGATACATCAGATCTCAATATGAAGTTGGATATCTATATTACAAATAACGACAGGGCAATGTCTTAGGAACAAAAGGATGCCAAGTCTTTTAATGGAAATAAAAGTTTTCTGCCTACAGAGAGCTCAATTGTGTAGACACCCTAAAATCAGAGTGAAATGAAGATGTGGCAGGCTAGTCCATTTTTTCAAAAACTTAATTTCTGCTACTCAAAATACTTTTCAGTATCTTGCGTGGCCCCCACGAGCTTGTATGCATGCTTGACAACGTCGGGGCATGCTCCTAATGAGACGACGGATGGTGTCTTGTGGCATTTCCTCCCAGATCTGTATGAGGGCATCCCTGAGCTGTTGTACAGTCTGAGGAGCAACCTGGCGGCGCCTAATGGGCCGAAACATAATGTCCCACAGATGTTCTATTGGGTTTAAGTCAGGGGATTGTGAAGGCCATTCAATTGTTTCAATTCCTTCATCCTCCAGGTACTGCCTGCATACTCTTGCCACATGAGGCCGGGCATTGTCGTGCATTAGGAGGAAACCAGGACCTACTGCACCAGCGTAGGGTCTGACAATGGGTTCAAGGATTTCATCTCGATACCTTATGGCAGTCAGAGCACCATTTCCTACGCAGTAGATGTCTGTGTGTCCCTCCATGGATATGCCTCCCCAGACCATCACTGACCCACCACCAAACCTGTCATGTTGAACGACGTTGCCGGCAGCATATCATTCTCCTTGTCTTCTCCAGACTCTTTCACGTCTATCACAGCTGCTCAGGGTGAACCTGCTCTCGTCTGTAAAAAGTACAGGGCATCAGTGGCGGACTTGCCAATTCTGGTGTTCTTGGGCAAATGCCAGTCGAGCTCCATGGTGCTGGGCAGTCGGGCCCTCAGGCCATCTTCATGAAGTCTGTTCCTGATTGTTTGGGTGGAGACATTCACACCAGTGGCCCTCTGGAGGTCATTCTGTAGGGCACGAGCAGTGCTCAGCCTGTTCCGCCTTGCACAAAGGAGCAGGTATCGGTCCTGCTGATGGGTTGAGGACCTTCTACAGCCCTGTCCAGCTCTCCGAGAATAACAGCCAGTCTCCTGAAATCTCCTCCATGTTGTGGAGATTGTGCTGGGAGACACATGAAACCTTCTTGCTGCAGCACGTGTGGATGTGCCATCCTGGAGAAGTTGGACAACCTGTGCAACTTCTGTAGGGTTTAAGGAATCGCCTCATACTGCCAGTAGAGATGATTACTCAAGCCAAAACTAGCACGGGTGGAAAACCAGCCAAAAAAGATCAAGAGGGAGAAACTTGAAATGACCTCCACATGTAAAACCAGTCCTGTTTTGAGGGTTTTCTAATTGTTGCCACTTTAGTGCACCTGTCGTTAAGTCCATGAACACCAATACAGCTGAAAGTGATTAACAATGACCTCAGCTGCTTAACCAACCAGAAAATTATCAGACAGGTTTAATTGATTTCATGCCAGGCCCAATAAAAAAAGCGTTCCTTTAATTTTTGTGAGCAGTATATATATATATTGTGGCGAGTTGCTAGGGCTGCGACCCAGACGGAACGCCTTGAAAAACCGGGTGGTGGCATTTACATCCTCCGGGCCACGAGGGGGCAACCGCCCTGGATCAGAGAACGACCTAGGAGGCTGAAGCCCATTGAGGCCCATGGCCACCGCCAGGGGGCACTCCAAGTCTCAGAGGGCCTGGGAATGATTTACTTCCCCCACACCTGGGAAGATGGAGGAGAATTCCTGTAGGGACACCCGGAGTGCTTCCGTGCTCTACTGACACTTCCGCCACACCAGGAAGTGTCGTCAGAGGGAGCACCTGGAGCACATCCGAGTGAGAATAAAAGGGCCAGCCTTCCTACAGTCTGGGAGTTAGAGTCAGGAGTGGGAGCAGGACAAGGCTCCTGTGGAGAGAGGAAAGGCGGTGTAATGACATTAGAGAGTGAAGCCCAAAGGAAAGGTGATTGGGGGGAGGAGCCCAGTGTACTGTGCGGCACTGTGTTGTGTATTTGGCAGAAAATAAAACATGCTTTTTATAAATATGCGGTGTCTGTCTGGTGGTGTTTGGGCATGTCTCACTATATACTATATATATACAGTGGTATGAAAAACTATTTGCCCCCTTCCTGATTTCTTATTCTTTTGCATGTTTGTCACACAAAATGTTTCTGATCATCAAACACATTTAACCATTAGTCAAATATAACACAAGTAAACACAAAATGCAGTTTTTAAATGATGGTTTTATTATTTAGGGAGAAAAAAAAATCCAAACCTACATGGCCCTGTGTGAAAAAGTAATTGCCCCCTGAACCTAATAACTAGTTGGGCCACCCTTAGCAGCAATAACTGCAATCAAGCGTTTGCGATAACTTGCAATGAGTCTTTACAGCTCTGGAGGAATTTTGGCCCACTCATCTTTGCAGAATTGTTGTAATTCAGCTTTATTTGAGGGTTTTCTAGCATGAACCGCCTTTTTAAGGTCATGCCATAGCATCTCAATTGGATTCAGGTCAGGACTTTGACTAGGCCACTCCAAAGTCTTCATTTTGTTTTTCTTCAGCCATTCAGAGGTGGATTTGCTGGTGTGTTTTGGGTCATTGTCCTGTTGCAGCACCCAAGATCGCTTCAGCTTGAGTTGACGAACAGATGGCGGACATTCTCCTTCAGGATTTTTGGTAGACAGTAGAATTCATGGTTCCATCTATCACAGCAAGCATTCCAGGTCCTGAAGCAGCAAAACAACCCCAGACCTTCACACTACCACCACCATATTTTACTGTTGGTATGATGTTCTTTTTCTGAAATGCTGTGTTCCTTTTACGCCAGATGTCACGGGACATTTGCCTTCCAAAAAGTTCAACTTTTGTTTCATCAGTCCACAAGGTATTTTCCCAAAAGTCTTGGCAATCATTGAGATGTTTCTTAGCAAAATTAAGACGAGCCCTAATGTTCTTTTGCTTAACAGTGGTTTGCGTCTTGGAAATCTGCCATGCAGGCCGTTTTGCCCAGTCTCTTTCTTATGGTGGAGTCGTGAACACTGACCTTAATTGAGGCAAGTGAGGCCTGCAGTTCTTTAGACGTTGTCCTGGGGTCTTTTGTGACCTCTCGGATGAGTCTTCTCTGCGCTCTTGGGGTAATTTTGGTCGGCTGGCCACTCCTGGGAAGGTTCACCACTGTTCCATGTTTTTGCCATTTGTGGATAATGGCTCTCACTGTGGTTCGCTGGAGTCCCAAAGCTTTAGAAATGGCTTTATAACCTTTACCAGACTGATAGATCTCAATTACTTCTGTTCTCATTTGTTCCTGAATTTCTTTGGATCTTGGCATGATGTCTAGCTTTTGAGGTGCTTTTGGTCTACTTCTCTGTGTCAGGCAGCTCCTATTTAAGTGATTTCTTGATTGAAACAGGTGTGGCAGTAATCAGGCCTGGGGTGGCTACGAAATTGAACTCAGGTGTGATACACCACAGTTAGGTTAGTTTTTAACAAGGGGCAATTACTTTTCACACAGGGCCATGTAGGTTTGGATATTTTTTCTCCCTAAATAATAAAAACCATCATTTAAAAACTGCATTTTGTGTTTACTTGTGTTATATTTGACTAATGGTTAAATGTGTTTGATGATCAGAAACATTTTGTGTGACAAACATGCAAAAGAATAAGAAATCAGGAAGGGGTAAATAGTTTTTCACACCACTGTATATATATATATATATATATATATATATATATATATATATATATATATATATACAGTATATGTATATATATACAGTATATGTATATATATATATATATATATATATATATATATATATATACTAATAAAAGGCAAAGCCCTCACTGACTCAGTCACTCACTCACTCACTCACTCACTCACTGACTCACTCATCACTAATTCTCCAACTTCCCGTGTAGGTAGAAGGCTGAAATTTTGCAGGCTTATTCCTTACAGCTTACTTACAAAAGTTAAGCAGGTTTCATTTCGAAATTCTACACGTAACGGTCATAACGGTCGACAATGTCCGCCATGTTGAACTTTCTTATTTTTAGCCCCATCTGAACAAAATTTGGTAGGCGGCTTCCCTGCGGCAACCGAAACCGATGTACGTGCTTTTTTCTATGGTATGACGCCACTGTCGGCCGCCATATTGAACTTTCCAATGTCACTAATTTTCCAACTTTTCGTGTAGGTAGAAGGCTGAAATTTGATAGGGTCATTACTTAAAGCTTACTTACAAAAGTTAAGCAGGTTTCATTTCAAAATTCTACGCCTAACGGTCATAACGGTTGACAACGTTCGTCATGTTGAACTTTCTTATTTATGGCCCCATCTTCACGAAATTTGGTAGGTGGCTTCCCTGCGTCTGACTTTCCAACGTCACTAATTCTCCAACTTCCCGTGTAAGTAGAAGGCTGAAATTTGGTACTTATTTCGGTGGTATGATGCCACTGTCGGCTGCCATATTGAACTTTTCAACGGTCTTTGTTACTTATGGGCCCATCTTTAAGAAATTTGATACGTGGGTTCCCAAAGCTAACTGAATCCTTCTTACGTACATATATACATCCATAGCCTGCAGCTCGGTCACCATGTGAGTCGCCGCTGCGTCCCCCATCCCAACGTCTCCCATGTTGTTGGCTGCCTGCCTATATAAGGCCATCCGTCGCTCCAGTCTCTACATTCCCTTCCTTGCTTTGCCATGGGATTCACATCTCCCTGCTGATAACTACAGCCTTTTTATTTAATCCACGGCTTCTCTGCTGTTTTATTGTTCATTTATTACGATTATAGTTATTGTTTAGGTATTTTAGACTTACTTTACATTGTTCAGGTACACATTTCCTTTATCATTCCAACCGTACCTCCATTAACATGTCTATCGAGGTGATCACCATCGATCAAAGAACTGTCACTTACCGAGTGGTATCCATGCCCGGAGAGGGCACCTACCTTTTCCATTCTCTTTGTTACATATTTCACGGCCATATCAGGCTCACTCTTGATATCCGGAGGAACATTGTGTCTTATGTATTGAATGACTGGGACAGGTTCAAGGTGTGGACTGATGACAGTACAGGAGATAATTATTCTACACAGGAGCACTAGAAGAGCGAAATGCTTAAGCCCTTCACCTATGCATCTGCATGTGATTTGATGGCTGCCGGTGAATTGTTCGGTTGTCGCTTTAAAGTGTACCGAAATGGCCAAATATTTTACACCTTTTGACAACCGCCAATGCCTCTTAAACATCTTAGATTGACAGGTGACGATTTCAGTAGTGGACACTTTGATGTTTATGAATGTTTAAACTCTCAAAAGCTAGATGTGAAGTTATCGATGAAACCGGTTGTATATTTACAACGCTTGACAGATGCCGAATGTCTCTTCAACACAAGTCCTACAAATATTGTCATAATTGAAACAAACCCTGAAACTCAAACCAATTATGACAGCAGCAATCAAAGTTGTGAGATTTGAAACAAGATTACTGTTCACATGGCCAACTGTGCATTTCATGCTCAAGAGTAAGCTCAGTGCACAGCTTGGTCATATTACAACCGGAGTGCCGAACTCACAATGTGGTATACAAAGAGATCCTTAACAAATAATTATTGGTATATTTTCCCTCAGTTTAAAAAGGTTTAATTTTCTTTTTAATAAAAATTTTAAGGCAGTACTTCGCCACTGCAAAGCGCGGGTATTTTGCTAGTACTACATATATACACACATACATATATATGTATGTGTGTATATATGTAGATATGTATATATATACCGTAGATCCCGGAATATAAGCCGACTCGGTATATTAGCCGACCCCCTTCTGTACCTACTAAATTACATGTATTTGTCGATGACTGGTATTTAAGCCGACCCCCTTCTCCAAGCAAAATTCTCTAAATTTCCTTAAAAGTGTCTCTTCAGGTATATTTATCATGTTTATCAGCGAGAATTTGAGACTGCTGGCATTTTTGATGGAAACCAGGAAGTGATTGCGGAGAAGTTTGATAAAATGAAACCTTTGTGTTGAAACTATATACGCAAATATGGTACATCGGCGGGTGGATTTCCGGAGACTCGTTATAAATTTGATTAACTTAAATATGCAATACAGTGGACCCTTTTTTTACGAACTTAATTCGTTCACGAAGGCTAACCCATAATGCGTTCCGAACCTCCCACTGCAACACTTATTTAACCTTTTCATAATAAAAAAGGGTTGTATAATGTGCATAATTTACCAAAACACCAATAATTTTTCTAATGTGCTAACCAAAAAGTTATAAAACACAACATCCCAGACAACATAGTGAGACCAGCGGGCTCTCCGTGGATTGTTGTCGGGTCTAGGAGACGACACAGACGGAGGAGTGAAAGAAAGCAAAAGCGGGGCCTTAGATTGGTGTTATGCTAAGGCTAAAAAAACAACCATACAAGCCTTATACAGAACTTTTTTTCTGCACTGAAGGAGCTGCTTTTAATCTTATTGTAGATGTGTATAGTGATAATAAAAGGCATTCTATTCTAGAAACAACAATTTCATACTGTACTCACCATTTAATTTGGCATTTTTGGGCTGCAGGAAGGGAGGAGGAGGAGAATGAAACGGAAGGTGGTTATTGTTTAGAAGTAGCCTCCTTATGCAAATCTTTTCTTTGTAAAATTGTCAAGATGGTGGATTTCGACATGCTGTACATATTAGTGAGATCAGTCACACGAACAGCACTCTCATATTTCTACACAATTTCCATCTTCGTTTCGATTGTGATCGCTTTCTTTATCTTCTCTTCCTTCCTTAGCAATTATATGTCTTGCTTGCATGGTCTTAATGAATTATATATATAGGTAAATCACTGCAATGACCGAAATTACATCCACAAACACATGTATCTGGGCTCCGACTGACGCTATTAACGCTCTCGGTTGTTTTTTTACAATCGCGTAAGTGGATACACGTGACCGCATCCAGGTCGTAACGCAAGATGTTGGACGTAAATCAAAACAAAAATGTTTATTTTAAACTTCCCGATAATTTATTATAAATTTTATTAATAAAATCAACAACTAAAACACTTTATTTAATTTAAAGTACCGGCATGCAAAGTTACTTCTTCATCTGAAAGATGGCTCTGTGGTTTCGTCATTATTTACTTCCGTATTCATCGGCAAAACCGGCATTGTGCTGGAAATCTTGAATCTGAAACGATACTCGTTGTATAAACCGACCCCCAAACTCCAAGCCAAAAATTTAGGACGAAATTCTCGGCTTATATAACGGGATCTACGTATATGTATATATATGTTTATATATGTATTTGTGTGTATATATATGTGTGTGTGTATGTATGTATGTATGCGTGTATATATGTATGTGTGTATATATGTAGATATGTGTATATATATATGTTTATATGTGTGTGTGTGTGTGTATATATACTGTATATGTATATATATATATATATATATATATAAACAATTACATTGACAATCATGTTATGTTATTTTCAAAATGTTTCCTTTTCTTTTTCATTACTTCTTTAACACACAACTTCTCGCTGCAAAGCTGGTATTTTGCTAGTATATATATATATATATATATATATATATATATATATATATATATATATATATATATATATATATATATATATATATATATATATTCACAGTGCATCACTTTTTCCACATTTTGTTATGTTACAGCCTTATTCCAAAATGGATTAAATTCATTTTTTTCCTCAGAATTCTACACACAACACCCCATAATGACAACAAGAAAAAAGTTTACTTGAGGTTTTTGCAAATTTATTAAAAATAAAAGAACTGAGAAATCACATCTACATAAGTATTCACAGCCTTTGCTCAATACTCTGTTGATGCACCATTGGCAGCAATTACAGCCTCAAGTATTTTTGAATATGATGCCGCAAGCTTGGCACACCTATCCTTGGCCAGTTTTGCCCATTCCTCTTTGCAGCACCGCTCAAGCTCCATCAGGTTGGATGGGAAGCGTCAGTGCAAAGTCATTTTAAGATCTCTCCAGAGATGTTCAATCGAATTCAAGTCTGGGCTCTGGCTGGGCCACTCAAGGACATTTACAGAGTTGACCTGAAGCCACTCCTTTGATATCTTGGCTGTGTGCTTAGGGTTGTTGTCCTGCTGAAAGATTAACCGTCACTCCGGTCCGAGGTCAAGAGCGCTCTGGAGCAGGTTTTCATCCAGGATGTCTCTGTACATTGCTGCAGTCATCTTTCCCTTGATCCTGAATAGTCTCCCAGTTCCTGCCACTGAAAAACATCCCCACAGCATGATGCTGTCACCACCATGCTTCACTGTAGGGATGGTATTGGCCTGGTGATGAGTGGTGTCTGGTTACCTCCAAAAGTGATGCCTGGCATTCACACAAAAGAGTTCAATCTTTGTTTCATCAGACCAGAGAATTTTGTTTCTCATGGTCTGAGAGTCCTTCAGGTGCCTTTTGGCAAACTCCAGGCGGGCTGCCATGTGCCTTTTACATAGGAGTGGCTTCCGTCTGGCCACTCTACCATACAGGCCTGATTGGAGGATTGCTGAAGAGATGGTTGTCCTTCTGGAAGGTTCTCCTCCCTCCACAGAGGGCCTCTGAAACTCTGACAGAGTGACCATCAGGTTTTTGGTCACCACCCTGACTTAGGCCCTTTTCCCCCGATCGCTCAGTTTAGATGGCCGGTCAGCTCTAGGAAGAGTTCTGGTGGTTTCGAACCTCCACTTACGGATGATGGAGGCCACTGTGCTCATTGGGACCTTCAAAGCAGCAGAAATTTTTCTGTAACCTTCCCCAGATTTGTGCCTTGAGACAATCCTGTCTCGGAGGTCTACAGACAATTCCTTTGACTTCATGCTTGGTTTGTGCTCTGACGTGAACTGTCAACTGTGGGACCTTATATAGACAGGTGTGTGCCTTTCCAAATCATTTCCAATCAACTGAATTTACCACAGGTGGACTTCAACTAAGCTGCAGAAACATCTCAAGGATTATCAGGGGAAACAGGATGCACCTGAGCTCAATTTTGAGCTTCATGGAAAAGGCTGTGAATACTTATGCACATGTGCTTTCTCAATTTTTTTATTTGTAATAAATTTGCAAAAACCTCAAGTAAACCTTTTTCACATTGTCATTATGGGGTGTTGTGTGTAGAATTCTGAGGGAAAAAAGAATTTAATCCATTTTGAAATAAAGGCTGTAACATAACAAAATGTGGAAAAAGTGATGCGCTGTGAATACTTTCCGGATGCACTATATATATATATATATATATATATATATATATATATACTGCTCAAAAGAATTAAAGGAACACTTTTTAATCAGAGCATAGAGTCAATGAAACTTATGGGATATTAATCTGGTCAGTTAAGTAGCAGAGGGGGTTGTTAATCAGTTTCAGCTGCTGTGGTGTTAATGAAATTAACAACAGATGCACTAGAGGGGCAACAATGAGATGACCCCCAAAACAGGAATGGTTTAACAGGTGGAGGCCAGTGACATTTTTCCCTCCTCATCTTTTCTGACTGTTTCTTCACTAGTTTTGCATTTGGCTACAGTCAGTGTCACTACTGGTAGCATGAGGCGATACCTGGACCCTACAGAGGTTGCACAGGTAGTCCAACTTCTCCAGGATGGCACATCAATACGTGTCATTGCCAGAAGGTTTGCTGTGTCTCCCTGCACAGTCTCAAGGGCATGGAGGAGATTCTAGGAGACAAGCAGTTACTCTAGGAGAGCTGGAGAGGGCCATAGAAGGTCCATAACCCATCACCAGGACCAGTATCTGTTCCTCTGGGCAAGGAGGAACAGGATGAGCACTGCCAGAGCCCTACAAAATGACCTCCAGCAGGCCACTGGTGTGAATGTCTCTGACCAAACAACCAGAAAGACTTCATGAGGGTGACCCAAGGGCCCCATGTCCTCTAATGGCCCCTGAGCTCACTGCCCAGCAGCATGCAGCTCTATTGGCATTCGTCATAGAATACCAGAATTGGCAGATGCACCACTGGTGCCCTGTGTTTTTTATAGATGAGAGCAGGTTCACCCTGAGCACGTGACAGAAGTGAAAGGGTCTGGAGAAGCCATGGAGAACATTATGCTGCCTGTAACATCATTCAGCATGAGCAGTTCGGTGGTGGGTTAATGATTGTCTGGGGAGGCATATCCATGGAGGGTCACACAGACCGCTACAGGCTTGACAAAGGCACCTTGGCTGCCATTAGGTATCAGGATGAAATACTTGGACCCATTGTCAGACCCTATGCTGGTACAGTGGCTCCTGGTGCATGACAATTCCTGGCCTCATGTGGTGAGAGGCAGTTCCTGGAGGATGAAGGAATTGATACCATTGACTGGCCACCACACTTTCCTGACCTAAATCCAATAGAACACCTCTGGGACATTATGTTTTGGTCCATCCAATGCCACCAGGTTGCACCTCAGACTGTCCAGGAGCTCAGTGATGCCCTGGTCCAGATCTGGGAGGAGATCCCCACAACACCATCTGTCATCTCATTAGAAGCATGCACCGATGTTGTCAGGCATGTATACAAGAACACAGGGGCCATACAAAGTGCTGCGTACAATTTTGAGTTGCTGCAATAAAATTTTGGCAAAATGGACTAGCCTGCCACATAATTTTTTCACTCTGATTTTTGGGGCGTCTTTGAATTCAGGGCTCTGTAGGTTGATCATTTTCATTTCCATCAAACGACGTGGCATCCTTTAGTTCCTAACACATTACCCAGCCTATATCAGTATAGATATCCAGAAGGATTTCTTTTTCCCATTGAGATCTGATGTGTTTTCAAAGTGTTCCTTTAATTTTTTTTAGCAGTTTATATACATATATATAAAAGCCAAATACCACTGACTCACTCATCACAAAATCCCCCGAACCATGAGGACTTGGGACTTGAAATTTGAAATGTAGGTTACCCTTGGCCCATAGGTACTCGCTAAGAAACAGTTTTAAAAATTTTGTAGTCCAACCGAGTTCTGTCTGTATGTCTGTCCGCTTTTCACGAGAGAATTACTTAATGGATTTAGATCTGGTTGTTTTCTATAATTTGCTTGAACGTTCCGATTGATTTAGTGACTTCTCTCATTGTGCCATCTCTGTGCTTTTTATAGCATAAATTTGAACAATAGTTTCTATTAGCTTTGGCATCATATGCAAACTTAAGAATATAAATAACAAACTGATTATCAAGATCATTTATCTATATATATATATAAAAGTCAATGTGTGTATGTATGTTCCAGCATAACGTCTGAATGGCTGGAGCGATTTTCATGAAACTTAGTACATATGTTCTTCATTGGTCAACTAAAAATACTGCAAGGCGAAATCAACCCTAATCCAACCCCTTGTGGGTATGATGGGGGGTGATTTTTCGGTCTTGTATGCATGTTATCATCCAGTTGACATTTGGAATAACTACCAGAGGGCGAACTGGAGGTGACTGCCAGCATTCTTT
This sequence comes from Polypterus senegalus, assembly GCF_016835505.1. NCBI lineage: Eukaryota > Metazoa > Chordata > Cladistia > Polypteriformes > Polypteridae > Polypterus > Polypterus senegalus. The sequence continues at coordinate 84,191,415 of NC_053157.1, forward strand.
ATGTTTGAGTGCCACCGAGCCCCTGTTGCTTTTTAAATTAAATACAGTTGACTGATTACGAGCGTCAACCAGATAATAACATATATACAAGACTGCAAGACAAACACATTAGTGAGTATTTATTGTTTGTTAACTTATTTTTATTTTTAAAGTTGTGGTTTTTTAATTATATTTTTCTCAAACAAAAAAAACCTTTATTTTCCTCCTGGGTAACGTCAGGTATTTCAGCTAGTATGTATTAAAAAAGAGCAGTTGCCAAGCATTCCTAAAGGACACCATGTTTAACATCACCTAATTCTGAAAAAAGTTCTCTGCACCACAAACCTTTGCTTCAAATTTAAAAAGATCCTTTCATCGTAACCCTTTCCTTTCTGTGTTTACAGTTACTTGAACCAATGCCATTTGCTTTCCAGCTTATTTATGGCTACTGTGAGCAATTTCATTTTTTCATTTATTCTTTTATAATTGTACATAATGTAGAATGAAATCTGTGCACTTTCCATTAAACGTAATTAGCTAAGAGTTCCGGAGACTCATGCTTTTCCTGGCATCACTGTTTTCACGCTAGCAATCCACCATAGATGGGGCCAGTACAGAATGTTTTGTCATAATATTGCCTGGGACTGTACACTGCTTTAGCATGTGTGCTCTTTGTTCTTTATGATGCTGCTAAAAGTTGTTGCCAATACCTACATATCTACTGAAGCACATACCATCTGTCTGTTTCAGTAGATGGGTTATTGAGTACCAGAGTGCTCTGGCAAACAAATTCAAAAAAATGGTAGGATGATTTGTCTTTCCACTGGAGCTGAACCTTTTATTGAAATGAGTAAGGTTTAATAATGTAAATCTGTATCTTATTTCTGCTATGATTCATGTCTACATGGTGGTGTCTATGTGCATAATGGTGTCTATATACATTTTTCAGAACATGTGCATAACGTTTAATTGTTCTGAGCTGCTTGTTTTAATGGTTGATACATATTTTCTTTAAATAAGGAAAATGCAGAAATTTGATTAAGTAATTGGGATGCTGCAGACAGTAACAAGATCATTTCATAACTCTAAAGCCATAAGCATTAGTTTTGCAGAATCACCATACAAACTTATATGTTATCTTTAACACTAGTCTTTTAACATACATTTCTATACTATCCAAAATCTGTTTTTTTACAGCTAAAAATGTATAGTCACATGATGGCATTTTCTGAATATCCTTCATTCATTCATTTATTTTACCATCACTTATCCAAGACTGGGTCACAGGGGAAACAGCATTAGCAGTGAGGCCCATATAGCTGTTTCTCCAGCCACATTTGCCAACTCATATTGTGGAATCCCAAGGAGTTCCCAGGCCATCTGGGAAATATAATCATTCCAGTGGGCCAGGGGTCTTCCCTGGGATCTCCTCCTAGTTGGTTGCTCCCATAAAATCTCCAACGGGAGGCATCTGTATCAGATGCCCTAAGCACCTCAATTGACTCCTCTCGATGTGGAGGGTCCGTGGCTCTACTCCAAGACTCTTCCAGATGTCTGTGCTTTTCACTCCATTTCTAGGTAAGAGCCCAAGCACCCTGCAGAGAAAGCTGATTTCGCCAGCTTGTACCTGCAACCTCATCATTTTGGACATTACCCATAGCTCATGACCATATGTGAGCATTCGGGCGTAAATTAGTTGGTAAATTGAGAGCTTCCAACTAATCTCCTTCTTCACCATTATGGATCTGTATAGCGACTGCATAATTGTACTTGCTGCCACAATCTGTCTGTGGATGTCACCCTCCATTTTCCCTCAACTTGTGAACAAATTACTTAAAATCCTTCACTTGAGGCAGTATCTCACCTCCCACTCAAAGAGGACAGTCCATCTTTTCCCACTAATAACTATGGCCTCAGATTTTGTGGTGCTGATCTTCATACCTGCCACTTTACACTCAGTAGCAGGCCTTATTGATTAGTCAATTTCTGTATATCCAGAAAAAAATGTTTTTATTTCCAATTAAATGCTTTATTCACAGGCTGTACACATTATGTTATCTGTAGTTTTCAGGTAATTCAAACTACTGCTGCAGTGATCATTACTAGAACTAGAACATAGTGACTACTGCTCTTGTCTTCCTTTATGGACATTTTCTATTACTCCTAACATAAAAACATTTAAATGACTTGAACCGTATTTGCTAAACAGAATTTGTGTAATGCATGCATTATGTGTACATTATTATCACAATATGCTGGGCTTCCAATCATTTGTAAGGTAAGTTAAACTAAAATAACTGGTTCAGCATTTAATTAAACCCCAAGATCCCCTACTATGGAATAATCTGTATAATTGTAAGGAATGATCCAATGTTAATAGAATTTAAATCCTTACTGAAGATTCACTACTTTTGTCTAAAAAAAATGAGTGACCCTCTTCTGTTCTATTCTTTGTGTCCTGCTGTGCTACTGCTGCTTTGCCAGACAATACTGTACAGTAAAACAGGCCAGATGATTGATGGCTTTTGAAATTGATAGATGGCTTTAAAATTAATTTTTGTACATGCAATTTTCTAGTGTATTTTAAGAAACAAGGAAATAAGCTATTTTATGCTAGGAAAAAGTGACTGTGAGTGCTGTAATGTGCTCTTTGCTTTAAGAAACACTTTTATCATTGATTTTTTTTTATAATGCTTTCTACACTATTTTCTAAATGGAGTTGAAAGTAGATGTTTTCATTGTATACAAAGAACTGTCATTTGTTTATGTAAACAGCAGCTGTGACAAACACCATGATTGGTTGTTACTAGCTCTTTCCCATTCCGTTTTTGTTTAGTTGTCCCCTGTAGCTGTTGACACTGTTATATATTTTAAAAGTTACACCTGCTGGTGTGTTGAACATAATATAATAGTAGTTGGAATCAGATAACATCAACAGTGATGGGAACATCATCACATGATAATATAATGTTACTATAATTATGCATATCTGAGTGTAAATCAATATTTAATGTATGACTAGTGTCTAGTTGAAGTTGATCTGTTCTTAAAGACTGTGGAAACCTGCAGGTAAATGTTCTCCTAGACCAGTGGTGGCAAACCTATGGCACGCGTGCCAAAGGGGGCACTCAGAGCCCTCTCAGTGGGCACGCGCGCCGTCGCCCGAGCACAGAGTTCGTTACTATAAAGCCAGAGGAATGCGGGGCCAGGCTGCTCCCCTCACCGCTCCCCCTCTTCACGCACACCGGAGGACGTTTCTCACATCACCCGCCCCTCTGCCCAGCAGCCCAATGGGAGCGCTTCCTTCCTCTCCTGTCTGGGGTAAGGCCCTCTGCACACACTCACCTCTGATGATCACGGGGTCCATGAGGGGCCTGGGCCTCCTAAAATCCACCACCAGCTCCTTGGTTATGCTGGTGTTCAGTTTTAGGTGGTATTCAGGTTAAATTGCCATGTTGGCACTTTGCGATAAATAAGTGTGTTTTGGATTGCAGTTTGGGCACTTGGTTTCTAAATGGTTCGCCATCACTGTCCTAGACCATTGTCAAATGCATTTTTTAAAGCCCACTTCCACTGCTAATTAACTATTTCTTATGCTAAATAAATTATGCTTATTCTTGTAGAACCATCACCAACATAAGATGCCAAAAATGACACATTTTTTAACACTTGAAATGCCATTTTAGTATATCCAAAGTGCCAAGGAGAATCTCAAATGAATGAACACGGGCCATTGGAAAATTCAAAGTGCTTCATAAATGGAGATGAAGCTTAAATACACCATTATAATTTTTAGTTCAAACAACAGTAGAAACAATGGAAGCATGTTGATTCTCCAGCAGCAAAGAAATTCAAGGTCCAAGCCAGTACTTTTTCGATGTTTTAAGAGAATAGTCTGTATTGATTGACTACATGTCTCAAAAGGTCCACACAGCTAGTCAATACTACTCTATTTGCTTTGGCTTTTGAGGGGTTTTGTCAATGAATATTTGTCTATTGCTTATCTTGTTGCTCACAATAATGTCCCTGCTCACACTATATACAGTAGGTTGCAAAGGCTGCTGTGTGGATTCAAAGATATGATGCACCCAATTGATTTTCCACATCAGTTACAGAAGTGTGGTTGTACAAGCCATGCAACAAAATGTATTTAAATAGCAAATACAATCTTTAACATTTTTCAGTTATGAAGTCTCGTAGCTTCCTTAGCGTTACATTATTTTCTCAAAAAAACATTTAAAAAGCATTACATTTTTTGGCTTGAAATATTATATTTTTATTAAATCTCCTCTTTATACTGAAAAACATGCAAAACACTAAAATAACAAAGTCAGAAGTGTAGAAAATACAATAATGCTACAAATAATAATAATATGAACAGCACACTGCACATGCATGAATGACATATCACTTTTGGATTCTCAGAATCACTTTCGATTTTATTGACCATTTCAATTTCAATGCTTGAGGACAGACTCGGAGAAGACATGCCTATACCGTTGCCTGAGTAACACTTGGTACTAACACTATTGGCAACTTTCCAGCCTGAGTAAACCTTGCGAGAAACGTCTGTACCATTTCCCAAGTGACACTCGGGACTAATGCTTTTAGCACTGTTTTTACAGTGCAAGTGATGGTTGGGTCTAATGCTAAGAAGGTTAACAGATCAAAGAGAAAATGTTTTGATCATGGAATGGCTGGGGTACCTTGAGTAGAGGTTTGGGAAGAAATTTATGTTATTGTAGTAGTCTCATAAAATAGCCCTACGTTTTTAAACAATCTTTTAAAATCTTTTTACTTTTCTGTTGTGTCAATGTTTTTATTTATTGTAATGTTACATAATGTTTTCAAAGCTAATTAGTAGTTATCATCCTAAAAACTAGCTTTAAAAATTTTCATTTGTTGCGGACGGCCTTGACACCCAAAGAAGAGAAGGATGGGAGTAGGCAGATACTGTGGGACACTGCCTCCCCAAGACACCAGATGGCAAGTTCCTTGCAACATAGCGGTGCACCAGATTCCCGCAGCGCACCATGGGATTTGGAGTTTGGCTTCTCAGCCCTGCAAGATACTGTGAGTGCCACCAAGAGACACTGCCTGGGGATGTATCTTTTCCCTGAAGTACTATCGAGTCACGGGGACGGAAGCCCCAAAGTACTTCCGTGCTGAAGAAGAAAGCAAGTTCTCCATTTTACCCGGAAGTGCTGGCAAGTCACATGAACAGAAGAGGAGAAGCACATCCAGGTCAAGTACTACTGTATATAAAGGACTGATGGAGGCAAGCGAGTCGGAATTGGGAGGTAGTAGGACAGAGCTTGCTGGGAGGAGTGTGTGCTTTATTGTATCACTGTTATTATTAATATTGTTACTTGCCTGTTTATGGTGGTGGAGATGCTTTTGGGCAGGGAAAACAAGAAGAAAATAATTAAATACTGTCACAGATTGCTGGGATCCTTACCCAGCCGGGATGCCTGGAAGGACCGGAAGGTGGCATTTATGTCCTCCGGGCCATGAGGGGGCAACCGCCCTGGATCGGGAGAGGACCACGGGAGAGGAGGAAAGAAGTTCCAAACCGATGGGACCTGTGGCCACCACCAAAGGGCACCTTAAGCCTCATGGAACCCGGGAAACATTTATTTCCTCCACACCCGGCAAGATGAAGGAAGAGCCTTCCAGGGACACCCGGAGTGCTTCCAGTGCAAAGGGCAGCACTTCTGCCACACCAGGAAGTGCTGCCAGAAGAACATCACAAGGCACCTGGAGCACATCCGGGTGGGAATAAAAGACACTGAGAAACCCGAATTAGAGGTGATTGGTGCAGGGGCACTGTGTACTGTGTGAGACTGTGTTTATTTGTGGATTAATAAACGTGTGAATTTTATAAAGATGTCGTTTCCGACTGGTGGTGTCCGGGCAAGTCTCACAATATGTTCTTGGTGATTTTACCCTCTGTTCAGTGTATCTATTTGTTGGGTTGAAAGGAGCTACAGTTACCTTTAGCGTCTTACACATTCTATCTTTCTGTCTTTGTAAAATACCACATAGTAACTTTTTTTTAGTATCTCTAATTCATGCATTTCACCCAAAAGTCACAAGAGTCCTAATACAGCTTGAGTACACATAAAATAAATAATTTCGCGGCACACAGCTAAAATTGTTTTTATATGTTTTCATTTTAAATGAAAATGTGCAGTGGTAGGACTGCTGTTTTGAAGTAAGGAAACTGGGGTTCACATCCCAGGTCCTTCCTTCTTGGAGTTTGCATATTCTCTCTGTGTCTGCATTAGTTTCCCGTGGGTGCTCTGGTTTTCTCCCACAATCCAAAGACATGTGTGTTAGGTAGATCAGCAACACAATATTTGCCCGTGTGTGTGATATGTGTGCATGTATTCACTCTGTGATGGACTGGTGTCCTGTCAAGATTGTTCCTGCCTTGTGCCCGATGATTTCTCGGATAGGCACCAGCACACTGTGACCCTGGTCAGGACGAAGTGGATGTTTTATCTTGGTAGAATAATATATATATTGCTCTAATTTCCCCTATTGTAATATGTAGCCTTAGAATGCCTAATCTCACAGGCTTACCACTGTTTATAAGGTACCAACAAAATACCCGCGCTTCGCAGCAGAGAAGTAGCGTGTTAAAGAAGATATGAAAAAGAAAAGGAAACATTTTAAAAATAATGTAACATGATTGATGTAATTGTTTTGTGACAGTTATGAGTGCTGCTGTCATCAAGGATTTGATTATCATTATTTGTTTCAATCAGGTTCGTATTTGGAGGATGTGTTGTGTTCAAGTTACATTCCGTGTTTGTCTAGTCTATCTGACCATCTCATCTTCATTGTCAACCGTTGTAAAGATAACAGGTTTCATTCATCGAAGTGATCACTACCCAAATCAGTACCTGTGAATCTAAGATGTTCAACAGGCATTCCCGGTATTAAGTTGTGGATTTGCCTGCGAATATGTAGCAGCAGCATGTCTATGAACGTAAAAAAGTTTCTCTCGCACTTTTGCTGAGTTTGTGCCAAACACTATTCTATCCCTGACCATCTCATCTTCATTTGCATTCACAGTCCTTCACCTGTAATATAAACTTAAGGTTTATACCGTGCTTTGTTTCCGCAGTAGCTTCACTTATGAATATGCTTGTATGCGTCACTCGCTTCATATTCTTTTGCTGCCTTCTCAATTGCGTAATGCGTTTTTTGTTCAGCGCTCTTTGGAGCTCTTGCTTGTTCTGCGTACTGCATTCACAGTCAGTTCATGTGAGCTGCTCGGAGTACATGCATCGAAGGTTCTCAGCTGTGCTTGTGCTATCTCGTGCGATCTTGCGATGTCCACGGCTTTATTTAATGTTAGCTGAGACCCGGCAATTAAAAGTTTCTCTCGCACTTTCCCTGAGTTGATCATTGACCATCTCATCTTTGCATAAGCACAGTCCTTCACCCGCGAATATTTAGCGGCAGCGTGTCTATTGGATTGCTGTTGATGGACGGCCTTATATGGGCAGGCACTCAATTACGTGGGAGGTGTGATGATGGGGGACGCAACTCCGCCTCACACGCCGACCAAGCTGCAGGCTATGGCCGTATATATGTACGTAAGTAGGTTCCACGTATGACCGTTACGTGTAGAATTTCGAAATGAAACCTTCTTAACTTTTGTAAGTAAGCTGTAAGGAATGAGCAAGCCAAATTTCAGCCTTCTACCTACATGGGAGTTGGAGAATTAGTGATGAGTGGGTGAGTGAGTGAGTGAGTCAGTCAGTCAGTCAATCAGTCAGTCAGTCAGTCAGTCAGAGAGGACTTTGCCTTTTATTAGTATAGATTATTATATATAACTTATCCCCACCTTCCCTTCTATATCTATAACCTCAGGCAATTAGATGTAGTAAAAAGACAAGCAGGAGTTAAGTTACACATAAAATAATGTATTACTGATAATATTCATAAATAATAACAAAATGCAAAGCACATTTGAATCTTGCCAACCATACAACCTGATTAAATGGTGATTTGTAGTTCAGGTGGCACACAGACTTGTAGTTACTTAAAATGTCTCTAGTTAAGGCATCACTGGTGCTCAGCTTTCTTCAGAACAGACCTTAAGCCTGATCAATATGGCTGAAGCCGAGCTGTGCTCTCCATTGTGCGGTTCTTGTCAGTTCATGGTGTGATTGTCATCAATAGTTGTTAGTAAGCGAGAGATACTTCTACATCATCACAGGTTAGCAAGAGAGAGAATGAGATAAAGCAAGCAAATTTATGGGTTTTCTGTCCAACCTCTGCAGCCATCATGGTACTTAAAGGCCTCTGAGACAAACCAATTCCAAACAGCCATACCTCAGACCAATGGGGGAAATAGAACATCCTAACACCTGCCCCCAAACCATATGTTAACGTAACCTGGCTTCCTTTAAGACACATCCCCCAAATCCTGTCATAAAATTACAAAGAGACTTAGTCAGCATTTCTCAACCTTTAAGAATTTACAGCCTGAGTTTTCATAGCAGTTTTAATTGCGCTCCCCACTAATATTTTTTTGAAATATAGATGCATATTTTATTATAGTACCTACTTAACTTTTATCGACATTTATCTAACTCTATATTTATTGTTCTAGTATCAGAATGTAGTTTAAGTTAATTTGTTTTGGTTTCAACAGATGTTTTTTTTCCATATTTTGATTCACATCTTCGCGCCCCCCTTTTTGTTATTTCAACCCACAGGTTGAGAACCATTGGACTTAGTCGTAAACGGGGGTGGGCAAACACGAATGCCTCTCACCAAAGTAACACTAAATTACATTGCTTTGCCTAAATTATAAATAAAGACATACAAAATATTTATCAAGTTATATGGAAAATCTTATATCACAACAGTGGGCTAATTAAATGGTATGGTATGTCAGCATACATTATCAATAAATAAAAACTATATTATTATTTATTAGTGAAAAGCAAAAATACACATACCCAAAGGGATGCTGTGACATGAGCAGCTTTCCAAGGTTACTCTCGGACTTCACATAAAACCACTTCAGTATTTAATTTGAAAAAGTAAAATGACAGTTTTCAATCTGCTGGAAGCATACAATATTATATTAAGTCAAAGTAATATTTTCCTACATACAGTAAATATTTTATAAATTTACAGCATTGCTTACATATTTAATGAATTATCCAGGTAAAAAGCAAAGAGCATGAAGGACTGAGTATAATACTGTAAACCAGTCTGTCACTTTTCTAGTCTGAGGTACTCACACACCACAAATGAGTGCAGTGTGTTCACTTTGTTTTGCTGTGTGCACATTCTCCCACTGTCTCTGCTCTTTATAAGTCTCCATCTTCATGACCATCTTTTGTGTCTTTTCCCAATAGGCTGACAGCTCCCATTCTAATTTTGTTTGCAGTTAGGTATGGAGCAGGCTTGTCTTTTGGGAAATTATCTTATTTACCATGCAAAGTGATGTAACAATTTTGTCAGCAGTGCTTTTTCTCACATTGCCTTTGAAAGGCTCATGAGTAACATCACCACACTGTTTTTCCCTGGCAAATGAGTGTGATCTTTCCCCAAATATGAGAAAAAGCATCTAGGATATATATAGGCCTATCTGTTACATCAGCAGCTATCCAAAATTTGATTCCAGACTTGTCAGGTTTGTTTAAATTTCTCTGCATTAAAGTTCATCATTAGGATCAACTACTTATCGTTGGATATGTATGCCCTTACTTATAGCCCATGATGCAGTGCGGCACAATGTTTGTCAAGTGTCTGATATATCAGCAAAGCTGTCAGTACATGAACTGCACAGTGAGCATCAGTTTTATGTGGGAAAAGGAGAATAAAACAAGGTGTCATATTATGGATGGAGAATTCCATGAGTAAATGCAGCTCATTTGCACAACTGACAATGTAAGCCTTTCTGCCTTCTACCTTTATATGTAACTTGATACATGTGATTGTGTGTGTATGTAATTCAGTGAATGCATCAGCAATTCAATATACCTGAAGTCAAATAAATGTTTTCTCCTAAAAGGCATCTCATTTAAGGTCAAGTAACACTTTGCAGCAGTCCTTCCATTTTCACAAAGAAAGCAAGCTGTTTATTCTCAGGTCTACCATATCTGTGTAGAAACTTAGTGAGTTAGTCAATGTTCATCATTGTGCTCTTCAATCACAGCTTAGTCACTTTATCCACTATGTGCCACTTTGCATGTTCTCCCTTCCCCATTTTGTATTCATGCTTGCTGTGTACTTCATATTCCACTGTGTGTAAAAAAATGTTGAAATACCATACCAAGTGAGTTTATGGTCATTTTAACCTAACTGAAATAACTGTAGCACCGACAGTTTTCAGATTTGTTTTTTCTTCATTGCACATACTGAAACAATGTGATTAAGTTCTAAAAGTGGCATTTTTTTTTGCTGATTATTTTATAGTTGTCCGCTAAGGACAGACAGCAAATCACATTTGGGAACAATGTTTAGTAATGTTGATAACAGCAAAAGGAGAAAAATTGAGGTAGAAAGGATAAGGAAATGCTGTCAAGTGAGAAGAGAAAGATAGTGATTCACACCTGGAGACCAAAGTTCAATGGTGTTGCCTTTGTCAGTAATAGAAGCCCTTTAATTTGAGTTATCATCAATTACATTTTCTGAATTGAATTTAAGAGTTTTAACAACATTGGTATTTTGAAGTACAGCAGTTTAGGAAAAGTCAAGGAAGGACAGGAGCATGACATGGGCACTATTGAGATAATTAAAGATTTAAAAACAAAACCGCAATTGGTGTTGAACTCTTCTAGTGATAAACATTTTTAAAGAGGTTTAGCAGTTGTACATATTTTCAGGAACAAGTGTTGTTGATATGTTGATGTTCATTCTGCATATTGTTGGAATAAACATTTACATAGTAAACAGTTTCTAGAAGATGTTATGGGTGAATTTTTGCAACTCAGCCAAGAATTCGCATTTAACAGAGAATTCCCGTTTAACCCTTTTATTTGTTTAAAATTGATAGTGATACTGAGTACGGCCCACATGTTTTCTCCTGCCACAGATACGGTTATTTGAGGCTATGGTAGTTCTGGTACTGTGTCATCCCTTAATCTTAAACTGAACCTGGTTAAAAGTGAAAGCCAATATTTACTTCATAATTGCATCTATTATAATCAACAGAAAATCAAAACAGACAAGCACAAGTAGATATGTATTTTAGTAGGAAAAGGCAATTAGGTAGGATGAATTACTGCTTTAGTGTCAAATAAAGAAAGTACAAATATGATAATTCTAAATGGAAACCAATGATGAATGTATGAATCAATGACTAGATAGATCTAATAGAGGTCGTCCGTTCACAAGGTCAATACAACTTGCTCAAGAAGGTATCCAATGTGTACACTCAAAAAGTAACAGTCTGTATGAGACACTTCCCTCTCTTATTGCAATTACAAGCTACCTGGACATGTTCAATTTCTTTTAAACAATAAAGGACTCAATTTATGTATGACATTTGCACATTCTCTCAGTGTCTATCTGGGCTTTCTTTAGGCATTCCAGTTTCTTCTTACACCTTTAACACATACACTTCAGACTGAGTTATGCCTTGTGAGGGTCTTGCACCCTATGCTGGACTGGTCTCTGCCTAGCATACAGGACTGTCAGGTTAGGTCTTGCCCCCTGGAATTTTGTATTGGAATAAATGCATTTGGAAAATGGATGCATTAACAAATGAACAGTGAATGCATTAACATTATTTGTTTGTTAATGGTGCATAATACCCCTACATCTATTTGTTAGTTTTTGTCAAAGTCACCAAATCTATTACAATATAAAATATAAAATAAAAGAAATAAAGAAAAAGTGTAAAAACTGTGACTATCAACATTATTATGTTAATGCATTTTCTTTTAATAAATATTTTGTTTGTAAAAATGGAAGCACAAAATATATGTATTGCTAAATTATTTGTTAATCTGACCTTCATGAAGCAATTCACACCTTTCATCATTTAGCTCTGTTGCTTTGGTTATGATTCTCACTTCACTCATCCATAAATTTCCTGAAAGGGCTTCGTCATGGTCATACTTTGCTTTAGAGATATGAAGCAAGTTATTTATCAGTGAATGTGAAGGGCCAATAACAATTGAAGGGCTCTCTTAGACATGATGGTCACCCTTCATTTTTCTACAAAATTGATGACAAGAGTAAAACTAAGGTAGAAAAAAAAACCCTGAAAGTCAGCCAAGGTCAATCCAAGCACTTCATGTAGAAAAATAATGTCTAGAATTCCCAATTCAACAAAGAAAAAAAAATCTTCCTGGAAATATAATTACATGGTATAAATACTGGAACATGTCAGGGATATTAAACAGTCTGCTTCGGAATACAACTAAAATTGGAATGTGACGGCCTAAAATAAACCAAATGAAGATGCCTCTAACATAACCCGAATAAAAAAGGAAATGGGTTACAGAACTGACCATAAATAGTGATTTAAAACAATCAACAGTAATTACTTCCATTCGATTGTGTACAGAATGACAACTGTTATTTTTAAAGGAAGATTCAAGATAGCTGCATCAGGCCTGTCTACCCTTAGAAAGGTGAGCATGACCACTGAATTTCTGTCAAGGGCTCTTACTTATGGCTTAGGTTCTTTGTGGTCCTCAGATTACTTGTTATATTCTGTAACCCTTAAGGAAGCAGGTACAAATCCACAAGGAATGTCAAGAATAATATACAGAACATAAGCCATCCAAAGGGATAAAGGATTTCATATGTTCACAATCAACGTCCTCTGTGATGAGATAGAGGAACCAGACCTAGATCCATAAGCCAAAGAAGCAGACATTCCACTCGACTGGAGTAATAACCAAAAAGGTATATGTCCACTAAGATCTCCTGTTTTTTTCTTTACCATTAATATGGAGAGCATCAAGGGTCATTAAAACAATCTAGACAAGAACAGGCCATTCAGCACAAAAACGATCACCAGTCCTATACATTTCATTCTTCTAAAAAAATATCAGGCCTAGTTTTGAAAATCCCTAAAGTTGTACTGACTACAACAGTACTTTTTTAGCTTATTCCAAGTGCCAATGGTTCCCTGTAAAGATAATAACCTAATGTTTGTGCGAAATTTACACTTAACAAGTTTCTACCTGTGTCCCTGTGTTCTTTATGAACTCATTTTAAAATAAAAGTCTTGAACCACTGAGACTATTTCCCTTCATAATTTTAAACACTTCAATCATGTCTCTTCTTAATCTTCTTTTGTTTAAACTGAAAGGCTTAGCTTTTACTCTTTCTTCATAATTCATCCCCTGTAACCCTGAAGTCAGCCTAGTCACTCTTCTCTGGGCTTTTTCCAGCCCTATGTCCTTTTTGTAGTGCGTTGAAGAAAGAAAATTTCAAGGTTTGTATTATGTTGGCCGGATGCGAAATCTAAGCCCTATTGGACTCTGGTAGAAACCTCTGCGTAGTCAACCATGACTTGCTCTGGCCGATTACCTGCACAAATACGGACTGGGTTAACATTCATTGTGTTCAAGGAGACATTAAACAATGGGAAACTATCTGAAACTTAAGGGGAGGAACTTTAAAATTTGGACCACCGTATCAGATATGTCACCATGGCCTCTTTTAATAGGGAAGAAGAATGCCCTCTCCCTCCCTAGCCATCTGCAGGGCACCTCTCTCTGCAGTCAAGAGTGTGGGGCTTACCACTGATAAGGTTGGTCAAGGATTTGGCTTATAGATTGAACTCGATTTGTCCAGTGAGATGGGGACGACCACTCACCTGAGGGTCCGGCAAAATTGGAGGACTCTTTGCATTAGGTTCCCATACCTTCAACCTCCAGAGGCCAGACAGCAGCTATGAGCCCCAGGGAAATAATGGCTGGAGAAGAGCAGGGTGCCATGTCAGGCTGAGGAGAAGCGGGAGCTGATAATCCAAATTTGCACGCATGCAATGGGCCAACAGCAGCTTAGGCTTTGCATTTAAACAAGCACATGTTGCTAATGACTCATACTGTATGGAGTAGGATGGCCCCTAATTTCAAAACACCACACTTTTTAATTAAGGAATTAATTAAGGTAATCAGGTAATTTCTGATTTCATAGGGGAAAGGCTGATTAAGCAGCTGGTGTTCCCGAGTGGGCATAGAGAGAAGGTTTTAAAAATTGCTCATACCCATAGCTTGTTTGGGGGGGAGTTGGGTTGTCATCTCGGGATGGAGCAGAAAAGGGTTCCATCTCAAAATGCTTTCATTGGCTGAATGTAGGCCGAGATGTGGAGCAGTTTTGTAAGCTTTGCCCTACTTGTCAAGTTGTTTCAGCTCATTGAACTGCTAGCACACCCCTCTCACCAATGCCTATTTTGTATGTCCCGTTTAAGAGGGTTGGGTTAGATGTTGTTGGCTCACTTCCCAAGAGTAAGAATCAGTACATGCTTATGTTGGTTGATTATGCAACAAGGTACCCCGAGGTGGCCGCTCTGCAGAAGGCCAACAGCCAAGCTATTTCTAAGGCTTTATCAGAAATAGTCACGAATATTGGCATTCTTCGTGAGACTGTAACTGACCAGAGTATGGCCTTCACTTCTAATGTCATGAAGCAACTGTTACAGAACCTTGCAATTAAACAGCAAATATACATTCTTAAGCCAACTTTCCGTTATTGTTATAATATCAGAATTATGCTCCTCTACATACAATTCCAGTTCACTTGTTTTATTTTTGATAATTATAGCATTAAGGCAAGCTAGTTTCAATGTGTTACTCATTTTACTTTTATATTTAAATGCTGGGTTAGAATTTACAATAGCCTACAGTGCATTATTTTTACACTATTGTTTACACTATAAACCTGGCCTAGCTTAAACTCCCTGAACCCCCATTCCCCAGTTTAAATAATCCTTGACTAACCTACTCATATGCCCATTCAACACATTAGTGTCCCTCTGGTTCAGCTGATTTTTCATGCAAGGATCACAATTACTGCAACACTGATCATTTTAAACACTGCCAATGAACTGTAGAACCGTTTGCCTGATGGGTGATAAAAGCATTTTGCTCCAAGTGTCCGGGGAGCTGGCTTACATTCTCGGGTTTGATCCAGATAAGCTGTCTAACAAGTCACCTCACTCGGTTGATATCACAGGTGGTTTTTCCACCATGTTCGTGTATACAGATATTATTGAACCACAACTTGTTGGAGATACACATGCGCCATTACTGAGATGTGTAAACTTAAAAGGTGAAGACGGTGCAAATGTCACCATATTTTTTGAAAAGCCACACTACATACCTCTCGCCGTGCAAAGCTTCAATACTATAAGGATTGAAATTTAGACGGACCAGAATAAACCAGTTCCGTTCCAGTATGGTAAGGTAATAATCAAGTTGCATTTTTGTCCAGCAAGATCTATCAATTTTTAAACATGCTTGTAACAAAAAACTATGGAGATCCACCTACCTACACATCTTATTACAAGATACAAGCTGGCAATGTACCAGGGTTTCATGATCTCCCGGTCCAGTACGGTGGTGGTATTGGTGGTATTTTTAAAGCTCTCTTCAGAAAAGCAGTCCCTCTGTTTAGGTGTGGGCTAGAAATTGCTAAACCTCATGTCAAGTCTGCAGTGAAAAGCATTGCTAATGATGTCATGAGTCACGTGGCAGGTGCTGTAATGAATAAAGTTGCAACACCCCAACAAGAAGGTTCAGGTATGATTGTTATAAAGAGAGGTGTTAAAAGAAAAAGACACACACCCCAACTAGCACTGCTCAGGCCTGCTGCACGGCCCAGGAAGAGAGCAAAGAGGAAAAAAGCTCGACACTCTGCCAAAAGAAAAAGAAAGTCAACCAAGAGAAGATCCAGAACTAAGCAAAATTCTGGTGATATATTCTAAGCATGGCTTTTGTACACTGTGCATCAGATGAATGTGCAAAATCAGAACTGGATGTATTTCAGCTGTCACCAACAAAAACCAGCATTGAAAAAAGCTACTATGTCGAAGTACCACCTCTCACAGCATTGTCAGAAAGTGCTCCACTTGAGTTTTCGATTGCCGGAAATGATCAATACCTGAACCTCAACAACACAGTCCTCTACTTAAGCTGTAAAAAAAAATAAAAATGATGGAACAAATCTGGCCGCCGATGCACGTGTTGCCCTTGTAAACTACCTGATTGCTTCTCTGTTCAGCCAGGTGGACATCACCGTTGGGGACAGACTGATTAGCCAAAGCAATAACTGTTACCCATATCGAGAGTTTATTGAAACCATACTAAATTATGGAGACGAGACCCTGAAAACACAATTTTCAGCTGGCCTGTTCTATAAAGACACACCCGGTCAACACGATGCCACTGCTGTGGATGGATCCAAATTTGGGGTTCAATAAAAGGGCTGCTTACTCGTCCAGGAGCCGCAGGGTTGATTTATTGGATCACATCCATGCAGATCTGTTCTTTCAAGAGAAATTATTAATTAAAGGGGTTGATATGAAAATAAAGTTGGTATGGAATAAGGATGACTTTTGTCTGATGAGCAATGGTGATCAATTTAAGGTCACCATATTATCAGCATCATTGTTTGTGAAAAGAGTTCAAGTCAACCCTGGAGTCAGACTGGGTCATGCAGAGGCCTTAATGACCAGCAACGCAAAATACCCAATCGATCGTGTTCAGATGAAGGTGTTCAGCATACCTACTGGTAGTCGTGTCTGCAAGCAGGAAAACCTGTTTCTGGGACAGCTGCCAAAATTGGTTGTTTTGGGGTTTGTTGACAATGCAGCTTTCAGTGGCAACTTTACACACAACCTCTTTAATTTTAAACATAACAACATCAACTTCATGGCTCTTTACCTGGATGGAGAGCAGATACCCAGCAAGCCTCTGCAGCCTGATTTTGCTAATGGTCACTGTGTCAGAGAATATTTTCAACTGGTGGAAACCACAGACAGGAGGATGAAAGATAAGGCACTGTTAGTCGATCATGAAGAGTTTACTAAAGGCTATTCAGCTTTTGCATTCAACCTAAGCCCTTATATGGAATCAACAGGATACTATTCACTCATCAACCTCAGGACTGAAATAAGATTTGCTGAACCACTGCAAGATACAAGTGAATATGACTATGTATGCGGTTTTTGACAACATCATTGAAATTAGCATGCGTCGACAAGTTATTTACAACTACAGTTAAGCCATGCAGCCTCTGGACACCAAGCAGCTCAGGACCACCCTTGCATCTGGGCCACTGACACGCATCCATTTTCTGGATGTATTCCCTTGAGATCAACTGGCCAAGGAGAATTTGGTTACCAGACCTCTGTTTATGATCGTAAACACAGACCCCCATGACAAACCCGGAAAGCATTGGATTGCCATTTACCTTGCGTATCATGGAAAAGCTGAATTTTTTGACTTGTATGGAATTCCCCCAGATTCTGAAATATATCCCAAAGTTATTATGAAATTTTTGAAGACAAATGCTAACTGCATCACTTATAACTGTATTCAGTTACAGGAGTTTTTATCCACAAGCTGTGGTCACCATTGTATTTACTATTTGAATCAAAAAAGCAAAGGACTTACCATGAACCAGATATTGGAGTTGTACCCAGGAGATGTTCATCTAAATGACCAGATGGTTTTTAGAAATTATCAATAAATAAAAAGGGGACAAATTGAAAATATGAAACTGGTCATGTTTACCCAGAAATCAGAAATAAGTCAGTCATGTGTTTGCTTTTGCTGAATATTATATGCAAAATATTGTATGCAGAATATTATATGCAAAAATATTATATGCAGAATATTGTATGCAGAAAAAAAAGATATTACAACTATGTGTATTCCCTTTGGTTGAAAATAAATAAATAAATGAGCTATTAACCAACATGAAAGTGTCTGTGGTTATTATAGTGAATAATGCAATAATCAGACAGATAAAAATGAAAGGGTCTGTATGTATATATTTTATTTATTTATTTATTTATGTATTATTTGTTTTTTAAAAGTTTGTAAAAGTATTTTCACAGAGTTAACAGAGTCATGATACATTGAAACAAACAAAATGATCTAAATGAAAATACTAATAATAGTCATAATATGCAATAATAAAACATTAAATAAAAAAATTAAATAAAAATACATTAAAGAAATTGCTTCCTTAATTTTCTAATCATTAATACAGTGATGTAAAAATATTTTCACAGAGTTTTGACACAATCAAATGAAATGATCTAAATTAAAATACTAATAATAGCCATAATACATATTAAAACATTATTTTTCTACATTTATTTTTAAAATACTTTTATTCATACTGTGAGCCATGTCTGTTTTGTTAAATAGTTAACTTTTTCTAAAGACTGGGTGTTTTCTGATATGTCTAGATAGCCTGGGTGTTTCAGTTGTAGAGCCAGAGGCCTGGTCCAGCATGTTTGGAAATCATGTGATACAGGCAAGCAAAGCTGTTTACTGGCTGTTTGAATCGGCTTTGTATTATTTTTAATCTCTTGAAGTAAAACCCTAACGTCCATGTTCGGAAAAATGGACCCGGGAACGTTAATTTCGGCCATAGCATTAAAGAATAAATCCCAGCCTTTTGGTTTTCCACTCTTGTTTAATGTTCATGTTTGCGTTGCAAACTTGATCAGATCAACCATATTTGTGCCAATAACAGATGTGCCTTTATATAAAAATTCCCCTCTTTCATTCCAGAACATTGTGGATGGGTTTTGTGTCATTTTTCAAATTAGCATTTCCATATTTTTCTGGTGTCTCTTAGAGACGGAATTCCAAAACGTCTCTTATGACAATATCACCCCTGTCAGTGGTCGGGTGCAACGTTATGGTCCGCATGGCGCTTCAGTTTCTGGTAGAAAGAGAGTCAATGTAGACTTCTGTGATCCCGTTGTCTCAATAGACTCAGATATCGCTGCAAAGTATGAAAATGCAGTTCCACTTTTCATGCGGTGATAGGGCGCTATTTTGTAAAATACTCCCCATTTCATGGTCAAGAGTTTATATAGTATTTTTTGTCATATCTGTTTCTTCACCGGCAGATGTTTTGATCTGCTCCAAGTTGCTTTTCTGGTACAAGGTACATTTTCTCAGCGTGCTCCATTTACCGATTCAAAATGAGACCGGTGAGTAAAGGGATCGCTATGCCGAGTAACTGACCGATAAATCCACCAGACTGATTAATAATACGTTTCTTTCGTTTAATTGTAACTTTTTTATTGCTCAGCTTTTTTATAATAATGTGTTTCTTTTTAAGAATGCCAATCTGTCTGGAATTTAAAGGCAAGCTACCCTTAATTGCATTGAGTGCAATTTCACAAATAGCCAGAATTAAATCGTCAGAAGATGCACAAAAAATGGACTTTCTCTGTTTTGGTTTTGTCTTTATAAGCAATCGCATGAGTTGTAAATTTCGTTTAATCCTGGACGACATGGTGATCAGGATGACGTCTTTTACAAAAGATGTCTTTGACACCGGGGCCGCTAAAATCACATTTTTTTATCCTTGGGTCTTTTAAACACGTAAGCCACTTGTCGCTGCGATGGGTATATGGATGCTCCGAGACAAAAGTCATCTGGAGAATTAGTATTTAAATCTACCAGTAGAAAGCCAAAGGCTGACTTAGTGGCATCCTCATAAGCTTGGAGAAATTAGTAGTAGTAGATTTGATGCACCTGAAACCCTTGCATTTTTAAGTAGTTAACTTGGACAAAATTATAGTTCTTGAATAAAGCGAACCGAATGTTGTGTTTTTTACACTATTCCATGATTTTTCACTGTAACAGATATTACAACCATGGTAAAAGAATCCGTTAAATTCAAAAGCCATCTTTTACCATTATTTTCAGCATACCCGTCTATATAATTTTTTCCAATACGCATTTCACCCCCAGGTTTTAGCGCATGTCAAATTTCTATTTTATCTTCGGCCTCTATATACATGAGCCATTGGATGGATGGAGTAGAGTACGTCTTTTGTTTTCTGTGATAACTGTCTTGTAATGGCAAAGCTATGGTTTGCTCAAGCAAACAATTTAAGTCTAAACATTGCCATACAAACACTCGCTAAAGTAACTTATTGAAAAGGATCAATAGATAATATTTCGTATTTGGCCTGAAATTGCTCATCTAAATACAGACGTGTCGTTTTGGTGATCTCCATAATCTCTTGCCTGAACAAGATACAAGCCGACCTTAGAATCTCTACATCTAAGCGACAGTACATTTTTAATTCCTTTTGAAAATCAAATACATCATTCTTGTGTTTAGAATACCATAAAAGAAAATCTTTATTCTCGTCTGGCATCATACTTTCTACACCATAAAATTCTACAGCTGGACTAGGTCCAACATAATTTTGGTTTTCAACAGTGTTAAAAAAATGAGTAAAGTATCCTTTTGCCCCTTTAAAACACAAAGCCTGCGGTAAATTACACAATTTTGATACTAGAAAGTTCAAAGAGTCTATGAATCTGATGTTTAAACCTTTCACCGATATCGACATGATTTTTCCACCGATTGTTAACAAATCCATTTTCATTTTTTTTTTTTATTAATTGACTAATTACAAAATAACTGTCATAGGATTTTGCATTGTGTGCAATAAAAGTGTAATTCTTAAACTTTCTATCTATAAACGTAGATATAGGTTCTGTTACCATTCATGTGTAAAGCATATATGTAATTCAGTTTGTGTATACCACTGTCTTGCCGACATTCAGAATCATAAAATATATATTTTTGTGATACCAGGCTCTTTAACAACGGTTGCATATAACATAAGTGACTGTCGCAGCTCGTCATAGTTTCTTTATAATTTGGACATAACCTCGGTTTGCAAATGTGAGTGAGGGCTGTGTAGCACTGTGCAGCACTGACAACAAGCGTAGTATTCTTTCCACTTGCATGTTTGTTTATTTTGGTGTCTCTCGTGGCAATCATTTGATTGACAGATGATTTTGCATATCGGACATCTAATTAAACAACCTGTTACTTCAATGCAAGAAGCATCGAGGCAGGCCCTGCAAGTATTGGCACAAACATGGCGATCTTTGTGAGAATAAGCGGCATGACAAATTTCACAAAAATAATTAGCCCCGATAAACTTCTTCACATCTAAAATTCCAAAATAATGTTCGCCGTGTAGTAGGAGAAAAATCACTTTATAATCTATTGGCGTAGGACCCGTTGTGAAGCATTTCCATGTACTCTTATGCATGTATAGCACCTTTATAGAAACATCTAATAGGCGCTCAAATTTCTCTATATCTGAAAAAGATATTTTCTCGGAGAGACGAATCTGTAATAATTTCGGTATTACTTTGCAGCATCTGAGACACGTAATTGAAAATGCTTGTGGCATCAAAGCTGTCTAGATTCTTTTTTTGGGAACAAAGATTGTTTTGCAAACTCAGGAAAATAAGTCGCAATTGAACAAAATCACATGGTGCAATATTTGGGGATAATGTATATATACATGGATATTAAGTACCCTGAATACCTTGATAAACAATGTTTATGGCATGCGTATATGACTTAATTCTATCCAAACTGATAAAACGGAATTCATAGTTATGCTCTGTAGCTCTATATCTTTTCATCCTTCTTTCATATTCCCTTACAATTTCAACATGTGCATTAAGAGCCGAAGAATCTGTTTGATCTCTTGCCCTATTAGCCCTAGGACCCCTGGAACATTTCAGTCGCCTTTTATGATAAGCAGACAACCGTATGTATTTCTTTTTGATCTTTCTGATCATATTTAAAACTGTGTTATGAGGTTTCATTTTATCATGCCTTAGTCATATAGATTTTGCACCTGAACTGGCACCCAGACTTGTACGATCTTTTAAGATCATGCTATCCAGCCTATACAATCTTTGGAAAGCTGTCTGAAGTTCCTCTGCTGGTATGTGCTCAGAATCATAAATGGCTAAAATAGACGTCAGAAGATATTTCTTTAAAAGATTACTCTCAGGACATAATATCTTCTCGATAAAGTTTGATAAAAACTGTACACCTTTATGTCTGTTGCTAAATGTATTAATAACTCTTATAGCACACATCAGCCATTTCTCGATTACAGTGATCCCTCGCTATATCAGGCTTCGACTTTCGCGGCTTCACTCTATCGTGATTTTTTCTCATACATGCTTACGTCACTATGCATGCGCTTTCTGAGAACTTTTATCTAAGCCACACGATGGCTCCTAAACGTGCTGCTTTTTCTAAGCCTCCTGACAATAAAACTATGTGCCGGAGGAAGATGCTTACTATCCAGGAGAAGGTGAAACTCTTGGATATTATCAAAGATGGCAATACCCTACAAAAGCCTCCTCATGCATGTGAAAAGACGGCGGCAGCAACTGCCTATCAAGATGTTCTTCAGCCGCGCACCCAGATACCCACTGCCTACTCTTAGTACTCCTTCAGCGGAAGAAGACAACGATGCACCTGCTGAAGATACTGCACCACCTGAAGTCTCTGCTACTGAGGTTGTGCCTTCATAGGTTAGTGGTTCTGTGTAATAACTGTGTGTGTGTGTGTAATTAAATGTACAGTACAATAATCTACTATATAGAAGCGATCGGGATTGTTCTTCCGTCCCATGAGTGCAAAGCGTAGTGGTATTCCGCTTATCACAGACTTACTACTTTTGGCTTGTGGTACGAAGTGACGCAATTTGAGCAGAGTTCTGGTGCTCCCATCATTCCCTTGCTTTTGTGCGCGATGCGCTCGAAAAATAGACAAAATTATGTCTCTGGAAATAATTAATGTTGATGGAGTACAAATGCCTCACCGCGTAGTAAATATCAGGGGAGATGGTGCTTGCTTATTCTCATCTATAGCTTATTTAGTGCATGAAACTCCGTCTTTAGTGGTACAGATTCAGGCTGACATTGTACGACTTTGGACAGGCACTCGAGGGGATAAAAAAACTTAGGTTTTCGGGAGATGTTATGAATGGGCACTTTAATGTTCTCATTCCCTACACTTACATGCCTGATGTACACATAGAGCGCACACAAATTGAGGATAAAAGTCGGTTGCTTTTAAAGGCGGGTGAGCCTAGTAATCTATACTAATAAAAGGCAAAGCCCTCACTCACTCACTCACTCACTCATTCACTCACTGACTCATCACTAATTCTCCAACTTCCCGTGTGGGTGGAAGGCTGAAATTTGGCAGGTTCATTCCTTACAGCTTCCTTACAAAAGTTGGGCAGGTTTTATATCGAAATTCTACGCGTAATGGTCATAACTGGAAGCTGTTTTCTCCATTTACTGTAATGGAGATGAGCTTGAACGCCGTGGGGGCGGAGTTTCGTGTGACATCATCACGCCTCCCACGTAATCACGCAGTACATAGAAAACCAGGAAGACCTCCAAAAAGCGCTGAAGAAAACATGCATTATATAATTGAGAAGGCAGCGAAACAATAAGAAGCGAGTGAGTGACATATACAACCGTATTGATGAGTTCTGCTACTTCGGAAACAAAGCACGATGTAAACCTACACTTTAAATTAAGTTCATAGACGGGCTGCCGCTGGCGTTTGTAATTTAGTGCCTGCCCATATAAGGCCGTCCGTCCGCGGCAATCCAATAGCAAACTCCACTAAATATTCACGGGTGAAGGACTGTGCTTATGCAGAGGAAGATGAGATGGTCAGGGTGGTGTTTGACACAAACTCAGCGAAACTGCGAGAAAGTTTTAAGTGCCAGGACTAAGGTAACATTAAATACAGCCATGGACATAGCACGAGATGGCACCAGCACAGCTGGGAACCTTCGATGCATGTACACCGAGCGGCTCACGTGAACTGACGCAGTGCACAGATAAAAGCAACAGTTCCAAAGAGCTGAACAAAACCGAATTACACAATTGAAAAGGCAGCAAAAATATGAAGCGTCTAATACATACAAGCATATTCATAAATCCAGCTACTGTGGAAACAAAGCACACGTGGAAAAAGTCAATGTCCCGCTAAAGGAAGACAGTGTAAAAAACCCGTGCATGCAGTGTGTCAGGTCTCAGATAAAGAAGAAGACGAGCTGTTTATTGATGCAGTAAGAAACGAATCGATGAATGAAACCTGTCATCTTTACAACGATTGACAAACACGGAATGTAACTTGAACACAACACATCCTACAAATACGAACCTGATTGAAAGAAATAATGATAATCAAATCCTTGATGACAGCAACACTCAGTAACACTCACAAAACAAATACTGTATATTGACAGTCATGTTACGTTATTTTTAAAATGTTCCCTTTTCTTTTCTAGCTTTTTAACACACTACTTCTCCGCGATACGCTGGTATATATATATATGTATATATATATATCCCGATCTACATACTCGAATAATGGATACTTTATTCGCCATCAATGATTGTTTTGGTAAAGCCATACTCAGTGTATTCATTAGATGAGCGGTAAAAAGTAAGAGCGAGGGAGGATGACTTATTGAGGCATGCAGGCTGTAGTGCGCGTCAACTCTATCTGAATTGCGCGATCACATTTGAAAAATATATCTTTTCAAGTTCTATTTAGTCCATATGTGTCAAACTCAAGGGCAGCGGCCACATCCGCCCGGCGTAATTATATCCGCCCGCGAGATCATTTTATATACTGTATTATTGTTATTAAAGCCGGGTATATGAAGCGCTGGTAACACAATAAACTACAGATCCCATAATGCAGCGCTTCAGCTGCCTTGCGAACACTTACCGCGTTAATCAAGTCTACCTTATGATGCTGCAAGTTATTGCGAAGCTAGCTCACACGATGCTGAAGAGAAAAGTTGATTCTGAAAATAGAGCCTTTAAAACCCGATGGGAGGCTGGGTATATGTTTACTGAACCCGTGTGTCTCATTTGTGGAGCTAATGTGGCTGTAATTACAGAATTTAATCTAAGACGGCACTATGAGACAAAACATCAGGGTAACCTGAATGCAATGCAGAAGATACAGAAAGCAGCATAATTAAATAAGAATCTGACACTTCAGCGGACGTTTTAACCGTGCACAATCACAAAGTGATTTCAAGTGAAGCTGCTTTTATGGGAGACACAAATGCACCAGTTCACCTTGCCCCACTTTCCCTGTTGCCAAGTAATGTTAAACCAAGTCGTCACTACGGTGTTCCCAAATCGCACTTTGCTGATAAACTGAGCGCACTGACTGAGTTTGCACGGCGCTTTGGTGACTTTGAAGAACAAAAAGTCCGTCTACATGCGGCTCAAACCTTGTGCATGTTTGGTAGCACATATCTGTGTGAGAAGCTCTTCTCAGTGATAAAGACTAACAAAACAGCACACAGGAGTCGCCTCACTGATGAGCACCTGCAATCCATCCTGAGAATCTCCACAACACAGAACCTCACACCAAACAGAAACGAACCTGTGGCCAAAAAAAGATGCCAGGCGTCCAGCTCTAAAATGACATATGAGCAAAGACAACTGAATGATTTGATTTGTTATTGCTGAAAGGAACACATTTTATTTATATTTCCAGGTTTTGTTATGCAGCATGTTCATATTTGAATTTGTATAATTTTGACAGGATATATTTTTATGGAGAGCAAAATCTTTTGGGATATTTAAAATCTAAGTTTATTTTTATATAAAATTACATAAGAGTAAAGAAATTTGAATGTTTGTTCTTTTAACGTTTACTTTATTTCTAACTTGTATAATTTAGACAGGATATATTTTTATGGAGAGCAAAATATTATAAGTTGTTTAAGGTTTGAGTTGATTTATTCACGAATAATATTCCTGTCTGTTTTTACCATTCCTACCAAAGATATTTCTGTCGACTAAATAAAAATTCCTTCTATTTAAAATTTAAATAGAACTTGAACAAATACGATAGTTCATAATATCCACGCAGACTTGCACGTAAGAGCGGGAGTCATCCGTTTTAACAAGCAGCGTATTGCACTGATACGAAATAGCTGTGTGTGTATATATGTAGATATGTATGTATATGTATATATATGTTTATATATGTGTGTGTGTATGTATGTATATATATATATGTATTTGTGTGTATATATGTGTGTGTATGTATGTATGTATGTATGTATGTATGTATGTATGTATGTATGTATGTATGTATGTATGTATGTATGTGTGTATGTATTTATGTGTGTGTGTGTATATGTATGTGTATATATGTAGATATATATATGTATATATGTGTATATGTGTGGGTAAATATATATATATATATATATATATATATGACAACAACACTCATCACTCACAACAGTGACAAAACAATTACATTGACAATCATGTTACGTTATTTTCAAAATGTTTCCTTTTCTTTTTCATTGCTTCTTTAACACACTACTTCTCCGCTGCGAAGCTTGAGTATTTTGCTAGTATATATATATATATATATATATATATATAAATATATATATACTTCGCTTCTGGCACTGACGTCATAGGTTTGGTCCCTGAGAGGGGTGCTATGGAGTGTGTACGCCTGATGAGCCCAAATAAGGGTGAAATACGTGTTGCATACTCTTTGCATTATTTGACAGTAATATACAGTATGTAACATTCTATGATTTGTTTCTTGCAACTGAGAAGGCACCCGTGGCTGATGTTTGCCAACTGGCAGACCAACCACATGTGTTACCTGGTAGGTAACCACCCATACAATCAGATTGGGACTCAGACAACGGATGCTATAAATGTAATTACTTCGATCTACAGGCTGTCAAATAAATGAACCACATGCGGTAGCGCAGTGTAAAGAGGCTTTGCTTCTGACGCTGACGTCTGAGGTTCGATCCCCAAAGGGGTGCTATGGAGTGCGTATGCCTGATGAGCCCAAATAAGGGGGAAACACGTGTCGCGTACTCTTTGCATTATTTGACAGTAGACTATGTAACATTCTATGATCTGCTTCTCACAACTGAAAGGGCACCCGTAGCAGATGTTTGCAGATGTTTGCTGTCACACACGTGCGAGTAGGAGACAGCTGAAGGGCTTAAGTAATGTCACTACCACATCCGACCAGGGGAGGGCACTGACTGTCTTTCTCAGTTCCCTGCAGACCTTTCCTGAGAAATCCTACCAGGCTTCGGTACCTCCGGGTCCCGCCTCCTCAATGATGTCACTTCCGATCCAGATGACGTCACTTTGGGTTCCCACCTCCTTGATGATGTCACTTCCGGTCCCGCTCCATTCGATTGCGTCAGTTTCTGTATGGGCCTTTAAAGCTGCCATTTTACCACCATGGAATTAGTTCTGTTTTGGACTCAGTGTTGTGACCATCTCTGTTCAATTCTACAAACCTTTTGCAGCTAGGGATATTATACGGGTGGCTGCCCCAAACCTTTTTATGATGTCTGGTCTGTGTATATATCACAGTGGTGTAGCCAGCAGGATGTTGTCCCAGAAGAAACCGAGACAGGACCTAAACTTCAGCCAGGTAGAAAAGTATCGGGGCCAAGTTTCTTAATTATCCATCCACCATCCAACCTGCTATATCCTAACTAAAGGGTCATGGGGGTCTGCTGGAGCCAATCCCAGCCAACACAGGGCAAAAGGCAAGAAACAAACCCCAGGCAGGGCGCACACACCAAACACACACTAGGAACAATTTAGGATCGGCAATGCACCTAGCCTGCATGTCTTTAGACTATGGGAGGAAACCCACGCAGACACGGGAGAACATGCAAACTCCACACAGGGTGGACCTGGAAAGCGAACCTAGGCCACTGTGCCGCCCACACTCTTAATTATGTGGTCCTTAATTATGTTGTGGGCGTCACGGTGGTGCAGTGGTAGCGCTGCTGCCTCGCAGTTAGAAGACCCGGGTTTGCTTCCCGGGTCCTCCCTGCGTGGAGTTTGCTTGTTCTCCCCGTGTCTGCGTGGGTTTCCTCCAAGTGCTCCGGTTTCCTCCCACAATCCAAAGACATGCAAGTTAGGTGGATTGGCGATTCTAAATTGGCCCTAGTGTGTGCTTGGTGTGTGGGTGTGTTTGTGTGTGTCCTGCGGTGGGTTGGCACCCTGCCCAGGATTGGTTCCTGCCTTGTGCCCTGTGTTGGCTGGGATTGGCTCCAGCAGACCCCCGTGACCCTGTATTCGGATTCAGCGGGTTAGACAATGGATGGATGGATAATTATGTTGTCAGCAGAAGTGAACACAGTGTCACTTCAGTGTCATATTCAGTAAGATCTTCCTTTAATGATGTATTAGCTGTTCCCTTAATAAATTGTGACATCCATCAGTAAAATATATCTTATCATTCACAAATACATAAAGTTAATAGTCTTGAATTTGGTAACTGGCAGGTTGTTTTGAGTTTATGCAGTTTTGTGTATAAAGAGGTTTATCGTAATTTTAAATAGAATTTAGCTTTAGTTTAGTTTCCATTATAACCCCTAAGTATTTTTGAAAATGTTGCTCTCTAATTACAAGCACATAGATTTTAATCTCAGTTTATTCAATTCAGGGACCAGGACTGTTCCTGCCTATCTTGGCAGCATTGGACACAAGACAGGAGAAAACCCTAATGAATGTGCTATTCCTGAACACAAAAACACACCCGTACTTAAACTGTCAAATTACAATTTAGAATATCCAATTACTTAACATGTTGAAGTTGTGGATTGCAGTGAGGAAAGCCTGAACAGACAGGGAAGAACATAAAGAGTCTATATATAAAATAACTAGCTTGAAAATTGTGTAAATTGTATACAGTCTCAGCAAACTATTGTTAATTCTAGTACCATTTCATTCTTTATAATTTCTAAATATATATAAATAAAAACATAATACCTTATGTCTGCCTTTGGATTTTTTTGGCTTCATTTGATGTTGTTTATCTGTTTTGCACACTAAGGACATCATCTCAACCCTTAGCTCACATATTGTCTGTTTGTTTATTTGCCAGTTACACAAGCTTACCTGTGTATCAGGCTTAGCTGATATCCATGATATTTTGTATGTAGATTGGCATTGGTCTAACTTAGAATTTAGGTTATATAAAGTGTAAAAAAAATCATCAGGAAGGGAGGGGTTATAATGGGGGACAAACCAAAAACAGTACATTATTCCAAAATGGCTGAATCAATCTTAATTAAATTTTGCATGTATAATAAAGCTGGACCAAATATAGGCTACATTGCAATTGAAAAAGTTATTCTGGAAAGCTGGTTGTAAAGGGCTGAGTCAAATTTAATTGCATTTTAATTTCTGTTGACAACATCTTAAAATCTACACTTTAGCCAATTATTTGTTGGCCCATAAGAGGTAGCAGGGAGCCATGCACAAATGAATAGACCGTTATGTTTCCAGATACTCTATTGGTGTGTCTAACTTGGAAGTAATTAACATGAACTATCTTTACCAAAATCCACAAAGATTTTCACAACAGGGTATACTCATTGTTTCCTCTATTGGTTCTTCACAATAAACCGTCACCCATTTGATAGATTTTTACATTTGAGAATATGCTACTGCATATAAAATCTTACTGTATATAAAAGACTTGACTGACTTTATGTGTCACATAAATAACATGCCAAAAAGTTAGGATTACATTTTAGCTCCTTATCATACATAATTGCTCTATTAAAGTTTCCTGTAAGAATGTGTTTTAGAGACAGTACTTTCAATACTTCTTAATGACTCAGCATTTCACTTACATTTTATCACATTTACTTAAACACATCTTACATATTGCACTGAAAGACCCTGAGAAGCCAGAACTTCTGGAAATAGGACGTTTACTTTGTTTAATGTGTAGTTGTTGTTATGTACATAAAAGCAATGCTGTTACTTCTTCAATAGGAAACACTATTCTTATGCATAGATCAAAATGTACAAAAGGTGTAATTTGTTTGTTTTTGTCCATGTTCACACTTCTATGTAGGTGAAAACTTGAACAAAGTTATAACCTTGATTACAGAACAAACAATGTGCATTTGTTCTGGCCATTTCCACTATACACTATCACAACAGTCCTTTGAGGCACATCACAAATTAACAGATTCGAAATATACAGAATTAGAATTTTTTTTGCCCACATCCCAGTTCAAGGGAATTTAATAGACAATTATTATGCTGCAAAGCATTTTGGTTCTTTAAATTAAACACATAGTGCTCATTAGAGCTACATGAATTTTCTTTAAATGTGCTGTCTTAATGAGAAAGAGAGAGCGCAAGTGATTTTTTTTTTTTATGAGAGAGGACTGGCAGATAAACATAGTCAAGTATGAGGCCAAAGTCATAACCGGGTGCTTTTAATAGTGCTGTTAAGAAAGCCTAAGCACTAACCAAAGGTCATAGCCTTAAAAACGGAAAAGAATTTTGAGAAACCAAATTAATCTTAACTAGAAATTCTAATCAAGCATATACAAAGTTTATCCAAATCTCGTATAATTACAGGATTTGTGTGCCAACCGTAATATTGTTGCATCCCCTAAGTTTTTCTGGGAAAGGTTACCATATCAACAACCAACACAAAAAAACACAAAATGGTAGTGCCCACAACAAAGCAAAATGGTGACGTAATGTAAGGGCAAATTCATTTCTATAAGAATATGAGTTAACCTTAATGACACTCTTGGGCTTCCATATAAAGGCATGTTTAAGTCAAAATTACAACTGAATAAAAGCCGTTCCTGAGTGTGTTTTGTCAAATTACAGCATGGCACCAGAAATGGTTTACAGTATTTAAATAAGCAATTGACTACAAAATAAGATATTATTGAAATTTGAAATTGACAGGTGATTGTCAATATGGAATATTTTTAAACATACATTTTTATTGTATCTGAAAGTGGTCAGCAACAGCAACATAAGTGAAGATTATAAACATTGTCATTATTGACCATAGCTGGATCTCAAGAAACAGAAACATATAACATGTTTAAATTCCAGAATGAGAGTGACGGAAATGATTTAGACCACGAACTGTAATTGGACAATTCAATGATTATTGTTTACCAAGAAAAAGCTAAGTGTAAGCGAGCCTGGTGAATCAATAGATACTTTTGTCACAGATCTAAGACTCAAAGTGCTACCTTGCAACTATGGAGAAATGAAGTCATCCATTAACAGCGATCAGATCACCTTTAGAGTGTATAATAGAAAGGTGCTTGACTGTGGATGATGTAGTGTCAATATGCAGAGCTATGGAACGAATCAAAATACAAGTGCACACAATAGAGCAGGGAATCTCTGTAGTGCAAACAGTGATGGAAGTGACGGCCATTGATACAGTGCAGAAAGATCAGGCCCGACAGCATTGTACATTGTCACACACGTGCGCATGGGATGCAGCTAAAGGGCTTGAGTGAAGGCAGTTCTGAGGGATGCCGGGATGTGGCAGAGTGCACTGACTCTTTTTCTCCCTTTCCTGTAGACCATTCCCGGGAGATTCCACCTGGCTCTCTTGACATCACTTCCGGGACAGAGCCAATGGAAGTAGACCTTACCAGCTCCAGCCCCACTGACGTCACGTCCGGGCTCGATTCAATGAATGAAGAACATGTGCCCGATCCTTATGACCTCACTTCCTGTCTTCCCCTTTAAAAGCCTGCCCTTTTCCCTTAGTCTCATTCTGGACTCAGTTGGATGCACATTAGTGCTGTGTATTTGATAAAAACGACTTTGCAGCCAGGATACCATATTATACGGGTGGCTGCCCCAAACCTTTATCTGTTTATGTCTCATTCTTGTGACACTGGTGTAGTCGGCAGGATGGAGAAGTCCCAGAAGAGAAGGGGACAGGACCTGCAATACACCCAGGTGGGAGCGTACCGGGGCCAAGTGTTCAGGCGGGGAGGGTGTCCCATGGTTTGGCGAGACCTGGTGCGAGCTCCACTCCCGGCACACATAACTAGGCCACCTAGAGAGGCCAAGGAGTGTGCGGGTGGGGCTCACAGAGTTGGGCTGCTCCGGAGGGGGGAGGCAAAAGGGGCTCAGTATGCTCTCTTGGGAGAGAGTGCCTGCCTCCCTGTGAAACCAGAGCCCCGTTTACCACCCAGGGGTGCCCCAGACTGGCAGGTGAGTAAAATAAAAAAATGGAGGTTGGACCCAGAGCGGCTGACCACCAAACAAGCCTGGTCCTTCTGGACAATGGTAGGGCAGTGGCTACGGCCATTTGAAAACAAGCCCTACCAAATATTAGAGCAGGTAGCTTGCTTTCTGCTCTGGAAAGCACTTCCCCATGGCTTCACCCAGCCGGTCTGGGGCAAGCAGTTTAAGAACATGACAGAGCTCATAGAGCTTCTGGAGACACAAAGGGCGGCCTCACACTCTGGGGGAGCAGAACCGTCCTTATGTCGAACTCAGCTGGGGTATGTCCCAAGACCTAGCCCCTCCCTGTACAACCTGGAGTTTGTATCGGCGTCCGCGGTGCTGTGGGCGCACAAACCTCTTGGAGGCAAGGAGGAATGCAGGTGGTGGGCGAGGAAGGGTTGGTGTGCTCTGGTTAATCCGTTGGCTGTCTCACATACTGGCGTGGTGATCGTCAACAGACACAAGACCACAGTTTTGTTCGAATCCGGCAGCAACATTTCCATTGTTGCCAGCAGCTTTGTGCTACCGCAACAGTGGCTAAAATTTAAGACTGGTATAACCTGTGTCCATGGAGAAATCCGCTGGTACAGGTCCGCTGCTTGTGTCATCAGTTACGGAGGATCAGTTCACAAACCGTAGCGGTCCTTCCTGATCCTCCACACCCAGTAATACTAGGGCGGGACTGGTCTAAAATTAAAAGCGGTGAGACGCATACCACTCCCGGGATTAATTTGGGCCTCGTTATGGACGGAGATGAGCCATCTCAAGCTGCCTCCACGCCGTGTAATCAGCCGGCAGAGAGAGACGAAGTGGCCGTCCTGGGTGACGTGGCAACCACCGGGCCGTCGCGTGCTGACACGTCATCCACCAATGCCACGGCGGAGCGGGAGGAAACCACGCCCATTGAGGTCGGTGCAGACCCTCTCTCCCTTTTACGCTTCCAGTTTAGAGAGTTTAGGCCTCCTTTTAAAGGGAGCAGTGGAGTGACGACTCCCTGAAATTTGCAAAAAATGCAGTGGTCCTAGTCAACGGCCAGCGCACAAACCAGTCCATGCCACAGGGTCCTCTTTGTGTTAGACAACAACCTTCTTTATCGTGTAGCAATGCATGATGGGCAGGAGAGAAAGCTACTGCTAGTTCCGCATACCTTCCGGCGGCAGGTCTACGAGCTAGCACACGCCCACCTCCTAGGTGGCCACTTGGGCACCGAGAAAACCCTGGAGTGGATCAAGCTCCGTTTCTACTGGCCGGGGATCAATGAGGAGGTTCGTCACTTTTGCACTTCCTGCACGGAGTGTCAACTGCGACAAATTCCTAGAAGGGACCGTGCTCCTCTCGTTCCTATACCCTTAATTGACATTCCCTTCCACAGAATTGGGGTCGATTTGGTCGGACCCCTAGAGCCCTCAGCCCGAGGACACAAGTACATTTTAGTCCTTGTGGATTATGCTACAAAGTACCCCGAAGCTGTTCCATTGCGCTCAGCTACCTCTAAAGCCATCTCACGGGAATTACTAGGGGTCTTTGCGCGCGTGGGTATCCCCAAGGAAGTCTTGACAGACCAAGGGACACCCTTCACCTCGGAAACGTTCAAGGAGACTTCCAAGTTACTGAAAATAAAGCATTTAAAGACCGCAGTGTATCACCCTCAAACCGACGGATTAGTGGAGAGGTTTAATCAGACTCTCAAACAAATGCTGCGTAAGGTGGTCAGCGAGGATGGAAGGAACTGGGATCAGCTCCTCCCCCTCGTCCTTTTTGCCTATCGGGAAGTCCCACAAGCCTTCACGGGGTTCTCCCCTTTTGAATTACTGTATGGGTGACAACCTTGGGGCATATTGGATATTCTAAAAGAAGGATGGGAAGAAGAGACTCTTCCCTCTACAAACATATTAGAGTATATCGCGCAGTTACGCGATAGATTTGGAAAGATTCGGCCTCTCCTTAAAAGTCACATGGAAGAGGCTCAAGCAGCACAGGCCCGTTACTACAACCGCGGCACGTCTCTTCGGGAGTTCCACCCGGGAGATCGGGTCATGGTCCTAGTGCCTACCTTCCACTGTAAGTTGCTTGCCCATTGGCAAGGCCCTTATGAAGTTAAGGAGAGGAAGGGACTGGTGGACTATTTGGTGAGTCAACCCAATCGTCGGCTGAAGGAGCGGGTTTATCATGTGAACCTGCTGAAACCGTGGAAGGACAGGGATCCCAATCCCTCCTCCGGCCAGCCCTGCTCACTCTCCGCTCACACACACAGCCTATACTTTGGTACGAACTTAAGTCCCAGACAATGGCAGGAGCTGGAAACAGTCATCCGGGCCATTCGGGAGGTAGTCAGTAAGAACCCTGGAAGGACCTCTCTGGTTGAGCACAATATTGTGACAGAGCCTGGGGTTATTGTCCGAGAATGCCCGTATCGTCTTCCTGAGGCAAAAAGGGCTGAAGTGGAGCTTGAGATCAAGCGCATGCTGGAACTAGGTATGATTGAGGAGTTATAGTCCCTGGTCCAGCCCCATTGTGCTCGTCGGTAATCCTGACGGGAGTTAGAGGTTCTGCAATGACTTCCGTCGGCTTGATCAAGTCTCCCAATTTGATGCCTATCTAATGCCACGAGTGGATGACCTCCTCGAGAGGCTTGGACAGGCTCGATATTTGACCACACTGGACATGACTAAAGAGTACTGGCAGGTTCCTTTAACGGACTCCACGAAGGAAAAACGCGTTTAATACCCCTACCGGACACTGGCAGTATCGTGTACTTCCATTTGGGTTACACGGGGCTCCAGCAACCTTCCAGCGCCTGGTGGACAAAGTGCTCCGGCCTCATAACTCATAAAGTGCTGCCTACCTGGATGAAGTGGTCATCACTTCCAGCACATGGAGGGAACATCTACAGCATGTCCGAGCGGCATTGAGGACACTTGGTGAGGCCAGGCTCTGGATTAATCCCAAGAAATGCTTCTTTGGATTAAGCGAGGCCAAATATTTAGGCTACCTGGTGGGTTGGAGTACCGTAAGGCCACAATGCTCCAAAGTTGATGCCATTTTGAAATGGCCCCGTCCGCGAACCAAGCGGCAGGTCCAAGCCTTTCTCGGATTAGCCTGGTACTACCGCCGGTTTGTAACCAGGTTCTTGGAGAGAGCGGCACCCTTGACTGATTTAACAAAGAAGAGGGCCCCGAACATTGTGGTATGGACTGAGAAGACAGGCGCTGCATTTGGTGACTTGAAGCAGGCCCTTACGTCCGCACCAGTTTTGTTGGCACCTAACTTTTCTTTGCCTTTCATCTTCCAGACGGACGCTTCGGACACTGGCCTGGGCACCGTGCTGAGCCAAAGTGTCGATGGTATGGAACACACCATCATGTTCCTGAGCCGGAAACTGTTGGACCGGGAGACCAGGTATGCAGCGGTGGAAAGGGAGGCTTTGGCGATTAAATGGGCGATTACTCAGCTTAGGTACTACCTGTTGGGCCAGGAATTCACCCTTGTCACAGACCATGCACCTCTACAGTGGATGGCCCTGCACAAAGAGTCGAATCCGTGGGTCACCCGGGGGTTTCTTGACCTACAGCCATATAAGTTTTCGCTCATTCATCGCCGAGGTGCTCTCCATGCCAATGCTGATACTCTTTCTCGGGTTCACGATCTCTCGGTTAGGGTCGCCCGACCCAATGGGTCTGGGCTGAGGGGGGTCCTTGTCACACACGTGCGCATGGGAGGCAGCTAAAGGGCTTCAGTGAAGGCAGTTCTGAGGCATGCCGGGATGTGGCAGAGTGCACTGACTCTTTTTCTCCCTTTCCTGTAGACCATTCCCGGAAGATTCCACCTGGCTCTCTTGACATCACTTCCGGGACCGAGCCAATGGAAGTAGACCTTACCAGCTCCGGCTCCTCTGATGTCATTTCCGGGCTCGATCCAATGAATGAAGAACACGTGCCCGATCCTTATGACCTCACTTCCTGTCTTCCCCTTTAAAAGCCTGCCCTTTTCCCTCAGTCTCGTTCTGGACTCAGTTGGCTGCACATTAGTGCTGTGTATGTGATAAAAACGACTTTGCAGCCAGGATACCATATTATACAGGTGGCTGCCCCAAACCTTTATCTGTTTATGTCTCATTCTTGTGACAACATATAGATGGTGAAAAAACTCATAAAAAATGCAAGTTATAGACTACACATATGGAGGGGAAAGGCATAATATCCAGAAATGCTAGGTACATGGAAAGACTTACAGTTTGGCCTTAAAGCATACAAAAGCTTAATGATTGAGGTACAATGTTTATGTAAATTGTAGACACAATACAATAAAAAAACATCAAAATACTTTGACCTGTGTTGTAGTGCCAAAAGGTAAGAAATCAAGGTAATGAAACTTATGAGGATACAGGACTAATGAAATGTGTTTTAGCTATTTCAGAACCGACTGAAAGAAGGAAAATGCTTGAAATACTCACCAGACAGTAATAAGGAACATACTGAACACACACAATACTGGAGGTAAATATGTCTTGGCATATTTGATGGAATTGGAGTTATAACTTTCACATATAGCATTAAATTAAAACATACAACAAAGTCTGAGATTTATGGCCCAGGAAGGATAACCATACCTCTCAAGCAGGAATTATGACATGAATTAGATTGAATGGTAAAGCTTAAAATCATACAGCCATCAGAATGGGTATACTCTATGGTCTGTCAGTATGGATCCAAAAGATCTGAATCAAAGTATGCTGCGAGGGCACTATCAGATAAAAAAGGAGATGACATCCTACTTGAGATGACAGAAGTGCATTATTTTACTAAACTAAATGCATCTCATTGTTTTCGTCAGTGTCAGCTTGATAACAAAAGTACAGAGCTCTGTACCTGTGATATACCCTTTGAACATTATAGATATCAGCACCTTTCATTTGGAATTTGTTCTGCACCTGAGATTTTTCATGGAGCCATGGAAATAATTTTTGAAGGTCTAGATGGAGTGAATGAATGTATTGATGAAATAATCATCTAAACAGAGACACAAAAAAAGTAAAAATTAGAGAGTTTTTAAACTCTTCAAAGAGTACAATAATATGATCTTAAATTTAATAGAAAAATATTATATTTTCAGGCAGGATATCACATTTCTTGTAGACATGCGAACACTGGCCAGATAATAACAAAATTGAAGCAATTAAAGCCAAATGGTATGGAAAGCTCTACAGAGAACATTAGGCATGTTTAATTACCTAGGTAAATTTATGCCAAACTTATCTTCTAAGATCATTGCCCTAAGAGAACTACTTCAGTCAAAAAATAAATGGTGATGGCAAAAAGTACATGATGAAGAATGGAAAAAACTTAAAAGAAATGCAGGTGAAATTCCATTACAACAATTATCATTACAACAAACTATTCATTACAATAAAGTATTTGATGGTCCCGACAGTTTCCTCATATGAGAGACTATAGAAATCTTGTTACTACAAAATACATTCAGCAAATACTTTCATTACAACGAAGTGCCCAAAAGACCTTGGAATGTCTGGATGAATTATCCACAGAGCAGTTAGTTCTGTGGTCGCAGGTCAGTTCTGCACAACGATCCCCGAACACAAACATTGTAAATTTTTGTGGTTTTGTGGTTTTCAGTGACACCTTTAGCTTATTGCTCATCAACATTTGAAAAACATCCATTGGAATTTAACTCATTGTCACCCTCTAATAGAAATGGCAGATGCTCATTCTAGAAACATTCCTATTAATGCACCACTCATTCAAGAAAAAGCAAACTCACTGTTGTGAGGTTTCTAAACTGTTTTGGGACCTCCCCCAATGGGACGACATGGCGAAGAGCATCCCAAAGTGCGTTCAACCGCGTCTATGGAAGACTGTTTATCCATTGCCGGGGCAACAGCAGGCTTGCAGCGCTGCAGCGGCTTGCCACCGATGCAGCTCTGAAAAGATCTCGATGGGTAATACAAGGAACATTATATATGCAGGATACAATATTACTTGGCCACTAACCTGGTCACGACCCTGCTTGATTGCTGTGTCAGTGTAAAGGAGAATAGCAAATCTCGCTACAATAAAAAAACGTGCTGTTCCTGTTTCAAGCTGAATACAGCTGGTTTTGTTAAAGTACTGAGACTGAGCCTTATGTTTTGGGGTGTAAGACTTTTGAAGAAGATTTTACTGTCAGCTGAGGTTGGCTAATTCGCTTTTGGGATCATTTTGGAATTGCAACCAAAGCAACCTGTGGAAAAGAATCTCCAGTTCCAATTGAAGAAGCAAACGAATGTCATGCAGATGAAATCAGGAAAATCATTTCAGCGAATGAGCCTGAAGCTATTTACAATGCTGATGAGAGTGGAATCTTCTCCCAGCTGCTACCGCTTCGCACTTTAGCACTAAAAGGTGATCTGTGCTGTGGAGGAAAAAAAATCTACAACAAAGGTTGACAGGTCTACTTTGTTGCAATTGAACTGGCAGCCACAAAGTTATTCCTTTCATTATTGGCAAGTTGACGAATCCTCTGTTTTTAAGTATGTTACATTTCTTCCCTGCGAGTATACAGTGAACCAGCAAGCTTTTTGGATTTTCTTCCTCAGCGCTCTGCTGTAGCACTGTGAGCCTGCGGTTACCCTGCACTGTCAACAGACAAACAATCTTCCACATATATGATAATTGCGTTTCAGAAACCTCACAATATGAAGAAGAAAAGGAAGATTCTACTTCTGATTAATAAGTGTGTGGCCCACAACATGCTTCCACATTTAGATAATGTTCAAGTTGAATTCCTCCCACCGAATTGCACAGCAGTGGTTCAGCCATTGGATTTGGCCATCATTTGCACCCTGAAAGTGTATTATCGCAAGGAAATACTGAGAGAAATTTTCATCAGCATAACTTGTAGACAGGAGGAGTTGAAAACTAACATAAAAGAAGCTATTGAAATGATTGCAAACCCCTGGATGCAAGTTAAATGAAGCATTATAGCGACAAATATAGAATCTCATTACCACAAACTTTTCATTACAATGACATTTTTTTAGGTCACTGGCAGTTTGTTGTAACTGAATTTTACCTGTACTTGTTTCTGAGCCAATAATCTTTTGGACCCAAGTATGGGTATCCGTAGATTCTTTCAAATATGGGATGCGTGTTGTGAAAGAAAGTTGGAGACACGTGACTTATGTTCAAATTGAAAAATAGTGTCTGAGTATTGTTTTTGAAGTGAAAAGTTTCACTCTTAAATTTTTGGACTAACATTTATTGAAACAGAAACTAATCATAAGCCACCTATCACTATTAGTCAAAAGAACTTGAATGATCTGGTCCATATATACAATGATGATAAGACTACAACACTGAAACTATTGAAAGTTTGATAAACCTGGGAAGTATCTGGTTGTTGTACATGCTCTATCTAGAGGAAGAAAGGGAATTCACAAAAAGTAGGTTTACAAGAGCTGGAAGAAATCAGTACTCAGGTTTATATGGATTTGGAGGCCATTGCTGTTAGAACAAGCCTGAGAAAAAAATAAATAAAATAAAAATGGAAACCACAACAATTACTTGCAAAAGGTCATAGGGATAATGCAGAGTGACTGGACAAAACAAGCCTACCCCAGTACTATTCTCTTAGGACCACACTTGCAGTAGTAGAAGGACTACTGTTGAAAGTTAATCAGATTGTCATTCCAACCTCACAGAAAAAAGAAGTCCTTCAGAAGTTGCACCAAGGACATGTTGGTACTGAAAAAAGCGTCTGGCAAGAGAATCTGTGTACTAGCCAGGAATTAATCAAGACATCAAAGATATGATTGCAAGCTGTGCAACATGCCTTAAACATAAAAAACAAAAAGCCAATAATTATAGATGCTCCTCAACAACCCTGGGAGAAAGGAGGAACAGGTTTTTTTCACTATGAAGGTAAAGACTACCGTTAATTGATTATTTCTTTAACTACCCAGAAATCGTCCTCTTTACTAGTCCCACTATTATGGGGGTGATTACACATATGATATCAGTTTTTACCAATCATGGCATAGCCACTGTGGTGGTCTCTTATAATGGCTGGTAATATGCCAGTAAAGAGTTTGAAAAGTTTGCCTGCCAATATAAGTTTGAGCATATCCCTCTCAGGCTAATGGGAAGACTGAAAAACGTGTATAAATTTATATATAAAGTCTTTACCTCCACTGAAAGAAGAGAACAAAGTCAGAGTGTTTAATACAGGGTAAAGAGAATAGAATCATAGAGGCACTGTGCTTCAGGAAGTGGCTCAAAAATCTTAGGCAGTATTAACAGAGGGAGATGCCATTGTAAGGAGGAATCACACTGAGTTAATCAGAACTGTTGGTGAGGTTCTACAGGACAACCAAGAGTACCCACCAGAAAAATATCAGACATACCCAACACAGCAGGAGACAGCAAAGCATGAAACAAAAATCAACATAACTTATCAAGAACCTGGTCAGAGTCCAAATAAGGTGCCCAGGAGAAGATCTGGAAGGACTGTATAAAACCTCCGGAAAGATTAAACCTTTATTTTTTTTTTCTATATATTTTTAACACCCTTCCTTCTCTTTAGTATCAAGATATGCTTGACAAATGGTGGCAACAGTGAAACAACTGCTGTTTTCACACTGTCACAGAGCAGTCATATTAGTTATATTCAGTAAGTTATTTTGTAATTTGTTGTAAAGCGTTTAACTATTACTATATGGAGAGAAGTTCCTAAATATACCTTAGCAAATTGTGACAGCTCTGTTCTCATTTCTATGTAATAGTAAGTGTTATTTTTAGGCATACCTATGCAGAGAAGATGTAAGACGATAAGTTAACCTTAATGGCACTCTGGGACATCTGTAGAAAGGCATATTTAAGTTAAAGTGGCAAATGAATAAAGACAGTTCCTGTATTGCTAAAAGAGTGTGTGTTGTCAAATTATTACACTTTGAAGTCTTTACAGAGATCTTTTAGGGCAAACTAAATGTTAATATTAAATACCCGGAGAAAGAAAACAGCTTCAAAATAAAAAAACAACTTCAGAATATGTATTAAAAATGAAAGAAATCACCAGGGGCCTCATGTATAACGCCGTGCGTAGAACTCGCACTATAACATGGCGTAAGCACAAAAGCCGAAATGTGCTTACGCACAGAAAAATCCAGATGCAGGAATCTGTGCGTACTCCAACTTCCACGTTCTTCCGCTATATAAATCCCGATCAGCGTGAAAACTAACGCTCGTGCACGCGCATTATGTAACGCCCCTACTCCTCCCAGAATCACGCCTCTTTGAATATGCAAATCAATATAAATCGCCCTTAAGCGCAGCCTTCTGTGAAAAGACAATAGGAAAAGCACGGGGGAAAATATAAGAATTTCAGCGAATACCAAGTGGAGGCAAAGGAAAAGCATACTATTTGTTCAAATAAACCGTGGTATAATCAACAAAATGAAGTTGATCGAGTGA
Organism: Polypterus senegalus; assembly: GCF_016835505.1. Taxonomy (NCBI): domain Eukaryota; kingdom Metazoa; phylum Chordata; class Cladistia; order Polypteriformes; family Polypteridae; genus Polypterus; species Polypterus senegalus. The sequence continues at coordinate 84,232,963 of NC_053157.1, forward strand.
CTTAGCGTGTTGGAGAAAGTTGAGAGCTCACATTCACAAAATCGCACAGTGCCAGAAATAAAAAAGAAGTTACATATCAAAGTCGCTGTGAAAAGCCGAGTTGTAGCCCACTGTCTGAGTGTCATATGAAAGCTTATTAGGGTACAGAGAAAAAAGGCACACGGTGGGGAAAAAGCACGAAATGTCAACTTCAATCTCGACATTTCCACTTTAATCACGTAGTTTATTTTGTCATTAAAGTAGAACATCATAAACTTCATCTTAAAATCGTTTAATTAACCAGTTTCTCAAATCACATCGTAATTAAAGTAGCACGTTAAATGCTTTGTTTTGTATTTGATCTTCTATGTGCCTATGTGTGGGAATCACTACTTGCTTCTTAAACCGGCTCTCTTCCTCCAACTGGACACAGAATCCATGACATTCGTGATATTACAGCTCTCTGAATAACTCAAACACTGAGATGTATACGTGATATAATTTTCATGATGATAGGAGTTAAAGCACGTTATTAAACATGTGTTTCACTTCGATGAAATAATTTATTGCAGCAGTACTCAGGGGCGGCTCTAGGCTTGTGGAGTTACTGGGCATTGGAAGAATCGGTGGCTCCTTCGCCCGCCTGTCAGTAAGGTAGCTTATGCACGGTGGATGGCCATGTCCGTTGTAGACACTGCTTAGCCGCCTCGTGCTCATGACACAAGCATTTAACTTTTGCCGAAATTTGTTGCTGCATTTTTATTTTCTCTTTCTGATTTATATTCAATATATATTGGCGTAGCCGTCACTGCAGTCAGTGCTTTTCTTTCCAAAAGTAACCGATCGCCACACAATCAGCTCTGTAATAGACGTTAAGCCATCTGTAAGCTTAGCGCCGATTCTTCAAAACGTGTGAAGAACATTGAAATATCTTTGTAGTACATGTTTAATTATTCTATCCTAATGACACTCCCAGTGAAGAATATAGATTATTTAAATGAAGTTAAAGTTTTATCTGTATAATTTAATAAACATATTTTGCTGCATTTCATCTTAAAAATGATATCGTCATCATATGTAAATACACGCTTTATAAAGTGGCTCAGGTTGTGCGATATTATAATTAGTGCAAGTTAACAGTGGGGTGATTGTATTTATAAGTACAAACAGTTCCACAAGGTGCAATTGATTGAGTGCATTTAAAGTTCTTGGGATGAAACTGTTTCTGAACTGCGAGGTCCGTACAGGAATTGCTTTAAAACGTTCTGCAGTGGCTGAGACAGCGTGTCCATGAAGCTGTATATAATTCTCTTTCCGATCAGCTGCTGCTGTGATTCACACTCAGATACAGTGATATAAATACTCCGAGTCGTGCAGTGAGAGAAATATGGAAAAAGATGATCAGCTGTGGCAACTCCTAACGGGAGGAGCTGAAAGAAGAAGAAGAAAAATAAGAAGAGGAAGGTGCAGTGAGAGTAACAACGCTAAATCAGTTATGGCATTTGGAATACTATGGCTATTCCCTCGACCATTATATTGTTACAAGTTAATTACAATCAGATGCGTTAAACAATATGCAGTTAGTTTCGGTGTATTTATAAAGCCGCGTCATGAAAATAAGGAGTAATCACACAGGAACAGTAGCACTGCTTTAACGCTGGGTGCCGCCAGTCTGCAAAACCGAGCGGAGAACTTGCGTACGACAAGGCATGAGGTACCGTGGAAAAGTGCGTGGCTTTACGCCAAGTGTAGGTTTTATACATCGCGATTTGAGCGTGGAAAAGTTCTTACGCAACATTTCTGTGCGTACGCACCGTTTATACATGAGGCCCCAGATCACAAAAAATAGCCCCTTCATTGAACTTACACTTCAGCTTATGGATATGCTTTCATCTTACGGTTGTGGATTGACTATGCCTTATGTGGGCAAATATTTTTGGTTCTTGTTAATCTTTTGTACATATTAATTCTATTAAATACATTTCTGAAAATGTTTTTATGCAATAATTTCAACATTGTTCATGCAGCCCTTCTGACCTTGTAAAGATTTGTATCATAAGCATATTGTGATTTTCATTCTTCCAAGGTAGGCCTCAGTTTACGCAGGTTTTTTCTTACAACCATTGCCTTTCTAGTTAACAATGACTGTTTTTCTTTTAATGACTATTTCCTTATTGTAATAGTTAAGATAAGGGAAATTTCTAATAACATTGCTTTAATATTCTAAGAATGGTTAGATAAACTATTTCACATCAGACTAACTTCAATCAAAATGGGTTCTTATCTATTACATGTCAATTCATTAAACAGTGATATTTTCAGACAAATACTATGGAAAATAATAAAGAAAAAAACCCACTTATAAAATTTGGATTTTTGTAGCTACAGTACATTTTAGTTATACTCATAAAAGATTATACATCTATCTATTATATAAAAAAAATCTTGGGTTGAGATCTGATCATATCGGAGAGACACTTTGAAGTCCCGCGAGACTACTTGTACATCACGCCCTACTTATAAACAGAGACGCTTTAACAACATGCCCTACTTATAAACAGAAACACTTTAACATCCTGCGAAACAAGGAAGTGAGACAAAAGGACAGCTGCTGTACAGGCTTTTAAATGATAGACGCGCAGCTCCACCTGCAGATCAATAACCACGGCACAAGCAGGCTTTTTAAATGATCATTGCGCAGTGCAACATGCAGATCACGCAGCACGGCAGCAGCAGCTTCTGTACAAGCATTTAAATGATCGACGTGCAACACGACATACAAAATATCCTTTGGGTTGGAGGGTGGGCGAGCAAAATGAGTAGGGGGCAAAGCCCCCTAGTATATATAATTATATTCTTTAGGGATTTGTAGTCTTTACTGATCTCTACTTTCTTCTGTTTTCTTTCCTGGTTTTTCTATGGTGGTGTTTTGTGCCGCCAACACCTGAGACCTAGACCAGACTTAGATTCGTTTAGCGATAGGGCAGAACAATGTATAGTCAAGCTCTTTAATTCTACTATTTTTTGCATCTAAGATGTCTCACTTAAATGTTTTCTAATGCTGTATCTGTCCCAGTGTCTATATAAACACAGGGAATTCCAGTCACTCTATTACATCTTGCCTGAAGAAGGGGTCTGAGTTGTCTCAAAAGCTAGAATTTTGTAATCTTTTTAGTTATCCAATAAAACGTGTCATTTTGCTTGACTTCACATTGTACCCATAATGGCTAACATGGTACACCACCCTAGTACTACAGACATACAAGATAATGAAATATACTGCTACTACAATGTATTGAAGACCTGGTGGAGGAAACTGACACACCTGGACAGTGACATCTTCTTCTTAATGAAATGCAAAAAGAAAAAATTCTTATCCTGAAAGGTATCTTAATAAGGAATCCAACCATACACACTCGGTTTGCAGAGCAACTTTGTACAGGTACTAGGACATCTGTAAGGCTAAGAAACTACTTAATCAAAATTTTCTATAACATTAAGAAGAGCACACAAGGACAGATCCAAGACCTCATCCTGCTCCTTGGAAATGACAGGCAGGATATGGTAAAGGAGCTACATATATATTATGAAAGACTCCAGAAACTAATTATTGTCAACAAAAAGAAAAAACTGCATAGACTGTGAGAGAAAGCTGAACACTTAGTAACAAAAAACAAACAGCAACAGACCTCTATTGTTAATCTCAAAGCCTATTGACAGAATCAGATTCTGCAGTTATAGGGAAGAATTCTTCAGAACATTTAGATTTAAAGAATTTTTCCACAAGAAAGAAAAGGGTGACACATTGAAACCAACAACAAGCTGTTACAACCACCCCACTAAAAAATCTACACTGGGATCCTAAACAGACAGCAAAATTGGATACAAAACATCACTATTCACGAACAGAAAGCCATACATTCACCAAGGGAAAATACAGAAATTATTATTAAACCAGCAGACAAAAGGGGCGCCTTAGTTATCATAAACACATCTGACTATATAAAGGAAGATACAAAGGCAATTGTCCAATACTAAGCATTATTACAAAGTACAGGAAGACCCCACAGATCTCTACAAGAAGGGACTAAAAAAGATAGTAAGTAGCTTTCCTCTTGACATCAGGGATCATATAAACAGTTTAAGTATTCAGAAACATAAGAACAAATAGGGAAGAATATTTGTGTAGAGGACCCCGATTTCTGAGTTCCAAGGTTGCCAAGAGATTTGCATAGCAATGAAGCTGCTATGCTTATAAGATTAGGGATAGATGGAATCAGGCTAACACATAAGCCCTACACAGTATTTTCCACTGCAACATCCGAATATTAACAGCACACACCAGAAAAATGTCCAGATAGATTAAATACAGTAATCCCTCCTCGATCGCGGGGGTTGCGTTCCAGAACCCCCCGCGATATGTGAAAATCCACGAAGTAGAAACCATATGTTTGTATGGTTATTTTTATTTATTTTAAGCCCTTAGAAACTGTCCCACACTGTTTATAAATATTCTCCGCACAGTTATACAGTAAACCCTCGTTTATCGCTGTTAATCCGCTCCTGACAGATAAATGAATTTCCACGAAGTAGGATTCTTTATTTATAAATCTAATATTTTCACAGTTAGAGCATATAAAACCTGTTTATGACCCTCTAAATATGTTTTGTAACATTATTAGAGCCCTCTAGACATGAAATAACACCCTTTAGTCAAAAGTTTAAACTGTGCTCCATGACAAGACAGAGATGACAGTTCTTTCTCACAATTAAAAGAATGCAAACATATCTTCTTCTTCAAAGGAGTGCGCGCGTCAGGAGCAGAGAATGTCAGAGAGAGAGAGAAAAGTAAACAAGCAAAAATCAAAGGGCTGTTGGGCTTTTAAGTATGGGAAGCACTGTGAGAAAGCGGCCGCAATGAAGGGATCAATGTGAAGGTAGTCTTTCAGCATTTTTTACAAGCGTGTCCGTATCTTCTAAGCAAACAGCCACTGTGCAAGCAGCCCCTCTGCTCACACCCCCTCCGTCAGGAGCAGAGAATGTCAGAGAGAGTGAGAGAGACAGAGAAAAGCAAACAATCAAAAATTAATGCGGACTGTTAGAGCTTTGAAGTGTGTGCAGCACCGCACGGGAAGCATATCTTATATCATTGAGGAGTTTTATTTAATACGTAATACGTGCTCTGATTGGGTGGCTTCTCAGCCATCCGCCAATACTGTCCCTTGTATGAAATCAACTGGGCAAACAAACTGAGGAAGCATGTACCATAAATTAAAAGACCCATTGTCCGCAGAATTCCGCGAAATATCCGTGATATATATTTAGATATGCTTACATTTAAAATCCACGATGGAGTGAAGCCACGAAAGTCAAAGCGCGATATAGCGAGGAATCACTATATATATATATATATATAGTTCAACATGGCGGACGTTGTCAACCGTTATGACCGTTACTCATAGAATTTAGAAATGAAACCTGCTTAACTTTTGTAAATAATCTGTAAGGAATGAGTCTGCCAAATTTCAGCCTTCTACCTACACAGGAAGTTGGAGAATTAGTTACGTTGGAAAGTTCAATATGGCGGCTGACAGTGGCGTCATACCACCGAAATAAGTATGTACATTGCTTTTGGTTAGCGCAGGGAAGGCGCCTACCAAATTTCGTGAAGATGGGGCCATGAATAAGAAAGTTCAAAATAGCGGATGTTGTTGACTGTTATGACTGTTATGCATAGAATTTCGAAATGAAACCTGCTATTCTATCCCTGACCATCTCATTTTCGTTTTCATAAGCACAGTCCTTCAACAGCAATTTTAACTCTGTTACAAAGTGATCAAAAGTCTCGTTTATACCCTGCGTCTTCTCATTAAACTTGTATCTCGCGAATATCATATTCGTCGTAGGCATGACAAACGCCAGCGGCAGCGTGTCTATGAACTTAATATAAACTTAAGGTTTACACCGTGCATTGTTTCCGCAGTAGCTGCACTTATGAATATGCTTGTATGCATCACTCGCTTCATATACTTTTGCTGCCTTCATAATTGTGTAATGCGTTTTTTGTTCAGCGCTCTTTAGAGCTCTTGCTTGTTCTCTGCGTACTGCGTTCACAGTCAGTTCACGTGAGCCGCTCGGAGTACATGCATCGAAGGTTCTCAGCTGTGCTTGTGCTATCTCATGCGATCTTGCGATATTCACGGCTTTATTTAATGTTAGCTAAGACCCGGCACTTAAAAGTTTCTCTCCCACTTTCGCTGAGTTTGTGCCAAATACTAGTCTATCCCTGACCATCTCATCTTCGTTTGCATAAGCACAGTCCTTCACCCGCGAATATTTAGCAGCAGCGTGTCTATTGGATTGCTGCTGACGGACGGCCTTATATGGGCAGGCACTCAAGTACGTGGGAGGCGTGATGATGGGGGACGCAACTCCGCCTCACACGGCGACAGAGCTGCAGGCTATGGCCGTATATATGCACATAAGTAGGTTCCAGTTATGACCATTACGTGTAGAATTTCGAAATGAATCCTGCTTAACTTTTGTAAGTAAGCTGTAAGGAATAAGCCTGCCAAATTTCAGCCTTCTACCTACACGAGAAGTTGGAAAACTAGTGACGTTGGAAAGTTCATTATGGCGGCCGACAGTGGCGTCATACCATCAAAATAAGAACGTGCATCGGTTTCGGTTAGTGCAGGGAAGCTGCCTACTAAATTTCGTGAAGATGGGGCCATAAAAAAGAAAGTTCAACATGGCAGACGTTGTCGACCATTATCGACCGTTATGACCGTTACGTGTAGAATTTCGAAATGAAACCTGTTTAACTTTTGTAAGTAAGCTGTAAGAAATAAGCCTGCCAACTTTCAGCCTTCTACCTACACGGGAAGTTGGAGAATTAGTGATGAGTGAGTGAGGGCTTTGCCTTTTATTAGTATAGATATACACACATACATATAGATAGATATAGATCCATCCATCCATTATCCAACCTGCTATATCCTAACTACAGGGAAACGGGGGTCTGCTGGAGCCAATCCCAGCCAACATAGGGCGCAAGGCAGGAAATAAGCCCCGGGCATGGCGTCAGATCACCAAAGGGCCCATTAAGTAGGTCTCTTGTGAAAAGTGAACAGACATACAGACAGACGTTGGATTTTAAATATACAGTAATCCCTCGCTATATCGCGCTTTGACTTTCGCGGTTTCACTCTATCGCGGATTTTAAATGTAAGCACATCTAAACATATATCACAGATTTTTTGCTGGTTCGCCGCTTTCTGCGGACAATGGATCTTTTAATTTAGGTTACATGCTTCCTCAGTTTGATTGCCCAGTTGATTTCATACAAGGGACGCTATTGGCGGATGGCTTAGAAGCTACCCAATCAGAGCATGTATTACATATTAACTAAAACTCCTCAATGCTATAAGATATGCTTCCCGCTGTGCTTGTTTGCTTCTCTCTATCTTTCTCGCGCTCTCTGCCTGACGTAGGGGGTGTGAGCAGAGAGGCTGTTTGCACAGAGGACACGGACGCTCCTCTACAAAATGCCGCTTTATCGCGGTGCTTCTGTATACTTAAAAGCATGTATTGATTTTTTGATTGTTTGCTTTTCTTTGCGAGCGCTCTCTCTGACATTCTCTGCTCCTGACGACGCTCCTTTGAAGATAAGATATGTTTGCTTTCTTTTAATTGTGAGAAAGAACTGTCATCTCTGTCTTGTCATGGAGCACAGTTTAAACGTTTGACTAAAGGGTGTTATTTCATGTCTAGAGGGCTCTAATAATGTTAACAGGGTGGGAGAGTTTATAAGGGCTTAAAATATATAAAAATAACCATACAAACATATGGTTTCTACTTGAGATTTTTCACCTATCGCGGGGGGGTCTGGAACGCAACCCCCGCGATCGAGGAGGGATTACTGTATATATACTTGTTTAATACAGTATAACTATTTATAAACACAGCAAACAAAGGTAATGACAAAAATACAAGAAACACACTACGAGCAAATCCTCTGAAGATATTTACAGCCAAAAAAAGTCTTTACAGTAAGTGATGTGTCTTGATCTTGAAGTACAAACAACGATTAATAAAATTAAGATATGGTGGAATAATGCCCTTTTTTAAACTGTTTTCCAGAATAATGGATATTGAACACAGTCCTACTTCCAGAGTCCATAAGGTGAATGATCTTCTGAGGTGCACCTCTTCACAATGAACAACTGCAAACAGGAATGGGGAAAAAACATACCCACCACCATCCCTGTCTCTGATAGCTGTGCAAAATTCTCCTCCATTGTGAACATTCATTTCATAAAGGGTTTTTGGGTTCTGCGAATGATGAAGTTTGAGAAGTCAAAAAATCTCACCACATGCTTTCTTCTCTGGTTTTACATGTACAGTGCTTACAAACTACAAATCCCACAGGCCCCTCTACATCCATGCAAACCTGTTTAAAGACACAGCCCTATATTCACAAGCCAGGTATCTGAGCTACCAGTGTTGGTAATTTAACAATCACCAAACAGTACATACTATACAAAAACGAAAACACACACTATATGGCAACGCTACATATTTATTTGAAATTATAAATCTATAGTATGTTTTGAGTCACCATACAGTGATCAGAATGGACAAGAATAACAAATGACATATGACAATGGCTTCAATGTGTGATATTTTTACAATCATTGGCAGTATCCTATTGGTAAAGGAAGAATTCAAGCTCAATTTAGATGATATATAGTGATTGAATAATAGCAATGTCAGTGAAAAAAAGAAACACTAAGACTAGGCAAATGTCTGCTTTACCATTTAGAACTCCATGAAGTAGGTGAATTTTATATATTTTTTTTCTTCCTATCAAAAACTCCAAGGATTCAATTTTGTCCCCTTAGATCAAAGCTCTGCTTTACCCTGCAGTGGACTGGCAAACCTTCCATTACTGGATTTTGTCCTTTACATATTACTGAAAGGCTACATCTCCCCATGATACTGCCCTGAAAAAACAGGTCTAATAAAATTATTAATAAAGCAATTTTTCTCATTTAATCACTGTTCATAATAACATACTGTGATTAGTATTTGTATAACTGCCCTAATTATTTGTCTACATACTGCAACTTAAACATCTCCATTTATGCAAATTTGAATGCAGTCATAGATCAAGAGTGAATAAAATCAGCTTTACATGAAGGTGAAGGTTTAACTTGAGTGCTTACTCTCACACAGCACTATTGTTGAGACCTGTAAAGCAATGATTAGCTGTGGGAGACTTGGCACACTGCAAATTTATTTGATGGCTTTCCTTTGCTACAGTTCTGTATATTGAGCACTGATGGGGTCAGAGAAAACGGTGACAGTGTTCAGCTTTTTAGTGAATACTACTTCATTAATAGTTTGACAAGGCCAAGACCTGTTCTAAGCAGCTTCTAACTTGTCTGAATGTAGCAAGCTGTTTCAATAATGAAGCCTGAAAATAGGCATCACTTGAAAGTGATGAATATCTTCTTTTAAAAATGTTCCAAAAACTACTGATGAATTTCTTCCTTTGTAAATTATTACTTACAAAGCACAGATCTGGTAGCTCTTTGAATAAGTATTATCCAGTTGTCAATGCATTTCAAAACAGTATAATGAAACACTTACTGTTCTACAATTGTATCAAAAATTCACATTGTGTTTGGAAATTGTCTTTTTTGTAAATTAAATGATGAATTATATTAATTTGGAAAATGAAATTCAATAATGTTGGTAAAATAAGGTGAAATATATTTTCATAATTTCAATACAAGTTTGTGTAGCACACTGTATTAATGTTTAGCATCTTTTTAGTAAATATTTGAGTCAGTCAGACCAGTACAGTAGTTGCAACTTATTTAATAGGAAAGCTAGATTTAAAAATACCTATTACAGCAATAATTTCGTCAAATATTATTACCTTTAAAGTAATATATACTGCTTAAAAAGTTAAAGGAACACTTTTTAATCAGAGTATAGCATCAAGTCAATGAAACATCTGGGATATCGATCTGGTCAGTTAAGTAGCAGAGGGGGTTGTTAATCAATTTCAGCTGCTTTCCGTTTAATGAAATTAACAACAGATGCACTACAGGGGCAACAATGAGACAGCCCCCAAAAGAGGAATGGTTTAACATGTGGAGGCCACTAACATTTTTCCCTACTCATCTTTTCTGACTGTTTTTTCACTAGTTTTGCATTTAGCTATGGTCAGTGTCAATACTGGTAGCATGAGGCAATACCTGGACCCTACTGAGGTTGCACAGGTAGTCCAGCTTCTCCAAGATGGCACATAAAACACTTGCCATTGCCAGCAGGTTTGCTGTGTCTCCCAGCAAAGTCTCAAGGGCATGGAGGAGATTCCAGGAGACAGGCAGTTACTCTAGGAGAGCTGGACAGGGGCATAGAAGGTCCTTAACCCATCAGCAGGATTGGTATGTGCTCCTTTGGGCAAGGAGGAACAGGATGAGCACTGCTAGAACCCTACAAAATGATCTCCAGCAGGCCATTGATGTGAATGTCTCTGACCAAACAATCAGAAAAAGACTTCATGAGTGTGGCCTGAGGGCCCGACATCCTCTAGTGGGCCCTGTGCTCACTGCCTGGCACCGTGGAGCTCAATTAGCATTTGCCATAGAATACCAGAATTGGCAGGTCCACAACTGGTGCCCTGTACATTCCACAGATGAGAGCAGGTTCACCCTGAGTACATGTGACAGATGTGAAAGGGTCTGGAAAAGCCGTGGAGAATGTTATGCTGCCTGTAACATTGTTCAGCATGACCAGTTTGGTGGGGGGTCAATGATGGTCTGGGAGGGGCATATCCATGGAGGGACGCGCAGACCTCTACAGGCTAGACAACATAACCTTGACTGCCATTAGGTATCAGGATGAAATCCTTGGACCCATTGTCAGACCCTATGCTGGTTCAGTGGGTCCTGGGTTCCTCCTGGTGCATGAAAATGCCAGGCATCATGTGGTGAGAGTATGCAGGAACTGATACCATTGACTGGCCCCCACGCTTACCTGACCTAAATCCAATAGAACACCTCTAGGACATTATGTTTTGGCCCATCCAACGCCGCCAGGTTGCACCTCAAACTGTTTTGGAGCTCAATGATGCCCTGGTCCAGTTCTGGGAGGAGATACCCCAGGGCACCATCCTTCATCTCATTAGGAGCATTCCCGATATTGACAGGCATGCATACAAGCACATGGGGACCATACTAACTACTGAGTACGATTTTGAGTTACTGCAATGAAATTCCAGCAAAATGGACTAGCCCAGGGGTCCTCAATCCCAGTCCTGGAGAGCTGCAGTGGCTGCAGGTTTTTGTTTTGACCTGGTTACTTAATTAGAAAGCAATTCTTGCCAATAAAGCACTAACAAGCTATGAAATTAAATTAACTCTGCTATGTCAGGTCATTCTCATATCCTAGATTTTCTTTCCCTTTCTATCATGCAAATGATTTGAAGGCTAAAATTCTCAGTCCTTCACTTTTTTCTTCCAAATATTTAATTAAACCCAATAGTGCAGATAAATACACACAGGTGTAAATGTAAATAAGCTAAATGGGGAAATGCTGCTCTCTCTTGTCATTTGCATGTTATTGATAATAAGGAGCAATTAAAATAGCTGTTTAAGACAAAATTAAGCAATAAGGGCTCAAAATCACTAAAGTGAAGCAGAAGTGTTACTTTAGCAATAAGTGCTTTTTATTAAGCAACTGGGTTGGAGCAAAAACCTGCAGCCACTGTGGCTCTCCAGGACCGTGACTGAGGACCCCTGGACTAGCCTGTCACATCATTTTTTTACTTTGATTTTCAGGGTGTCTTTGAATTCAGCCCTCTGTAGGTTGATAATTTTCATTCCCATCAAACGATGTGGCATCCTTTCATTCTTAACACATTGCTCAGTCCATATCAGTATAGATATCCAGCATGATTTTTTTCCCATTAAGATCTGATGTGTTTTCAAAGTGTTCCTTTCATTTTTTTTGAGTAGTTTAGGAAACTGCATGTTTTCTGTACAGAATTTAAGATTAATTATGACTTCTGTTTCTTGTAAATTACAACATACATGTAAGACATTATTTACAGTAGACTACTAGATTTCTAGTGTAACATGTGTAAATATAAATTTCATATTAGATCAACTATGGAAACATGACTGCTACAAATGCTCAACAAACCAAACCATTATTAAAATGTATACATTTTTAATTTTCAGAATGCATTTCTTGCCAGCGAACAACATTCGTTTATACTCTCTTATTATTAATAAAATAGTACTAAAAAGCAGTCAAACACCCTTAGTTTGCAGCTAGCAGATTAGGTCCTCTTATACTCTTATATTTGGTATCTGGAAGGTTGCCGGTTCAAATACCATCACTGCCAGAAGGGTTTCTACTATGTTGGGTCCGTAAGCAAGGCACTTAACCAGAAACTTGTTCCAGGGTCACCATACAATGGCTGAACCCTGTACTCTGACCCCCAAAGGTCATGCAAAAAGACAATTTTCCCTCAATAAACTGTATTAAATCAAATCAAATCATTAAATAAAAATGTCTGCAGCAAATTTCAGATATTCTTTCTGAGTCTACCAGATCCATAGGTAACGTTTCCTTCCCTCTCTCAGGTTCCCATTTATATGATTCTGAAGACACATGAATCGGCAATCCTTATTTTTCTTTTCAGGTCTCAGAAGGCTTACTAGAACTTCACATTGTTCTCAAGGGTGGCTCTTTCCTTCCACACTTTCCCTCGTGAAGAAAAATGAGCAGATGAGAGGCCAAGGTTTCTACCAGTTCACAAGCTGTTTTCGGTGGTTGCCCTGTTCTCCCCGCACCCAAGGAGGAGAATGACCTGTCTCTCTTTTTTCAGTCAATGTTTGTATATCTGTATATATCTATATCCATATGTATTTCTAAATCTATATATGCTGTGTGTATATGGAAGCGAAGTCTGTGATACAGTTTGCATATTTGTAACTAGTAATACACAAAGGGAGAACAAGACTCACGTACCTTAAAATTGTTTTTTATTCCTAAGCTTTCAACAACCTACCAGGTATCAGAATCAGAGGAAAGTGATTACACATACAGGAATCAAAGGGAATATATAGCAAATGAGAAGGTGGAGGTGCAAGTTGTGGATCGATAAGGTGGGTTTTTTTTTAGGTGTCCTTATTTATTATTTAGGTGTCCTTATTTTTAAGGGTTTAATTACAAACCTATTCAAGACAAAATAAGTCACTTTTGACAAGTATTACTTATAGTGAAACATAATGTTAAATTTTACAAGAAAGTTCATTTTTTAAAATAGCAGTTCTTATCCCAAAGCTGTGATATTACCTGTTTTTTTAAACAGTGCTTATTATTTTACTTCTTTCCCACATCTACAGCAGTTATCTCTTTCCTCCTATCAATTTTCTTGTTCAATTTAGTTTGGCTTTTCTTTCTCCCCAGGTACTTCTCATCGCTTTTCCAAATAACTCAACATCTGGCATAAAAGAGTTATTTAAGTCCCATTTCAGTGTCAACCTCCATGAGCAAAGGTTTATCTCAAAAAATGGTGATTGCAGGCACTGTTGCCTCCTGGCAGTTCAGACATGTTTGCTTTATGCTGTGGTTAATATGATAAGAGATGCCATTATGGCTGGGGAATGGGAGTCTCTGATGTGCACAAAGGTATTGGCATAGCCCCACAACCCTGCTCAGGATTCAGCAAGCTTAGGACATGGTATGGTAGGGTATTATATTGTTATGCTAGTTTGGTAACAATGCCATATAAATTAACATCAAGGGTGCTTCATCATGTTTACACAATATATGATAAAAGAAAACTGACATTTCCATCTTATGAACATTTAGAAAAACAGCATGTCACTGAAGAAGCTGGAAATACAAGTAAAGACAAGAAGAATGAATCATATGTGGGCTTTTACATTGCAATGTGTCATCGACAGATTGATAAACAAAAAAGATGTCTATTATCTATACTAGAGAAAGAGTTAAAAAAAGTGACAACAGATACTTTATCACTTTCTCTATTACATATTATAAAAAGTAATTTCTTTTCTTTTATTTAAAGGATTATAACTATTGCTCATGAACAGAGTCTACAATAAGTTTTCATGTTATTGTTTATCAAACTAAAGACAGATCTTCATTTAATCTTCATTTAACATTAACATTCATAATTAAGTATTCATTGACACAATCAGTTCTGATCAGTTATTTTCAGGATGAAGAACACTGTGTACCAGATGCTTTACACTGTATATATTAAGGGGTCTTAATACATTGCATGTCTGTTTATCTTTTCTGCACTTTCACTGAGGTATTTAATAGGTGTACTGTATGTTGTATTCAGATACTTTACCTTGCGAGGCTCATACTTCACAGAGAATAATTTTTCTGGGCTTGTCAAATACATTTACAGAATTCAGCTCTTGTTTGTAATTTGCTATGGAATGATTCACATCTGAGATTGGTGCTGTCGGGATGGAAATTAGCACCTCTAAATCTAAATTCACAGTAATCTTCAGGAAAAGAATGGCTTCTTTTCTGAAGACAGCGTGAGAAGCTGCCCAAAGTGGAAAAGATAAAAGTATCTCAGTTTTATTTATGAAGGAGGGAAGAAGTAATCATACAATTCACCAGCAACTTAGTGCAGTGGCAGCAGTTTTATTAATATTAGTCCAGAGTGTGGTGATGCAGTAGGCTGAAGCTGTCGATTTACTAAGTAGTCTAAATCACTGTCCTCACCGACTGTCATGATCTCTATGAAAGTGTCTGAAAAAATGAGATCAGAAGAACTAGCAGCTGAAATGTTGTTACTTTTGTAGGTTTGCTGAGCTCACTATCTGTGACAGGATGAGGAACCTGGCAATGCAAGAGGACCAGGTAGTAGAACCACTAGTTATAACAACTGAGAGGAACCAGTTGTGTAAGTGTGGACATATAGTTCTCTAGGTCACTAGACACTTACCTCTGACAGAAGACTGCAGCTCAGCATGTTGCTACCACAAACTTTGACAAGGAAAGTGGAGTAAATATGATGATGATGATGTTTCTTGCTTAGTAAATGATGGGCCACAGTAGTGGTGTACTTTGTGAAAATGTTGGTAACCCCTTTTCCTACACTATTTATAAGGTTATACAGCCAATAACATTCTTATTCTGTTTTTCTTCCTTTACTATGCATGGACTCAAACCATTACATGGATATCCCCACTGCTATATTATATGTGTGCACACAAGAACATGATTCCCCATTCCAGTAACTTCCAAACCAGTCCATATGTTCATTTGCATTGTTCTATTGGCTACTTGAAGTTGCACAATGTACCTTAGCTACAATTAACTCTGCTATCAACTCATCATCTGACCATCAAAGACTTGGGATCTACATTTCTTATCCTGAGAGACATTTATCTGAAATTGATCTACTGGCATAAGGCAGACACCTTCCTTCTGTGGCCTGAAATCTTTCTCCCTGCCACTCATTTCTTTCTGTGTCACTCTCCCTCTTGGGTTCCATCTCACATACAAGGTGTTTGATGTCATGACAACTAATAGAAAGAAATAATTATAATTTGCCAAGAATAGGAAGCTTCTCAATAACTGAACCTTTTGAATATGAATGTTTTCAATCAAATGTGATTTTTTTTTTTACTTTTCCTGAACTTTACACTTGATCTGAAACATACATTTTCTCTTCCACAGATGAATAATGTGTGACAAACACTTCCTTTACAGTTGCACAATTGATGCTTCCAAAATTAATGAAACAGCTTGCTCAATTGCAACTTGTCACAACATGTCAGCTCCTACTTTTGCTATTTTTAATGAACATCTTCCACTTCAGTTCAAATCATCAGGATAAGCACTGCCATCATGCTATAGTATAAATATTAGGAATTCAAAAAGAATAAAAATATATAATGGTACTATCTGAGATTTTATTAAAATTACAAATGAATGTGTCAGTTTTTCAGTGTAAGAAGAACATTTGCCAGTACAGGTGAAACTGATTGATAGCATCCATTAATTTGAGCAAAATGGAGGAATCACAAGACAAAAAAATGCATAAACATAAAATATACCATATTGTACTATAATAGATCAACTTTTTACACCTAGGAAAATGATGTGCCTCTTAAGATAAATATATAACTTGCTTCTTTGTATGATTTAAGTTTAAGATTACCTTTTGTAAAATGTTCTTATTAATGTCAGAAGGAGAATTCTTGTACATTATCCATTTATTTTTTCTGTAATGATTTAGACAGAGCGCATGTATTTTTGAATCTGCCATGGCACAGAATCATAGAAAAAAATTCTTTATGGATAATTTAAAATATCTGTTTCTATACATGATATTCAAAACTGTTCCAAAAAATGAATAAACCCTAAGTGTACAAGTGTATGATGAAGTATATGTATGATGGGTAAACGAAAACAGTGTAAGCAAATGGTCTGCTTATTTTGTTTTTGTTCTGAGTTTGGCTTTTTAAATATGTATTTAAAATAGTTTAATAATGTATAAATAAGTAAGAAAATATAAATTAAAAAGCTTGCCTGATGGGCAATGAAGAGTTTTAAATCAGGTGGGAGTAAAACCAAAAAAAGCAGACAGAAACTGTTCATAAAAATCTAAAACACAAAAATAAAGCCAAAATATTGCAAAATATCCTTTAACTATAGAAATAACTCCTTGCGCTAAAAGAAGTTGCTGTTTCAAAAAAAATGTGTTCCCATCTTTTAAGGGGGAGGGGGTCATGATGATGCACAGTCACATCACTGCTAAAATAACCATAAAATGATGCCCACCATCCAAAAAGGAGCAAAAAATAAAGAACATAGATATTTTAAAAATGCAAAAAAGAAAAAACGGACAATAAATCATCAAAATGTAGAAAGTAGCATCAGAAATTCCTTTGTCTCAGATAATAACAACGGTACTGAAATTAACATGACTGAGATGGTTACATAATATTGTATACTGTATTGTTCTTTTGCTCTGTTTACTCTCTCATCTTAACTCATTTTGTACACTTTTCCTAAGGTGGCACTTATACTAAAACAATAGAGGCCTTAAATGGTGTCTTTTGATCAAAATAAATAGTTTCAGTACTGTGTGAAAGACACGTACATTAGAGGAGACAAGATGCCATCTTTCCTGAGACCTACACCCATCTCCAAATTTGCTGATTTAAGAACAAGAACATCTGCAAATGTCACTCAAAAAATACTGTGACTTGATGTCACACAATTACTATAGAAATGACATGTTTTTGTTGATGTGTAAAATACCACTTATTTATATTTTATATGCAGGTCATGGGTGGTGATGTACCTTTGAAAGTGCAAAAAGTATGTAGATGTTTTGTGGAGTCCGGTCTTTAGGCCATCATGGGGATTTGATTGGTTATTTTCTTCTGTTAATTATATTGAAAATGATTTGAAATTTTGGTTGCATAGAGTGTTGCTTAGTGTAAATGATGTCATATTGTTCATATTATGCTGCAGTTTAACACTCCCAAAACATTGGGCCCATACCAGATTGCATACTGTCTGAGCTCTTCCACTGAAGATGCCATATCCTATGTCTGACACCTTTCTCTATCGCATCTAGACAAAAATGCCACGTATGAACGAATGCTGTTCATTGATATCAGCTCCGCTTTCAATACAATTATTGCAAGAGGCTAATTATGTAACTTAGGAGACTGGACCTAAACACCTCCCTCTGTAAGTGGATCCTGGACTTCCTGACAGAGAAAACTCAGTCAATCTGAATAGGCACCAGTGTCACCAGCACCATGACCTGCAAGGCATGCATAGCGTCTCCACTGCTTTTCACACTATTGATGACAGTGATGTACTTGGATGGAAATATGGATTCTTCTGCAAAAACTACTAACAGTAATATTAATTTGATCAAGGAGGCTGGCTACTGTTTTAGAAACTAGTCTGGACTCTTTGGAGAAAGTAGCTGACTGAAGGATACTGGCTAAGCTGCTATCATAAATGCTGTCTCACGCAGCCTATTCATGACTCCCTAGTCAACATGTGGATCACCTTTAGCATAAGGCTGATTTGACTGAAGTACTCCAAAGAAACACAATTTCAGATCTTTTTTACCACCTACCATTAGATGTTGCAACATAACCTCTGATTAAACTGCGTATTTCTGTCACTTAAATAGATTATAGATAAATGGTAATGTCCACAGAGTATTCATTTAATTATTTCTATCTTTCTGTTTCACTTTGAGCATATTCTGTGTAGGTTTGGGGTTTTTTTTTCTTAAATTTGTTTGCTGCCTTAACACTGCAGTCTTCCCTTGGCTTCAGTAAAGTATCCATTTAGCTTAACAATGTTTTGAAATAATATGTTTCAAATTAGTTACATAAAGAACATGTTTGTATTTGTTTAGTTAATGAACTGTAAAATGATGTGGAAGTTATTGTGGCCAAACCAGACGGTCTAATTTATTGCTTTCAATTTCTTGGAAGGAGATGTCTAATGATTGTGTAACTGATCATCCAAGAAATAAAATTTAAATATCAGTTCTTTTCTGTTATTTGCATTGAGGAACAAGCATATTATTTCTCTGTATAATGCCACATGAATTAGATTAAAACAAGATGACTCTTTACATGAATTAAAAATCTATTTAATTTGGAATGACAGTATCACACTAATGTTGTGTGCAGTTTAAGGAAATGTGCTTTAATTTGAGTTACTTAAATAAACAACGAATAAATTGACCAAATGATTAACAAAGGCAGAATTTAAATGTACAGCAAATGATGAAAAATAACACAACTGAAATATGCAGTTTGTTTGTAATACCATGTTTTTGAAAACAATTAATTTTCATTTGTAAAATATGACTCTTAATTATTAGATATACATTTTTTCTCAATCTTTTTAGTTTTCTTATTTATTTTTTAATTTATTGGTAATTTATTTTTACCATAGCTAAGGCTGGATTGATACTAATTAAAAGATTAAATAAAATCAGAAGATTAAAAAGAGTGGTTACTTCCCTGTCTTAATATTTATTACACTTTACCCTACATTTTACAATACAATAACTAGTGTTCAATATACATTAGTTACTAAACTGTTTTCTTAGTAATCACTGGCTAGAATATAGCATACATTTTTGACAGTTCCATGTTTTTTTAAAAAAGGCGCCATTCAAATATTTATCTCAAGGTTTGTACATTTTAGAATGCTATGAATTTGGATTAAAACATAGAGAAACCTTTATATAGTCTGTATGTCTATTCCATTTGCTGTCTCTAATTAGATAATATTGCACAATATGATGAGCAATGCATGCATGTGCCATTTTTAATGATAAGTATAAATAATTTTAAGTACTGACTACTTAGAATGCATAATAATTACGCTTAGAATGGATAATAATTACATATAATGTACAGTAAACAGTAACAGTAAGATAAATGCTGAAAGCTTAACCTGCTAGATGTTCAGAAAAGTCCTTAAAGAAATATTTGTTTGGATTGTTTGTATTAAAAAATAGAAAGACAGTGAATAAACACATAACATTTGGAAATGTTTACATAAAGCTAAAAAAATAGAAATATGTCAAAAATTGTTGAATGAAAATGAGAAATTTTTAGACATGTTTTCTTCCAAGCATAATTTCGAAGCATCTGAGTCTTGCCTCATGCTGTCAATTTATTGATTTTTCTCGCCAGTTAAATGTTTGCATTGGAATTTTATACTTTTTCTGTTGCCGTATTCTTGCTAAGATCTTGGAACAACTGATATTACTGAAGAAAAAATGTTGTTTAACTTGAAACGAAGGAAAAAAGAAAAATGTTTTTTTAAAATACCAACACACTTTTCATGATATATCTTATAAAATGTCTTCCATCATTTACTAGGATGTCCTGTAATGTGGTTTGGTTGATCTAAACATTTTTGGATTTCTTGGACATACTATAAATTAGACAGCAATATAAACATGTCATGGTGAGATGAACTCCAACACAGAAAATAAAATTTCCTTGGGACTTATTTTTAGTGATTAATTTGAAAGGAAATAGTGGAAATGGATTTGTCTCCAGCACAAAAGCTACAGCTTATGAGAAAATAAAAATGTCGGTAGTAGCATATTCACTTTGACTGGTAGGGACGTCTTACAAAAAGTCAAATTTAATAAGTTGACTAGCAGAGATTTAGGGAACATCAGTGCAATGAACTTGAAGGTTAGCAACAGGGAAGATATAAAGATCGTTCATCAAGTTCAGGAAGCACACTATATTCAAAGTCATTAGTAAAACCAGTGGCAGATTGTAATGCTGGGCGCTGGGGTGCCCCCCGGGGTATTTTAAAAACTCTGCTTAAATTAATTAGGCAATGTAAAACATTCAGGAAATCAATTTATTTATTTGCACAATGTGCCTGGTGTCATCGAAGGTCAACACCCACTAAAAATTACTTCCAACTTCCATACTTCTTTAATTTCTGTGTGAATTAAAAAAAAAACTGTGTGAATACTTATATATCAGGAGTGAAGGACGTCGGCCAAATCAGAATCTGTGTAAGTCCTTGACCTTTTCGCAAGCAGGTAACCTGAGGCTGCCCTTTGATTGGTTGCTTTCAAATTTTTCTTGTGACGCAGCTCTGTGCACCTAGGTTAAGGTTTTTTAAGTATAATGTCGATATACTATGTCATGTTGATTTCAATGGTTCACTGTTCACACGCACCTTTAACGTTACGTAACTACAGATGAGCGAGCACGATTGTAAGAAGACTGCAACTTCAAGGAGATCTTCAGAAATCAAAGAAAATTCGGTTAATTATTTAATGAAATGCCCCTTCATAAACTGTTGACTTGAAGAAAAAAGAAGATAAAGGACCTTGAACCAGACCAATCTGAGCTAAGGCAAGTGATCAAGAACACTTACACACTGACTTTTTCTTGCTATGACAAAAAGAAAGTTAACTATGAATGCAGGACTGGCATGTATTTGTGTGTATACAGGTGCATCTCAATAAATTAGAATATCATCGAAAAGTTAATTTATTTCAGTAATTCAATTCAAAAAATGAATCTCATATATTATATAGGTACATTACGCACAGAGTGATGTATTTCAAGCCTTTAGTTCTTTTCATTTTGCTTATTATGACTTATAGCTAATGAAAACCCAAAATTCAGTATCTCAGAAAATTAGAAGTTCAATATTGTAGACTCCTGGGGCCTCATGTATAAACGGTGTGTACGCACAGAAATGTTGCGTAAGTACTTTTCCACGTTCAAATCGCGATGTATAAAACATACATTTGGCGTAAAGCCACGCACTTTTCCACGGTACCTCATGCCTTGTCGTACGCAAGTTCTCCGCTCGGTTTTGCAGACTGGTGGCACCCAACGTCAAAGCAGTGCTACTGTTCCTGTGTGGTTACCCTTTATTTCTTAGAACCATATTCCTGACACGGCTTTATAAATACACTGAAACTAACCGCATATTGTTTATTAGCGTAATGCATCTGATTGTAATTAACCTGTAATTAACAATATACTGGCCCAGGGAATAGCCATAGTATTCCAAATACCATAACTGCTTTAGAGTTGTTACTCTCACTGCACCTTCTTCTTCTTCTTCTTTCAGCTGCTCCCGTTAGGGGTTGCCACAGCGGATCATCTTTTTCCATATTACTCTCACTGCACCACTCGGAGTATTTATATCACTGTATCTGATTGGGGAATCACAGCAGAAGCTAATCGGAAAGAGAATTATCGGTATACAGCATCAGACACACGCTGCCTCAGCCACGGCAAAATGTTTCAAATCCTTTCCTGTAGGACCTCGCGGTTCAGAAACAGTTTCATCCCAAGAACTATAAAGCACTCAATCAACTGCTCCTTGTTAGAACTGTTTGTACTTATAAGTACAATCACCTTACTGTAAACTTGCGCTACAGTTATAATATTGCACAATCTGTGCCACTTTATAAAGCTCGTATTTACATATGATGATGATATCATTTTTAAGATAAAATGCAGCAACATATAGTTGATTATATTATACAGATAAAAATTTTACTTCATTTAAATAATCTTTATTGTTAATAATTAAACATGTGAGGGCACGGTGCCGCAGCACTAGCAAGTTCACGTATTGTCCCTGCTTTGCGCTGTATATTTACTGAGGCTGGCGCAACACTGGAAGGATAGACGGATAGAATAATTAAACACATACTATGAAGATATTTGAATGTTCCTTAAAAGTTCTGAAGAATCATCGTTGTAAGCTTACAGATGGCTTAATGTCTATTACAGAGCTGATTGTGTGGCGATTGAGTATTTGGGGAAAGAAAAGTAAGGACAGAAATTGGAGGTTAGTATATTTGAAAGAGACAGTACTGCTATAATAAATTATTTCATCGAAGGTTGCGCATGGCGCAGCAGCATCTTGTGTGAGACATGAACAATCACTGCGCCATCGTGTTCTCATGTTTAATAACATGCTTTCATTCCAGTCATCATGAAAATGATATCACATATACATCTCAGTATTTTCATTATTCAGAGAGTTGTAATATCACAAATTTAATGGATTCTGTGTCCTGTCGGAGAAAGAGAAAGAACGAAAGCACGTAGTGATTCACACACATAGAGCACATTGAACATCAAATACAAAACAATGCATTTAACTTACTAGTTTAGTTACGATGGGATTTGAGAAACTTGTAAATTAAATGATTTTAAGATGAAGTTTATGATGTTCTACTTTAATGACAAAATAAACTACATGATTAAAGTGGAAATTTCGAGATTAAAGTTGACATTTCGTGCTTTTTTCCCCACTGTGTGCATAATTATTTTTGTCTGTACCCTAATAAGCTCAGACGGTGGGTTACGACTCCCTTTTCATGGTGACTTTGATATCTGACAATTTCTTTTTTATTTTGGCATTGTGCGACTTTGTGAACTCGAGCTTTCGAGTTTCTCCAACATGCTATGTCACTCGATCAGCTTCCTTTTGTTGATTATACCACTGTTTAAATCAACAAATAGTATGTTTTTCCTTTGCCTCCACTTGGTATTTGCTGAAATTCTTATATTTTCCCCCCTGCTTTTCCCATTGTCTTTTCACAGAAGGCTGAGCTTAAGGGCGATTTATATTGATTTGCATATTCAAAGAGGCTTAATTCTGGGAGGAGTAACACACATGTTACTTTTCACAGTGACCGGTATTTATGTAGAAGACCTCTATCAAAGCATCCTGGGCTTCCATATCATCTCAGCAGTGCCACAGGCTGATCACCTCTATGTCATGCCACATTGATGCAGTAATTCATGCAAAAGGAGCCCCAACCAAGTATTGAGCGCGTACATGGACATACTTTTCAGTAGGCCAACAATTCTCTATGAAAAATCTTTTTTTTATTGGTCTTATGTAATATTCTAATTTCTAAAATACTGCATTTTGAGTTTTCATTATCTATAGGCCATAATCAGCAAAATGAAAAGAAATAAACCCTTGAAATATATCGCTCTGGGTGTAATGAATCTATATAATATATGAGTTTCACTTTTTGAAATGCATTATGGAAATAAATGAACTTTTCAATGATATTCTAATTTATTGAGATGCACCTGTCAGTTCCTGAGATTTTAATGCTGCTTTTGGGGTTATTTTTGGGATCATTTCTCCAAACCATGCACTAAAAAGGTTGAGAATGCTGTGGTACGTAATGAAATGTAACAACATTTGCCTCGATTAGAAAGGACCTTCTTTTACGAGGCATTCTACACCTCCTTGCAGCTATAAGCTTTCAAAATATCCATGACGAGTAATCACAGAAGCAATTCAATGCTGTACTAAGTAATGGTATTTATTTAATGGTGTTTCATACAATAGAAATTAAATATTAATAAATACAAACAAGCAAAATTATTTGCTTACAACCTGGCAAGAGAATTGGGATATTCTGACTCAGGTGGTTTGTTATTCTTGCAATCATTTCAAAATCTGTCTTTTCTTTTTATACATTGTGTGTTTTATTCCCATTTTATTAGTGTGCTTTAATAATAAGCATACTCTTTGCTAAGGTCATGCAGGTTAAGAAGGTACAACTGAGCAAGAGTTCAAGGGAGAGAAAAACATTCATGTTGATCACCACAGGCCATTATTGGTGTCTATTGTTTGGGTACTGTTTTGTATGAACAACTGTCTAGAATCTGAGTGTTCAGGGTTCATGTCCCTGTTCGGGCACCAGAAAAACTGTGAAAGGAGATCTCAGAGGAAGACAGGAATAGTTCAATCAATCAGTCTTTATTCAGTCACAGATGAGTACATGGATTCTATGTTGCAGGACAGAAGGGTAAAGTTTCCCTGTTTCAATCAGCTTTTCATATTAATTTTCCTCCCTCCCCCTTACTTATCAAACAGCATCTAAGCATTTCATCTTATATTATGCAAATCAGCCAACCGTTTTGTTTTTTGTGTACGCGTCAAGAGAGGCCCCAAAGAAGAAAAGGTCATCTTTCCAGCGTCTAACAGACGCATTCCTAAAGAAGGAAGCTGTCCTAGGTCAGCTTACTGCAACCTGTCTTATGACAGACACCTGTATGAATAGCCTGTCGTTAAAATAAAACAGCTTTTAATTTTTAGTAGTTTGCAGGCAGTTAATGTTTCTTTCACACTACTCAAAGTGCACTGTGTGGTGTCATTATTGTTTGTGCATATGTTTTTACTTTTCTTTTCTCCTGAGGTACTGTATGAAGTGATGCTTCAGTTGCTCCCCCCCACCCCAAACAAATTTTTTTCACCAGCCACCACTCATGACCAACTGAGCAGCACTCCATCAATCAAGAATTTAGACGGAAGCCACTCTTGAGTAAAAGGCTTTTGATTATACTTAAAGGACTCTGACAGCATAGGAAAAAAGATTCTCTAGTCTGATGAGAATAAAATGTAACTCTTTCAGCAGAACTCCGAACACAATGGCAATGACCAGACACTGCTCATCATTGATTAAAACTGAGGGAAGGATGAATGCAGCCAAATGTAGAGAGGTCCTTGAAAAAACCCTGCTCCAGAGTGCATGCAATCTCAAACCTTTTGGCATGACAACAACCCTAAACATAGAGCCAAGACAAGGTCATACTAAAAGACAAATTCTCCTCAGGATTAATACAATGTACCATATACCAAAAAAGAAAAAAAAGACAATGCTAAATTGGCTTTCAGAACAAGTCTCTGACTGTCCTTGAATGGCCCAGCCCACACTTAACCCCATACACCTGAAAATGGTAGTGTACACACACATTCCATATAATGTAACAGAGCTCGAGAGGATCTGCCAGGAAGAAAGGGAACAGATGCCCAAGAACCAGTGTGTAAAGCTTGTAGAGACTTACCCAAGAAGAAAGGAAGCTGCAATTGCTGCCAAATGGAAGTTTACAAAGCACTGAATTAGAGGTCTTAATATTATATGAATAAGATTTTAGTTTTTTATTTTTAATAAATTTTCTGAAACCATGTTTTGACTTTGTCTCTATGTGCTATTGACTGTAGATTGATGAACAAAAAAATGGCAAATGCATTCATTTAAATTAACCCTACAACACAATAAATTGTGTAGAAAGTGAGAAGGTCTGTAATCCACTGTAGATCTCTTTTATTTAACATAAAAGAGAACATTGTTTGAAAAAATTGCTGCTCCAGAGGTATATGACTGAGAAATGTTTGATGTTACAGGGCTTTTAGTTATCTGACTATACATTGAATGCATAGCAAGTAGGATTTTGGTGCATTATAAGACCAAGATCGGCATTAATATCTGTGGAGAGGCAGTTTAGTATTTTTTTTGTATGGTCTAGTGTGCATGCCATTTTCCACTAGCTGTCATAGGTATACTATAAATTGTAATGGTTCAGAAATTCAAATGGCAGTCTTATTCTGTGTTATTACTGTTCTATAGATCTTTAAAAGCAAAAGCTCTGTTTTTTGCTTAAGTGAAATAGCTAGCATTTCAATACTGGCACATGAATAAAGTAGCAACCATTACATATTTTTTTTACAGAAATCACTTTAGGGAAATTTGAACAGCTCTATGATGACTAACTTTTGCCATAGAAATGTTTTTTGATTACTCATCTACTTTTGAATAGCCCCAAAAATAGTTGTGCAATCTCAAAATTATACAATGGCTACAATTTTGATTATGTGGAGAACATTATATGCAACTTTGGGAAGAAAATTGTTTCAGTAGAAATAAAATAAAAAGTATTTTTTTGTCAATCTGTGCAACATATGAATTGATAAAATAAAATTTTACATAAGTCTTTAAATTCAGAGTCTTTAAAATCTACCCAGGGTTGGATCTACCTGTGACATGTTCTACCAGCTTCACTTGTTCTGTGCTTTATATTTTTCATTTCACTAAAATTCTGCTGGACATTTACTTTAAGTGTCTTATTGAGTGCTTTGGCCCACATTCTCTTAGTGTCTCTTTTTAAGCCGTCCCACATGGCACACAGTTCCTGAATAGTTTTTTAAATGTAGTTGCTTTGTTACAGTATTAACTTGCTGCCTAATCTTGCACAAGTGAAAGAATCCTAGGCCATGTTCTATTTTACAATGGCCTCAGAAATAATTAAGTTCACTCAATAGGGTTCAGTCCAACAGTTTTAAAAATTATTGCAGCCTTTGTAGCTAAAGCTGTTTCTTTGACACCAAAGCAGTCTTAGATCTTACACCTTTCTTTTCTGATCTTTGCTTCCAGTTATGTTATTTGTGGAGAAAAACTGACAATATTCAAAGTGAGAAAAAATTAACATTTTCTTTTATGTTGTGCAAATTATGTATTTCTGCAGAAAGCAGTGTTTAAAATATTGTGGAAGATAAAGTATGGCACAATTTTAATTAGCAAATGGAGATCTTTATTTAACTTTATAGGAGTTCATTTCTATAGCAGAATTGCCAAATGATATTTTCAAGACAATGGAAGAGTATGATTTCTTATGTATTTGACTAGTAAATAAATAAATAAACAAATACAGGACACCTAATTCTGAATCGGTAATTTCTCGTAACAGTGTCAAATTTCTTCATTTTGGATTTGATTGCATACAGAGACATTGTAGAATATGGCGTAGACAAAGTTTTAGGAAGACCATGAGCTTCTCTAAATCTGATCTGAGTAAGATTCAGGTCTCTGATCCATACAGGAGGATTGGCAGAATCAGAGTCTGGAATAGGTGAACTTTGGTCTTGATCAAGATGTTGGTTGGCTTCCACAGACACCACTTCAGGGAAGCAAATGCTGCAGCTGCTTGACCAATTCAGATGTGGATTTCTGCTGTTGACGCAATTTTCTTTTCCTGCACCAATCACCCCAAGTATTTGAACTCTTGGACTTGCTCAATCTGGATGCCATCGAGATGAAAAATGGCCGGCAATCCATCAGTTGTTAGTACTTTCATCTTGTCTGTGTTGATTTTGAGCCCGTATTACTGGGTGATGTGATCAGTGTTGTAGAGGATATCTGTGGCCTCCGCATCCTTATCGGCCAATGTGGCGCTGTCATCGGCGAACATGAGAAATTGGTCCTCACCAAACTGAATTCAATGCCTATCCTGGAACACTGCTCTCATGATGGCATCGATCACAATGTTGAAAAGCCATGGGGAAGCCACATCTCCTTGGTGGACTCCAGTCTTGATGGTGAACTCCTCAGAAAGATTGTTATGGATCCGCAATGGACTGGATGATTGCTGGTAATTCACTTGGAGAAGCTTGACAACCTTCTTAGGTATTCTAATGAAATAAACACAATCGCATAATGGTTTGGGGTTGTTAGCCCCGTATACTGTAACGAAATCGCAGGTCAATAGTTTCAAATAACTCAAGGACCTAGAAGGAGGGGTAGACGGACAATTTATGGGGATGGACAGGAAATTAAACAGTGGGGTGCTGGATGGTTATCTGTTTTCATCACATGGGGACCAGAGGGAAGAAAGGAACCCGGAAGTGCTGCAGCTCTTTGGGTTGTCAGGGCGGTATTACGGTGGCGAAGCCTCTTTCTTTCTGAGGAAATAAAGAGAGGTTAGCACGTTGCCGTTGTCCCCTGGCACGACTTGTTGCAGTGTGTGTTGGGTCCTTAAACTGCATAGAACTCACACTAAAACATGGCATACAGACAAAAGCAGAAATGTACATACGCAAAGAAATATCCAGATGCATAAAACTTTGTTTATACCAAGTTCCACACATTTCCCCTGTATAAATCCCAATGAATGTAAAATTTAACCCATGTGCACACACCTACAGCCCTACCCAGACTCCTCCCAGAATTGTACATATTTTAATATTTTAATATGCAATTTTTTCTAAAAGGCAATAGCAAAATCACATGGAAAAAAGAAGAATTTCAACGAATACGAAGTGGAGGCAAGGAAAACTGTACTATTTGATGGCTTAAGCAGTAGTATAAGCAAGAAAAGGAAGGTATGGAGTGATGAAGCATGGCAGACACACTCAAAAATCACACAGTTCCTGAAATAAAAAAGAAGCGGTCAGATATCAAAGTCAACATGAAAAAGCAACTTGCAGGCCACCATCTGTTTATTCGTTTCAGAGAATACCACAAACACTGAACTCCATGTGGTGATGGTGCTGCTCTGTCCAGCACAACTTCAGATGCTGGCTGCACACATACCTCTGGTGCCGATATTTAAGAATAAGGGGGATGTGCAGGACTGTAGTAGCTACAGGGGGATAAAATTGATAAGCCACAGCATGAAGTTATGGGAAAGAGTGGTGGAAGCTAGGTTAAGAAGTGAGGTGATGATTAGTGAGCAGCAGTATGGTTTCATGTCAAGAAAGAGTACCACAGAGCATGTTTGCTCTGAGGGTGTTGATGGAGAAGTATAGAGAAGGCCAGAAGGGGTTGCACTGCCTCTTTGTGGACCTGGAGAAAGCATATGACAGGGTGCCTTGAGAGGAGTTGTGGTATTGTATGAGGAAGTCATTAGTGGCAGAGAAGTATGCAAGAGTTGTACAGGATATGTACGAGGGAATTGTGACCATGGTGAGGTCTGTGGTAGGAGTGACGGATGCATTCAAGGTGGAGGTGGGATTACATTTGGAATCGGCCCTGAGCCCTTTCTTATTTGCAATGGTGATGGACAGGGTGACAGACAAGATTAGACAGGAGTCCCCGTGGACTATGATGTTTGCTAATGACATTGTGATCTGTAGTGATAGTAGGGAGCAGGTTGAGGAGACCCTGGAGTGGTGGAGATATGCTCTAGAGAGGAGAGGAATGAAGGTCAGTAGGAACAAGACAGAATACATGTGTGTAAGTAAGGGGGAGGTCAGTGGAATAATGAGGATGCAAGAAGTAGAGTTGGTGAAGGTGGATGAGTTTAAATACTTGGGATCAACAGTACAGAGTAATGGGGATTGTGGAAGAGAGGTGAAAAAGAGAGTGCAGGCAGGGTGGAATGGTTGGAGAAGAGTTTGTCAGGAGTAATCTGTGACAAATGGGTATCAGCAAGAGTGAAAGGGAAGGTCTGCAGGACAGTAGTGAGACCAGCTATGTTATATGGGTTGGAGATGGTAGCACTGACCAGAAAGCAGGAGACAGAGCAGGAGGTAGCAGAGTTAAAAATGCTAAGATTTGCATTGAGTGTGACGAGGATGGATAGGATTAGAAATGAGTACATTAGAGGGTGAGCTCAAGTTGGACAACTGGGAGACAAAGTCAGAGAGGCGAGATTGTGTTGGTTTGGACGTGTGCAGAGGAGAGGTGCTAAGTATATTGGGAGAAGGATGCTAAGGATAGAGCTGCAAGGGAAGAAGAAAAGAGGAAGGCCTAAGAGAAGGCTTATGGATGTGGTGAGAGAGGACATACAGGTGATGGGTGTAACAGAACAAGATGCAGAGTATAGAAAGATATGGAAGATGAGGATCTGCTGTGGCAAATCCCTTACGGGAGCAGCCGAACGAAGATGAAGATTAAGGAATTCTACCTGGGATAGGACACTTCTTTCAAAAGAATATTGTTTCATTATGAAGATGCAGAATGTGTTTGATTGTTTCATCCCACAAAACATAAAGAAATCTTACCATATTCCCTAAGAAATGCATGTATTTAATTAGCAAACATCTTAGTAATACCTTCAGAATAATACATACAACCCAAGATTATTTATAGGGAGACAGGAAAACATCTGTATGTGTTCTTACAGTGGGTCATGTTTTTCACACCTGCATTTTGTTCTCTGGTAGTATGACTGCAACATCAGGAGAGCATGGCAATATCAAACAAATATTTACATTTCAAAACCTGTTTTTACACAAAAAATATTTTTTATACTGAAAACAGATTTCATACTTTGCATTAGCAGTGAGAGAATGGGTTTGTGAAATAAACTGTTACAAAGATGTGTTGTGGAAAGTATTCGTACATACTGTATCACCCAGTGCCATTTAAATTTCTTCCAGCCTATGCATACATTAAAATCATTTTTCATATTTTTAAAGCTTTTTATATACTCTATTTTAAAATGTAATCTTATAATTAGAATGCATTTGTTATTGCTAATCATAACAATGATTTAATGTTTTGATTTTATATATAATAATTAACATATACACAACATTTTTAATAATTCAGCTGTGTCTCAGATTTACAAAGTAGGCTTTGTATATCCTTTGATAAGATACAGCATTTTATAACATAAAATGTAATATACTTTAACACATATCTGTTTGGTTATTGGAATAGAAAAATGTGCATAATTCTGCATGTTTGACAATAAGATTAATAGAATATACTGCACTGTTAATTCAAATTCTAAAATCTACTGTTCTTAGCAAATAAGATGAGTGGAAATAATAAAGAATTACAGATTTAATTTGTGATTATTTTAATTAGGTATTTGGGCCACTTTCAAGACATCAGATTTTTGAATAATTAAATTACCTTGAAGTGTACCTGTAAGTAAATAATATTAATGGTGCAGTTATATGCTTGACAGCTGTAGCAAACTTTGACAAAATATGACAGTACTAAAACAGCAATTTCATATATACTAATATGGGCTGCTGCCAGAAATAGACATGGATTAATAAATTAAGAAAGAGCTATTCAGCATAACCTGGGTTAGTGTCCAGATTAAAATAACAAATAGAGTAAGTCACAATAGCAGCCATATAAGTCCCACACATGCCAGTGGATAAACAGAGCAGCCATTGCAGGTGTAAACAACATGTACTGTATGTGTATTGTATGCTTAAAAAGGCAGTGGCCAGGGGCTACAGCTTGAGGATAAGAGTAAGAAAGATGCAGTTTGGGTAAAAGCAGGGATGGACTAACTATCAGGACTACCAGGACAATTGCCTGTGGATTACTGCCTCTCTGTGCACTGTACTATGAGACCAAGCAAATAAGTGAATATGAGAGAGGGAGATAGAGAGGAACACACTGTAGGTGCACCTCAACAATTAAATGATCCTACTAATTCTCAGGTCTTCCTCTACCACACCCTACCCTAACAGTCTAGCTGAAGCAAAGATGAAAGAAGCTCAAGGGAAATAAAAAAGTTCACCAGAACACAAAAAAAGCCTAAGTTTTCTATGATTATTCAAAGCCATTTCAATGATTTGCCTAAAAGTTTAGAAACATGATTTTAACATCAGATGTTAAACAAGACAATGACATAGTTAACCACAGAAACGCAGAAGTTTACGTAGGATTTCAAAGTCAGCTGCATGTGTATGAGAGAGAGTCAGGGGGAATGTGGAGCATCTGCATAGCGTACTGCCAAAAGAGAGAGAATGAGTCAAAAAGCAGAAGGACCAGCAAAACATGACTCCGAAATTTTGGTCAAAAATCCTAACCTGAAATCAAACACAAAGCACACCACAAATTATCTACAATATTGAACAAACAGAGTGAAACTACAAAAATACATTTAAAACATATAGCAGCGGACTAAAAAAAGTTTTGATCAAAACCAAGGTAGAGGCAATTAGAATAAGAAATTTCACTCTTACCAACCCAATCATAAGGCACAAAGCTAAAGGATTCAAACTAACATCTATCATTTTCATCTTTTTCTTCTAATAATATTTTCAGGTTATTCAATGAAACTGAAAATTTTTATTTCATTATTTTAAATCCTTAATAAACAGAACCAAAAAAATTATTTACGTCTTAATTTTCCAAATCTGTTTATTCTAGTAGTGTGGCTCATTAAGGTCTTTGATCTAATATCCATGGATAGGGATAGAGATATGGAATAACCACTAATTTTAAACTTCACTCCAAAGAGATGTTGCCACATAACAACAACAGTCTGGTAAAACAGGAACAACTCTCAAAAACCTTTTTATGCTCCTCCACTCAGGCTTCTACTTCTCTATAACATGCAGAAAGCAAACTCATCATGTCCCACTAAGCTTCTGTCTGCTCCACTGCACAGTATACGCCACAGTCTAAGAAGTTCAAGGGGACCAACATCATTACCAAACAGCAGAGGTGTAAACCTCAAGTATCCAAACTGAATACTCTTTATTACTTGGTTGTGCCTGAATATCATATCCATTACAAACAGGAGGGGACAAGTAATACACCCACTTTAATAGATTCCGCTTAACACAATGTATACAAACACATTTCTAGCACTGCAAATTTAGGGATTGTATATCATTCAGCAATGGTTCTGAATTCTGTGCTTTTGTAACCTTTCCATAGAAAAGAATATGGTACATGATCATGGTCTTCCTGGAAATCCAAATTCTTCGCATTAGTGCCTAAGTGAACAAAATTTAATTTCGTAGTGATCCAGGCCTTTAGTGACCTCTTGGGCACAGCCATCAGCAGTGTGTCTGTTTGCGGAAGAGAGTGTTGAGCTTGTTGAGAGGTTTACTTACCTTGGCAGTGACATTAATGTCTCTGGTGACTCTTCCTATGAAGTCAGTAGACGAATTGGAAGAGCATGGGGGGTCATGAGGTCACTGGAAAGGGGTGTGTGGCACTCCCGATATCTATGCAAAAGGATGAAGGTCCAAGTCTTTAGAGTCCTAGTGCTTCCCGTTTTGCTATATGGTTGCGAGACATGGACGCTATCCAGTGACCTGAGACGAAGACTAGACTCCTTTGGTACTGTCTCTTTGGAGAACTTTTGGGTACCGTTGGTTTGACTTTGTTTTGAATGAGCAGTTGCTCATGGAGTCCCGAATGAGGCACATTACCTGCATTGTGAGGTAGCGTCAGTTGCGGTACTACGGCCATGTGGCGCGTTTCCCCGAAGGTGATCCTGCTCATAAGATCCTCATTGTTAAGGACCCGTGTGGCTGGACCAGGCCAAGGGGTCACCAACATAACACCTGGCTGCGACAAATAGAGGGTCATTTCCGGAGGGTGGGACTGGACCGCTTGTCTGCCTGGGGGGTTGCAAACCGGGATCCCGAGTTGTTTCATCATGTAGTGGGTGCGGCAACACACTGTACCAGTGCATACACCCGAACTTGACTTGACTTGACTTGTACTACCATATTTTCTCCAAATATCTGAAGTCAAGTCCAGCACATAGGATTGACAGGTAGACAGGATTGGCACAGTCCATGACTCTACAAACATCCATGCAAGAGCAGAGAGTTGCATCATTCAATGAACAGGGCGGAATCTACATTGCTCATCCTGGACTTTTATATCTAGCATATATCTATGTTAGTCTCTCTTGTACGTGTTCTGTTCTGTTGCATTTTCCTGCCTCAGTTTGAGTTTTTGTTCCTTCTATTCTTCAGTTAAACAATCAGTTAAGCCCTGGCTGAGGGGCAGCTTTAAATCCCTTTCCGTCTTCAGTTCAGTGTTAGTTTTATATTGGGGAGGAATGACAGACCAGAGCTCTTTTTAATGCTTCTGGTAAACATAAACCCATGAATTGTCCATACTTCTTAAAGGGTCAAGGTCCCCAGAGAGCCTTTTAGTTGTTGATTTGATTAGATGGACAGCAAAACTCCAATATGTTCTCATTTGGGTCTATGTGTGCCATAGCAGTCAGAAGGTCTTGCCGTCTCCACTTCTGTATCCCGTCACTGAATAAGCTCATCCAATGCTCCTCTCAGCTACCCTAACCTTATCTCTGCTATGGAGGTGTCTGCCTGTTGTTCTCTAGGATCACAAAACAACACAGTTAGATAACATTGTACCATTGATGATGTTCTCCATCTTGCTTTGGCTTTATGTGTGATTTTCCAGTCTGCCACTACAGATTTCTATGTTACCTTGCAATTCCTTCACTCACTTGTGTGTCTAACTTAGAATGTATAGACTAATGCATGAATTAATGACTATAAAGATATAGTGTGATGCAGTTCTATTAAAGATGTGCAATGTTTTTAACATTTCTATATTACAGATCATTTTCTGTCCAGATGTTTTATCTCCCACTCATTTATCTAAACTCCATTCCTGTCATATTTTGTCTTTTTCACACTAAGCCCTTAATTATATTATCTTACCACAAATGGCAAACCTATAATAATTCAGCATAAACAAACTCTTACACTTTGTTAATTGTTTATACATTTTCACATTAAATGTGAACTTTTAGGGCAGCATACAGATTCATCAAAAAGTATGGAAGAAAGGGCATTCACAGTTATGTGCACACATGTGGTTGAGCAGTTATTTTCAGCACACTGCAGACAAAAAGGTGTTAAAGGTTAAATCATTAATTACAGAGATAAGCTTAATTAATGTTTATATGCATGGCTTACTATGTAGTGACAGGTAAAATACAAGTTCCCTTGCTTATCTTTATGTAAACCATGTTTATTAATATTAACTATATTACTGTAAATTAAACTAATATATTCCTGAGATTTAAAAATACAATATTAGTGATATTCAACTTGATCTTACAATCAGACAGTCATAATAGAAACAGTCCATACATTTCAAGGAAAAATTGTTAACAATTATTTCAGGACTAATCAAGGTATAATATTTGTTTTAACCCTTACAGAAAATTGTGTGTTTTTTACTGACTGGGGTTAAAAAACAATGTATTCATCTTAAGAAATAATATTTTAACCATGCTCTTTATTAAGTAACACCTAATGTTGGTAGCTAAAAGTGCTAGTAATAGCAAATATAGCATATGGAAGGTTATTTGCTTACTTAAATAAGATAGATAGATAGAAAGGCACTATATAACGATAGATAGATAGATAGATAGATAGATAGATAGATAGATAGATAGATAGATAGATAGATAGATAGATAGTGTGTGTAGACACAGACAGGCGGACA
The DNA here is from genome assembly GCF_016835505.1 of Polypterus senegalus. Taxonomy (NCBI): domain Eukaryota; kingdom Metazoa; phylum Chordata; class Cladistia; order Polypteriformes; family Polypteridae; genus Polypterus; species Polypterus senegalus. The sequence goes on from NC_053157.1 coordinate 84,268,304, forward strand.
CATTTGGATCACCCACAGCATGTTTTAATCATCAAACTTTCTGTTTACAAGTGCAGCACACAACCCCCAAATTCCTCAAAAGTCCTGGCCACAACACAATAATGCCGCACTTCTTCAGGCTGCCTCCTTGCCTCCTCCAGAGACCTCGTCCATCTTCCACCCGACTTTAGCCATTGTATGAAGGGAGGCGGCCCCTTTTATAATCACCCGAATGTGCTCCAGGTGTGTCCTGGCAATCTTCCACTGACACGCCCCAGTGTGGCGGAAGTGTTGACTGCATCCCCGGAAGCACTCCGGGTGTCCCTGCTCCTCTTCCCCCCAGCACTTCCGGGTGTGGCGGAAGTGCTGAAGTCCAGGGCTCCAAATGCATAGGGGCGCCCCCTGCTGGTAACCACGGGCCCCTACAGGGTTGAGCTTCAAAGCTCTGTACCCGTGGCCCCCAAAGGAACCAGGGCAGTCGCCCCCAAATGGTCTGGGGAAGGCATAAGCCCTCTTCCGGTCCTCCTGGGTGTCCCGGCCAGGTCGCCACCTCAGCCATCTCCAACAATAGATAGATAGATACTTTACTAGATCCCCAAGGTGAAATTAAAATTTTACATATGTGCCAAATAAATAAATCAATATGATAAAAATACACTTAAGAACTTCTGGCATGGATAACTGAGAGCTGTTGCTTTCAATAATAGACTTGTTGAAGGCAGTAGATGATGTCAGACCTTCTCAATTTGTGCCACAGGTTTATTTACATTCTTTAATATTTGTATAGGTTCAGCTTTTAGCGTCCATGAATGGAACATTCCAAATTGACATGTGATTCCTTGTTTAACCATCCAGAATGATTCATCATTAAGATACTGGTACAGAGTGAATTATTTCTGTTGCTGAGTCAGCTAGGATTATGTTACATATTTTCCTGGGCAGTAGCATGGACAAATTGTAGTCCACATTTCAATGTCTTGATCACACATTTTAGTTCAACTTGTACTGTGCTCCCTTTTTTAGCATTGCACATTCACAAAAATCTCCACCCCCTAATGATTTTCCACTTAGTCTGATGAAACCCATCCAGCATTAAAATAGCATCTGAAATAAGAAGCCAGTTTTCCAAAGTACCTGAAATACTGCAGTATTTGAAATTGGCTGTAACTCACTATTAGATATAACAGTTTAAAAAGCAAGAGAACATTTCTCATTATATGAAGTCAGACCAGATCTCAATCCTTTCCACATTCTTTTAACACTAGAATTACCAGAGCCTATGAAAAAACTCGTAATTCCGTCCCACCTTAAATCGCTTCTTAAATCCCTTCACACCTCATCATAAGAATCATAAATTGCACCGGCTGTTACAGACCAAAATCAAATGTATGCTTTTATTCTAAAATAGTAAGACTAAGAGCAGTTTACTTCTCAAAACGGAGTGGTGCAGGATCGAACTCGCGACCTTTTAATTCCCAAACGGGAACTTCATTCCCAAATGGGAACTGATTCTATTGAACCACGGAGGCAATCATAATAAACAGCTGTCATTGTCGCATGTTAAGGCGGGTTTTTGTTTCTGCAGTTATATTTTTGAATAAAAGCGCAATTGTTGTGTTATATTTGTACCTTTTTCTTTGATATTTGGACTTCAGGCTTCATACATTATATAGTTTATGCCTACATTTTGTCATCTACTACTAGAATATAAAAAACTTTTCTGTTTTAACAATGTGTTTACACAGATTACTGTAGAAACGGAACAGACATGAAATGCATGTGTTCCAAATAACGATCTATTATTTCCACTCTAAAACTCCACTTCACTCCCAGATACTCAATCAAGGCATAAGCTGGACGAAGTTTGTGCACGTTCTAAATTGGTGGGGGGATGGAATAGCCGGCTGCTCCTAGCTTCTTTTTATCAGCACATTTAGAGGACAAAGGACGCTGGCGGAGAGGTGTGAAGGGATTTAAGAAGCGATTTAAGGTGGGACGGAATTACGAGTTTTTTCGTAGGCTCTGGTAATTTTAGTGTTAATCCTTCATCTGGATCTTCGCCTATTACATCGGCAAACAAGCTTTTAACTTTATCCTTGCGCTAGATATTTACCCTTTCGCCCTTTTCTTTCATGGAGGAGCAGCTCTTCAGACAGGACATAACAGGGCACTTTAGGCAGTGGTGATCACAGTACTACCAAGTGAATATGGGACTATTTAATATATCCTATTTTACATTCCTCAAAGTCTCATATTCTCAGATGTCATACCTTGTATGAGATGCAGTTGAGGCGGTCTGGTGCATAGGTGTGTGTTGACAGCAGCACCTCATCAGCTTAGTTTAAAAAGTCTTTCCAAAATATGTGGCAACCAACCAGAACCTAAATCTTAACATTGCTAATTAATAACATTAACCAATTACATTAAAAATATAATTATTTTAAATAAATTTTAAAAAAGGAGCGTTTCTTAAAGGCTGCTGCAAGGCACAGCACCTAGTAGTAGATGCAAAGGCTTTTAAAATAATTATTTAATTAAATTAAATACCTTTTATTTGAATCCCTTACCCTCACTATACTACTGACATAGTCAGGTTTTGGCAATTTATAGGTGAAACTGCATAAGTACCTCATGTGACTTTTCCCATAAATTATTTTTTTCAATGCTTCCTACAAAAGTCTCATTCTTTGTATATCTAATATTCTCGTTTATAAACACTGACTACACTATATGACCAAATATTTGTGGATACCTAACCCTCACAGCTACACAAGCTTGTTGGATATCCCATTCTATAATCATGGGAATTAATATGGTGTTGTCCCCTACTCTGCAGCTATAACAGCCTCCACCCTTCTTGTTTGTGGGACATTTTGCCCATTAATTCAAAAGAGCATCTGTAAGGTCAAGTACTGATGCTGGATGAAAAGATCTGTCCTCTAATCCTACAATCATTATTTCAGCAGGCTGAAATCTTTCCTGGCAGCACTGGGGGCAAGGCAGGAAACAGATCTGGATGATTTGCTAACCAATTTCAGGGACCTCTCACTTTCACACAGGGTCCTGTTTGGAATCACCAAATAACCTAACCAGCACTTTCTGGGAATGTGGTAGGAAAACCAGAGGATCTGGATGAAAACTCCATGCAGACAGCAGAAAAACAGTAACAATACAGAAGGTTCAGTGGGGCAAAAACAAAGCCACTGAGAGTCTTAAACATTATTAGTGGTCATGTATAGTGTAAACATGACCAAACTGGAATTCGGTTCTGCATGAGCTAATATCAGGAGTAGAAATGAAGAGTTACAGATGAACAAGAGCTGAGATACAGCAGTGCAGCTTTTCCACTTACATTAAAATCAAAATGACTGTGACAACATATAGTTCTCCAACTAAAAATAAGATCAGTATAGAATGTTTTATTTGTAGATTGATTATGTCAGATGTAAGCATAGAAACTTTCTTATAAATACCAAAACATGCAGGAAATAACTGTTTTACAATGAATATGTTTACTGTAGTTTTTGTGATTTTGCAAATGTCTTAAAGTTTATCTGTAGTATAGTGCAATTTGCAGTGAGTATTGTACAATACAAAGTCAATCCAAACAATTAAAGAAGTGGATAAAAATGGATGCAGTCTCCTTATACTGTATGGTAGGGTGGTGATTCCATGATTGTTTTATATTTTGCCATCGCTTAACCAAAGAAAGATTATTAGTTGTATTTATTTTTATTTTGTAATGATGTGCTAAGCTATGCACACTAAATTAAAAGGGAAAATATTTAAAAAATCCATTGATTTGCACAAAGCAAAAATACATATCAACAAAGGAAAAAACATTCATCTATTTCTACTACTTCAAAATAATCTGTTAGAATAAATACCTTCTCTGCTTTAATAAGGGTCCACTATGTTGTGCAAGTTTTCAAAAGAAAGCTTGAAAATGAAGACAAAAGAACAATCCAAATCAGTCAGTGAGATTATAAAGAAACACGAGATGGGAGAAGATATAAAACTCTTTGAAAAAATTAAACATCCCCCAGTGTAGTTCATTGTATACGGCTGGAAAAATACTAAACTACTGGCATACCGACTGACTGAAATAAATTTTCACAGATTTACAAACTCAAGACATAAATTCCACTTAAAAAGCCTCTATAAAAGACTGCCAATGATTAGGTTACTGTATTTATCTTGTAGTAAATGCCATAAATTTGTATAGTGGAACATTAAAATAGGACTCAAAAAAGACAGAAACACAATACAAAAAAAAAAAAAAGCACAATATTCAGCTCCCACTACTCACACTGTGAACTATGTTGATAGCAGCATCATGTTATGAGTAGAGTTGATCAGCAAATTTTGTCAAAGTGTTATTTGCAGCAAATTTGCCCTTGTTGGTCAAATTATTTACTTATAATTCGGTCTGTTTATGAGACCTTTTTTCCCCCACCCCCAATAATGCTTTGCAAGACCAGTACAACATCCCCTGGAGCTGTAACAGCCAATATTGGATGCAACATGTGCTTCTCGCATTACAGAATCTGTGGGACAGATAAGTAAAAATAATGCTGGTTCTCAAAATTTTAATTTTATGAAACATATACAGCATAAATAACAAGTTTATCTCTGCTTGGTGCCACGTGGAGATTATAACAAACCTTGAAGGAGCCCGACAACACACCTCGACACATATGGGAATCTAGGAAATAATAATAAAAATGAAACATTTACTACTATTTATAAGAGGTTTCTATCTTTTTGACAGAAGGAAAAAGTACAAAGCACAGACATTTTGGAGTGTTCAGTGCGACTTCAAAAAACAGAATGAGCCAGCATGCTCCTTCAATCATGACACGCCACTTTTCTACGTTTAAAAGACCTATGTGTATTTTCTGACTTTTGACTATGATTTTGGCATAAATATGATTGTGTGTCTCTGGCTGGATTCTTTCTTCTTTGATCTCATGGAAGCACAGTGGTGCAATGGTTGGCACTGCTGCCGCACAGCTCAGGTCCCCTTTTTGGCCACAATTGTCAGTCCAGTATAGTTTGCAGACATTTCCCTAGCTCTCAGGGACACTTTAAAGATGATTGCACCATTATAATCCAGTCAAATAAAGTATAGTTCAGTTAGTTCTTCTCCATGGACTGCAATGCATTTTGGTGGTTTTGGTGATATTCATGAACACTTCTGTTATTTCTCTGAACTTGAGGTGAAGTAAACACTGTGGAGTTTGCTCAGCACAAGTTATGAGATGCTTATCTGTTACAAGTAACAGCAAACCTTTTTTAGGATTGACAGAATTGAGTACAATGCAATACAGTACAATGAAGATCATCCAGGAACTAGAAAATATTCCAGTAAACAGGAGGTCCTGGAATTCCATTGGGAACCCCACAAATAACACAGGGTGTTCAAAAAAGACTAACAGAGGGAGGGAAGAAGGAGGACAGAGAGGAACTTTGAGAGAGAGAAAGAGAGAGTGTGTCATAAGAGGGTAGATGGGCAGTTTTAATATATTTTCAGGGTCTTTAAGGAAACAATCTCCCTGGTATACTGATCAGATAATACCAGTTGAGTTATATGTAGTAAGAGTGGTGTTTTTTAATAGATTTCCTTAATCTATATACATTTGTAGAGAATATATAGCATTTTTTTGCCAGTTTAATTTTCTGTTTCGATTATTCCAGTTGTAGATAAATTCCAGGAGGTGCTCTCTGGTTACTGTATATACAATATTTGGTAGTGGTAAGGGAAGCACATAATAACATATAGTATAAAAAGCGAGTGCTTCTCAAGCTGAGTCCTAAAGGCACAATGTGGCTTCACGTTTTGTTTGAACTTTTTCACAATCAATGAGTCAGTGTACCTCTAATTGTCCTCATTGTTTTATCTGCTCTTTTTCTTATTGCCTTATTCAAGAATTAAAACAGAGCTATAGTGTGAGATTTAAATTTATAAGAAATTCAGAAATATCAGTATTATTACCATAGCTTTTAACAGGGCTATATGAAATGCCAATTGTTTGTTCAATGCTTATAAGTCTTGTGTTGGTCTAACCTTTTTCTCCTATATATTTAAAAAAAATACTTAAAGAAATAATGTTTCCTTCTGCAAACTGCCTAGATATCACCAATAACAATGCTTGACTTCATGTTCCATGTTGCATACGTTTAAAGAAAGGACCACACATTTTAAAAAGGACTAAAGAGGAAAGGAGACATCAATTAAGACAAGAATTTAACATGACAAATGCTGCTATAAGTTCTACAAAAGGAACAACATTATCATCACTTTTCTTCCAGTTACTTATGGCAGTAAGGGGTTTGGGGACTTTTCATCATTTACTATCCATGGCTGTCGCACTGCTATCTGGACTCACTGGTGATTTTTGGGATAGCCCCGTTCAATTCAAATGATTTTTAAAAGTTGATCTTGTCACATACACAACCTGAACATTTCTGTGCTACACACTTCTGTCCCCACTTGCATTTTGCCAACTTTGATCCATTTTTCATTCCCTACAATTACCATATTTTCATGTGGACTTTGTGAGTATGTGGATGTTTGTTCTGTGTTCTGTAATTATTTATGTTTTATACTTATAAACTTCCTTTTTCTAACACTGTAAATAATTGCATTTGTATCAGGATTGGCGAATGTGTAATATTTCAACTTTTTAATATATTAATTTTACATTTACACAGTCTTTTATTTTTAACTTATTTACCTGTTTTTGTCCATCTACTGAGGGGCCTGAGTTAATTGCGGGTGAGACATTTGACCTCATTGGTATTATTAACCCTGAGTGTCCCTAAGATTCAAGATTCTGTATAAAAAGGTTAACCCCAAGTGTTTCTTGGGTTAAGCAAATTTCATTAGCTATAGAGTGCCAAGCCTAAATAACACTTAGGGCAGTATTCTGCTGCTGTCTAGTGGATAAAATACCATTCTGCAGAAAATCATGAATAGTTCTATGCATTTTGCCACTCTATGGCAACATACCAATATTTATTAGTGGGCCAAGTGGCAAAAAGGCAAAATAATTGCAATCAAGTGGAATGACAAGAAAGAAGACTGCCTCCTAAACTCTGTTCAAAATGCATCAACTGTCAAAGTTCATGTCAGGGGAAATGTAGGAGTCTCTAAGCCTTGTAAGGTGGTAGGCTACGATAACACAAGGCGTGAATTGATCGCGTAAGTCAGGCCCTGACTTTCTACTCTCTCATATACAAGCAACAGAAATATTTTAAGAAAAGTATTTAAAGAAACATGTCTTTACTGTCCATTTTGTGACATACGACTGTGCATTGGTGACTGGTTCAAAAACATGTCACGTAAAGGACATGTGCTAAATCTACATGACTAGATGTGCCTTTCCTACTGTATTTATGCAACATTTTGTTATTTACATGTTTCTGTTACATATAATAACATTTTTTCTTGTTGAAAAAAAAACATTTTTGGTTGTTTTTCCTTGAGATAAACAAAATGCTATAGAGTTTAAGAGTACGTGCAGTTTTGCCATGGCTTAGTCTGGACTTCATGCCAGCGCTGCCGGAGTAGGTAACCTGCTGACATCCGAGCATTAGCACGGAGGTTACAGCTTTAAATGTCTTTTTTTTTTTAATATATTTGACCCCTTAATTAGTTTGCTCTATTCATTATAATTTAACAATGACAATTACCAAACTGTGGACTAGGCACTGAGTGTTGAAAGGCTGAAGCTACTTCAATGTCCTAGCCATGGGTCTTAGTACTTATAATCAGGGCCCTTATGTATAATGCCGTACATAGAATTCACAATAAAAATGTGGCGTATAGACAAAGTGGAAATGTGCGTATGCACACAAACTTTTGATGCACAAAACCATGTGTAAGCCAACTTCCACACACTTCCACTCCATAATCCTGGTCAGCATGAAAAGCAATACACATGCTCACGCATGCTGTACCACCCCAACTCCTTCCACAATTACTCCCCTTTGAATATTCAAATCAATGTAAATAGCCCTTTAAGTTCAGCCATATGTGAAAAGACAATGGAAAAAACATGGGGGAAATGAAGAATTTCAGCTAATGCAAAGTGGAGGCAAGGAAAAACATACTATATGTTGGCATAAGTAGTGGTATAAGCAACAAAAGGAAGTTGATCAAGTGATACAGAGTGGTGGAGACACTCAAAGGTTCAAGGTCAGAAAATCACACAGTGCCTGAAATAAAAAAGAAGTGGTCAGATATCAAAGTCCCCGTGAAGAGGCTGGTCATAGCCTTTCGTCTGAGTGTCACAAGGAAGCATTTAGGGCACAAACAAAAGAGAAAAAAATAGGGAAACAGCGAAGAAAAAAGATTGAAATGTCAATTTTAATCTTGAAATTGCCATTTTAACCTCATAGTTTGTCATTAAATTAGAATGTTGTAAACTTCATCTTAAAATATTTTTTTAATTTACTATGGTTTCTCAAATCCCATCATAACTAAAGTAGCATGTGAAATGCTTCATATTCTATGTGTTCTATGTGTGTGAATCACTTTGTGCTTAAACAGGCTTTCTCTTATGTAGACAGGACCATGCAAGAACCCCCCCCGACCCCCCCAAAAAGGACTGTTCCTGCCTCCTGTAAGAAACTTGGTATGGCACGCACGATCCTGGATGGCATAATTTATTGCAGCAGTACTGTCTCTGTCAAACGTTCCAACTCCCAATTCCTGTCCTTCCATTTTCTTTCTACACGTAACCAATCGCCACAATATATGCTGTGTAATAAATGTCAAACCAGCGTTTATATCTCTTGGAATGAAGCTGTTTCTGAGTCTTGAGGTCTGTGCAGGAAAGGCTCTGAAACATTTGCTGAAAGGTAGAAGTTAAAATTTCCTTACATAGCATGTGCTAAAAATGGCCTCCAGGGCTGGAAGCTGTATCCTGATAATCCTCTATGCTTTCGACACATCTCACAGTAGAGCTTTCTGATCAGCTGCTGTACAGCTGTGATTCCACACTAAGATACAATGGATTAAAATATTCTGAGTGGTGCACTGAAAGTAACGACGCTAAACCAGCTGTGGTATTTGGAATAGCTTGGCCAGTCTGTGCGTCATTATATTGTTACAGGTTAAATATAATCAGGTGCCTTAAATTTATACATTTATGTGGTTAATTTCAGTTTTTTTGATAAAGCCTGCATCATGGATGTGAATTTAAAAAAGAAAGGAAACCACATAGGAACAGTAGCACTGCTTTAACGCTGGACGCCACAATTTGCTAAATTGAGCGGAAATATGTGTACGCAATGGGTTGTGCTGCCATGAGAATGTGCATAGTCTTAAGCCAAGTATATGTTTTTATACATCGCCATGTGAGTGTGAAAATGGGTGTACGCAACATTTTGTGCGTATGCACTGTTTATCCATGATGCCCCAGAATACCTAAAAAAAGGGAGTGAAAATCATGATGATGATCACAATGATGGTGAAAATCTGAAAATTGAGATACAAAAAACTCCCAATTATCCATTGTAACAGACATGATGTCTACTAAACTCCAAAAACAATTGGCAAACTCAATTTTGTGATTTATGGGTTGGCACCAAAACACAAAATTTCATGTAGTTAAAAAACCATCATGTTGCCTTTGAATGTAGCAATGCTCTCCTACATTTTTATACCACAGAAAAAAAAACCCTTAATAATTTATAATATGGTACAGTTGAAATAAGCATGTCACCCAAAAAGCAATATACATTAGTGTCACCGGTTTATTTAATTTATTTAAAATGTTAATAATTTTCCTACCAGTGTGCATACAGGCATCAAATGACTCTGAGGCTAAGGGATGTCATATGAAAATGCCTACAAAACTAAATTTATTTTAGTCATAATTATTACTTATAATTTAAAGAACCAAACTTAAAAGAAGGTGACAGGCCACCTTTTGCTATTATTCACCAAAAGTCTGGAATACTTTACCAATAGAGATACTCATCTGAGTGGAACAAAAAAGTGGAAAAATCCTACTTTTTTAATTTAGCTTTTTGTAGCTTCAAATAGTTCTACTCTTAATACCCTAGATATGCACAGAAGTATTAGTCTCTTTAGTAAAGCTGCAATCATAATTAATCTCCACTTTTCTCTGTTTTCCAATCTTTCCTTGGCTACCACCAACTGATCGAAGGTCTGTGCAGCCACCTGTGATATCTGAAGGAAGACAGATACTCCACCTTGTCACATCGCTACTGCCTACAAATCCTCTAAGATGAAGCCTAAGACCATAATGAACTAATAAGAACATTTATGTTAGATAAAATGTCCCCGGGGGCGGGGTAGTCTTTTGTCTTGGAACTCCTGTGGACCAGGTTTTTATTTTCTCCAACAAGGAGTTTTTTGTTTTTTTACTGTCCACTCTGGTCATTGGACCTTATCATCAGACTGTCACGTTTAAACTTAAAAGACTGGCAATGATTAAGTTACTGTCCTATCTATATATCTTGTAGTAAATGTCATACATTTGTATAGTGGAACCTTTAAGATAGGACTCGCAAATGACAAAATCATCTGTTCAAAGTGCTTATGTTTTGTACAAAAAAGAAAAACAAAATATGCACAATATCCAGGTCCCACTACTCACACTGTGAAGTATGTTGATAGCAGCATTATGTTAGCAGCGTTGATCAGCGAGTTTTGCCAAAGCATTATTTGCAGCGAATTTGCTGCATTCAAGTTTGACCTTGTTCATCAAATTATTTACTGATAATTTGGCTGGTTTATGAGAACCTTTTTCCCCAGCTCCCCATAATGCTTTGCAAGGCCAGTGCATTATTTCTACATTTTAAGGACACTATTTCACTTAAATATATATCATTATTATGTAAGTGTGCATTATTTATCTTTTGCATATTATTTATTTATTATTATTTATATCTAAATTTAGTTTTTTCTGTTGCATGTAATAACTTCTTTGACATGTTTTAAAGCACTTTGAGCTACATTCCTTCTGTGAAAATGTGCTATAGAAGTAAATGTTGTGAAGATAATTTGGATGAGGATAAAAACATAATAGCCACACTATTGCTGAGGTACAGCACAATACCATTTTCATTTGTCACCATGTAGCACAGAATGTTTTCAGCTATGTGCGCTATGGCACAATAAGCCTCATCACAGGTAAGTGTGTAGATTGGCAGCTATCTGCTGCTTGTAATTACAAGCATCCCAGCCATGGCATCTTTGAGTATATCATGGCAAGTGGAAATTGGATGGTGGAGGTTGGTGGGGGCACACTGCGTGATTCCTCGGAAGGGATTTCACAATGATCGCTGTTGTATTTTCGTCCCATCAGTATGCCATCTCCATGAGGTACTATATCATTATGAACCACTACAGAATGTTTAAGAATAAGGTGGACATACTTTATATACCTGTGGTTCAAATTCTTGGATTAAATGATTTGCTTTTGTGATTTAAAGTACAGTGATGTTGCTTTACTCTGAATTTATGAAAGTTTGAAAAGTATTTCTATAAATTAAGTAATAAAGCATTACACATTTTTGCCAATTACCCATTTACAAACATTTTTCAGTGCAAGTCCTGACTTACATACAAAATTGGATTATTAACGTCTGCAGGAACGGAGCTGCTGGAATTTTTGAAAGATAACCCAAATGCCATCTGCACATAACCTGTTGACTTTTTTGTTGATTCTCGCTTTTAGGCATTTTAACTTTTGGATTTTAAGAACTGAATGCATGTGCTTATATTATATATGGACACATGTAGCTACTTCCAGAGTGGAAGTTTTGAAAGACAGAACTATTATTTTACAAGTGAATCAGTCAAATGGTTGACTTCATCCGAGTATTGTGAGAGGAAAAAAAAAACAACATTATTTTGTGGGAAAGGAACAATGATGAGAAACTTCAGTGAATTTTGTATTTTAAAGTAAATAAAAAACAACAAAAATGAATAATGGGAACTTTTTGTTTAGTTGGTAATGAGAAAAAAAAGGAAAATTACCATGTAATAATAAAAAAATAATAATGAACATGCAGGGGGATAGAAGTATGTGGCGCAGGGCTGTTCAGGTACTGTATGTGACATGAGGATGGATTTTTAAATAATTGTTGGTGTGATTTGCTTACATCATAAGTAGTGTGGTCTATGGTCGACCAGTAATCCCAGCCAATACCCCCAGGCCGCCAGGTGGAGCTGTGACACCCCGTGTAGTGGGAATTGGAATCACCAGCCTACACTCTAGGTGTCTAGTATGTGGGACCGAGCGTGACCAGGATGATGGTGTAAGACAGGGAGACACAGACACAAAAAGGGTTGGGTTTTTTGAAAAATAAAGTGAGGTTTTATTTACAGGTGCACTTAATGAAAAATCAAAAATAATGTCCTGCGGAATTTATATATTAAAACACAGTCCAATGCCGCAAAGGACAGAAATGACTGTATACAATATTTACAGTGCTGCTTGAAAGTCCCAAAAGAAAAAGTAAAATACACACAAACTAGTGAAATCCAAATATATACACAAAAACAAAATGTGAAGCTGTCTTCCTCCACAGTGATCCAAGTCAGGAAGCTGCTCCTCCAAACAGTGTATAATACAGGATTCACCCAAAAATATTGAAAAAGTGTATATACAAAAATAAACAGTGCACCACTAACCACAACCCAATAAATACCTCCACCAAAGTTAATCAAGAGATATTTATATGAAAAAAATATTTACAAAAACAAAGCACAAGCCGTAATGCTGTTCTGCCAGGTACCTTTCTCTAAGAAGATCTATTCAGAAAGAACCCCCTCTACAGGCCACGATTCCCTTTTGTATTCGCCCCTACGCTGACCAATTAAACCGCTGTACGTCATCCCTCCCGGTGCGATGGCGTGAAGCGCGTTTGCAGCGGTGTTTACTTTCCCACACAATTACTATAAAAATCGAGCAGCCGGCGCGCGTGTATAACTGTGCCGACTTCTGAGACGCCAACGGCACTTCTGCCATAAAGTGAAAGTAAGCACTTTCTATTATTTTCCTCCTTCCCCTGAGCTACAGCCCAGACAACTACGAATACGGGATCCCTTTACTAGACCGCGGTAAACTAATACTACGACGCTTTGCACTTTCTTTTACTCCTTTAGAGTTAATGAGGTCGCGGGAAACGCGTGTAGGAGTGGGTACCGACAATGCCATCCCGGCCGGTCAATGGCAAGGCTGTCTCTCCAGTCTACATGAGACCCGCTGTGACACTCCCCAAAAGACGCTAAATCGTCAACAAAGATGTCTTTCTGCACTATATAAATGAAAAAGGGGTAAGTTTCCTTTCTTTATACATTTTTTCCTCAAACAAAAGCCTCCCTCTTTACACAGCAGAGGACGCTAAACTAATTTTATTTAATTAATGGTAATGCCAGTAGGGCACATTACCGCAGGAGCCCTCCCTGCAGCATGGAGGTGCCCCGAATACCAGCAGGGAATTATTAACAATGGAGTTTTCATCCACAGCCCTGCTGGATACCACAGGGGCCACTAGATGGAGCTGCAGGGATGAGCAACAAGTATTTTTTATACAACCCAGAAGTGCATCCTAGTCACATAGACAAAGGGAATGACGTGCTTCCGGGTTGAAGAAGAAGGAGTTTTCATCTGACCTGGAAGTGCTAGGAAGTCACATGGACAGGGGGTTCAGAAGCACTTCGGGTCACGGACTATAAAAGACTATGGGAAATACCAGATGACGAGCTGAGCTGGGTGGCAGGGTGGCAACGCGTCTGTGAGTGGAGGATTGTATTGTTATTGAGAATTGATTGTGATTTATGAATATAGTGGAGTGTAGGGTGCTTTGTGCACATTATTTTGTTAATAAAAATTATTATTGGACTTTTACCTGGTGTCTGGTGTCTAGTCTGAGGGTTCAAGGGGATGACAGCGCCCCCTATCTGCCACAGTAGGTAGAAAAATACCTAAAACTTTTCTTGTAACCTCCCATGTATCAGAGAATAGATAAGATCTTGCTCTGCCTGTTCAAATCATCACATACCAGGTCAGAACCAGTATAAACTACAAACTAGGGGCCTCTACGTACACATCAAGCATTGGCTTTGAGTCTGTACGGACAAGAAACAACTTTGCTGTAGTCCAGAGTAACGAGTGAATCACTGTGTTGCTAGAAGGCTCAAGGACATATGTTGTGCCTGGCCAGGATTGGTTCAAAGGTACAAAAGGCCTAACTATGAGACTATGACAGCCCTTTAGTCTAAGGGGCGCAGAAAGGAAGCGCAAGACTGGCATAAATTCAGAGCTATTAAAAAAGATCAAGGTCTCATGCAATCTAGAGACTACATTGGACCAGAGACCAATCAGTTTACTATATAATGCAAGATGAAGATTCATCTGGCCATTTAGGTACAAAGAATGCCTAGACTACTAGCAAGAAGGGCATCTATACATCCAGGTTGTATTGGTATGATGTTGTATAATCATTTTGCCTTCTACATTAGGAACCTTAAGTTAGAAAATGTTAATCTATAATATATGAATAAAAGTGTGTACATTTTTTCCTACTTGTTTTAGTGCTGTATCTTGTCGCCTATAAGAGGGAAGAATTTAGCCACAGTAATGGTCAAGCCTGATGGTGCCTGTAAGTGCAGTTACAGATTATAGCTACATCTTTGTGACAGACTGGCTAGTGTAAATATACAGAAGCTATAGTGGAGATGTGGGACACTCTGTACATGTCAACCTAGGAGCTATCCACAAAAACAGTAGGTACGGCATTTGGGCTCTTATATGTGAAGCAGTGAGATATTATAGAATGTAGGCCTTTGAGTAGAACGTGGACATCTTGATTCATGTGGCACAGAGAAAATTAGGTGTAAGAAGCTCATGGCTGCTTTAGTGTGTAAACCAGGGACACTGAGGTGTACTGAACACCAAAGAAGTACATCCTGAGGGATACCCAGTACTACTTAGAGTGAGAGGAGCAGAAGGGAACTTTTGATGTAGCATTGAGGAAGGCCTATTTTTTCCTTTCTTTCTTTTTTTAAGGGTCATTATCATTGATCTTGGCTGCTCAACTTCAATCCAGAGTTAAAAGGTAATGGATCTCCCTTCACGCAAATCAAACTGAAAAAGAAAGATTCACTCGCAATGACCTTGGCCTGCCCTTAATTAAGAATGTTCATTGCTCCCCAGTAGACATTTATATTTGGAAATACTTTACTGCTTAAGACCTCTGGGCTTTGAATTTTAAGTACTACTTAATCTAGTGTCCAAGTAAATTAAACTCTTCCATTTAAAACAACATATGCAATATGCATAGGAAAAATATAAAACATTATTTTTAGTTTTTGTATCTGATTAGATCATAAGAGGTTGTAGTGAAGACAT
Organism: Polypterus senegalus; assembly: GCF_016835505.1. Lineage (NCBI taxonomy): Eukaryota > Metazoa > Chordata > Cladistia > Polypteriformes > Polypteridae > Polypterus > Polypterus senegalus. The sequence goes on from NC_053157.1 coordinate 84,283,678, forward strand.
TTTGGAAATTTATAGGAATAGAAAAAATATTTAGTAGCATATGGTTTTATATGTCTAATGCATCTATTGCACTGTCTGTGGTAATGTTAATGTCTTAAATATGTCTTACATTATTACCTTGTGCAAAACATTATTTGAAAATAGAAGGAAAATAACTAAAACAAGCTCATAAACAGTGCAGCCCACCAGACGAGTTTACTTTTAGTCAAAAATAAAAATAGAAACAGTTGTCAGCTAAGCACACCTTGCACTGATCTTCATTTTTGTGAACAACTAAAACTCCCCATCCCCATCTTTATGTGTGAAAAAGATTTTAGAGTCTTAACTTTCTTCTAAGACAAGTTAAATAAACAATTCAAGTTATATTAAAGACATGTAGGAAAATGGAGTAAATGATCTTTGTTTTGGGCCCACTCGGGGACAATAAATAAAAGTAGGAAATGATGTATGGATGTGAGTAAAAAAAAATGATTGATGTTAATTAATGACCAGTTTTACCTTTGGTAATGCCAGCAATTAATTAAAAAGTTTGGTAAGTCCTCCACTCTATTTTACTATGTTTGCATGTTTGGCTGTAACTGATGCACACTCATTTTAGGAAACAGAATTATATAATGAATTGATAAATGCATGGATTATAGAAATATAATAATTGCATATATATTGATAGAACAGACAGGGCGCAAGACAAAAGAGACATACAAACATATAACACAAAATAGGCTGGCTGTTAACCAGATATTTAGCGTTCTAATTTGTCTAACTTTTATTATAGCAGGTTTTTATAGATGATATCCGATGTTATGTGGAGATGAGTGCTGTTGTTCCAGGTTTTACTGGATGACTCTGCTTGCATTGGAATATTCTTCTTGTCTTTTTTACATGGCCCTTTGTCCTTGATGTGGTGTGACTGCTGCCTTTCTCAGCTTGCAGTTAGGCTCTTTGCTGCGCCCTCTGCAACTTCATAGGAAAAGCATTAGTCTTTATGGCACAAATGTGTAGGTGCCGAAGTTAGTTTCTTAAAGTAACCTCATTTTTCAGTCTTCTCAGAAAAGCTCAGTCACTGGCACAGAACTAGGCTTGGCAGAGTGAATCATAGCTGGTTCAGGGCAAAGATTGAGTGGGAGAAGGGAAACACAGCCAGTTACTATTTACCCTTTTTACTTCCGTAATTGTAAGTGCCGACATAATGATAAGCTACTTAGCCATAATACCTGGCAATAATGGTATTGAAATATGAGTTAAAGGTAAATCCTGAAATAACTCATTACTTTTACTTAAGATTATGAAATGTTCTCAAATATTCACAAATTTCTCTCTGACCAAACACTGAACTTTGTCAGCTGGAACATCAAAGGCCTCAAGCAAGATCTAAAAAGAAAAATAAACTCTTCCACCTCACAGGCCTAAAGGCTTAAAAAAATAAAGAGGTGGTTCAGGTAACCTAGCTCCAAGGCTGAACTGAGAGTAGCTTACTGGCCAAAGTATGTTTGTGAGTTTTTTGCTTCTCAAGTGGCTTCTCACTCCAAAGAAGGCAGCTCATCAGCGTTCAGCTCCCCTGTAAATAGAATGGCGTGTCAGCTTTCAGTTCCCCAAAAGAAACAGAAGAGATTAATCCAGCTAGTTTTGAACGAGGGTGTAATTTCTATTAGATCATGGTCACTTTCAGTTACAGATACAGTGCATGCTTATAGGTGCATTATTTTGTCTATCATAGTCAACAAGAGTTCAGTAAGAGGTTACTAGCCTAAAATGAATATCCATTTGGGCACCTCTTTGTCTGCAGGAGTCTATGAGGTGTTAACTCTGATTTACACCTTTATTATTAATTAAAGCACAGCTCTGACCAAAGCGTTGGCTCAAGCTGCAGTTCAGTCATTCAATTTGGAATGCAATCGGTACATCTGAATCTCTGCATTCCTGTTAAATTTGCTGTCTTAAGAAGCCTTGTGTGCCTGTAGCCACCATTGTATAAGGCGAAGTCAGGCACGGGTAAGACGCGTGTCAAAGAAATCTCTCAGTCCAAAAGTTTGTTTTAAAAATATTTAGTGAAAGATAAAGGCAAGTAATCCATACAAGAATAAAACAAAAAATAGTTACACACATAGAATAAAGGCAAAAAAAAAGAAAAAAATTATTTTCTATAAACTTAGTTTTTCTTAAGCAGCTTTGGTTATTTCTGTACTTGAAGGTTATTTATTTCTTCTTCTGTATGTCTTAAACATACGGTTCAGCATTCTTTTATTTTACGAGTTACTTCACACTCAAAAGGCCCGTAGGCCGTTGGCACATAGACATGCGCCAAGGCACGGTCACGTGCATAAGCACGAACGCGAGCACAAACAAGAACACGGTTAAAAAACCGTATGCCTCTGTACCTTACACAAGGCAAGGCTAGACACTAACTGGAGAACATTGTTTACTCAAAGCTGTTAAGAAAAGACAGGAAAATACCAATTTAATTCTATTCACGGGGGTTTTAGGAACCTCCCATATTTTATGTATTATCATCTAATAAATATTCATACATTTTATTGAACTAGGAAAATGGCTCTTACAGTGCCATTAAAAGCTCAGGAAAATGGGCAATCCCCAATTCGTCCCATAGATACCACAGATTCATCTTTAACATTTTGTCCTTTTCAACTGTCCCGGCATCAGGGTTAGTGTTCTGACACAATACAAATCACTTTTAGATCAGATACAGATTTTTCACCAGAAGCAAGAGGACATAATATCCCCTTCTCTCTCTCATGGATTCAAAAAGTCCTGCCATATTCTGCTTTATTGAAGATACCAACTAGCTTTCTGCATCTTGTAAAACAAATGATAGGACACATCAGACCTCCTGAGAGTATTTTTCAGGATGTGAGTACTTTTTTGTCTCGTTTAATGATGCAATTATTTGAAGCTTGTATGATAAGTCAATTCACTTGCTGCTGCTAAGATTATTAAATACCGTACTAAGACTATTAAATAAACTGCTGTCAGCATAGCCAATCTACAGACCTTTCTTATAAGAACCAGTACCAGTCCGATATGGCTAGTGAAGTTGTGGAGTTCTTGTATATCCTGTTAAACTGTCCACTTGTAGAGGACAGGCATCATAGTCAATTCACCTAGTTTCATGTTGAGCCTGCAAAGGTAAAATAATTTTTTCCCAGCTTTTTTTACTCTACAGAACAATATGACAACCAGAACCATCTACCTTGCAAGTAATGTAGCAGCTGCATCTGTTAGTTTTTCCACAGGAATCCATGAAACATAATATACGATCTAGAGCTTAATCAACCTGGCGTCTCCATCCACTTTCTCTGAGTTAGGAGAAAAACCAGCCACAAATGACCTGACAGTACCATGCAGAAGAAGACTTACTGACATTCCCTTTATTTAAGACAATTGTAGAGCCCCAAAAATGGTAATGTTTTGTCAAGACAGATTCACCTTGTTTAATTGAATGTTGTAATGTTGTTGGCTGGGGTTTGGTAGTTAAATATGTGTCAAAGCCTTAACCTGGTGTTCTTTGCCTTTTCCTGAAGTCATTGTGTGTCTGTCATAAAGGGAACCATGCTTGCAATGCCTGTAGTATTGCTGAACATCTTCCCTACAATCTTCTATTTTGTTATTTAAATAAGAACAGTGGAAATTACCTTTAATACAGAAAAACTAATTCTATTAATGGGAGGAAATTCTGCAACAGGAGCAGAATATTGTCAACTTTAAACTTAGATGGCCTCAATAACACTTTTGCTGAATCTGCATGCAATTTATGTGCTTACTTTGACACTGATCTATGCTTTAATACTCACTTTACTGCATTATGCAAGATATACTTCTTTCCTGTGGGAAATATGCTACAATTAAGATAGTTTCTCACTACAAAAGATACAGAGAATTTAAATAATGCATGTTTTAACAAAAGAATAAGTTGTAACAATTAACTTACAGATCCAGAGTCCTGGGTTCAGATCCCAGTGCAGGCAATGTCTGTGTGGAATTTGTACATTCTGATAATGTCTGGATGTCTTTCTATAGGAATGTTTGTTTTTCTACAACATCCCCTTATCAAGCGGGGTCATTTTTGCTAAATCGCTTGTAATTCGACCTCTCCAAATTAGAATCATTGCTGTTATTGAACTATCTGGAGTATAAACACATGTTTGGTCTCTTTGTAAAGGTAACATTCTCTAGTTTCACCCTTAGTAGTCAGAATCACTGTAGGTGTGACTGATCAAAAGTTATGCACATTAGAACTCACAAAAAAAATGAATTTTTTTGTTCTTGCTTAAGTTTTTTTATGAAAATAAAGGAAAATAAAGCTGCAGTAGGTAGGTGGGGACAGAAACGCACTATGTACCAACAGAATAACTTGTTGACTATTCACATTTCAAATTTGAAAAGAATACCTGTAAAAATGACATTTTTTACACCGTTTTTATGTGGGCATGCCCAGGGGCTTTTTAGAGGGACCATTATCCACATTTTGGAACGTATGGAAAAAGTGTAATAACTTTTGAATGCTTCAACCCACATATATCAATGAGGGCTCTACTGAAAGCTTACATCTAAAGGAATCTATATCTACACACAGTGTCACTCTATTAGTTATAAAAATAATAAAAACAATAAAAAATACACATTTCTATGTAAAAATAGTCAATACAAGTCTTATGGGCCAAAAATATATATATATATTTTTATTTTTTACTTTTTTTTTATAAAATGCACACAAACTATATACATTTCTTTTACAAACTGTTACAACACAGCTCAGCGTTTTTCCATGTGCCACTTGATGGCAGCAATCACTAGCAAGCAGAAAGCACAAGGGTGTGTCACATGTCGCTCTCTGCCATTAGACGTCTCCTGGGCCGATTGATTACTTTCACGCCGCGTACATGCATCTATTATTTAATCGAGGCGTATTTACGTTTATCGACGTTTATTCATATTTAAAATGCGAAAAAACTTGGCGAAATCACAATAAACAACCACGCACCAAGTCTGCAGACTGGCACAAATGCCACCTTCGCGCAGCTCCGATCGTTTTGTTTACAAGTTAGTATGGCAAGTTACATATCAAAATGCTCGGCTGCTCATTGGCTGTAAGTTTTGAGTGTCACTCACAGTGTCCAATCAAACTGGTAGATTCTACCAGGGTTTGGAGTTGTACGTCATCGTTCAGCTGTCTGTGACACTCGTTGGCTATATGAGGTGCCAGTCAACCCCAGACCCGTCGTAATTGGCCAACTTAGGTGTCAATCAGAAGCTAACACTTCCGTGTTACATGCTGTAGCATGGTTATCGCCGACAGAAACAAATTACGTCTGATATGATCAATAGAAATGAAAAAAAATTACGTAGCTAGTCTCAAGTTATGAAACGTTTTCTGTTTTTGTCCCTTTGAGGATATATCGTGTGTTTTGGACCTAATCGTTTTACTGGATTATATTCGCTGGAGCCTTATGGACAGAATGGGATCAATACTGCTCGGAAATATTGATGTTTGACTTGCAGGGGGTCTTCAAAGGTAGGGAAAGTCAACTCTTAAAAGTATGTACTTCTCTGTAAAAAAGGCTTTAGTGTCAGTGCTGTGGTTGTTGTGTGTCAAAATGGTTTATATCATCGGTAAGACGAGACTTTGAAGTTTCATTTGATGGGTAGTATGTCGAGATGCATGGCAGATGGGCATGCACACATTACTGTAACGTCGTCAAAACGCTGTTATGTCCCGGGACCGGCACGTGTGCATTAAGGGGTTTTAAAGACATGCAGATTAGATAAATTGGTAACTCTATATGGGTCCAACATAAGTGAGTTTAGTGTTGCTCATGTGTGAGTCTTGCCTCTAATGAACTGGCAGCTAGATGCACTATATCCTGTCATACCACAATAGGTTCCAATGCTACACTTAGCTGAATAAGTGGACTAGCAAATAAACAGATATATTTTATTCTGTACTTTATTTTAATATTAAAAGTAATAAATATGTTAACACTAAACCATTAAAGGAACTATGACCATAAACTCCTATGTAGGTCTTACCCTTAGGTTTAAAGTCTATTTCAATAGTATCCTTGTAAAATGACTCTTTTTACTTTACCTAATAGTAATATTAATACCTGTCTGCACATTTTATGAAGGAAATCATGTCTTCTTACAATATTAAGGGTTAAGAAAAAGGCTATTGTTTGGTCTTTAACCATTGGGTCCCACATATAATCTTCCACCCAGTGTATATGATGCATTTAAGTAAAGGAAAAAAGAACATTACATTAGGATGATTGTGTACAGTTATGACAGTTGCTGCTTCAGCTGTTTATACATGACAATATCTATTAAATAAATTGTTGCAGTCATAATCACTAGCTGATTATAACCCTGTCATACAGTATACTTTATCTGTTCTGGGCATTTGTTGTAGCACATTCTACGTTGGTCAAGCTACAAATTCTGGATATCTTTGGCATTAAAAGCTTTAGGTGCCATATCAGATAGTAGGATCATATACCAGAAATGTAGAAATTAGCCTGTATACACCATGTCATAGAATGCCTGCAGCTGGCCTGTGTTGGATGTGCAAAACTTTAATTTATTTTGAAGGACAGTGAAACTCCCAAGCATTTATCTTCTTCATATTCTGTCACAGAGTGAAAAATAGTCAGTTGAAAAGGACAAAGTGGAGAAGAAGGTGAAACACAAATAATCTATAAATAAAACGGGGGTCAGCACCAAAAAGACGAGCAATCATGGAGTAATGCCCAAATGAGAGAGTTTGTAACCAGGAATTTGAAGCAACACATTTGAAAAAAAAAAAACATCTGTAGAAAGAATCCACAAGAAAGGGAATGTGACACTGGTTTATATAATGCTGCACTGGTGATGTCATGCGTAACATCCATAGCTGTGCCCTTTCTTAACAATATTTCACATCATGGAAACTTTTAGTGGAAATGGTGGCGCGCATTAAAAGCAACATGGCAGTACTTTCAAAACATAATGACAACTAAAAAAAAAAATAACAAGCCTTAACAACAATATAAGTAGAAAATGAAAGTAATTCTGAATTGCACTTCCAAACCATTGTTTAAAGTATCACAAGTCAAAGAAAAAGTGTCATAAAGATGAGAAAAAAATAATAAATACAGACTAATAAAACATTTGAGAAATGTTGTTGAAAATTTGTTTTATGCCCCACCACATCATGAATTATGTTTTGCTATATTTCTAAATTGTGCAGGCCATTCAGCCCAAAACATCTCATCAATCCTTAATTACAAACTTTAGTCACATTAAACATTTATCCACATTTATCTGTGCATTCATCGGTAAAAAAAATGACAGAGAATCCCAACATTATACCTAATTTAGTGTCATCTGCATACTTAACCAGTTTGTTTGATACATTTTCATCTATATCATTTTATAGACTGTAAAGAACAATGGTATCAATACATGTGGATTGTAATTTTTCATACTACTTGATTTGAAAAAGGTTTCTTACACCTAAAACCTTTTCTCATAGTGTTTAAGCCAATTTTACATCAATCTGCAGTCTGTACCTCAAAGTCCTACTTCTTTTAGTTTGATTACTGTCCTCTCATGTGGTATCTTAACCAGAGTTTTTTGAAATTCAAGATAAATATTATATGGACCACTACAACAGCATGCTTCTTTGTATAATTGCAACTTTTAAAAGGATTAGCTCACCTGTCTAAACCAATGACAACTATGTGCTAAAGTGCTCATATTTGATGTTTTGCTAGTTCTTATCTTTAATAAACATTTACATAATTTATGAATGATGCATGTTAAACTAACTGGGATGTATTTGATAGGATCAGCATGATAATTATTTTGCACAATGTGGAATCACTTCCTAATTTCTAGTTTTTAGGAATTTCTACTGTGTTCAGCGAGTTCCAAAAAAGTGAACATTAAAGTTTTATACTGCATAGATAGAAGGTGCAGAGGTCCTGAAAGCTAAATTTAGTCAAAAAGCCAATAGCATGCTAAAAGAAATGGGTTTTATTTAAGAAGGTACTATAAATAATGTTTTTAAGACCTTTGGAGTAAAAGGGAAAAACTTTTAAAAACCATTCTGAACCTATCTATACTTCTGTGTCCTTGCTATCATCTTCACTACTTCCTTATCTCCTTATACCGTATATGTCTCTTCCTATCTGCCTCTTTCTTCTGCCTTCTTGTCATCCCACCAGTCAGTCCCTTACCTCTCACCCCACTGCTGACTGCATGTTCATCAAAGACTTCCCTGCTTTTCTGAGCAACATATTCTAATTAAAGATCTAGGAAAGCCTTGGTCACCAGTGTAATATATTAAGTAGGGAGATACCAAAAACCTAAAAGGCTCCTTAACAGCTCTTTACTCCATCGCATGGTGTTTACTTCTCATCTTCCAAAATATGAATAATTTCAAAAGTAACTTACGGTGAGATACCTTCCTTAACTAAGAGGAATAGTGCTCCGTGATAGAGGTGGTCACTGGCATAGCCACAGAAGTTGACACGGCAAGTGCACACCCCATAATTGCTGGAATTCTAGCTCCATTAACATCTTGCCTTTTATTACAATAAATTAACTTCCTTGAACACTCTTCTCAAAAAAAAAGATAAAATCTTAGCATATCTTGCCAGTCTTAGCATCATTTTACTTGCTGAGAGTGCACTTTAGGATTGATTTTAACATACTTTAATTCTTTTAATAGTTTGTAATACATTTAAAATCAGAATCATAGTCTTCCACCGACTTGCTCAGTATTTCAAAAGAACTGGCGGAGTGGCATTCTGATTGTATACATCAAAAATCTGTACTACTTTACTGCTAGAGATAACATGGCAAAAATAGCTAAACACTGCTAAAAACTACTTAAAACCTGCCTGTTTTATCTGGATTTCCATTCCTTCACATTGAGGAGATAAAGGAAATTGGTTGTTTTCATCAAATTCAGTTCTACTTGCTCTTTTATAGGAGGAGAGGTTAGGAGCACACACTGATACAGTGCATTGCCACACCCACCACACAACAAACCTACTTAGAATCCCAGATTAGGACCCGAGTGCAATGTCAATGTCAATTTATTTATATAGCACATTTAAAACAACATAGTAATGCATAAATAGTAATAAAATATATGAACATAAAATAAGATAGATAATAAATAGAAATAATGTTTAGAAATATTAGTGCAATATTAGTGCAGCCATGCAACGGGTGATACCTTAGCAATACGCTACTTCAGATGGAGTGGAACAGTATGAGGTTTTTTTATGGTGGCTGGAGTACCAATTCTGCCACCAACCCCCATTCCCTTTAGGGATGGATGCAGATTAACATCATACCCAGGACGGAGCAATTGCAGGTTAAGGGCCTTGCTCAAGGGCCCAACAGAGCAGAGACCCTTTTGGAATTTTACGGGATTCGAACCGGCAACCTTCCAATTGCCAGTACAGATCCCTAGCTTCACAGCCACCACTCTGCTCTTATAGGCTGGTCAATAATCACATCTTTTGTGTGTTTTCCTATTTTTCTCCCAGTACTCTGTGGTAGTGCTGTGTGCCGCTACTCCATAGTCTATGCATGCTACAGCCACCTAAAATGCTGGAAAAGTGAAGAGTGCCCTGTTAATAGTGACACATTCATGGATGTGTGGTCATTTAGCCTTGGAAACACTACAGGTTTATTATCCCCAGCACCCTGCCAACTAGAACTATTATATTCTTGTCCTTTATGGTCATCTGGCAATAATTTTTGCTATTATGTTGGACATTATGATTCTTTACTGTTATACAGGAAATAATTGTTCTTTTGCTTTTACTTTCTTTTTATTTAGCCATTATTATTATAAAGCAAATTGGGCTGTTTCAGGTTCTACTGTATATAAATAAATGCTGTTGTTTAGAAATTTGTTTGAGGTAAGAATTTTTAATCCTACTAACATTTTTCTCTCTGCAGTCTACAGTATTTTACAAGTATTCACTATAGCTACTAGAGGTTCTTGAACTCTTCACAACTTGTATATGTTACATGGTTTCATAGTTTGTATTTTTTGTCACTGTAAATCTTTGCAAATTCTGAGCCAACCTTGAGAGAAGAGAGCTATTCAAGAAAGTTAATTGTGTAACTGCCAACTCTGCTCGGGGTTAATGAACACATCTATCCGTGCAGGTGTAGCTGCTCTGTACTTGAACCAATCTTACACAGTGTTGATCTGAAAAGAAATGCCCTTTCAGTGATTCAGGAAAAGATAGAGCACACAGGTGTGATGTCTGAAGAAATTCCTGTGCTGGCAAGCTGAAAACAAACTCGTTGTTTTCTGATAGGGTAGCACAACAAAGAAGTCCTCTGAGTATTTTTTTTTTAAGAATGTAACCCCACCTCTAACTTTAATTCTTATGGGTTTATGGTGTGGAAAAGTAATTTTACTATCAGGAGTAGAATAAGGCTTCATCATGTATTTTATTTTTACATTTATAACAGTGAACTCAAAACAGAGTGAGCTGGGAGGATACCCTGTGTAAACATTGACTTAACACTGGATAAGATAATTTTACAATAATCTTTTCTGCTTATTCTTCCTTGTGCATATTGTCAAATATGTTTTTAAATGTAGTTAAAATGCACTTTTAAAAGATATTTTAAATTATTTTTTGTTTTTCAGCTGGTCATTTTTTGGAAGGAGGAACTGGGATTTGCTTGCTTCATGATAACACACATTACATAAATACATAGTATTTTATTTCCGCCTGTTGAACTCTTTAACTTGACCTATCTGACTCACCAGCAAAGTTCTGTCACTAACAGGTTTTTTTTTTTTAAGATTAATAAATCAGTGCCACATCTTTGTTCAAAGACTTTCCTCAGCCCTATCAGTTTAAGCTTGCTGGGAAAATACAAATGCACATTTTAATAACCAGTCTTCCACTTTAAACTGTCGTGTGTGAATGCACAGGGTTATGAGGAAATAATACTGAATCACCAGTGATGCATATGCATTTATGTGCAGTAGTATGCTTGATTACGTTTGAAAGGAAAAAAGATGGCAAATAACACATAGTTTAAGCTATTTTCTCATGAAAATGAGATGAACCACAGAAGCTAATTCATAATAAAATATTAAAATTGCCATCATTGCATGTGAACAGGATAATGATAAAGATGATTCCTCTTAGGAAGAAAACTGAATTTCTATCTATCTAGATTTTTTAATTGTTGGATATACTACATACAAAAAAGAATTTACCTATGTACTTCCATAAAAATGAAGATGTGCTAACACAACACCTTAGTAATGTATTAAATGTAGGTTTAAATAAAAATATAATGCTCTGTTATATCAACTGTTATACTATGGCTGTTGTAATTTTCATCTTCCTTTACAGCATGGATTATTTATCATAATGATAGCGCTGAACTGAAAAGGTTTATAACTTAAATTTATAATTTGTAATATACAAGAAACTCTGTTTACATAATTCATTCATTTTGATTATTTATCATAATGATACTGCTGAATTGAAAAGGCTTATAACTTGAATTTATAATTTGTAATATACAAGAATCTCTGTTTACATAATTTATTCATTTTCCACTGCTTATACAGGTCCAGGTCACGGGGGAATACAGTCTTAGCAGTGAGGCCCATAAATCCCTTTCCTGAGCCACACTTGCCAAATCATACTGTGGGATCCCAAGGCATTCCCAGGCCATCTATTAAACTTTTGTATTTAAATAAACACATATTATTGTTAAAATAGAATTATAGCTGATTTCAAAATTGTTCTTCTTACTGTAAAAAAAACAAAAAACATTTTAATGCCTTGGGCCCCCACTACTTAACAGAACTTATCAACGCATACATACAGGAACATACTGGAGTGTACACTATGAAATGAAGAGGTCAGTCTTGTAAAGATTCCAGAGATAAATACAACTATTGTAGAAGGTCAAGCCTTTAGCTACAGGGCCCCAAACTAATACAATGATCTGCCTGTGTAAGGGATGCCCTGTCAGTTTTATTCTACTATTATTCTTATTCTACTAATTCACACTAAAGACTCAATGCTTTAGGCTATCATTCCAAATAAGAGTTAATAACTAACTTGTGGTTTTTAGTTATTTTTTCATAAATAAAAGCCTGGCAGACTTAAATTCTGCTCTATTTGTATCTCTAACCAGATAGATAGATAGATAGATAGATAGATAGATAGATAGATAGATAGATAGATAGATAGATAGATAGATAGGATTAATAAAGTATCTATCGAAGAGAAAATTCACATACTCCAGCAGCAGCATACTGATGTCAATGTCCTTCTATAACATTGGTACTCCTGCTACATTGGCAACCTGCTACTACTGTATATGGAATGCATCAAGCCTTGGGATTCAACAATAAAATTATTCAATCTGCTTCTTATTGGACTTTTCAGTGTGTAGAATGCTCATTTTTTCAGGTTATTCGAACTGTATAACAACTAACTTTGGACTACCACAGAGGTCTGACCATATCTCAGCTATGATGTTCATTTCTTTTGTCAAGTTTTGTTTTGTAAAGCACCGGGCTTTCTTCGGTTTTACAGTTGCGCTGAGCACACACATATTGTGAAACTTGGAAGGGTGCAGAAAGAAAAAAAATTGTACTGCCATATTAATAAATCATTTTCAGACTCAGGTTTATATGTCTAGTTCTCTTCTGTTGCTGCTACTAATTAGAAAATTAAGTAGCAATCTACAGGCTCAACACTCACTCCAAATATCATATCAGTGGTAGAAGATACTAAAATGCTACTAATAACTGCACTTATGTACAGTATGGCAATCATGTATATCAACCATCCTTAACATGAAATGTATTAAACATATAACAGATGATTAAAACTGGGACCTTTAAAGATTTCTGTAACTGAATCCAGTTCAGAACCACAGGCCTAGAACCAATTCCAGAAGCACAGCTCCAATTTAGATTCACCAATTGATATAGTCTAATTGTTTTTGGGGATGTGGGAGGAAGACAAATAGCTCATAGAGCAAAACCCATGCAGACAGGTGAAAACTTTTTAACTATACACAGATATTTATGTCTCACATTTTTCCTTGGAGTAACTCATATGTTGTATAATATACGAAGGATGTTCAAATAGTTTCAATACTTTTATATTTTCATTGGAAATGAGAGGAGTAGTGACTGGGCATTAAAAAGTTGGTACGATGCTAGGAAAATTGCATCGTAAAGGAAGGTGACTATGTAGAAAAGTGATGTAATTTGTTTTTGAAATTCTTAATAAATAGAGTTAAAAAAAAGTATGGGAACTTTTTGAATGTCCCTCATACAAGGCACACATTTTGTTTAAAGATACCTGTCATATTTTCTCCAAATATGTTATATATAGTATGCTATATAGCTTTATTGAATAGATTGTTAGAGTGAAGGAATACAGCCGTTTTTTTAAGTTCAGATAATCTGAAGTGACTTAAATAATGGGATCATTCAGTCTGAATTTTAAATAACTCAGTCACTGACAAGATAAAGTTGTCACTGATTTGTGAAAAGCATTGTTTAATTCACCTAAATATTGTATACCACACACACTTATCATCTCGACTCCGGTTAAGTGAAATGTACCCAAATCAAAACCCCAATTTTAAGCAGGATCAACAAGCAACACCTCTTGTTTCGTTATATATTATACTATTGTCCTGCACCAAGACTCTATTTGGAAAAAAAAAATCTTTGCTATCCTGCCAGGCAGTACTGGAACCATAATTACCACTAATCCTTTTCCATCATAATTTAGAATACTATCTGTTAATAAATGCTACATAATAAAACAATCTGTTGTGATACCTTGTCCTGCACTGCTTGCTTGTCATCTTATGTTATTTAATTGAACAAATCTAATCCATCCACTATAACACAGTAGGAAACAAATGTCCTACTCCACCTACAATTAGAAGCAAATAAATTTGCTAGCCATCAAACTGTCCACAGGTTCTTTTAAATCTGGCAGGAATGTGTTAATATTCTGTTTAAATAAGCATCGTGGACCTGTATCATCCTTTTATAGGCTTCAATATGTTTTGAGTGAATACTTCATATTTTGATATCCAATTTCATAGGCCTCCAGGTAATGTGGGTATGACATTGAAGTTGAATTTGATGTGAAATATATTACTTTATAAATGTTAAATTGTTCCCAATCTTTGTTTAATTTTGCAAAATCATTAAGTACATAAGCACATTATGAAATTAATGTGATGGCACAGTTGAATCCTTTATACAGATATGCAAAAATAAAGAGAGTTGTAGAAATTATATCAACTGCTTTTAAACATTATTATAGTAGTCCAGTTTCACAGTGACACTTTAAGTTATTATAGTTAGAAAGTTGCACTTTTGATTTTAAAGGCAGTTACCATAATTTGCTAATGGAGTCCTCTTGATTTGTTTCTCTTGGCAGGCATTTACAGTATACATTCCTAAACATACTGCTATAGCTAATAATGATACATTTTTGAAAGTGGGTACTATGGTAACAAAACTTTCGACATCCACAGAAAGGAAATCACTGTTTGACCAATGAGACACTATTTGTCATCATGCCAAGGAAAATAATTCTGAGGCTACCCAGAAACTCATAAATAATGTATATTGACATTTATAATGTACTGTAGTACTTCTGTTTAAGGTATTCTACTAATCTGATCCACAAAAATTGCATATCAAATCCTATCACAATTGGATGCAGTGTAAGGTCATTAAACTAACCTATATGGAATTTGAAATCACTCTGTTTGAAATAAACAAGGCTAAAAGAGGGAAAAAAGGGCCTTTGGGAAATGTTGATAAGTGAGCTGGGCAATGTTAGCTTGACATTTGTAATCTTTTCTCAAAATATATAACAAAGACATAAATATTTCTGACATGTCACAAAATACCTACATAATTTTTCCATAATGTATTGTTAAATTGTTGTGCTTTTAAGAACTGGTATGTCTTAATGGTACATAGTTATGCTAAGCTAAACAGACTATAAAAGATATATTGTTTGATAGATTTGCCTGCCTGCCTCAAATAATTGACTAATCAATGACATCACTATGTTTACACTATGTAACGCGTACAAGCAACACTATTTTAAACAGAAAGAGGTACCATTCTAATTAAAAACAGATTAAATTTAATTAATTAATTAAATTCAACTGAGCTTCACTGCCCCAGGAAGCTGGGTGTAAACCATAGTCAAGTGACTCTCTGCTTGGATTCCCTTGTTTGTACAGGTTTTTCTTTTCACTTCAACTGTTGGGTTAAATAGCACACTATGCTCACCAATACAAACAATATGAAAAGGTGCACGACTATGTTTTGTTGAGACTGGCATTCTGTCTAGGGTTGGTTCCTGTATTGCACCCTCTGCTGCAAGGATTGGCTTTAACTCTGTTTCAAATCCTAAATCAAATTGAGATGGTTTGGAAATGAACATATTTGATAGATTGATGCTGGTAAATTATTTTTACTAATATATCATAAGAATGCCTTTTTCAAAGAATTAGCTTGACCATATTGTATAATAGTGATTGACAAAGTATTATAAAGTATATTCCAAATCCTTTTTGGTTACCCCGTGACCTGTGTTGGGATATAGTGGGTTGGGCAATGACTGACTGACTTTTTGGCTACAGACAATCAGGATGGCGGCACAGTGGCGCAGTGGGTAGCTCTGCTGCCTCACAGTTTGGAGACCCGGGTCTGCTTTCCGGCTCCTCCCTGCATGGAGTTTGCATGTTCTCCCCATGTCTGCGTGGGTTTCATCCGGGTGCTCCAGTTTCCTCCCACAGTCCAAAGACATGCAGGTTAGGTGTATTGGCATTTCTAAATTGTCCCTAGTGTGTGTTTGTGTGTGTGTGTGTGTGCCCTGCCCGGGGTTTGTTTCCTGCCTTGCACCTTGTGTTAGCTGGGATTGGCTCCAGCGGACCCCCGTGACCCTGTAGTTTGGATATAGCGGGTTGGATAATGGATGGATGGATTATCTTCAAAGAGGGACTGATAATACAATCCTTATAAAAATTGTTGGTACTAAACTACATTTTGTTAACCGTATAATTTTTGCTAAAACTATAATGCAATTTCAAATATTACGTTACATTTTTAATTTGTTTTCAAAATCATGTTAAAAATGCCTATATATTGAATAAATGACTCTTCTTACATGTAAATACACTAGACAAAGATAGAAATATTTGTCAGGGAAAGTCTAATTTAGTATTTTGTAAAGCTTTGTGACAACATATGCCTTGTCAGAGGAACAAATAAGACTAGTATATATCTTTACTTTTGTCAAACCACAAACAGTTTTGACAATATGAATATAAATCTAAGGATATCTTATGAATTCTTCCGCTACCTAAAAGATAATTATGTCTTGTATCACTGTAGGCCAACAGGCATTAATTCAGATCCCCGCCACTTTAGATTTGGTCAATGAAACAATTCTGTTGGATGATACATTGTAGTTGCATATCAGATACACAGGTTACTGCATTCATAGTCTGCATGCCATGTTCCATGCAGCTTGAAGCCTACAAAATATTGATTTTGTGTTTAAACGTAATGGTTTCTTTCTAAAAAGTATAATACATTCTTTTGCTCTAAAAGATTATATTTGAAAAAAGCTTTAATGTTGTAAATTGTTATTATTATTATTAGAGTACAACAAAAAAGTAGGTTCTAAACGAATAGTATTAAATATAAATTGCTGCTAAAAAACTGTAACTAATAAAATCTCACATTAAAGAAAGGTAGTTCATAACTATGGTTTAAAACCATTTACCTGCAATAGATATTATATGTGAGCTGTCAACTAAGATCTCATGGAGTCTGACTACATATCTGAGACTCGTCATCAAATCCGAGATAGCAAACCTCACCACAAATGATTTTGCAATATGAAAATCTGTTTCAGCATTTCATGAAATATCCACTGTGGACTATGGCTGGCACCTTATCCTGGCCAATACCCCCAAGCCGCCAGATGGAGCCCTCACTGCAACGTGGAGATGCCCTGAATTCCAGCAGGGCATCATGAACTTTGGAGTTTTAATTCACAGTCCTGTTGGATACCGTGGGGGCCGCCAGAGGACGCCGCAGGGAGGGTCAAGGACTTATATTTTCCATACAGCCCAGAAGTACGTCCCAGTCACGGGGACAGAATAAATGACGTACTTCTGGGATAAAGAAAAGGAGTTTTACCTGACCCGGAAATGTTAATATAGTCACATGGACTGGAGGGACAGAAACACTTCCCGGTCAAGAAGTATAAAAGGACTGTGGGAGATCCCAGCAGTGGGCCGAGTTGGGAGGAAGGGTGACTGACCTGCTGGGAGGTGTGGAGGATTAATTAATGTGAATTATGGATTATTGTGTATTGTTTATTTAAGTATAGTGTGGGTGCTTGTGCACATTATTGCTATAAATAAAGTCAACATTTGGATTTTTATCTGGTGTCTGGCGTCCGGTCTGAGGGTTCAAGGGGATGACAGCGCCCCCTATCTGTCACACCACCCTAAGCAAACAGAACAACATCAACAAAATACTTACTATAGGAGATGAAACTTGCCTTCAGGTAGTGAAGCAAGAAAAAATGAAACATAGCATCACATTAGAAAAAAAAAAGATTGAAATATCCCACAAAAATGCCCAACTGCAAAAACCTGCACATTCTCTTAAAAAAAGGACCTTGTAACTAAGGTGAAACATTAAAAAAATAAAATTCCATCCTTTGCAACATTGTTAGCTTGATATACAGCAGAGAATGTGAAACAACAACCATGTGCTGTCTGCTTGTAACAAGGGTTTCTTTTATCACACCGTAAGTAGATTGAATACTATTAAGGAAATATGGAGAATCTCTGGTTTTGATTCATGTTGGGACAAACAACTATGGAAACACAAGTTTACATAGCTTGAAGACGAAAGACTGAGAACTTGGAAGCAAGCTAAAAGCGAAAACTAAGTTAGTTCTATTTTCTGTGATTATTACAGTATATCCCATAGAAAAGGCTACACTCTCAGTGCTCAGTATTCAATAATAATGTGTGGCTAAAGGCTAAGAGGGTTTTTCACTTTTCTCGGCTACCAAAAGGCCTTCAAAAACACTTTATCAGTGAGGTGGACCACATATATGTGAAAAAGAGGGAAGTTATCTGGGAGTGAAGATCTTTACTGAAATGTACAAACATACTGTATAAACTTGATTGAGCTAAACAGCCCAATCGAATGACAATTTCGACAAAAGTATAAAATTCCTCTTTGAAACACTTAGGAGCATAAGAAACAAACTATAAAAACTATTAGCAACAGTAATTAATGACTTGGGACCATTATATTTTTGGACATTAAATCACAGCTAAAGAACAACAATACAGAGAAATATCTTATCAGTGGAAAGAAATATTGTAAGACGGGGAATTGTGTGGAATTATGTCTAAAAAATATTCAAACTCATAATATCACATTGAAAAATGGAACAAGTCAGAATCAATGTGGGGAAGATTTGTCAGAAAGAAGTCTGCAGAATTAGTGTTTGGATCTTAATACAGATGGCCAACTCCTACTTCTTCTTATAACAGCATATTATTTAATCTGAAAAGACAATTGTGAAAAAAAGAATTTTGATTTTGAACTTTCCAAAACACTGACTAGAAAGGCTCTTTTGGAAGTACATAAGAGGAAACTGAAATGTTGTTTATGTGCCTTCACCTAGCCCAACAAAGGCTAATGGCCTGTCTAGGCATTGTCTTTTCCAATAATGACAGAATAGCAGAAACAGAAATTATTAATCCTTGAAATAGAGATTAAGACTTATAGTTTGTAGAAGACAGGTTTATGGGACGAGAAAACTACTGTAACGAAAAAAAGTAAGGCACAAATAAAAATTAAAACGCAAAACACAAAAAATGAAGACAACTAAAATAAAAACTGAAAACACAACAACAACATTTATTTATACAGCACATTTTCATACAAAAAAGTAGCTCAAAGTACTTTACATAATGAAGAAAAATAAAAGACAAAATAAGAAATTAAAATAAGACATTAGTTAACATAAAAAAATAAGAAATAAGAAAATAACAAAAAATAAGAAAAGATGAAAATGCAAACAATGAAAAGACAAAACAAAAAATGAAAATAGAAATGATCTTACTCGAAAAATAAGGAGGTAGGTAGATAACTATCAAAAGCTAGAAAAATCCAAAGACTTATGAAAGGGCTATACCATCTTCATGCTGGCAGTTAATGGGGTCTCTTTAGAGAGCTCATAGAGTGTGGAGACCAAAGGCTGCTGCAGGGTGGTCAAGTCTGTTGTATCTGTTATAAAACCAACCCTGACTGGGAGAGTATTTGGAACATGACTGACAGTGACCTCTAGTTTGGAGCATAAAGAGATCTTCCATCTAGAAGCCCTGTAAGTGCACAACTGGGTTATGACTTAACACTTTTAGAGCGGATGTCGACTTTTGTTTACTTGCGCTCTCAACCCCTCCCATCGACAAAAGTCGACATACAGGGTAGAGGGCAATAATCAGCTGTTAATGGAAACAAAACACCATTACGTTAAAGGTAGGCCCTCTTTGCTTGGAGGAATGTTAGACTCTTTGAATCGGCATCTGTTCCCGGCGTTTGTGTAAGTTACACAACGTAAACCAAGACAGGATGGCATCGACATCTCTCGAGGGAACAAAGCGAGTACAGAAAGCAAAATATTCCGCAGACAATGTCTTGCACATTATTGCTGAGTTGGACTCTGACTTTTTGGACTATGATTTTGTTGAGAGTGATCAAGAGATCGAACAGGAGAGTGAGGAAGCGGCATCAGCTGATCGGACCCCAGGGGATCGGCTGCCAGCTAAGCACATTCATGCATCTGCCGCACCTACGGCAAGGTTCACCTGACATTTAAAAAAAGAAAGTTTTTGGAAAAATATTCATCTCTGGGAGAAAAGAAACAAAAAAAATCAGACCTAAAAGAGTTAAAGATAAACCTTTAAATGGCAGAAGGGAGAAAGACAGTTCAAAGTTAATAGAGAGAAATATGAAGTGAGGTAAGGGAGTCATTTGTAAGGCACTTTGGTGTATAACTGGGCCAGCCACCATTCCTGGTACATAGTGTGTCAAACATGTTAGGAAGACTTAAACAGCTAATAGACTTGACTTTAATGTGTGTTTTAGGATTCAAAGAATGTGTCCTTTTGTGTTCACACAATACATTTTCTGAATCTAGTATTTTTAATGGGGGAAAATCAGCTTTCCCAGAAGCACCATAAGGCATCCACAAACACATCCACTAGGTCAATTAAACATCCATATTTTTGGAATGTTTAATAACTAAATATTCAAAAGTGGACCCATGTAGCATAAAGGGAAATGAAAGACTGTGCTCAGAATTGAACCCAGTACCCTGTCCGGGTAACAGTTCAAACTACATTTTCATTGGTAAAGGTGTCTTTCTGGTCCTTTACTTTCTGACTGTGGGTTCAATAAGAAAACTGGTCAGTGACAGTGTCACATCTTTACTCCGTGTTTATTTTAAATCCATCCCTAAAAGAGGTGCAGAATACTCACACATATGAAAAACTGGTAAAGGTTCACACACACAGTCTATTAGGTAATGTTTTTCGCCTCTGAAATGGCCCCACAGTGACTAAGAATTTAGGAAATGATTGAAGTGGCTTTTGTTTTTACTCCCTGGATAAGGGTGAATAACATATGATGGTTTCCCACAAATTTCTTTAGATAAGTCATATTATTTCTGTTCCACCTGGTGCAACAAAGACACCAAAAAGACACTACTATATTAGGGAATTGGGTTTAGTACAATTATGCTTTGTACAATGCTGTTGATGTGGGAAACATAATATGTAATTTTCAAAGCATTACATTAAAGAAATAAAATGACAATGCCCCAGTGATAAGTGGGCAAAAGACTAGAAGTCAGTTTGGATTCTGAATCCAGGGGGCTTTGTGGAGAAATGGTGTATATGCAGCCATCTCTAATGACTGCTATATTCAAGCCTGTGCAGGAGTGGTAATGTGTTCACTGTACAAATGGTACTGTTGTAAAATCAATATACTGCATATATATATACCCTGATCGTGGAAGTGGACAACCAATTATATTTAGTGTAAGTGTAATAATTTAGGCTGTAAAAAATCTGAACATATACCCTGGAGACACTGGAACATATAATTTATCATCAACTAGTAGAATAATCAGTAAAAAATGTGTTCATTATTTTTGGCATACCAGCCGTAATTTAACACAGATCACCAGTAGTGTAAGGCTGACAGCTTTCCAAAAGAAATTCTAGGATATTGTGTAACTGAGAAGGAGGTTTTCTGCTTGCCTAAAAGCAAAGGCTATGCACACATCCTTAGTTTACTGATGAGATCAACTTCACTCTCACCCCCACATTGCAGCCAGAGAGTCCAGAAAAAGATTTGGAAGACCGAAGGCACAATGTTGTTGAAGTTAATTAGAGAGGTACAAAAATGGGTAATTTGACAAAAATACAATATTGTTTGTAGCATTTGCATAGGTACACAATTTCAAGTTAATGAGGGCAAACACAGTACTGTATGTGGTATTTTTCCATCAAACATTTCTGTTTAAATTGTATAATAATTTTAAGGATGTGTATTTGTGGCTGGCTTATTTCAATAGCTACACAAAATATAACAATCTTTCCTTTAATTCATTAATCTGCCAAGAGTCACATTAAACACATTTCTGCTTCATTCTCACATTGATAATATAAATTGTATACATAAATGAAAACGGATTATTGCTAGCTAACTTTCAGATTTAAACACTTAAAAATATGTACACAACAGAATGTATGCAATATTTAAAAATCTGAATATTTATAGAGGGGTGGCAAGGTGACGCAGTGGTAGCGCTGCTGCCTCACAGTTAGGAGACCCGGGTTCACTTACTGGGTCCTCCCTGCGTGGAGTTTGCTTGTTCTCCCCGTGTCTTCGTGGGTTTCCTCCCACGGTCCAAAGACATGCAGGTTAGGTGGATTGGAGATTCTAAATTGGCCCTAGTGTGTGCTTGGTGTATGGGTGTGTTTGTGTGTGTCCTGCGGTGGGTTGGCACCCTGCCCAGGATTGGATCCTGCCTTGTGCCCTGTGTTGGCTGGGATTGGATCCAGAAGAACCCCCGTGACCCTGTGTTCGGATTCAGCGGGTTGGAAAATGGATGGGTGGATATTTATAGAGTCTTTCAGGAAGATTTTCATGATGTTGAGGGCTATTTAGATTTTACAGAAGTTCAAACAAAACAGTGGCACATTACTGAATTCCAAATTACTTCATGTGTCAATTTAAAAGCTTATAATTACAATCAGACACACATTTATAAATAGTGACATTTTAAACATTGAAATGCATTTGATGAATCTGCAAATGCTCACAATTTAAACAGCTATTTCTAATGCACATGGGATGTTTGCATTCCATCAATTATATACCAACATTTTTAGTATATTATTCAGTTTATTACATGGATATTAATAGCAAGTGTTTATATGGCTGTGTTCAATAAAATATGATATAAGCATAAACAGTAGATTGATTAGAAATTACTTGGTAAAATTCTGTGCAAGGCTTTGTTGTTTTTTAAAAAATCGTAAAATACTTCTGCAAATTTTAGCAGCTAGTCCCAACTATGCAATGGATTTGCAGTGTATCTGATTATGACATTTCAAGTTAAACATGTGTGAGATGAGACAGTAGGTATATTAGATTAATATATAAAAGAACCAGTTCCCAAAGAATCATGGCCTTCTTTCTTTGCAATCATAAATATAACATAAGCATGGTCATTATATCTATACTAATAAAAGGCAAAGCCTTCACTGACTGACTGACTGACTGACTGACTGACTGACTCACTCACTCACTCACTCACTCACTCATCACTCATTCTCCTACTTCCCATGTAGGTAGAAGGCTGAAATTTGGCAGGCTCATTCCTTACAGCTTACTTACAAAAGCTGGGCAGGTTTCATTTTGAAATTCTACGTGTAATGGTCATAACTGGAACCTATTTTTGTCCATATACTGTAATAGACTGCAGGTCGATGGTCATGGGGGGGCGGAGCTGCGTGTGACATCATCACGCCTCCAATGTAATCACGTGAACTGACTATGACCGCAGTACTTAGAAAAGAAGGAAGAGCTCCCAAAGAGCGCTGAAGAAAAACGCTGAATACTTTATTCGCGAGATACAAGTTTAATGAGAAGACACGAGGTATAAACGAGACTTTGGATCACTTTGTAACGGAGTTAAAATTGCTGTAGCGAGAAACTTTTAAGTGCCGGGTCTTAGCTAACATTAAATAACGCCGTGGACATCGCGAGATCGCACAGGCATAGATCAGAAGCTTCGATGCATGTACTCCGAGCGGCTCACGTAAACTGACTATGAACGCAGTACGCAGAGAAAGCAAGACCTCTAAAGAGCGCGGAGAGTTTTGCTCACGTGAATGTGTCTGCAAAAAGTGGCGTTTCCTGCACTGCAGAAATACTACAAAAGTCGGGCAGCCGGCGCGCGCCTGCGTAGCTGTGCCAGCCTTTAAGACGCTGATTGTGCATCTGCCTTAAGTGAAAGTTAACACTTTTAATTTTTTTCCCCCTTCCCATGAGCTATAGCCCAGACAACTGTTAACACGGGATCCCATTTCTAGACCGCGGCTAACTAATATTAAGGCGCATCGCACTTTCTTTTACACGTATACGATTATGAGGTCGTCAGGTCGGATTATGAAGACATGCACAGAAGTGGAGGACCAACAGTGCCATCCCGGACAGTTAATAGCAGGGCCGTCTCTCCAGTCTACAGGAGACCCACCGTGACGCTCATATCATCAGCGAAGACCTCTCTCTACACTATATTAAAGAAAATGGCAAGTTTCCTTTCTTTACACCTTTTTTCATTTTATCCCCAATCAAACCCTTTCTCTCTTAACACTGCAGAGGACACAAACATGATTTTCTTTTAATTGCTGGTAATGGTGGTAAGGCACATTACCACAGGCAGAAATTTGGACGTTCACATAGAAAATGTAATTTATATACCACAACCGTCGTGTAGCGCCTTTCAAAAGGGATCAACTACCAAGAGATGATCCTTATACATTTTAGCTGCTGTTAGTACTACTTACCTGTTATGTTATACCGGCTTTAAATTGTAGCTTACCCGAAACCACTCCACTGGTGCTCAGTGTATCTTTACTTCTGAAAACGTTAACGTTTTACTGTTTAATAGCTTATAGACTACATTTTATTATTGTTACCTTGCAATCACTGACCAAAGCTATACACACACATATAAACACATACATATATATATATATATATACCTGTGTGTACGTATGTATGTATGTGTGTGTATATATATATAATGTAGATAGGTGTGTGTGTATATATATATAACTATATGTAACTATTTTTCTTTTTATTCTTGTGTGGATTATTTGCTTTTAACTTTCACTAAATATGTTAAAACAAACTTTTGGACTGTGAGATTTCTTTGACACGCATCTTACCCGTGCCTGATTTCACCTTATACATCTGTGGCTACATATATATATATTTATCAAGCAAATTTATGGGTAGAAGTAGGAGGTAGCTATAAAAACCTATCTTCCTCTTTCCACCACTGCAACACCATGTGAACCCTGCAAGGAAAGACAAGTTAGAAGTAATTATACAACATAAAAACATACAATAAATTAATTTAACCAGTGAATAATTAGGAAATTAAAGACAGAGAAGATTGTCCAAAAAATACAGCACAGGAGTGGGATAGAAATCTATGTTTCACCTGGAATCTGGAAGCAGATCCATCACTCAAGGATGAGATGGGTCACTTTCATCCCCTGGACTGTAAAGATCTGAATGAGATCAGAACTAAAACATCTCCAAAATGAGCAAAGACTTCCAGTTTATAGGAAAGCAAAAATAATAACCAGTGACACAACCATTTGTGTAAACAACTGTGATAACACTGAAAAGAACATGAAACAGTAGTACATTAAACTGTAAAGTGAAAGTACAGCCAGTAAAAAGCCAACTTTGATTCGGATTTTTAATCCTTTATTAACTACTAGCAAAATACCCGCGCTTTGCAGCGGAGAAGTAGTGTGTTAAAGAAGTAAAGAAAAAGAAAAGGAAACATTTTGAAAATAATGTAACATGATTGTCAAAGTAATTGTTTTGTGTATTTGGCTGCAGCGTCACAAAGTTGTTTTCATCTAGCTGCATCAGAAAATGTACCACAACGTCTGACATGCCTCCTTTTTAGTGTTTTCTCACAGCTTGGATTGCTGCTGTTATAATCAGTTTGAGTCTACATATATATATATATATATATATATATATATATATATATATATATATATATATATACTGTATATATATATATATATATATATACTGTATATATATATATATAAATATATTGTGAATAAGGCGCTATATAACGCGCCCGACCCAACAAAGATTCACACTGAGGCACGTGTAAATTAAACAGAACTTTTTTATTTTCTCTTCACCCGTGGGCGCACGTCTTCCCCGTGAACCCCACAGGTATAACACAGTCCCAAAGCACCTTACTTTACACACAGCAATCCTTCTGCTGGCACCACCACTCCTCCTCTCAGGCAACCTCGTCCTCTTCCTCCCGATTCTGGCCCAGAGTGGTGGTTGCTGGCTCCTTTATGGCCCTCCCGGGAGTGCTCCTGTTGCTTGTTCACCTGTTCCCAATTGGACTCCCGTGTGGGCCTGATGATTAAACCAGCTGGGCTTAATTATCTGTCTCAATCCCTGGCGGCCATTCTGGGTCCCCACAGGGTTGGGGAGAACTCCATTTCCCATGAAACCCTGCGGGAAACTGAGGCATCATCAACCAGGGAGGCTGCCACCAAGCGTCCCGGGGGAGGTACTGAGAAGTCCATGGCTGCTCCCCCGGACCATATACAGCAGGGTCGTCCTGACTGGGCATGGGTCCCGGCTGTCCATTACACCACCCCTCTTCCAGATTAGTCTCGTGGGACTCAGCGGCCCATCCCGCGAGGGCTGGTCTTCTCCATAATGGAGAGTTGTTGTCCTCAGCACTACAGTTCTGCCCTGTGGAAATATATGCAAATGGTCTGGGGCTGTTGCCCCAACATTGCTGCCACTTGGACGTCCTCACAGGACAACACCGCCAGATGTGGCCACAGTTGCCGCAGTTGTAGCACACTCGACTCCCTTTGGCTCGACCTTTGTGGGAGTGGAAGCAGGCAGGAAACTCCTGCCCTTTCACCCGCTCAGTAGCGGGTTCCAAGCGTCCCGGGTAAATGTACTGCAGAGTCTCTAGTGGCTTCCCCGGAACATGAGCAAAAGGGCCGGGCGTGGAACCCGGCCATCCATTACAATATATATGTATATGTACAGTATATGTATATGTATATGTATATCTATACTAATAAAAGGCAAAGCCCTCACTCACTCACTCACTCACTCACTCACTGACTCATCACTAATTCTCCAACTTCCCGTGTAGGTAGAAGGCTGAAATTTGGCAGGCTCATTCCTTACACCTTACTTACAAAAGTTGGGCAGGTTTCATTTCGAAATTCTACGCCTAATGGTCATAACTGGAAGGTATTTTTCTCCATTAACTGTAATGGAGTTGAGCTGGAATGACGTGGGGGGAGTTTCGTGTGACATCATCACGCCTCCCACGTAATCACGTGAACTGATTGTCAACGCAGTGCGTAGAAAACCAGGAAGACCTCCAAAAAGCGCTTAAGAAAACATGCATTATATAATTGAGAAGACAGCGAAAAACAATAAGAAGCGAGCGAGTGACATGTACTACCATATTCATGACTGCTGCTACCTCGGAAAGAAAGCAAGGTGTAAACCTAAACTTTAAATTAAGTTCATAGACAGGCTACCGCTGGCGTTTCACATGCCCACAGGTAATGCGGGATACAAGTTTAATGAGAGGGCGCGGGATATAAGCGAGAGTTTTGATCACTTTGTAACTAAGTTAAAATTGTAGGTGAAGGGGTGTGCTTATGCAAATTCCGAGACTGTGTTTGTGGGGGATTGACGGATAAGGCGGGTGGGGGAGTCACGTCATCATATCCCCTCCCATTTACCTCATTTCGCTCTGAGCTGAGCTCCGCGCCGCCGTCTTCCGAAGCAACTTTGTCACACTGCCACCAAATACTCCCAGAAAAATCCACAAGTTAATACACACGCTGTCTCTAGAGTTTCTACACACTGAATCCTCCAGGCACTACTTACAAAAGGTTACATTGACAATCGTGTTACGTTATTTTTAAAATCTTTCCTTTTCTTAGCACAAGCACAGCTGAGAAGCTTCGATGCATGTGCTCCATAACGCTTAAAAATAATGCATTTAATCACACTTTGCATTACAAGCAAAGGGAGCTTTTGTCAATGCATGATTTCCTGGTACACGATTACATTGATCAGCGCATCCCGATTCATTTTACCCTCGCACCACCTTAGTTTGAGAAGAAGTATGAAAAAATATGAGGTTAACACAGAAAAACAGATCACCAATTCAAGCTTTATGAATAATCGATTCAGCCATCAATAATTGTTTTGGTAAAGCCATCCTCCTTCCATTTTATAATTTTTCCGCCATTAGCCATGATTAAATGAGCGGTAAATAAAGTAAGAGCAAAGCGAGGGTGACTTATTTAGGCAGGCATATATATGACAGCAACACTCATGACAATGTCAATCATGTTACGTTATTATTAAAATGTTTCCTTTTCTTTTCATTACTTCTTTAACACACTACTTCTCCTGCTGGTAGCGGGTATTTTGCTATATATATAATATATGAATGACCTCCAAAGAGCGCTGAGACTTTTGATATCATGAGCGTGTCTGCAAAACTGTAGTCTCCTGCCCTGCAAAGTCGAGCAGCCAGCGCGCATAGCTGTGCCGGCCTTTGAGGCGCTGACTGCGCTTCTGCCTTAAGTCAAAGTGAGCACTTTTAATTTTTTCATCCTCCCCTGCGCTATAGCCCAGACAAGTGCAAACACGGGACCCCTTTTCTACACGCGGCAAACTAATATTAAGGCGATTCACACTTTCTTTTGCACGTGTACGATTATGAGGTTGTCAGCTCGGATTATGAAGACACGCATACGAGTGGAGGACTGACAGTGCCATCACAGCCGATTAATGGCGGGGCGTCTCACCAGTCTACACAAGACCCACCCCAAGACTGTCCCCAAAAGGCGATCATAGCGTCAGCGAACACATCTCTCTATACTATATAAAAGAAAAGGCAACTTTCCTTTCTTTACACCTTTTTCCTTTTATCCCAAACCAAAGCCTTTCTCTCTTAACACTGCAGAGGACACAAAACTAATTTTCTTTAAATGCCGGTAAGGCACATTACCAGAGGCACAAATTTGAGCGTTCACATAGAAAATGTAATTTCTATACCACAGCCGTCGTGTAGCGCCTTTCAAAAGGGATCTACTACCGAGATGATCCATATACATTTTAGCTGCTGTTAGTTACTTACCTGTTGTGTTACACAGTCTTTAAAATGTAGTTTACCCGAAATCACTCCAGTAGTGCTCAATGTACCTGTACTTCTTAAAACGTTAATGTTTTACTGTTTAATAACTTATAGACTATATTTTATTATTTTTCCCTTGCACTCAGTGACCAAAGCTATACACACACATATAGACACATACAAACATACACACAAGTATATGTATGTGTATATATATGTATGTATGTGTTGTATATATATATATATATACAAACACACACCCTTCTACATTTTACATATATATATATATATATATATATATATACATACATATACACACACACACACACACACACACACACACACACATACATACACATATATATATAATTTGTGTGTGTGTATGTATGTGTGTATATATGATGTAGATAGGTATGTATATATATAAGTGTATATGTAGATATGTATATAGATATGAAGATATGTATGTGTATATATATGTATATATATATATGTATGTGTGTGTGTGTGTGTGTATATGACAGCAGCAATCCAAGCTGTGAGAAAACGGTAAAGAGGAGGCGTGTCAGATGTCGTGGTACATTTTCTGATGCAGCTAGATGAAAAAAACTTTGTGACGCTGCCGCCAAATACACAAAACAATTACTTTGACAATCATGTTATGTTATTTTCAAAATGTTTCCTTTTCTTTCTCTTTCCTTCTTTAACACACTACTTCTCGCTGCCAATATATATATATATATATATATATATATATATATACAGTATAGATATAGATAGATATATATATATATATATAGATACAGTAGATATATATATATATATATATATATATATATAGATAGATAGATAGATAGATATGAGAACAACACTCATAGCAATGACAAAACAATTACATTAACAATCATGTTACGTTATTTTTAAAATTTTTCCTTTTCTTTTTCGTACCTTCTTTAACACACTACTTCTCCGCTGCGAAGCGCGGGTATTCTGCTATATATATATATATATATGCACATATATATACACATATATACATATACATATCTTCATATATATATACATATCTACATATACACACACATTATATATATATATATACATACATATCTATCTACATCATATATACACACACAAACACATACATACACACACACAAATTATATATATATGTGTGTGTGTGTATGTTTGTATGTACAGAGTACTTTGTATGTATGTGTGTGTATATATATATATATATATATATATATATATATATATATATATATATATATATATATATATATATATATATATATAATCACACACACCTATCTACATTATATATACACACATACATACATACATACATACATACATACATACACACACACAGGTGTATATATGTGTATATACAGTATATATGTATGTGTCTATATGTGTGTGTATAGCTTTGGTCAGTGAGTGCAAGGGAACAATAATAAAATGTAGTCCATAAGTTATTAAACAGTAAAACATTAATGTTTTAAGAAGTAAAGCTACATTGAGCATTACTGGAGTGGTTTCGTGTAAACTACATTTTAAAGACGGTGTAACACAACAGGTAAGTAGTACTAACAGCTGCTAAAATGTATATAGATGATCTCTCGGTAGTAGATCCCTTCTGAAAAGCGCTACACGACGGCTGTGGTATAGAAATTACATTTTCTATGTGAACGTCCAAATTTCTGCCTGTGGTAATGTGCCTTACCGGCATTACCAGCAGGGTCTTGTGTAGACTGGTGAGACGTCCCTGCCATTAATCGGCTGTGATGACACTGTTGGTCCTCCACTCTTGTGCATGTCTTCATAATCCGAGCTGACGACCTCATAATCGTATACGTGCAAAAGAAAGTGCAAAGCGCCTTAATATTAGTTTGCCGCGGTGTAGAAAAGGGATCCCGTGTTTGCACTTGTCTGGGCTATAGCTCAGGGGGAGGAGGAAAAAAATGAAAAGTGCTCACTTTGACTTAAGGCAGAAGCGCAGTCAGTGTTGCTCGAGTTTTGCAGGGCAGGAGACGCCACTTTTTGCAGAGATGTTCACGTGATCAAAAGTCTCCGCGCTCTTTGGAGGTCATTCATATATATATATATATATATATATATATATATATATATATATATATATATATATAAAACTGATCACCCATTGACCTCGCTCACTGAGTGCAAGGGAAAAAAATAAAATGTAGTCTATAAGCTATTAAACAGTAAAACGTTAACGTTTTAAGAAGTAAAGATACACTGAGCACCAGTGGAGTGGTTTCGGGTAAGCTACATTTTAAAGCCGGTATAACATAACAGGTAAGTAGTACTAACAGCAGCTAAAATGTATATGGATCATCTCTTGGTAGTGGATCCCTTTTGGTGGTATAGAAATTACATTTTCTATGTGAATGTCCAAATTTCTGCCTGTGGTAATGTGCCTTGCCGCCATTACCAGCAATTAAAAGAAAATCATTTTTGTCTCCTCTGCAGTGTTAAGAGAGAAAGGGTTTGGTTGGGGATAAAAGGAAAAAAGGTGTAAAGAAAGGAAACTTGCCATTTTCTTTAATATAGTGTAGAGAGAGGTCTTCGCTGACAATAAGAGTGTCGCGGTGGGTCTCGTGTAGACTGGAGAAACATGTGCCTTACCGGCATTACCAGCAATTAAAAGAAAATCATTTTGTATCCTCTGCAGTGTTAAGAGAGAAAGGGTTTGTTTGGGGATAAAAGGAAAAAAGGTGTAAAGAAAGGAAACTTGCCATTTTTTTTAATATAGTGTAGAGAGAGGTCTTCGCTGACGATATGAGCGTCGCCGTGGGTCTCCTGTAGATTGGAGAGACTGCCCTGCCATTAACTGTCCGGGATGGCACTGTCGGTTTTCCACTCTCTTGCATGTCTTCTAATCCGACCAGACGACTTCATAATTGTATACGTGTAAAAGAAAGTGCGAAGCGCCTTAATATTAGTTTGCCGCGGTCTAGAAATGGGATCCCGTGTTAACAGTTCTCTGGGCTATAGCTCATGGGAAGGGGGAAAAAAATTGTTTACTTTCACTTAAGGCAGAAATGCAGTCAGCGTCTCAAAGGCCTGCACAGCTACGCAGGCGCGTGCGTGCGCGCCGGCTGCCCGACTTTTGTAGTATTTTTGCAGTGCAGGAAATGTCACTTTTTGCAGACACATTCACGTGAGCAAAACTCTCCGCGCTCTTTAGAGGTCTTGCTTTCTCTGCGTACCTGGTTCATAGTCAGTTCACATGAGCCGCTCGGAGTACATGCATCGAAGCTTCTGATCTGTGCCTGTGCGATCTTGTGATGTCCACGGCGTTATTTAATGTTAGCTAAGACCCGGAACTTAAAAGTTTCTCGCTACAGCAATTTTAACTCCGTTACAAAGTGATCCAAAGTCTCGTTTATACCTCGTGTCTTCTCATTAAACTTGTATTTCACGAATAAAGTATTCAGCGTTTTTCTTCAGCGCTCTTTGGGGGCTCTTCCTTCTTTTCTACGTACTGTGGTCATAGTCAGTTCACGTGATTACGTGGGAAGCGTGATGATGTCACACGCAGCTCCGCCCCCCACGGCCATCGGGCTAACGACCATTACAGTATATGGAGAAAAATAGGTTCCAGTTATGACCATTACGCGTAGAATTTCAAAATGAAACCTGCCCAACTTTTGTAAGTAAGCTATAAGGAATGAGCCTGCCAAATTTGAGCCTTCTACCTACACGGGAAGTTGGAGAATTAGTGATGAGTGAGTGAGTCAGTGAGTGAGTGAGTGAGTGAGTGAGGGCTTTGCTTTTTATTAGTATAGATATACAATTTCTTGTGTAAGAAATTTGTTATTTTTTGCATTCCTCAACTTACTTTCTCTAGACAAACAGGGTTTTGTGGTCAAAACACAGGGTCAGTTATTTGTACAGTGCCCCTGGAGCAAATACAGGTTAAGGGCTTTGCTTAACACTAGAATTACCAGAGCCTACGAAAAAACTTGTAGATCTGTCCCACCTTAAATCGCCTCTTAAATCCATTCACACCTCTCCGCCAGCGTCTTTTGTCATCTAAATGTGCTGATAAAGACAAGCTGCAAGCAGCCAGCTATTTCATCCCCCCACCAACTTAGAACATACAGTACATGAACTTCTCCCAGATCATGCCTTGATTGATTATCTGGGAGAGAAGTGGAGTTTTAGAGTGGAAATAATAGATTGTTATTTGGAACACACACATTTCACGTATGTTCCGTTCCTACAGTAATCTGTGTAAACACATTGTTAAAACAGAAACTTTTTCATATATTAGTAATAAATGTTACAAAATGTAGGCATAAACTATAAAATGTGTAAAGCCTGAAGTACAAACATCAAATAAACACTTTCACAAAAGGTTCAAGTACAATACAACAGCTTCTGTGGCGTACTGTTAAGGTGTGCTGACTCCGAATGTAATAGGCCTGCCGTGCCTCAGAGACCCGAGTTTGATTCCACGCTGGGGAGAAAATGTTATTTTTTCTTTTTAAC
Source organism: Polypterus senegalus (assembly GCF_016835505.1). NCBI lineage: Eukaryota > Metazoa > Chordata > Cladistia > Polypteriformes > Polypteridae > Polypterus > Polypterus senegalus. Next base: position 84,316,836 of record NC_053157.1, read on the forward strand.
CTTCGCCGCACTGCCTACCTGCCTGAACTCCCTGTCTATCTACAGTATATAGTAATAACAGTAATTTTATTATTATATAGCAGCTTCCCTGTCTGCCTGTCATATAGTGCCTTTCCTTCCTATCTGTCTATATATCAATTCCTTAGCTGTTTTTTATATATCTATTATACAGTGCCTATGGGGTGCCAAACAGGCAATTACAATGATTTTCAGAATATATATATTCATTCAAAATGATGTATGTGCCCTTCATTTTGAACACTATATTTATTTATTCTTTTTGTATGGGCGTATTTTTGGACGAACCTCACAAGCCCAATCGACTCTGAGTGGCTTCTGTCGAAGTTTACCCTTCATTAGTACAAGTGAAATGACAAGCACGGAAATTTTAGATATTCGGGAATATTTTTATATATTCCAACGCTGACTTTATATAATCAGGCTTTGACATTATATATAATTTGGAATGATTTTATATAGAGAGACACACAGGCAGAGAAGTCACTAGATATATAAATAAACAGGGAAGGCACATGTACTCAAAGAAAAAAAAGACCAACTGCTGCACTGAATAAGCTCACGCGCTCTAACAACCCCCCACAACCCCCGATCTGACTCTAAGTAACAGCACTTACACTTGGTTTGTGTCTGTACTTGTGCTGTTACTTAGAGTCAGATCGGGGGGGAGAGGGAGGGGGCACACGTGTGTTGTGTAGTAGGATAAACGCACATGTTGATCTTTTTTTTCTTTCAGTACATGTGCCTTCCCTGTTTATTTATATATCTAGTGACTTCTCTGCCTGTCTGTCTCTCTATTACGCAGTGCTCTGTCTGTCTGTGTGTTATAAGGACACTTGTTCATGTTAATTGCAGTCTTAATTGTTAAAAATATTTTAAAAGAGCATCCCACATGAAAACATAATGATCTCATTAACTGACAGTGCATACCATTGTATAAATTTTATGTCTGTTTGAGGTTAAAAAAATAACACTTTCTCCCCAACAGGTAATCAAACGGGTCTTTGAGGGACGGCAAGTCTACTGTCTTCTGAGTCACCAAATCTTACCACTAAGCCACGGAAGCTGTTGTAGCATTGAAGCTGTTGTATTGTTCTTGAACCTTTTGTGAAAGTGTCTATTTGATGTTTGGACTTAATGCTTCACACATTCTATAGTTTATGACTACATTTTGTAACAATTATTACTAAACTATGAAAAAGTTTCTGTTTTAACAATGTGTTTACACAGATTACTGTAGAAACAGAATACACATGAAATTTGCGTGTTCCAAATAATGATCTATTATTTCCACTCTAAAACTCCACTTCACTCCCAGATAATCAATCAAGGCATGAGCTGGGAGAAGTTCGTGCACGTTCTAAGTCGGTGGGAGGATGGTATAGCCAGCTGCTTGCAGCATGTCTTTATCGGCACATTTAGATGACAAAAGACACTGGCGGAGAGGTGTCATGGGATTTAAGGTGGGCTGGATCTATGAGTTTATTCGTATGCTCTGGTAGTTCTAGTGTTAACGGCCAAATGGAGTACCATTCATTCTATCACTGCCAGGAATCGAACTGGCAACCTTTGAATCACCAGCCCAGATACCTTAAGCCAGAGAGTCACCACTCTCTGCAAATACATTCAGGGAGAAATTTTATTGAATAACGCAATGCACCCTGGGATAGAGAAGCCAGAACGTGCCATTAACAAAGAAAAGTTACAGACAGAACAGAAATTTTCAATAGCCTCCATAGTCTGTTTGGATCATCGTAACAGATGTAGCTAGCCACATCAGTGAGCCATGGCTTCTTTCACTTTTATTAGCTTTAAGGACATCACCTATCTTGTTTGTGCAGCTGGACCACCCCATTGTAAGTGAAATTTGAATTGACATTGTTCAAGACCTTCAGGATGAGTAGCCTTGGATAGGAGGAGCTGTGGTTCAAAGTGTGGATGCAATGATGCCTTCTCACAGAAGGAAGAAAACCCTGGGGAAGTTTTTAAAATAAATGAATAAAACCTTGAGGGCATATACTTTCAGCATTCTTTGGCATACTCAGTTCTCAAACATCATTGCACCAGCTTCTGTCTTTGACTTTTATCAGCTTTTTTTTTTGGCATTTTGGATAGTTCTCCTAACTTTGTTGGGTACTTCTTCTGCTCTTCTTTCATCTCCATTTGGTTGAACTCGATAGTGCCACATTCAGCCGAAATGCTCTACTGAATGGGTCATTTGTGGCCACCAGCTGCTCAGAATCAATGGACAAAATATTGTCAAGAAGAATTTACATACTATAGCAAGTGACACTTGAACAACCCAAGGGGGCTTCCAACTGCTACCAAGTGTCATTTGGGCTCCTCATATATGTTAAGATGCTGAATATTTATCTTACACTGCATTTCTCTATTTCAGGTTATGACATTTTCATGTTAGATAGGTGATTTCTTGTTCTGTGACTTTTTATTGGTTGTTGCTTCACAGATTTGTACGAACAAGCAACTTCAAATAAGTAGCTATCTTCTGCCTCTTTAGAAATCAGGCTAACAAAGCATATGGCCGTTGATAACAAAGCAGAGAACAGCAAAAACACAAGTTAAGAGCATCCATATTAAGAACTTTAACTTGGACTTCTAGCAAACTGAATTAATTCAGTCAATGTTTTTAATTATTGTACAGTGTCTGTCTTTGTAGCATGAGCACAAAGCAGGAAACAGGTACCACACAACTTGGTCATTCCAAAGTAACTTTAACTTCCAGTCTTTACCAAGCTATTGAAATTTAACAAAAATGGTACATTTATTTAAAAAATGCACGCAAAGAAGGGCTAAACATGGAAGTAAAACAATGGTGGTGTGCCCTTAACATATACTGTAAAAGCCGTCTCCCTTGCTCTCGTAAATTTGTGTTCATTCTAAGCAGTCCTTCTGTCTCCATCTTTAAATATAATTTTAAGTTGCCTGTTGAGGTAATTTTCAAGTCAAATTTCAAAATCACCTTTGGGGATTCTTTAGTGATAGGGTCTTTAATGTAGTCCTTCAAACTAACTGCCTTAAAAGAGCAATGTGGACAGTGGTCATGGGCTGTCAGGTGAATGACCTGGAGGAACTGCCTGACCTTCTATCACAATTTTTAAAGATGAAACATTCTTGTACGGCATCTGGCTAATTGTCAACGCTTCATGAACTCTTTCTCCCAGTCTATGAAGGTCTCCACCTGTGTAAAGAGGAACCCATTGTACCACATTCATGCTTGATGTTTATCTGGATGTTTAACACTATGCATGATCTTGATCTGTCAGTGCAGTGGGTTCCTGCACTGGTTGTTCTCTAGCATTTTGTTTTGATGGAGCAGTGCACAAAACAGAAAAATAGTGTGAGACTTTTAAAATACCCATAAAATGGAGACCATGGTTTTGAAGTTCAGTTTCCCAAAATATATCAAAATGACTCTTAAGGGAAAGGAAAATAACGTAAAGTTTTGGTTTGGGAAACTAGTCCACAAAGAATTTTTATAAAGGAAGAATTTATTTATAAAAATAAAAGAAAAACAAAAAAAAAAATCAAAAATGGTTCGCCTAACAAGGCAACCCACAGCAGTAATCAAAATCCAAAAATAAGAAGCAAAAAATCCAAGTAGTCAGAAAATCAATAGTCCCAAAGAGGAGAACTCTTCAGACATTAAATAGGATGGCACTACCAGATGTAAACAATAGTGTGGCAAATTGCTCGCGTACTGAAGTGACTTTAGCTGCAGATGGAAGTCCCATTTTACTTACGGTGCCAAGCATAGTTGTGTTGTGGTGCAGCAGTCTATTAGCCAGTAAAAGCGCTGTGAAGAAGCGGTCTGTTGTTACATTTCTGCTTATGTCCAGAAACGGTTCCATAAGCTTTATGACCACAGACTCGGAAAGTCTTTGCTCTTGGGTTGTAACTCAAAACACAGCTCTAAACAAAACGTTGCCAGATGCCCAAAATCGCAGAAAATCTGCCCTTTTTTTAACTCATTCTGCACAGGTGTCAAATGCCACAGGATAGTCTGATAGCGGTGATGCGACATTGCTGCTCTTTTGAAAAGAATAGAGATAAATGCTATCAAATCAGTGTGGGAGGGGCAAGTTTGTTGTACCATGTGAATGTCACTGATAGAATAAAACTGAAAAATAAAACAAAAGTGCTAACTTTTACAAGTAGCCAAAATTTACACTGGGTGTTACAGACTCAAATCAAATGTATGTTTTTATTATATTATAGTAATAATAATAGCAGCTCACTACTCAAAACACAGAGCACCCAGTCTCAAACCCAGAACCTTTTGATTATAAAGCAGCAGTTCTTACCTCTGCACCATTCAAGAATACATATTAAGCTTCTATCGATTGACATTTGAGCTTGGGTTTTTAACTCATTGACAGCTGAATGATTTTTTTTTACTTTGGGTATATTCTTGTATGAAAGCACACATGTTTATATTTGCAAAAATTATACGCTTCCATGTCATTATTAGTATAACATGGAAAAAGTTTCTGTTTTAGGTATGCGTTCAGCAATTCTTGCCTCGCATTTACTTTCATCCTACATTTACACAGATCATTGTAGACACGCAACACACATGAAAAGCATGTGTTCCAAATAACAATATATTATTTACCCTACACAACTCCAGACACCTCACATGCAGATAAACACACTTGAGATGAGTGAACTTCCCACCGAGTTCAGCTGCAGCAGTGGGGGGATGGGAAAGCAGGCTGCTTGGTGCTGGTCCTGATCGACACATTTACAAAACAAAAGAGGCTGATGGAGAGGTGCGTAGGAATTTAAGGTGGCCCGGGATTGCAAAATTTTTTCATAGGGTTCAGGGATTCTAGTGTTAAAAAGAAAGAACCCAAATAATACATGATAAACACAACAAAAAATTATACAGAAGCATGATAAAAGCAAAACAGTAATAAAATACAGAATATGGCAGAAATTTAAAGCACCCTTGGGAAGTGCTCAGGGTCAAAACTCTCTTCTTTGGTACTGGTGCTACGTGCAGAGCTTACTGCAGTCTGGCAGCCCTAGTCGTCTTATGCTTTCTTGCAGAGGACCGGGTTCACTGTGTCATTCTCCCCTGCATTTCAGTGTCACACTTGGAACTAACCTTTGCATTGAGCATTTCTTGTGACCTCTATGGATATGGCAAAATGGCAGTATGTAAAATTAAGAGATAAATGGTAGCAAGGTCGGTGTATAAAATAATAAGTAAACAGTCTGAAAAGTCTATAATATACAGTATAAAGGTAATCAGAAGGTATTCAGCTATTTATATATACAAGCAGAATAAAATTAATAAGACAGAGAAATTAATTACTAGAAATAAAAGATGCTATACAAAAAAGAGGGATTTGAAAGGCTGCCACCATTTTAAAGTAAAATGTAAACTAGAAAAAATGTACTGTATAAATAGATAATAGATAAATATCAAAAGTGTAGACCGACATAGACATTCAAAACTCACATCATTTTGAATGTGGACTGATTTCCTCTGTTTGTCTGGCACCTCAGTTTTTTTTAACATAGTTCCATCTGAATTTGCATTACAGATCTGTCACACAACAGCTGATGATAGCATATTGTACACAGTTCTTTTCTGTATCACATGAGATGACCTCTGAGAATTTCTAAGCTCAGTTCAGAAAGAGACCTTTTTTGTGGCATTCACACTTGTGTGAAAAAATTAAAAGAATGTGGGCTCAGATCAGGAAAAAAATTCAAAAGAAGTAAGTGCAAAAATGTCCTTCAAATATAAAAATTAAGAAATTAATTATTAAGAAATTAATTAAGAAAAACTCATGCTGGAGTAAGCAGGTACCCATCAAAATAATTCAAGTCTCATTTATGCAATCAATCAACAAATGAAAGCAGCTCTCTTTACCATCAGGGTACATTGCTCTCAGACTTGGAATATTTTAAATAATGGCTCCAGATGGAATATTTCTCAGGGAAAACAACTTGCAGATAAAAAGGTCAAAGTGAGCATTCTTATCTCTTTTACAGTTATTCAGTATTACTTGGCCTGCAGCTCATGTCCTATCTGTTGCCTCTGTGTGCCTAAGTTTTATCCACACAGAATAAAAAAATGACCAGGGGATGATTAATATCTCAAACCACCTGAGACAATGAAGAACAAAGCAGTTTTTTGACATGTAAAGCCTTATATTGCTAATCCCACCCTTAACCTTGCATAGGTTGTTAATGTCTACTCTTCAGAGCATACATTGTAATTTTATGAGTCAGATTTCTTAAAAGTTCTAAGAGCAGAATGATCTTCTATAGCTGCAAACAGAGCAACCTCAGTCCAAGCATTTAAATCAAGGCTAAAAACGTATTTATTATACATACTCTTGTAAGAATTCAGGCTGTTCATATACTGTAGCTTCTTTCTATTGCCTTTAAATTATTGTCCCAACCGTTTGTTTTCCAGTAATTAACTCTTTCCAATTGAACTCTCTTTCTGGCATCTGCAGTGAAATTTGGTGTATCTTCATTTAAAAGTGTGGTCACCAATGATGGACCCACCGTGCAATGTTCATGGTTTGCTGCTTTAATCATCATAACATTTCCACGGTAGCTCATACCCTGGCATACGCAAATTCTGCGCTCGGTTTTGCAGACTGGCAGCAACCAGCGTCAAAGCAGTGTAACTGTTCCACTGTGATTTCCCTTTCTTTTGTAAATCCACATCCCTGACACAGCTTTATAAATACACTGAAATTAACTGCATATTGTTTATTAGTGTAATGCATCTGATTGTAATTAACCTGTAACAATATAATGGTCCACGGAATGGCAAAACTATTCCAAATATCATAGCTGTTTTAGCGTTGCTACTCTCACTGCACCTTCTTTTTCTTCTTTCAGCTGCTCCCATTAGTGGTTGCCTCAGCAGATCATCTTTTTCCATATTACTCTCACTGTACCACTCGGAACAGCTGATCAGCTAATAATTAAACATGTGAGGACACGGTGTCGCTGCACTAGCAAGGATCTGGCTCTCCGTTCACGGATTGTTTCTGCCTCACGCTGTATGCTTGCTGGGACTGGCGTGATACTGAAAGGACAGAATAATTAAACATGTACTACGAAGATATTTCAATGTTCCTTTAAAGTTTTGAAGAATCGGCGTTCTAAGCTTACAGATGGCTTAACGTCTATTACAGAGCTGATTGTGTGGCGATTGGGTATTTGGAGAGAGAAAGGTAAGGAGAGGAATTGGGGGTTAGTACGTTTGAAAGACACAGTACTGCTGTAATAAATGATTTCATCAAAGGTCATGCACAATCACTGCGCCACCGTGTTCCCATGTTTAATAACATGCTTTAACTCCTATCATCATGAAAATGATATCAAGTATACATCTCAGTATTTTAATTATTCAGAGAGCTGTAATATTACGAATGTAATGGATTTTGTGTCCTGCCAGAGGAAGAGAAAGCCTGGAAGTACGTGGTGATTCACACACTTAGAGCACATAGAAGATCAAATACAAAACAAAGCATTTAACATGCTACCTTAGCTACGATGAGAATTGAGAAACTAGTAAATTAAACGATTTTAAGATGAAGTTTATGATGTTCTACTTTAATGACAAAATAAACTACGTGATTAAAGTGGAAATTTCGAGATTAAAGTTGACATTTCGTGCTTTTTCCCCCCCACTGTGTGCCTATTTTTTTTTTCCTCAGTACCCTAATAAGCTTTCATATGAAACTCAGACAGTGGTCTATGACTCACCTTTTCATTGATACTTTGATATCTGACAACTTTTATTTCGAGCACTGTGCAACTTTGTGAACTTGAGTTTTCGAGTTTCTCCGACACTCTACGTCACTCGATCAACTTCCTTTTGTTGTTTATACCACTGTTTAAACCAAAAAATAGTACATTTTTCTTCGCCTCCACTTGGTATTCGGTGAACTTCTTCTGTTTCCCTATTTGCCATTGCCTTTTCACAGAACACTGAGCTTAAGGGCTATTTATATTGATTTGCATATTCAAAGAGCCTTAATTCTGGGAGGAGATGGGGTGGGACAGCAAATGTGTGCACATGTATTAGCTGACCGGGATTTATGTAGCGAAAGAATATGGAAGTTTGCATTCGCACAGATTTACAGTATGCATCTGGATTTTTTGTGCGTAAGCACAGTTCCGCTTTTGTGCTTACGCCAAGTTATAGTGTGAATTCTACGCACGGCATTATGCATGAGGCCCCTGGCCACGACTATGCCCATTTGCTGTGTCTGTGTACAGGAGAGTGGTAACTCCCACTGCAATAAATAACACTGCTGTTCCTGTTTCAAGTTGAATAAAGCTGGTTTTGCTAAAGTATTGACACTCAGAGTTGTGTTTTGGGGTGCAAGACAGTGACTCACTTGTCACATGATACCAGGAGTGTACAGGGTGGTCCAGATCTAATTATGCAGATCCAGATCGTTTGGATGACATTGAATTATGTGGCGCAAAGACGATTCTTCATGTCGTCAGTTCGCACACTTCTCTATGGTCCGGGATTTTTTGGGTGATTTTCTATGTAATAAACTTAATAAGTTATAATGTAATGAAAATTGCATAATTAGATCTGGACCACCCTATAGTCTTGCACCAATGGAACTCCAAGAGGCATATGATATCACGATACCAGCAGAACAAAATAAGGCTCCAGCAGGCACTCTGGACTTCGCGCTCCCCAGGGATGTGCTGATGAAAAGGCTCCCTTGGATGACACAGATTATTTCCTGTTTTGCTTCGAGTGCATGGCAACATTGATGCACTGGGACTGGGGAAACTGGCCGGCTATGGTGGGCCAGTTTTTAACTGGGGAGGCCCTACAGGTCGTGTAAAATCTCCCTCCCGAAACACTCAATGATTATGTCTTCTTGAAGCAACAGATCCTCTTCCGCACGGCTGTGAGCCCGGTGCTCAAGGGGCGCCAATTTTATCTGTGGCATATTGATCTGGACTGCCCTATACAAATCCAGGGCTTAGTGGACCTGATTCAAAGTTGGATCCACGGAGAAACTTTCAAGCGCATTGTGGAGAAGCTTGCTATTAATGCAGTCCTGTCTGGGATAGATGAGAGCCTTTGTGATGAAATGCTACAGAACGATGTCCACTCGCTGCTGAATCTGACACACAGACTAGAGGGTGCACAAACAACCTGGAAACAATGGGATTACCCAGGCTTGACCCTGATTTTGATCCAGCCAGCACAGGCTTCCAGGGTCGCCAGAGCTACGGGTGGAAGACACCATAGTGGGAATACCATACTTCGGACTGAATGCAGCTTCTTTTTACTGTGATCAACTGGGACATCTGGCTCAGGAGTGCTACCTCCCACCTATGCGGCTCGCAAGTTTCCCCCAAGATGTTAAAGGAGGACAGTTTCAGGTTCTCTATTATGCTGGCCGGACTGGAATTCTCTGCACTGTTGGACTCTGGTAACGACCTCTGCGTAGCTCGCAGTGACTTGCTCCAGCAGACCCCTTATAAGACCACAGGCAAAGTGAACATCCGCTGCATCCATGGGGACATTAAAACATACAAGATTACATTACTCTCTCTGAAATTTAAAGGGAAGAACTTTAAGGTTTAGACTGCCATATCAAACACCTCACCCTGGACAATCCTAATAGGAAAAATGAATGCCCTCTGCCCACGGGTCTTGGCCACCTGCAGAGCGCCTTCCTCTTTAGTGGATAGAGAAGGGCTTGCTGCAGACAATGTCAGTCAAGAAATCGGGTTTGAAATTGAACCTGAGTTGTCCAGCGAGGTGGGGGACGAATCCTCAAATGAAGACCCGGGACAACTGGCAGACTTTTCCACACTGTCAAGTGCACCAATAGCCTCCCAAGACCAGACACTCAATATGGACCCAGACAAAAATGAAATAGCAGTGGGAGGTGAGTGCGAAGCTGCATCGAACATGGAGGAAGCAGAGACTGCCATCCAGACAGAATTTGCTCACCTGCAATGAGTTTTTAGCAAATTGGAATTTGCATTCAGACAAGCCCACATCGCAAATGACTCTTTTTTTTCTAAATTTTTTACTTAAGGAAGGTTTTCTGTATCGTTTGATTTATGATTGCATAGGTGATGTGCATATCGAACAGTTGGTATTGCCAAATGAGCATAGGGAGAAGGATTTAAAAATTGCTCATGGTCACGTTTTGGGGGAAGGGGGTCACCTTGGCTCTGAAAAGATGAGGGTACACATTTTGAAATGCTTTTATTGGGTGAATATGGGCTGGGATATGGAACAATTTTGTAAGACCTGTACCGACTGTCAAATAGTTTCCGCTCACAGACCCAGCAGGGCACCACTTGTACTGATGCCTATTTTAGATGTCCCCTTTGAGAGGGTGGGATTAGATATTGTTGGCCTGCTTCTAAAGAGTAAAAGTGGCTTTCAGTGCATGTTCTTATTAATTATTTACACCACAAGATACCAAGAAATGGCCATGCTGTGGACACATGCTGTATTGCAAAAGCACTCTCAGAAATGTTGATTCATATTGGTTTCCCTTGGGTGCACCCTTTATGTCTATATGTCTATATATGCGAAAGCTTTGTAATTAAGCAGTTATACTTCACGGTTGATCATCCACACACAAATGGCCTGACTGAACAATTTCATAATACCCTAAACCAGACAATTTGATGAGTCACCCATGATGACCCGACCTCGAGGGATACAGTAGTGCCTTTCCTCCTGTTTGCTGTTAGGAAGTCTCTGCAGGTGTCTATGAGGCTGAGCCCTTTCGAGCTACTCTTTGGCTGCCGACAGCATGGTGTGTTAGACATTTTTTGAGAAGGGTGGACAGGGACTCGTTCAACACCTTGAGGGGATAGGTTTGTTGACCGAGTTGTGTTACTGAAGGAACACATTTCCAGACTGTCCGCTATTGTGGTGGAACATCTTCAGCATGAGCAGGAGGCGCCAAAATGATTACGATAACACAAGTAAACTTCACGAGTTTAAGAAGGGGGATCGGGTACTGGTGTTGATTCCACCAGATCCGGATAAATTCCGGGCTGAGTGGTTGGGTCCGGCAGTCATCGAAGAGTGCATATTCCCCATGAATTATAAAGTTAGAATTCCAGAGTGGCAGAAGCCTGTACAGGTTTTGCATATTAACCTACTGAAGGAGTGGCATGAACTGTGTGAGGTCATGGTCACGTCCGCAGCGGCCCCTCAAACAGAAGTCACTATAGGCTAGGATTTAACTGACACTCAGAAAGCGGAATTGCTGTTGGTAATCGAGAGGAACTCCTACGTCTTTTTGGCCGTGCCTGACTGGACAATAATTGCAGAACACAAGATTGTAACACCTCCCAGTGTTGCCATACAGGTGACCCCATACCTCCTGCAAAGACGCGACAAGAAAGGTGATACGTGAAGAAGTTCAGCAGATGCTTCAGTTAGGCATTATCCGTCTGAGCAAAATTGAATGGCGGAGCCCAATTGTGCTTGTCTCAATGCCCGACAATTTGGTTTGGTTCTGTATTGATTTTAGGCATTTGAATAAGATTTTAAAGTTTCATGCATACCCAATGCTGCATGTGGAGGAGCTGTTGGAGAAGCTCAGACAGCCCTGATATATTTCCACCCTAGACCTCCCACTCCCGAAGGGCTATTTGTATTTACAGCACTCCCATTTGGTCTCCATGGCACACCGTTGACTGTTTAGTGGATGATGAACCAGATCCTGCATCCCCATTCTGCGTACGCGGGTGCCTATCTTGACAATGTTGTCATTTTCAGTAATGACAGTGAATCTAATCTTATTCCTCCTTGGGCAGTACTTGACAGTTTATGGCTGGCAGGGTTGACGACTAACCCTAAGAAGTGCAGGCTGGGTATTCCGGAAACCCATTATCTGAGATATTCCATGGGGAAGGGTTTGCTCAAGCCCCAAATGGACAAGGTGGGGGAGGTACTTGAATAACCACATCCCAAAACACAGAGGCAGGTTTATGCCTTCCTTGGGCTTGCGAGGTGCTACAGGCGGTTTATTCCTAACTTTGCGCATTCAGCCACCCACCTCAATGACTTGATAAAGGGCAGAAAGAATCATAGTGTTGTCTGGAATGACCCTGTGCGGGAGCCTTCTTGTACCTAAAAGCCAGCTTTATCATCGTACCTAGTTCTGCACATTTCAGACTTTTTAAAGGAAAAGTCACCCTGATGGTAGATCATCATCCACCCATGAGTTACAGACAGAAAAGTATTCTTCACATACTATTCTACTAACATTTACTTTCATTGTCATTACTATTTATATATAGTTTCCATAGATTTCATGGTCTTTTCAAATGTTCAACATGAATAGCATTTTAAATAATGATAGTGACACTCATTTAGATGTAATGTAGCTTAATGATTGGAATTATTTATATTAAGTTTACATGAGCACATACTTTTTTCCCCTGTGCTCTGTCCCTTTAAATTAAGAGGAATGTGCAGCTGCACGTCTTTAATTAAGAGAGGGTGAGATATTAATTGCTGGTGTATTGCTGTTAATGGGCAATCAAAAGGCCAGCTGAGCAAATTAGAAACAGGGAACAAGACTAGGTACATATTAGTAAACTTGGTAATGATCTTGTTCTGCTGTTCACTGCAGTAGCACTTAGACTTATGGATGGTCTCCTCTTAGTACTGTACTACGCAGTCTAACTCTTAGAGATAAAACATGCTAAAACTAACCTCATGGGGCCAGACGTGATTCTTAAATGAGAATATATGTCTGGGGACAACCCATTAAAAATTATGTAGTGAATAGCAGTGAAATTCTGCACTGTAAAGTCTACACCCACAGGGCTTCTTCCTTAAACACCCACCCCCGATTTCTCCAATATATGAGTTTTAATTCACCTCTGAACAAGACTCAACACTGAGACAAAATAAATAAGCTAAAATTGTTATTATCCATTCAGGGGCTCACTAGCACAATGTAACTGAAGCTGAATAATTAATTTGCATGTTGTAAATAGTACTGTGACAGTGGAGACAGACACACTCAACCACCGCAGCTACCGAGCTCCTCAGATTTGAGAAATACCTCTATCTAATACGATGATATCCTTGTTATCTTAACTATTGCATCACTATATAACATAACAACAACAAACAGAGTTTAGTTAAGCATTATGGTCTATGGATATACTATGTGTTATAATGCAGCGGCTATTTTCTCGTGACATGTTTGCATTGCCAATTATACAGTAATGTTAAATTTCTTTAGTTATACATGTTGACGTGCAGTCAAAAGGTGGATGTTGTACAGCCTTCTTCCTGATTTTATTGGTTTTAATAGGCTGATTTTATGAATCAGGTGTTTTGAGTACTGAAATGTGGATCTCCTGGGACTCTTCGTTATTAGTTCTCTTATCAGCAGTCCTTTTGACTGAGTGTGACACACCGTTTACTTGAAATGCCATTTTTATTGTTCATATTTTCATGAATATAGCTGCCAGTTCTTTCAAGCTTATATAGACTCCTGCACTATTGACATAACGCTGAACAGAGAGCAGACACAGAACCTGCAACAACATATCATTCATGTTTACCAATCGCCTTCTAATCGCAATGTATAATCTGATATTGCAGTAAGATTTTTACCTTGCAACAGGTTATGTTTCATTTTTTTTTGGGAGACTTTGACTGTAGACTGTTTATTGTAAAGAGAAGCTTGCTTTCCGTCAGACCAGGTTAATAAGATCACCTCTACTCCTCTCTGCAGTTGAAAAGCACCACCCCTACTTTGAGCGCCGCTTTCATGAGGCATTGAACTTGATTAGAAATGTGACACTCAGTGAGCCATCTAATTGTTCCTACCCATTTTCAACAAAATTCAGTCATGGTTGTCTCTAAACATATTTATTATACATCTGGCTTCAGCATGACTAAGATAAAACTTACACAGAAATTGTAAAACAATTGAAAACAGATTCATTACTAACTGCTCCTAGCACTTTGATAGTGTGTCTTTACATAAAATGACTACATCATACATATGAAAACTCTACACTTATAGAATGTTTTATTATCTCTGATATTCCCTATTAAAACATGTATGACACTGAGAAAAAAAATTCTTGAGTAGTTCGTGTAGGTTTTTAAAGCGACTATCCTCCCTGGTTTACTGAAGTTAAGTTGTGCAAGATATGGTGTCTGTCATCAGTTGAGATGATTACCAGTTTTATCAACATATCCCTTTGACACACACCTGCCAAATCATCTCTGTCGGTCCCAATTGCTTTATCTGCCTTTTTGGTAATCTGCTGGAACTTTTTCAAATTTTGGTTTGTCAGTCCACTAAACCAGGCAATGAAGCTGAACATGATGACAGACTGAATCACACTGAGATAAAAGGACAACTTGATGTCCTTGTCTACTTTAATTAGTCTGATTTTACGGTAAAGAAATAAGCTCTGATAGCTTGTAGAGTATATGTTTTTTTCTATTTATGTTCCAATTAATATTATTATCTGGGATATTTCCTAAGTATTTATATTCAGTCAATATTTCTATCCATTCCCAAGACAATGATGAGTGAACATGCAGATGTCTGCCTATTAAAGTCAAATGTCATTTCTTTGGTCTCTTTGTCATTTAGAGTAAGTGTTCTGAAAGTCCTCTCTCACAAGCAGAACTGCTTAAATGCAGCATGAGGAAAAATGGTACACAGTATTTTGTGAATATTGGGGTAGGAATCTAGGCTACTAGTGTTAACACTATTCACCACATCATACATAGAAGAGGTTGACAAATATTTCCTAGCTTGGTTCAAGTGCACCCATTTGCCCCCAATTTAAATACAGAAATCAAAGCTGTTAAAAGATCCACATTGACGTTATTAGGATTAGCACATGGAGATGTTGTGGTACAGATTACTTTTCTCAAGTACAAGTGTGAACAATTCCAAGGTTCGATCCCCACGAGGGGATGCAGTGGAGTGTGTACGCCTGATGAGCCCAAATAAGGGTGAAACACGTGTCACGTACTCTTTGCATTACTTGACAGTAAAACTATATAACATTCTATGATCTGCATCTCTCGACTGAAAGGGGGTGGCGGACGTTTGCCAACTTGCAGACCAACCACATGTGTTACCTGGTAGGTAACCACCGATAGAATCAGATTGTGTTTCAGACTACGAATGTAATTACTCCGATCTCCAGGCTGTCAAATAAACGTACCACACGCTTAAAGGGGCTTCGCCTCTGAAGCTGACTTCGAGGTTCAATCGCCCTGAGGGGATGCAGTGGAGTGTGTACGCCTGATGAGCCCAAATAAGGGCGAAACACATGTTGCGTACTTTTTGCATTATTTGACAGTAAAACTATATAACATATATGTATATAAGTGCTTTCATCTACTCCTCGCGAGCCGGAAGCATTGGCTGTAACTGGGATTGCCACTTCACCTACAGAGCATGCAAGCCGAAATGATTAGCCAAACTGAAGGTAATGATTGCAACAATGACCACGGCCATAAATGAGCTCAAGAATGACATTCAGAAAAATATAAAGAAAGAAAGCGAGAAGACAAACGAGAAGCTGTGGCTGGGGATGCAGGAGCTGTAGCAGGATAATAAAGACTTGGAAAAACATATATATAAAATCGCTTTGATACAGCCTTTAAAGGTAAGCTGGGAAAAATTGACGAACACATTCAGGAAAATGCGTCCAAACTGAGAGAACTTGCGGATCAGCTGGAAGATGTTAAGCAGACATTCATGACTCAAATTGAAACAGCTGAGCATTTGGTATGTACTGCTGATGGAAAAGCTAAAGCTGCGATTTCCAAATGCAAAAAGCTCAGAGACAGACTTGCTACTCTGGAAGATGGAATAATATTAGAATCGAAGGTCTACCTGAGAATCGTGAAAGTCCAAACCCAGTGAAATCTGTAGCTGAACTATTCTCAAAAATAATTGGAGAGGACTTTAAATCAGATACCAAGATAGCAGCAGCTTATCGCAGACGTGGATCAACTACCTCTAAACCTAGTACTCTAATTGTTTGCTTTGAGAGATTACAATTTAAGCTTAATGTAATATCACTTCTCAGACAGAAACAAGAGATTATATTTGAAAATAACAACATTCGTATTTTCCCTGATTTCTCACCCTCAACAGCTGCTAAACGTGACGCTTTTTACAACATTAAACAGCGGTTATGGAAAGTCGATATCAAATACAGCCTGTTATATATCCTGCAAAACTGAAAGTGGAAAGTCAAGACACATATTACATCTTTACCACTACGGAGGAAGCAGAAAAGGAGTTAAGAAAGCTGATCCCAGGATGTCATGGCATGGCAAGAAGATATTACTTGCTGACTGATCCGCTTGCAATGATACTGGTACCATAATTATACATCCTTTTCTCTTCTCTGCCACTTTCTGTTTATGGTTTAATTACAATTATATTTTCGTACATGTGCAAGAAATGAGAGGTCTTTTTTTTTTTACTATTCTAAAGGAGACTGTTTAACATCATACCCTTGGTTTATTGTTATTGTTATTATTGCATTAGGGTTTACTATGTTTATCCAGGGCCACGTTTTAATACCATTCCCTCGGTTTACTATCTTAATATTTCAAGACTGTTGAAGAATATATTTTTATGTTTGTACTATTTAGACTTTATCAGCAATAGAAATCTCTATTTTTTAATCCTCAAATGCCACTACTGGGAGGATTGTTTTGTTTTGGATGTGCTTTGTCTCTAGGGGGGTATTTTTTGTACGTGGAGCCGGATGTAATTGTTGATGATTTGGCATGATCCTGGATCTGTCGATTTTTCGAAATTCTTGCTGGATGTGTTGTCATAGCAACACATCCAAATCCTCAGAGCAGGTTTGTTCTATGTAAACAAGAATTAGCTCACACACTTAGTCAGTGTACATGCATGGAATTCATTCAGTCATGGCTCGCCGTTCATGAATGAGCAACCAATTAATATCGGTGCACAAATTATAAGAAGAGAAATTCATATAGAGAGGGTTTTTCGCGATCAGCAAGATCTTTTATTGCTCCCAGAGGAAATTCTTTTCAAAAGATACCGCTTTAGCTGAGGGGGAATATTGTACCTTAAAGAGTCAAACTAGGCGAAGTCGGGCTCTCACAACCACACAAACAGTATACAACGCTTTGAGGTTTTTTGCAAGCGCCACTTTTTTTATATACTGTAGGCGATGCGGAAAATCTATCTAAAAGTTCAGTTTGACAGGCAATTCGTAAAGTCTGTTTGGCTCTGAAATATTTCTTTCGGATTTTCATAGTGTTTCCTGGACACCTGTGTGTGCAGACAATAAAAGAGGTGTTTCATGCCATTGCATGTAGGTAATGCACAGGCAAAAACACCCACAGTTCCATAAAAAATCTCACAATCAGCCTAACATTCTCATTACCCAGGATTTCCAAATGTGATTGGGGCACATGGGACTGATCAGAGTGGAGTCTGATCAAATATTATTTGAAAAATGTACCTCTCATCCTGATGAATAATCATACACAGTGTCTTCATCAAATATTTTACCTTTGTCAATATCTCATTATATGACATTCCCTGCAACTGACCCAACAAAAAAAAGAGGGCTATATGGAAGATACCTATGGCACACATTGAGGACAAATATATGCAATGACCAGTCTTTACCTGAAAAGAAGTGGCCACTGCATCCTGCCACTGGTTTTGAGGAGGAGCTTATTTATGTTTATTTATATTACATATGAGTCTTTATGTCAACAATTCTTTAAATAGTTATATACCAATATTTACCAATTTGAAGTATATCTTGTACTTCACTTTAACCTGTTCCTATGTTCTCCTTGTGCTCACGTTTTATCTGGAGTTATGACATGTTAAATAATAATTAATCTGACACATCGGAAATGAAAAGCTGCATTCAGTAAGTACAATGAACACTACTTAGCATTTAAGCTGTCGGGCACTATTTGCTAGCCATCTTTTCTGGTTTGGGTTCCTTTTGCAGTGTTACCCCTTGTGCATTTTAAATCTTGAATTTCTTCATATCCTTCAAATAAAAGATCCTGCTCTGCTTGTGTGAAAAAAAGAATGTGCCTGTTCTTTCGTCATTTTGTTACAGCCTATCAAAGACTTGCTGATCATGTTTTCTAAACTCAATATATATGGACTTTTCAATCAGCGCGGGCGTGCACATTCATCTCGGATAATTAGATCCAGCTAGACTAATCACTACACAGCTGCGTTTGAAAAACCAACTTATCCCGGATGAGTTTTACTGGCATTAACTCATCTAAGATGAGGCATCTGATCGCGGAAGATTTAAGCAACATACGGAAAATACCCCCCACATATGTCAGAGGGCTGGGACTTTGTGAAGTGGGGTCCAACCTTACGTGGGGAGACAAAATGGGGGGAGGGATAAGGGTGGGAGAGAAAGCTATATCTAATCTATCCTTTTAATCCTTATAATTATAATTGTCAATGTAACAATAGGCTGCATGACCATAACTCGTGGGAAAATTGGAAATTAAGCTTAAAGCTGTCACACTTCCAGTTAAGCGACATCAAAAATTCAGAATCAGTGTCTACATGATAGGACAGTTAACTTTGTGAGCTGAAATGTTAAAGGCCTGAATCTCGAATTAAAGAGACCTAACAGATCTAAATGTTAAAATAGTATTTTTACAGGAGACCCTCTTACTAACAAAGGATCAGTTCCGGCTGCAAAAAGACTGGACTGGCCAAATGTTCCATTCCAGTTTTACAAAGAAAACTAGAGGTGTGGGAATTCTCATACATACAACTGTCTCATTTGTGGTATTTGTGATCCTGAAGGGAGATATGTGATTGTCATGGGCAATTTATTTAACAGTAAAGTGATTTTGCACTCAATGTCGATGATAGGGAATTCGTGCAAAATGTATTTGCATCCATTCCCAATGTGAAAACTCATAAAATTATAATGGCTGGGGACTTTAATATTGTTTTAAATCCACCCTTAGATAGGTCTCCTGTCACAGGGGTGATGACATCCAACACTGCAAAGACAATAACACAGATTTTAACTGACGACAACTTATCAGACCCCTGGAGGTTTCTAAACCCAAACTCAAGAACATATTCCTTCTACTCACCAGTGCATCATTGCTACTCAAGAACTGATTATTTCTTTATAGATAAAAGATAGAGAAAACTGATAAGCTCTTAGCTCAACAAATCCACAAGCAAGGAGTTTGCAATGCAATCCCACCAATCACCAACACGAACAGACACAAAATCATTGACCATAAAACTATTATGCACACATTTAGAGACTACTATAAATCCTTATATTCTACTGAGTTTAAAGAAGACAACACACTATCTAATGCTTTTCTGGATGCATTACAGATACCACAAATAGATACTCTTAGTGCAGAGGAATTGGATAAACCTTTGGTGCTATCAGAATTACTAGATGCTATAAAGTCACTTCTGAGTGGGAAAGCAGCAGGCCTTGATGGCTACCCTGCTGAATTTTATAAGAAATTCTTCACTCAGCTAGCTCCCCTCTTATTAGCAATATTTACAGAAGCTAGAGACAATTAAATTCTACCTCAAATTTTCTCCCAGCATTAATCACTGTTTTCCTTAACAAAATAAGGACTTATTACAATGTGCATCATACAGACCAATTTCACTACTGAATAATGATGTTAAGATACTCTCCAAAGTTCTAGCTAGAAGGATAGAGAAAGTGCTGCCTTCGGTAATATCACAAGATCAAACTGGATTCATTAAAGGGTGACACTTAGCGTCCAATCTTCGACGCCTGTTTAATGTAATATATTCACCTGCAAAGTCAAACACCCCAGAGGTATTATTATCATTGGATGCAGAAAAAAACATCTGATATGACTGAATGGAAGTACTTTTTCACTACATTGGAGAAATTTGGGTTTGGCCAAAACATTTGTGAAATGATCAAACTACTGTATAGCAATCCAGAAGCTTCAGTTTGTATTAACAACATTAATTCAAACTACTTTAAACTAGAATGGTGTACCAGACAAGGATGCCCCTTGGCACCATTACATTTTGCAATCACCATTGAGTCACTGGCAGTTCACTGTCGAAATGTTTATCAGATAAAGAGGATTATCAGAGAAGGACGTGAACAGAAAATTTCTCTATATGCAGATGATATGGTACTGTATATATCAGACCCACAAAATACTGTGCCTGCAGTCCTAACAGCACTTACGGAATTTCAAAAGATTTCTGGTCTCAGAATTAATTTGAATGAAAGTGTGCTCTTTCCAGTGAATTCTCAAGCATACAATAGGACACCTTCCTTTTAATCAGTGCAGATGAGTTTAAATACCTAGAGGTAAATATCACAAGTAAACATGAAGCTCTTTATCAACAAACTTTCGCCATCTGTATGGAAAAAATTAAGCAAGACTTGCATAGATGGTCAAACCTTCATGTCACTCTAGCTGGAAGAATTAATGCTGTTAAGATGAATATCCTTCCTAAGCTTCTCTTTTTATTTTAGAACATTCCAATATACACCAATAAATATTTTTTAAGCAATTAGATTAAACGATAACCTCATTTATTTGGAACTTATAACATCCACGTATCCAAAGTGCAATCCTACAAAGACCTAAGGCAGAAGGTGGCATGGCTCTACTTAACCTTCAGTTTTATTACTGGGCAGCAAACATACAAGCTATAAAAACTTGGACATGGACACAAATTGATGAACATATACAGGCTTCACCCGCAATAGAAATAAAATCCTGCAGTACTTATATTCCCTGCTTTGTGCCTCAATAAATACAAGTTATCGCTAATATACTAACAACCCAATTGTGCTTCACTCACTCAGAATATGGAACCAATGTAGGAAGCATTTTAAGATCGAGAATCTTTTATCTGTGGTACCTCTGCACGCGAACCACCTTTTTCAACCCTCGCAAACATATGCAGTTTCTGGAAAACATTTGGGATTAAATTACTTATAGAGATCTTTATATAGACCACATCTTTGCATCCTATGAACTACTCCATTCCAAATTTAACTTTCCTGCAACACATTTCTTTCACTATCTTCAAATTAGAAACTTTGTTAAACAGAACCTGCCCACCTACCTCTATGCTGGAAAAAATATTGCTCAGTTTCAAGGACTCAAACAGCATTTCTGCAATATATAAAATCATTTTACAGTCCCTCCCTTTCAAAGATTCAAGAGGACAATGGGAAAATGATCTATCACTCAACATATCAGAAAAGTAGTGGAAGGTAGCAATACAGAGAATTCACTTGAGCTCCATATGCGCAAAGCATGCAATTATCCAACTCAAAATTATATATCGAAGATGTCTGTCTCATTTAAAATTGTTCAAAACGTTTCCAGGGCAAGATCCAACCTGCGAACGCTGCAATCAAGCCTCACTGGGTCACATGTTTTGGGCCTGCGCCAAATTAACATCATTCTGGACAAAAAAATTTAAGTGCCTTTCAGACAGCCTTGGTGTCACAATCCCTCCTAACCCATTAACAGCTGTGTTTGGTGTACTTAGAGATGGGCTTAAAGTGGAGAAGGACAAACAAAATGTGATCGCCTTTACTACACTATTGGCACATAGACTTATCTTGCTAAACTGGAAGAATCCTAACTCCTCTTTTAAGTCAGTGGGTAACTTATGTTTTATACTATTTGAAATTGGAAAAAATCTAATTCTCACTTAGAGGATCTGTGCAGAACTTTTTCAAAACTTGGCAGGATCTAATTAATAACATTTTAGATTACGCTCTTAAAGCACTGAGGAAGCAGATTCTCTTCCCATTTCTTTTTCTTCTCCATTTATCTTTATCCGTTTATTAAACTCAATTTACTTATTTTTTACTAGCTTTAAGTTTTACTCCGTTGGTCATGCTCTCTTTCTCAGGGGTGGGGGTTCATTTGTTTTCAATCCTATTTTTTGGAAAAATTGATCTATTTCTATGGAATGATTACAATAAAATCTATAAAATTAAAAAAAAGGATCTCAGTGGGAAAAAAATCATGCTGGATATCTATATAGATATGGACTGAGTAATGTGTTAGGAACGAAAGGATGCCACTTTGTTTGATTGCAATGAAAATTATGAGCCTACAGAGGGCTGAATTCAAAGACACCCCAAAAATAAAAGTAAAAAAATGATGTGGCAGGCTAGTCCATTTTGTTGAAATTTAA
Organism: Polypterus senegalus; assembly: GCF_016835505.1. Taxonomy (NCBI): domain Eukaryota; kingdom Metazoa; phylum Chordata; class Cladistia; order Polypteriformes; family Polypteridae; genus Polypterus; species Polypterus senegalus. Next base: position 84,339,101 of record NC_053157.1, read on the forward strand.
TTGCAACAACTCAAAATCATACTCAATAGTTTGTATGGCCCCCACGTGCTTGTATGCTTGCCTGACAACATCATGAGATGACAGATGGTGTCCTGGGGGATCTCCTTTCAGATCTGGTGAAGGGCATCACAGAGCTCCTGGACAGTCTAAGGTGCAACCTGATGGCATTGGATGGACAGAAACATAATGTCTCCAAGGTGTTCTATTGGATTTAGGTCAGTGAAGCGTGGGGGCCAGTCAGTGGTATCAATTCCTTCATCCTCCAGGAACCACCTACATACTCTCGCCACATCAGACCAGGCATTGTCGAGCAGTGCTTGTATGTTTGCCTGACAACATCATGAGACGACGGATGGTGTCCTGGGGGATCTCCTCTCAGATCTGGACCAGGGCATCACTGAGCTCCTGGACAGTCTGAGGTGCAACCTGACGGCATTGGATGGACAGAAACACAATGTCCCCGAGGTGTTCTGTTAGATTTAGGTCAGGTGAGCATGGGGGCCAGTTAGTGGTATCAATTCTTTCATCCTCCAGGAACTGCCTACATACTCTCGCCACATCAGACCAGGCATTGTCGAGCACCAGGATGAACCCAGGACCCACTGCACCAGCATTGGGTCTGACAATGGGTCCAAGGATTTCATCCCGATACCTAATGGCACTCAAGGTGTGTCTCTCCATGGATATGCCTCCCCAGACCATCACTGACCCACCACCAAACTGGTCATGCTGAATGATACTATACACAGCATAACGTTCTCCATGGCTTCTCCAGACCCTTTCACATTTGTCACATGTGCTCAGGGTGAACTTGCTCTCATCTGTGAAAAGCAAAGGGTGCCCATGGTGGATCTGCCAATTCGGGTATTCTACAGCAAATGTCAGTCGAGATCCATGGTGCCCGGCAGTGAGCACAGGGCCCATTAGAGGACGTTGGGCTCTCAGGCCACCCTCATGAAGTCTGTTTCTGATTTATCAGAGACATTCACAGCAGTGGCCTGCTGGTGGTCATTTTGTAGGGCTCTGGCAATGCTCATCCTGTTCCTCCTTGCCCAAAGGAGCAGATACCGGTCCTGCTGATGGGTTAAGGACCTTCTACGGCCCTGTTCAGTTCTCCTAGAGTAACTGCATGTCTCCTGGAATCTCCTCCATGCCCTTAAGACTGTGCTGGGAGACACAGCAAATCTTCTGACAATGGCATGCCATCCTGGAGAAGTTGGACTACCTGTGCAACCTCTGTAGGGTCCAGGTATGCTACCAGTAGTGACACTGACTGTAGCCAAATGCAAAACTAGTGAACAAACAGTCAGAAAGGTTGAGTAGGGAAAAATGTCAGTGGCCTCCACATGTTAAATCATTCCTGTTTTGGGGGTCATCTCATTGTTTCCCCTCTAGTGCAATTGTTAATTTTATTATCATCACAGCAGCTGAAACTGATTAACAACCCCCTCTGCTACTGAGAAGATCAATATCCCAGAAGTGGTCCTTTAATTTTTTGAGCAGTATATATAACCCCAGTCACAACCTTCATTCTCTTCCTTATTCCTCTTCTTTTACTCATCCACAGGTGAGCGTTGTCCTTCTCCACTCCAGACTCCAAGTCAACTGTGTGAGGCAAAGTAGTTTCCTTTATCCCAGACCTTGAGTACTTCCAGTGCTACCATGTTCTACCGAGAAAGCTCTTCAGGCTGAACCACATTAAACTAAGGAATCTTTTTCCCCGCCCCTCACAAGAAACCCAGAAGGGACTCCCATCAAGACTACAACTCCCGTGTACCCCTGGCAGATGTGTACATAGAATATATTGTACTAGGGATCATGTGGTCCTGGGAGGTAGTCTCCTTGCTGTCTTCTATTACAAGGTCTTTCCAGCTATGTAATAAACCATCCAGCCTAGCATACCCATGTCCTCACATATATTTTATTACATTTATATGGCACTAGCTGCTCAAAGTGCTTCAAACAGATAATGAGGCATCACTTCAACTACCGCCAGTGTGCAGTGGCCACATGGATGATGCGACAGAAGCAATTACTGGACCAGTAAACTCATAGCACATTAGCTATTAGGTGGTGAGAGTGTTATGTAAGCCAATATGGAATTGAGGATTAATTAGGTATCCAGAATAGACCAGGCTGTGATGGACAATACACAGTACTCTTTAGAAAAAATACCCAGGAGTTTGTTATCACCAGAGAGAGTCAAGAACTCTGTTTTATGTCTCATCCCATGGATGCCACCAGTGTCCCCATCATTGCACTGAGATTAACATAAAGACAACAGGGTAAACAACCCTTGCTGGCCTCACCAACACCTCTTCCAAACATATACACACACAAACATTCATACATACATCCATCCCGCTATATCCTAATTACAGGGTCATAGGGGCCTGCTAGAGCCAATCCCAGCAAACATAGGGCGCAAGGCAGGAAACAAACCCCAGGCAGGGTGCCAGCCCACCGCAGGGCACACACACACACCAAGCACACATTAGGGACAATTTAGGATCGCCAATGCACTTAACCTGCATGTCTTTGGACTGTGGGAGGAAACAGGAGCACCCAGAGGAAACCCACGCAGACACGGGGAGAACATGCAAACTCCACGCAGGGAGGACCCGGGAAGTGCTACCACTGCGCCACCGTGCCACCCAACAAACATACATCCATCCATCCATTATCCAACCTGCTGTATCCTAACTACAGGGTCACAGGGGTCTGCTGGAGCCAATCCCAGCCAACATAGGGTGCAAGGCAGGAAACAAACCCCGGGCAGGGTGCCAGCCCACCACAGGGCGCGCACATACACACACTTTCACACAAGGGACAATTTAGAATTGCCAATGCACCTAACCTGCATGTCTTTGGACTGTGGGATGAAACAGAAGCACCCAGAGGAAACCCACGCAGACACGGGGAGAACATTGAAACTCCACGCAGGGAGGACCCGGGAAGCGCTACCACTGCGCCACCGTGCCACCCAACAAACATACATCCATCCATCCATTATCCAACCTGCTGTATCCTAACTACAGGGTCACAGGGGTCTGCTGGAGCCAATCCCAGCCAACATAGGGTGCAAGGCAGGAAACAAACCCTGGACAGGGCGCCAGCCCACCACAGGGCAGTCACACACACACATCCACACAAGGGACAATTTAGAATCGGCAATGCACCTAACCTGCATGTCTTTGGACCGTGGGAGGTACATACACAAATTCACTATTAAACCCAGTTAATTATATAAAGGGTTGTGTAGTTTCCAAAGTCACCTTTAGCAAAACAGGGCACAAGGCAGGGAACAACCCAAGACTCTGGATTTATTTTCCCAAGTTCCACATTCAGTGTTTCAGGTTTGCGAATTTCTGGGTTTATCGTGTTTTTCTATCAGTATTTTGAGTCTTAGTGGGCCTGTTTCTGTCACTGTCATTTTATTCATTTTAAACAAACTGAGAGCATTGCTTTGATAAATCTAATGAAATGTACATTTTAATTGCTTATAGCTGTTGGTTTTAAATTTTTGTTTTAATTTGTTCAGAAGAGAGTAAAATAAATGGTTTTGTGTACAAAACCTTTTATGTGCAATTATTATTATACATGTGTGCTCAAAAAACAAGCTTTTTCCTCGGCTGATTCAAAATAATTTGTACAACAAACACTATAGTGAAAAAAAAACATAGATGGAAAATATTAAACATCAAAATAACACTCCTAGAGAAAACTAAAGAGGGCATTCCCTGCTGTGTGGCCATCACAAACGAACATAGCCACAGCTGTTCGTTTATGCTTTTCATTTTTTCACCTTGCTTAACAATTTATTTCCTTCTGTGAAAAGCTCTTTGTGCATGGATAAGGAAAAAGAATACCAAACTCTTCAAATGGACTTCTGTTTTATTCATATTTTTGTTTTATATACAAAATAAGGTCCAACAAATATTTTATGACAAGATACTACATTCATGTAAGTATGATTGGGCTCTTCCTTCTCAATCAAGCACCAAGGGAGTCATCTAGAAGATGCCCTCTGTGGTGTGGCCTTACATGCTTTGTTTCATTCTGATTATGGTTATTCTGTTGCTTTGAAACTATTGTTAGGGCTTGTCTAGGAAACAATCTGTGAATCCCTCCTGACCCCAGCACCTTCACCTTGATGATGTCTCTGAACAAGTACCTCAAATGTGGTCTGAGTGTTTGAAGGGTCCATTATGGATATGAAAACTGGAAATCAAAGCATGTTCACGGGTCTGGTCGTTTCTATAGAGATCAGACACCAAGAGACCTTCTACATCTATGTGTCTAATCTAAAAGCAATTGAGTCGTTGGCTTGGTCTGCGCTGGAGCCAGTGTTGAAAGATACTCTAATCAAAGTGGCTGGCTACTTTTACCATGAAAGCACTATATAGTATGTGGCTAAAAGCTGCCTTTTTGCCATTGTTGCAGGGTTGCATCACACATAGTTTTAGGGAGAAA